>NC_090239.1:16352156-17739656 GCF_024489055.1 Chanodichthys erythropterus
GATGGTGAAATTCTCCATTTGTCCTCCCACAATTTTTTAAATATCAATGTAATGAAAAGAGCCAGAGTCCAGTTTCATTGAGCACTCATTAAAATTTTATTAACATTATATACAAAATACTGCAGTGGAGCAAGTCGAGATAACTTAATTAGCCACAGATGACAGTCAGGCCGCTATGTAAGCAAGCCTGAGACGTCGCTGAACTGAAGGTAGTACTGGAGCAGTGTGGGGACGGGCAGCTGTTGTATGAAGGAGGTCTTAGACAGAGCATTGCTGCCCACCGATGCCCGCACTGCCAGCCTGCACAAATGAGTGAGGGCAGGGACTGATTCTGGAAACAAGAGCAAATGGTTACTGAGATGTGGTAAGTGGCCACATCAGATGGTACATCTAGAGAATAGAATACAGTTTTTATATATATTTTTTATAATATATATATATAAATAATATTATGAAAAATTAATACTTTCATTCAGCAGGGATGCATTAAATTGATTAAAGTGACAGTAAAGACAGTTACAAATTTCAAATTAATGCTGTTTTTTTTTTTTTTTTTTCTATTCAAAGACTCCTGGAAAATATTTTAACAAAAATATTAATCAGCACAACTGTTTTCAACATTGATAATAAGAAATGTTTATATATGTATACAGTGCTGCTTGAAAGTTTGTGAACCCCTTGCAGAATCTGTAAAAATGTGAACAATTTTAACAAAATAAGAGGAATCATACAATATGCACGTTATTTTTTATTTAGTACTGTCCTGAATAAGATATTTTACATTAAAAAAAAAAAAAAAAAAGTTTACATATGGTCCACAAGACAAAAAAAATTATAAAAACGACCCGCTCAAAAGTTTGTGAACCCTTTATTCTTAAAGGTGCTAAAGAGGATCTTTTCGTCGACTGAGAATCCAAAGACTGTTAGTGAGTATCTGAGGGAACGTCTTCCAAAACTCGTGCATGAATATTGGAACACGAGTGTTTACCACCGGCATTCGCTGTGTCGTGTTAGTGGATTCATTATGTCGGACTCACCGCAGGTAACTCATAATCTGCAGCTGTTATTCCTGTCTCCTGACAAAAACATTGCATGCGGCGCCTGTGGAGTGTGGAAAGTTACTGGAGTGCACAGCCGAGCTCGTCTCTCACAAGGAACGTAATGGCAGTGATTGACAAGCCAGAGGGCCAATCATTTACGCGATTGGCTGATGTTTTTAAGGCCCTACCTCGTGCACAGATGATGTATATTAATATTATTCCTTTCAGTGCACCTAATAAATAGTCTTTTATCAGTTAGTAAAGACAGTTTCAAGTAATATTAGAAAAATATATAAAACATAACATCCTCTTTAGCACCTTTAATACTGTGTGTGGTTACCTGATGATCTGACTGTTTTTATGTTTTGTGATGGTTGTTCATGAGTCCCTTGTTTGTCCTGAGCAGTTAAACTGAGCTCTGTTCTTTCAGCAAAATCCTCCAGGTCCTGCAGATTCTTCAGTTTTCCAGCATCTTTTGCATTTTTGAATCCTTTCCAGCAGTGACTGTATAATTTTGAGATCCATCTTTTCACACTGAGGACAACTAAAGGACTCGAACAAAAAAAGTTCAAACATTCACTGATGCTCCAGAAGGAAACACAATGAATAAGAGTCAGGGGTGAAAACTTTTGAACAGGATAAAGATGTCCAAATTTTTCTTAAATATATATATATATTTTTTTTTTTCATTTGGTACTGCCCTTCGGAAGCAACAGAAGACACTTAAATGTTTGCCAGAAGACAAATGAAGTACAATATTCCTTGATCTTCAAATTCAAAAGGTTTTCACCCCCTGGCTCTTAAAGGATTAGTTCACTTTTAAATAAACTTTTCCTGATAATTTACTCACCCCCATGTCATCCAAGATGTCCATGTCTTTTTTTTTTTCAGTCAAAAAGAAATTAAAAGTTTTTGATGAAAACATTCCAGGATTTTTTTTTTTCTAGACTTCAATGGGCACCAAATGAGAAATAAGGGTCTTATATAATGAAACCATCGCTCATTTTCTGAAAAAAGAAAAGAATGCCATAAATTAACCATAAGTGCTCATCTTGAACTAAATCTCTTCTTATTCTCTAATTGAATTCCGGCAGTGTAGACACTGCCCTCCACAGGTCAAAGTTTGAACTAATTGTTATATACTTGCACTAGCATATTGCATATAAAAATTAGTTCAAACTTTGACCTGTGGAGGGCAGTAATACACTTAGCAGCATCTACACTGCTGGAATTCAAATAAAGAAGAAGAGAGCTAGTTCAAGATGAGCATTTATGGTTAAAACTTATATAATTTTTTTTCTTCAGAAAAATGAGTGATGGTTTCACTAGATAAGACCCTAATTTCTCATCTGTGATTGTGTAGAACAATTTGAAGCTGCAGTGAAACTAATTTTGACCTAAAACTGTTTGGTGGCCATTGAAGTCCACTATATGTAAAAAAAAAAAAAATCCTGCAATGTTTTCATCAAAAACTTTAATTTCTTTTTGACTGAAGAAAGAAAGACATGGACATCTTGGATGGCATGGGGGTGAGTAAATTATCAGGAAAAGTTTATTTAAAAGTGGACTAATCCTTTAATGCATCCTTTTTCCTTCTGGAGCATCCATGAATGTTTGAACCTTTTTTAATAGCTGTGTTTGAGTGCCTCAATTGTCCTTAGTGTGAAAAGATGGATCTCAAAATCATACAGTCACTGCTGGAAATAGTTCAAATATGCAAAAGATGCTGGAAAACTGAAGAATATGCAGGACCTGGAGGATTTTTCTGAAGAATATTGGGCAGTTTATCTGTTCGGGACAAACAAGAGACTCATGAACAACCATCACAAGACAAAAAAACCAGTCGTGGATCATCCAGGTAATCACAGTATTAAGAATCAAGGGTTCATAAACTTTTGAATGGGGTCATATTTATAATTTCAGCAATTTTTTTTATTTTTTGTCTTGTGGAATTTATGTAAACATCGTTTATGTAAAATATCTTACATGACAGTACTAAATAAAAAAAAATTACGTGTTTTGTTTGATCCCTCTTTGTTAAAATTATTCACATTTTCAGATTCTG
This sequence comes from Chanodichthys erythropterus, assembly GCF_024489055.1. Lineage (NCBI taxonomy): Eukaryota > Metazoa > Chordata > Actinopteri > Cypriniformes > Xenocyprididae > Chanodichthys > Chanodichthys erythropterus. The sequence continues at coordinate 16,355,262 of NC_090239.1, forward strand.
CAAGGGGTACACAAACTTTCAAGCACCACTGATTTTATATATATATATATATATATAATGTATACACACAGTACGGTCCAAAAGTTTGGAACCAAAGAAGAAGTTTCATCTGCTCACCAAGGCTACATTTATTTAATTAAAAATACAGTAAAAACAGTAATATTGTTAAATATTATTACAATTTAAAATAACAGTGTACTATTTAAATATATTTGACAAAGTAATTTATTCCTGTGATGCAAAGCTGAATTTTCAGCATCATTACTCCAGTCTTCAGTGTCACATGATCCTTCAGAAATCATTCTAATATGCTGATCTGCTGCTCAATAAACATTTATGATTATTTTCAATGTTGAAAACAGTTGTGTACTTTTTTTTTTTTTTTTTTTCAGGATTCCTTGATGAATAGAAAGTTCAAAAGAACAGCATTTATCTGAAATACAAAGCTTCTGTAGCATTATACACTACCGTTCAAAAGTTTGGGGTCAGTAAGAATTTTAATTTTATTTTTTTGAAAAGAAATTAAAGAAATTAATACTTTTATTCAGCAAGGATGCATTAAATCAATCAAAAGTGGCAGTAAAGACATTTATAATGTTACAAAAGATTAGATTTCAGATAAACACTGTTCTTTTGAACTTTCTATTCATCAAATAATCCTGAAAAAAAATATTGTACACAAATATTTTGTACAATTGTACACATTAAATGTTTCTTGAGCAGCAGATCAGCATATTAGAATGATTTCTGAAGGATCATGTGACACTGAAGACTGGAGTAATGATGCTGAAAATTCAGCTTTGCCATCACAGGAATAAATTACTTTGTGATATATATATTTAAATAGAAAACAGTTATTTTAAATTGTAATAATATTTAACAATATTACTGTTTTACTGTATTTTTAATTAAATAAATGTAGCTTTGGTGAGCAGACGAAACTTATTTTAAAAACATTAAAAATCTTAGTGGTTCCAAACTTTTGGACTGTACTGTATTATATATATATATATATATATATATATATATATAACATCTCATTATTTGGTTAGATGGCCCCGTGTGTTGTGATTGGTCTACAGCTTACAGCACGTGTCGGAAAACTTAACTCCCATTACTATATCTGAATTTCCGCTCCGGAGGCTTCCCGAGCACTTGTATAGTGCTGCATCTTTGCAGTGATGAGAACAGACCTCATCCTTTGGAAGTGCATGCAAATAGGATTCGCAGCAAAGAAACAGCATCTTCTCGGCATGTCAACAACACGACATGTTGCTCCTCAGCTACAACTAAAGTGTTTGAGGGTCAAAGTTGTGCAGCCAATGAAGACCAAAGGCTGGCATTACGCAAATTTTTTACAAATCTATGTAGATTTGTTGCAGAAGTGAGACTGGAACTGCTGATGATTCATTTTGGCAGTTCAGAATCTATCTTTTCTTTTAGGAGACAATAACTTTCTCTGCGTTTCCACCGCAGGAAATTTCCCCAGGAACTTTGGAGTGGTACACTGTGTTTTGACCACAGGGACCATGGTTTAAATGAAGTTCCGGGTAAAAATTTCTCCCTCAAAAAAGTCCCTGCTCGCGAGGTATTATTTTTTTCAAAGTTCAGGAACTTTAGGGGCTGGGACTTGGGCACTGAACATGCTGATTGGTTGAGTTCACGCAGCATTTTTTTCCAACCACCATTTTTAAAAGTCTGTTGCCGTGCATTCAGTAAGAGTTGATTACTATTAAAATCAACACCGGAGTTTAAAAAATATGGCCAATGGGCCGACGACGAGGTTCTGGCTTTATTAAGCTTATATGCGGAGGACGAAATCCAGTGGGAACTAGGGATTCCTGGGGCAAAATGTTCCAGGTATTTTCAGTGGAAACGCAGCTTTTATTTGTCGTACACTTTGATCTTTAAACCTCTGCAGACCTTTTACATTCACAAACCGCTATATTATGCACTGCATGAAAGGTAATATTCAAAAAAGCATAATAGCATCACTTTCACTGTAAGGCTGTGTGTCCACCAAAGCATTTTTTCCAGCTGCTAGTGTACTTTTTCAATTGTTTTCAATGGGAGCACTGCGTTTTTTTTAAAAGCCAGGAGCGTAACGAGGCAATGAGTGTCTTTTTCACGCTCAAGCGCTGAGAGCTCGACGTTTTTTACTGGTCGCCTCGAGTTGAAGAACGTTCAACTTTGAGTAAAACGCTGCGCTCATCACTGTCACTTTTTAGCCAGCCGTCCAATCAGAGTGGAGGAGGGGCGGGACAAAAACTACACCGGCTAACCGTCACAACATTCTTGCTGTACAACAACATCAACAAACAGAACGGAACAAAATGGATGAGAAATTAATATTGCTGCTCTCCGAAAATACATAGCAAAGTAATTTCACATTGTGTCAACATTTTAAGTCTGAAACAAATTACCTGCAAAGTCAGTTTTAAGTAACAGTGACGCGGATATTCCGTATCATAGCAACAAAGCGTCTCAACGGAAAAAAACGCTGCACTGCAGAAGCACTCTCAAGCGCTCACAGACGGGCGTTTTAAGCAGAGCACCTAGCGTTTTCAGCTGGCTAAAAGTGCTTTGGTGGACACACGGCCTAATGCAGAAACTCGTCAGGAAACTTAATAGACTGAAGAAAATTCACTATTTTGCTTCATTTCATTTTACCAACAAAATAATTGTGAATATACTGCAATATATTGTTGAAAAACACCTGATCAAGGTCATAAAACCCACACATACACAAGTGTACAGGTCATACCAAAATGCTTCCGTGGCGTCCAGGTGCCATCTGCTCGACGGTGAGAGAGAATCTGAAGCATTGTGGAGGGCAGAGTCTTCCAATTAATGAACTCCAGAAAGAAATTAAGCACTCTGTTCTCAGCTTCTTCAAGCCTGCACCCAATTACAGCATAACAGGCAGAAGTGAAGAGCTTAACACAGTGGTTTTTAACTCTGACGTTAATAAAGCAAGATCATTTATTAAAAGCCATGCATGGTGAATCCACTCATGATTAAAATAAAAAACTGTGTGGCACAACAACCGCAATGTGTTGCTTACATTTTGTCCTGTAGCAGCAGCATGGGGTCCATTCCTGCTTTGAGCAGCAGGGGGAGCCAAAAAGAGGCACTCTGCAGCTCAGCAAGGGCTCTATCGGCCAGCTCTCCGAGTCGGTCACCCTGAGGAAGGCCAGCGTGCTCCAGGATCAAGGGCAGGTGCTCTGGTACATGACCCTGTAATGCAAAGGCATAGATGCCCATGCTTACGTGGGCCCCTGCAGCCAAGAGCATCAGAGTGATCTCACGTGTCTGGTGATACTCGCTGTCCAAACTGAGAGACAAATGGAGGGGAAAAATGTCATGCTGTCCAACTGATTGTGTTTAAAATGAAATGCAGGGCATGAGTGTACATCTATGTCATACTTCCAAGAGTTGCACCACAGAGCCATGTCCAAAGGGCAGCTGTAGCCAAACTGTCGACAGCTCTGGGCATCTGGACTGTAGCCCTTCTTTAGCAAGGCCCGAAGGCTGTCCGCTTGTCCGCTAAGTACTGCCAAGTAAACTGGACTGACCTTTCCTTCACCCTGGTCACATTCTCGCTTCGTTACTGGAATCAGCTTCTCTAAAATGCTATACAGAAAGACAAGAGATGAGCAGCCAGATTAATCCAGTATAGCAAAAATTATTTCAAAAAGGCCAAAGCTATGCTCTCAACATCTTCATTTAAAAAGTACAAAAGGTTAGCTTTCAAATGTTATTTATATTATACTAAGTAATTGTCACATTGTGTATTGTTTTTTTTTAAAACGAGGTCTTCGTAAGCAATTGACACACCCAGTAGGTCATTGACCGAGCTGTCGTACCTAAGCCGACTGAACTGGGCCGCAGCATGGATGGGTAGCTGCCAGCAGTCCTCATTGCAGTACAGGTTGGGGTCAGCTCCATGGGCCAGTAAGACCTCCACACACCGTACATGGCCCTCCTGAGCGGCAATGAGCAGCGGTGTGGCCAGATCATTTGCTTGGCAGTTCACATTTGCCCCTGTGGGCAACCGACAACCTGTGCTTAGGTGTACGTTCTGATTTTGTTGAGTTAGACGCATAACATTCCTGTCTGAAAATGTAATCATAACCATATCCCTACCCCTAAACCTAATCATACCCATATGTTATCCCTAAAATCAGAAAAAGATGATCTGAATAACACGGATGTAGAAGCACCTAACCCTGGTTATAAACTTGACATAAACTTGGCCCTCAAATCTGACTTGGTTGATTGGAATGTTGTTCCAGGATTAGCAAAAGAACAAGGTGTACTATATCCAGAAATATGTTGTACTTGGTGAAATCAGGTTCTGCTGCTTAGGCAACCAAACTCTAATAGATGACTGCAGTGTGACTTTGGCTTTTTTTGTTTAATAGGGTGTTCACCATAACGACAAATAATTAAAAAAATATATATATACATATAGTTTATGCCAGGTTCTCAGTAAGAAAGTACTCTTTGTATTCCTGTTGGTTTTATATGACTTTTATAAACTTCTATATTATGACTTTCAAAAAAGATTTAATTTAATGACTAAAATGTCAAGTAAAACAATTTCCCTACACTTTTTACAAAACATGGGCTAAAAATAATTTGACAATTAAGATTAGTTAAATGTAATTTACTGTCAGACAACAGTTTCATGAAAACAACAAAACTCATTCATAAATAAAATAACCAATAAACAGAATAAGAACAATAAACAAAAAAATATTAATAGGCAGAGCTTGTGTAAGGCTGGGAAAGGCTTAGTCTTCCCCTGGCCACGGACTTGAGACTAGCGTAGAATCTTCTCACTCAAAATGCCTGCTGCTGCTTCTGATTGACCGTTTTGATGTTTGCAAACAGCGTTGTGTGGCCTGGTGACAGAAAATGACACTTCTGCTGCAGTAGCGGTCTATAGAAGCCACGGAATAAAAGAATAAAAAAGGGCAATTTCGAGTTTATATCCTGCATTTTTTCCCTTTTTCCTTTAGAATTGATATATAAACTCACAATTGTGAGTTATAAAGTACGAATTGGGAGATATTTTTTTCTCTAATGGGGTACCTGTCGAAAGTCATCTGACCAAATCGGAAAACATGTCTCATCGCATCCGTTTGTCGGAGAAATTGTTAACAACAGAATAAACTGACGTTGATATCTATATACTTTTAAGGCAATCAGGTAACCGAGCTAGTTGTTTTTATTGTGAGAAGAAGGAAAAATAAAAGATATCAATCTGTGATGGACATTAGTTATGCTCATCTATCTCCTTTGAAGGCATTTTGAGTAAAACAGCTCTATATTTAACAAAGCACATACAAAAGAACCTGTTTTACAGAATACAGAAATGGATCTCGACAGTTTTCCTCCACTTGTTACCACTGTTACAAGTTCAAGTACCATGAGTGTCTGTGTTTGCGCTCTGGAAAGCATCAAAGGTTTCTATTTACAACATGTTTTTGCAGCGTCAAGCAATGTAGCCAATTGATTTCTTGAACGAAATCGCCAATCTTTAAGTTAGAATCCACTCAGCTCAAAACATGGATTTTTTCCCAGTATTCTATACTCTCGAGAAGCCTCTCATTATATAACCAAGTGCAGACATTATGCAAATAAGAGATTCATTATGCAGTCAGCTTAATTGATTATAATGCAACTTTGTGTGATTGTGTCGTCTCGATGAACTAAGATGAGTGACAGCTTTTTAGTGACTGTAACGGGACGGCTCTTTGCACGCTTTGTAGGCGTTATATGATCAATTCAGAATTTGAATAAACTTTTGTTTCAAGCTTGACCAGCGGCCACATAAACGCTGCAATGTTTCGGGAGCGACATCTGCCAAATTAATGTATTATTATTGTCATGTATGCATGATTTAAGTTAATTTATTCATATAATATATAATATATAATATAATTATAATAGAAATTTCAGCATCATTACTCCAGTCTTCAGTGTCACATGATCCTTCAGAAATCATTCTAATATGCTGATTCGGTGCACAAAAATTAAATATTATTATTTTGCTGCGCTTTACTTCTATTTTTTTATTTTTTTGGAAACATTGATAATTTTTTTAAGGTTTCTTTGATGAATTATAAGTCTTTAAATGTCGCTTTTGATCAATTAAATGTATCCTTGCTGAATAGAAGGATTAAGTTATTTTATTTATTTATTTATTTTTTATATTAATAAGCAGCAAAGCAGCCAAACTTTTAATGAGGCTCTTTTCATTATGAAGACATTTTTAAGACATTTAACATGCGAGACATTTTTTCACCTTATGCCACCCCTTCCCCACCACCCAAAATGTGAACATGAATTTTAATTAAGAAATTAAAAATGTGCTCTCATCATAGAGGACTGTATTGAAGTCTCTGTATGTTTGAATTGAATTTTTAATGCATTAATTGAATACAGATCTGGGAAAAAAAAAAGAAAAAAAAAGAAAAGTCATTGACCTGCTTATCTGCCTCTGAAAAATGTGTCACTGGAAATAGCACTGTGGATACAGTAGTGATAGCTCTAATGTTGCAAGAGTTAATACTGAACATTGACCAAAGCATGTAGTGTACAAAAAGGGAAGCATATGACTGGCTACATGCAGTTCATACAGGATTAATCATTAAAGAAGTGTTCTCACCAGCATTAGCAAGAATCTCTAAGCATAGGTGATGTCCATATTGTGCAGCAACAAATAATGGTGTGATCCCATAGTCATCCACTGCCTCCAGAGAACACATGCTCACCAGGAATCTCACAATCTCAGTATGGCCCTGGAAGTGTTATTTACAGATATTTATTTCCTCAATTTCTTGATGAAAGATTTCGATAACGGCTTCAGATGTAGGATTTAAAAGCTTAAAACACACACAATGGCCTTGGGCTTTTAATTTTTGAAGTGTAATTAAACATTTAGAAGTATAAAACTTATTGATAGAGTTATAAATGCAAAAGAGTAATAACAGGCAACATAAATAATAATTTATTGATGTTCTAAATAAGTGACTTGCTGATAAGCCCTTACACTTAAAAGTCAGTAAGGAGAGCTGCATAAGGTATGTGAATGTAGTATTTGTGCAAGTTTCCAAAACATGAAAGCTTGATAAATCATGAATTAGAATTTTAGATTAAAGCTATAACCTTGAAAACAGCTTGATGGAGACAAGACCAGCCGGAAACTGAGTGAGTCCCGTTGACTTCCGCTCCATTTTGCACCAGCAGCTCCACCACATCTTTGTACCCACCATCTACAGCTTGATACAAAAAATTAGACAAATATATAACAAGACTCTGAAGACGGAAAACACGCATGGTACACATGATATGAGATGGTGATCCTAGGTACTTTGGGTTTACCTGCAAAGAGGGGACAAGAGAGCTCATTGGTTGTCCTGTTAATGTCCGCACCACCTTTGATTAGCCACTTTACTGCCCGGAGGTGTCCATTCCTCGCAGCAAAGAAAAGAGGAGTCTCTGAGTTATGTGTCAAAGTGTTGACGTAGTCTTCGCAATTCACTGAAGTAAAGAGGGACATTGAGATCAAATTAATGACCTGCACTTTAGAGAAAGCAAATCTTGTACAGTTTAATAATTACACAAACATACTAGTGTCAAAAGAGCTCTGATTGTTGGTCTTCAAGGGACAGTTCTTTTAAAGGGATAGTTCACCCAAAAATGTAAATTCTGTCATTATTTACTCATCCTCAAGTAGTTCCAAACCTGTATAAATTTCTTTGTTCTGCTGTACACAATGGAAGATATTTTGAAAGTTTGTAAACAGGCTGCTTTGGGGCACCATTGACTTCCATAGTAGGAAAAAAAAAAAATACTATGGAAGTCAATAGTACCCTCAGAACTGCTCCGTTTCCCACATTCTTCCAAATATCTTCCTTTGTATTCAACAGAACAAAGAAATTCATACGGGTTTGGAACAACTTAAGTAAATGATGACATAATTTTCATTTGTGGGTGAACTATCCCTTTAACTAAATTTGAATATTAGCATATATAAATTACATGAATGGGATTTGAAAGCTACCCTGCTATACAAACACCAAAATACAGTATTTAAACCAGCACTGGAACTGATAAAAACAAGAAAATATTGTCTGGGAAGATTTTAAGGACTAAAAATTTAAATTTCAGTTGGTTTCTCACACAAAGCCACCATAATATGGCACACAAGTTGTAAAGATCTCAAACATTTATGTTATTTGTCAAGATTGACAACCCCAGTCCCCAATCATTTTTACTTTATGGAAAAGAGCAGCTTACACATTTTGCCCAATATTTCCTTTTATGACTTACGCAAGAACAAAATTCATACAGACTTGGAATCAAACAGGTAGCATAAAAGATACTAGAATTTCTCTTCAATGCCTAAAGTAGCTCTATTTAATGGTCCACAGCTGATTTGAGGCTGCTCTGTGCCTGCTCAAAATTCTGTGTAAAGTCGTAATGTTGCTTAAAAGCCTGACTAAATGTCTGCTCAGACCCACCTTAGGCCCTAGTATAAAAATATACTATTAAAATTGCTGTGTAAATGCATTTATGCTACATTTAAACAGTCTTGTGTAAAGACACCTAATTACCACTTCAGAAGCGCTTCTGTACCACCTTTACAGTGTAAATTTGGAAGCTCTTACCGGCTGCAGGGAGGAGCAGCCGCACACACTCTGCTGATCCAGCCGCTGCAGCCTCATGCAGGGCGTTCCAGCCCCGGTTATCTTTTACGTCCACCGCGAAGCCTCTCTGGATGAGCTTCTGCACCCGTCGACCTTTCCCTTCCCGGGCTGCCAGCGCGACGGCTGAACAGGTGTCTCCATAGCACTCCGTGAAGTCCATCGCTTATTTTTCACCTTTAACACAACACTATTTCTCAAACATTACTAAAATAGTTAATTCTATATCATTTACACACAGTGGCGCTAGGCTGAGTGCAAGTTGACAGTTCTAGATCTTGAATTACACCTGCCTTATACCGCAGTGCCACCGGTTCAATCTCTATAACGCAGTAAGTCAAATGCACACTAGGTTACATCGATAAGCTGGGCAGATAACGGTGCTTTGATTGCAAAATAACGAGTTTAGTGCTGTGCCACTTTAAGTTTACTAGTAATCTAGTTCACTTTCCCACTTTGAATGTCCACAAGACAACAAAAAGATAAATCGATAATCATGATGCAGTTCTAAAGCATCTGTAAACACATAAATGTATGATGACAGAATCCACATTCCATTCGTTTTGGGACGAAGTATTTTTTAACGGAAATTCCGGCGATGCTGTTTTCTGATTGGCTGATTCAGGGCTCCGGCTGGAATAAACATGCGTTACTTTGCGTTCCGTCTATAAATAAATAAGAGGAAATAAAAATAATAATAACAACAACAACAAAAAAAGTCCAATATTTCGTTTTACATATTTTCAATTGATCCACCCACTAAACCGAAACCAGGCACCTCCTTAAAACAGAAAAGAATGTATCTACCCAAGTTATTGTTTTGTTCAGTATTCATCATTCAGCTCTTTAACTAGATATAATTACGTATAACGGCAACATATAAAACAAACGCATTGCTTGTCTATTGAACAAGCAGGGTTCCAACAGTCAAAACACATTTAAATACCATTTTAATTTGTGTAATATAAAAGTAAATAAATAAAAATAAATAAATGAATGAACAAACAAATAAATAAATCATTCGAATTAACTATTGTAATTTGTACAGATTTAACTTCCTTTATATAAATAACAATTATACCCATCGTTTTTTTTTTCTTTTTCAAATACGTTAGCCATTGCTACAAAAACTACTGTTATTAAAAATTATAGTAAAATAACTATAATTATGTTATTAAAAATTATAAAATGACTACAGTACTGTATTAAATAAGTTAGTGGTTATTCTGGTTAAGTTACCCTGCTATTTTTTTGTAAGGGTTTAATTTTAAAGCCGGTAAACTGGCTTTTATTTTGAAAAATAATATCTTCCATTATCCAGTTTATTATACCTTTAACTAATGGCGTACCGATTTTAACGTTGATATTTATTGTTTTATTATCATTTTTAAAGAAACCATATATACACAGTAAAACGCTGTTTATGGCAGCTTGTAATCATCACTTCAAACGACGTCGAGACTAAACTTGACGCGAGGTATCTTCGGCTAGATCTGTATCTGCCCTTGACAAGTATGTGTTTCTTTTGTTTCTTGTAATCTTAAACTATGCTAATTACTATTTTATGCCCAAACCTATGCCAACCCTGTCAACATATATAACCAGAATCGTCAGGGGAACGCTAGCATTAAAACAACCCGTCCATCGACCTATAAGTGCAGCATGTGTTCAGACGGTTCAGACACACTGTGAGCTGGCAGCCGCAAACATGTGGGTTTTTGGTTACGGATCTTTGATTTGGAAAGTTGACTTTCCGTACGAGGAGAAACGAGTGGGTTTCGTCAAAGGTTTTAGTCGCAGGTTCTGGCAGGGAAGTACGGATCATCGAGGGGTGCCTGGAAAGGTATGGACCCGATTATTCATTATCAAAGTCATACGAGTTGATCAACAGCAGGTGCTAGTCATAGTGACCTTTAAGGATAACAGAGCACTTAACACAGTACGATTAACACTTTTATTTCTTATTGATTTTATTTCAGCCTGGGCGAGTGGTGACATTAATAGAGGATCCTGAGGTAATGACTGTCAACCTAATAAATACTGCTAGATTTATACGGACATTCCACTTTTTTTCAACTCTTTTCCTATTGAATTGGAGGCACAAATGTTTTTTAGACATTAGATATTTTGTTTTTATTAAAGGGTTAGTTCACCCACAAATGAAAATAATGTAATTTATTACTCACCCTCATGTCGGTCCACACCCGTAAGACCTTTGTTCATCTTCGGAACACAAATTGAGATATTTTTGTTGAAAACCGATGGCTCTGTGAGGCCTCCATAGCCAGCAATGATATTTCCTCTCAAGATTCATTTATGTACAAAAACATATTTAAATCAGTTCATGTGAGCACAGTGGATCAATATTAATATTATAAAGCGACGAGAATATTTTTGGTGCACCAAAAAAATAAAAAATAAATAATGACTTACATAGTGATGGCCGATTTCAAAACACTGCTTCAGGAAGCTTTGGAGCATTATGAATCTTGTGTCGAATCAGCGGTTCGGAGTGCCAAAGTCACGTGATTTCAGACACACGATCCGAATCATGACTCAACACGCTAATTCATAACACTCCGAAGCTTCATGAAGCAGTGTTTTGAAATCGGCCATCACTAAATAAGTCGTTATTTAGTTTTTTTGGCGCACCAATAATGTATGGCACTTTATAATATTAATATTGAACCACTGTACTCACATGAACTGATTTAAATATGTTTTTAGTACATTAATGGATCTTGAGAGAGGAAATGTCATTGCTGGCTATGCAGGACACACTGAGCCATCGGATTTCAACAAAAATATCTTAATTTGTGTTCCGAAGATGAACGAAGGTCTTAAGGGTGTGGAACAGCATGAGGGTGAGTAATAAATGACATTATTTTCATTTTTGGGTGAACTAACCCTTTAAGACATTAGATTAACATCACCTAACAGTAATTAAACTACAGTTATAATTACCGTATCCAGTAAAGGCTAGATTACTTACAAATTTTAGCCCATTTACTGAATACAAATTACATGATAAAAATTGTAGTTAGTAACGTAATACATTACATTACACATTTTAGATAATATAATTAGACTATTTTTAGATTACTTTTAACCTAATGTGTTTATAACATTGATTTGAATTTTTGCTATCAACAACATGAAACAGTACATTATGTCAGGGTTTTCCAAACTAGGCTTTGAAAAGGAACTGCACACTGTGCATATATTTGTAATATTTAATGATAACATGTACAGTGAGATGTACATACATTTAATTTCCATGTTTTTATGTAATGCCAAATCAAAGTTACAAAAGCAAAAAGAGAATAATCCAAACCATTCTTTTTTGTGTGTTTGTTCACTCTCCTCTTTCATCTAGGGTTGCGTATGGGGTGTTGCTTATAAGCTGCCATCAGGCCGAGAAAAGGAAGTGAAAGAGTATCTCGACTACCGAGAGAAAGGCGGGTATGGTGTGATCACAGTTACGTTTCATCCCAAAGATGAAGAACACCAACCAATGCAGGACACGTTGCTTTACATCGGATCCTGTAACAACCCCAATTACCTAGGCCCAGCGCCTTTGGAGACAATTGCGCAGCAGATAGTGAAGTCCGTAGGCCCCAGTGGCAAGAATACAGATTACCTGTTTGAGCTCGCCGATGCCCTCAGGCAGCTAGTTCCTGAAGACTTCGATGATCACCTGTTTTCTTTGGAACGCCTTGTGAAGGAGCTGCAGGAGCAGAAGGAGATGGAGTGATCTGCTGTAGTCTATTTTATCCTCAATCTTCTGAAGAACTCAGGAATTTAGTTTTTCTCATTTATCAACTATATTGACAGCTGATGCAAACTAAAAGGGATTACCTGGTAAAGCGTTAGATAACATTACTTATACTGTTCTGTTTTTTTAATAGGAGTATTTACAACAGTTTCTTTACTGGACATTTTCATCTACACTTGATTTTATGATGTGACATTGATACATGAATCAGGTACATAAACTGAAATCGATTTAAGTCGTTGCGTCCATGAAAAGACAAATGAAGGGATGTTAATTTTCAGAGGTCGGTTTATTTTACTGAGGAAACTTGAATCTGTTACTAATCCATTTCTATTTCTTTAGTTCTTACCTTACCTTCCTTACCTTCAAATAAGCCATGGCAGGGTGAATCTCATGAACATGTTCATGTCACGTTTCAAAAAAAAAAAAAAACTATATATATATAAAAAGGATCATTAAGAATTATTTTTGCATTGTGTAACATTTTTTATATATATTTTTCTGGTATGTGTTGGTTCAAGGGTTCATTATGATTATAATGTAAATGCAAAAAGTTTTCCTTTATTAAAAACAAAACAAAACTATTGGCCGGTTTCACAGACAAGGCTTAAAGGGATAGTTCACCCAAAAATGAAAATTCTGTTGATCATTTACTCATCAAGTTGTTTTCCTTACTATGGTAAATTATGACAATTTCATTTTTGGCTGAACTATCTCTTTAAGACAGTCTTAACTGAAAGCAACTTGCACTGACATATTTGTAGGATATGATATTTGTATATGTCAGTGCCATTGTTTTGTCTCAAGATGCACACTAGTAAAGTTTTTTTTCTATGGCATGTCAATAAAAGCTACTTAAATGTCCTACTTAAACTAAGGCCTAATTCCTGGCTTATTCCAAACCCAGTCTGTGAAACCAGGCCTAAATGGTGAAATATTTTGGAATATTTTAAACAGAATTTGTGAGATTCACCCAATTCAATCACTTTATTTATTAAGGATACAACTCTACCACATGTCTGTTGTTGTACTGATAACTATGTGTACTGGATCTTTATTGAATTCACTACAATATTTCAACTGCTTATTTCTCCAAGAGTCTTTGTTTATAATAATTATACTAGTAAAAGGAGCAATGTGTAAATTGTAGCGGCACCTAGCGGTGAGGTAACTGCGCACACCCCTCCCTTTCGGAGAGGCTATGGTGGCCGTCTGGCCGACACAAAAAAGATGTCGTCGTCTGAGACAGCAGAGAGTACATTAGTCAGTGAAGCAAAGAGGTTTCGTCTTACTTCTAACAAAGAAAAGCCTCTGCTCTTAATAAACCAGACGATGACTACCAAAGACTATAGAATGACACAAGACGTGTCACTCATATTGTTTTGAATGGGAGAAAGTGCAAAGAACAATATGGCGAAATAAGCCCTGCCTTCTAAATAAGAGCCAATCGTTGATTGGTAAAGTCATCGCGTTACTGCAGCGGCCGTTGGAATCTCCAGTTCCTATAGAAACAGTCAGACGCGCACCTCCGAAATGAGACAACCACAGAGATCGTCTTGTTATATTTGTGCGTATTCAACGTAGTGACGATGCAAGCTGCTTCTAAAAACACAAGCGAACATAGTGAGGAAACACGAACTGTAGAGTAGTTTGTCCATTTAGGGTTACTGTAGAAACATGCCGACTAGGGCTGTGAATCTTTGGGTAGACAGCGATTCAATAACGATTTTTGCAAATTCAGAACGATTCGAGATGATTCACATTAAAATTCGATTCGATTCTGCATTTTAATATGCATTTATAGGGATATTGAAATGCTTCCCTCAACGTCTCAATCAGGGTGTGAATTACACAGCAGCCTTTATGGAAGTAAAATAATGCCAAATGTTTTTGAAATAAAAAGCTTGTTGAATTGCACTATTTGAAAAAAATATGCATTACATTAGCTGTACTTGCATTTAGATGCACTGTATTTTTAAGGCTTGCATTTTTATGGGCTGAAATTCAACATGGTCGTATATTTAGGCTGTGAATATTTCAATTAAAAATATTTCACACACATTTTCATTATTAAAAATTCAATAATTCATATTCACCTTTTAGATTTCACTTCCAAAATATTCATTCTGTTTAAAAATACAACCTATAAAATTCAACTAGCAATTTTCAGTCCATTTTATTTCGCTTTACAAATTCGCTTCCACAAATTCAGTGGCTCAAATTCGGCAGAAAATTCAACATTTCACATCCGGGAACTGCAGGAAGAGCAGTAGAGTGCCGATGCATCATCTCTATCTGCTGTTGGTCTTCTTCACCAGCAGGTGCCGCTAGCGGCTGTTTAAGACGAGATCACGGCTAGTAAGTCATCATTCATTCATAAAAACAGATTTACAGAAATGGAGCAAGCGGTAAGTGAATGTGTGATGATTATCAGGGCCAGTATAAATGCAGAAAAGCTGATAAAGACACAAAAGCTGCATTTATGTTTAATTCAGTGTATTTACGCTTACTTTCCCAGTGTAGCTACAGCTTTCTCTCCAGTGAACAAGATAACGTTATTGCCCGATGCTGGTGTATATATCAAACGTTAAATCTGAGATAGACATATATTTTTCTCTGTTGTTTAGTTTCCTTAACTTTGTATCGCAGCGCTGTGTTGTAATACTAGGGCTTCCCTCATCCGTCATAGCTGCCATCAGGACATATAAACTCTTAACACAGCTTAATGGACTCGTACAGTGATATAAAAGACCAAACTCGCACCTCATTTGTGATGTAGGTTAGACTATATAGGCTCCAAGAAAGCAGATACTGGCATAAAGTTGATTTGACGCTGAACGTTTGATTATGATATTCGCAAATTTAGGGACTGTCTCTAAAGTTACAACATTATATATTCACGTTTCTACCTTCAATAGCATTTAAAGAGAATGACTTAGTCACAAAACCAACTGTAAATTGTTCATCTAGGTGTCAGGTATAATGCAAACCTTTTAGATTTTTGATGTTTATTAAAATAAAAGGTAACACTTTATATTAAATAGTTGATATGAACGAACAATGAACTGCACTTCTACAGCACTTACTAATCTTTGTTAATGTTAATTCCAGCATTTACTAATACATTATTAAAATCAAGAGTTGTATTTGTCAACTTTAGTTAATGCACAGTGAAGTAACATGAACAATGAACTGCTGTATTTTTATTAACGTTAACAAAGATTAACAAATACAACAACAAATGTGTTGCTCATGGATAGTTCACATTAGTTAATACATTATGAACCTTACTGTAAAGTGTTTCCAAATAATCTGTAGGTGCCAGGTCGAAGAGTGATGCACCCTTCTCTCTCTCTCTCTCTCTCTCTCTCTCTCTCTCTCTCTCTCACACACACACACACACACACACACACATATTCAAACACACTCAACTCAAAGTACATGCACATATACTTTTTCTTTTTTTTTACACATTCATCACACAATTAGTTCTACTTAGTTAATTTTATTTCTAAATTTAATTTAAAATTTGTATAAGCAGGATAATCTATGATCAGGTAAAATAAAAAATGAACAAAGTAAAAAAAAAATTGTGTGATGAACGTGTAAAAAAAAAAAAAAAAGAAATAGTATATATGCATGTACTTTGAGTGGGGTGTGTTTGAATATGTATATGTGCATGTGTGTCTACAAGAGTTTGGTAGAAGGTAGAAACGTGAATACAGAATGTCGTAACTTTAGAGACGGTCCCTAAATTTGCGAATATCATAATCAAACGTTCAGCGTCAAATCAACTTTATGCCAGTATCTGCTTTCTTGGAGCCTATATAGTCTAACCTACATCACAAATGAGGTGCGAGTTTGGTCTTTTATATCACTGTACGAGTCCATTAAGCTGTGTTAAGAGTTTATATGTCCTGATGGCAGCTATGACGGATGAGGGAAGCCCTAGTATTACAACACAGCGCTGCGATACAAAGTTAAGGAAACTAAACAACAGAGAAAAATATATGTCTATCTCAGATTTAACGTTTGATCTATACACCAGCATCGGGCAATAACGTTATCTTGTTCACTGTACAGAAAGCTGTAGCTACACAGGGAAAGTAAGCGTAAATACACTGAATTAAACATAAATGCAGCTTTTGTGTCTTTATCAGCTTTTCTGCATTTATACTGGCCCTGATAATCATCACACATTCACTTACCGCTTGCTCTAATTCTGTAAATCCGTTTTTATGAATGAATGACTTACTAGCGTTGCTTTGGTCTTCCTAAACAGCCGCTAGCGGCACCTGCTGGCGAAGAAGACTAACAGCAGATAGAGATGATGCATCGGCACTCTACTGCTCTTCCTGCAGTTCCCGGATGTGAAATGTTGAATTTTCTGCCGAATTTGAGCCACTGAATTTGTGGAAGCGAATTTGTAAAGTGAAATAAAATGGACTGAAAATTGCTAGTCGAATTTTATAGGTTGTATTTTTAAACAGAATAAATATCTTGGAAGTGAAATTTGAATATGAATTATTTAATTTTTAATAATGAAAATGTGTGTGAAATATTTTTAATTGAAATATTCACAGCTTAAATATACGACTGTGTTGAATTTCATCCCATAAAAATGCAAGCCTTAAAAATACAGTGCATCTAAATGCAAGTACAGCTAATGTAATGCATATTTTTTTTTCAGTTAGAGCAATTCAACAAGCTTTTTATTTCAAAAACATTTGGCATTAATTTACTTCCATAAGCCTTCAGGGGGTCAGAGAGTAAGGGCAAAAACAAACAGAAAAACCTTTTGTCCATTGTTAATGTTAGTTCATGTTAGTTCTCGATGCTACATAACTATTTTAATAGGCTATAAAAATTGGCATTTGTGGAAATTCACATAAGCCAAAACTTTAAAAGGCTTTGAAAGTATTTTTAGGCCTAGTTCATGTTAAATATTGTGCAGTATAATGTTAATGGCTACACAACCTTATTAAAGTGTTCTAGGTAACTTACATTAAACATACTAATGCTTACATGGAGAGACTATCATGCACTTTCCCAACTAATCCTAAACTAACTTTTCTTCACGGAATAGTTATAAAAGCCCTCTTTGTTCTCTTTATATTGAACATTTTCCTTATGGTGATTCTGAAAGAAAACGCGCTGGGTTTCTTCTGTTGCTATAGTAACGAACGTAACTTTAACGCGCATCTGATTGATAAACCATCCGCTCTTATGTCAGTGTTGTTAATGATGTATTTATTTCAGCAGTTCCCTTTGCACATTCAGTTTAACGACATTAAGTTCATAATTTCATTTATCATCCATTGAACTGTGAGGATGCATTCAGACACTTACATTATGTGTTTGCTCCGTCCAGGCATAAATGTGCGCCTTGAAACTGCTCAGGTAATGTCAATGAACCATTTCCGACTTTTCCACGCAATAAAAGCGTTTTATTTCAACAGTAGTGTCCGCGCAATGACTTGGCAGCTTTAGCAATGGCTTCAGCAGTTTCACTCAGGACTATTGGTGTCTTAATAGAGAAATGTCATCTGCTCATGTGAACAGCAGTGGCCGTCCTGTGGGCAACGTACGGAGCGCGAGCGCAAGGCGGTAAAGTGCAGCCGCGCGTCTGTAATGAGAGCTGTGAGGGAAGGCGCAAAATGACGGCGCACAACGTCTCCATCAATTCGTAAGAATTACATGTAGTAATTTAATGTTTATATATTTTAAAGCACTGAATCACCATAGAATCGCGATTAATCCGATTCTTAGCATTTTACATCGATTATAGACCGAAAAAAACGATTCAAAAAACAATAGTCATCGTCAGGATTTGTAATCGATGCATCGAGAAAACGCCGGCGCATAATGGCGACTTGACATGAAGGGGGAGGGGACCCGCGGTGTATGTAATAAAAATATAACAGTTCATTATGTAAGGTCTTTATACACCACTGAAAACATAGTTATGTATATTATATTGCATTTCTGTCAATAGATCCTCCCACATTTTACACACTGCACCTTTAATAAGTACTTAGACATTTATTGAGCGACCCAGATAAAAAAAGAAAGAAAAAGAAAGAAAAAAAAAAGAAAAGAAATGGCAACATTGTGGGGAAAACAAAGTTTGCATTTTTAATTTGTTAAAAACAATAATACATGTATTGGCCTTGAGAGTAAAACAAAGCAAACATCTAAAAAAAATAGAGAAAAATCACTGCAGTTTTGGCACTAAGCTAAATAATGTTTCTGTTATGTACACTCCAGAATGTAAAACAGAACTAACCATGGTAGAACCTGAAGCCCTTTCTTGCGCTGTGTGTGATTCAGAGAATAATCTAAAGGCTGAGGCTGAGGAGTAAATTGTGACAGAACAACAAAAACAATCCTGGATTCTGTCACTTGCCAATAAAAAATGGCTCAAAACATGATCCACCCAGCCATAATTCAGTCAAACTACAAACATGCACACTCAAACCGACATGCATATGCATACGCTGCCTTCCACAAACTCGCACAATTCTCACACTAGATCTGGTCAGGCTGTTCTCGCTAGAAGACGCGTCAGTGGTTTATGCATAGATAAATGCATATGTACAATACATAGATGCATACATACACAAATACACCAACACATAGGACAAAAACAAAACCCTGTTACAATGGCAAGTGAGCAGAGAGCTACAGGACAAAGTCACAGCAACTTTCAGACGCACATACCACAATAACGTCACAGTACTCAGACTTGCGTCCTCATGTGATGATAAAAATAGAAGGGTTCAGCCCGAACATATTCTTCATCGACTTACTGATGCCAGTCTAGCGTAGAGCAACCATAGCCAACATTGTTCCAAAGAGGCGCATGCCGCAAGTCGAAAAGAGGCTGTCTCTATATCACTCAACCAAGAATCACATGCTACTAGCTGTAAAATGCTAAAAGATGAAAAATATTCCAGTGAAATGCAGTGACAATTCTAAACAATGGATTCAGTCGCTGAACTATCGTAACGTGCTCAGATCGCTGAGAACCTCTAGTCAAAAGAACATGACGGGGGCTTTGGAGTTGGATTTATGGGGCAACCCATAGGCATTCTGTCCTTCATCACGCAGTTAATGTCAACATAGGATTAGAGAGGGAAAAAAAAAAAAAAAATTCTATCTGTACAACAATATTACAGACTGCAGGCCGTACATCCCTGCGCTGGTAAACCTTAAATATTAAGTATAGTTGAAATGCAAAAATATGGGCTAGATATATACATACAAACAGTACGTACAGAGTATATTTCTAAGTCATTAAAACGTTCGCTTCGTGTGTGCACTCCATACGACTCCTTCATGCCTATACGTGCCTCCTCTGCCCTCCTCTCATCATGGTTTAGTGGGCTCCTGGGTCTGTTCTGCTTTAGATGCTGAGATCCTGAGCGTCTGTGTCCTCCCGTCACATCCTCATGAATGCAGAAGATATTTTACTTGAATATAAAGTAAAAAAAGAAATGACTAAAACCTGCAGAAACTTTGTCAACCTGAAACGAGATGTATAAAATATCATCACGTCACAATCATGTAATTAAAGGGTTAGTTCACCCAAAAATTCTGTAAATAATTGCTCACCCTCATGTCGTTCCACACCCGCAGGACCTTCGTTCATCTTCGGAACACAAATTAAGATATTTTTGATGAAATCCATGAGCTACATCAGTATTAGCCGGAGATGTTCACATGAGCAGCATGACGGATACCTGTGATGCTGACGCAAGAGCCAGAAAATAATAAGCCAGCATTTTGACGTAGAACCCGGAAGCGGTATTAGGGGCCGTTCACACAGAACGTGTTTTTCCATTCTAAAGCGCATCTTTTCCACTAGACGGACATGCAAAACAGTTGCGCTCGCATCTTTTGCAGCGCATTACAAGATGTTCTAAAAACACGGTGCTCAAGTTGAAATCAGTTCAACTTTTAAAAATGTGTCTCAAGACCTTACATTTGTTTCCCCATTCTACTGCCCGCGTCTCACGTTTCTCAAAGCAAAAACGCGTTCTGTGTCCTTAGACTTAAAAAACATCTTAATTTGTGTTCCGAAGATGAATGAAGGTCTTACGGATGTGGAACGACCTGAGGGTGAGTAATTAATGACAGAAATTTTCTTTTTTGCATGGACTAACGCTTTAAGCCTTTTATAGACTTTGGCAACAGAACAGAACATAGTCAAAATCAGTATGGCTATATTTTAAAAACTAATGAGCTGCCAAAATAGACATTATTTATTGGATTCACAGGATTAACTTCCTAAACAGGCAGTTTGCTTAAATAAGCGTCTTTGTAACATACCAGTCTATGCATAGTAGCAGGGTGACACGAGAAGGTCTGTGAGCACCACGAGCTGGTCGTCCGTGAACTGCTGCTTGTGCTCCAGCCAGTTGTCATGATGAGTACGGCGGAAATTAGACAGAGTCTTTTTCACCGTCATCTAAATCAGACGGAGAGAGGCTTGTATTGATTTTTGTTACATTTAATGGGCCCTAAGAGCGAAGCGCACAGAAGGGACATAGAAAGCAATTGTGTATGTGGTGACGAGCCGTGTACCTCGATAGGCTGCGTGTCGTTGAGGTGTGCACTGAGGTCCATGAGGAGCTGAGGCATCCAGGTCGGGACATCATACGGGCTGGATAAGATGCAAGCGCTGAGTCCCAGCACTCCCGCGTGACGCCGCACCAGATCTGAGGATAGATGAACGTGGATCAATTACAGCAAAATATACAGCAAAAATATCTGTATCTTTTTTCTAAATGAGTTTTTAAATGTCCCTGTAAATTAAAAATGCATATTGTATACTTTTTTAATAATAAAAAAATATTTTTGTGCTTTTAATAAAATATATAAATATCATTAAAACAAGAAAAATACATCAGAATATCAAAACTGCATAAGATAAACCTTGTTTTCAGAAAATAGATATTGAATATACGCTATTATAAAAGCTTGTTTCTGCCACGAAAAAAATAACATTTTCATCTCACAATTCTAACTTTTAATGTAAAAAGATATAAAGTCGCAAATGCGAGTTATAAAGTCAGAATTGTGTGATATAAAGTCACAATTGCGTGTTATAATGTCAGCGATCAAAAGCAATTGATACTGTACTCACATGAACTGATTTATATGTGTTTTTAGTACCTTTATGTATCTTGACAGAGGAAGTGACATTACTCCCTATGAAGGCCTCACGGAGCTATCGGATTTGAACTAAAATATCTTAATTTGTGTTCCGAAGATTAATGAAGGTCTTACGGGTGTGGAACGGCATGAGGGTGAGTAAAAAATGACAGAATTTTCATTTCTGGGTGAACTAACCCTTTAAACGATTTTGGCTCTTAAATACTGTGGTTATAAAAGCTAATGGCACAAACACAGCAGTTACAGCCCTGCATGTGATTAAAGCAGGATCATACCAACTGAAGGAATGGTGTCCATCACAGAGCCCAAGTCTCTTTTCCTCTTTTTGGGCAATCTGGTTTTGCATAGGGCCTCAAAGTGAGTCTGCATGGAGGCATCCATTGCCAAGAAGTTACACTGCAAGAAGCCGCTGAGAGTGGTGGCAGCCATCTCTCTCACCTAAGGCACAGAGATGCAAAGAGATGAAGGTTTAATGAACTAGGGTGCATAAAACTGAATAAATGATGATGCCAGCATGCCAGTGTTCCCAGACAGTACCTCCAGCTGCTCATCCTCCAGTAGCCTGATGACCAGTGCTCTTACGTCTTGAACAGCCTGCTCGGTGCTCAGTATGGTGAACAGATTATAGAACACCATAATCTGGAGGTACGTTAGCACCGAGAATCGTGCATGCCAAGAGCTGCTGCCAGCGATCTGAAAATGAAATGAAAAAGAATCTTATGATTCCACAGCAAACAAGTTTTCATTAGGACTGGGTGATATTGGTTGATTGGTAAGTAACTATTTTTTTAAATAAATACATTTATAAATAAATTATATAATAATAAAATCTTATTCTTTTTATTATTATTATTATTATTATTATAGGGTTTTTCAAAAGTCTGAGAGCATTTTATATTTTCTTATTAAAATGTATTGAATATTTTTTTTTTCATTGCAAATTATAAATTATTAACAACCATTGTTATTTTTGTATTATTTACATATTAAAATTCTATTTATTAATATTGTTAATTAGCTTTTTTCATATTTTCAGTTTTCATTTTAGTGTAATTTTAGTAATTTTACTTCATTTACAGTTTCAGTAATTTTAGTAGCTACTTAAACTGCAACCAATTTATTTCAGTTATTTGATAAGGCAATATTTCTAAATTTCATTTAGGTCTTTTTAGGATTTTGATCAAATATTTATATTTTATTTTCAGTTTATTTCAATTACTCTCAACCATTTTTAAGTTTCAGCTCAAAATACCCCACAGACCATTTCTCATCATTTATAGTCAAATTTGCATTTATAGTCCCTATTTGAGTATGAGCAAAAATACGCCATTTTTATGTGTCTCCCTTTAAATGCAAATGAGCTGCTGATTCCGGCCGCATTCCAGAGGATGGCGGCGCTTTAACAGCTCGTGCTTCGGTTGCTCAACAACAACAAAGCTGGAGAGTGTCACGCAGCCAAAATGACGATTGTAAATAACGGTGTTCAGCCTTACATTGTTCAATCCAGAGTCGGACACTGATGGAGAGAAGTTAAAGCTTTTAAAATGCATCTAGGCGTTTCTGAACAGTTAGTGGATAAATTTATGTAGTTGCTGTGGAGTTGATTCAACTAATCTACTAGCATGTGCTGTCATGTTAATCTTTTGTGCAAATCCAGCATTGAATTGACCCTTGTTTGCGTAAAATAACGGCATGGCAACAACACTCTTATAGTAAAACAGAATTTGTTTAAAGAAAATATCTCCCTTTGCATTCAACTTTGAGCGTTGTAACTTTGCAGATGTTGTTTATGCTCTAAAAGCAACATTACACGCTAACTAAAGTTCAACAGTGAAATAGACCACCCCTTTAAAAAAAAGCAGACTTAATATCTATTTTGGGTCTTATGCAATTCATTCCGAATGACATGGTTACATGTGACGTCTATTCTGATGTAAATGCAGCTACTGAAAACAACTTGAGTGAAAAATGAGTCAAGGTCAAATTCAGCCTTCAGACTGATGTCCTGTTATGTGGGGTTGTGTCTAGCATTGCTGAGGCCTCACCTCATGTAGCACCGTCAGAACCAGAGGGATCTGCTCAGGATAGAGGAGACCCTGAGACATGAGGGACAGACATGTCTTTGCATCTCTCTTCAGCTCATCATAGCTGTCATCATTTTCTACGGGAGCAATCTGCAGATGGAGAGAAAAAGTCAGCAATCCACTTAAGAGCACTCCACACAAATGGATAAAAGATGAGATACAAAGAGCACACACTAAGATAGAGATATAGAGAGAGTATCTGAAACCTTAAAAAGCAGAGGCAGCAGCTGTAGTTGCTGAGGTACTGGAGTAGAGAAGGAGCGCCCCGCACTGGCCATCAGCCACTTCAGAACTGTTTTGAGGAGTCTAATGGCCTGTGTCCTCTCGTCCTGCTCTCCCACTCCGTTCTCTTCCACCACGTGGTTCTGGATCTCCTCGTCCCCCTCAATCAGGGGCTTCAGCTGAGACAAGATCCTTTCGGTAAACTCAGCAATGTGTGGGGACTTGGTAGGCTGAGTGTATGGCAGTGTGACATCAATCATGAAAATGTACGTCAGCACACTGCAAGTGAAGAAATCATGACGACACAATCAGTGGAACTGCCAGTGTATTTTTAGACTACAGTGACCGCTCTGACCTCAAACGCAGACATACCTGCCGATGCGCTCTCTCACATTTTTATAAACCTGAGTGAGTTTGGGCTCCAGGTAACTCAGCAATCTGTGTAGCAGCTCTGGGACCCTCCACTCCTGCTGTGCCAGACCACCCTGCAAAACATACAGGTGGCTACAAAGAGAGATAGAGACCATCAGGGTAAATATCAGGTATGCATTTAAAGCCTTAATGGTGTCAAAATTAGCCTATGAACCTAAACACAATATACACTTACCAGGCATCTACAAACGATCCACCTTCCCCACTGAGAGGACACTCCATCAGCATCTCGAGAAGCCAGTAGAGCTTTCGTGGATCTCTGCTCTCCTGAAAACATCAAACACCAACAGTTAGTTGTTCTCATAGCTTCTTTAGAAATTAAAGGGTTAGTTCACCCAAAAATGAAAATAACAGTGCAAAAAGTACAGTGGTTCAATATTAATATTATAAAGCGCCATATATTTTTGGTGCGCCAAACAAACTAAATAACGACTTATTTAGTGATGGCCGAATTCAAAACAATGCTTCATGAAGCTTCGGAGTGTTATGATTCTTCTGTGTCGAATCATGATTCGGATGTCGTTCGCGTGTCAAAACGCCAAACTGCTGAAATCACATGACTTTGGCACTCCGAACCGCAGACTCGACATGCTGATTCATAACGCTCCAAAGCTTCCTGAAGGTGCGTTTTGAAATCGGCCATCACTATATAAGGCTTTTTTTTTGGCACACCAAAAATATTCTTGTCGCTTTATAATAATATTGATCCACTGTACTCACATGAACTGATTTAAATATGTTTTAGCACCTTTATGGATCGTAAGAGAGGAAATGTCATTACTCCCTATGCAGGCCTCACAGAGCCATCGGATTTCAACAAAAATATCTTAATTTGCGTTCCGAAGATTAATGAAGGTCTTACGGGTGTGGAACGACATGAGGGTGAGTAATTAATGACAGAATTTTCATTTTTGGGTGAACTAACCCTTTAAAGGGTCACATAAATTATGGTATATACAGTATATATGTTCACCAAGGCTGCATTTATTTTATCAAAAATACAGTAAAAACAGCATATATTTTTTTTATTTTAGTGTATTTTACATTTTTGTTTATTCAAATTATGGCAAGGCTGAATTTTCAGCAGCCATTATTCCAGTCTTTAGTGTCACATGATCCTTCAGAAATCTTTTTAATATGCTGATTTGGTATTAAAGAAACATTTCTTATTATCAATGGTGAAAACAGTTGTGCTGCTTTATGTTTGCGCATATATATATATATAATAAAAATAAATATTTAAGTGCTGTCAAATGATTTATTGTATCCAAAATAAAAGTTTGTGTCTACAAAATATATGTTATTGTACTCTGTATGTTTATTGTGTATATATAAATACACACACATACATGAATTTATTTAATAAATATTTTTACATTTATACATGTATATTTATATATATAATTAAAATTATATATAAATAAATATTTTATATATAATAATATATTTTTGTTAAAAATATACATGCGTGTATTTATATATACACACACAATAAACATACACAGTACACACAACTTTTTTTTACTTTTTGGACGTGATTAAATCGCGATTACTCATTTGACAGCACATACATATATATCACACACACACACACACACACACACACACACACACACACACACACACACACACACACACACACACATATATATATATATATATATACATATATATATAAATATATATATACATAAATATATATATACATACATATATATATATACATATATATATATACATACATACACACACATACATACATACATACACACACATACATACATACACACACATACATACATACATACACACACATACATACATACACACACATACATACAGACAGACAGACAGACAGACAGACAGACAGACAGACAGACAGACAGACAGACAGACAGACAGACAGACAGACAGACAGACAGACAGACAGACAGACAGACAGACAGACAGACAGACAGACAGACAGACAGACAGACAGACAGACAGACAGACAGACAGACAGACAGACAGACAGACAGACAGACAGACAGACAGACAGACAGACAGACAGACAGACAGACAGACAGACAGACAGACAGACAGACAGACAGACAGACAGACAGACAGACAGACAGACAGACAGACAGACAGACAGACAGACAGACAGACAGACAGACAGACAGATAGATAGATAGATAGATAGATAGATAGATAGATAGATAGATAGATAGATAGATAGATAGATAGATAGATAGATAGATCTGTGACACATACGCAGGCAGTTGCCACACAGGTACCCCAGTCAGCATAGGTCTCAACAGTAATATTGGACAGTGCTGTTCGCATCAAAGGAATCAGGAATTTCCATAATGCCTCCACCTGTGTAAGAGAGAGAGGGGTTTCAAACATGAATGTGGCAAAACATCTCAGTTGCTCCCTAATTTTAGCGTATCCCTCGTACTTGCAGCGGGGCTCACCTTCCCAAAGCTCCAGTGCTTGCTGCCTCTAACCAGGCCTGCAATGATCTCAGCCACACAGCGCTGGGTGCTCTCATGAGAGTCATTTGCCAGCCGCTCCATATGAGGCTTTAGAACAGGCAGGAAGGCATCACTGTAGTTCCGGAAAAGTCCCTGTGGGCGTTGAATGAGAAAGCAAGCCATCTGTATTTTGTAATAATTCGTACAGCAGGTGAGAGAGGCAGGTTTATGAGCTGGTTAAAATGCAGAGATTTACAAAAGGTAGATGTGGCTGGGAGCACAATTGTATTTACTGCTCTCCACAAATCATTTTCTAAATGCGTCCTCAACATTCTGTGCGATCTCTCGGTTTGGGAATTACAGCAGGGGAAACTGCAACAAAACTGCTGAAATCAGTGAGCATAAACAGGATGATAACGATCCAATAAATGCTAAATTTTAAATGTTTTCTCTTTGCTGAGAACCCAAAAATAGAAGCCAGGGGAATTATGTGGGGATTGGACACATCCTTTCAACTATCTTAATGTGCTTATGTATGCACTCTAGTGCAGAGGACACTGTAAGCAAATGTCCAGGACAAACAGTGGCTTGTTAACAGGATGTACAGGCACATCTAAAAATACTTCTACAGCTTACATCAAGGCCATTGAACATATTTTCATTAGAGCCGGGTATAAAACGCATCACAATACAAAAAAAGTCACAACATTGCAATGTATCATGATATAATTATTGGGTTTTGAATGAAACATGTAAAAGAGAAAGTGAATATGCATTTTTTAAATCCATCTCATGGTGCTTGCTTCACATCTCTGACCACGGATTGCAGAGCTTACACAGTAAAATGACTTGAACTGTAGGACATATGAATGAATGCACATCAATAAGTAAAGAAAACTGATTGAATGAAGGAGCAAAATCAATGCAAAATTGAGAGAAAAATATTTGCAGGTTAGATTATATTTTACTATTTAATATGACAAAATTGTCTCAGTTTCATTGTAATTTAAACTATTTTGTTGATTTCTAACCAAGTGCTAAACTGTACTTTTATTTCCACTATCATGATTATTGTCTTAGGATGCTGGTACCTTGAAGAGACAGAAGCGACGAGGATTGAACTTGTCTTTGCCCTTTCGGTCCTCAAGGGACAGGAACTCAATGAGCTGTTTGATGAACATGGGGTCTGTGAAATGGTCATAGATGATGCGTTCCCTCTGTTGGGAAATGAATGTTTACTATACATGGTTACAAGTTCATCAGTAAAACAAAATTTAGCAAAGTACGGTTGAGATCTGTCCATGTATACCTCACTCATGTTCTCAGCTGCAAGATCTTTGGGCTGCTCTGCTGCTGGGGCATATACCATCAACTTCCTATGAGCAAGGAAATAGAGAGTGAGGAAAAAAAGCTGGAAGCACAGATTTAGAGTGAATCATACAGTGATCAGAGGCTGAGAGGGTTTACTTTGGCCAGCAGTAGTAGCCCCAGTGTGTCTTTTCTACAAAGCAGAAATTGTCCCAGTCCTGCTGGGTTTTCGGCAGGCTGTCATTGTGGTACTGAAGCCAGTCGTTCCCCAGCCTGTCTCCTGCCACCAGCCCCTCCGGCTCGGTTACCCCACCTGCAAAGCACCACATGTGTAATTAGCTCCTTCCACATACACTGAAACCTTGCAGATGGACCAACAGATGGATGTGAATTGTAATTTAATCATCTCCTCATTTAATTGTACTATTTATTTGTTTTCACAGGGATGTTTACTCACTTATATCACAAGGACTAACAGATACTTTCTTGCGTGGTCTCTTCAGCTGTTTCAGTATGCCTGCCATAGCGGCAATCGCCATCTATATCAGCAAGCATTGGAAGCAAAACAAATTAAAATAAACATTACACAATGGTTTTAAATATATAATAGAGTACCATACACTACCATTCAAAAGCTTGAGTATTTAAGTATTTTTTTAATTAACAAATTTATTCAGAAAGATCCATTAAATTGATCAAAAGTGACAGTAAAGACATTTACAATGTTTCAAATAATTTCTATTTCAATAAAAACTAAAAATGTTGTAGTTGCCAGTAGTTGGCGATGTCACTTTGTAAACAAACACTACACGCTTATAGACTGACCACGTAATACGCATGACGTCACCGTTTTCACAAATTCACGTTTTTGTAATTTACATGGAGACGAAACACACAAGTTTCGTGTCATGTAAACAGTCTCTTAGAATGATTTCTGAAGGATCATGTGACACGGAAGACTATTACTGTGATGGCAAAGCTGAATTTTCAGAAGCCAATACTCCAGAAAATTCACCTATTCTTATTGTGTGACAACTTATTTACATTATGTGATTTTTCTTTTAAGCTGTGCACATTTTGGGACTTTTTTTTTTTAGAAAACAAAAGGAGTTTCATAAAGGAGTATGGAATGCAAAAAAATTAAGCTCAATATCTCAAAACTGCTCAGAATGCAGATATTACCTTATAATTCCAAGGTGGTGATTTTATTTAAATATAAAACAGTTAGTTTGAATTATAATATTATTTCACAATATTTGTTTTTTTACTGTATTTTGATCAAATAAATGCAGCTGTAGTGATCATAAGAGACTTTTTTTTTTTATAAATCTTTCTGACCACAAACCTTTGAACGGTAGTATATATTGGAACATGTTGGAGCTAATGCTACAGGAATAGATAAACCACTGATATATATGAATTGAAGATAAATTAACAAAATAACAGCATTCTACCAACCTTGCGAACAACAAGTGCATCATGGTTGAGGCTCTGTACAAAGAAGAGCACCGCAGGAGCTGGGAGAGGATAGTCATCTCTTAGCAGTAGAGACAGGAAGCCAATAGCAATGTGCTCAAACTTCCAAGGCCTGATGACACATAAAATGACATTCACAAATGAGTGAAGTTTTTATGTGTCCAGTTTTGTAAAAACAATGTAGCACTTTTAAACATTTAATACTTACAAATCCCTGTCATTCAGACATTCCAACAGATCTCTCACAAGCTTTTCATACTTTCTAGAAGAGGGAACAGCAAAGATTTACCACACCATGTTAAATGAGTAGTAAATGTAAGACTGTATGTGTGTAGCACTTACTGCTCTGCATCCTGGTTTTTGTCTTGTTGAAGTGCCAGCCCTTGCTCCAGTTCCTGGTCTGTGGGAGTGCCCATGTGTGGAATGGGTTGGCTTGAATTGGTGATGCACCGGCCTAGAAGAACTGCACTCTCAGGTACCTACAGATTTATCCAGGGAAAATTGAGTCTTACGAAACAAGATTGCTGTCGTTTTACACCATTCACATAGCCTAAAGGTGATATCAAAACTTTTGCAGTCAAAAAGTTCCGTTGTTAATTGTCAAAGGTGTTGCGATGAACGAAGCACAGCTCACACAGTAATCACTTTTATACCTAGCAGATTTCTGTAAGTCAGCATAGCAAATTTGTTGACCAACATGAACCCTTTGTGAAACCTGCATGGGGAAATCTTTTCCCACTTAAGCGAAATTCCAGATCACGTGGATTTCTATCGAAATGATTCGATTTTGAACAGTAAATATGACTGCATCTGAAAGGTGAAATCGAAGAATTAACTGACGATGACATTTTGAACAAAATCAGACCAAAACGAAGTTCGTTTTTGTGTTCATTTTGGGAGTTCGAAACGGCTTGCCAAAGCGAAAAGTTCGCTCCAGCCACAAAATAGCTTTGTACTACCATTGGTCTGTAACGATAATGTAATAGGTGTGCGCGCTGAGGCTTTCTATAAAAAATGCTTGCAGTTTTATCATTTTTGTTGCGTTTGTTTTATTACTGAAAGGAAAGCGTGCAGCACATATTTACATATTCATCTAAACGCAGCGCTCAGCAGTGTGAGTGCTGTCAGATGTTTGATAACAGTATAATCGCTGCTCACGTATTTCGAACTTCATTTTACCCCTAAACAAAGAAAGAAAAATAACTTTGCCCGTAAGTATGCTGAAGTTTATGTTCAAAATGTACAAAAACAGGCGATGCTGCTCACAGTGAAATCAATGCCGATGGTTTCGTACTGCCGATGGACTTTGTCTGCGAGGTCATCGAAGAGTCTGACGATGGATGGCTTCTCTAGGGACATAGCTGAGCTGAGGCCTGAGCGCACTATGGCCGGCCAAGTCTGAGCGATGCAGTCCCAGTCATGTAAGTTAGCAAGGCACACTCCACAATGGTTCCCAAGCAAGCAGTACAGTGCCCCCTACAGCACAAAAAGATAAAAACAATGGTTTCAAGTCAATAAAATAAATTAACAAATGAAGCAGGTGCTAATTCTAGAAAGTGAAAATTATAGATTGTAGACCTTGAACTGCTGTTGGGTGACATCCGTTCGTGTAGGCTCCAGTAGCTCCAGGACACGAGGAGTAATGTCTCTGCAGCAGAAGTTATAGGTGCCCAAAGCTGTGAACAACACATTTTGGGCCTTGCTACGGACCTGAGGGGCCAAAAAAAAAAAAAGATGTTCAGAAATACATATAAAATAAAGGGGATGATTTTAATGTAAAATTTGGTGGATGTGGAATCAAGACCTGGCTGTAGGTGCTGGTGGAAAGACGCAAAAGGTCCCTCAACAGGTCCTGGTGAACAGTCTTGTATTCACACCCCTCAACCAACAACTTTCGCATCTAAAAGTGCAGAGCAAGAAAAAAAAAATTAAACTTCCAACTATGTGAGTTGCAATATACTAGTATTGACGATCATAATAAAGCTATCATGTTAAAGCTACACATAGTACCAATTTGTACATGATCCAGCTCTAGTAGTAACTATATGATAGTCACTCCAACACAGCAAGTGGCAATACTGCACATTAATGTTGGTTGCCACCAGTCATAAAAAAATACAAATGGTGCAATGATTCCAAATGTTGGTGCATTGGCCAAACAGCCGAAAACACAAGATTTTTATTTATTTATTTATTTTTTTTTTTTTTCAGGTATCACCATAATATTGTTCTTGTGAAATCTTTTGGCCACGATAATAGTGCAGTGAAAATGTAGTATTGTGACAGCCCTACAATATCTATTATATGTCAATTCCCTATGCCAGGTTATTAGCATTGGCTCCTACCTCATGCTGAAGAAGAACTCTGTCAATCAGAAGAGCTCGGATGTGCTGTTTCTTCCCATGAAGCTGGAGAGAATAAGAAGATTCATAAGACAATTATAAATTGCAAATACAAAATGCCACAGGATTTCTCAGGCCCAACTACACACCCTATTCTCCATAGACTTCTTCACCAGGGTGAAACTCTTCCAACGAGAGTCAAACTCGTGTTTGTGGGAACCTTTGAAGTGCATTAAGTCACTGATGATCTAAGGGAGATAAACAAGTGTTAAACCCGGAAACTTCATTGGCTAATAAATGCTATATGATCCCATACAATTAGCAGCCTGATAAACAATGATCTATTCATTTTGCTCAAACATCTACCGCGCTCACCTTGATAATGGAGAAAAGGGATTTGGTGTCATCCTCTGAGCGCTCCAGAATGTAATCTACAAAAAAGAATTAGAAGATGCATGGGGTGACCGTCTCAAGAATTATGGGTAATTATGGTGTAGTTTAAGTGAGTTTTGTGTGCAGATAGGTGTGGTAGCACTCACGAAGCAACTGTCTCATCACTTTACAGATGGCCTCACGGTAGTTCTCTCTGGACTTATCTGAAGAAATATCAGCAATGCCTTACTGCGACGCTCTTAACTGTACATTCATCACAACAACACGAAACACAACAGGTTTCATAAGCAGTTTCACTATGAACCAGTTGTGGCTTACCATAGTCAACACCAATGTACAGCTTTGTTTCCTCCAAACTAACCATGCTGGGAACACTACAAAGAAGAGAACGAAAAAAATATATATATATATATAAAAATAAAAATTATATTCATACTGAAGTACTACCATTTTAACAGTTGGGGTCAGAAAGATTTTTTTGAAAAATATTTTTTTTGTTTTTGAAAAGTCTCACCAAGGCTGCATTTATTTTATCAACAATAGAACACAAACAGTAATATATTGTGAAATATTATTAGAATTTAAAATAATGATTTTTTTTATTTTAATGAATCTAAAAATGTAATTTATTCCTGTGAATAAACCATTATTCCAGTCTTCAGTGTGACATACTTCAGAAAACTTTGCTGATCTGCCAAATTTGCTAATTTGGTGTTTAAGAAATATTTCTTATTATCAATGTTAAAAACAGATGTGCTGCTTAATATTTTTGTGGAAACCATGATATGTTTTCTTTCAGGATTCTTTGATGAATGAAAGTTCAAAAGAACAACATTTATCTGACATAGAAATATTTTGCAGCATTCTAAATGTCTATCACTTTTGACCAATATTCTGTACCTTACGGACTTTAAACCTTTGGATGGTATACATTTTAAATACTTTTAACAATTAAATGCAAAAGTTTAAATAATCATGATTTAATCAGTGCTGTGTATTTATTTGTACATCCACTGTTTAGAGGGAACATTGTTCTATATCTCAGTGGGTTATAGGACTTACAGGCCGCTGACTGTGGTTCCATCAAGAGGAGGCAGCATGCTGCCAGCACCCAGCAAACAGTGCTGAACTATACACAGACTCTGAAGAACATCATCTCTGTTCAAAAAGCAGAAATAATAATAATAAATTATGGGTTTTTTTTTCTCTTTACCATTATTACAGAGTGTACTTTTGACCTCTGACCTGCTCATGTCCTGTTCTCCCTGTGCGTATCTCTGCAGGCGCTGGAGCTCGGGCTGCAGCAGCAGGTCCAGAACATAAAACACAAATGCCGTCTCCTCTGTGCTGGGAACATGCCAGCGGATGTCCAGGTGCCACAGGTCCCCCGGACGACCCCAGTCCTGTGCAAAGAACAAGAAAGGAGGAAGAGAAAACTCATGGGACCAACAATGATCCAATACATTTGAGAAAACAGAAAAGGCTTGTTTGATCAAAAGTCTACACATATATTGTACACATTTGTAATACCTTAATGGGCAAGTACTCTTGCAGGGGTCTGTTGAAGCCACCAGGCACACTGCAGTAGTCTGTTGGGTAGGTGAGCGCTGTGGAACGCAGGATATGGTGCAGCAGGTTGCAGGCCAGCGTGTAGCCCTGCTTACAACGCAACCGCAGGGTCAGCTGCAGAGTCTGCACCAGCTGTGCGCGGTATGGTAGGAGCTTTTCTCCATCCACACGAGTCACCTAAAGATCAGTGAGAGACTGTGAGATACACAACAATCATTTTCTAGTGGCTGTCTTGTAAGGTGACTGATTTGAAGCACTTTTTGTAAGCACTGTCTCCACTTATGATCCATTAATGCTCCCCATCGAAAGTGCATGTGAGACAAACTTCATAGTTGAATTTAATTTTAAGGGATAGACCACCCAAAAATTTATATTCTGTTATCATTTACTGACCCTAATGTTGTGGCAAAGCTGTATGACTTTTTCTTCTGCTGAACATAAAAGAATATATTTTGAAGAATGTTGGTAACCAAACTGTTTGTTCCCACTGACGTCCATTATATGGACAAAAATAGAATCCAAAAATGGATGCCGACGGGAAAAATATCAAAATATCTTCTTTTATGTTCCGCAGAAAAAAGAAAGTCCCACCGATTTGGGTGAGGGTGAGTGATGCCAATGTAAAGCTAATGACTTAATCTAATAAACATAAAAGCAATATAATTCAGAAATATTGTATTAAATTGTATTTTAATTAGATTACATCAGTATTTAACATAAGCATAGATAACATGCTTATATTTGTAATCTTTTTTTAGATTCTAATGAAAACTTTGCAGAGAATTATATGATTGATTTATCCACTTATCCATAAAGAACACTTGTGATGCTGATCCAAATTATCTTGGATCAGCATCAATATATTATAGTATTAACACCTACTGTTTAAAACAGCCTAAGAGTCAGGACAGAGGCTATGATGCCTAAAAATGTTGCCTAGATAGGCAGCTATCGTGATTTTGGAACACAGCTTAAGATCTTCTATGTGTAGTATGATATAGTGTTATGTTCACCTCAGACAGCAGTTGAAGGCTCCAGAGCAGTTCTTTATCCAGTTCTTCCTCATTTAAAACATCTTCATCTGAGAAACACCAAAACTCAAGTGAGGATGGTGACATACACTCAAGAGACGATGGTGACATACACTCAAGATGAGACAAACAGTAATTTATTTTCTTGTACGTACTGGCAGTTAGATGAGTAATAGTGCTACAGCAGTGTGGTACAAACAGCCTGAGAGACTCAGCAGGGTGACACTGAAACAAAGCAGAGGAGAGTCAATCAATTCAGTCTCACAGTCATGTATCTGTCTGCACAAATTGGAGAAAGGGGAAGTATTACCTTAGCAGCTGCTCTGCACATGTCTGCCACCATCCTGCCTGCAACACGAGTCTCAAAGATGTTGGTGGTGGCAAAATTGAAGACTTTCTCAAGAGCCACCTATACACAGATAACACCTTATATAAGTCTATTTATGTGCATGAATATTTCCAAAGCCACGGTATGAAAAACAAAACAAAAAAAAAACAAAAAAAAAACAGTACTTTTCAAAAGGTTTGGGGTTTGTAAGATTTTTTAAAATGTTTTCTTTAAAGTCTCTTATGCTCACCAAGGCTGCATTTACTTGATCAAACATACAGTAAAAACAGCAATATTATAAATTACTACATTTTAAAATAATTTTTTACTATTTTAATATATTTTGAAAGGCAATTTATTTCTGTATTGGGAAATCTAAATTTTCAGCATCATTACTGCAGTCTTCAGTCACATGATCCTTCAAAAATCATTATAATTTTCGGATTTGGTGCTCAAGAAACATTTATCATTATTATCAATGTTGAAAACAGCTGTGCTGCTTAACCTTTTTTTTTTTTTTCAGGATTTTTTGAATAAAAACTTCAATAGAACAAATAGATATCTTTTGCAACATTACAAATGTTATAACTAGCTGAATAAAGTATTTCTTTAAACAAACAACAAAAAAAAAACTTAGTGACCCCAAACTTTTGAACAGTAGTGTACATGGGTACTATAAAATAATAGAGTGTGTCAAAACAACTGACTTCATGCAAATGCAACAATACAGTGCAATGTGCTGTCAATTTTGACTGATCAATTAGTCAAGACAACTGGTGAATCAGTTATAAAGAGTCACTGGTCTGAATCATAGACTGATTCAGTCGGACAACACACTTCTTCACTAAGTTTCAGATTATTCACTGATCATTATAAACCAAGAATGTTAAAAACAACAATAGTGCCAAAAGACATCTGTTGTCATAAATTCTATTTTAATTTTTAAAAAACGCTATTTAAAATTTGCAATGGCACTTTTCCACTGTGTGGTATGACTCGGGTCGGCACGGTACTCCTCGTCTCAGTTTGTTTTTCCATTGCAGTTAGTCCCGCTTCAAAGTGGGTGGGACAGACTGTTCGTTTTAATTGTGCCACCTCTGCCATGATTCGCTTCTCAGCTACCAAAGAGAGGAACGTCTGCACTTCATCTTCTGACCACGATGCACCCATTTCTTGCGTACGACGGTTGTTTAAAGCAAGTTGTTTAAAAAAAAAAGTCATGCAAAGACTTCTATTGCAAAAAAAAAAAAAGTAAAAAGTGTAAAAAATGCTAAAGTGTTAAATCCTATTAAATGTAATAAAAAACCTTGAATATCTCCATGGAGCACTGTGTCAGAATGGTGCTAAAAGTGGATGAAAGGCCCAGCTCCACCAGACTCTCCAAATGAGTCATTTTCTCTGTCTCCATCTCCTCGCGCGTCTGCTCCAGAGTGCTGCTGTCAATCAATGCAAAACACCTACAGACACATAAAATAGGGCATAAGCCACAACAATACACTGTTTTATACTTTTTGAAGCACACATAACTGAACAACTCACCTGTCCATAAACTGCAGAACAAAGTCCTCAAACTCAGCAGAAGCCGAACACAACTCTCTCTCCATCTACAAAAAGTAAAAGATTTTATGAAGAAATACAGAGGGAATAATTATGTAAAAACTCTGCAATGGATCTTTTTACCTAACATTTAAAGGGAACCCCTGGTATTAAGACTTGTATGGCTTAATACAACATAAATTATGTTTCTTACTGAAATATGTAGTAGAAAACATATGAAAGATTTGCGTTATTTAAAAAATCCATTACATATTCAATGCACTACATGCATTACATATGCACTCGGTGAGCTACTGACGCTGCCCTGTTGCTATTTTTACCACAACACAACTCAGAATATAATGCCAATTTTCAGTCAATGGGCCAGAAGAGAAGCGATGCAAGTCTTCACTGCTTTACTAGCGATAAGAGGAGAAAAGAATGGGAAGTTCTGATGAATGTGGACGAATAAAACTTCCTAAAGAACCACGTCTTTGTTCTCTCCAATTTAGTCCGGATACTTTTTCATCTGTATGTTTTGGTGCAAAGGTAATCTAGCAACACATACAAGTCTTAATACCTGAGGGGTTCCTTTTAAAACATGATCAGACTTTTCGATTTGAGCCAGAGTGCAAAATTATCAAAAGAATGAAAACATCAAAGCTGTGCAATGGCTCTGTGGCTATTCGAACTACTGTTGTATGACTGACATCTAAAAATTGTCTGATGTCACCTGAATGCATTACACACAGTTATATGTGCCGAGAAGATGCTGCTGTTTTTATACCATCACATCACATCATCATCACATATGCATCACAGTGCACACGAGCTTTGAGGCAGTCTGTCTCAATCAAGATTATGGGCTGCCCTAGTCAGTCTCCACGACAGGTGCGGCATTTGGTTAAAGCACACATCTATATCCATCGCCAACTGTAAGCCCTTTCAGTAGCTGTTGTCTACTAAAAGGCTCAAAGGCATCAGATCTAAAGTGAAGAGAACTAAGATGCGGGTCTTTAGGAAGTTTTTTTCGTCCACATTCTTCACAACTTCCCATTCTTTTCTCCTCTTACCGCTAGTAAAGCAGTGAAAGTAAAGACTAAATCACTAGTAAAGACTTCTATCACTTCTCTTGTTGCCCATCAAGTGACAATTACAGCCAAAAGCTGCACAATGTGGCATCATATATTAAATTCCAAGTTGTGTTGTGGTAAAAATAGCAACAGCAGCGTCAGTAGCTCACTGAGTGCAACCATTTGATGTCATCAGTGTAGAATGCACTGCACACCTCACCACTTTCAAAGATTTTCTACTACATATTTCAATAAGAGACATAATTTACATTATATTAAGCCATACAGTTCTTAACACCAGGAGTTCCCTTTAAGAGCCTTACCTCTGTCAAGTCATTTTTCTCATGGAGGGCTGATGAACAGTCCACCAAAGGCACTAGAGTAGTGAAAGTAGCAATGAACTGGAACGTAATCTTAAAAAAAAAGAAAAGTCAAATATGAATATTAAGTTAAGTTAAATGTTGGGTGCTTTATTTCATTAATTGTTTCAAGAACACCATTGTTAATGTTAATTTCACAGATTACCCACCATGCATTTGCTGAAATCATTAGGGTCAACACCAGGCAGTGCTCTCATAAGCAGGGGCAGGACGTGCGCGGGACCTTCGGGATAATGTCGGCCGCCGCTGAGAAGACTGCGGGCCATGCCAATCATGCAGCTGAGAGTGGCAGTAAGCTGGTGTGGCTCCGTCAGCGTCTCCATAGCAGGATACGTCCTGCAGGGGGCAGCACATTCACACATTACACATGGTGGCTTTTAGTTCATTCCTCCTTTGGGAACAGTCCAGCTCCTGCTTTACGCTGGATTTTAAGATGACTGCTTACAAAGCCTATTTACAAAGATTGGATTTGTAAATCCTGACAGTGAATAATAATAAAAGAAGCCACTATTTGGGCTATGATAAAGCTTTAAGACTTTTACTTATTGATTTTTATACTGCAAGTCATCTTCAACTACAAAACTAAGCATATTTTAACATTTAATCAGCTATACGTTATTATTATAATATACTAATAAATGTTCCAGAATAGATTTTAAAAAAAAAAAGAATAAGAGCTAAATTTATATTTGCATATACTGTAGCTATTTTTGCTGGTTTAGCATTCAAGCCATCGGAATTCTTCTCAACACAACCTTTTTATGTAAATTAGTCTGATTAGTCAGTGCTATTTGGCTGATATTAGCGCCTACATGCCCTGAACATTTCCAACAGTTTTCACACACTCACTTCTCCAGCACAGGTGGGATGACCAGCTCTGGTCTCATCAGGGCAAGGTTCTGTAGGGCCTGAGCTGCGTCCATGCTGCCCGTCTTGCTGAACATGGCCATCAGTACAGGCTGCTTCATGCTCTCCACAAAGTCTGTCACATCTTGGTCAGTGAGTCTGTGATCGGTGGGAACAGGGGTGATCCAGCAAGGTTTCTTATAGCGCTCCCGATGTAGCCGTCGAACCACACTGGCAGGCAGACGCTGTAGAAGCTTCATCAGCTTCATCTGGAAAACAAAATAAGACATACACATGAGCTTGGAATCACTAAGAAATGTTTATTATTGCAGTAAGATTTTTAATCCGTAATGATTTCAATATGACTTTCAGATAAAGTTGTCCAAAGTTTTCTCTAGCACCCCCACAATAGTGATAAGCTTGTGGTTTCAGACGATTATTCACAGAAAACCTTGTCTAAAATGTCAGCAGCATCCCAGTCTTTGCTTCACTGTTGCAGATGAAAGTAGCATTTGGCATGTTCTGTTCAATTTCTGTTCAATTAACTCTGGTTAGATCCAGTGTGTACTTTCTTCCATGACAGAGTAATGCTACTTATGCAAGGAACAGCCTTCAGAACAACAAACTTTTGTTTGTTTTTCTTTTTCTAGAAAAATGGGATTCTTCTGGTCATTTTAAAACTAAAACTAGAAATTCAGGTGAAATCCATACATTAGCATCTGAAAAATAGCCATTGCACTGGGCTTTTCACACTTTTTCAAATACCACAAATGTCTGTCAAAGTTTTTTCACTAGTACCAAGATTTTTAGGATGATCTCTAAAAGACTGTAGAAACAGTTTGGCTGCTAAAAATGGGACTTTGCTTAATTGCTTGTTTGTGCTATTTTCATTTTCCGGATTTAAATTAATCTTCATATCTATGTCACAGGATGTGACATCTTCACATAATTTTTACATCACAGTACATCGATAACTAATTTGTGTTTCATAATTATTCATGAAAATACATGTCCTTATCCTGTGAAAAGACGTTTTGCTTAATTATTCAAGACAGCATGTGTTGATTTTTAAAGAGCTTACAAACCATGCATAATATTGTATACAAAATATAAATATCATATATATAATTTAATAATGTTAATTTTGTTGCTTTTAATAGGTGAATTGCAGCATGAATTTGTGATGCTTTTATCTGAACGAGAGCAAAATAAAACTGTCTGAATCTGAAGCTGTTGTTGTGTTTGCATGCATTTTTATTAAACCATTAATAACATTGTTTAAATGATGCTTGAGGAAGCAGAAGTGTCGATATCTTTCAAAAACAATTATTTTTTTCTTAATTCCTAACTTTTGAATAGTGATGCAACCAAAAATATTAATCTGAAAGAGCAAAAAAAGAAAAGAAAAAAATTTGCTTTTGGCTAAAATAATTTGAGAAGAACTAGTTTATCACCTGAGAACATGACACTGAACAGCTGAACAG
This sequence comes from Chanodichthys erythropterus, assembly GCF_024489055.1. Taxonomy (NCBI): domain Eukaryota; kingdom Metazoa; phylum Chordata; class Actinopteri; order Cypriniformes; family Xenocyprididae; genus Chanodichthys; species Chanodichthys erythropterus. The sequence goes on from NC_090239.1 coordinate 16,395,891, forward strand.
ATGTCTTCAATTACCCAAATGTATTATTCAAACTTTATTGTCGGTTCCAGTTTTCTTCATGCTAAATGAAAACTTTAATTTCAAAATCATTTGCTGCATAACTACTTTTGGAAAGTAATGTAGCATAAAGGCATAAAAAGGCTTATTGATACTACTTCCTTCTGATAACAACGCTCTTGAATAAAATCCGGCTTCAAATATTGAGTTAAATAATTAACTTTGCCAACTAGCCTCATGATATTGTATGATACTATACTGAGCCATGAGTGCAGGAAAAGGACGCATGTCAAGGATGACAGGTGGTCGATAACTGGAAAGTTGTTACTGGTGTTTCAGAAGTTGGAATGTAGAGTGACCTCACACTGTCTGAGGACCATCTGTCACTACATATCACACTCATGCACGCAAACATAAAGCTCAGCTGACAACACACACCGCAGACAGTTCTAGAGTGGATTCAAGGAGTGGGCTGGACTTTGATGAGGACAAGGGGAGCAAGATTTCGCATTGCACCATATTGTTCTATTCTTACCAGCCAGCGCCCATTGTTTGAAGGGTGGTAGAAGGATGCTATGCTACTGAAGAGCCCATTAAGCTGTTTCTGGGCCTGGTTCTGTGGGCCGCCCTGAAAAAGATAAAGAATATTATAAAGAGTGATATGTAAATAAATGCACCCTTTAATAATTAACCTATTTATAGGAGGAGTGTAAGTTATGAAACTTACCAGCATGGAGGAAATCCAGAGGACCACGTGACCGATATCATAGGAGTTGGTCAAATATCTGGGAACGACCATTTGGCTGGTGCCAACAGGCAGATTGAAGCTACGCAGGATCCTGGTAAAGATCTGAAACAAGACAACAAAATATCACTATACAACAATGCTCTGATGTCTTTAGATTATCATCTATAATAAGGTTCAAAATTTGGGGGTCAGTAAGAATTTTTTTTTTTTTGGTATATATATTTTACAGACTGTCGAAAGCAACATAAAAGAGAAGCAATTGTATAGCTGCAATTCATAGAAATAACTGGATTCCAGGTGAAATGTGGATTTGCATTAATCATTTTATGTCAATATGCTGGATTTCCAGGTAAAATCATACCTATATATTGTAACTCATCAATTAAATATTTAACACCTTATATTCTGCATATATATAGAACAGTGATATAAGTGATCCCCCGGATTTAGATCTACCTATATTGTATTTATATAAAGCGTTCACAGGCAAATTTGCTTTATCTATTTCCCTGGTGTCGATATCAGCCACATGTCAGGAACACGATTCCTGGCTGCATGTCAATATCTGTGGATCACTGGATTTTGGTAAGTAGTATGGATCACTATATCAAGTCCAACCTATAGTTTAAACTGATAATCATTTCTTTTACTCGCGTTTTCACAGTTTCCCCTATTAAATCCAGCTATGCAGCAGGCTCTTTTGCCACTTAGTCAGGCTGAGGGGGGTGTGTTCCGGCAGGAAAGTTACATCAGTGTATACCAATGGTTCTCAAACCTGTCCTGGGGACCCCCCACCACTTCATGTTTTGTATGTCACCCTCATCAGACACACCCAATTCAACTCTTGCAGTCTCTACTAATGAGCTGATGACTTAAATCAGGTGTGTTAGATGAGGGAGACATGCAAAATGTGCAGAGATGGGGGGTCCCCAGGACAGGTTTGAGAACCATTGGTGTATACCTTATATTCTTTTGATTTTTCTATTGAGCAAAGAACCCTGAAAAAAAAAGTCTACCAAAATATTGAGCAGCATGACTGTCTTTAATGTTAGCCATGTTTCCATTTAGAATTTTGAATTTAAAGGGATAGTTCACCCAAAAATTAAAATTGTTTATCTGCTTACCCCCAGCGCATCCAAGATGTACGTAACTTTGTTTCTTCAGTAGAACACAAATGATGATTTTTAACTCCAACCGTTGCCGTCTGTCAGTCAAATAATGCTAGTGGATGGGAACTTCTACTATAAGAGTAAATAAATCTTGTATAGACAAGTTCAAATTAAACCCTGCGGCTCGTGACGACACATTGATGTCCTAAGACACGATACGATCGATTTGTGTGATAAACCGAACAGTATTTATATCATTTTTTAACTCTAATACACCACTATGTCCAACCGCGTTCAGCACTCGTTAGTAAGGTCTGATCGCGCTCTGACAGCAGCAGTGATGTCTCGCTCTCATTGAAGTATAAGCGCGAGACGTCACTGCCGCTGTCAGAGCGCGATCAGACCTTACTAGGCGAATGCTGAACGCTGTTGGACATAGTGGTGTATTAGAGTTAAAAAAAATGATATAAATACTGTTCGGTTTATCACACAAACCGATCGTTTTGTGTCTTAGGACATCAATGTGTCTTCACGATCCGCAGGGTTTAATTTGGACTTGTCTATGCAAGTTTTATTTACTCTTATAGTAGAAGTTCCCATCCCCTTGCATTATTTGACTGACAGACGGCAACGGTTGGAGTTAAAAATCATAATTTGTGTTCTACTGAAGAAACAAAGTCACCTACATCTTGGATGCGCTGAGGGTAAGCAGATAAACATCAAATTTTCATTTTTGGGTGAACTATCCCTTTAACTTGTGCGCAAAGTTGGAAAAATCACATAAAACATTTGTGAATAAAGCAGTGATTCCATCCCATGTGTTCAAAAGAACAAAATTATCACTTCATGGGAAATTGGCACAAAATATCAGTAATAAAAAAGGAAGTTGATGCAATCGGAGAAGCCACTTTTTCAATCATAAATGACTTGCATCTCTGACAAAATGCAATAAATGCTGTCATGTTATCTTGTTTTAATGCCTCGTGTTTGTGAACACAATCATGTGAGATTTACATCATCATGTGAGATTGACTTTAGCCCAGGTATTTCAGAACAGTGTTAATTTCGTTGACGAATAATTTGTCATAATTTTTGTCAACGACATTTTTTCACGGACGAAAACGAGACGACGACTAAATAAAAATGGGTTTTGAATGACTAAAACTATGACTAAAATCTACTCTAATTTTCGTCAACGAATAAAAACGAGACGAAAATGAAAGAGAGGGACGATTTGGGAAGATATCCAGTCAGAACTGCTGTCCTGTGTGGAAGATGCGCACATTTGAACTGTAATGTGCTGATCTAACCGCGGGAAACGCGGCGCTGTTGCGCGCTCTACAGGCTCGTGCCGCAGCATATGTGACTGCTGTGCAATTAATGAATAGCGCACATTTATGCCAAGCGATTGCTTATAAGCTAATGTTGATGAATTATGACAATGTTTACTACACGATGCTTATATGGTAGCATGTTTTAAACGGTTGTAAGAATGCATATTTTATCTCCCTCATGAGCAGCCTGCTACAGTGCAGACTGCAGACATTTCAGAATAAGAGTCACGGTGTATTTCGGGATGGTTTATAATTATTATTTTTTTCCTGGTCATTATTGTTATTTTGTTTAAACAATAAACTGTATTTAATTTAATTTCTGTTTAATTCATAGTAAACTACTGTATCTTCTGTCACAGGAAGGAAAGACTAAGAACATTATTTGACACATTATTCAATATATTTTACAAGTATAAGGGTTATTATTGTTAACTAAACCTAAAACCAAAGAAATCTTCATTACTTGAAATAAACATTAACTGAAATAAAAGATAAATATATAAAAATGTAAACTTATAAAAATGTAAACTTAATAGTTTCTAAGCTTTAGCTTAACCTGAGGTATTAAAATAAACAAAAAATAAAAAGTTATAGACATTTAAAAGCAAACTAACTAAAAGACAAACACAAAAAATTACTAAAACTTTTAACTAAAATTACAATGAAAGCAGGAAAAACTAAAAATCAAATCTAATAATTTTTTTTAAATGTAATCTATAATAGTAGCCTACCTCAATGATAAGTGTGTCAATCCCTGAAAAGTACTGAATTTTGCTCTTTCACGTGTTTTTGCACTTGAACGGTCAAAAACCGTCCGCTTTGGTAAGCAAAGTACAGTTGGGTGAACATAAACAGTTTGGGGAATATCAGATGTGCCTATATAAGTGTATTGGATCTGTGGAAGCATTTCTATTGGAAATGCTTAATGCTTACAATTTGACTAAATTAGATTTTAGTCGACTAAATTCTTATGATATTTAGTCGACTAAAACAACACTAAAACTAAAACAATTTCCGATGACTAAAATATGACTAAAACTAAATGGCATTTTAGTCAAAAGACTATGACTAAAACTAAATCAAAATTTGCCGTCAAAATTAACACTGTTTCAGAATGTTCAAAGTAACATTTAAGATGCTGTGCAATTAAATTGGTCTGCTGTTTAGTTCAGTTATCCAATCACTTCTACTGTGCAGGGAAAGTTTTTTTGTTGTGCATCAAGGGATTAATTTGGTAAATTTGTTTCTATCATAGTTTACGCGCATGTCTTCTTATCGGATAAAAGTATTTTATGCTCATTTTTAGAAATTGTGCACTTTCATCCTGCTATCCCAAAATTCACTTAAAAATAGGTGGATGGAAACATAGATATTGATAATAATAAGAAATGTTTCCTAAGCACCAAAACAGCATATTAGAATGATTTCTGAAGGATCATGTGACACTGAAGACTGGAATAAAGCTTTGCCAAAGGTATAAAATACATTTTAAAATATATTCAAATAGAAAACAGTTTGAAAAGTAATTATATTTCACAATATTACCATTTTAACTGTATTATTGATCAATTAAATGCCTTGGAGAGCATAAGAGACTTTCAACCCCAAAACTTTGAAAGGTAGTGTATATAAGCAGGACAGTACCTTGGGAATGTAAGGATCCCAGTTCACATAACCAATGTTGTCATTAGCCAGACGTGCAAAAAGATTCACTAGATTCTGTAAGAGGAAATAGAGGATAGAAAGCTGATGGTGACATAATATTTTGCACTTAACAAATGAATTCACGAATGAGAAGTACTTACACCCTCCCAAGCAGGCAGGTTTTGTACTGAGACCCAGAGATCCATCAGTTCATCAAACCATAACCTGAAACATGCACAAATACTCCTATTACCCAGAGTCATACTTGTTGGTTGCACTTTACGTATACTTTACAACTACAACCCTCTTATTTCATTACTAGGTTGCAAAAGAGAGTCTTACTTGAAGCCTTTGTGATGCTGTTCTGGGGACATAATAGTGGGCAAGAAGAGCTCAAAGTAGCCGATAGCCTTCTGCATAGTGACATCAAATGGACACAGTAACGGTCGCCATTCATCAAGCATCTCCTGTGTGGCAGACTCAGGGAAATAACTACGCACACACACGGATACACAAACAAACAAAATTCATAAGAACAAAATCACATGCCATTTTCTCAGATACACGGTTATTTATTGGTTATGTGAGCTCTTGCAAAATGATGAAAAGTGGTTGTTATATGAACGAAATGGTATAATGTGTTAAGATGGCTGTAATCGGCTCAGTGTGAAAGCTGTGGGCTTGTCTAACAATGTCCTGATTACATGATTCTTTCAACAGCACAACGGAAAGCTGATTAACTCAATGTGCAATTTCTTTGTGAAAGGGTGTTGAACATTTATAGGCACATTAGTGAATGACAGAGGAATGAAAGAGAACTCACAGTCTGCAGCTCTTGACTAGTGTCTTCAACACATTCTCAACTGAGCTAGAGGGAGTGAACAGGGGAAAAACAGAAAAAAAAGGTGCATTAACATAATATGAAAGGCAAAGCTCATTTGAGGTTGAAGCAAAAGATGCGATTAGACCACGTGCAAAGCAGAAACCCAACTACAGTACGTTTTATGAAAGTGTAAATGAGAGATTCCCAACACCAGCGCCTGGGCACATGAGTGCAACATGCCAGGTTAACAGGTTCTCCTCGTCCTTTTTATAACTGAGCTCAAAAACACTGAATACAGTCACACTGCATTAACAGCCAATTCAAATCAGTAAGCTGCTCCTAAATACATATTTATTTTACCTTGTTAAAGTAGCTGCTCCTTAATACATATTTATTTTACCTTGTTGGCCAAGTTGTGTGAACTATTGGCTGTGGATTATGATTTTAAGAACACAATAATGTTACTAAATGCTATAAATAGGGAAAGGTCAGGATGGTGGGATAGTTGATCCGGACAAATAGCTTAAAAATCCTTTTTGTTTTAGCTTTGATATTTTTGGCTGTGGTGATTTTGAGTCCACAGTATTTTTGTGAGGTGTGAGGACTATGGTAGTGTTGTACCATCAAATGTTACAAATATTTAGCCAAATTATTTGTTCGATATCTATCAGTAACCCTATTGGATACACAGAGTCCTACAAGTTTTTGAATTCATTTTGTTTTGCACTATGAAAGTTGTAGTTTTTATTCTGATGTAGTCAATCCAGCTGCTTTTTTGAATGCAAGAACCCGTCCTATATGATGAACGCCTCCTTAAAGGGCTAGTTCACCCAAAAATGAAAATTCTGTCATTTATTACTTACTCTCATGTCGTTTCACACCCGTAACACCTTCGTTCATCTTCGGAACACAAATTAAGATATTTTAGTTGAAATCTGATAGCTCCGTGAGGCCTCCATAGGGATCAATGTCACTTCCTCTGTCAAGATCCATAAAGGCACTAAAAACATATTTAAATCAGTTCATGTGAGTACAGTGGTTCAATATTAATATTATAAAGCGACGACAATACTTTTGGTGCCGCAAAAAAACAAAATAACGACTTATTTAGTGACGACCGATTTCAAAACACAGCTTCAGGAAGATTCGGAGCATAAATGAATCAGTGTATCGAATCATGAATCGGATCGCTGGTCAAACTGCCAAACTGCTGAAATCACATGACCTTGGCGCTCCGAACTGCAGATTCGACACACAGATTCACAATGCTCCGAATCTTCCGGAAGCAGTGTTTTGAAAATCGGCCATCACTAAATAAGTCGTTATTTTGTTTTTTTGCCGCACCAAAAATATTCTCGTCGCTTTATAATATTAATATTGAACCACTGTACTCACATGTACTGATTTAAATATGTTTTTTAGTACCTTTATGGATCTTGAGAGAGGAAGTGTCATTGCTCCCTATGGAGGCCTCACGGAGCCATCAGATTTCAACTAAAATATCTTAATTTGTGTTCCGAAAGATTAACGAAGGTCTTACGGGTGTGAAACGACATGAGGGTAAGTAATAAATGACAGAATTTTCATTTTTGGGTGAACTAACCCTTTAAAATACACAAGATTGGGTCTACTGGATCTTATTCACTGCTTTCTTAAAAGGGATATTTCACTCAAAAATAAATTGTCATCATTTACTCAATCTAAACCTGTATGACTGACTTTATTCAGTGGCACAAAAAAAAAAGATATTTTGAAAAATGTTTCTGCTTTGTTATCTATACAATGGAAGTTACAATGTTGTTTGGTTACCATAATACATAAAAATATCTTTTTTTTGTGTATGTGTGTGTTCCACAGAAACAAAGTCATACATGTTTGCAACAACTTGAGTTAGTAAATAATGAAAATCGTTTCATGGACTATCCTTTTAAACAAGCAAGTGGTCAAGATAACCCACTGACTAGTTGATAATTAAAATATGTTGTCTTCCACATCCGTAGTTCTAAAAATACACCCCCAGAGAAACTTAGCAAGACACATCAGCTGTTGATCTTCCTCTCAGTGCAAGTGTAAACAAACACCTTCTACATTCAGCACATTCTCTCATTTCGGTCAAGATTAAAATAGAACACAATGATACCAGAACCCAAGGGGAAAATTGGCAAAAGTTGGGTGACCTTGCTCTCTAAAACAGCGAGCCAAAGTGATCCGACCCACATATTCAGCCTGACCTAAAAGAAACAAGACTTTTCAGGAGTTACATTTCCCAAAAGCATTGTAAGCTTCACCCAAAATGTATGGCATTCTTTCTTCTTTGGAACACAAAGAAGATATTAAAATGTCTCAGTGTTTTTTGTCCATAGAATATATGTAAAAGACTCCAATGTTGTTTGGTTTAAACTTCAAAATATCATCTTTTTGTGTTTTTAGGTGAACTGTCCCACTATACCATTGGTACCAGTGATCTCTACAAGCATTAGACTGTGTACGTAATGGCTTTAGTGAGGGAAAGAACTAGAATCCTATTAAGCATTTCAAATGACAAATTAAAAATCGATGATGAAATGTAAAACTATTCATTTAAAGGTTGTTGATTATATCAACGGAAACAATGCATTACAAGTTCATTGCAAAACATGCTGTACATACACATTTAAGTGCTCTGACATCATTGCTCTCCACGACTCTCTGATTGGTGGAATTTTCTGTACAGCATCATGGCTAATGAAGTTTTTCACCACGAATTCAGCTGTTAAATTAAAAATAAGTTGAAATAATGCACATGGGTGGCTTCAACAAAAGCATATACCATTGATTAACAACCTTGTAGCTCACAATTTGTAAGCTTTATAAGCTTAGAAGTTACTGTTCAAAGATCAATTTGCCTATGGAGAAAATGAGTGTAGTTTTTACTTTTGGAACACAACTGTTTCTATTCTACAGGCTTATGATGCTTTTGGGAAAGACTGCCCTGAATTTTCTTTAATGTAAACCCTTCGCCCACCTGTGAATACAATCAAAAGATTCCTAGATTAACAGAATGAAGTCAGAGTGATGGGTCTATCCCATTCCTGGAGGAGGTGTGCTGGAGAACAGTTACTTTTTTGTCATTGTGCCACTATAGCTTGTCAGGAGGTTTCTTTAGCCTAAATAATAAAGTGATGACTGACACCTCTAAGTCACCAGGAATTGTATTTGACAGACAAAGATGAATTATTAGAAACTTTAAAAGGGAGCACCTGATCTGTTTGTGAAACATGTTATTAAGTGGATACGACTAAGCTACTACAAGAACAAAGATCATAAGTACAAACGCAGGTGTAAGCTGTGGTTGGATTTGTCATTTAGATCGCTGATTTGCTTTTAATTTTGGAAACATGCAATTAAACATGAGCGACTGCCCTTGGAAAAGTACAGTGCAACATGTAAAACACGGGCTGTGCTTACCGCTTCCGCACAATATTAAGCATTTTTTGTTTAGTTGAGGCTTCTGCTCGATAACTGAATGTGAGAAAAGGAAAAATGCGTAAGCCAACGCTAGACATACCAATAACATCAATCTTACAGTTGTAATTGAATAACAGTAGGAATGGGACAATAAATCGATGCATCACAATTCGTGGATCAATTCTGATATTTTCCAAATGCATCGCAATTCTCTCTCGAATCGATTCTGAGCTTAGTTTTTAACAGCAGATGGCGCTCTAGGCTACTTTTTAACCGCACGCTCAAACGCTCACGAAGAAGAATGCTCATGAGTTCGAGAGTCTGAGAATGTACTTGCAGCTCAGAATGCTTTTATGACATGAGATTAATGTAGCCCATTGCAAAACCCTTGTAATTCGCTTCAACCTTTTCTAAGTTTATTAATGATTATTTTATAGAAGGTTCAAGCGGTGTGTGAAAGGAATTGGAAGCAAGCAGACCCATCTGCTGTTAAAAACAAAGCTCAGAATCGATTAGAGAGAGAATCACAATACATTCGGAAAACCTCAGAATCAATCCAGAATAATTTCTCGATTCACAATGCATCGATTTATTGTCCCAGCCATATTTAACAGGTTCTTCTAAGAATACTGTGTGTCAAATGGACATGGTTGTGTTACGAGAGTCAGCAGTGCTCATTAAAAAGGTCCAAACTACAATATGTGGAAAGATAAAAATAATACAAGATAAAACAAATTGCTAAACGTTTTCCATGAACCAAACGTGGCACTGACAAGTTTTTTTTCCCGCATAACCTCACCTTGTACCATATACCATGTGTCATATCCATGTTCACCATACAGAAACACTTTCCATGTCTGCAAATATGATATGAAATAAACTTGCTTTCACATTTTTTTGTGATGATTTTGAGGGGGAACTCTGCTGAATGGGTTTAACTGGTAGCTGAAAGCAAAATCAAATCAAATTAGCTAAAATAATTAATAAACAAACTTTCAATTGTGGGTCGGATGGCAAATTTTATGTGGGCCTGATCATCAGGTACCATGCTATAATATAGAAGTATCCAGTCACATTTAAAATGTTGTTCCATGGACATTAGACGTGTAAGCATAGTTCACAAAAAACTAGAATCAGTGAGAGATCGGTAGAAAGGTGAAAAAGAGAGAGAGGCCTACTTTGGGAACCAGTTTAGACCAAGATGCTCTGTTTTGGAGTACAGGATACTCTCATAGAGATCGTACAAAGGCCTCCAAGGCAACTCCAAATCATCCCGGGACAGCAGTTCTTTCTTTCTGTATATTAGAAAAGAGTTTTCAAAAAAATAAATAAAATTACATTATAACTAGGGGTGCAGAAATTAGAAATTATGCATATGGTCTGGGGCTTGTGTTCAATTATATGGAAATAAAAACAGAAAATATATTCTCATCTGCCACAATAAGCTCTTTGAATTATCTTAATTTCCTTTCTAATTATAATTATTTTGAATAATTAATTATGCAATTCCTGCTTTTACATACTTCAGCAAGTTGACGAGGAGTCGTGCAAAGCTTTGCATCATGCTGATCTCCAGCTTGGGGATGGTGACCAGCTCGTACAGAAGCTTGATGAAGAGCACATGGTCCTCTTTGCTGAACTTCCTCCCGTACAGCCGAAGGTACCTAAACAAAGGGCAGAGATAACGTTATACGAGTGGAAAACAGAGAACAGGAGAGGGACAGAAACAGCATGATTCACAAAACAGTATGTCGTCTACAGAAGGCACACCATTTCTAAAACAAACCTTTACTTCATTTCAAGTTTATCTTAAAATCATCACAATTAAGCAATGATAAACAACACAATAAGAGAGTGGGCATCCACCACCACAAACCAACACATATTACAGTGAACATTCAGAAAGCATAGGGGGAGGAAAAAAAAAAACTTTTGTTTGGGAGGGAAACGCATATGGCCATCAGTTATCTGTTGGAGCAATTCTGACCTTATCACTAACCATGTATGCACAAAGACTTGATCATGAGACAAACAGAGAGCCCTGTGAGTCTAAAGCTGAGTCAGGCTAGCATGCCACAATTATTGAAAGGGGTCATCAAAATAGATTATATAAGAGAGCCTTTAAAAACACTCGCACTTACTCCATTTGAGCCTGTTTGTTGTATACCAGTTTCCTTTTCACCTATTAAACTCTAGCGCCATGGCAAACAATATGTATGGGAGAGAATACGTACATATACACAAACACACATACGTATACATATACAGTACTGTGCAAAAGTCTTAGGTCACCACCAGCTTTGTTGTTTTAGCAATGTTTTAATGACCATCCATTTTTTTCTTTTTTTTTTGTGGTCTTTATTACAATACCAACAGGAAATATGTACACAAAATGTTAAAAAAATAAATTAAAAAATCAGAACAAAATGGCTTCTTTAGACAAAAATCAGTATTTAGTTTGACCTCCTGGACTTCTTCCAGTTTCTCAAAGAAGAAAATCAGATTTTGAAAGTTTTCTTGGCCTTCCAGTCCTTTTAACATTCCATTTAGATTTAAGAGAGCCAGGTCGCCAAATACTTGTCACTTTAGCCTATAGAAGTCATTTTTTTCTGATATTTTCTGTTTTTAATACTAATACAAATTTCCTGTATTTTCTGGTTATATTCTAATAAAGAGACTGAGAAATAATTATATTTGGTCATTGTACCATTGCTAATACAACAACTAATTGTGGCCCAAGACTTTTGCAAGATCATATTTTATTTATATATATATATATATATATATATATATATATATATATATATATATATATATATATATATATATATATATATATATATATATGGGTCACTGACAAATAAGGTTTGAAAAAAAAAAAAACAATGGAGATATAATTATTTTTGAAGTTTTATTTAGTGTTAACAATGAGATTATGTGTTTTTTTTATTATCAATTAACACTGCTTTTGTCATTTTTTACAAGATGGACAAAATTTGACATCAAAAAAGTAATTCAATTTTACCAAAATTTAAGTTTTACTGAATGACACTATTGGTTATGCCGAATGTCTGAATGATGTCACATCCTGTCACAAGATACTGACCGCATGACTTTTAATCCAAAATGTTCCCTTTATATTGGTTACTCCGAATGACATCAATGAAATTCATTTTTCCGGACATTCTTTCTCATAACAAAGCAACGACTTCTACAGATAATTCTACAGATAATTTTAATGCCATTTTGCACTATGTTGATTTATGATGTTATAAAATCATGACAGAATTAAAAATGTATACATTACATTTTAAGATATTTTAATCATAAACGAAATGGCTGTATTGGCCTTTGGACGGTTAAACCAAATTACCTTTTGACACTTCTTTAAAATACCAATGTGTGACGCAAAATACAATTAAAACCTTTTGGATTCAATAAAAGAGATCTAGTTGTACTACCTTACATACTTTAGATCTCATAGCTTTGTTTTTTATTATTATTATTAAGGCCTTTGGACAAAAAAGGACATTATATATAATATCATATATATGGATCAAAAGTTTGAACGGTTGCGTGCATGTATAACACACACATACACACACACACACACACACACACACACACACATAACTGTTCAAACTTTTGAGGTCTGTACTGTACACAGCAGTGTGTACTGTGTACATAATATTAACGATGCGTATAACAGACAACTTTTTTTCGCTTTCTCCTCGCTCTGCACTCAAAAACGAACCTGGACTCAATGTTTAATCACTTGCAACCATTGGCGAATCAAGCTAAATGTAGCACAGGAGTCATCGGTCTGAATCAAACACGGACCACTCACTCACTACTTCACTGAATCGGATCGAATGACTCACTGTCACTGAACTGCAGATTATATGATAAATGTTATACAGCATGCACAAGAAACTCATGAAAAACGTCATGTCATTACATAAAATTAACCATAAAACGTAATGATGCAGCATTTTAATAGAACAATATCCCATTTTTCTGGCCTTTATAAATAAGGTCCCATACTTCTGTGTCTATGTTCAACACGGTGAAAACTGATCGTGAATCACTTTTCAATTGACAAGAAGAAACATATTAAATAGACCGTAATGAATAAGGCAAACCATAAAGCGTGAAAATAATTTGCAGTCAGGTTAAGTGTCTTTTCAAAGACTCCATGTCCAACCACTAGTTGCAGTGATGCATGTGGCAGCTGCTTATCCAGCACTAATGTTAGCCTCCGTTAGCTGATTAGCTTAAAAAAATGAGCTTAACAGTCCCACATTTCCTGTCTTTTACCGACTGAAGCCACTCTGACAAACCAGACCAACGTAATCGTACGCTGGATATTATGATAGGTCATTATGGAGTACTAGCAGATGGATATGTGATGTTTACACATGAGCAAGGACAGCCGAGTGACTCAGGTAGCGCTTAGCCTTTAGCTCTCGAGCTAACGGCTACAAGCTACCTGAGTCACTCAGCTGTCCCTGCTGTTTATTAACAAAACAGATTCAATTACTGCAGCAAAGCCATTTTTAAGTCTCGAATATACTCACGTGGAGAGTTTCCGGGTCCAAAATAAAACTCCTGGCCATAACTCACGGAGCTGGACAGCCCGACCCAAGTTCCCTTTAATCTGGGCCAAAATGTCATTGGATTCGCGGTCTAGTTTATCTGCGTACGGGAGAAGTTTGTTGTAGACGATCTCTTTCTGAGGGACAAAACCTAATATCTCGGCCTGTTCCTTTTTCATATTACGATTCCCAAAATAAATATCCTCTTCTGACGTGTCCGGCTTATTTCCTTCCCCTCTTGACAGAAGTTCCCTTGACAAATCTTTGTTTTATTCACAAAATCCGATACTTTCGCATAAGTGCCGTTATTGTGGAGCGGGATTCAGATCAAAACTTGTTACTTCGACAGATCTTTGTCTTTCTGACCTCTGGTGTTAAACACATTAGCTTCAGTCACCTACATAGAGAAGTCTCCCCTCACTCTCTTGACACATATTACGAGTCACACGGACAGGCACACACTCACATACACACACGCTCAATCTCACATACATACACACCGGCTAGTGCTACAATGAGCCATGAGCGGCGCGCCCCCTACTGGTGCTCACCTGCACATTCAGTAATCACAACAAGGCCCGTGAAAACGTTCAAAAATGTGAAATGAAATGAAATAAAATAAGTTGTATTGATTATTTGTTTTAATTGCCTTTAGTATAAATATATAATATCTTTATAATTCTGTCTCTTCCCTCAGCTATTTTCCCAACAAAACCTGGCAATAATATTTTATAAATATCTCTCTCTATAAATAAGTCTAATATTATAATCAAACTGTATATTTTTCATAGTATTTTTATTTATTTTTTTATTAAACATAAATTGCTTCATTTATATTTTAGGAAGGGAGTTTATAGTATTTTGAGTCTTATAGTATACAGTATATATGAGCATGAATCATTTAAAAAACAAGTTTTTGAGTGTGTCTGTAAAAACCACCCCTTTTCTTGCTGTTTCTTAAATAAACATGTCCTTTAACCTAAGAAATGCTGGGAACATCCGCATGTCACAAGCTTTGTTTGTATATTGGGCCCTTCACTTTGTTTAAACGGTTTATCCGAGGCAATGATACTAACGAGATAACTTAAATCCGCTTTGGTTCTTTCCTTGTGCGCTGACCCAGTGCGCTACTATTCACTTGACCTAGTGTAATGGCAGAAGGTGTTCTGTGCAGTCACCTTTTCTTAGTTTGATCAAGCATTTCAATGGGTGCCCAGTCGTACAGAGATGTGTGCATTTATGTACATAAGTGGGCCTTCAGTCTCACAATTTAATGCAGTTTTTCTCAAGTTTCATTTTGTGTTCAGCTCTCACGTGATTTCCAGTTTCTCACGGATGTTTAAGCTTGACGGAGACCTCAGGGTCAATGAAAAATGATCATATTTATGGCAGCAAAATATGAAAAGACGCCACATTCCCACTGCTCCATGTGCGACGGTTTCATCAAGGTAATTTATTGCCTATCAACCACACACCCTATGTCTTTTCCAACCAACAGGGAAATTCAGTACAGAAATTCCAGCTAATCAGGTGCAGTGACCTTTTAGCATTCAGCCAATCGGATCCTCTGCCTGGAGGGTTATTGAATTCCAGGTAAAGCAGATTTGTCTGCCCTGATCATGGGTGTTGTTAATGAGATTCTGGATTAACAGGCCCACTAAAGTATGGTGCTGTGTCAGTTGTAACAGAATACAGCACCCGAAATGGCCATTAATTGAATGCATATCAAATAACAGAATATTCACATGCTCATTTTTTTAGGTCCCTCCAAGCTACTATATGAAATCACTGATACCTTGCTAACAGGTATACAAAATGCATCTTTATGTTATGATCAAACGTGTTAATACAAATATTACTAGGGTACAATGGTTGTACGCTTGCATCAGAGTTGTTTAGATATGTCCTTAATCCTCAGTTGGACAGACAGGAAACGGCTCCTTGGCCATACAACATGTTTAGCCTTGATTTTGATTGATCATGTGACTTGTAAATCCCACTTGACCCAACAAGTGCAAAGCCTTCACTTCCAGTGTCCCAGTTGTGGTCTTATGAACTTATATGGCAGTGCTCATTTTTGTTTTTGTAACTACATTGATCATAGTGACTGATACAAGGAAGATTGGCAAGATTTAGCTGTTAAGATTTAGTTGCCATGAAAATGACAACTTATTTGTTCTAGAACTATTGCAAATGTATTTTTGTTAATGAGAATCAAGGTTCTGAACAGAAATAAGAAAAACTGGATCATTAAAAAAAGATAATATAAAAGATATATACTTTTTTCCCATATAATTGGACATTCTGGGATGATGCAATACTAATCACACTCTCACTTTTTGAACAATAGTGCCCTCTGCTGGTCTTTCTAATGTTTTTAAGTACGAATATCCACGGAGCGCCCCCTAAAGGGACATGGTGATACAAAAAAATTATCATATTATATTATTAAACTTAAAGAAATTTTGCAGTCGCTCTTAAAAACCTTCAGGTTCCTATAAGAAAATATGCGTTCGCAAAGCAAATCTATTGGAATTATAGCAAACACTGTTGGAATAACATTTCTTCCCATTACCATGTCCATTTAGGGGATCCGTAGAAAACTAGTTAAACTATCCATTTTAAATGGAAATGCTTTAAAATTGAGGATAAACCACCAGACAAAATATGTATTATCTACATTATACAGTGTTTATTTGCACCAATATTTATTTATATCACAAATATGTCTTCAAAATGCAGACTAGCATCTGTCTTTATATAAACTGTACATGAAGGCAAGGCACTATACAACGCATAATAGAAAGAGATTTTCTCTTATTCCACAATTTCATTCAATCCTTTTCGAAGAGACACACACACACTGTATAGATACACAAACACTTTCCCATGTACACACACACGTAGGGTTCTCAAGTTCAAGCATCTGTCTGGAAGGTTAAACATCTTGAGGTCATTTATGAGAGCAGATATGAACGTACTTACATAAAGTGCTCTTTTGAGCCTTCTTGCATTCAGAAAATTACTAATAGGCTTTTTTTATTGTGTCTTTATGATGTTAAGCTGGGCAGTGCATGAGGGCTCCCTTGTGCATGTTGGACGGTGAATGGCTTTAAATGGACACAGATCAATGTAGAACAATAAAAACGGGAGGAAAACAAGCTGGAAGCACTCAAAACATTCAACAACAACAACAAAAAAAAAAATCTCACTAATTCACTGATAAAAACAAAAAAGAAGAAAATGGGAAAAATGTGCTACAAGAGGCTGGTAAACCCTTGCCAATCTCAGTCTTTTCTTCTTCCACATGCTCCTTTTCACCTGCCTGTGTGGTTTGACACAGGGTAGATCTTCTTCACTTGCGCTTGTCCTGTCTTAATCAAAAGGAATGAAGGTCTCCACTTGCAAATTCAATCCCAACCAGCAGTTCCAGTGCATTCAGATTTCCTCTAGTTCCTCTAAAACAATCCTTTGGCTTTCTTCACATTCACTTGCTTCCATCCTGGCAGTGCCTCATATTCACTTCTTGTCATCTCCAATGCTTTCTGTAGAGAATGTACACACATATATACATAATTTTAGGGATAAGGATTTAATAAAAACACGCAGATGACACACAAGTGTTGAACCACAGTCAGGACTCTGAAATGCTGAAAATATGGATGCATAATCACACACACAAACACAAAAGCTGTAGGATATTGGTTACAGCCATTCACCTATCCAATAATGGTATCATCCATTACTAGAGTACCAAGTATTGTTCTGTTCAATTATTATTATTATCACAGTTGAAAACAGTTGCGCTACTGAATAGTTTTGTGGAAACAGTGATACTTTTTTTCCCCAGGATTGTTTGATGAATTGAAAGTTAAAAAAATTGAAATTATAACATTATAAATGTATTTACCGTCACTTTTAATCAATTTAATGCATCCTTTCTGAATACAAGTATTAATTTCTTTAAAAAAATGACCCCAAACTTTTGAACTATGGTGTATATTATCCTGCATACAATATTACAATCAGATACACTAAAAATCTTAATTAAAGTGAGATCTATCAGTGAGCTATCAGTGGTGAATGGTGACCAACACATTGCTAGATAGGGATGTGATACACAAGCATATGGTGATGCAGTTCACACAGTGAGGATGCGGCATTAGTGGGAAAACACCAGTGTTCCTCATGAAACAAGACTCACCTTCCCAGAAGCCCCTACACCCTGGCATGTGAAGGGAAAAATTAACCTCAGTCAGACGCAAGACTACATCAGCAAAAAGGGGAAAAGCAGAAAGATGCAGGGAGAGACAGGTTAAGAGAGACAGCTTGAAGACGACATAGTGGGAGTAGGAGGAGAAGAATGACATAGATGACAGGAAAAATGATAAAATAAAACTAGATGGAACTGAAAAGACAGAACATATGAGCAAACACAGGCAGACAGATTTTACAGAACAGATACAGTTAAGTAATATCCATGTACAATGCCTGAAAATCATAGTTCTTTAATAATGCGTCCAGAATGAACTAAGAAAAAACTAATGAACCTTAAACCTGAAACCTCAGTGTTAATGTGATTTTTCTCACCTCAAAGTCCTCATCTGATAGGTAGATCTCAAGACGTAGAGGGTCAACACCTTCTGGTAGGGGACGGGCTTGTATATCAGCCAAAGGGTAAATGGTCTTGCAGAGTCTAGTCAAGACGTCTTCAACAAGAATGATCTGATTACATACTTCAGCCTCCTATAAATCACAGAAAACAACATAAAGATGAAGTTTACTGATGAGAAAATTGGTGTTCACCATGAGACCAGTCTACAGTATCTTAAAGCAGTGGTTTCCAAACTGGGGTACGTGAGGTGACAAAAGGGGGTACGCGAACAAAATGCTGAGTAGTTCATTTAATTCTACATTAAAATAATATTAAAATAGAGCATGAATTTCTAACTGCCAAAATGCCGTAAATCCAGTACATTTAATCAAATTACCTCATCATTTGCAGTCAAAAATGACTGTATCCACAGAAGCAGCATGAATATGATAGATTGCGTGCAGAATCTGCTGCCTTAAATTGCGCTAAATTACTGTCGTTCTCGACAGTGGACTTTTGTAAAAGTGGGGATTTAGCACTTACTCGCATGAAGAACAAATATAGACACAGATAATTAATTAATTTCGATTCTCCGGTACAAAAACATACCTTGTGAGTTCTTGTATTTAATGATGATAACGAGCAAGAATGCAATTGTTCCCAAATATCCACATGACTGCAAACGTGACATTATTATATAACAGGTCAAAAAACAAAACGTACATTTTAAACACCGTACTGTCAGTATTTACTCTATTTTGCAATAAAATAATAACGAAAACCACAGCAGAACTACAACACACGTCGAATTTGAACGAATTGTGAGAGTCGATTCAATGATTCATTCACAGCCACTTTTTTCGTTACTGAATGAATGACTCGATGACTCACTCATAAAAACAGTGACTTGCTGCCACCTACTGGCGGTTTTAGTTTAATATTTAAAAGTTTTACCATCATTGCATATTTCTCTATTGAACATTTTTATTTAAAACATTTTTTTATTTTATAAAGTTATTCATAAAGGTAAAAAAAAAAATGCACTGGAAAAATCAATTTAGGGGGTAAATATTGTCCCTTAATGGTAAAGGTTTGACTGCAGTCGAAGTGGAAGACAGGGGGTACGCGGAAGGATGGTAATGCCTTCAGGGGGTACTCCACGCTAAAAAGTTTGGGAACCACTGTCTTAAAGGGTGTGTTCATAAAATTCTGTCATCATTTACTCACCCTCATGTTGTTCCAAACCCATAAGACTTTCGTTCATCTTGAGAACACAAATGAAGATCTTTTTGATGAAATCTTTGAGCTTTCACTTCATAGACAGCTATATAATTACCACTTGGATGCTTCAAAAAGTTCATAAAGAGATCGTAAAACTAATCCACATGAATTGAGTGGTTTATTCCAAATTTTCTGAAGAGACACAATCGCTATATATGATGTACAGATTTAATTTAGGCATTTATTCACCTATAAACGTTTACCAACTCACACATTAGTTGTGGTAAACGGAAGCTCAAGAATGCTTGCTTGATGTGTGGAAACCAATAAGGTTCATTCTTGTGTGTTATGCAGCATGTTCGAGCTTCTACACCAGTGTTTATATGTGAATAAATTCCTGAATAAGAACAAAAGTCGTACAGGTTTGGAAAGAAAGAATGTGGGTAAAAGACAGAATTTTCATTTTTGGGTGAACTAACCCTTTAACATGTAGATGAGTACCACTAAAAGTGTAATAAAGAGCTTGCAGATGTTCTGTTCTTTGAACCATATTATTGTAACTCAAAAAAAAACAAAGGAAAAAAGAAAAGAAAAAGAAACTTGGTATGTGCATTTAACTTTCTCTCTCACCTTCTCTGTGATCTCAGCGATGTCCTCTCTGTGTTCCCAGCTAGGAAACATGTTAGTGAAGGTAAGAGGCTCGAGCCCTGCGTGGATCAGGTATGATTTTGGAGTTTTCTTCTCATTTTTTTCTAATAAAATACAAAAGTAAAAGGCAATCTTGTTATTGCATTATTCTTTTATGGTTTTGTTTAATAATACTGGAATTAGAATTAAATTATAATAAATAAATAATACAACCAAAAACATCTACAGTAATAAAAATACTTTTTATTTATTACAATATTTATTTAAAATTACTTTTAAATTGTGTTTCATTTTTTTTCTTCTTTTATTAATTATTATTTTTATTGTTAAATTAAATTACTTTTAGCCAGAGAGTTTAAAATCATGATGTAACAGAAGTAGCAACAGAAAATATCTTCCTTATTGAGCCTTACATCTGAGTGAAACAAAAAATTGTAGGATGGGAACTTGGTTCTATCCTTTGTTTGTTGATTGAAAGGAGGCAGATATGATGAGAGCTTGCAGTCATTTGTAAGAATGGGATGGGGTGTAAGCTGACTAAATGATTAGACAAGTCCAGCGTTCACAATACACAATATCACTATTGTTTCTTTCCTAAAAAGTTCATTAAAGACAAGCATGTCTTTTTAGGTCACCTTTGCTATACTGGAGTACAGTTTCCATGGCACACTTCCTGTCAGAGTCCCATCGTATGCGAGCTGATCCAGTGCTCTCACTGTCCTGAGGCCACCAGCCCTGCCACAGGTAAACTTCATGGTGATTATCCACCAAAAACAGGGCTGAAAGACAGTCAAACACAAGAAGCGACATCATGATACTGCCACAACCATACCTCATGATTTTCCAATGAGTGTGAAGAATCAAATTTCCTTAATACATTATGCATCTAATGAGTGTAGGAAAGCCTAACGAAAATGTAACTGACACCCATCCAGAATACATAGCAGTTAACAAGCAAGTTACACCAGACAGAACTCTGAAGAGTGTTTAGCGAACATGAACGTGTCAAACACCTGGCTGAGTAGCTGTATACAAATCCTCCTGTAGGAAT
Organism: Chanodichthys erythropterus; assembly: GCF_024489055.1. NCBI lineage: Eukaryota > Metazoa > Chordata > Actinopteri > Cypriniformes > Xenocyprididae > Chanodichthys > Chanodichthys erythropterus. Next base: position 16,417,102 of record NC_090239.1, read on the forward strand.
GGCATCGAGTTGACCAAATTTGGTTCTCTGGATGGATATACAAATTCCACTGCCACAAACTCTCCTGAAGCACTGCTTAACTGGAACAGCCGAGGAGTGAAGTTGAACTTTCCCGGATCTGAGAAACAAGACAAAACACATAAATCCAGGGTATCTGCAGAGTTTTTTTTAAATCAAATTTAAGACCTTTAAAGTCTTTAAGACCTGCACAAATAAAATAAAAAATACTTTATGTCTATACAGAAAAAACACTATCAAAATAAATCATATACATCAGATTCTTTAACCTAAAGGATTAGTTCACTTTCAAATAAAATTCATCCAAGATGTTAATGTCTTTCTTTCATCAGTCGAAAAGAAATTAAGGTTTTTGATAAAAACATTCCAGCATTATTCTCCTTATAGTGGACTTCAATGGCCTCCAAACGGTTGAAGGTCAAAATTACAGTTTCAGTGCAGCTTCAAAGGGCTTTAAACGATACCAGATGCGGAATAAGAGTCTTATCTAGCAAAACGATCGGTCAATGCTTAACTTTTAATTATAAACAAGCCTGAAATACACTGGGACTCTTATTTTGAAATGTCTATGCATTACCACTCCCAGCTGCTCATTTAAAAATATGAGGGAGATAAAATATGCAATCTTACAACCATCTAAAACATTACAATATAAACACCAAAATAAACATGGTCATAATTCATCAACAGAAGCTCCAAAGCAATCGCTTGACATAAACGTGAGCCTTTAGAATAGGCAACAGCGCCACACTTTTACTTTCAAACTTAGCTTTCATAGCCTTCTGAAGTTGACATTTGGCTGTATCGTGATTCCTGTTTTTCCGACTACAAATTTAATACCTCTTAAAATAATATTTAAGACTTTTGTACCATGTAATATCATCTAAGACTTTTTATGACCTTGAATTTGATCAAACTGAACTTAAAGTGCCTCTATTATGTTATTTTAAAGGTTCCTAATTTTGTTTTGGAGGTCTAATACAATAGGATTACTTACATCCACTTTAATTTCCTCATAATATGCACTGCACGACTATTTCTCAAAGAGTCAGAAAACTGTTCATTAGTCTCTCTAACCCCCTCCTTTCCGAGAGCTCCTTTCAGATAAATAGGTGCACTTTAAGACTTTTTAAGGACCCTTGGGAACCCTGTAAATCATCTCCACGTCAGCATGAACACAAACACACAGATGCACGTTTCTTGACTCACCCTGCAGCATGCAGTCATATGCCTTTCGATCTCTCCTTCCCAAGGCCTCCCAGAAGCCTTGTGGTTCAGCTCCCTCATCACACTCCTGGATGGACACTTTACTGCTGCTGTGAAGCCCCGCCTCCAGAGGACACCTGGAATCCAGAAAATTTCTGTCAGTTCACGTCAAGTGTTTATGTCAAGTGCCATTGGTTTGTTTGTATGAGTTGACTCACTGCTCTTTGATTTTGTTTGCAGCGGTACGGCCCACATCACGTGTGTGCGTCTGCGCCTTGCATCCGTGCCACAGGTACATGCTGGCTTTAGGGATGTTCAGGAGGATCAAAGAGGTGCGAGATCGTAGGCTGCTGCAGTGGCACACCACCTCCAGCAGATGGCCCTCTATGGGTTTCTCTCCTCTCACACAGTATAAGCGCCAGTCATCTGCACATTAAAGAAATAGGGTCAAGCACATAAAAGTGGTAAAGACTAGAAGGGATACAGCTACAGACACTGGGCATGTGCAAAATTAATATTGGGTCATTTAATTACTGTATTTGCATTATTGTATGGGTAGGTTTAGGGTTGGGGTAGGTGTAGTTGTTAATAAAACACAATCTGATAAGTAGCAAATTAATTTACTGTTATTTTATCGTGAAACTTCCGGCCATTGCTGTACCCCTAGACACAACCTATACAAGTGGTGCTCACTGGAGAGCCAAATGGGTCAAATGTGGAGCTTGAGCTAGTCTAGGTCCATCTCTGTGGATCTAAAGGGTAGAGTTTAAACTAATTACAGTAGGTTTAGAAATAGGGTTAAGGTTAGGGTGTGGTTGGACCTTCTAGCTCCACTGATTAGGTCTAGAGAAGGGGAGCCGGATGTTAAGCTCCACCCATTGGCTGTGCAGTGAGCAGTCTCTCAGTCCATATGTTCAAAATATGATGTATTTGTCTTTTGATTTAACCGTTTAACTAATCTAAGAAGGTTATGGAAAAATGATGCAAACTAAAAATGTGGTAAAGTTAGCAAAAGAGATTACTTTGTGAATTTTCTTCCTCCTCTTCTCTCTTTCCAGCATGAACAATCATTCCTCCATTGAAGCACTGTAGGAAACAAGGAGGCTCCTTTCCCTGCTGTACCTGGACCTGCAAAAAGACATATTAAACAGATTATTTATTGTTTTTATGCTAATATTTTAGCTTTTTACATTACTGCTAAACTAATAAAAAAAAATGATTGAACGCTACCCATTTAAAAGGTGAGTTCATTTAGATGTTTTTTTTTTATAAGAAATGTATACTTTCTTTTATCAAGGATATTGCCATCACAGGAATAAATTACATTTTAAAATACAGTAGTCAACATTTCAAGTGGATCAAAATAGTTCATCAAAGTTGTCCTAAGAGCTAAGCTTTCCTAAAAAGAAGGTTTTAGGACAACTTTGATGAAAGGTTTTGATCCACTTCAAATGTTGACTACTATATATTGAAATGGAAAAAAAAAAAAAAAAAAATCAAATTTGAAATTATAATAACATTTCACAATATGATGATTTTACTGTATTTTTGAACAAATAAATGCAGCCTTGGTGAGCATAAGAGATTTTTTTTCAAAAACATAAAAAAAACCCCAAACCTCTGAATGGTAGTGCAGGAAATGCTTAAGAACATCCTAAAAATGAGTATTATTGTTTTTCTATCTTTTCTAAATGCCATGCCAGCTTCTATGGCTATATTCATGGCGAGAGAGGATTAGTTATAATTAAAAAAAAAAAATTAAAAAAAAAGATAACTAAATAATAATAACTAAATAATAAACTAAATAAGATGTTTAAGATTCAAAATGAGTATTATAATAAGTATAAAATAATCCATAGTAAGTACCTGAGCACCTCTCTCCTCATCCAGCTCTACAGTCATCAGTGCTGATGTTCCCTTCTCATTCACCGTGGAGTTACGCCCCTGCCAGAAGAAATAAGAACATTTCTCCTTCCCTGGACCAATGACCCGTTCTGAATGCAGCCTCTTGCCAACTGCGCACAAAAAAAATAATAATAAAAATCAGAATTTTGGATCATGGGCAATCAAACAGCCCAGCAACAACATGTTCAGACACACTGTATCTTATGGTTTTATACAGCGATCATATTAGAGTAGATGGTTTATGGCTATTTATAGATGATTGTACAGTGGGGACACAGTGGAGCATCAGACCATGGAGAAGCAGTTTATTTTAGAATGAGCATAAAATATTAAAAAGGTGGAAATAAAGTGTCCAGGGAATAAAGTGTCCAAGTGCAACAGACAATCCTCTCTCCTATGCACCAGTGTTATTTATAAATGTAGTATTTATTAGCATTTTTAAATCAACATTTATTTGTATATTCCATTTTAATTTTAGCTTAAGTTTGAGTAATTTTGTTGTGCTTTTGTCATTTTTATTAGTTTTTTTATACTTTCCATTTAAAGGTGCCCTAGAACTTTTTTTTAAAAAGATGTAATATAAGTCTAAGGTGTCCCCTGAATGTGTCTGTGAAGTTTCAGCTCAAAATACCCCATAGATTTTTTTTAATTCATTTTTTTAACTGCCCATTTTGGGGCATCATTATAAATGAGCCGATTCAGGGTACGCTGGCCCTTTAATTCTCGTGCTCCACACCCACGGAGCTTGCGCTTGCCTTGAACAGTGCATAAACAAAGTTTACACAGCTAATATAACCCTCAAATGGATCTTTACAAAGTGTTCGTCATGCATGCAGCATGCATGCGTCCGATTATGTGAGTATTGTATACCGTTATATTGTTTACATTTGATTCTGAATGAATTTGACAGTGCTCCGTGGCTAACGGCTAATGCTACACTGTTGGAGAGATTTATAAAGAATGAAGTTGTGTTTATGAATTATACAGACTGCAAGTGTTTAAGAATGAAAATAACGACAGTCTTGTCTCCGTGAATACAGTAAGAAACAATGGTAACTTTAACCACATTTAACAGTACATTAGCAACATGCTAACGAAACATTTAGAAAGACAATTTACAAATATCACTAAAAATATCATGATATCATGACAGTTATTATTGCTCCATCTGCCATTTTTCGCTATTGTTCTTGCTTGCTTACCTAGTCTGTTGATTCCCCTGTGCAGATCCAGATGTTACTGGCTGCCCTTGTCTAATGCCTTTCATAATATTGGGAACATGGCCTGGCATATGCAAATATTGGGGGCATACATATTAATGATCCTGACTGTTACGTAACAGTCTGTGTTATGTTGAGATTCGCCTGTTCTTCGGAGGTCTTTTAAACAAATTAGATTTATATAAGGAGGAGGAAACAATGGAGTTTGAGACTCAGTGTATGTCATTTCCATGTACTGAACTCTTTTTATTTAACTATGCCAAGATAAATTAAATTTTTCATTCGAGGGCACCTTTAATTTATTTGTTTTAGCAATTTTAGTACTTATTTTCTTTAGTTACCAAGGCAATGTTTCTAATTTCTAAGTTTTTTTTTATCTAAAATCTCTCAATTACCTGAAATGATTTTTTTACAGTTTTAGTTAACAAAAACAACACTGCTATGCACACCTTCAACATAAAACTCACCAGCTGTGCTGATCATGTACTTCCATTTGACCACGTATGTGTCCCCTTCATGGAACTGACCAATGCTCTGTTTAGGTAATCGACTAGAACAAGCAAGAGAGACAGTGTTTGTATATAAAAATCCAATCATTTAATAGTTTTACCATATAAAGAAAAAATTATTCATCCTACCTATAGTCAAACTCTAGAATGTGCCAGACATCAACAGACAATGTGCTGATCTCAAAATTACGCCCCTCATCACCTTCCACCAGTCCATAACCTCGTCCGACATCGACTCCATCCAGAACGGTCTTGACTGGCGTCCGTACTGTTGACAACATCAGTGATGCATCGTAGGGCCGACATTCCCCGCTCCGAAGCTCCTAAAAAAATTAACCAACCCATTCTGTTTTAAGATTTGCTATGTTTTTAAATATAATCAGGAGTATCTAATGTATTAATACTTGCTTTTCAGAAAAAAAGAGGTACAGATACAACTTATTCTGTGCAAATTTACCTTGTTTTCAACAACATGCGCGTCACCATTCTTTTTAGAGGATTTCTTGGTGTCGCTCCAGTCCAAAAACTTCTCTTTAAAAAGAGTAGTCTCATTGTGCTGAGTTAACCTGCCAAACACAGCCCAGTCTGGTCGTCCCTGGCCTTTCCTATTAATAACAGGTTCAGCAAAGACAATAATTATTTTAATTTCATAGAGGTTTCATAAAAAGCAAGTATAAAACTTTCTGAGAACAGAACAAACCCATGAAACATGAACACAGCACTCATTTATTTTAAGAGTGACGCATCAGAAATTCTGCTGGCAACTCAAGTCTGTTTATGAACACTGAGATTACTAAGCTGTTGTTTTGACAGGTGTAGCAAGTTAAGCAACAATAACACACTTCTGACCCGAGAGGCCTCTGTGAATGAGCTTTAAAAGGTCACAAGTGCCAAAACTTGATCTATGATAAAACAATAGGCATCAGCAGAGCCTCAGCACATATTTAGCTCTGTTCTGTACCTGGGTATAAGTGTGTTGCACTCTCCAGGGTCCAGAGGATTAATATCACAGTTGGAATAGTCAAAGGTGCCATTCCACAGGTGCTTTGCCAGCTGAAAAGCCACTTTTCTCTGTGCCAGCGTCACCTCCTTACCATGCCATACGTAGACCTCGCTACCAAAATCAAACACCAGCACCTAGATGTCAAACAAAAATAAAAAGTTGGTTCACAGTTGAATTAGCCTTCCCCTTAATTTAGTTTATATTATATAGTCAAGCACTTAGCATAGTTGCACAATATATTGCTGACCATATTGTTATGCAGGGATTGACATTAACACCCGCCAATGCGCTAAATGCGGGTGGATTTCAGTAAGCAGTGGCGTGCAGTCACTCCTGCTAACCACTTTGGTGGGTAAATTTTATATATAGCCTAAATATACATTTTTCAATTGTAGTTTAAAAAGGCATCTGAAATCATAAACTAAGAGCAATGTTGTCAAAAACGTTGATTTTTGATACATATCGTTACTGAAATACGTTTCCAATACTCATTTTCCGCAGAATAGACACATTATACCAGCTGCGTTTCTCACTCTCTCATCTTTCTGACAGCGAGTTGACATACAAACCCGCTTCCCCTCACTCACTTGTTTCATTTGCTCCGGATGAATATTGTTGAGGTTACAAGGTTTAATTTCGCCTTTGGATTCTGCGTATTGCGCATAATTTTACTCGTTTTTTGCAGATTTTGTGCTCACATCCAAAGTTTGTGAGCATAAAGCCACCTCTCAGTACTAAATGGAGTTGTTTTTCGCTGTTTATAACGCTTAAAGGTGCCATAGAACGTCTTTTCAAAAGATGTAATATAAGTCTAAGGTGTCCCCTGAATGTTTCTGTGAAGTTTAGTTCAAAATACCCCATAGATTTTTTTTTTTATTAATTTTTTTAACTGCCTATTTTGGGGCATTATTAACTATGTGCCGATTCAGGCTGCACGGCCCCTTTAAATCTCTCGCTCACTGCCCTCCCGAGCTCTCAACTATAAGTGCAGTTATACAGTGCATAAAGTTCAAACAGCTAAATATAACCCTCAAATGGATCTTTACAAGATGTTTGTCATGCATACTGCATGCATGGATCGGATCATGTGAGTATAGTATTTATTTGGATGTTTACATTTGATTCTGAATGAGTTTAATAGTACTCCATGGCTAACGGGCTTATGCTTCACTGTTGAAGAGATTTATAAATAATGAAGTTGTGTTTATGAATTATACAGACTGCAAGTGTTTAAAAATGAAAATAACGACGGCTCTGTGAATATAGTAATAAACGATGGTAACTTTAACCACATTTAACAGTACATTAGCAACATGTTAACGAAACATTTAGAAAGACAATTCACAAATATCACTAAAAAAATCATGTTATCATGGATCATGTCAGTTATTATTGCTCCATCTGCCATTTTTCGCTATTGTCTTTGCTTGCTTACCTAGTCTGATGATTCAGCTGTGCACAGATCCAGACGTTAATACTGGCTGCCCTTGTGTAATGCTTTGAACATGGGCTGGCATATGCAAATATTGGGGGCATACATATTAATGATACATATTAATGTTACGTAACAGTCGGTGTTATGTTGAGATTCGCCTGTTTTCCAGAGGTCTTTTAAACAAATGAGATTTATATAATAAGGAGGAAGCAATGTATGTCTTTTCCATGTACTGAACTCTTGTTATTCAACTATGCCAAGGTAAATAAATTTTTTTATTCTAGGGAACCTTTAAACAGTCAAATACACACAAAATAATGTCAAAATGCCAGTCTTGGCGAGTATTCAGGTAAACACAGTCAGTTATGTTTTAACACATGTGTATCAGTATATGGATCCATGTGTCAGGTCTTAAAGTGACAGCAGCCTAAAATACCTGCTGATTATGAGATAACTATTATGAGAATGAAATTATGAGATGATAAAAATATCTACTGTATGTGGCAGTTTTTCCCCATGGTATCAACGTCAAAATTGTGCCCATTGAAATTGCTGAGTGGCTAGTAACTTTGGAAAACCACTAGCCACAGTGGCTGGTGAGCAAAACAATTGTCAAGCCCTGTTAGTATGTATTGTAATGTAATATTCAGATATTAGCCTGAGGTGGCTGATATTTGAAGAAGAAAATATCAGTGTTATTTTAGTTTTTAAAAATCATACCAAAAATGACTAAATATTCTAAAGCAAGTTATTCACCTTTCCTGCTTCAAGTATGCAAAACTGTAGGTTGTATCTTGATTAAAGTGTAAATTAGTCACAATCAATCAACCAATCCATCATAAATCAATCAATCAATCAATCAATATGCATGCATGTATGATTTTCAAGTACTTCTTTAGAGTTAAGCATGGAGCAGCGAGGGACTCGACCCCAGTAGTCGTCATCAGGAACGAGTTTGTCCTCCATGAGCCTATAGATGCAGTTGGTTTCTACGACAGCAGTCTCATAGAACTCATCTTCCTCTGGAGTGCCAGCAGCTGTAGGGTACAGTTGGCCATATTAAGAAGGGCTACAGTAAGTAAAGGTCATTATATGGCAACATTCCTTATTATGCTTGTGTACAAAAATAAAACTGTTCAAAGAATTGTCAGCAGATGAGACCTAGAATATCTCACCTTGATAATTGGCTTGGCCGCCGAGAATCTTCCAAAACTCTTTGGCAGCATGAGTGTGAGTGTTGGCACCTTCCTCAATTGTCTGCACATATGAGGCTCTGCATCCCAGGTCATGCTTGGTCTGAACGAACGTGGCCAACTCTGCAGCCTGCACGATTGATACAAACACCAAATTTTCATTTGCACCACAAATATAATGTATGTACATGCTCATTAAATTATTACAATTAAAAAAAAAACTTTTCTATACATTTAAGAAAATGAGCATCACATTATAGTAAGGTAAGATGGTAAGATGTAGGTCAAACTCAGAGTTCAATGACCTGCAGTCTAGATTTAACAATAGAAGAAAGTCATGTGTGAGAGAGACACAGGAGCTTTTACAATTCACCTCTTGCTTCCCGTACAAAAATACATTTCCTTTGTGGTTAATTCTGTTTATTTCCTCCACGTGGGGGACTCACCAATCTATGAATAGTACTGAAAACACTAAGGCAGAATACAGGATATGACATGTTTAACTGTAACAAAATCAACTGAGAACCAACATACTTTTGATATGGGCAACTAATATTGACATCTAGCACTAACAGCTAGTGTTACTTTAGTATTATTTATATACTATTATAGTATTTATTAATAGCTTGAATTAACTTTATATTTAATAAATAATATTTAATTTATAATAAATTTATTCATATATATATATATATCATTAATTTATAATAATATTTAATTTAATTTAATATTTTCCATTTTCATTTTCATTTATGAGCTATTGTCATTTCTATTTGTTTTTTTTAATAGTTTTATTTAGCTTTAATTAGATTTAATTATTCAACATTAGCAACACTGCTACCAGCTAGAGATTAAGCAAAGTTAAAGTGATAATGTGTGTGTTTGTTGATACATGCAGCAGGACACACTCACTTTGGCCTTCTCGATAACATTTGCAAATTCTCCAATCCAGATGAAGCAATGATGGGGTGTGATCAAGAGGAAGCAGTCACCACTGTTCAAAGAGGAAGCTCTAGGCTCAACCAGTCTGGTCTGAACGTGCCGACGACCTAATTAAATTGCACAGAGAAATTGGGATAATAAGTCACAAGCTAAACCCCCTAATGTCAGGAAAAAAAAAAAAAAAAAAAAGTAATTTGCTTTGACTGTACAGCATTATCTTGGTTAAATTTCAAACTCAGAGGATAATTATGTTATCATACAATACAATATAATATTGCAATGTTCTGGTTAGCAGAACATTACTACAGTTGGACATAACATGCTGTTGTTCTTGGACTGCTCACATGTTGTTCTCTCCATTAAACCTATCTGGTTTCTTTCTCTCTGTTTTGATTAAGGGAAGTGTAGAATGTTGTTTTGGGAACATGCAGGTGGGGTTAGATTGAGAGGGAGGCCTTATGAGGAATTGGTATCTACAGTCATTCTACATTCTACACCAGCAGTCCCCATAACAAAAGTAGCAGGGGCCTCATGTATAAACATTATGTACGCACAAAAAGGCATTGAAATGTGCGTACTCAATTTTCCATGCACATATTGGGATTTATAAAAAATAAACTGTACGGACACTCTAGATCGTGCGTATGCACTCTTTTACTGGAGTGAGCGAAGTAATGAAGTAAATAGAAGGATTTTAAACATTTCCATTTCCAAATTTAGTTAAATATGCCACTCTCTTTAATGGAGCTAAGCACTGAAATTACATGAAATCATTATCCAGAAGTTACAACATCTTTTATATGAATTTAAATAAAGATTTGTGTAGTGGATGCACTGCTTTTGAACACTTTCCCTGTGGCATGCTATGTTTTAATGGTTTGCAAGGATTTATAAGATATGCATATTTTATTTTTTTAATATTTTGTCAGTGACGGACCAAGTCAGACAATAATTTACAATGCAAAACTAAGGCCTTTCTGTTTCCATTAAAAATATATAAACATTCTAAAATATATGTTTACCTTATAGGCATAAATTTGATTTGTTTAAAACAATTAAAAATGCTATTTGACCAGTGGAAAAGAATGAGAACAAAAATAGTCTGTATCTCATATTTTCCTACTGTCTTGTACCTTTAAACATGTCACATGGATGGGAATATACATGGAACTGATATGCAAATGACGTTATGCATAGTAAAACTAGGCGCTGTAAGCTCCATATATGGTTATTTTGGGGAGGAGACAGGGTGGAGATGCATAGACACACAATCTTCTGCTGACTGGGTTTTATAAATGGAATTTTGCACAGGTTCTGAATTACACATGGTTTTATAAATCTGAAAACTTTTGTGCGTATACAAAATCTAACTTTTGTGCATATGCACACTTTTAGGATGAAATCTACAGAAAGTTTTACACATGAGGCCTCTGGTCTCATGCGACATGAGGACAGAAGTTCTCCCTATTACTTTTAAATAAACAACACCATTCATGGCTGTCTCACTGCCAAATAAGTACATCTCTACAGGAACACAGATACAGCACACACTATGGCCACGTTCAGACAGCAACAGAATACGGTTTTTCAGTTTCAGTTTTCAGAAGACTTTCAGTTTTATGGACAGTGATATTACATCTTTGATATTACACACTTTCCCTGTGGTTACAGTTAAGAGAATATGGGCTTGATTCCCGTTGCATGTTCATACAGACGGTATTCGAGACACTACAGTAAGTTGCTGTTTGAACTGGACATTTCATGACTCACACCTTTAAGTAAACGCGGTTGTCAATCCCAAAAAAATGACAGTGTAAACGTAGCCTATATGGCTGGCTTCTAATCAGAGACCATTTTTCTTTATATCAAACATACTTCATATTATAAAAGCTGTGCCCAAACAAGGTCAGAATGGATGATGAATATTGACTTCTGTAAAAGGAGCCCTCTACTTCTATCACAAACAGCTGTTGTTGTCACTGTCACTCACCTTTGACCTGAATGAGCATGAGTTTTTTATAGGGCATGGCACTGTTGTTGGAGCTCTGCTCAGAGGCATTCACACTTCGCAGACTCACACTGCTGAAGTTTTCCTTACTGGCCAATCCAGCAAGAGCAACCTCAGAGAAACCGCTGTTCTTATTCACTATAAAAGAGAGAGTGAGAGAAAAAGAATGCGAGAGTGCAACAGTATGAGCTTTAGCATATCACAATCATTAACATTTACATTAGGAGCGGTTTGTGTTAGTTTGGGTGGGTTGTTTAAAGCAAAATGTTCAAAAATGATTCACTGATTAATTTGAATCCCTATGCAGAATTTTATCTTTTTTTTGTAGAAAATATTTCTAATTAAAAGTTGCTGTTCATAAGTTTTCAACCAAGTAAAATAATTTTCTAGTTTTATTAGTTGTATTTATTGTAAATAAAATATATATGCTGTTATGCTAATCGACATCTTTATTGTTTTTTTTAGTGCCATAATTATATTCTACTAGTGTTTCATGAATGCCTTTCATGAATGAACACTGAGTGAGCCAAAATGACATTTATAGACTTAATGTAGAAGTACCCATTCATGAGAGTGTCAGTTTTATGTATTCATTTAAACGTTTACACAATGAAGACATGACTCTTGTCAGCATCACACTGACTAAACAGCAGGAAACTGAACTGAAATGTAGGTCAGATACACTGGCTGACTGAAATAGGGTCCCAACAGAACTAGATTATAAATGTGTGAATACTGGCAAAATGTGCATATAGTGTGTTCACGAACTGACTACTCCACCTCCTATCACTCACTCTTTTCCTGTTTCATCCTCTTGCTCTCCAGAAGGCCAATGTTTAGCCTCTGTTCTGTGTATTCGTGTCTTATGTCCTCCCGGACAGCTAGCATTTTCAGAGGGTTTCTGGATGACTGAACGTTTCTGTTGGGTCGTACCGCCCGCTTGTGTTGCACCATCTCTGAGGTCAACCTAAAAATATATACCAGAGACAAGTTATCAAATAATGTTTCAGAACTAGTTCCTCAATCTCAGTCTTGTTTATTTTCAAGTTGTAAATAGATCACTTAACTGTCAATAAGACAAAATATGGCTGGTTAGTTATTGCTACAGAGATGATACTGAAATCTAATAGCCACACTTCGTTTGGCTTTACCTGGGCAGCTCCACTCCAAAGATGTCATCAAAATCGTCATTGATTTCCACACTGCTGGTAATCTTGGCTATATCCTCTGTGTGTCGATAAAACTTATCGAAGGTCTCATCATCCAGAGTCATGACCTCTTTAACAGACTTCTCTGTGACTGCAACTGTGGCCTCCTGAAGTCCTGAAACTAAGAAATGTATAGGAATTCATACATTATTAAGTTGATATAGGAGAAAATATTTTATCTCTAAGGTTCATCACACATTTTCTTATGATACCAACCTTTACCATTGAGACGACCAAGGAATGACTCCAACTTTTCCAGCTTCTTATCTGACTCCAGCTTCATGTCCTGTCTGACTTCAATCTCTACAGAAGAAAATACAGCAGTGATAAAAATATATACTGACAGACATAGAAGAAAGAAGACAGGAAATCTGACTGGAAGAAAAAGTAGTGGGACCAGGAAATGATACAAGCTGAGTATGGTTTCTCACCTTCATGTGGCTTTGAGATTGTATGGGAGGCATTCTTATTTTTAGAGGACAGAGGGGACTGCACTGGATTTGTGAGAACAGAAGGGGCTGCCAGGCCTGGGAAAGAGAAAACAGAGGGTACATTGTTCTTAACTGCACATTGTTACAAAGTAAAACCATTTTCAACATGTTTGTCCACACAGTACAAAAAAATACATCATTAAGGCCCAAACTGTGTCACTGCAGTGAAGCAATACATATGAATGTGTGCATTTTTCACTGACCTTTTTTAACCATACGGCCAGCCACTGTAAATTGAGTGGAGTCATTGGCTGCTCTGTAACCTTTGACCTTCCACGCATCCTCTTGTGCAGTGATGAGTTTCATGCGTTCCTGAATAGACATCTCTACTCGATCAATCCGCTGGCTCTCCGCAACCTCATTTCCAATCCTCTGAGATGCCAAAGGAGAAACTACATTAAGCATCTGAGCATTTACATCATTGTCAGGGCAACTTTTTTCACACTTCTGCAAGTTTAATTGGTAACACTTTATTTTACAGTGTCCTTGTTACACATTACATGTAGTTACTATAGTAATTACAATAAATTGTGCATAATTACACGCAACCACTCTTATTTCTAACCCTATAGTAAGTGCATGTAGTTTATTATTACTCAGTACTACAATGTATAATTACACTGTAACATGGACGCCTTAAAATAAAGTGTAAAAATTTAAATATCTTTAGTTGATATTACAATTATGAAATTAGTGAGAAACAACACCTTAAGAGATTTAGTCAAAACAATAATTAAATACAATCGTGAAGTGTAAATTAACACATTTACACACTGAGCTGTTTTCCTAATATTAACCATCAAAAAAAAAAACTAATCCAAAAGCCTTAAAGTTTTATATATAGCGAAAATAGCTAGCTAACCGACTCCAAAAAAAAAAAAAAAAAAACACTCCACAAAAACACAACATACATTTACATACATTACAACAACAGTCTCAGTGTTGTGTTATGGAGGAATAGTGGATGTGTGTTTGAGGGTGAGAGGCACCTTCCGTCTCCAGGGGTGACGCTCATCCACCTGCACGGGCAGGGGGGTAGCCTTCACACGGAGGGAAGAGCAGGAAGACAGACGGGAAGAGAGAGGGATGAGAAAAGAATGGAAAGAAAGGATGAAATGTGAGAGGATGCATCCTAGACTAGAGAGGCTCTTATTAATAGAAAGAGGAAGATGATGCTTCACTTGAGACTTCACAGCTGTCCTGTTAAAGACTCCTCATTTAGATTTACAGTCAATAATAGTTGTTTTATAATTATATAGGCTTTAGTATCCTATATGATAATGAAGACGGGTAGAGTTACATACAATGCAATTTAAAAATCAAGAGTTTCCAAGAGTTGAAGGGACAGTTCACCCAAAAATTAAAATTATCCTATGATTTATTCACCCTCAAGCCATCTTAGGTGGCAAATATTAAAAAAATATCCTTGCTCTTCCAATCTTTATAATGGTAATGAATGGTAAGCTTAGATGCCTCTCACGGTTTAAACAAACAGGGCTGACCAACAACTCAAGCTCCTCTTCTCTTATATTGAAATCCTCAGATATTTCTCTTTAAAAATTCAGGTTTTAGACTTCTAATTCATGACCAGTGTTTTGTTTTGCTCTATCCTCTGCGCTTCCGCGTTCATCATTGCTTAATGCATTGGGTCAGAGGCTACTCTTTTGGAGTAAATCGATTCGCATGGGCCATCTGCTGGAAGCTACTGTAGTTATTTTAGTTTAAAGATTTAAATATAGATATTTTTCTTACAAAAAAACCCATTGCTTTGCATCAGAAGGCCTTTATTAACCCCCTGGAGCCATGTGGATTACTTTTATGATGGATGGATGCACTTTTTTGGACTTCAAAATCAGCAGTGCCATTCACTACCATTATAAAGCTTGGAAGAGCTGAGATATTTTATAATATAACTCAGATTGTGTTTGTCTGAAAGAAGATAGTCATATACTCCTAGGATGGCTAGAGGGTGAGTAAATCGAGGGATAATTCTCACTTTTGGGTGAACTATACTTTAAAGTTTTAAAGGTATTAAAATAACAAAGAAAACAGACATTCTTCAGAGTGTTTTATGGACTTCAGCCACTTCATGAAAGAAGACAAGAAATTGTCAAGCAGGCAAGAACAAAGCAGTCAAGAGTGCTTATCAAATCAAAGAAAAATCAAAGAAATACAAGAATGTAATTTCTTAGACTTCAAGAAATATAATAAGAGTCCTACAGATAATGAAAGAGAAAATGGGTGAAAAGGTATTTGAACAAAATGTTTAAGTTATCAAATATGGATGTAAAATACAACGTAACTGTAATTTTGTGCATAATGATTTAAGTAATACATATATATAATATAAAATATACAGTGAAAAAGTAACAATTGTTTACTTAAAGCAAAAAGTATGTGTACTCAACCTATTTTTTTTAAAAAGTGAAATTATGTTCACAGAAGCCTGTGCTTAACATCATATCTGTTATCTTTAAAATGTCTTTTTTTTAATAGAGTTATAGTTCTTTTTTCTTTTCTTTTTTTTTTTTTTACCATTTATGTACATTTTGTACAGTGTAGAAATTAAAAATGGAAAAAAAGAGGCGGATTATCAGTATCAGAGGGTGGAATATGGAGGAGAGCTTACATTGGGTGGGTGTTCTTGCTCACCTTGGGGAGGATTGCTATTTGATCCAGTGGTTCAGATGCACATGAAAAGGAGGAGGAAAAGACAGGATCCTACACGACAGAGAGGGGAATCAAGACAAAAGATGGAGAGGCATATGACAAAGCAGGAGGGAATGAAGAGGAAGTCAAGGGACAGACATCTGGCAGGTGACAATGGTCTAGTCTTAGACACATTACCACATCTAAATAACCACAGGACACATGACATCAAAGTAATTTGCTAGAATGCTATGGTCAAATCTAGAGTACAACACTCAACCACCAACCTCATACAACCACCCTGAATCTCCAAAACTCAAAACATTCTCCAAACTATCTGCTGTCAATGAAGCAGCTTCAAGAGAAACCGCAATGAAAAGTGCAAGAGAAATTGGTGGGCATATGCATTAATATAAATAAATATATTACAGTGCATTTTAAATTTTAACTGTTTAACTTATATGGTCCCAGAGGTGGCCGATCAATATAGACTAAAAAAGGGAGTAAAATTTAAAGCTAACTGACTAAAGCTACCTAAAAAGGCTGTAGCCTATCTATAAGGGTGGTTGAACAAGGCAGTTAATACCACACCACAACTGTGAAGTCACCACAGGGTAAACTGACAAAGCCACCAAAATGGCTGTTAAAATAAAACAGAAAACACTTTTTGTCATTGCAATATTCATACCGTCACCATGGTAGTAATGTAAGAGAACCAAGCAAATAAAATCACCACCACAAGCAACTGGCTCATCCTGAGTTGATGACAAGGTCAGGAAAACCAGGACAGCACACGGACAGCACCATGATTACAAGGTCAAGGATTAATCAAATACAAACACAAAATCATAACCCTCGTACACTGGCAATACCCTTGCTAAGTCTGTTAGCATGGTGGCGAACGGCCAACAGCCTTACCCAGAGTTGATCAGACACAGCAAAGTCATCTATCATCCCATCATCCTAGAGAAAGGGGTGAAATAAACGGGAGAAATGACCCCCTACTTAAAGCTTGGATATTAAACTTTACATTGAATCTGGTTACTGTGAGGAATAAATAAGATGCAAACTGCATTAATTATAAAAATAAATAATGTGATTCTTGATATTATTGCAATCTCATTTGTTAACTCAGAATGAAAAACTATATAAAGTACTTAAAGTCACAATAAAACAGAAGCAGCGAGCGACAGATTTTTTTTTTTATGTAATGTGACGTACATGAATCATATTAATGGTGGAAAAAAATGCAGGGCAGGTTCTATCCATCAGTTGTTGATTGGATGGAGGCAGATCTGAATGCAAGCTTGTGTAACGGGTCCTACTCGCACCGCTTCAAGAGGGATTCGAACCAGTGTCACCGGCATGGGAGGCAGCCACACTTAAAGGAAGTTAAAGACTGCAGCCTATGGCATTATTTGCTAGCAGCATTTCTTGAGGACAGGGGAGTGAGGTTTATCTGCACAGCACTTTACTAGCTGGCCTCAGTTACGCTTGTAGTCGACCGTAAGAAAGGGGTGGGGTTTAAGCAGACTAAATGACTAGAGAAGTCTGGCATGTGTCACCAAAGAGAAGTCTGTCGCTTCACCAGAAGAACAAATTATGTTTTCATTCAAAATTATGAGGTAAAAAAAAAAAAAAAAGTAACATTTATTGATAAATCATTCACAATAAGATCAAAAACATTAAGAAAATAGACTGTGCGGATTTTCATTTCATGCCAACTTGAAGTTTCTCTTCTGTCACCTTCATTACTTAAGAAATTGAGATTCATTACAAAATCTGATCTGCCAGATCAGCAGCTGAATATTGTATATAATGATAGCCAATTCCCTTCTCTGAACTAGCATATGGCAAGTGATGTTATCACATTACAACACTCACAACCAGCAATGAAGTGACTGAAACAATCCAAAATCCAAACAGAGAAAGGCACGTGAAACCTCACCCCATTACCCACTGCACTAGAGAATTACTATCAAGCATGCAAAGATTTTAAAAATTTTTTTTATTATAATAAATAATATTATAACAATAAAAACACAAAAACATGCAGTAAAGAAGTGAAGTGGTAGAAAGACAGAGATCCATGCAAGTTAAGAACAGATACTGTATCAAACATACTAATAAACCAGAATAATATTGCTACAAAGATGATTGTACACATGCACGATGACCAACTGACCCCTACTATCCCAACTAAAAGCAAAAAAGCAAAAAAGCAAAAAGCAAAAAGCAAAAAGCAAAAACCAAAAAAAAAAAAAAAAAAAAAAAAAATCACCAGTTAATGCTCTGGGACTAACATTTGTGCTGTAACTAAAATTATTTTCTAATGCCAGTCTCTATAAGTTAAGGATTCATAAATTATATATATAATATAATATAGATATATAAATTAGATAATTTCCAAACATGATAAACAATGAAACAGTCACAAAGTGTACACCATTTAAATTAGTGATACACCGAAATTTCGGCTACCGTACATTTTCGGCCGAAACTGATATTTCCGGTTTCGGGCCGAAATGATATTGGATATCAGTGACCAAAACAGACGTTTAATTTGAGTTTCTCTGATGGTAAAGGATGCGTGAACAAAACTTTACTAAACATTTTCAGCGTGCCTGCCATCCAATAATCACATAAAACGTTGTTACTTTTTCTATGAAGCAAAGTCAACTTTAAAATTCTGTCTGTTTTTGAAATACAAACAATAAATGTATTTTTGGACCTCTTTAATATGGCGTGACAGATCGCTGTAGCGGCAGCACGGATCAAGCGCACGTGAACAAATAATCTCATCTCCTCTTTACTACATTATGAAATAAACATGGGTGAACATCAAAAGGTCTGCTGAAAGATACATTACAACTTACTGGAATGAATCCAGTCTCATGTAATCGCTCAATCAGTGTTTCAACCGGAGAAAGACGTCAATAAAATGGCTTGTATGCTATACAATGTCAAGAAAGTTTTTCAAATGTCCATAAACTCATTAGTTAGCTAGAATAAATAACTCTAGAGAAGAGCATTTTTCTAAATAAATGCACTATATTACATATTCATAATATTTTTACTTTACCTGTAAGTTTGTCTATTACAGTTTATTTTCACTTAAATGTTTAAAATTCAAAGTTATTATAAAGCTGATATAAAACTGCCTTATGTGCAATTTAAATGTTTGTACAACTCAGTTTTAGCTATTTGAGCGTTTATTATTAAATAAGTTTGAATAAATATATTATTATTATATAAGTGCATCCTGCAGAATTTTCATTTCGGTGCATCCCTAATTTAATTAAATGTAAATGGGGCAACTTGCACTGAGCAAACAGAATTAGTGCAAATTAGTGTTCTTGAGAAACAAATATCATTGTGAATACAACCAATGCACCTCCACAAGACCATGCAAATAGAAAGGACAGAACAGAGAGAAATAATACAAGAAGACAAAATAATGGATAGCACACAACCTTCTCTGTTTAGAGCAGGGATGTCCAAACTCAGTTTCTAGAGGGCCACTATCCTTCATAGTTCAGCTCCTACTTGCCTCAACAAACCTGGAAGTTTCTAGTATGCCTAGTAAGACCTTAATTAGGTGATTCAAGTGTGTTTAATTGGGGTTGGAGATAAACTCTGCCTGACAGTGGCCCTCCAGGAGCAGGATCGGACTCCCTTTGTTTAGAGTTACTCAACTGCACAAAGTCTCTTCTCTTCTGAAATGTTGAACTATGCAACAAATGCAAACAAAAGTACTAAAATCACACAATTAATAAGATGCACGATATTTGCTCTGCATCACCTAGAGCTGACAGTACAAGATGATATTCATCAACCTAACACAACAGCTGTTCAATATGCATAATATATGAAATTAGATACTGAACAGTGACATATGACCTGTATGGACAGGTGAGACAGTTCAAGGTTCAGAGGTTACCTTCTTCTTGAAGCTCTGCTCCACTTCCCATAGCTGGGCGTGTCTTTCAGACACAGCAACCTGCACCACATCCTGTTTTTTATTTATCCTGTTCCTCCAGTCTTCCTCTCCACTCTTCTTCAATAGAGCCAGTCTGCAAGAGACAGAATCATATGAAGTCTTGTAGCCTTCTTAATTCCTAAATGCATTGCTTTATGAACACATTTGAGTTTATGATCTAAAAAATATTTAACATTTTAAATGCTTAAAATTAATTTTGTAGATGCATTTGAATTTATCTTACTTTTGAATTTCTTCACAAAAACATTTATTTACATTTTAATGGATGAAAAAGACCCGATAGTGAAGAAAAAAAAAAAAGTCTACTTACGGTATGTAAGCTATTATTCTAAAATAATGGTAAAAAAAAAAAATGATGGTATATATAAAAAAAAAATGGTATATTAAATAAAAAGTAGGTGTGTTAAAAATTGAGATTAGGATTGTACAACCAATTCCTGACAAACCATGACAAACAGACAATTATACTGCAAATATATCTCTGTGGAAAACAACAACAACAACAACAACAAACAGGCATTTTTCATGCTCATTCACACTCATTTAAGTTCCAGTGTGGGTACATATTTGTATATGCATACAGATGAGTGGCTTTCATCATGTCATTATTGATCAATTTAACCAGCTTGCGTCAGATTGCTTCCTATGGCAGCAGACAACTACCCATCAGTTACACAATACTTTGATCTCGAACTGGACACAGTAGTACAGATCTGACTAAAATAAATAAACAAACCAATCAATGCAAATACGGGCCACAATATAGAGTTACACTGAACTAGACTCTGTCTCTCTTCATCTGTATGCTTAATGTCAGACCACAACACAAGGATGCAGTCAGGCAGCACGAAGACATTACCGCAACATCGTTTCTATCAACAATGAACTATTTTTAAGTCAAAAATGTTGAATAAGGACTTTAAGCATCTGATACGTTTCCATTTTTTAATGTAATTTTTATCCTAGCTCTCAATCTAAATGGAAAGGACAATGCGCCTATATTCAATTGACATATATTCAAAAGACACACAGTGCAACCTACTTTCCACAAATAGAGTCAAAGTGGAACACTTACACTCTGAAAAGTCTAAGCCAGTCTCATTTTATACAATTTTCAAATGTCTTGCTTTATACAAAGATGGAGGAATAACCATTTTCAATATACATCTATAGTTCAACATACATTTTCCTATTCAAAAGACCATAAAATCATTAACATCCTGCTGGCTGACTTCCAAAAAAAAAAAAAAACAATAACAAACTATCTCTCACACTTTCATTCACTGACCTCTCTTTGATGGACATCTGCCTGGCAGACATGATGTCTGAGAGTTTTTCTCCTTCCTCTGTTTTAAAGTCCGTGTCCTGCTCCTCTTCTCTCCTGTCGTCCTCTAGAAGTTGTCCGGCTGACTCTGCGTGTGTCTGTGCGTGCGCGTGTTGTGCAAGAGAGCCACTCTGTAATGAGGATAAGCCGTGTGATACAGCTGCCGTGGCACGTACTGTGGCTGTGTGCACAGGAAGATCTGTTGAACACAGACACAGGAAAGGGTTAGAGCAGCTCCTGTGATACGATCAGCCCATTGACAGGCGGAGCCACGACATACACCCACAAACACAGCCACACTTTTTCACACACATTCAGTCCTGTCAAGAGTTGATGCTCACGTAAGCATGTGAATACACACAAAGTAATGAATTGCTAAACAGGAAGTGAGTGTCAGTTTCTAATCATAAAGGGAAGCTTTGTTGCTCATGCTGTGCACCATGTGGCTTACACAGACATCTTTGTCTTTACAGAGGGAGAAAACTTTAAACCACCAGCCTGCATGACAGACACAAAACAGGAAGATGCCACAGAAGAGACGCACATCACATCCTATCCACACCTATCTGTTTGTAATGTCACACTGATATCAGCACAGAACACATGTACAGCTGACATGTGCAGGAAATCATCATAACAAGCCATCTCTGATAAAACAAAGTACATGACTCTATGAATTGTAGATGGGGCAAAATGAACTTTAATTTCCACTTAGCCGCATGTAACTAAATCTAAATGTTTTAATGCTTTTTTGTTGATGGAGATTTGCAGGCACGGTAATTAATTATATTCATATTTTTTCCTGTTTAAAAGAGTTAGACCCTTGGGGTAAGATGCAGAAAAAGCCCCTACGGGTTATAGTGTTATTTTAAATGATAATTAACTGGAATTAGCATTTAGTAATTCAACATAACTCATCTTTCACATTTTTCCCCCCCTAGATTGTGATTGAGACAATTTTAAATTGAACATTTGATTTACTATATTTAATTAATGCAACTTTTGTTTCTGAATGAAGTTTCTTATGCTCACCAAGGCTTCATTTATTTGCATTTATTGCATTTATTATTATCAAAAATACAGTAAAAACATCCAGTGTCACAAATCATTCTAATAAACTGATTTGGTGCTCAATAAACATTTCTTATTATTATCAATGTTGAAAACAGTTGAGCTGAGCCTGCTCAATACTTATTTGAAATAGAAATCTTCTGTAACATTATAAATGTCTTTACTGTCACTTTTGAACAATGCCATGCATTCTAAAGTAATACAAGTAATAATCTATTTCAAAAACATATCTTACTAACCCCAAAGTTTTCCTTGGTAGTGTAAATTATTAAGAATGATATCAGATATATTTAACAAATTGAGCAAATATCTGATGATAGTTGGGACCTAACATTAGGGGCTCATCTTATAAGAGAGGTAAGATTAAATTAAAACTAAATAAGCAAATGATTTATAATATAATATAATATAATATAATATAATATAATATAATATAATATAATATAATATAATATAATATAATATAATATAATATAATATAATATAATATAATATAATATAATATAATATAATATAATATAATATAATATAATATAATATAATATAATATAATATAATATAATATAATATAATAATATAATATAATATAATATAATATAATATAATATAATAATATATCGGATGATACGTCACCATCCTGTTCATGCATCTTTGTATACATGTTACTATTTACCAGTAAATCTTCACACATTGCATCAAATGAGTGACTAAGACAAAAGTACAGAAACCGGTCGAGGAGAAAAAAAAATGACACTTCAAACACAATCAAACACACCATCAATATTCCTCTACCTGACATGGCTGCCTTTGACTTGTGCTCTCCATCTGTTTCTGAAAGGTCTTGAGAGGTCACCAGAGCCTTATTGTGCCCTTTATGCTCCTCCCAGTCTCTGGCCGGCTGAGCGTGTGGTGTCTGTTTCATGCTCTCTGGAGAGGGGAGCTTCCTCTTCCCCATGCTCAATACAATCATCTCTCTTTGGGTTGCAGAGGACACATCTGGGCTCTGGTGTGTCTGGATCTCTTGGGCAGGTTGAGGGTGGTGAGGTGGGGAGAGGGTCTGCTCATAGTAGGCAGGGCCAGATACACTGGACATGGTCAAGTGTATGTCCCCAGCATGTTCAGTGGAAACAGTGGAGGATCTCAGGGCTGAGGAAGAGGTGGACGCAAAACGAGCTCCACCTGCAGGCTGCAGCTACAAGAGGACAACAAAAGAGAGGGATGGAGGACAGGAGCAGATGGTATCATAGGAAATAGAGTAGAAGGAAAGGATGGAAGGATATGAGAGTGAACAGCGTGAGAAAGAGAGAGAAAGATAAGAGCAAGATTGTAGGTTGAGGGGAAAGTGAGAGGGATGGGATGAGAACAAAAAGTGAGTCAGCATGGGCAGGAAACAGCACATTCAACAACAGTTCATCAGAACACATGTGTCAATCATGCTGACTAATCAGAGGCTGACTTAGTGCATTTCCTGTAGCTGAAAGGCAGGCATCAAATCAGCCAATAACAAAACCATTCACAAAGCCATGCCCTTTATACGCTGAACCCGACTGTTCCCATCAGGCACTCAGAAACAGACACATTGAGTCACAGACACGATCAATAAAATTTCAACTCTACTGTGTCAGCACGGCATTAGGCAGAGCTGTAGTTTGCATTCAGAACAAGAACACTGACTTCCAAATAAAGTAATAATTTAGCAAATTACCTGACATCAAGTGTAAAAAAAACCCTAAAATTTACACATTAAAATAGTTTTCCACTGAAACCGTAATATACCATAAAAACAATGCATTCTGGGTAATATTATTTGTCATTTGAGGCCTCTTTCCTTAAAATGTCAAATATTACCCAGAATGTTTTATGGTATAATGTTTCAATGGAAAATTGTATTTTACTGTGTAAATTTTTCATTTTTTACAGTTATTTTTTAGTGTATTTACAGTAATGGAAATTTTTGTTCTTTTTTTTTGTTTTTGGTTGGTGTATATTTTTAGCTGTGGTAATGCCCATTATTATTTAATGTAGCAGACAAATTCTTTGAAAATTAAAGGTACATGTTTTGATTTTCACTTTTCACTTTACATTTTTATTTAATTGTTTACTTGATTGATGCAAACCAAAAAAATATTTGATTGTACACAAGAAAACTCTTTCAATTAAGGCATTTTCAGACCTGTAGATTGTTTGCTTTGTTCTGAAACAGAAATGTAAATTGTTACAATGTAGCATTTTCTTTGTCCATTTTGCTTCAACATTTTAAAACATACCCAAAATGTGTTTATTCAAATCACATGGTATGTAAAACTGTCCTCTAATTGGTCATGAGAGGACTGTTTATGTTGCGAGATTCCACCTATCGCATATTTCCAAATGTTCAGTATATAAGCCTTGATTCTTGTTCAAATTAGTAAGTAACACAGTACATGTACAGTATATATATATATATATACACATTCACACATACACAGTGCCTTTGTATGTTATTTACCCCTAGATGGTACATATTAGTATCTTTTGAAAGTGTACCACCCCAGTGACTGCTTTTGTATGTTTTTTTCTGATATATAAATAAAACAACACAGCATCATCCCAATTATCAATATGTCATTACCACAATCATTAAAGAAAGACTAAACATTTTATCTGTTAACATTTCTCAGTTATATTTCAAAAGCACAAAGACTGCAAAGCCTATACTCGAGTTACCAGCAATCTGGAACTACACTCATAGCAGCACACCAAGGAAGATAACTGTAAGGATAACGATACATTTAAAAGAACAGAAGAGTCCACACCACAATAACAGCACAGAGAAACAATATCATTGAAATGGAATCACTTTCAAAACAATTTTTTCCAGCTGATGAATGATAAAAACATTGACAGCCAACCAGAATTCATCTTGCTTTAAAGAACTCAAGCATTTAAAGCGGTAGAGGACAGAACTACGGTGCAGAGTGTTATCATGTTTGGTGTAGTTATTGTTATAGTTATCTTTATAGTTATCATTCTTGGTGTGAACAGGCTTTTAAAGACTTGGGTTTGTACGATTTACATCTAAGCAAGATGCTGAAAAGAAATGCCTGAATTCAGCCTACTGGCACATAGGGACATATGCTGAAGCATTAGAACAACTGCTTCTAAAACACAGGACAATGGTTTTACTGCAGGCAGTGTAAAACCTTGGGTTCTATGAAACATCTACGATTCTAGAGGACTCAGGCATCCTCACATGTTCCAGATCACTCAGATCCTCTGTGAACTCCGATTCCTCGTCAAACATCTCAGAATCAGAACCATCCTGCATCAGAGACAAACCCCTTTAAATGCCCAATCATGTGTGTCTGTGTGTAAGAGAGTGAGAACCATGTCCGTTGTGTACCTGGGTGTTGATTGTTCAATCAACATTTTTAAAAAACATTTGTGGAAATTTTGAAAATTTGTGGAAAGACATCTTTCAATGTTTAAGCTGTGGGGATAGACTGTACTTTCATCCCTCAAACACTCATTTTCACTTTACAGTCAAATTTAAAATAAAGTGTGTGTCTAATGAGACTTTTTTTTTTTTAATTTCTGCTTGAGAGTCACTCTGGATCTCTGGATAACTTCAGAACATTAATTAACTAACTTTATTTACTGAGAGCAGTTTAAATAATAGCTGCATCCAAATATGCATACTTCCCACAATAAAATTAAAAAGTTGTGAGGCCACAGGATAGGATTTGTGAATGGCAGAAGCGATGCAACGGATGCATGTCATACGTCTGGATTACATTCATACTACAAACATTCATACTATATATACACATTCATACTACATTCTTTTTAATGGTCGTGACATATTCAAAAAACAAACAAAAAAACTATAGTACTCAGAGTGTGCGATTTTGGATGTAGCTTATGACTTCTTAATCTTTGTTGCTTTGGAGCTTCATTGTTTTTTGTTGTCTTTTCTCTTCACCTCCAGTATTTATTTGACATACACTATATGGCAAAAAGCACACTCTAAAACATTCTGGCTTGTTTCAACCCAAATTTGGGTCAAATACGGACAAACCCAGCCACTGGGTTAAATTTTTAAATAAACTCCCTGGGGTCGGCGGTCACATTGGCGATACCACCAGTGTGAAAGAGTCTCAAAATACTTTATTGATTTTGGACTTGCAGAAAAGTTATACATCATTCAAAACTCTGAAATGTCTTCTTTTATTTGTGTACTCTCAAAATAAAGAAAACTAACAGGATGCGTGATCTGCCATGTCTCTCAATGAAGTCCATTCTGATACTCCTCAGAAAATGAACTGTAACTTATAGAATACTTCTCACACAAACAAGAGACATACATTGAAATGTCAGGTTTTAAAAATGTAAGTCAAATACAAATAGTCTCTGTTTATGTAATCTGTTTGAAAAGAGAGAGATGTCAGTCGTTTACGAGTCACCTCATTATCAGCCTACGGAGAACGCATATTATTCAAAGGCAAATTCTGAGGCGATCCATGTAAACAGTCAACGATGCCTGTTGTCATCAAAAAAAAAAAGCATCAAGTTTAATCAGATGTGTGTACTTTTCATCGTTTTGAGACGCAGTGAGGAATAATGCTGGAAACATTTGCCTCAGAGGAAGAGTGCAACTGGTTTCATTTTCATTTTGAGGTTCAAGCCGAGGATTGTGAATGGCAAGTTCTGTATTCTTAAATTCTTTACTCAAATCGCGATATAGACTAGTCTGTGAATATTAAATTTTTAACCTACCGGTTGGGTTTGTCCATATTTGACCCAAATTGGGTCGAAACAACCCAGCATTTTTTAGAGTATGTGCATACCCAAACTTGCTTAATTTCATGATTTAAATTACATAGGAGTAAAGTCAACTGATACAATTCTTATTTGAGACATGATTAGGAATGGTTTAATTGTTCAATGAAGGGAGAGACATGGTATGTACCTGTTCAACCTCCCCAAGTGTGATTGGCTGAGTCTGGTACCGGCTGTTATTTCTGCGTGCACGAGTGTCTCCTTTGGCCCGAGGGCCATGGCTGGATGGCTGTGCTAGGCGATTGAAGAGTGCCATCTTCTCTGCCAGAGTGAGTGTGGAAAGGTCTGGCTCCTCTTGGCCATCCTCCCCTGGAGATGCATGGCGAGCCCGATCCGTCTCCGCCCCCTCCTCAGCCAGTCGAACCTCTCTGGCCTGTTCCCTCACCATGGACTTTTGCTGAGAAGATGCCTGCAAGCTGTATGACATCCACACCAGACTACTCAGGAATACTCAGTGTGTTTCATATGAAATTCATTATATCACCTGCAAGGCTGGGTGGCATGACTATTTACCATGTGCAATAAAGACAATAATAAAGAAACAACACCATTTTATCAAGTTACATACATTTAGAATGAAGACACATGCATGAATAGACTATACAAGCAATTGTGATTCATGTAACAATATGAATAAAGCAGTGTAAATTTAACCACATACAGAAAAAAGGCAATATTTTGGATGTATTGCTCATTCAGCAATCCATTTATCCTCACAAATGAATAAATGTCTGTGTTAAACATTTTCAAGCAAATGAAATTTCTTCATATTAAGATTATAGTAGCATATGTAGACAAACATGTCATGCAGTTTATACGCTCAACATGTTGCTGATAAAGCCAAAAACACAAGTGGTATGACTCGAATCCCTCCCAGCAATGTGTTATAATTTCACAAACCATTTAGACCTAGTTTTGATGGATTTTTACAATTTCGTAGCTAAAGCATTACTAACAACTCCTTAAGTATATAATTCAGTAGCTAATATAATATAAAATACTATCCAGATGCTTTACATATACTGTAGTGAAGATCAGGATCAGTTTATTTGCAGTCATGAAATAGTGGATGTGCTAATTCCCACTTTTAATTCTAATGGTAAGTTTAAGCATGATACATGTTCTGTGTTGGCCTGGCAGTACCACAAGAGGGTGCTGCTTCTTAATTTCATCTGTCTTCCTACATAAACCTCAATCTTTTGACAAGCAAATTTTTCAAACTTATATAGACACACACTACCCTTCAAAAGTCCACATGCAGGTGAGATGGTTGAGGACTTTTCTCGTGGTGCACAGATCTACAGAGATTCTCTCAGCATGCTCTCAATGACAATCATTAGTATTGATAAGTGTGACTATGCCTGTATTAAACACACACACACGTGAGTGTTTATATGTGTGTTCTGAGTACCTGAATTTGGCCACAGAGCTGTTGACTACAGTGTGACTAGGAACACGCGCTACAGAGGTTTGGCCAGGGTGGCCAGGGACACTTTAAACAGCACAGAGAAGGAGGGAAAGAAACAGAGACAAAGGAAAAAACTGAAGGAAACTGAAGAAAACAGATCATAACTATACACCACATGAAAGAAAAAGAAGGGATAGCCATATGAAGGAAAACACAGCATTGAGAAGAATGTACATACTAACATCTTGTTCTGAAGCCATATTAATTTGTTGATTGATACCGTTCAACATTTTAGGGGTCAGTAAGATTTTATCTTTTGAAAGAAATGAATACTTTTATCCAGCGAAGACACATTAAATTGATCGAAAGTGTCAGTAAAATATTACATTTAATATAAATGCTATTCTTTTGAACTTTCTATTATTGACGCATCCCAAAAAAAGTGGTTCATGGTTTCAACAAAAATATTAAGTAGCACAAATGTTTGAACATTGATAATAAGAATGTTTCTGGAGCACTAAATGAATGATTTTTGAAGGATCATGTGACACTGAAGACTGGAGTAATGGCTGTTGAAAATTTAGCTTTGATATAACAGATTTTAAAATATATTAAAAAAGAAACAGTTATTTTAAACTGTAATAGTATTTCACAATATTACTGTTTTTACTGTATTTTTCATTAAATAAATGCAGCCTTGGTGAACATAAGAGACTTCTTTCAAAACGAAATTAAAAATCTTACTGACCCCCAAACTTTTGAATGGTAGTCTAGATTTTGCCAGATGTAAACATTTAGGTTTTTCCCCCTCTAACTTAAAAATTGCCGCACTTTCAATATCTAAAAGGTCACATACAGTGTGAACTTACGTAGCAGCAATGACCACTTCCTCTGAGGTGACTGGCTGAGTGCGGGAGCGATCCTGACCTCTCCTCAACCTTCTTTCAATGGCAGGATTACGGCTCCATGCCTTCAGAACAGAACCATCTGAAGTCTTCTCCAGCTCCTAAGAAATAGTATTGCTTCATAAAAAATAGTTCTACACAATAATAAACTAAAAAAAAAAAACATTAAAATATATTTAACAAGCTTGTTCAGGATATTAGATCAGAAATTTTCCTTCTGCTCAGGTTTCTACTGGACTCACAAAATTGTTTTTGGTCACATTTTCTTCTTTCTTAGTATCTGGAGTTTCCAATTTCAAATTTGAGGAATGTGTGTATGATTTGAGAGTTGTGGGGTAATGGATTGAGGTGTGCCCTCTTTACACACTTCTTGGAATGCAAAATGAATAAACATACAGACAAGTTCCATTCCAAAACCAAGAGAACTGAAAGCTTAGACGCAGAATATCACATGAACAGAAAACAGCACTCATCGCATCGGTTTGTCGGAAAAACTGTTAATAGCAATACAAACTGAATACTAGTACTGAGAGCTAGTTCTTTTTATTGTTGGCGTTTTATTCAATTTAAATATGTTGGTGAGAAGAAGAAAAATAAAAAAAATTTTAGATTTCAATCTGCATATGCAACAAACATCCTCTTTGCTCACTTTTGAAGGTATATTGAGTAAAACAGCTCTATATTAAATAAGCATACAAAAGACCAGAACCGGAAGCGATGTGACCTGTTTCACAGAATACGGAAGTTTGCTGTGCATAACCTCCATTGTTACGCACCAATGGCATGTTCCGAACCCAAAGGCTATTCTTATGTGCGCTTCACGTTTGGGGCGATATTTGTGTGGTATGCATGAGTGACCATTGGTGGTGTTGATACCAGTGAAGAGTGTTTCAAATAAATCATCAGCAGAGAGAGAAGCAGCACTCTTCAGGGTTTGGAACAAAAGTAAAGAAACACTCAAGCACCACATACCCTGAAGAGAGAGCGTTTGGCAGCTACACTCAGCTTTGCTCTCTCATCTAGCTTCTCTTCATCCACTGGAAAAACAGAAAGTAGAGAAGAAAAAGAATGAGTCAAGCTTTTTCATGAGAACTATTTCATGAAGCCTCATGACTTTCAGAGGACAACACAATGCTAAACACATAGAAGAAAGATAATGCAAGCAAGTTTCAGCTTCTCCTTTACTCTAATTTCAGAGAGGTTAACCTTAAAGGCACAACACTGCAAAACAAATGCCATACATCTGTCTAATGCAATGTATTACACTGATATCCGTTTTGACAAAGCGTAACATGATCTATGTATTGTAACACTAAAAGGGGTCTCATAAATTCATCATTTAATTTTTAGCCAGAGGTCCACTTACAATACTGAATCAGTTAAGTTACACTTTTCATAGTACACTCAACTGCTTATATACAAATTTCAGGGAAAACAATATGATTCTTGAATGTTTATAATAATATAGTAGTAATATAATCATATAATTTATAATATAATCAGTAATATAATCATAATAGTATGAGCAGACAAATGCAGCAGCATATTTAGGAAAAGGAAAATCAGGAAAATACGCAAAGCAGCTAATGGGAATGCTTTCTTGCTGAATAAAAATATTAAATTCTTTAAAAAAAATTCTACTGACCCCAAACTTTTGAATAGTATAGTGTTACTCAAGGCGATGCATCAAGATATATATATATATATAGTGTATATGTATGTGTGTGTATATATTATATAATTTCACACACATATACACACACATATATATATATATATATATACATATATATACATACATATATACACATATACATATATATATACATACATAAATATATATATAATATATACATACATAAATATATATATAATATATACATACATAAATATATATATAATATATATATAATATATATATATATATATATATAATATATACATACATAAATATATATATAATATATATATAATATATATATATATATATATATATATATGACGCATCGCCTTGAGTAACACTATTCAAAAGTTTGGGGTCAGTAGGATTTTTTTAAAGAATTTAATATTTTTATTCAGCAAGAAAGCATTAAATTGATTGATAGAAATGACAGTATTTATAATATAAGTAATTTATAACATTTATAATGTCACAAAATATTTCAAATAAATGCTGCACTTTCAAAGGGTCCTAAAAATGTTTTCTACCATAGATAATAATAAATGTTTCCTGAACACCAAATCAGCATATTAGAAAGATTTCTGAAGGATCATTTGACACTGAAAACTAGACTAATGGCTGCTGAAAATTCAGCTTTGCCATTACAGGAATAAATTACATTTTAAAATATATTAAAATGGAAAAGTTATTTTTAACGGTAATAATATTTCACAAAATTGCTGTTTTTACTGTATTTGATCAAATAAATGCAGCTTTGTTGAGCGTAAGAGACTTACATTAAACATTTGAATGGTAAATATATTTCTTTCAGTGAACACTTAAACATTGCAAAGCAAATTGACATTGCTTACACATACAGTTGGGCTAGAAAAGCAAAGCAGTACTAGTTTTAAAAGATCCAGAGGCCCTAAAAAGTAGGTCTGTTGCTCTCTGGAGTATTCATGGATACTCAGCCAAACTGCACAGTCAACTGCTTCTGTTTAGAATAATATTTAAAGTCACAGAGCCATGTCTCCATAATGTCCACATGTCTAAAGCTTGCTAGAGTGACTTTCCATTTTAAAATGGGATAATAGAAAAGCATGTTGAAAAACATTTTTTTTTTTTTAATGTGTGTACGCAAAACAACAACAACAACAAAAAAGACTTACCCTCAGGGCTCTGTGGTTCAGGGCTTAGGCAAGACCTAAAAAGAACGAAAATGGAAGTCTTACTAATAAAGTCTTACAATTAAACAGATCGGTTAAGATTGGAAAATGATTATGTCAACCAGCTAATTTTGAAAAAAAAAAAAAAAATCAATAGTATGAGCAGACAAATGCAGCAGCATATTTAGGAAAAGGAAAATCAGGAAAATACGCAAAGCAGCTAGTGGGAAGGCACAGAAAACAATCAGAACTGCTTAATCCACAGCGTTAGACAGAATTATAGATTTCGCCACATGCCACAGAAACAGAAGAGTGGGG
The DNA here is from genome assembly GCF_024489055.1 of Chanodichthys erythropterus. NCBI lineage: Eukaryota > Metazoa > Chordata > Actinopteri > Cypriniformes > Xenocyprididae > Chanodichthys > Chanodichthys erythropterus. The sequence continues at coordinate 16,449,562 of NC_090239.1, forward strand.
AAAAAAAAAAAATACAAAAGAACCTTTCATAAAAACCAATGACCAAAGATTTGGATTAGAATCCACTACACATAAAAACATTATACAGTGTGTAACATATAGCATTTTATATAGTAAGCCAAAAGCTCATTCTAATCAGTGAATTTATAAATAAAGTGCAGTTAGAAAAAGAAAAGTACTAGCCCTGACACAGGTCAAGGTTTTCTGGGTTATTACCAGGTTAAACAAAAACATTTATTAGATTACATCAAGTGTAATTTTAATATGCACTCCAGGCTAACTCCACAATACCGTGCATGAATCTATTTATGAGGCCTACCGGTCCGACTGTTCACGCTCAGTTGATGTGATTGGCTGAGTTCTAAACCTCTCAGATGTCTTTCTATTCTCAGTAGGACATATATACCGCAAAGGGCGACGAGATGACCGATCTTTGACTCTCTCACTTCTCCAGGGTGCCTCTGTGACCACAGGCAGCTCTTCTGCCCTATTACGTCACAAAGTATGACCGAATGAGGCAGCATTGTAAAAAGGAAGGTACAAAGGCATGACAAAGCGCAAAATCTTTATGAACTATTCATCTGAGCATCCTCATAGAGGGTTAAATTAACTACTGAAAACCCTACAAACATCAAAAGTAGTTAATTATTCTGTCAGCGCATTTAGCATAAACATCCAAAATTGTCTCTACAAAAGACAAGGATGCCAAGCAAAGGTGAGACAACAGACAGACAGAGATGGTTAATTATTATTGACAGTGCACACTAGACAAGCTGAGCAGCAAGATAGCTGAAGGAATAGAGCATTAAATTCTGCTGGTCGACTCTAAATGAGCGATTCCTCTGTAATATTACACAGCATTTTTCTTCATTTAATTCTCAGAGCAATTATATTGTGAGATTTCGATTGTTAATCATCAATTTTAGACAGGTTAGTAAGTTGATACATAATAAATGTACCACCACCTACAGTTCGGCTTTCCGGGGGCTCGCAACACTTTCCAAATAGGTGTGGCGGAGTTGGGCTACTGAAACCCTGGCATCATGGGATAGGTGATCGCCATTGGGCACAGCCTCTCTGACTGGGTCCTGGATGGGGTTCTGTTGAAAAACTGTCTTTTGGACATTTCCAACATCCAGGGGTTTGGATGAATTTGGCATATATCTCCCGCTGGAGGTATGAACTGGGGCGTAGCAGCTAGCGTCAGCCCTTTTATGGGCCTCTCGAGCTCTTGCTTGCATAGACTCTGTGGCCTGAAGACGGGACACATGCTCTGTGTAAACTTCCCGTCTTGCTCGACCACCACGCCACCCTCTGGGGTCATCTGCAACACCCTCGCTCCTGATGCCTGGGTTTATCTCCATGTTGTCAGCACTTCCAAGGCACGGGTCTTCGGTGCTCCGTTCTTTCCGTCGAATCTCAGAGGGTAAAACGGCCTTCCTGCTCCGCAGTAGCCCCTCAGTCCTCACATCCTGTTTTCCCTCTACTTCAAGTACTTCCTGAAACTCTTGTTTATGCCTGGAACCAGATTCGCCACCCATAGAAAAGTAGCTCTGGCACCCCAGGTCATGGCGTTCCTCTTGTCCAGGGTGGGTCAGGCGCTGTTTGGCTGGAGCGTCAGCAAGGGTCCGAGTGTGAGGGTGATAGCGAGGGTATGACTGGGGAAACTGGTTGTATGCAGGTACCTCTGTTGTATGACCCCTGTGAAATGGCTCGTCACGGCCCAGTTTCTCCCTAACTCGGATTCTTCAGAAGAAGAGAAAAGGATTGGTTAACTTAGAATAAAATTAGTTAAATATTCACTGACTGTGCAAAAGCAAAAAGCAAAAAACAAACTGTTTTATGGGGCTGGAAGTGAGTGAAAGCGAAAGAGCCTGATCCAACCAAAACAACCATTAAGCCACAGAACCAGAATCAGCATCTCAATATGGTTTGTGTTTATTAGAATGTGGTTAAAAAAAGCAACCTTGACAGTGTTTGGAATAAAAAGACACTAATAGTCAAAGTGGATGTTTTCAGTGGTCGGAATAAGTAGAACCAAAATCAAGTAGCAAAACACAAGAGCTGATATCCGAAACATATTGAACGTTCATCATATTGAAACAATCAAACATTTTGAAACAATCTCAAAATCGGTGTTATAGTCAAAACAGCCAGTTCTTTGGTTCAGGGTTTTTCTAACTACCTGATGTTTCTTATGCAAGGGACCCCCATTTCTATAATATAAAATCAGCTATATTTTCATGAATAATGAGCCATTTATATTGTGAGGAAAATACAAAACAAAGATTAAATAAAGATTTAAAGAATTAAACAGCTTTGATAAGTGGTTTTTATTATTTATACTTATATTACAAGGCCAAATTAAATTAAAATATTTCATGGGAAAGTACTATCTGTAGTCTTTGATGTATAAATCTAAAGAGAAACAGTTCAGTACATGGAAATGACTCAAACTCCATTGTTTCCTCCTTCTTATATAAATCTCATTTGTTTAAAAGACCTCCGAAGAACAGGCGAATCTCAACATATCACCAACTGTTACGTAACAATCGGGGTGTACGCCCCCAATATTTGTATATGCCAGCCCATGTTCCCAACATTATGAAAGGCATTAGACAAGGGCAGCCAGTAACATCTGGATCTGCACAGCTGAATCATCAGACTAGGTAAGCAAGCAAGGACAATAGCAAAAAATGGCAGATGGAGCAATAATAACTGACATGATTCATGATAACATTATATTTTTAGTGATATTTGTAAATTGTCTTTCTAAATGTCCGTTAGCATGTTGCTAATGTACTGTTAAATGTGGTTAAAGTTACCATAATTTATCACTGTATTCACGGAGACAAGAGTCGTCGCTATTTTCATTTTTAAACACTTGCAGTCTGTATAATTCATAAACAACTTCATTCTTTGTAAATCTCTCCAACAGTGTAGCATTAACTGTTAGCCATGGAGCATAGCCTCAAACTCATTCAGAATCAATGTAAACATCAAAATAAACACTGTACTTACGCGATTAGACATGCTGCATGACGAACAATTTGTAAAGATCCATTTTGAGGGTTATATTAGCTGTGTTAACTTTTGTTATGTTGTTTAAGGCAAGCTTGAGCTCTTGGGGCGTGGAGCACCAGATTTAAAGGGCCACACACCCTGAATCGGCTCATTTCTAATTATGCCCCAAAATAGGCAGTTAAAAAAAAAGAATAATAAAAAAAAAAAAAAATCTATGGGGTATTTTGAGCTGAAACTTCACAGACACATTCAGGGGACACCTTAGACTTATATTACATCTTTTTAAAAAAAGTTCTAGGGCACCTTTAAATAAAATATTTTTTGTCCCAAATATTCTGTGGATGCCAATCACCTTGCAGCATCCCGGAACACAGTTTGAAAACCCCTTCTTCAGATGACAAATGACTGAAAATCCAATAGATTCTGCTTTAAGGGTTCTGCATAAGTATATTTATGATCTGCAGCAAAAGCCTCAAACCATTTTCAGCATTTTTATACATAAAGGAGACCCAGTTAATTTCACACTACACAGCTTTTCATCAGAGAGAGATGAGAGAGGTTTGCTGATAAACAAGCTTAGTTTGCGATGACTGATTCTTTAGGTTTAGGTCAGCAGAATCGATGCTCTCAGCAGGGGGAGGCAAAAGACTTTCTCATCCAAAACCTTTTGCAGTTTGTGCACTATCATTGAAGTGAGACTTAAATCACAAAGAAACCTCCTATAATGCTTTTAAAAGATGTCTGTTTATTTCAGGGTTGCTCTCTGAATCTACCTCTTCTTTTCCACCCATTCACCCAAGTTAAAACTTGATTTCCATCAGCTCAATACTGTTAAAAATAGAAGTTAAGCAACCCAATCATACTCTACATATCACATCCTTTCTTTCATCCTCTAGCTGCTAAAACCCGTTTCTCCTGACCAAATCTTGATGGCTGCCATCTATACACTCACACTTCAGTTTTACATAAGGTAACGTGAACTCTGCTCTGTTTAAGTGAAAACATGCTCTGCACTCTAATTGTTGAGTCATGTGAACCGTTTTTAACCTCCTCTAAGTGGACTGCATTTTTAAGACTAAATTAGAAAAATGGCTGTAACAAAATGCAGCCAAAAAATTATGTTTGGGATATGGTTCATGAAGAGGGGGGGGAGTTGAGCTGTGCAGTAAATGCAAATATAAAGACAGGAGATGCAATTTCTGTTTAAAGCTAACATGATATTCTTTTAGACATCTGCAAGAAAGATCCAAAGGTGAACCAAACACGGAGCTTATAAATGATGATAAACTAGATGATAAACTCAAAAATCATCTACATCTCAAACTTGATCACTAGAACAAAAGTAAACTGTATTTTTGTACTTTTATTTTTAGAAGGTTAATGCAAATACTCTGCAGATTCAGGGGAGGAGCTGGAGATGGAGAGCCCATGCTTCGCTATTTCTCTCCACACATCTCTTTTATCTATGTCTGGTTTTGTCAAAGTCAGCAGACATTAAGTGACATGGAACTGCAGAAGAGGAAAAAGCCCACATAGTAAATAAACCACTAGACTAGTAAAGTCTGTGGAGGAACTTAAATGAATATAAAGTACAGGAATGAGAGAATAGGGGCAAAAATAGAGAGAGAAAACTGATGCAAAATGGGAACACAATTTGCGTGTGAAACTATTCCCAGAAAATGTGGCTCTGGTGTTTTGCATGACTAATCAAGTTATCACGCTCTCCATTTGGCATATTGAGCTAATGCAGGCTGAATGATCTGCGTTTACATTCTTGTCGAGTTTCATGACTCATAGCTCAACAATTCTCTCACCACAGTATCACAAACACTAACTCAAGTCACGCTTCATTCAACCAGGTACTGAAAAGCAATATGAAAACAAAACCTGCCATATAGGGATAAACCACACACACACACTCCATGTCTTTGGACAGTGGACTGTGACTAAAGTATATTAGAAAGAGTTAAGGGTAAATTGTAACAAAAGCGTCTGAATGCTCAATGATCAAATTCAAACCCACACAGCAATCATCAACAGTGTGGATGGGATGGGTGATAGAAATGTACGCGAGGATGGCCATTTTGTTACGAGATGATGGGCCCAACTCAAAACCACACCCTGAGCCCTCTACCTTGCTGGTTTAAAAATAATACATATCACAACATCTCTGCATAATATATTCACTTCTTTTTAAATGCACTACCATTCCAAGTCTGGGGTTAGTAAGATTTTTTAAAAATATTTTTGAAAGTTTTAAAATGTTTTAAAAAATGCTTAAGGCTGCATTCATTACATCAAATATTAAGTAAAAACAATAAAATATACTCTTGTCTACAGTGTCACACATCCTTCAGAAATCATTATAATATGCTGATTTGGTGCTCTAAAATATTTCTTATTATTATTAGTGTTGGAAACAGTTGTGCTGCCTAATTTTTTTTTGTGGAAACTGCGATACATTTTTGATGAATAGGAAGTTCAAAAGAACAGCATTCATTTTATGTACATACAGTTGAAGTCATAAGTTTACTTACACCTTGTAGAATCTGCAAAATGTTAATTATTTTAACAAAAAAAAAGGGATCACATAAAATGCTTGTTTTTTTACTTAGTACTGTCCTGAATAAGCTATTTCACATCCACAAAAAAAAAAAAAAAGCTGAATTTATAAAAATTATCCCATTCAAAAGTTTGCATACACTTAATTCTGAATGCCATGTGTCGTTACCTAGATGCTTTGTTATGTGATGGTTGTTCATGAGTCCCTTATTTGTCCTTATTTGTCCTTATTATTCTTCAGTTTTCCAGCATCTTTTGCATATTTGAACCCTTTCCAGGAGGGACTGTATGATTTTGAGATCCATCTTTTCACACTGAGGACAACTGAGGGACTCAAACAACTATTAAAAAGGGTTCAAACATTCACTGATGCTCCAGAAGGAAAAAGGATGCATTAAGAGCCGGAAGGATTATTTATTTATTTATTTAAACAAAAATATGAAAATATGGACATCATCATCCTGTTAAAAAGTTTTCACTCCCCAGCTCTAAATGCATTGTGTTTCCTTCTGGAGCATCAGTGAATGTTTGAACCTTTTTTAAGTCCTTCAGTTGTCCTCCGTGTGAAAAGATGGATCTCAAAAATCATACAGTCATTGTTGAAAAGGGTTCAAATATGCAAAAGATGCTGGAAAACTGAAGAATTTTCAGGACCTGAGGATCTTTCCAAAGAACTGAGCTCAGTTTAACTGCTCAGGACAAATAAGGGACTCATGAACAACCATCACATAACATAAAAACAGTCGTGACACACGGTATTCAGAATTAAGTGTATGCAAACTTTTGAACGGGATAATTTTTAGAAATTCAGCTTTTTTTGTTTTGTTTTGTGGATGTGAAATAGATTATTCAGGACAGTAAGTAAGTAAAAAATAAGCATTTTATATGATCCCTCTTATTTTGTTAAAATAATAAACATTTTGCAGATTCTACAAGGTGTATGTAAACTTATGACTTCAACTGTACCTCGGTATTGAAGTCACAGTTCGGTATGGGTTCGGTACAGCAGGGATGAGAAAACTAAACATAAAACTGCTTTTTATTTTCTTCTTTTTTATTAAAAAGTGGTTTATTTAACAAAGTGTGTCTCACTCTTTAAATAAATTCAATTATAATAAATATTTTCTTAAGGATAAAAAAAAATCTAAAAAAAATCTCAGCCACTTCTGTAAACTATATACAGGGAGCCCTTTCTTGCACCTTATAACATTAAAATGTTACAATTAACAACAGAGCCCAAACTATTAAATTCAGCTGCTATTTATTTTTAGATATAATCATCAACAATCAAAAAAAAAAAACAACAACATGTAAATTGCACAAAGCGGGTTTTGCATTAAGCCTTAAATATATATAAATATAAAATCATCTGCTGATGTGTATATATTATATATTTGTACATGCGTCTAACTACGGTTGCAGACACTCAGTCAGCTTGCTTTCGAATGTTCTCAGACCGGCTTTGACCATTCCAATATGGCGGACAGCTTATGTATAGTGGCCCACTGAAATGGCTACAGCAAGAGAGAAGAGTCAAAATCAGTGATGCTCCGATTGATCAGCCACCGATCATGATCGGCAGATATTGGCTAAAAATAGCTTGATCGGCGAACCCCAAAAGCGCCGATCAAAAAAGCCGATCACATGACGTAAATTACTCGCACGACTTTTTCACACGTGCATGCACGGCGCACAGGTACACAACAGCAGAGTGGAGCTTGTCAGTGGCAACATGAGTTCTCTGGAAGTCTCTGGAAGTCCAGTCTGGAAGTTTTTCAAAGTGTCCGATAAAGACGTAAAGTTAGCCGTTTGCAATGTATGCCGTGATGAAATCCCTCGAGGTAGAAGCAAGCAATGTCATTTTAACACCACTAACATGATTAGGCATCTTAGAACATGCCATACAACTGAATGTGCCGAGTATGAGAAACTAAACCAGCCAAAGCCAACAACATCCCCATCCCTCAACCAGCCGACTGTGAGTGATGTATTTAAACGACATGAACCATACAGCAGGGATAGTACGAGGTGGAAAGACATCACGTTTGTGGCAGTAGCCAGTTTTGGTGTAACAAGTTTTACATATAGCTGCCAATTATTAAATGTAATCAGTGTTTTAAGAGGCTACATCCCATTAAGCTGATCTGATGTGTGTTGGTCTACCTAACCCCTCTTTGTTTGGAATAATTTTATGTTACTCTGCCTTATTTGGGAAAGATGGCCTACAGTAGCCTTAAGTTATCTCATTTTCTAAAATAAACACTTGGTGGTTCTTCAAGATCTTGACTCTAGCCTATTTCTACAGTTTTTTTTTTCTCAATACAGTTAATTTAGAGTTAGTTTCATTTCTACAAATGGTGCAAACTCCGCTAGATTATAGATAAAAGATTCCCATTCCCCTGCCATTCTGTGATCGGCAATCGGCAGATCATGATCTTGGTGATCGGTAATCGGTGATCGGCCCCAAAAATGCTGATCGGAGCATCTCTAGTCAAAATGGAATTATTTCATCATTACACAGCACACCCCTAAAACTTTCTGATGCATATTACTTACAAAAATGGCAAGTACTGGCTGACATTGCATGACTGACTAGCAATTTCCTGGAGTCAGTGTGGACACTGTTTTTATTAGCCCTTTGTAAAACCAGGTTGTTACAATGATCACTTCCAAATAAGCAATATTTGTTTAATTTACAACGTTGTCTCAGTCTTCCATGCCAAGTGTGGTCCCTAGCCAGAATAACCTGTAAAGTGGAACAGACTTTTTTTATAAACCGACTATAATCCAATAAACCACTACAAAACACAAGGCTCCTATCATATTTTCATCATTACCTCACATTCCAGCAAGGACGTTTATAAGACAGGACTTGAGGGGGTTTGAGATAGGGCCATAAGGTTAGGCAGGACCACTGTTAAGTGAAAGGTGTCAAACACACCCATAAATCCCAAATGTATGGTACCTGGAAGGCCAGTTGATTGGAGAGAGGGTGTCTCCTTCTGAATCAGTCTGAAGTGACCATTGGTTGGCTGACTGGCTACGGGAGCTAAATTAGTTAAGAAACACCCATGAAAGTGAAGCACTCAACGGTTTATGTGTAAAGAGTGTGTGTGTGTGTGTGTGTGTGTGTGGGGAGAGGTTAAGAAAGAAAAAAAAAAGAGAGGGGGAAAAAACTTCAACAGAAACCAGGATCCTGAAAATAGAGTAGGGCCTCAAATAAGATATGAAAATTGAGACTGGCTTGCTGGGAACTGGGTTTTAAAGGCCAAGTCCTCATTTGTTCACATTAACTAACCAATCAAATTTTATACTGACATTATGAATGTTTTCTGGGTCTTTCCTGAATATCATTCTTTATCATATTCATTTGTAATTTTTTTGGCTTGGCTTAATGTTGGGAATTTTAATTCAGCTGGAATCTTTTGTTGCTTAATTTGGCACGCACTTTAAACCCAAAGCGTCGCACAGAACACTGACCCATGCCATAAAGAAACAGCTGCCAAAGGACAGTAAAGGTCAATGCTAATGGATAATGTGTCATACTGAACAAAGCCCACCCATCTTTAGGGAGTTAGGAGAACACTCCTAACAGTATGCGAGCCAAATCCTGCAAAATGCCGGCTTTCTTTTGGGGAAAATACCTGTGAAAGACAGATTTAGGGGAATACCAGCCAACATTCTTTCCAAAAAAGGAAAGAATAAGAGAAGAAAATTAAGACACTGACATATTAAGGTACTACTTGATGACTGTAAGATGGAGAGACAAAAAACAAGAAGAAGAAGAAAAAGAAGACTCACCCGTGTCTTTGAAGGATGTTGTGAGCCTGCTGCTCAATAAACAGATCACCGGGAGATGCTCCCTGTTTAGGAGATGGCATCATGGCCCTTCGGCCTGTATTAGGTGAACTGGGAACCCCCATCGCCCCTGGTTCTCTCCCTGGAACCCTGGCAGACCCTGACACATCCATATATGCAGATGGGTCAGGTGCAACCCCTCCACTTCCATGCAATCTATCCCGCTCTTGTGCCCTCCTCTGGTTCTCCAGATTCATCATCCTCTCGCGCTCAGAGATGGAGTCTGTGCGTTCTCGGCTGTACTCTGGATCGGTGTGAATGTGAGAGCTGGCCCTATCTACAAGATGGCTGGTGGTGTAAGCATTATGGTCCACCCTGTCTCCTCCTTCTGCCTTTGACCTGTGTTGTTGGTCTGAGCCGTCGGGCTCTCTGGAGGATCTGGAGTAGCGAGTGGTACAATCGGTTTCTGTCTCCTGATCCAGAGAGATGCCATAGCGTTCTGCTAATTGACGGCGCCGTTCTGCCTTGTAGCGAGCAATCCTTTCAGCTTTAGAGTCCGGCTCTGCCACAAGAGTGGAGCCAGTGGTGTAGACAGACTCCGGTTGTACCATGTGGGTTCTAGACTGAACCTCTGCACTGTGCGGATTTGGGAAGTCTGGGTCATTTTTGCTATGGTGCTGAAGAGAAACTACGATGAGAGAGAGAGGAAGACAATGCATAGTTTACAGCTATTCTGATAACCTGTGCTGATATGCACCATATTATTATTATTATTATTATTATTATTATTATTATTATTATTATTATTATTATTATTATTATGTTAAGTGTATATTATTTCTCATTCAAAAGAAATATGAAGCACATTTCTCACCTGTACAGGGGTCACAGGTGTCTGCTGCGCGGGTATATCTTGGAGTGTCCTCTTCTAGCATTCGATTGGTTACTAGACCTCCACAACCTGGGATGTTTTGGAGAACATCACTATCGATTCCCTCCAGACGCCGTGCAATTCGCTCTTTCCTATAAACAGAAGTGGTACAGGGTTAATAAGTATAATTCTCAATCTGTGATTTTTTTTATTTAAAACATATATTTGCAATTCAAAAGATTTCATTTATTTGGAATAAAAAAATAGTTAAAAAAAAAAAAAGTAAATATTGCATTTTAAAATAACCATTCCTATTTGAATATTTTTTAACATGCAATTTATTCCTTTGATTACAAAGGTGAAGTTTCAGCAGTCATTACTCCAGTCTTCAGTGTCACATGATCCTTCAAAAACATTTATTATACATTATTTAATTATTTTGGGTTATGTAAGCTACTTTAAGCTTGATGAAGAGCATCAAGTGTGTGGTGAGAGGGAAATTAAAGTATTTTTTGGCAATAACAGCATGCAGATAATTTTGTGATGTTATTCTTGCTGAACACCTGCAGTAACTGAACTTTGGCTGTGCATGCTTTGTGAGACTGATTTAACTTCTCACCTGTTCATGTCCCAACTCTGACTTGTGCTTATACTCTCAAAACGTTTCCTTAATTCTGAGACTAAAGAGAAAAAGAAGGGCAAAGTGATGGATGAGTAAAAGAATGAGAGACAGGAGGACAAACAGGATAAATCAAACCATTACAAATGATGAAAAACATACTATATATCATGTATTTGTGATGTTTCTACTCAAATGTAAGCAAAGCAATCAGAGCTTACTGTATACTGTAAGATGCACAATGTTTCACCCCACATGAGCACAATTTAAAGACTGGATTGTAATCTAATTTTTACATAATTCAGCTTTGCTGTATTTAATACCATGTAGTGTTTCAAGATGAATCTGATGTATTACACTAACCCTGCAGCTTAGTAAGAATACTGCTATGCCCTTACAGTGAGACTATTCCAATAATAGTCAAGGTGACAAAAGTCCAGTGTGTTATCTGAAACAAAAGCTGCTTAGACATCTAACATTAGCTAGGAGAATGGCTGACTGAGTTTCCACAAAAGCTAGCCAATCATATGTGCATAGTCAGTGAGTGTTGTTTCAGCAGTATGGAAATATGACACTCAACTGTGTCCTGTCACTAGGTGACCAGTGAAATGATTGAAAGGGGACACATCGTGGGCTAATGTGTACACATGGCACACTAGTTTCTAACAGTGCTTCCTCGGCTTGATCTCAAAGCAATTCAGAAATTCAAAGTAAAGATCTGGGTGGTGCAATGAAAAGAGCAGGATTTCCCTTTCTGTTTCACATAATCCAGTAAGGCTAAAGTGCATCTTACCAACAACAAATTGCTTAGCTTAAAGGTACAATATGTAATTTTCACCACTAGAGGTCACATATTCAAAACAAAAGGAGTGTGAAGGAGTGGGGAATGATGGGAGTTGTCTTCACCTCCACTGGCAATGGAAATCAATCCATCGGGAATCACAAATCATGTTAATGGATGAGGTAATGAAACAGTTTTATAACCATTATGTATGATCACATGATTTTATTTCATTCTAATAAATTAGCCACAAGTAACGTAATTTTTAATGCTAAATTACTCATACAGGTTACTTTATTATAATCTAATTAAATGGTGGGGAATGCAGCACAGTTTTGTGTGTTCAAAACAATCATCCTAAAGTACATTTGAACGTACCTGCAGCATTTGAAAAAAAGACTGACTTACTATTTATGTATAACACATACTATATTTAATTACACTGCCATAGACTTGTTCAACAGACTTGGAAATGCCACACTGATATTTTTTCATGAGACTCACTGTTGCCATAGTTTCTACAGCAGTAAAAGCGGGAACAGCAGTGTGAATCGGACATTAGAATGACCTGATTCTAACAAGCCAGGATTACACAGCACTAACAGCTGCATGCCAGCAAAGTGAATGCGAAACAAACAAACATTTACAAAAAATAATATATTCACATTGTATATATTCAGATTCACATTGTTGACCTCTGATCTGATTGTATTGTGTGTGTATCTGTGTGTGTCCATTCCCACATTCCATTTCATAACAAAAAATATTTTTCAGACTGACTTGATTTCATCCATCAGGAATTAACGGGGTGGTGAAAAATGTCATGTACCAGAATGGAGCCAAACCAAATGTAAGTTTTTTAGAAAATGTCTTAAAGGATTAGTTCACTTTTAAATAAACTTTTGCTGGTAATTTACTCACCCCCATGTCATCCAAGATGTCCATGTCCTTCTTTCTTCAGTCGAAAAGAAATTAAGGTTTTTGATGAAAACATTCCAGGATTTTTCTCCTTATAATGGGCTTGAATAGGCACCAGACGGTTCAAGGTCCAAATGACAGTTTCAATGCAGCTTCAAAGGGCTTTAAACGATACCAGACGATGAATAAGGGTCTTATCTAGCGAAACGATCGGTCATTTAAAAAAAAAAATTAAAGTTTACGTTTTATAAGCACAAATGCTCGCCTTGCTCTGTTCTGGGATGCGCGTTCGTGACGTCACGTAATACGCAATTACGTTAAAAAGGTCACGCTTGACATAGGCGGAAGTATGAGTCGTGTTTACAACTTGAATGTGCAAATACTAACCCTGTGTCTCAATCAGCTCCCTAGTTCCCTAGGTCATGAATTAGTATATCATGAAAGTGAATGTGGCTGATTCCCTGATCAGTGCCGTGACTAAGTTACTGAACTAGGGAGCTGACTGAGACACACGGTAAGTCAAACGCCGTTTACAAAAAAAGGTAAAACAACTAATGGTTCTTCCATCCTGTGTTGTCAGTGCCATCAGACTGTCATAGCCTTCTCCATCAGAACAAAAACACCTCTAAAGGGGGTCGCACACCGGACGCGCACATTATATACGCGCGAGCTCAATTTTGACTCGACTCCTGATAGAAGAGCTGCACAATGGGAGTGTTTTACATCAACAGGGAAACGTTACATATTATGCTTTAATATTTCGCACTGAGGTTAGTGTACATGGAAAATGGCACAACAGAGCAAAATGAAAGAAAAGGCTACGTTTATACATTTTTAGACTTTATTCAAGCTGTTAAAGTGTAAAACTAATGTATCTTGCAGCACAGAGTGAAGTCAGTACATTAACGACGATTTGAGAGAAATATAATATACATTTAATGTAAAACAATGTACATGGTGCTCTGTGGCGCGGCAGGATTTTGAGTCGTAGCTGGGCACCGCGGACAGGCGTCGAATGTCGCCGCCGGTGTGTACATTCATAGAAAACAATGCGTTCGAATTTTAAAGACGTGGCGCGGTGCTGATCTTCGCGTCCGGTGTGCGACGCTGTTGCTTAGTAGCGGTGGAAATCCATTTTGTCCGGTAATCTAGCCAGATGGAAACAGGGACTCACCGACTGATTCTAATGGCGGGATTGAAATGGTCCAGTCGTGGCAGCATTGAGATTCTTCCTCTTTTGGCAATGTTTGGCATTTGCCACATGTGCACCACCACGTCTGCCCGATGCTGGAGAGGTGTGTGTCGCCGCAGCAATCTCTTCCATCTGCCTAATTTCTTCCTCTGTGTATTCCGGTTCAAAAAGGTAGGGCAGGGTGGAAAAACTCATCTTCTCCTCGTCCGACATTGTTGTTTTGCCTTTTTTTGTAAACGGCGTTTGACTTAGTATTTGCACGTTCAAGTTGTAAACACTGACTTGGTACTTCCTTTTCAACGTAATTGCGTATTACATGACGTCTCAAATGCGCATCCGAGAACAGAGCAAGGCGAGCATTTGTGCTTATAAAACTTAAATTTTATTTATTTTTTTAAATGGCCGATCGTTTCGCTAGATAAGACCCTTATTCATCGTCTGGTATCGTTTAAAGCCCTTTGAAGCTGCACTGAAACTGTCATTTGGACCTTGAACCGTCTGGTGCCCATTCAAGCTCATTATAAGGAGAAAAATCCTGGAATGTTTTCATCAAAAACCTTAATTTCTTTTCGACTGAATAAAGAAGGACATGGACATCTTGGATGACATGGGGGTGAGTAAATTATCAGCAAAAGTTTATTTAAAAGTGAACTAATCCTTTAATAGCTAATTTACTATAGGGTAAATATCCAATAGCCTGTGTAGCCTATAAGTGACATCAGCAAAAAAAAATGTAGAGATTAAAGATTACAAAAAGAAACTAAGCCAAAGTTTTTCTTTTGAATAAAATGCACAATTAATCATTTACAATAAGAAAAGGAACATACATTGAGAAAGGAAATATGGTCAGTTTTGTTTTCTTTAAGCATTATTTTATCATTAAGAATTAAAAACATCATTAAAGTCAATAAAAAAACAACAAATCTAATCAGAGACTGACAATGTGTACTAGCCTATAGAGTGGGGCATGGATGACGTCAGAACTCAGAAGACTAAATCGCCACTGATTCCTTTGAGATTTTCCTATGGGGTTTTATAATTGGAATTTTCAATTTATGAGTAAAATAAGGTCTGTGATAAACAGTTGACGATACTTTGACATTTTCTTCTACAACGTAAATTACACACATCCATTTTAAAGCAGTTATGTTTATTTTTGAAAATGTGTGTTTCTAATAGAAACTAGATAAAGGTGTAAGTGTGTGCAGTTCACATTGTAAAACAAAACGTCAACGTATCGTCAACTTCTGTTTACCACAGGCTTGATTTTACTCGAATTAAAAAACCCATCATAAAACCCCATAAGAAAATCTCACAAATTATTATTCAGGGTTCTGAAGTCATCCCTGCGCCACTCTATTAGCAACTAAAAAGACAGAATGCGATTTTAAAAAATTGCAAAAATGTCTTTTAGAGCTTACCAGAAGCAGGCTGCTCATGTGAGAGTCCCATAAAATCCTGTTCACCCATTTTTTTGGACTAGCTTACAGCACAAATACTTTTACAAAATATCTTGGCACTGTCTTTCACACAACTATCACATTTTCAGGGCCAGTAAGCAAGACAACTTGCCCAACAACAGGTGGCCCCTAGCGGACCAAATATAGGTCATCAGCGTCCCATCCCCCCAACCCATGTGTCCAGCACCCATCAAGACAATGCTAAGTGAAACAACATACAGTCTTGAAGCAACTTGTGAAAAATTCGATCAAGGCACTATGACCAGCATTACAGACTTTATTACTTGCTCTTTTAGCAGACAGTTGTCATCTAATGGGAATACAAAATGTCTCATTAATATAGCCCTCCTAAAATTAAGAGGGCTTAAGAGCCACACTGATCATTTAGTGTTCAAATCCTCCTTGGGATTGAACCTGCAACCTTTGTATTAAGACTCTTGACCATTAGGATAAGACGCCTCCATTAGACACGTGCAGAAGTCAAATAAACCTTATGTGGCAGAGCTCCTGCCTGCTGGTTTAGTGAGAGTCAAGTATTTAACTAGTATATAATAGCCATGATAAAGAACCACATACCTTAAGTGTTGATGTATTTTGTACTTACCCTTGGGTGTATTTGCCAGCAGACTGACATTTAATTCTTTGTTGATTCCCTCGTCTTTCTCCTCAAACGAGAACTCTTTCTGGAAGCTGGACAGAGAATCCAACTTTAAATTTCAATATATTTTGCATATAGCAAAACAGTAACAAGAGGCCTCAGTATTGCCTGTTTTTGTTGAAGCAGCACCTGAAAAAGCCTCTGAATCTTGGCAGATATCACACAGTTCCATCCCTCAAAAAATGTGAAATCTTTACTTAAAAATGTTATTTTTATAACTGGAAAAAGATTTGGTAAGAGTAAATATTTTTTTCTGACAAGAAATAAGGCCACAGCATATAAGAACAGGATAAAAAAAAATAGCTTTTCTCATTTTTCATCCCAGTGTTCAAGTGAATACGCAATTTTAAAAAGCATGACTACATCTGTACACAACACAACAAAGTCCTCTTTAATTTGTTCAAGCCTTATACAAGACATTTAAAAAGCTTCTGTTGGTGTGCATCTTTTCATTTAAACATACAGTAAATCAAAACCCAAGTTATATAAGCATTCCATGAAATTATTATTACATAAAAATAAGGATCTTACCTAAGAGCTCTCCGTTGTAGTTTGGTATTGCCAACTTTAGGGGCTGTTTCTCCTGTGAAGCCTGTGCACACAAAAGACAGCATAGCCTTTAGACTACAAATACTCCTGCTGGTGACAGGACTGATCAGTGAAAGATGTTTCAAAGGCCCCATGTGAAGGGCAGGAACAAAAACAATAGTATCAATTTCATGGATATCAACATGGTGCTGTGTCCATAGCTGAACAGACTTAGTGTGCACACATAGGTACATCTGTATGCACCACGTCAACTGCCTGGGCCCATGTGCTGAATGCTGTTTCAACAGTTTTGTTAGTCAAAGTGACTACCATGTAATGCACAAAGTCATCTGCATTTTATATCTGCATCCATAAAATAAATGCACAAAAACTGAGTGGAAATACACCATTGTTATAAAGAGCAAGGATATAAAAAGAATGTAGAAATACAGTGATAATGAATTCTGCCCATGCTAATTATTCATTTTTAGATTATTTATATTCTTAAGGTAAATAAATGTATAATATAAATCAATAACATATTATTATTATTATTATAAATAAAAAATAAATAAAAATCAAAAGTGTGATGCTTAAGTGCATGTAGATAGATACTCTTACTAGGTAAATCTAGGGCAAAAATGTGTAGGTTACTAATAGAAATCTACTAGAAATAAAACAAAATAAAATAAAATAAATACAAAAAACAGAATAATAAACTTATATTTTAGATGTTATTTGATAAATTTTTTAGTTTTAAATAAATTATTATATTTTTTAAATAAAATAAAAAAATAAAAAAAACATTTGTTACAACATTCACATAAGTACTGCAACGAAATGACTGGTGTTGTTATCCAGGTGTGGAATCAATGAATAATAAGCACATGGAAATCTGACATCTGAGCTTCACAGAGGGATTGAAAGAGCAGAACATGTGTTTCCACTTTACCCATGGATCAATAACCTGACCACACATTCATCCACACAGACCAAACAGCCTTTTTGACATCCAAAAATTCAATATTCAAATATGTTAATCCACAATAAGGACTGTGGTTAGATGTCATTTCCTCCTTCTCTTTCTACAAACACCATTTAAGAAGAGAAAGTGACTGAGTGCGCCAACTGATGGACTCTGTTTTGGTACAGAGTGAGTTTTCACAGCTGGGACGAGTATCTGCTAAAAACATTCCTCACTGCCTAAAAATCTCCTCTCATTTCAGTCACAGGGCCTGCGGACGAGACATCAACTGAAGGGGGATAGAAAGAGAGAACAGGAAAGTTTTGGAAGGACTAAGAAAAAAATACATTTATGAAACTGGGTGGAGGCAAAATGATGTGGGGGATTTGTGCTGTTATTACTGATAGAAATAGTTTTTTAGCTCCAATAAAAAACAAACAAACAGTGAATTCACAACAAATGACAGAAGCCTCTCTGTTCTGGTACCCTGCACGGAGTACATCTTCCTGTACCATATGTTACCAATGTTAAAAATCTGGGATAATTCGACAACAAAGCCATTGCTGTTCAGGCAAACTAGTGATTAATGACTCTGGCGTTAAAAACAAATCGTTGACAGATTTTTCAATGTCCTCACAGTAAATTAACACTACAGGGTAAATGAAAAGTTAATGACAATGTTTCCCAGAAGCAGGAACAAAAACACAAAACCATCAAGCAAACTGACAGTTAGTAATGCAGATAAACTAGACTGATCACTAAAATTATCCTAAGCGCTTATTATGAGCATTGCATGGTCTTGTTGAGAGCACCCACCGCTAACAGACATGAATGGAAACCCAGAAAATTGGCTCTGTGCCCTCTTAAGTACAGATGCTAATCAGACAGTCAAGTGTGACATTTTCAGCACTTTAAATGGCATGCATGTTATTCCACATGCCCTGAGACACACCAAACATACCGCTCTGATCTACAACAAGCGTCACATTGAGCTGATCGCAAAGCTCTGAAACGTGTTCAGGTTTATTTTATGTTCCAGCATATCTGTTTTCCAGCACAGTCAGTAACAAATAATATGGTGACTGATAAACTTGCATGACTATAGGGTTCAGTCATTGAGGTCAGGCATTAGTCTGAGTTAAGCACATGGAGGTGATAGAGTTGAAGCAAGTCAAAGCCTGTTTGGTCATGTGACAAGATCATAAACCCAAGACTCTCTGGCATCTAACGATTGTCACAGTTTATGAAGGCACGTTTAAAACCACAATGTAATTACATAACTTAAAATATTTAATGTATTCATAAACTATGTAATTACATATCAATTTAAATGTAATGTATACAATTTAATACAATATATGCATTCAATGTTATAATATTTATCAATAATAAAATACATATTTAGATATTTATTAATAATAAATTATTCAAAAGTTTAGGGTCAGTAAGATTTTAAAAGTTTTTGAAAGAAGCATCTTATGCTCAAGACTTTATTTGATTTCTATTTTCAAATATAATTTATTCCTGTGATTGCAAACCTGATTTTTCAGCATCATTACTCCAGTCTTCAGTGTCACATGATCCTTCAGAAATCATTCTAAAATGCTGATTTGCTGCTAAAAAAATTTCTTTATTATCAGTGTTGAAAACAGTGGTGCTGCTTAATATTTTCATTGAAATAGTGTCGTCAAAAGTACAGGCTTCGATACCAAGTCGGTACTAGTGTGACCACTTGGCTATTGATCTGTTGCAGGACAGCAGATGTGACTTTGTAGGACAATGCAGGACATGTGTGAGACAGATTTACAACTACTATGTTATGTAAATATTGATTTACATTTGTTGGCAAACTTGGCATTTGCGCCGATGAATGTTTCTGGTGGTGGGTGACCACACTATAATGTTGCGCTTCTGGCAACATTAAATCCTGGAGAGAAGACAATTCTAGATTCACGGCTGCACATGCAGGAGGACAATGCACATGTAATATCTGAGCGAGAGATTCCTGCTCGCGCATTTGATGTGCTCGTGTTACAATAATTCGCTTTCGACATTTTTCATTATAATAACGCCTTAGAACCCGGATTAAATGAACTATTAACGTGAGAATAAATTCATGTCTGAAAGACGCAATCATTTTTTTTATTGGTTAAATCGAATGGAGAATATCTAATGTTTTTACGTAGGTGCTCGACCATTTCCGTTGGTGGCAGTTCGAGCATCCACGGGATCGGCGCATGTTGGTTGGAAATATTTAACATCAGGATGGATGATTACACACTTTAAATCATTAGTTTGGGCAGCTTTGAGCAGCTCTTGAGGTTCTTATCCAGAATGTGAGATGAAATTCCTACTGGTGTAGTTGTATTTGGAGACTTTGATGAGCCCCGCACTTAGCTATTCCTTTGCGTTGTCCACTCAGTTGACATCAGCGGGAAAACCTCTCTCTATGATTGCGTTGGTTGGTTATTTCCACAGCTAGAATATGACGGCTACACAAATAGATTTTTAAATGCCAGTCACAGGTTTTATTATATTACTTACTGTGGTATTGTAATTTCAGTGATGAAAAAAAAAAAAATAATACAGACATAAATTAAATGCGGCACACTACTCAAGTCTTGCAGGACGCGGGACAAAGCTCCCAATTTCGGAACTGTCCCGCTGGTCACCCTAGTCGACTCAGTGCTCAAAGTGTCACATTTTTAAAATTTCAGTACCGTTGAGCTGTTTTGTAAACACCTCTGATTGGCCACTGTGTTCACGCACTTAACATATATGTCTGTGATTGGCTACAGTGATCAACGCACAGGAGTGTTTGAATTTGAAAACGGGAGCGTTTGAAAGCAGGCGTCTATCAGTTGACCAGTGCACTGATGGCTGCTTTCAAACACTCCCGTATGTATCTGTGTAAGCATTCGGTGATGAATATTTATTTTACAACATGTTTTTGAAGCACTGATCAGTGCAGCCAATCAAAGACGTATCTGGTGAGCACGTGAACACAATGTCCAAACAGAGGTATTCACAAATCCACTCAACAGCACTCCAAGCGTCAGTGGAAATGCTTAATAGTTATGGAAATTGTGACACTTTTTTCAGGATTACTTGATGTTAAAAAAGTTCAAAAGGACAGCATTTATTAGAAATAGAAATAATTGGTAATATCAATTTCTTTACTGTCGCTTTTGATCACTTTAATGCTTGTACTATCTTGAACGATGACTGAAACTTTGTATTACTGTAATTGGAATGTGTTTTATCATCTTCTTAAGATGAATCATTTGTTGTATTCCTCAACTGTAAGTCACTTTGGATAAAAGCATCTTCTAAATGAGTAAATGTAAAGGTTTCTGAACAAACTATTAATATCTTTAAAAAAAAAAAAAAAAAACATAGGCCTGCTGACCCCAATTTTTTTAAATGGTAGTAATAAATTGTAATATTCATTTATAACACGTAAATACAAATAAGGAAGCAAAGTAATTGACATCAAATCAATTCAAGTGATAAAACTACATGAAAGTCAGCAAGTAGTACATACTAATCATGAATTCAAAACGCACTTACAGGATGAAACCCGTTAAATAGGAAAACACAATGCCAAAATGTGGCAGTCTGGTGTTAGTGTAGCACTTGTCTCAGCTAATAAAGGATTAGTCTTCAAGAGGAATAGGATTAGCCAGTGTGGACACAGGAAGTGTGCCATTGTGCATATGTACGGCATCACTTAAATCATGACTTTTAATGGCGTTTTATGTTTTAAAACCAGCTAGCTCAACTCTGAACATTCTTCAATGCCATTCAAAAGAGTGTAAACTGTTATTTACCAATGCACAGACAGAGAGGGAGATCTTAAGAGTCTTAAAAGAGACAGCTGGTGTCTGCACTCCAGGAAAGGGCGAATTAGGTGACAGGGAATCTCTAAAACCCATTCATACATTTAGGCATTAACCCATTTATATTTAAAGCAGTTAAAACCATAATAAATGAAAACAACATTTTAATGACAACTATAAAATAATTTTATGCATAAAATGCATGTCTAACAATGCAGTGCTGGACACAAACACCTGCTATAAATGTGAAAATGCACCGTTTAACTAAGAACACACAGGATAAATGAAAAAGCATGTGCCGTTACGCAAGTGCACAGTCCAAAACAAAACCATTAAAAGGCAATACTGCGAGTCAAACTCCCTTAAGCTAACAGACCCAACTACAGACTTTAAACTATTGAAAGCATTCATATCTAAACCACAGTATGCAAAAGAGACGACACTTGTTCTGCTTCAAAATGCCTCAGTGCTCCTCTTTGAGTCAGCGAGTCCCTTGTCCTGAATACTTCTGTCCTTGGAGGCTCTAGCACCATTAAAAGCAGCATTAACAGAGATGTGGTGGGCCCGTCCTGTCCCGTCCCACCCCAACTGCCATTTACTCACCTTGGCACAACTTGACATGGTTGATATAGTTGGAGATCCAAGGGTTCCGGTACATATCGATAAAGTAAAACAAGGGGTAGATGACAGATAAGAAAAGAAAGTGACCAGAAAGGTGGGGGGGAACTGCGAAGGACCAAAGAGAGGAGGAAAATAGAAGAGAGAGAGAGGACTGCAGAAAGGAAGCAGTGTCTGAACTGCAAGGTGATGCAGAGTTAGCTGCAGCAGTCCTGGGACAGCCAGAGAGGGGAGGTGGAGAGAAAGAGAGAGAGAGAGAAACACTGCGAGAGGAGGAGGAGAACAGGATCTCTCCAACACTATGACACTATGCTGACGGAGAGTCTCTTGCTGTCTGCATGGCTACTGCTAAATGCTAGCAAGGTAACTACGGTGCTAATGCTACTCACTGCTAATCAGATTAACAATACTGAGGCTGGGGGACGAGGGGGGAGAGAGAGAGAGAAAGATATAAAGAAAGGGAAGAGAGATGGAGGACAACGACATTAGTCAGACAGTAACGGCTGTATGCACTAGCAGCTGCATACAGTGGATGTGTGTTTAGCTTTTAGGACAGCTGAAAGGGTGAGAAAGTAAGAGAATATAAGTGCCTCAAAGGAACAAGAAATTCCTCTCATCTCTTAGCAATGACATATGCGTGGTACTTAGAGAAGGAGAGAGTGGAAAAGCAAGATCTCTGCCATGGGGAACATAACTTGCCAAGTCATATTGTTGTGCTAAGTACTCAAAGGAGGGACAAAATAATAGATGATGTGTGGAGTAAAAAAATCACTTGATTTATGGACTCATCAGGTCTTTCCCGTTCTGTTTTCCCAATATCAACAGAGGATGCTGTGTGTTAAATAGGTTTAGATTTTTACTATCCTGGTCCCTGTACTGTAGGAAAAAAATGCTTCATTGCTTGAATTTCTTTTCAGGATTACTGGTGAGTTTCAAAAGAATGACTCTGATCATGTGCACCTGTTAGCTTCAGGGTTCAAATGGGATAAAATATCCATACGAGCAGCCAAACTCAGAAATTCTCATGCAATAAAGTCACCCATCGATGGGGACGACACTGACTGCTGAAGTCAGCTGGACTCAAGAATGGAGGAAAAGGTTATGATAGTATAAAGAGAGAAAAAATAATGGTCAGTGGAAGAGCGCTAAAGCCACTTAAGTTATGATTTCATATTTTTACATTTATTAATCGCAATTTGTTTTCTATTAAAATATAATTTAAAATGGAATTTATTCCTGTGATGACAAAGCTGAATTTTCAGCATCATTATTCCAGTCTTCAATGTCACATGATCCTTCAGAAATCATTCCAATTTGATGATTTGGTGCTCAAGAAACAGCTTTCTTATCATTAATGCTGAACACAGTTGGTGCTGTTTAATATTTTTGTGAAAATCATTATACATTTTTTTTCCAAGTTCCAAAAACACCATTTATTTAAAATATAAATGTTTTATAATGATATTATAAATGCCCTTTCTCTCACTTTTGATCAATTGAATACATCCTTGCTAAATTAATTTAAAGTATTAATTTCTTTCAAAAACAAAACTTACGGAACCCAAACTTTTAAACCATAGTTTATAATATAGCTTTATAAAGCTACTTAAGTTAAGTAGTTAAAGTAACTTTAAAAAAAAAAAATATCAAAGGATCTTTAAATATTGTCTGAAATATAATTCTCCTCTCTTTTTATAAGACATGTGTGAACCAAAACGGTTCACAATCACAACGCAAAAGAGTTCCCAGTCTGATCCAGAGCATTTATGGAAACTATGTAGCAAAAACTAAATGTTCATTCAAAAATCTGTGACAGCAAATACGCCAAGGAAACACCCTGAATCTATGGTCATCACACAGCAACCATGAACATATCCCAAAAAACTAAGTTGACATTAGTTTTGGGGACAGGCAACTGTATTTACAGATGTGACAACACCCTCTCTAAATCAGGGCTGACAACCATATTCTGCTGCTGTGTAAATGTAGCCCAACTGACTAACATAAATGGACTATAAGGAAAAAAATTATTGAAAAATGGACACTGGGACACAACAAAATAACGCAGGGAGGCAGTGTGAAGACAGTGAGACATTAGAGAATGAGAAACATGCCAGTGTGGAATGGAGGGAGAGTACAGAGCAGCGGAGAGAACTAACCTCAGTATGCATTTAAGCGAGCAGGGCATTTGAGCACTCATGTACATGCAGAATGGCATTTGCCCAGCACTATTTCTGGCCTATTATCCTGACTGCAATGTTTCCACTGCAATACTTATCCTCATACACAAACACAGACACTTAAGGAATGCCTGAGACCCATCAAAAATCAAGAATGTGTCAATGAGTGTCTCAAGTGGCCAGAAAAACCAGCTGCTGTTCTTGACACAATTATAGGGCCAATTCAAGATATGGCGCATCAGTATCTGATGGAGATAAGATTCACCACAGACCATGATCTGGAAATCAAAGACATTCCAGAGACTGAACTAATATCTAAGATAATCAGCACTTGAGTTTATGTCAGGATCTAACTAAAGGCTGAACGGGGATGACATCACCGTGTGGCTCTTGAGAAGGGCATGTGCACTGCCTTCTCATTATACATAAATGTAATCTACTAGTTCCTCAGAGACCGGTCTGCTTTCTCAGATGACAAATTCCACAAATATGACATCATCCCTTAAATCCAAAACACACCATCTAATGACACCATCTCATGCACATGTGCTCAGTATTTACAGCTCAAACTGTTGGGCTTGGTTTAGAACCATCTGCACGCTACAGTAGTAAATAAAGATTAAAGTGGTAAATGGTGACAATAAACTCAAGCAAACAGAAATAAAGAGGAATTATGGGACAAATTAAGCCAAAAGGCCATGTAATGGGTCTAAGCTTAAATCCAGATTTTAAAACTCACAAACTATCCTGTGTACCAGAAAATTTCATAAATTAAAAAAAAAAAAAAAACAGGACTTGGCCAGAGTTTGTAGTTTGTAGAACTTTAGCATCTACCATCTATCAAACTGTAATGTCAAATGTCCCAGCAGACAAATCACCCCTAATTAGGGTCTTTTTAGAAACATGCCTCACATAATCAACGATCTTAGTTACAACAACAACAGATAATAAATTAAAGGAAATCTGCTTAAAAAAATGGAAACGTGGGAAAAGCCAGGGAAAAAAAGATCAGTTTTAACAATTAATAAGATAGAAAGGGTAAATATGACTAGCAGCGAACTAAAGTTTGTGTTTCTGGGCTCTCTTGACAAAGTTAACATACTATAACTCATATTCAGCTTGGCCCTGACTTCCTCACATATCAACTTTCAGAGTGTCTCATGCCAGAAAAACAAAACCTGGCAAGGAAGTTTAGGCTATTCTGACTTTTGGTTTTCTAATAGATTTAAATGATCTGCTAAATAGAACCAGGCAAGTCTAAAATATTTGTATGTCACAAGGTGATGCCTTATCTTGCACTGAATTATACAAAGAAAGATTAACCACATCTCTTTAGATTGGTATCTTTCTTTTTTCTTGCAGTTTGAAAATTAGACTTATAGAGTCCACTTTTAGAAATATGTATATAAAGTTTTCTCTGCTACATTCAGATTTGAAGTAGAATAACCTTACCACAGTCTACAGATCCAAAAGCGCTCAGTCGCTAGAAGAAGCCATTTCAGGTTGCTGTTATGACACTGATTGAAGAAAAAAAAGCAATGCTAAACTTAATGATGAACGCCTATGTAAAACTGAATGAACTGATTAATGGCAGTAATCTTCAGGCACATCAAGATTCCATTTATGTTTATGTTAAGAAACCTGAATCATTAGGTGGAATGTGAATATTAAAGAAAGGAATCACACTGCATCAGTTAATCAGTGTTTCACTTCACCCCTGTAATTGATGTAGCAGAATGAAATCTCAGACTGTAACAGAGGAATGCACCAATGACCCATAGTGGCATTCTTCTCCATTTAACCAGTATGACTTTTACGGTGCTTGATGTATGATCAAAGTCCTGAGATTGGGAGGTGACTAGTAAACACTCATGGAGTCCGGTTTCAACCACTCATTGGTCACCTGATTTGGGTCAGTACTATGCAGTAGGAGGTCAGAAAACGGTCCACTCATTCCACATCACATTTACTTAAAATTACCACTCGCACACACACATCTCTATCCTAAAAAGGGAATGTGTTTTCTGAGTGGCTGACTCTGGGTCACCGCTTCTTTCTTTCCTTTGTCTGAATGGCTGGGCGGTGTCAGTGATGAGGCTGCACCTTATGCTGAAAGCAACAGAAGGTTGTGTGTGTGCTCAGTGCATTACCTTCACTGAGTATCTAGGGCACCAAAGACAAGTAACCTTCTAAATGAAGCCAACAGGTTCAGCCATGGCTTTCAAACCTAGTTTACAGAAAATATAAACAAGTTTAAGTATAGGCCTATACATAGAACATTCATAAACAGAAGACAACACTCATTCGTATTGTGCTATAATGTACACTATTTTTCAAAAGTTTGGGGCCAGTCAAAAGATTATATGGTTTTATTCAGTCAAGACACATAGAAATAGGGGGGCATGGTTTCCACAAAAAATATTAAGCAGCTGTTTCCAACATTAATAAGAAATTGTTTTTTTGAGCACCAAATGATGGCATATTAGATAGCATAGATAAATACAATATAGCCTAACAAAGTTGCAAATAAAGTAAGGTCTAGCTGTAGTACTCAATTCAGGTACAGAAATGTAATAATTAAATGTAAAATAAAACTATGTCCACTGTATAAATTTAATATAGATTAATCCATGTTAAAGCTATGTTTTGTAGTTTGATTAACATTATGACATAGACAACAGCAAGTATTTATAGGCCGTTGTCATTTTAAGACCAAATGCACAAATCCAAAATCCATCTCTTGTTGTCTTTCTCGAGACATAACTGACTGTGTTCACGAGAATACTTGCCGAAACTGGTACTGTGACCTAATTTTGTGTCCAAGTGCAACTAGACACAAAAGAGGTGTATGCGGCTCTGCGCACAGACAACTGCGTGCGAGTACTGAATTAAATTCTCTTTTGCCTCTTCTAGCGCTGGAATGGTTTAAAATCTATTCAATATGTAAGCTAGCAAGACAAAAAATGTGCAAATTATAAACTTTCAGTCTATGGCTGTTAAACTTGAAATTAAATCACATGCGTGCTGAACCGCGTGTCCTGGTCCGTACGGATCACGGATCAACAACGATCTGTTTAACCCCTAGTCAGAATGATGTCTTTGGCTGTTCAGCGCATCACAGAATAAGCATTATTTTTAAGAAGATGTGTCAAGTTAAAAATAGTTTCTAAAAAGCATCTCAAGATTCCTGTTCTGTTCCTTGTGGTCACTGTCTTTTGAATACAATAATGTGCTCAGATGTTTTTAGTCTTTGCGATCACAAGAGCTTGACACATTTCAGAAAAGCTCTGAGCTAAACACTATGTTGTGACGCATGTGAATTTTGTTATACAGTGACAGAAAGCACAGAAAATTATCCTTAAGCCAGGATAATAAGTCATTGTTCGACAGTTAAGCTTAGCTAAAGCTGGAGAGAGTATATTTAGCATAAGGCAGTTAATTTACAGCTAACACGTAAGCCTGTCATACTATTAAGAACTACAGACACAAATACTCAACCAGTGGAAAATGATATTGCGGTGTGGAAATGGAGTTAAGATATTTACATAGCTTAAAAGCTTATCCAGCAGTAGAAAATGTGTTTGCACGTCCTAATCACATCTGACTGCATATGGGTATGCTTAAAAGCCTAATTTCCTCTTCTGACCTCATGTTGTACAGAAAATATTGTTTGTAATGTGTATCTGCCATTTGTGTGGGTCTATTTTGGTCGGAGAAGTGATGGAGAGAGAGCAGGTGGGGTCACTGAACAGCTGTAAAGCATGAGACACTGTTATTTAGGCCTACTGCCTGTACACATATACACGCACAGATACCATTAAAGGATACACAACAGAAAGTGGTCACTGGTCAGAAAAACAATATGGCTGCATCTGATATCTAAGGTCAATAACTTCACATGTAGTGTTTTTGTACAAAAGCACCTCCTAATGAAACAGGCTTTCAAGGTACATCAAGTCTAATGATCTAGAAGACATTAAAGTGAGCTTTAAGCAAATATTATTTAGTGGCTACAACATGTATTTCTCTGTACAAATTAATAAGTTGACATTTATAAATAAATTTACTCCATCAGACACAACAGTATGTCTTACAACTGCCAGCAAAAAACAAATTGGATTGGATTTGAATGTGCCTTGAAGGCTTCCTACATCCATATACATTTTTCAGCTTTCAGACTTAACCTATATTGTTCATATGAGATGTGCAATGAAACTCAATGGAACAAGCAAAATACAGTATTAAGCTTCCCACTATGATGTTTAAAAAGCATTTATAGCAACTTCACACAGTCCAATATACAAATAATTTGCCTAGAATGAATACAGGAATGAGTCATTGAACGTTCGTCAGGGATGGGAGGTAACAAATACCATTTAGGATACAAGACCATTCAATTCAGCAGTCTATATAAGCACTTTCTGCTGTCTTTCTGCATCTGCCTCATATCAAAGATCACTCAGTCTTAATGGACACTCCTCAGTCTCTCTGCACTCTCGGTCACTGATACTGACCCACTTTACTTACAGTTAAACGAAACCAGATATACTGGGATTCTGGCTTCATTAAAATGTACACTATCTTAGAGGAGAGAAATTATTAAAATCCCATGCTTTTTCATATTTCACTATTCTAAAAGTCTCAAAAAAACACATACAGAGTTAAATATGAGAATGAAAAATGTATCCAAACTACTTACTATAGCAGTTACGCTTTTCAGATGCACCTCACTGGTAACTAGAGTCAATGCGTTTCAAACATGAAAGGGTTAAATAAAGAGTAAAGCTCAGGATAGACGTATTCGCTGCTCTTCAGAAGAGATGTATCAGCTCTGGAGAAGGTCAGAGAGCGAACAAGCAACAGGAAGAGGGGAGGCCAGCAGAGGGCCATGTGGTACTGGCATACACACACATACACGCGCACACACACAAGATCCCCTTCACTGTCAGTCACACCCCCTGTACAGGAGTACTGTGAGGCAGCTAAAGCTCCATGTCAAGACAGACATCAAGAGGTATTCAAATATAGCACGGTGCTTTCCCACCACAGCCATGCCATAGCAGGCCTCACAGACTGACAGGGAGGAGAGTAGTGGAAACGTGATCCTGTGACATGAAAGCTCAAGGACAAAGTGAAGTTTGACACACTGATGTGATGTGTGAGTCAGCTAAATGAGTCAGTGTGCAGATCACAGTAATAAAATGAGGTTTTATATCCCTGCTTAATATTTTTGTGGAAAGCGTAATGCATCTTTTTACAGAATTCTTTGATGAATAGAAGGTTCAAAAGAGCAGCATTCAAAATTTTAGAATTTAGTACATAATAAATATCTTTATTTTCTATTATAAATGTCTTCAACATTGTATTTGTCTTTATCAATACACTTTTCTTCTACTTAAAAAAATAAAATAAAAAATACATTACTTTTGTAACAAAAGTAAAATAAGTTCTTTTCATTTTAACATTTACTCAAAAATGAATGACAAAGCTGTGAGTAGAATTTGGACCTGCCAAAGTGGAAAGATAAACTGTTTGTTGTTAATCTGAAAGTGGCCAAATATTGGGTGATTACTTTTTTTTTTCAGGCCAATATACTTAACAGTATAGATTTAAACTGCTGTACAAAAACAAAACAAAAAACATTTATTCTGCTGCCTCTTAGATCAAAGCAAATGTATAACACATTGTGAAAGGAAGGTGTCCAAGTTGTTTCCTCTCTAAACAAAACGAATGTGCCATGTACACTAAACCGAGAGAGGGATCTCTGGAGTTAACGTGATGACAGTGTGCAGGACAGTCTAGGTGTCAGCTTGAGATAAAACAGATCATGGCTGTTTAAGATTACTGCATTCTGTAAGAGTGAGGAGTAACAAGGGATAGCAAAAGAGTGTTTGAGAGTTAGAGATATCACACAAATAACACAAAAAAAAAACAATGAATATGGCTGAAATACTCACCTGTGCTGAGCTCCTAAAAGAATCCAGAGCTCCACCTAGTGCCGCTTCTCAAACCCTCACACATACACATGCAAATTCACAATATTTTTCTTCTCTTTTTCCTTATTGTCCTCACTTATGCAATTAGGTCAAGTAAACAATTCATCAGTAACCTTTGAGGAAAGTTAACTTTGGACTGAATTAGTCAACAGCCTCTCCAGAAACTACTTGAACTGTCTGCTTGCAAAATAAAAACTTCCATTTGGGGACATAATTTTTCATAATATACCTTTTCTTTTTTTTTAAATAAAACTGATAATGACTTAATTCAGACCTAATTCATTCCACTTTCAGTCCAGTTACTATAGTGTCTTTACATGCTGTACCCATAAACCAGTAAATAATAATAATAATACTCTCAAACCACTGCTAAATCCACTGAATAAATCAATACATAATCAATTGTGTGCACACAAACATTAATCATCACTATGAAATCAACAGGTAATTCTGCTTTATGTTCTTGGCTCAAGAAAGCAGGACACTCTCACACAATTCAAATTACTAATGTTCATGTATTTTTGCAGGCAACCTTGGAGCCATGAATAAACATTTCTCTGGCACTAGAAGAAAAAAATTAAATATAGGATTACGCAAAGCACGTTTGGCTGAAAATGCATATTTATAGGGAAGCGGGAACAATTACGAGTTAAACTCCAACAAACAAAAACAAATGCTTACATAGGCCTCATTAAAATGGGTAAACCCATATGAAGCTCTATAACATGCAACTCCTCGCTGAAACGTTTAACAAAATAAGAAACAACGATAAACAGCACAAGACAAAAATTTCTAGATAAGCATTATGTGCACAAAATCTTATCAAGATAAGCAAAAATATGACGGCAGGGAAACAAAAAGAAAGGAAAGATAGATACTTGAACCTACGAGCACTTTACCTCTCCACATGCTCTCTCGCTTTAGCATTTCTCTTTTTGCACATGGACACCAGAGTGAAACCTAGGATCAGAGACGATCCATCCTACAAAGACTGTAGTCACTGTAGAGACAGGCATTCCAAATGGGATGGTCTGGGAAGGACAAGACAGCCCAGTGAACTGAGACACACGTGACAGGACAATGTGCCCAAACCATGATGTGGTTTCTCACCATGCAGAGCAGCTTTGATAGCACAGAGTGCTTTTGTTATAGGTTAACTCTTTATGACCGGTAAGATGCAAGAGAGTTTTAGGGCAGCAGGCAGAAAACAGACATCGAACCTTGCCAAAGCTACAACGGCTGGCCCAAACCAGGGGCACAAAGGGACAACAAAAAGCTGGCCAATTCATCAAGAACTCAAATGAATGGAGATAACAGTTCATTAGTGCTGCAATGTGGATAGAGGCACAAATCATCATGAAAAACTTTTAATGAGGGTAACAACTGGGTCACGGAAGAAAAACATTTCGTATTAAATATCATGGAACGATGCCAGCTGGTCCATCTGGCAAGACACACAATCAGTGTAGCCTCTTTATTTGTTAGGACATCTGCATCTTCCTGTGAAACTGAAATCTCAGTTCTTGCCAAAAACAACCAGATCTAATCTGTGAACAAGCCTGATGCTTATTAATAACAAACATAGAAGGACGTTAAACTGTATTGTTTTAAATGTACTGTAGAGTAATCAAATGAAATTGGGAAAGATTTTATAGGAAAATGTTATTATAGGCATAACAGATGGATAGAGGAAAAAGATTAAAATGACCAATTATATTACAAATGTCCATCTGCTGTATCTGGGCAAAGCTGAGTCTTTTGAATTGATGAGAACACATTCTTGAGAAAATAATTATCTACAAATATATGTTTTTAGCATGACTGACTGACAGGTACTGTTGTAGACAATCATTAGACTACAATAATAAACATTTTAAATGCATTATATTTTAAATTAATAATCTATGTAATTTAAGATCATGTAATAATTTAATTTAGCTTAACTAATATGAATTGCTTTTTGTGAAATTATTACAACAAAAATAATAAGTTAATTTACCTATGAACATCATTGTTTTTTTGTTTGTTTTTTGTTGAATACAAAATAGTAAATTTCTGTTTTGGGGTGATATTTTGAGAACAAGCATTTATCAGCTGCCCCACATAAAAAAAAGATAAATAAAATAATCACATGAAGTGCAAATATTGGTACTAAACTAATTATAATTAGTGCCAAAATACCAATTTCTATTGATTAAACAAGATTGTTTGATTTTATCACAAGTCACAACAGTCACATCATATGACAATTTCGAGGTTTAGCCATTAAAATGTAAGAAATAAACACAAAAAGTAGTATTATATCCGTTTATATAAGTTATTATCCCCCTTGTAAGGGAATATAAAGTTTTTTCCCACCCACAAATGTTTCATGCTTAAATGTTGTCTATTTCTAGCTTAAGACAGGTAAATTATATACAGCTTGACTTTATTATATGCACAGCAGGGGGAGAGTAAACAAATACAGTTAAATGTGGCATCACTGAGTATCTCTGTGAATGCTTTTCAAAAGGCCAACCATTAGCAACAGACTAACAACAGAACAGGAACGGATAATGAAAAAGTGCGAGAAAGACATTTGTATCCAACCGCCCTCTTTCCATGTCTCTCCTCAGGCAATTTTTCTATCTCCGCTACTCCATCCGTCAAATGAAACTTGGAGACTTATCTCTCCATTACTGCATTATCTGACAGACATATTGTGCAAAGATAATGCCTAATCTTTTGATAAGCATTACTGGCAGAAAAGACAGTGGTCTCATAAAACTGTAAAGTGTCCAATTTCCTGTGCACACATTAAGAAAAGTGCCTTATTTCCTTTATTCTTTTGAGCTACTCTAGCATCACTAGTAAACTGAAGTCAACATGATTCCAATGTTTTACCAAATTATAGTGTTCTGACTTGTATGTTGAGGACAGTTAGAGAACTCAAACATAGTGGGGTCTGAAAGTCAGAGACCATGTTGAACACTTTTGAAGCTATGTAATGAAAAACTGTAAAAAGAATACAATAGAAGCATTTTCACTAATGTGTACTTTTTCTAAAAGTCTGAGACACTATTTACATAACTACATAATTTACATGTACATTTTTTTTTCATACATAGTATGATAGTATATACAAACTTTAATATGGAAACTATGCAAAGCTTTATGCAGAAGCCCCTAGAGACAACACTCGTTTCTGCATAAAGTGTCAAATAGCAAGAATGGAATCAAGGAACTTGTTTCCAGTAAAAGTATATTTACTGCATAACAAAACTGAAAGTACACTATAGGGGTCACTGACAAATAAAGAGCTTTAAAACAGCTCAACAGCTTTAAAACTACACTGATATTTATACAGTTTGTTTAAATGAAAGGTTTCAAACATAAAATGATGACATAGTATTTTATTTTGAATTTCTTCTTATTAAAAGACGCAGGTAGTGGAATGGGGAAAAATAAACACAAGGTCTCGACTCTGGAGACATGCTTTTTAAAAGCATCTTTGGATGATATTATGCACTGTAGATGATGATAACTTCAAACTCTTTGCAATTTTTCTCTGAGAAACTCCTTTCTGATATTGCTCCACTATTTTTCGCCACAGCACTGGGAGAATTGGTGATCCTCTGTCCATATTGACTTCTGAGAGACACTGCCACTCTGAGAGGCTCTTTTTATACCCAACCATGTTGCCAATTGACCTAATAAGTTGAAAATTGGTCCTCCAGCTGTTCCTTATATGTACATTTAACTTTTCCGGCCTCTTATTGCTACCTGTCCCAACTTTTTTGGAATGTGCAGCTCTCATGAAATCCAAAATGAGCCAATATCTGGCATGACATTTCAAAATGTCTCACTTTCAACATTTCATATGTTATCTATATTCTATTGTGAATAAAATATAAGTTTATGAAATTCGTAAATTATTGCATTACTTTTTTATTCACAATTTGTACAGTGTCCCAACTTTTTTGGAATCGAGTTTGTAAAAAAAAAAAAAAAAAAAAAAAAAAAGAATGTTGAAGAGAAAGATTTTAAACACGATGGGGTGGTTCTCTGTTAGCTAGCCTATATAACACGCAAATTAACATGCACTAACTTGGGTGGAGGTCTGATCTCCCTCCAGATCTGGCTTTTTGCACTCTTACGAAGAAAATTCTGAGGGGAGACTTAATTGAAAAATCATGTTCGCTCTCTTTCTCTCGCTCAACCACAGTCTGAACCCATAACCTTTGCAAAAAACTGCCTCCTTTTTTCCCTCTATGACATCCACTGTGCTTTTGTTTAGTGCCATTTGCACAGGCAATAGTTTGCAGCTGATAAGGCTGTATAAATCATATCACCAACTCCTGATCTATCCGACATATCAATATAGAGTTGCATTTAGAGTTCATTTAGAGTGCAATTCATCCGCAACAAAGCATTAAGGAGAAATACGATGTTTGTCCAAAGCATGTTAGTATTTTTCTGAAGTGTGTCCTCATGACATGCAGGGATTGCTATAGATAACCTCAGGTGCATCGCTTGGATCAATCTCCACTTAAAACAATACCAATAAAAGTTCTCATTCTCATTTTGTGTTTCTTGGCTAACTGATTTCATTGGCATCATTTACTTCAAGCTACAATAAGTTACAGAAACAAAAAACATCCATGTAAAAGTTACGCTAATAAAATTACTCCTGACTATCTGCCAAAGTCGAACGATTTCACTGTGAGCAAAAGAAAGGCTAAACTATCCAGCCAGGAAAAAATTGACACAACTGTGCCTGCATATTCCACATTAAGAAACTAACCAAATGCAATTTACGAACCACACATAGTTTAACAACTGTCTGGAGTTGTTAACTTCCATCAAGTGGGCACCAATGTTTTAAACAAATGCAATTACATAGATTTAAACCTCCTCAAAGCATCTCAAATCAAATAAGCAAGCATTCAAATAGCTGACAGTGCATATAAACAATCAACCTAAAAGCACTACTGTCTCTAAATGAAGTCACAATGGCAGCAAAAGGAATAAGTGGATTGGAAAACAAAGATATGACCCTTCCTAACCTCTAAACGGATGTGCTTTTTCTGATGTGACCCATTTACACAAACACATACATGAGCAAGCAAATTACTCAAGAACATTAACAGTTGTGGCCCCCATTAGAGGACAATGTCTTCATTAGGCCTTAGAGACAGACTGTTTTTCCCAGCATACTCTGAGATTCACATGGCCCACTGCCACAGAACATCCTGAGTGATCAACACATCTGGAATCCTCATGTGAGCACTAAGTATACGTTTTTTAACTACGTGTTTCTGGGCAGAAGGTATGTCAGTGTGTAAATATGGTGCTAACTAAGTCTGTCTATGGTCAAGGAGCTCATGTGTTTGTGTGTGTTTATACTTTGCTGTGAGAAGCTTTAAAGGGGTCATATCATGAGGAATCAGATTTCTCTTGAACATTCCAGGAAGAGTTAAATGTACTATGAAAACATACTAACTTTAAAAGCTCAAAACTTCCTCCCTTTTGGAAAAAAGAGACCATTTATTGAAATTAAGCTGCATGTCTTCTGCTACTTCTTTAACTTTTAAATGTCAAACAAATGAACACTGGAAATAGTATTCAGAAGCACGACCTGCCCAAAGACATTGATATTATATGGAGAAAGTTGGATAAATATCATTATTCCCAACACCAAATACATACTGCTCTACCTTCTGAAGAATTACAGAATCATTTTTAACAAGATCCCTGATCAAATTCCCAAAGGTTATGTTCAGGCAAAAACTTTTAATGGAGAAACCAAAGACAAAGACATACACACCAAGCTTCAGTACAAGCAAAATGCAAAAGCCAGGTGCTTGTGCTACAGTTCATACGGTTTCACAATCTTTTCTCAAGAGTGAGGTCCACGCCTCAGGATCCCCAGCTGCTCCTCAT
This sequence comes from Chanodichthys erythropterus, assembly GCF_024489055.1. NCBI lineage: Eukaryota > Metazoa > Chordata > Actinopteri > Cypriniformes > Xenocyprididae > Chanodichthys > Chanodichthys erythropterus. The sequence goes on from NC_090239.1 coordinate 16,485,492, forward strand.
CCCAGTGCAGGGGGGAGATTTGAGGCCCCACACCGGTTCACTCTGCCTTTAAACCCCAGTGCTGGGTCTATAACAATGATGTCAGCCTCTGTGCTTATGCAACAGGGTCAACCATTACTCAGAAAGAAAGCAGGAGGGTCTACAGAGAAGTTCTGGTATAACACTAAAACTCTGTAAAGGAAAGCTCGGGGGCACTAGAAAGGGAACATCAAGCACTTTTCTCATTAAATGTTCTCATTTTTGATTATAGAAAGACCAATTGTATCTGTAACTTTATATGAGCCTGTTATGTTTATATAATATTCTAGGCAAACTTAAAGGAAATATTTATTTACATTGTCTCATTTTACTCAAGAGGTTTTCAAACTGGGGTCCAGGGGGCCCCAGGGGGCTGCAAGGAAGTGAAAGGGTCAAGTCTAGAGAAAAACTGGGATTTTTTTTTTTTTTTTCAAAAATAAATAATAAAATTAAAATAAGTAAATAAATTAGATTCAAATAAAAAAAAAAGTTATTAAAAAAATAATAATAATAAAATTAAACATTACTATAATGAGAAGGAAAAATATATAATAATTTGACTTAATAGATACAAATTTTAGAAATATAATATTAATTTTTCAGTGTATAAATTTCGTGTTTGTACAAGATGTCTTAAATTTTAGGTTGGGGGTCCGTCACACAAGGATTGCTCCTCAGAGACATTGTAACGTTGTAGGGTTACTTCAATAGTAATATTTAAAAAGGAGAGATGAACACAATGACACAAAGAACTCAATGTTGTATGTACTGTCTTCCTGGCATATGCTAAAAACAATGAATGCCTTTGTGAAGGAAATCACAATATTAATCAAGGGTAACACAAGAAGTACTGTTGGTGAAATGAAAACAATAGTCTCACTGGGCGTTGTGGTGCTCTGGTGCTCTCTCTCCTTGTGCAGGCCGGAGCAGGACTACAGCCTCGATTATCTTGTTCTGATTTTTATTCTGATTAATAAGTAAGGTTTTGACGGTTATGTCTGGTGAATGATGGGCACGGGTGTTACTGTGCCAACATTGACACATGGTCATACCCCCCTTAAGCAGACATATGGTCTGAGAAGTGTGTGTGATCTGAAAACTGATGTATTACTGCATTTTCACATGCAAAATTTTTATTAAGAGTTTTATTTTTAAGCCATATATTCACAAGTACAATAAAACAGTTTTGTAAAACTTTTCAGGTGCAACTGTTAATTTAAAACAAAGAAGTGAAAAAGGAAAGTCAGATAACAACTAAAATAACATTACGGTACCATTTCAGTAATTGAGCAATATTAATTTCATTTTTCATTATCATTCAATCAGGGATTTTGTAAAAGTAAAAATAATTATATATTGTATATTGTAATGTTATATATAGTGTATGTTAGTGAATAAATACATATATTCGCATGAAATACTTGTATGCCTTAATGGTCTCTGGTAGAACTTTTGTTTGACGTGTCTGGGTTCTAATCTGCCTTCGTATAGGTTTTTTTCTCATTAAAACCAAAGATGTTCATCAGTGACTGTGTATCAAGAGCATGGACATGTTTGTCTGCATTTTATTTTGTGATTTCACCCCAGAAGGAATAGAGAGTCTCCACAATGTCGTTAAGTGATAGATTGAAGTGCTCATCTGTGTGAAGCCTGTGCATGAGTGCCACTGATAACAGCAACGAACGGTCAGCGTGATTTCACCTCTTATTAACAAACAAACAAAATGAATACCCTGCTAGTCAACTGGAGATCCATGCCGCGAGATGTTTCAAAAGGTTGTGCTCGTGGGGAAAATATCGACCCTGGCAAAAAAGAGGTAGGGACATGTCCCACCCATAAATTACGCCTGTGATCATAACGTGTTCATTCGTTGGCCGAAGGAGAACTGGCCCCAGACTGGTTTCTCCCAAGATTTTTTCCTCCATTCTATAACTGATGAGAGTTTTGGTTCCTTGCCACTGTTGCTTCTGCATGGCTTGCTTAGTTTGGGAAAATTCATATTCAACAATATTATTAATTTGACTGCACTGACACTATTGGATGAGAACTGAACTGAGCTGGATGATGACATCAATGTTTTCTGCAGAACTGCTTTATAGATTAAATTAATTTAATAATTGATGATCTTTACAGCGGAACTGAATCAACACTGAAATGACTTCAGCTGAACAATGACACTTTTCTTTTAGAGCTGCTGTACAGCTGAAATAAACTCTTTGCATCACTGAGTCATTTTCCTGTTATCTCTATAAAGCTGCTTTAAAACAATCTGTATTGTATAAAGCACTATATAAATAAAGGTGACTTGACTTGAAATAAAGATGAAATGTAATATAATATAATATAATTTATCAAACAAAAACTACATTTTGATATCTTGCCTTGGCAACTAACTGAAATAAGCTGAAGCACTAACATTTGAACTATAAAACAAACTAAATCTGAAATAAAAATAAGTTGCATCTACAAAAATTACTAATATAAAAACAAAACATAAATTATATAAAAATACACAAATAAAATTTGAAAATATTATTTAAATGTTATTAAACAAATAATGTAATCTTTAATTTAATCTATAGCAAGTCTCAAAATATTTTTTTTTTAATACTGTACTTTATAATGTTAAATTAACTTTTAATATTTAAAATCACTTTTATACAATCAAAGTCTGGTTTGCTGGGCCTCTAATTCAAAGACAATTAAAAAGTGAACCACTTAATACAAATTATAGTTTTAAAATGATTTGAAGCAGAAAAGGAATGAGCTTTGAGCAGAGCATATAGAGTCCAGTCCAAAAGTTTGGAACCACTAAGATTTTTAATGTTTTTAAAATAAGTTTCGTCTGCTCACCAAGGCTACATTTATTTAATTAAAAATACAGTAAAAACAGTAATATTGTGAAATATTATTACAATTTAAAATAACTGTGTACTATTTAAATATATTTGACAAAGTAATTTTTTCCTGAGATGCAAAGCTGAATTACTCCAGTCTTCAGTGTCACATGATCCTTCAGAAATCATTCTTATATGCTGATTTGCTGCTCAATAAACATTTATAATTATTTTCAATGTTGAAAACAGTTGTGTACTTTTTTTTTCAGGATTCCTTGATGAATATAAAGTTCAAAAGAACAGCATTTATCTGAAATACAAAGCTTCTGTAGCATTATACACTACCGTTCAAAAGTTTGGGGTCACTAAGAATTTTTATTTTTATGAAAAGAAATTAATACTTTTATTCAGCAAGGATGCATTAAATCAATCAAAAGTGGCAGTAAAGACATTTATAATGTTACAAAAGATTAGATTTCAGATAAACACTGTTCTTTTGAACTTTCTATTCATCAAATAATCCTGAAAAAAAATATTGTACACAAATATTTTGTACAATTGTACATTAAATGTTTCTTGAGCAGCAGATCAGCATATTAGAATGATTTCTGAAGGATCATGTGACACTGAAGACTGGAGTAATGATGCTGAAAATTCAGCTTTGCATCACAGGAATAAATTACTTTGTGATATATATATTTAAATAGAAAACAGTTATTTTAAATTGTAATAATATTTAACAATATTACTGTACTGTATTTTTAATTAAATAAATGTAGCTTTGGTGAGCAGACGAAACTTCTTTTAAAAACATTAAAAATCTTAGTGGTTCCAAACTTTTGGACTGTACTGTACATTACAACAGTCACCTGACTCAAGGCCCACAGAAGTAAAGTGAGGTTAACCATAAGCTTAATGGACTAGACATCCTGTTCTGTAATCCACATCATGCTCCTTCCACTGGATGATTTTGCAGAAATATGACAGCCTATGGAAAGACAGCTTTGTTATGAAACATAAGAGCTATGATAAGTCACAAGGCAAAGCTCGCCTGATCATTATTGTGATGAAAACAAATATGGATGGACAGCAGCATGATCCTTTGACTCTAGTTTGGAGAATGAGATCTGCTCATTCCTGCTGGAGAAAACCTTTGCACTTGTCTTATTAAAACACATATTTTGAAAAAGACAAGACTAGGAATGATCACAGATCTTAAGATAAAAGCATATATTTGCATATATATTGCATATATAACCATTTTAGCCTACTTTCTCCCTGATGGTGAGACGGACATTTCAGTAAGCATCTTTAAAGTATAAAACAGACCTACATTATTAGGCCAATTCTCTTTGTTTCAATCTACACCCGTGTCTAAGCCCTTCATTTTCCTCACTTTCTCTCTGGTTGAAGATCTATGCTAATAGCTGCCAGCATTACAAAATCCATTAAACTCAGATTTTAAAGGCCAAGCAGGAAATCGTTAAGACTCAGGAGGGCTTCCAAATGCAACCCATACAGACACACCCTGAATACAAGTAAGGGGAACTGACTGCTCTTATTATTGCTGTGCCATTGTCCTAAATCTTTAACCTGCCTACTAAAACAAATAGAGAAGGCAAATTAATGAGCTTGAGTTTATTTCTTTTTCCCTGCATAAATGCAAAACAAGTTTACATAATTCAAAAGAGATTATATACTTGCATTTATTACCGTTTGGTTTACAGTAAGGGCTCTTTGGCTTGGGCGGATCACTATCACAAATGTAATTTATCAACCATATGCATTGAGGTCAACATCTAATAAAATCTATGTGATAAAAAAGAAATGTAACTTTAAGGAACTTGGCTTGTTTAGATGATTTAAAAAAAAAAGTAAATAAAACTTGAAGGTATATAAGGTAAAGTGTATCTTATGTCCTTGTAAGTGTTCGACTTTTATTGATTTCTTTTTTCTTTTTTTAAAATACAAATATTGGTCTCTAAAACTGCTAACCTAATTCTAAACTGATTATCTAAATTATGTTTAAAATAGTTTTAGATGTTCTATAGCATTTCACAGCCAAAACACCTTCCCATAACTAATTCAGGCCAACTACCCACATTTAAAATAGTTGTTTCTGGCAGAACTAAATAGAAAAGGGAAGCACAAAAGTCACAAGGCTGCATCACTGGTGGTGTTATACTATATTAGATCAATGCAAATGAGACTGGATCATAAAAAAAATTCCAGTGCGGTGCAACAAAGACTGGTATTGTTTTGTTCCTGCGTGCTGACTGTATGTACACAGAGCTGTGTAAAAAGACTCTTAAACTACAAATACTTTTACTTTCCATCACATCATAAGAGCATCAGCCATCAGGTGTCATGTTCATTTCTCTGCTTTTGAGAACTGCATCTCCCCAGGAGCGCGCTTCATGACCGCGCACCCCAGCTGGGAAACATGTAGTGTATCAAGTAACGGGAGCGACCCTTCCTTTAACCACAATGAAGGACAAACAGACAAACACTGGGTACGCTTTACGTGGCGCTTCGTAACCTCACCCTATACCTACCTCACGGATACACTTATATGTTATTACTTCAGTTCGGTTCACAGTCTATTTTGCACACTTTTCACGTGTGAACACAACTATCATTCAATTACTGGCGTACGGGAGCGCGCATCCTGTCCGCTGTTTTATTTAAGAAACCTTGGTGTGACTCCTGAAACAATTACAGTATTACAGGCGTACTGTTGAACTGTCTTCACTTAAAGGAAGACTAAATAAATACATAATACAATAAGTTACCCATTTTTCAAAAATACTTCTCTCGGAGACCGCTTAACAAACTGACAAAAACAAAACACCAACAGGTTTGAGGAGAAACAGCTTTGGCTCATTACCACTATTTATTAATTACTCAAGAGTATTTAAACACAAACCTATTTATGTTTTGTTTGTTGTTCTGGTAATTGCTAAAAAACAAGACAAAATTCACTTGGGGAATTGCGCACAAGCGAAATCCAACGAAATGTTTGCAAACAATTAATTTAACAACTTACCCAGGGGGGACTCGTTATTGATGTTTAGAAGTTATTTCCAAACTGTGGTTCGTTCGTACAGAAGCGTCATCAAAGAATATCTCAACAAACATATCTTGACAAACGAATGAGTTGCCTGAGAGCAGGAAAACCGCGCGCGACCCTCTGTCATTCACGCTCGCTAGAGCGCGCCTCGAACTTGCATTTGTCCTCAGCAGCAGCTTCCGGGCGACGTGAGCTTAATCTTAAAGGCATAGTTGATCCACCAAAAAAAGAAAAACCTGTCATAATTTGAACACCAGACCTGTATGGCTTTGTTCGTTCTGCAGAACACTACAAAATGTTAGGGACTTGCATCTTTGTTCCATACAGTGAAACTGAACAAACGGTTACTGAGGTGACTCATTCTTTCTAACATCTCTGTTTTTGTTGGTTTTCTGGAGTGGAAAAACATGAGGGTGAATAAATGATATAGCCAACATTTATTAAAGTGAAAGTTTACATTGGAAATCATGACAGACATAGCAACTGTTCCCTTATCATCAGCCTTTCCATTTTTCTTTATTTTGAATGAATATACTAACTGTCAGATGCATCATTGTGGTTTGCAACCAAATTCCCTACAACACAACTTCAACTACAGCAATAAAGACATCGTTGTATTCAGAGAGCTGAAGTTTGAAAAGACAATGATCGTTGGTTGGCGGACAACATGAATTGAAACAGCATGCCAGCATAACAAATTAGAAACAGGGAAAGCATGTGGTTACCAAGTATGAGACAATGGACCCAAAAGAGCTGAGACTTACTGGAGCCTTTCCAACATTGGTTACTTGTCATTCACTAGACCTGGAAACTTCACAGTGCATTGATTCCAAGAACAGTCCCTCTGGATGTCAATGGTGTTAAATCTGTCCATTCAGTTTATGAGTTAAACATCTGTTGGATCAAATTCTCATAACAAATTGTCAAGTTTTTCCTCAATATCAGTCCAATGTATTCTCTATTAGTAACTGAAGGCACAATATGTACATTTTTGCCGCTAGAGATCGCTTATTCAAGACAAAGCCGTAGCTTGATGATGCCTTGTTTTTGCGGAATCATGGGAGGTGTTGTCTTCACGTCTGGTGGAAAAGAATCGGGATGGACTCATGTTCAGAAATCATGTTCATGGATGAGATTATTAATGTTACTGTAGTATGAAGCAGAGCAGGGTTGAGTGCTGTGCGAGCAGAAATGAGGCAGCTGAGGCGATTGAGAGACGAGCAGCAGAACTTTTATTATGCCAAATGGCCGCTTCCGCTTCTTCCGGTCAAGCTTATGTGGGGTAAAGCAGTGCTGTTTTATCATAGATACATTTGAGTGTGTTGAAAGTTGTTATAATGCTACTCTGCGTTCACTCAGGAGCCACTATGAGACACTTAATGCAGTAAACTAGATCGATATTAGGCATGGTAAAACATGGTAAATCAAGGAAACATGATTAAAACAATAAGACTCATGTGTTGAGCTATGTAACATGATTAGTTTTATGTCAGTGAATGTATCCATCCAAACAGTTGCTCATCTGTCTAATAAAACACATAATATATTAAAGTGTTTCCATGGTTTCTACAAAATAAAACCAGAAACCGAGGGTAACGCGGGTATGATGTCATCGATAGGCGACGCACGGACAAAATCTTAATTTACTGTAATTATGAAGTATACATATGAGACATGTGATTTCACTAATATAAGAACCACTTCAATCCTCTTTGTGTGGAAAAACAAAATTCTGCTGTAGAACACTGTGAATAGACGTCTGTGAACCGTCATTTTACATGCAGCAGGGAAATTTGATTACAAATCCATTTGGAATTTTGATATGTAGGAAACAGATGTGACCTGCATCTGCATCGAACTTGTTCTTTATATCTTAATATTGCATTTCAAGACTCATGCAAAGCATGCAGACTAGCAGGAAAATTGTGCATAAATGTGAAGTAATTTTCTGTTCTAATCAGTGTTGTTAATAACTAAAACTACTAAAACATTATTATTGAAAATTTGAAATTATTAATTATAGTAAAGCTGAAATAAAATAAAACATAAAGAACATAAACTTATAAACACAAATTACGAATTTGAAATAAGTTTAAGTTGAAGCACTAAAATTACTACAACTAAAACTGAAATAAAAATGACTGAAAATATAAAAATAAAAGCTAATTCAAAATATTAATAAATTATAGAATAATAACACTGTTTCTAATATTCTTATGAGCAGACAATGAAACAGTAGGTTGAAATTAAGTAAACAAAACACATTAATGAAATCACAACCTTTTGATTTAAAAAAAAAATAATAATAATAAGGATGTGTAAGGTCAGTTGTTTTTCAGCCAAGGACTGATCAACAATGCTCTTTTGACTGAGGCTGTTGTGATGCCACCAGTGTACCGTGGTGGTCAAAGAGGTTCTGTTCATTGGTTACAGCTCATATCCTCAGTGTCTGATAAAGAGGCATGTGAATGAAGTAAATGGACAGGCTATAAGACAAACAAATAGAGAATCTGTGTCAGTTAGACTGACTGTAACCACAATGCATCATCTTTATATAACCCCCACTCTAAAAGTTTATAAGCCTTCCATTTGGTATAAACCAGTTGTTGTAACTCTTTCAAACTTTTTCATATTTAAACTTGCACACAAAGCAAACTCTTTCACAAGAACACATAATTGTTTTCATTCAGAGCAAAGAAACAATGCATAATTGCATCACACACATTTTCACTAAATCATTATTATTTCAGTTTCAGCAGTAGTGTAAAAGCCTGAAAGAAAATTACCCAGTTTAAGATTATAACAAGCAAATGTTATGATGAGGAGGACGCTATCAAACAGGGTCAGCTGTGTTAATTATACAGCGGAAGACCTCTTTATCCTGGCCTCTGTGGATCTCAGTTATGAGACAATTTCAGTTTCTGTATGTGGAGACTGTGACAAACTTCCAACTCTGACACCAAACAATATGTTAATATAGTTTGATAAAGAATTCATTAAGCAGCTAATTTGTCATATTTAAGTTTTAGTGCCTCAAAAGATGTTATGATATTCCTAAGGCGTAGATAAAGTCAACAAATATCAGGTCTTATTACCTACATGTTTCTCATAAAAACAACGCTACAGCCAGATATTCTACTTTGAAAATGTGCGTTCCGTGTCGGAATGTCTTTGTTTTGGTCTGTGCGAAACCAGTTTATCCAATAGTATTTCGACATCACAGGTTGCCAGTTGGCGCGTATTGCAGTAATGGAAACCAGCAAACAAACTGGGTCAGAGAATCGCAGATTCTAACCCAACCTAAAAAGCCTCTGCTGCATCCATCTAAAAATCTTAAATGCATATCGCGGGTCTTTAGTGACCCGGGACGTCATTCACTACCCTCCTCCTCGTTCATTTTTTGAAGTTAGACATCAACCTTCTTGGTATTCCTCAATCAATTCATTATAAAGAATATAACAAGAAAAAAAATCATAAAATTATAAAAGAATGCCTATTTTTGTATTCATTTTTTGTAAAAAATTGTATAGGGTCGCAAACGACCCGAGGTGTGTATGAGTGTACATATATTTTTTCTGCACAACAATAATTAAATCTTAGATGACGGAATACGTGCAATTCACCTTTATTCCACAAGGTGGCGATGTCTGATACACAATGCTGAAGTGACGACTCATTTAGAAAGAAAACAAAATAAGAGGAACATGAAATGGCTCAGCGATTTACTGCAGAACAAGTACTGAACGCAATCAAATATGACTAACTGTCACTGGATGGATCTGGTGAAGCTGTTAGCGATCGAAATATTGATTTTGAAGATGTTGAAAATTATACAGTTCTGAGAATATGTTTGAGATTGCGAATGGGCTCATATTCGTGACCTCAAACATAAAACTAGCCCATTATTTGCTGAATTTACTGGGAAATGAGGTCTGACGAGGACAGTGATGATGGCATAAAACATCTGCTCAAACGGAGCCCTTTCAAGCTCTAAAAGGTAACAAAATATGATTTATTTTATTCTTCTGTAATTGTTGCTGTAATATCAAAGGAGATTTATATTATCGTGACAGGCAGAGATCCTTCCGTGTTAATTATAGATCTGGGTCGATAAAGACACAAATATGTAAGAATGATTGGCGAAACAGTCATGCATTTAAGTGATATTAAAACACAAATAAATCAACTCATCAGCTTACAGTGTGTAAGTCTCCTCAGCTTTCATTGTCAATTGCGCTCTTGATTGTTGTTGCGTGTCCTTGGCCACCCGCGCCTTTGAACAAGGGGGCGGGGCAAACAATATTTTACATTTGGACTACGTATTTCGACCACTGGGTGTCATTCCTACATAGAGCCACTTTAAATGAATAAATAAATTAATCAATCGATTGACTGATTGATTGATCAGTACAGATCGGCAGAAAAAAATCCAAGCAACAGTGAAAGCATGAATGCTGTAGACTGCGAGCAACATGTGCAGAATAAAAATGACAAATATTAATTATTCAATAGCTTTTTCCACTGTGATAATCATAGTAATGGCCACTTGAACACAACACTCTGTACAGCCCAAGCTCTGAGGCCTTTTTTCTTTTCTTTTTTTTGCTTCTGAGGCCATGAGACAGAGAGCAAAGGATGGATGGTTCACGAGGGACAAGGAGGAACAGATCTAAACAGAAAGGAATGAAGAAGCACACATGGAGAGTGAAATGAGAGTGACAACAACAGAACTTATTACATGGGCTAGTGTTGATGAGTCACTGGGTTAGAGAAGAGAGCGGGAGCCATATATGTGAACGATAGGAGGTCTATTTTGCCTACAACAATGAATCTCCATGCACTACAGATTTATGGGAGCTAGATGCTATTAGATCAGACATAACTTGGAAGTGTGAAGAAAAAAAGCCTAATAAAAACCCAATGGACCCAGGTTACACCATACTACAGTATCCAGATAATAGGAAAAATGTGTCTTTAGAGAGTGAAAACGATGAATCATGGGTTCAAGTTGACTGGAGAATTACAAAGCTTGATTTCTTGTTGACCGTTTGTCCTTGGCAGTAATGCACACTCATCTCCAACTTTATGATGCATTAATCTCACATGGCACAAAGGCTTTGGTTGCTTTGGTTCTCTTTTGTAGAGAAAATGAGATAAGAACTGTAATTAAAACTGGACCTTAAATTAAAAATCCTTAGTCCAAAGCTTCAAACTAAGCTTTAACTCGATGAGTTTTGAAAGAAGTTAGGAAACACATAGAAACACAGCAAAACATTTGTAAAGTTACATGTTAAATAGTCCATTAAGTGACATTAAGTATTGTAACACAGATGTACAATGAGCAAAGCAGAATATCAAGGATATAATTTTAATGTGTCACATGATCTGATACAAATTGAGAAAAATTGTATCTATAAGTGTTATATGCTCATGCTGAGCAGAGTCAGATATCATAGCAGACAATGCATGTGCTAACAAAAAAGCAAGATAAAAGAATACAAAGATGTCAAATATGACCACCCTCCCCCACCCATTGAGTTAGACATCATAATAACATTATGGCTCAACTATAACATCCCCGTGGCGGTATTGTGTTTATGTCAAACTGTCTTATTCAGTTTCTACTTTCATATGACTCTCAGATATGCATTATTCAGTCAATCCCATTGAGAGGCTGAATACAGAACGATCTCATCCTGTATGTGGCCTCCGGTTACTCTCAATAAATAATTTAAAGCCATCCATCCACTCACTCATATAAACAGAAAAATTACAGAAGAAGAGAGAGAAACTGACAAATTGACCCAATAATAGAGCGAATGAGTGAGAGATAAGTGACCCTCTGTCTAGTTTAAATAGTTGAAGATATTGGTGATCTATACACTCTAAAAAATGCTGGGTTAAAAACAACCCAAGTTGGGTTGAAAATGGACAAACCCAGCGATTGGGTTGTTTTAACCCAGCAGTTGGGTTAAATGTTTAAATTAGTTTTATTTAAACCAACTATTTAAAAATTGCTATATGGCTAGCTTAAAATGAACCCAAAATAGTTGGGAAATTAAAAACCAGATGCAATTAGAGACAACAATAATATACAAAAGGTGAATGTTTATTAATAAGCTTTAATATTTTATTAATATAAATTTAATAGTTTAATAGTTTATTAATATAAATGTATTAATAAGCAATTTAATAAATGTTTATTGTTTAATAATTATTCATTGAACATTAATAAATGTTCATTTCCAACATACTTTGGGTTAATTTTAATAGTAATTTTTAAACAATAGTTGAGTTAAATAAAACTACCCAGCAGGTTGGGCAAACATGTAACCCTACTGCTGGGTTAAAACAACCCAATTGCTCGGTTTGTCCATTTTCAACCCAACTTGGGTTGTTTTTAACCCAGCATTTTTTAGAGTGTATAGAACTATAGCACATCCAACAAACCAAACCAAAATGTGATTTCAACTGTAAATTTAAGCTATAAGCAATTACATTCAGTTTTTGATAAGCTGCATTTATTTTATCAAAAATATAGTAATAACAGTATATTGTGAAATATCAAAAGAACTGTTTTCTATTTGTATTTTAAAATATAATTTATTCCTGTGATGGCAAAACTGAATTTTCAGAAGTGATTACTCCAGTCTTCAGTGTCACATGATCCTTAAGAAATCATTCTAATATGCTGATTTGCTGCTCAAGAAACATTTTCTAATATAATGTTATCAATGTTTAAAACAGTTGGGCTTCTTCATATTTTGTGGAAACTGTGATACATTTTTTTTCAGGATTCTTTTATAAAAAGAACAGCATTTATTTGATAAATAAACCTTTTGTAACATTGTATAGATATTTACTGTTCCTTTTGATCAATTTAATGCATCTTTGCTGAATAAAAGTATTAATTTCTTTCAAAAAAGAATCTTACTGATCCCAGACTTTTGAAAGGTATTGTTTCTCAGCTGTATGAACAAGACATTTTGGCCCACACAACAACTTTTTATTATTCCTCATTTTATACAACAGTTCAGTAAACAAAAAGTTAAAGATGATAGAGAGGATTTTTTCGTCGACTGAGAAACCAAAGACTGTTACTGAGTTTTTGAAATGAGCGCATGCGTAAGAACAACCCCCCTCTTTCATAGCTCATTTCAAAGGAACGCCTCCCAAAACTCGTGCACGAGTATTTGAAAACGAGTGTTTACCACCGGCATTCGCTGTGTCGTGTTTTTTGGATTCATTATGTCGGACTCACCGCAGGTAACTCATAATCTCTAGTTGTTATTCCTGTCTCCTGACAAAAACATTGTATGCAGCGCCTGTGGAGTGTGGAAAGTTACTGGAGCACGCAGCCGCGCTCGTCTCTCACAAGGAACGTCATGGCAGTGATTGACAAGCCAGAGGGCCAATCGTTTACGTGATGATCGCGTAAACGATTGGCTGATGTTTTTAAGGCCCTACCTCACGCACAGATGATGTATATTAATATTATTACTTTCAGTGCACCTAATAAATAGTCTTTTATCAGTTAGTAAAGACAGTTTCAAGTAATATTGCAAAAATGTATAAAACAAAACATCCTCTTTAGCACCTTTAATGTTGAATAACAAATTATTGCTAGTTACTTAGTTTATTTTGCTCCATCCAGCAAAAATAGCTTCAAGAAATTACCTGATTCCTAAAGGAATCAGCATTTTTGAACAAATTAGTTGAGAAAATGATTCAATGACTCACTTAACCATTAAATTGTTTAGTTGCTGAATGAATCAATGTTTTTGAATGGATTGGTTGAATGATTAAACGGCTCAGTCATAAAAATAGTCACTTGCAAAAGAGTCACTGAAAAATCCTCACCACTAACAAACCGACTGACAGTCTGCCTGGAACAAGCAAACACAGACAAGCAAAGTGATACAAACAGTGAAAAATACCAGTGCATTTGAACTGTTTTATCACCAGGAAATGTTAGAGGTGGAAGTTAAGATGGTACTGATAGACACCTTACAAGTATGTTTGCTGAATTAGGAAAATCAGCAGGGGGTAGGGACATAAAAGACAAAGAATTAGAAAAAGTGAAAAGCATAAATGGTTTATCCCTCCATATGTTTTACACAGACTCCAGCTATGTAGGACTATCTCTGTGGGATATATGGTGGGTTCTAGTTGACTTGGGCGGGCTAAACTCATAATTAGGTGGGCCAAACCCTCCTGTGGTGCCGGGCCTGATTCCAAGCATGCTTCTGATGGAAAGAATTACCAGTCAACAGCACACTTTTAAATCTTCTTACTTTGTGAAGGCTGCCAACTAGAATGTCTGCCATCTATCCTTGTCACAAGTACAATCACTTTAAACCTTATCCAGAGCTTGGGACAAGAAACCACACTGTAATTCAACATAAAATGCATTTTGGCAATGAATTGACTGAATCACACTGGACAAGCTGGGTAGAATAGCAAGGATTCCATTGCATGATATCGATCTGGATTGAAGTACTGAGAGTAGTAAGTAGTTCCTCAATTGCCAATGGTGAGTGAGTGCACTGAGATTGCTCTGAAAGGTCGTTTAGGTGGTAAGATCAAATGCATTAGACAGACAATAAGTGGCTTTTTTCTATGTTGGTCTAATTGGAATGAGCTCATGGCCGTTTGCTGCCAGCTGAATGCTCAACTGTGGGGCAGTTGTGGAAAAGGCCACTGGCTCTGGTTCAGTCCATGGAAGGGTAATTCTTTAGCCTAACCTTTTCTTTCAGTAACTTGAGACAAACACACACACAAACACTCATCAACTGACAATTTCGCCTGTGACTGTAATTGAAAATGGCTGGTGATTTATGTTCCTGACCTTTTGAAATAACACAGACAGGCATGAGAAGGGGGCAGACAGGCTGACAGAGAGAAAGCTGAAAGATTTACAATGAGCCACTCAGGGTACCATAGTGATACTCAGACTATATGCAATGAGGGGCCTGGGGGCCAAAGTTTAGCCTCCTTTGGTTTGGGAGGCCCCTGACACTCTGAGATAAGTCTTTTAATAAATGAACTGTTTCGCAAGTTTTGTTTCCTGAGGGTTCCCCAAATCTAGATTAAAGGATTAGATGACTTTAAAATGAAATTACCCCGAGACTTTACTCACCCTCAAGCCATCCTGTATTTGACTTTCTTCTTTCTGATGAACACAATAGGAGTTATATTAATAAATATCCTGACGCATCCAAGCTTTATAATGGAAGTGGACGGGACCAACGAGTTTGAAGCTCAAGAAAGTGCATCCATGCATTATAAACGTATACTCACGGCTCCGGTGGGTTATTAAAGGCCTTCTGAAGCAGAAAAATATCCATATTTAACAAGTTATAATGTAAATTATCTAGCTACCACCAGACTGCCTTCTGTACGAAGAAAGTGTAATGTCTCTCGCAGTTCAAAATGCTTACGCTACATCTTATGCCTTCCGTATTCAGCTTAAGAAAGAAGTGTAACTGACGACGTGTCATGTTTACATTTTCTTTGTATGTTGAGTACGGAAGGCGGTCTGGCGGAAGCTAGATATTTTACTTTAAAACTTGTTAAGTATGGATATTTTTCTTACACAAATGCATCGCATCACTTCAGAAGGCCTTTATTAACCCCCGGAGCCATGTGGAGTACATTGATAATGGATGGATGCACTTTCTTGAGCTTCATACTCGTTCACTCATTCCCGTTCACTGCCATTATGAAGCTTGGACACGTCAGGATATTTATTAATAAAACTCAGATTGTGTTCATCAGAAAGAAGAAAGTCAAATACACCTAGGGTGGCTTGAGGGTGAGTAAAGCTTGAGGTAATTTTCATTTTAAAGTGAACTAATCCTTTATTATGGTGCATAGAAATGTACATATAATGGTTTGAAATTCACGCTCAATGCAAATCCAGAAAGCTGAAATTATGTAAAAAATGCTTAATTTTTTGGACTTTTTCTTTTTACTTTGCCTTCTTGTCAAATTTTGGAAAATGCAATATTGATTAATTTAAAGGCACTGACCACCCAAAAATGAAAAATCTGTCAAAAATAAGATATTTTGAAGAATGTTGGTAACTAAACAGTTTCACTTTCCATTAACTTCAATTGTATGGACAAAAATACATAATACAATGGAAGTCAATGGGAACTGAAATATTTAGATTATGAACATTCTTCAAAAAAACTTTTTTTGGTGTGTGTTCAATAGAAGAAAGAAATGCATACAGGTTTGGGACAACATAAGAGTGAGTAATATAGTGCTGCAGGGATGACGTCAAAACCAGGAAGATTAATTCACCACTGATTCCCTTGATATTTCCCTATTTATAATTGGGGGTTTTCAATTTATGACTAAAATCAAAAAAAAATAACTTGACAATACTTGGACATTTTGTTCTACAACGTAAACTGCACACACTCCTGAAACGTTCTTTTCTAGTTACTTATTAGAAACATACGCTTTTTAAAATACACATAACAGCTTCACAATTCACATTTTCTATATGGGTGTATGTAATTTTTTACATTGTATCTTTAAGATTTTTTCAAACAAATTGAAAAACCCCATTATAAAACCCATAGGAAAATATCAAAGGAATTAGTCTTCTGGGTTTTGACTTCATGACTGCAGCACATCAGTGACAGAATTTGAATTTTTAGGTGAACTATCCTTTTTGGTGCACAAAACATTAAGCATAAAAAGTTTTAATTTCAAAGTAAACATCAATTTTAAATAACAACAATGTTTGATGAATTTCAACTTTATCACAATATGGCCAAACTTCCCGTGAGGAACAAAATAAGTTTAAAATAATGACTCAAAATAAGGACTTTTGAATAATGAGAAAAATGGTTTCTTTATTACTTGCCATTTGTTCAACAAATGTGTTTGATTATCATATATTTGTTTGTTTCCAGGAAGAATTCATCTTTATTTACACATTAATTAAATGCATTGAGAAAGAGAATCATCATATTTCTTTAGAAGTTCAAACATGTGTTTTGATTTATGCATGACTCTTTATAAGCCTATTAAAGAGGAAACAAGCTCTCAGATTGTTTCTCCCTTCCATGTAACACATGAAATTAATAGATGAAAATAAAACAACAATCCATGCAAGGAGTTTATTAATGAGCAATCTACTATAATGTACAAAGGAGTTTCCTCTCAAACATTTCATTCACATTCACCCAATACTTCAAAGACACAAGTACTGAGGTGCACAGTAAACACTCCCCTTTCTGTAAAATATTCAAAAAATAGCTTGTTTTGAATTTAAATATTGTTCAAAGCTTTTTTAGCAGGATAAAAATGTGCACAATGTAATATAATGAATATATTTTTAATGTAGTACCAAACGCAGTTGTATGCAAAACATTTTCCTGACCCCAGTTTACATCTCTTATCTCATGCAGAGAAAGCAAATCAATTCCAACCCAATACAAAATAATCATGTACAGTTTCTGTATGAAAATAGAAAAAGATATTAAATGCCATATACGTTATATGCAACAATATAATCATCTGTTTTGAAAAACAAAATGGTACAAAATGGTATAAACAATCAAGGACTACTTACAACAATAATTTGATGCCAACTTACAAAAAGTAAATGTGATTAATGCTGTGTCTTATTTTTCCCTATCCACTGACTACAGAACATCTATTTGCATGAATTAATGGTTTATTATAATTATGCTTATGGCAAATATCAATAGTAATATTACTATAACATTATGGTATTTGCACCCTTATCCGTAACAATAACTATATTCAGAGGAAAGGGAGGCAATGACTTTTCTGGAGTTTTTGGCGGAGACTACTATTTCCAGTTTTTGGATACGCTAATTACTTTCATTTTAGTGCACTTTGGACTCCATTTAAATAAACCATGTGATGGAAATATCATTGAGAAACTGTTGTCCACCTCAACTATGCAAGTACAGAGTCATAACAGAAAGTAACCAAGCAATTAAACTAGTTAACAAGCACTACATCCGGTATGTATACTCACAATATGAGTAAGCTTTCAGAACTTAAGATGCAGAATACTTCATATGTGCATAAAGAAACACATATAACACTTTCTGACATTTGTGCAACAAAAAGCACGCCACACGGCACAATAAAAGAATCATTCATTGCCAGAGTAATACAGGATAATAGACATTCAGATATGATATATCCATAATGATTGTAAGCAAGCAAACAAACAAACAAACTCACAAGGTAAAATAAAAACACTTTTTCGAATATATATTCATCTGTACAGATTGTTGATAGCTTGATAAAAATAAATACATTTTTCTTCTTCTTCTTTTTTTGATTGCATTTTGTGGTGAGATGATACATTGTCAGATTGCTATTCTGAAAAGCTCAAACTGCGTATGAGATATGAAAACTCTTAAGTGCAGGGAGTAATTTTAAATCAATAACTATAGAAACTAAAATCACTGCAGTTAAGATTAAAGTTGCTGGAGACCAAGATTTCACACACAAAATATCCTTAAATCTTTGCCTCTGTTCAGCTTTCTTCTTAGTTGCCTCTTTTGGGTAAAAGCAGCCTATTTCATAACTTTCAAAAAAATCTTATTTCGTATTGCAGTTTTACCACAGTGACAAACATGGTTTCTTCAACCTGTAAAACAGATAATCACACTTTCCTTTTAACATTTCTTACAAAAATATTTATCTGTGATTAAAAGCACAGTGTAATGTCACTGATTCGGCTGCTACCTCGCCAGTCCGGTTCATTGCTTTGTTACATCAAGGCCTCTCTCTCCGTTCTCTCATTGGTAATACTGCAGAAAATGAGAAGTGCAAGCTTTTGTGTCTTTCTTGTCGCTGTTGGCACAATGACACTGTGTTCTGTGAAAGCCCAACAGAACTCCAGCATTTGCTGGTGCAGAGAAACTTTAGAAAATTATTAAGTCTATACAGACTGATTTGTAGCTATTTTTGTAATGTCTGAGCTTTACTTGATATACATTATACATTCATATATCATTGATAAACATCTTAGCTATTCCAGCCATCAACAGGTCATAGAGATTCCCGGAATTAATAGTCTTAATAGGCGGCATGAAGTCCATAGACCTGCTTATAAACTTCTGTGACATTTTTAATAGTGAGTGGTTCTAGCCTACATCATGTCCAGTTTTAAATGAGTGTTTGTTTACAGCGTGTATTCAGGTAAAGTCACAAGGTTTGCTCTGACAGTGTCCAAGTTCAGACTCTCTCCACACGACTTGGGTCATATCCATCTGAAGACAAACACAAATTATGTTAATCACAATATATGTTTACTAGAAAAGCAGTGTAATATCAGTTTAGTATAAACTTTTTTTCCAGAAAATATAATATAATATAATATAATATAATATAATATAATATAATATAATATAATATAATATAATATAATATAATATAATATAATATAATATAATATAATATAATATAATATAATATTTTTGTTGGTCCATTTTCTATACTCAGCTGATTTGTTATGGCAATGAGAATAAATCAGACCACGCTTCCCTCTTGTGGTGAAAAAACTCATTGCTCAATGCCCTCAAGTATTAAGACCAGTTACTGTGGCTTGGCAGCTCATAATTCTACAGAATATGCCAGGAAAAAAACAATCACCATTTCCACTGGAAGTTGATTGTCTGTCCAGTTTTTGTTGTATACCTCACCAATACATTTAAAGTAACCTATGTCATGCAATAAACCATACTGCTGAAGGTGACCTCTACTAGTAATGGACTTCACACAAGACCATATAAAGCAAGACTGTAATATTAGAAACAGACTGGTATGAAGTGTTTAGCAATTACAAACTAAACAACAGCTGAGCTGACTATTTGTTTGCCAACTGTTATCAATATGTTTATTAGTGACTATAAGGAAGCTAAGATGTATCTACTCTTTCATCAAACTAAGAAAATCTTTATTTTATACAGAATTTGGTTAAAAATAACAAGAATGTTATCAATGTTGAGTTTAGTGTACTGACCTGAAATAAACAGCTTGTCATCATCCTCTATTGCAGACATTGTATTATGCATGTTGAATCCTTGTGGCAAAGTGATCTCTCGCTTTGCTACCATGCCACTACGGGGTTGTGGGATTGGACGTGCCATAGTCTTTGGTTGCTGCCTTGATCTTGCTTGTATCAGCTCTTCAGCTAACACTTCCTCCTGAACCGTTTCCTCATCCTCTTCTTGCATATAACTGGTCATGTCTTTGTTTTCTCCGACTGCATTCTCACCATATTGGTTTTCTTCCACTAGCGTTTCATCAACTTTAGCTGATTCTTTTAGTTCTGCTCCCTCTTCTTCCAAGTCTGCCTCTTTGGCCAAGGTGATCCTGGTGATAGTTCTCACTAATGAATGAGAGCTTTCTTCTTTTGCATAGAGATTGTACTCCAGGGATGCTTGATCATTTGTGGATGAGGGGGACTGTGGAGATGAGCAATATACCTGCAACTGGTCCTCTGGCGCCTCTGTTATCTCAGCATTAACTGTCTCCTTCTTGTCTCCCCCACCTACACTAAGAGTCAATTCCTCATCCTCGGCAAGTGGAAGCGACAAGCATAAATTACTCGGAGGAAACTCTGGGAGCTCCAACACTGAGGAGACCCTCTGGCTATGCTTCTCAGCACTAGATAAATCTCCAGACTCCTCTTCTAGTCCTCCCTCTAACACATCTCCATAACTTTCCATAGACCTATCTGGCACCTCCTCAAACTCTCTACTGACATTCTGCGTCTCCTCATTTAAGGGCATCTCTTTGGTTTGCGTTTCCAAAGCTGGAGCATCTGTGGTTATCAAATTTCTTTCTACTGGTTTCCCATCAACCTGATCAACAACCAAGGCTTCAACTGGCACTGCAATGCCGAGAATTCTGGCAGCCCGTTGTTCAATGGATTCATTTTCAGGAATGCCTTTGGCACACTGGACTTGGTACAGATTAGTCAGGTCTTCGGTCTGCATATTGTTGGCCTTCTCTTGACTCAAAAGAGTCTCAAGATGTTCATCTGCCAAGGTCTTTTCATTACTCCAGGTCATATAATCTGAATATAAATTGTCATCGTCATCATCCTCATAATTAGCCTTAAACCTACAATGAAGACTCTTGATCACATGGATGCGTGAGGACCTCCCTGATCTAGAAACCTCTGTGCTTCCTCTCCTAGCTTCCTTTTTGAGGGCTTTGGAGTTGAAGGCATTATTATTGTTCAGGCTTTGACTACCTTCGGCAAAATCAGGGCTGTGCCTGCTCAGATCTCCGCTACTGTCTGATGATGTAATCTGCAAGGTCTCACACATCTCTGAGTTATCTGAAGGGCTGGTTAACATAGGTGACTCAGGACTCAGGCATGTCGGGGATCCAGACGTCACAGTGTCTGGAACGGCAGTGTATACTGTTAAACCAACATCCTTAAGCAAGGACTCCTTCGGCACTGGGATATCCTGCCGATGTATCACTGGATCTGTGTGCTCCATTTGCAGAATCTCAAAGTTGACATAATTATCAGTTTTGGTGACAGGTATCTCTTGCGTCTGGCTGTCCACCTTTGCCTTGGACAAAGAACTTTTTGTTCCTTTGTATTCTGGATGGCCTCTTTTCCCTGAATTGGACATTACATTTAAGTTATTGCTTTTCAGTTGCGTCTCTGTGACCTGCACTATATGTGACTGCTGATCAGTTTCTTTCTTCACGTGAAGTGGGGTGGTTTCCTGTTTTGTATTGTTGACCTCTCTGCTTGTGTCACTCAGCTCCAAAATACTGTTCAATGCCTCATCCAGCTCCTCTATATTCTGGTCAACATTTGGATACTTCCCAGTATGATCCTGTATTTCCTTATTAAAAGACTCAAGCTCCCCAATTGCATCCCATTTTCGTCTGTTGACTGGCTTTAACAAGAACTGTCCAAAAACTTCTTGACCATCTGATGTTTGCTTAGTCTTTCTCAGCAAAGGTTGACGGTCTGGAGATGGTGGAATTGATGCTGGCTGGGGTAGAGTTGGGCTTTTTATATTTGAACTACTTCCAGTCCCAGTTCTGGAGAATGCGCTGTTGCTGGAAGGGTTGAGATCCTTTTGACCTATCATGGGATATCCGTAATTGCCACTACAGTTAGTTTCATCATCATTATCAGTGATTGTGTAACTGGAGGGATGGTCATTTGCAGGAGGATGGCTATTTCTGGAAACTTCTGGAGAGCCTGTCTGAGTTTCCTGGTTTCTGTACTGATCTCCAGGCCAGGATCCTGCATAGAACAATTCATTGTCTTGACTTGGATCAAGTGACCTAGTATCTACAATCTCTTTCTTCAAAGGGGAACTTTTAATGGATAAGGAGCTGCTGGACTGTATTTGTGTCTCTTTGCTTGATGTTTTCAAAATGTTTTGGTTGTCATGCTGCACCACTGTGTTTTCTATTGAATTAGTCACTTTTTGATTGTTATTTGGGTCAGAGACACTTTTGTTTGCTTGCATACTAATAGGGACAGAAACCAGGCAAAACATTGTCTCTTTCAGCTTCTTCTTTGAGTTTTTCTTATTCTCAGCCACAGTTTTTGCCTCAAATTTCTTTACTTGTGTCACTGTCTCAATCAAACCCTGGTTTGAGTTGGAGTTCTGATGCGTTGTCATCTGAATAGCAACTATATTGCCATGGGTAGCTGGATGCCTGTTGCAGTTTTGGTCAGGTATTGTGTTTGAATTTTCCGTCTCCTTGTGCATACTGTCCTCATTAACAGAGTCACTAATATTGCTTTTACTTGGTTCAGTGCGGTCAAAGGGTTTCTCTGTGAGAGAAAAGGCACTGTCATTAGACTTTTCAGATATGAGGTTGACCGGAATCTCATTTCTGATATTTCTGATTTTGTCTGCATCCGTCAACGAGTTCCCATCTATCCCTGCTCCTGAAATGTGTCTGACACGGGGGTCATCAAAGGGAATGTACTGAACATTACCCATCCGTTCTTCACTGTAGCCTGGATATGCCTGTCTCCTGCAGGGCATACTTCTTCTTCCATCTCTGTAATGGTCTGGCCAAGCCATCCCAGTCTGCCTTATAAACCATTCCTGCACTTCTGTCATGGCAGAGCCCGGCATATAAGGGTCACCTCTGTACTGGTGGTTAGCCATTGAAATAGGATAAGTTCTGTGACCCCCTTTAACTACAGGCTGCCTCCTGTAGGATGGAGGAGGGATATAACCAGGGGGCTCTACACCAGAACCACCAAGTTCTTGTACAAAGTACTCTTGCCTTGAGAAGGGCAGTGGAGTTCTGTCTCTAGCACGAGGAACAAGCTCCCCTGTGAGCATCTCTGCGCTCCCACGCATCTGCTGGTGCACTTCGTAAGATGGAGGTCGAAGAGGTCGGCTGAATCTCGGTTTTGATAGTGGTGCGGACTGTGCACCTGATCGGTCAGTCCACCGCAGCCTGCTCTCTTTATCATTAAGATGGCGTCCATGAGGGTCTCGTGTGTGGTGACCGTTTAACTTATAGCTCCCATATGAATCTTGCCCAGCAGTTGGTATGCTGAAGTACTGGAGGCTTTCGGATTGCAGAGCCATTCTGGGCAGTGACTGTGACTTGTTTTTGGTTCTGGGTGGAACAGCTCCTTCTGCAGTTCGTGGCCTACGTTGCTCCTGTGCCACCTCGTTTTCAGATGGCTGACGGCTCATGCTAGTCATCGGACGCCACTCCTCTGTTCCCAAACTTTGGTACTTCCTTTCAGCTGCAATTCTCCACTGGTGGAGGGCCATCTCTCTCTCTCTGGCACGTGCGCTCTCTGCCCGCCTTTGTCTTTCACGGTTGTGTTCCTCTGTGCTTAAGGCAGATTCTGGCCTCCGCTGCATGCCCTCTGGTTTGTTGGGAACCCCTCCTCCACTTCCACGTGGATCCCTCAAGTCTGCATAATCCAGAAGCACACTAAAGTCCTGACCTCTTCTCCGCCAGTAGGACACATCCTGCTCAGATCTAGGCTGAGAATGTATTCCTCTGTGGGTCTCAAAAAACCTGCATTAAAAACACACAGATGGAATTAAATAAATAGAGGTCAGCAGTATTTATTGGACTTGAGGATGTGAGATTAAGAGATTTAATGTACTTTTTGAACAACTATAACTTTCTTACAAAAAAAGAAAAGGTCAAAGAAATTTCACTGGAAAAAGAAGGGTTATGATTAGGCAAGCACTTTAGGAGCTGCATTAATATTCCAAAAGCTTTCCAGAGCTGGAGAGACCTAAGTGGGAAGGCCTGAAGATGGACACAGAGGCTGCGTATGATATGCTCTTGCATACTGTATGTTCATTTTTTGTTCTTCCTTGTCGTTTGTTCATCATCTTTGCTTTATTTTTCACAAAGAATTATTTTGCTTCGCTTCAGCTATGATATAGTGACATCCGCTCTTGCACTGTGCGTTTGTGCATTTTTAGGGGGTTGATTTCAAATATCAACAGTGTTTCTCAGAACACATCTGTGTTCAAATCCCATTATGCAAGCACACAGGCAACATCACACTAACAGTAAACTAAAAGAAAGAGGTGCATGTTGACAATGATGTCAACAAAGCAGAAGACCTCAAAGGGCCCAATAAACTGGGAGGCTTTAATGGTGCAAACACACCAAAATAAATTAGCATTTTCTCTTAAGCAGGAACATAACTAGCTTGTGTGGTGCAAACCGTTGAGTCAGCACTGAAGGTCTGTTCTCTCATCCAGTATCTTGGCAGCAGAGAGCATATGATCTGCATGTTAAACAATTCTGACCTGCACTCATGGAAGGATAATCTAGCTTAGTAACAGTCACATCAGTGGAGCTGCTTCCTGCCCTGGACTGCTGAGTCTCAAACCATGTGACATGCAATTACTTGAAAGTGCAAAGATGCACTATAGCTTGATAGTATACCAATAATTATGTCAGAAGAGATCTATCTATCTATCTATCTATCTATCTATCTATCTATCTATCTATCTATCTATCTATCTATCTATCTATCTATCTATCTATCTATCTATCTATCTATCTATCTATCTATCTATCTATGACATTTATGACATTGAAAATCTATAACACAAGGACATTATGACTTACTTGCTGATGAATGTAAGAAAAGAGAAGCATTCCCATGTAAGCTTTTTTTTTTTAGAGAAAATTAATCTCTGAAGCTACTCTGCAAAAATGCGGCTGGCAGAATTCAGATATTTTCATATTTATATTCAACATGTTTTATTAATAATGCTGTTATATAAGAGATTGTTATAAAGAATGGAATATTGATCTGACAAAGGGCTCATGGGACATGTAGTTTACTGCTGGCTCTGACTGCAGACCTGAGCATGCTCAGTAGGGGGTGCTGCGGGCTTTCCGTCAACATTGGTGTTTATACCACTACAGTCCCGTGTGAAATGAGAGGAAATAAAATCCGCACTGCACTAAACATAGTTAATGAATTCATCAGCTACAGGGGGAATGAGGTAGGAGAGAGTGCAGGGAAATGAGTGAGACTGAGGAAACGGAGTACATAAAAATGTAGGAAGTACAAAGAGGATGACGTAAGGATGAAAGAAAGTGCAAACAAAAAATAAGAAATGGAGAGAGAAAGGCGGAAAAAATTGGGATCTGTCCTGGTGCAAAAAGGAAGTCCTTGACAGCTCCTACCTTTACGTAACACTCTTCATCATGCAAGACAGCTTAAACCTCAGATCAAAGGAACGAATGAAAAGAAGGAAAGCCAGCAGCAATACAAGAATGAGGGGAAGAAGACGAAGAGGTCAAAAACAACTAATAGCACAACTTACCCACTGTCAGTGGTCAGGCTGTCTTCTGGCAAACGTCCATCTCCCAGGTTACCGTTGTCCATGTCTTGTGTCCTCTGCTTCCTGACCCTGTTCTCGGCGTCACCGGGGAATCCCCTGGCAGGAGCTTGTCTGATGCCTCCACCGCTGTAAACATGGTCCCCCTCATAGCCATTCACGCCACTGTGTCCTTTCCGCTTCTCTGCGATTTCACACCGGCTGTCGCTTCGTGACGGCAGACATTTCTCATAGGTTGCAGGGTGGGGGGAAGACGAGTGTGAGACAGGGACATTGTTGCTGTTCCTTTGTGGGACTTTGTATCCATGAGAGATGAGAAGGTCTTCCACGCTGTACATGGCTAAGCGGTGTGTTTATGCTTTTAGTGGTGTGTGTGTGTCCGTGCGAGTGTCAGATGAATTCCGCTCCTAGTCCAGATGAGGCAAGCTCATGAACAGCTGCACAGGAGAGGCCATCGCTGTGAAAGAAAACGGGACAGAGGGGAGGGAGAGAGAAAGAGAGAGAGAGAGACACAGATGAAGTTAAAATGATTATCTCTCACAGTCTTTTTCATAAGAGGATTGCTGCTCGCAGCCAAAACAAAAAGGTCCTATCTTGCCACGAGAGAAATGATTCGTATTGCTGTCGGTCTGTCTATCCACTGACCCAGTCTTCTCTTCTCCCACCTGCCCCCTCTTCTCTACTTTCCTCTGTTCTTTATCCAGAAGGAAAATCTCTCCAGATGACTGACTATCTCATGCTCAGAAACTTTATATTACCTAGGTGAGGAACATTTAAAAAGAATAAAAAAATCTTGAGCCATAATCCCGACTTTAGCAAGCAAATAATTGTTATAAGACTTCATAAGAGGCCATTTGTGTCATTTAATAATTTTCATAAGATAACAATTAGCAATTTCATCAATTGAAAATATAGGTGCTGAGCAAAATCTAAAATGTGATTATTTGAAGTATCTTCCAAAGCGTTTGTTTGTTTTTGGGATATTTGAATCTGTGTGAATCTACAAGGATAGAAAAACCTGAAATCACTTACAATGTGCACAGAACTTTCCCTACAAGGAAAACGGTTTAACAAAACTACTAAATAATGTCTTAATGAATATATAAAAATGCAAAAAGATTTTTGTGAGTGTTAAGTTTAGTGTTATGGGACAGGAAATATCAACTACATTATTTAAAACCCATATTACAATGATGGTAATTCAGATTGTGATGAAACCTGATCTCATGAGATCAGCTTTATATGTGAACATGCAACAGATTAAACAGTAGTAGGCCGACTGGTGTAGACAACAGGCAACCAAAACAAAACCTGCCTTGAAAAGGGAGAAGTGAAACTAAGTGTGAGCAAGACTAAGGAAAAATTGGTTACCTACACTGTCCTGAACACACACACTCAGAGAGAGTAAGAAAAAAAAACAAAAACAAGATTGCCCGCAAACCCTACCATTATAAGTATTACAGTTATTTCATTGATCTGCTGAGGGTGAAGTCCAAATGGTAGCTTAGACTTCCACAATACCTGAATGTTCTCACAGCTTTGCATGCTGACTGATTCTGTAATCTCCCTAAAAACAAGCTAAAGCAGAATCTTTTATGGAAAAATTCATGATTATTAAGTTATAAAATGCAGTCAATGCAAAATTATCACCGTAATCAATAAAACACCCTCAACCTGGTTAATATAAATTATTAATATCTACATGTTAGATTTTTACATGTTATGGATTGAGATTTTACTGATGGCACTGAAACAAATAGGCACATCATACCACAATTTTCCACAAGAAAATGTCAGTTTTGATCTAAATGATGTTTGTCAGAAGTTGAAGGAAGCAGTTAGCAGAGGTATGGCTTTCACATTTTCACACTTTCCAACCCAGAT
The DNA here is from genome assembly GCF_024489055.1 of Chanodichthys erythropterus. Lineage (NCBI taxonomy): Eukaryota > Metazoa > Chordata > Actinopteri > Cypriniformes > Xenocyprididae > Chanodichthys > Chanodichthys erythropterus. Next base: position 16,513,145 of record NC_090239.1, read on the forward strand.
ACTCCAGACAGATCCACATTCACCATTAAAGGCCCTTAGAGAGAACTGCCTCTCACAGCATCATCTAACACACACAGAGGTCAAAAGAGGCACCAAAAATGATGCTTTTTTATTTTCTCTACCTCTTTACATCTCCTCTTGCAGACACTCACACAGACAAATTTAGCACAAAAAAAAAAAAAAAATTAGGGAGGTAGAGTTCCCATCTCTACTTGCCCAGGGAAAATTCTTAATGTGAATTTGATCAATGCCATCCGTTAACACTAGCCATATTTTTCATAAACATTTAGTCCACCTGCACACACACACACACACACGTTTGTTTTTGTGAATTGTGAGGATATTCTATTGGCGTAATGTTTTTTATACTGTACAAACCGTATTTTCTATTGCCCTACACTATCCCTACCCCTAAACCTACCATCACAGAAAACTCTGCACATTTTTACTTTCTCACAAAAACTCATTGTGTATGATTTATACGTCTTTTGAAAAATGGGGACATGGGGTAATGTCTTCATAAGTCACCCTCTCCTTGTAATACCTATGTCATACCCAAGTCATTATACAAATTTGTGTCCTGATATGTCACAAAAACATGCACACACCGTTGCGCCGATGACCTCATGGGCAGCGCACCGACAGGTAGCGCCAATGCGCTTCGGGCGACCCGAGTTCGAATCCCAGCTCGTGGTCCTTTCCCGATCCCGTCCCCCTCTCTCTCTACCACTTCGCTTCCTGTCTAATCACTGTCATATCATAATAAAGGCAAAAATGGCAAAAATAAAACAGGCACACACACACGCACACACACACACTGTACAGCTCACTAATCAAATAATTAAATTTGCGGCACTGATCATGTGAAATCCTTTGTACAGTCAATCAGATGTTATTCAATTGAAGCACAAGATGGGTCAATTTATCCTTGCACTTCATTATTTTTTCATTCATGTGGCATAATCTTTAATTAAAAACATTAACAATCCCTCCCCTCAATGACATCTCTTTTCTGATGACGTGTGCACAGGATTGAGAGGTGGGCAATAAACCCTCCCCTCCAGCAACCTGTCACTCACATGACATCACAACAATTAGCAAACAACAACGATCCAATTAAATCCAGATGGACAAAATCAAGTCACGCCCCATTTTTCTCATGCGAGAAGCTTTTTCACACAGATTTACGTCACAAAAGGGAAGAAAACATCCAAAATATATATGCCTTCATCCCATAGCAGCACAATAAAATTCAAAAGCCTAAGACTTGGGCAAAAAGTGGAAACAATTCAAGCCAAGTCCATGGAGACTCTAAATGGCATAGAAATGTCTGCCTGCTTCAGAGCACAGCTGAAGTTTTCTCAATGACAAACTGCCTCTTAGAGCATGAGTAAATTCATAAAATTGCAGATACGTGATCTAGACTACTTTGCTTTTTTTTATTAATGACCTGCTTTTATGGCTAACACATGTCACAAGCTAAAAATGAACAAAAGCACAGGCAGACCAGTGATGTCATGAGGCTGCTCTGAGCCAAAACACCACAATAGCAGTGAATCATTTAATTCCACTCAGACATTGAGAACTTCAGATTTCTTTTTCCAGCAATAAATGCTGAGGACCACCTCTTTGTGTCACCCACTTCACGTAAAATCCCTTATTTGCAGCTAAATGCTAAAGATAAAACCCATAAAGGCAGTGGGCCTCTTACCTCAGAGGAAACTGAACTCTTTTCCTCTATAGACTGCAAGGTTTGCCTGTGGAGCCAGCACTGCCTTCCCTCATAAATGAATCACACATTTTTAGATCTGGCCTGCCTCACACCCCCCCCCTCACCAGCAGTCCTGCAGAGCCCAGAGCTGCCGCCATGACAGTTTGGTGTCAACTCTTTATTCTTGGACTTAGTCAGATTTGTGGTGTGTTTGTGAAAGAAAAAAAATACCAAAAGAGAAAGCCCAGTAAAAAAACAACAACAACAAAAAACAGAATCACACCGAATCAGATAATGTACTTAATTTTTGCTTAAAAATTATTCTACAAAAGTGTGATTGAGATTTACAGCAAGCTTCATTGATTGAGAATTGAGTAAAAAGTAAAGAGAGAGAGAGAGAGAGAGAAGATAAAACTTGTCAGCTGAAAAGGAAAGACAGAGGTGGAGAAAGTCATTACATTTTGATGAAGAATTACAAAGACAATATTTTGTATTCTTTGAAATAACGTGAATCAATAAATCATGCATAATAAGACCAGGAATGTGTATTAGAGAGTAAATAAGGTCAATTTTGATTTCATGTTGACTTCCAGTCTCTAGGGTGACAGAACAACTGTGATGAAGCTCATGATGAACGACCTCATCAGACTAATGTCTCATCATAGATTGCCTAATAACTGCCATAAACATGCACGTAATGGCCGACGCAGTATTAAGCCTGAGAGCACAGCCACTGTACCATGACACGGCATCATCTCATTCACCGAGTCAAATGTAAATCTGGATTCTGACTGTCTATGGCTAACCAAAATAATATGTTTTATAACAAACAATACAATGTCCACCCTGTCCTATAAAAAGTTCTTCCAGAGCCTCACCCCTTCATTGTTCAGTCCATCCACAAGGAACTCCTACACTGTCCCTTAACAGGCACGTGTTCGCACTCGGACAACAGGCTCTTCATCGTAAACACTGTGAAATCATCACTGCTGACCTCTTCTTCCTGAGGACGTGTGCACGTTTCAAGGGACGGGGCGGAGGGCTTGAATAAGCCTGACAGCCTGAGCCAGACAGTAATACTGAGAGGAAAGAGCCAAAACAGAAGGAAAAGCTTCATCAGACTGGATTTTGTGATCTATATATCTTCATTCTGTCACTTGTAACTCACAGGCCTTTTCCAGAACTTTGCTTTGTTTGGTTCTAAGCAAGTATAATGTGCTGGCAAACCTCTACACAATGTCCGCATCTCCAGTTAACCCATTCATTTATCCTTCTGTAGGCTGCGGGATGTGTTTCAGTAGTCTACATTCTCTGCTATGCAAACCAATATAGTGTATAAGATTGTGTTCAGACACCAGTTGTGAGATTTAGAGTTTGTCGATAGAAAATTTAAATCTGAAGTGGATTTCCTCTATAGTATATATTTTTAGAGTGAAGATATATTTAGTCTAAGTTAGGCTTAAAGGTACCCAAAAATGAAAATGATCCCATGGTTTACTCAAGCCATGCTAGGTGTATATGACTATCTTCTTTCAGACGAACACAATCGGAGATATATTTAAAAATATCCTGGCTCTACCAAGCTTTATAATGGTGGTGAATGGGGGGCGTGTTTTGAAGCCCAAAAAAATGCAGAGGTTAATAAATGCCTACTGAAGCAAACTGATGTTTTTTTGTAAGAAAAATACCCATAATTAATACCCATTTTTACTTTATTAACTACAATAACTAGCTACCAGCAGACGGCCGTATGCATCGATTTGCAACGGAAGAGTAACCCCTAACCCGACACATGACGCAACGACGAATGCTGAAGTGCAGAGGATAGAGAAAAACAAAACATTGGTCACAAATTAGAAATCTAAAATGAGAAATTTTAAAGAGAAATGTTGGATGATTTCAAGATAAGGTAGAGGAGCTTCAGTTTGTTGCACAGCCCTATTTGTTTAAACCATGAAAGGCGTCTAAGCTCACGATAGTCCTACATCATACATCGCTTCAGGGGTTACTCTTGTGGTGCAAGTCGACTTGCGCAATAGGCTATGCGTACGGTCATCTGGTGGAAGCAAGTTATTTTAGTTTATAAAGTTTTAAATATGTATATTCTTCTTACAAATACACATTGCTTCACTTCAGAAGGCCTTTATTAACCCCCTGGAGCCGTATGGATTATATTTATGATGGACGGATGCACTTTTTGGGGCTTCAAAACGTGCCCCCCGTTCACTACCATTATGGAAGAGCCAGGATATTTTTAAATATATCTCCGATTGTGTTCGTCTGAAAGAAGAGAGTCATATACACCTAGGATGGCTTGAGGGTAAGTAAATAATGGGATAGTTCACCCAAAAATGAAAATTATCACTTTAAGCTAACAGTAAAATAGGGTTCTGCCCATATAAAGATGTCTTTCACATTTAAAATTAGTAATTTAGTAGATGCTTCATATATTTAATGGGAACGATTTTTTTTAAAAACATAATTAATACTTTCACTCAGCAAGAATGCATTAAATTGATAATCCGGTTGTTAAGTCTGACGTCACGCGGCTGCGTTTCCGGGTCCTAACGCTCTATCTCATACCACAAGAAAACAACAAATGGTGCTAATATACATACACGATGTGGTGTAATACTACAAAAAATATATAATTACAACCTTTACCTCCATATCAAAATTCCAGATGGCCAGACAATGATTCATCTTTTATAAATCATTAAAATATTAATATCTGTGACGCTGTGAGCACGGAGACTGTTGTGTAGACTGTAAGTATTTAAAATTTTTAACTTTTTTAAATGATTAAATAGCGCTCATAAACGGCCGTCGATGGCATTCTCAAGTGAAACGAGTCGAGGCTTGGACCCGGAAACGGCGTTCTTTACATCACGACTTAACAAGCGGATAAGTCTTTTGACTTTTACAGTCTTTCTTTCAAAAAAATTATATTTCAAATATAATTGATATATATATATATATATATATATATATATATATATATATATATATATATAAATGCTGTTTTTTGAAAGTTCTAGTCATCAAAAAATCCTAAAAAAAATGTATCACAATTTCCACAAAAATATTAAGTAGCACAACTGTTTCCAACATGATAACATTTAGAAATGTTTCTTGAGCACCAAATCAGCATATTAGAATTTCATAATATTACTGTTTATTTACTGTATTTTGATCAAATAAATGCAGTCTTGATGAGCATATAAGAGACTTCTTTCTAAAACATAAAAAAAAAAAATAGACAATAATGCAGAATTGTAACAGCAAATAATAGAAGAAGTGAAGAAAGATTTATATAAAGTTATGGATTAATGTCGTGTATGCCTTCAGGTTGTTTTTGAAAGGATGTGGAAATTATTCATGCCTCTCTTCTCTTAGTGACAGACCTAAGCAGCATCTTTTGAGGAAAAAAAAAAAAACATTAAACAGCTCTTGTTTTGTTTGAGCTGTGGTCATGGGGATGACCATTTTGCTTTCTTTGAAAAGCGGGTTTCAAACAATAGCCTAGAAGTATGGTGTCACTGGCGGCACTAAAGAAATGTTTTCAAAGTCTGGTAATTCAATTGGCAGGAGGACCAAAGGATCATCAAAGCAGGAAGTAATGCTTTTCCAGCCTGGAACTAACCACAGTGCCAAACCTACAGTACAATTCAGTTCTCCATGTGTTCTGAAAAATACTACATTTATAATTTACCAAAAGAGTACTGAGTTTAGTTACAACAGACTGTGTAAGATCCACATGCCATCTTTATAAAATCTGTTCCATCAGATTTTAAAATGAATTGAGCCGAGCTGGGTTTATTTACTCATAATTTAAAACTTAACTAAACCTTTAAAAGCATAAAGTGTCGTTTTTCTCCTCTCAATCCTGAAATGTGTTGGCTCAAAATGGATATTTGTATCAATGCTTGAACATACTTTCAAGGTCAACTGCTGCTCTGTCTTTTGCTATTAATGTGGCAATTTAAACCGAACAGAATGGTCAGCACTTGAATGAAACAAATCAAAATTTATATGTCTATTAAACAATATGTCTGTGACTGTTACTAATGGGTGATACTTTTCAATGTCATTTGAGGCATTTGTGATTTGTATGCCCAATCTTCTTGTTTATGACAGGAAGCACAAAGGCCTTGGGGAAGATGAACCAAAATCCAACAAGAACATATAACAACCTAATCGAGAGGAAAAAAACTGTTATGTTAGGCCTTGTGGCAGGTTCAAGGACATCTACAAATGCACGCTTATAAAAAGCAACAAACAAACAACACAGAGTACGACTTGTTCATGGTCTTAACACCGGTGATAAGTATGACTTATTCACAACAGGGTTTCTAATAAACTAACCCGCATGGCTGTACATAATTAGAGTGAGGAGACTTGACTTATACAGAGAGACGACAGTGACAAGGTTTATCAGTTAAAAACACTCTGATCAAAGGACTGGCATACACAAGCATTCTGCTAATTACGCTCTTATCCTGCCAAAGAATATGATCTCAAATGAAGGGGAAGAAGCTTAGAGACATTTCAACAAACACCACTGTGTTAAACAGCACAGACAGGAACACCTGGTGACTATAGACTATCACTGGAACTGCAATTGCAAAATAAAAGCCTACAATTTAGTATTAACAAATAAATGGCAAAGTAATGACACTTAAAACTGAATAGCCTACATAATACCAGCAGTATTCAATAGTACTATTCTTCTACTCAGCAACCTTCTTCACTGTTCATGGTTTGAAGGGTATTATGTTATAATCATAGGAAAAAAGCTGACCAGTGATCCTTATCGGTTTCTATTCCTCCCCTGAGCTTAATCATCTCAGGCTAATGTATTTGACCAGAGGAATCCATACAGGAGCATATAGGAAAGTTCAGTGGTCCATCTGTTTTCCATATGAGTTTAAGGCCTCTAATGTATGACTTCATCATAAGCAAGAGCTATATACCAATCCTTTCCCTGCATCTCTTTTAATTACTATTTGGCCGCTCTTTCATTGCAGTTTCATCTGCAGATGGTTGCACTTTGCTTGTTAAATGTTTATCACAACCAAAAAGCTTCTGATCTTAAAGTAGTTCAATTGTTGATCCCCAGCTTTCCAATATATAAGGAATTTGTAGGGGAAAGCTTGTCTTTTACATATTATTGCACCCTCGACCAATATGCATAAACTCAAACTATTGTAATTAATTTGGTAGTAGTATATCAAACTTGTGTTTTTGATCAATTGTTCAGAGGTATTCTGTATTTCCAAGTTTAAAAGGAAAAAAAAAAGCATTCAGAGGGGCTGCTAAAATTGAATTAAACAAATGTAAAATATAACTGCTGTATATATTAAAAATAGACTAATCCTTATTAAAATTACAAAAATTATTCATTCAAGAGCAGTGAGTGATGTTATCTTTGTCTTTTGTTATTTGATTAACATTAATGAATGCAGCAGATTTATTAGGCTGTTGTCACTTTAAGAGCTGTACGGATCCAATATACTGTTACACATGCTTTTTCTTTCTCAACTTTTTACAATAATTTAATACATAACCGACTGTGTTTATGAGGATTCTCGCCAAAGTGGCATTTCAACATTTTTTGAGACCGTTTTGGTGCATATCTGACTGTATACTTTGCAGAACACATGCAGAAAGCCACTTGGGGAACAGTATCTCTTTAGCGGCTTTATCCTTATCGGTTAATAGTGCTTTTAATAATGTTGTTTGATATCAAGCACATCCCGCAGTTTAGCAACAGTAGACTGCATTTTATAACACTCACTTATCCAGCTAATTTGGATATTAAGCTTGGCTTAGGGAGGAACGAAAGCACACCGCTGTGAAGGAAAGGATGGTGCGCCGGGCGGAATGCAGCAGCGGCACAATAATCATTTAACGTTGATTATCTTTTTATAATCGTTGGAAGTCAAAATCGAAATTGAAAAATCAATTATGATTAATTGCACGATGTTCAAATGCAGTGTCACAAATTTGGAACTTACGGTATCTTCTCCTGTTCTCTATCTTTTTTGTTTTCCAATACAGGCAAGAATTGAAACAAACCTACTTTTATGTTATCTATTCTTTGAAAGAGCAATGGCCAAATATTTACTATGAAATAATTCTGATTACATTCATGATCTGCATGGGATGAATTACCCTATGCAACTACAAAGGAGATTGTGAAAACATTCTCTGTTTTCTGAATGAGGCAACTCTATTCATTAATCTCTATTATGGATAAGAACTTGTATGCTCTATGCATGTTCACAAATGAAGCTACACAATAACATCAAAACACTGCACCACTGTAAAGTACCTAAAATTCCACTGAAATCCAATACATCTGAATGATTACCTGAGCAGTTTTTAAAATTAGGAAAGAATAATGTCATCAGTCTGTTCAATAATGAACAGCCCTCACCACTTAAATGTGACCAACTGCATGTGTGCCTCAGCGGTATCAGCACATTTCCAGGAAACAGACTCCATCCTTTTCTCCACGTACCACTAGATAAGTGATGCTCTGTGATTCAGCTCTCTTCCTCTTCTGTCCTGCCATTGCCCTCCCTTTTCTTTAGAATCAAGGAACACTTAAGTAGACTATTTTGGATATGCATGTTCCTAGTTCAGTTCTGAGAAAGAAAAAAGCACATCTTGAGGTCAACCAGTATGGATTTTTATGGATAACTATATACATAAGTGATATTGGCTTAACAATTTAATTGCAGTAACTGCCTCCAAATAACACCTCACATTACACCTTTGTTTGATCATTTGATCCTTCTGGCCTCAACTTGACCTATTCACATTTTATTGTGAGTGACCATTTGCTTTATTTCTTCACCTTTTACAACAGCTTCCAACACGCACAGCTTTATATAACAAATAACCTACATTCTTGCTTTTGAAAACAAAAGATCTGTAAACCACATGAAGAAAGATATGCTTGATTAGGTCCTTTCCAACAGCCTCTAAACAGGACCTTGGCAATCAAAAGACCTGTTGTACATTGTACCAATTCCACTCTGATCACAAAACGAGGGCTCATTTCAACACATAGATAAGGGCTCATTCTAAACCAGACTCCTCTGCTCTGCTGGCATCTACACAAGTCAAGGTCAAAAGCACCACTAAAAGGAGCCCTTCTTTTGAAGAGTAGCTTCCTAATTGAGTTGAAGTTACTATACCATCCGCCGCAGAGTTGTTGACCTCGCACCTCACTGTTCGCATCCCGCAAACTGACACAGGGCGCTTCCTCTGCACGTGAGACACATGCCCTTTGATGTTATTCACTATAACCAGCCGGTGTCAACACAGCAGGAGGTTGTTTGTCTGAACAGTTTAACAACAACTGCTGACACAACCAATAGAAGCTGCCAGATCTCTATTCACATAGGGTAATACGTGAATAATATTCTTTTCAGAGAAGTCGACGACTTCTTGCGCCACCTAAACTGTTTTTGTTTTATTTTGTCCCCAGTCAACTTTACAACTTTTATTTTTTAGGTTTTCAGTATTCCTTTCATTAATAACTACTATAACAATAACGATAAATATATAGAGTGAATTTAGGTTGAGTGGGACACTTTTTGCCATTAAGTTTGACTGAGCAAAAGTGTCCCAATCAACCTGAATTCACCCCTATTCACCCCTAAACATTCTAAATTTAAAAGAATTACAGAGTTTGCGACACAACAATAACAGCACAGAGAAACGATATTGTTGGAATCATTTTCACAATTTTTTTCTAGCCAATCAGAATCCACTCTGCTTTGAAGAGCTCATTTAAAGGTGCAATGAGTAAAATTTGGGAGGATCTATTGACAGAAATGCAATATAATATACATAACTATGCTTTCAGTGGTGTATAAAGACATTATATAATGAACCGTTATGTTTTCATTACCTTAGAATGAGCCATGGGTCCCCCCTCCATGTCAAGTTGTCATTTTGCGCCAGCATGTTTCTACAACAGCCCTGAACGGATAAACACTCTACAGAGCGCATTTCGTCGCTATATTGTTCTTCTTCTAAATCGTTCGTGTTTTTAGAGGCAGCTTGCATTGTCACTACGCTGAATACGCACAAGGTACTCATCTGGTCTTTTAGAAGAAGAAACTGTTCTTTGTTAAAAGTAAGAAGAAACCGTATTGCTTGACTGGCTAACTTACTTTTGGCTGTCTCAGACGACGACATTTTTGACTTGTGTCGGCCAGGCGGCCACCATAGCTTCTCTATTTTGCTTCGAAAGGGAGGGGTGAGCTGCCGTTGGTTGCAGTTCGCAACCTCACCGCTAGATAGGGTTGCCAGGTTTTCACAACAAAACCCGCCCAACTGCTCCTTAAAAATAGATCAAAATTAGCCCAAAAGCATGGGGGTCCCATGGTAAAAATCGTATTCCGGAGGGTAAAAGCCGCGTTTTTGGCGGGGCTCCCCTGGTAAAATTCGCACTCCAGTTTTTTGGGGTCAATTCAACCCACGGACATGAAAAACAACCTGCGGCAACAGTGTAAAAGTAGCCCAATTCCGCGGGAAAACCGCGGACTTGGTAACACTGCGGCTAGATGCCGCTAAAATTTACACACTGCACCTTTAATGCAGCAGATTTGCAGCGCCTGCTTAAAATAAACAGAATGATATAGTGCGTTTATGTGGACGTTATTGTTAGTATGAACGGGCCATAACTCTAGTGCGAACCGATGTTGTTATGTTTATCTCATGATGAACGCGATTTGTGTTGGCGAGTGTCTTTTTACTGCCAGGTGGGAATTCGCTAACTTATAACCAAACTTTTATGGTTATTGAAAAGTTTGAAAATGCAATTAAAACAGAACCTGTTAATATTTAAAAAGACAGGCCAATTAGGAGGTTAAACAAACCCCCACCCCCCACACTTAGATTTTTTTTTTTTTTTTTTAAATATGGATCGCGCGAGTGACACCAAAATGCATGGCGTGCGTGTAATAGTGAACCATGCATGTCGTTTTAAACATTAAAAAAGAAACAGTTGGTTGCTGTGGATTTGAGCACTTCTGAAATAGGATACAGAGAATTCATGTGCACATAACTTGACATCAAAGTTATAATGGCATGCTACGTGAAGCTCATTTCTCCTCTGCACTACACAATCTGTTCACTTCACCCTTTACCTCGCTAATGTAGCACACATCTTGCGCACTGCGCCCGACCCCTAACCACACAATTCACAGACAAGCAGCAAGCTGTCTGCCTTCTGGACTATTTTTTTTTCCACAGCGGAAAGCAACAAATTAGCTGATAATCATCAATGCAATTCATCTCAGTCCACAATATCATTCCAGCGGTATTCGTGGTCATTTATTCTGTGATGGATTCAGGGGCATTAGCCTACGGGACGATAGATGCACGAGTCCGTTATCTCACAAGTTCATCCCTTATGAGACGCTTCATTCCCTGCGTTTATTGAACGGGTCAGTGTTACTAACGTCAGCAGCTGAAATCGCGTTTATTTCTGCAAGGTCCTCAAGAAAGCCTCGTCGATAAGCCCATTTTGAAATTTGTTAATATATTTCAGTAAAATGTAACGTCCACATACCTGAGATGTGCTCTTTTCGAGGACCGTGTTTAGTTCCTGATGTAGTGTGTTGAATCCGCTCTGTGCTGAGCATATCTGAGGCTGTGCAGAGGAGAGGGAGAGAACTGAGCTCAAATGTGTCTTGTGTGGGTCGGCTGGCGAGGGGAATGGTTCCTCCCAGCGTGTGGGTAAACTTTTACTGACGAGACTGTAACATACCCCACCCACCCCATCCCATTCCACGATTACACAAACCCATACTGAGGCTTATTCATGCTGGACACATGGTCTTTGATAACTACAACTGTTGATTATTGATAAAAAAAAAAAAAATGCATAAACAAACATTGTCAATCACGTTTTTTACCTTGCTGGGAAACCCCCCATTTTAAACCAGTTTAAGGCTGTTTTCTGGTTTGGGTTCTTAGCCTGTCCCAGCTGGGCAGCCAGACTAAAACCTGTAAACAGACCAACCTTGGAGTCGGAGACCAGCTTAAGAAGCTTTAAGGGTTTTTAGTAAGAGATACACTTTGAATTAATAATATTTTACCATTTTTATTCACTTCAGTACTTTTTTTAAAGTCACCATGAAATCCAAATGGGCAATTCTTGTTCTTGTATTTCTTATCAATTGATTTAAAAAAAAACAAACAAACAAAAAAAAAACATGTGCCCTCATAATCTCTAATTAAAATAAAAATAATAAAAAAAACTATCATAATATCTCTTCTTTGATTATATTGACTAGCATTTAATCATCCATCTGATCTTAACAGTTAATCAACAAACTATTTAGTATATCTATTAATTTTATATCATTGTTCAGTATCAACATAGCACATACCGAACCGTACTGAAACCGTGAGCCTAAAACCGTGATACAAACCGAACCGTGAGTAATCTGAACCGTTGCACCCCTAGTGAGTTCATATTACAGTAGTGTCAATATATTGTTTACCATATATATTTACAAAGTGTGTGTAAGCATTTGCAATTAATTAACACAGTACAGACTGCCAAAGAGAGGAACCAATCAATGATTATGTGAACAAAAGGCCCAAAATGTGGGTATTGGATGCAGGGGCTGTAACAAATCACTGTACAGTGTCCCATGTGACAAACGAAAATCTTACTATGTGAAAGCCGGCAGATTACTATAATTCACCACGAATTTGAAAAGTTCAACAACAGTATTAGTTCAGTCATACTAGCTTTATAAGAACAGCACTGTAGTAAACCGTAAATAGCATCACTGTATACATTAGTGTAGTTTTACTCTAAATTGGCGGTTTTATAAACACATTGGATTATGATTACTAGATCAATTATTAATACATTTATTGCTTTAATCCTTGAAATCAAGGCATTTTAGTTGTTTGTTTGCAAACCTTCAGTAATTCAAGTCAAGTTCCAGGAAAGTGTGGGCTAAAATATTTCCTTGGACGCTTCATGTAGTTCAGTAGCATACACACACGCTCCCCCATACCTGAATGTTTTCGTGGCTGACCATTCTCAGATGGAAAGTGGTTTGCTTTGAACAATTTAAAAGCACAAAAAGGCTGACGGATCTAATAATATTGACACAGATGTTCCATATAACAGAATCCACACAAAGTCTTTGGAATGGGAGTGGGTTGTTGGGAGTTTCAATACACGCTCCCATTTTACTTCTCATATTGAAATCACCAGTTGATCGAAGCTGTGGTTTACTTGTGTTTCCAGTGAGATCATTAGGTTTGTTTAGTGAGGTCACCCTACACTTACACATCTGCTGAAGTAACTCTGAAGGTCATGGTCCTTCAACCGCTTCAATGTTTGTGATAATTCCAACAGCCTTTAAATTACCTAGTTGCTGCTTATCTGCTTCCTGTAAATCTAGCCATTGTTTAAGTCTGCCTCCCTTCCACTAAAGTTCGGATAAACAGTATTAAGGAAAGCCATAGCTTGTACAAGAAGAGGTAGCGTCCGGTCTGACAGTGTCTATTTTGCGAAAGAGAAAACACACCACACAAAGATACAAAAAATTCCTTTAAGGATATGTGGAAATTCTTCCAAATACCTACTGCGATTGAATAAATCAAGCCAAACCTACACTGTAATTTCTTTGTTTTAACTTAAAAAAGGAAGTGTTTGCGTTGCCTTAAAATAAAGTTTAGTCAACTCAAATATCCAAGTTGTCACTTAGTACAACTTCACATTTCAAGTCAACTAAACTTAAAATTTTAAGGCGCCAGGAACACTTACTTTTTTATGTTGAAACAACTAATGAATATTAGTGCACCTGGAAACCATTATAATAGGAGTTATAAAGGATACATCACTGTTATAACAGTATCTCAATATATATATTAAAATATTTTAAGTCTCTCATTGAAAAAAAAAAGAGCATTTTTACTTCTGTGAAACATAAAGGACATACCATAATTATATAAAAAAATTATATTAGCATAATAAATTATATTAAATAGCTACTGGATTTGTGTAGTATATTTATATTACATTAATTTATATATGACATACAGTCTAAGTAATTACTAATTAATATCAGACGAAGTGTTGAAATGTTTTGCTTAGCCAGTGTGAACAGGAGCAAAGGGGAGATGCTTGGCAGCCTGAAACAGAACACAAGGTAATGGGCTTTGGAGGACAATCAATCAGCTGTGATAGCTAGCATAGCTCCAGCCCCTTTAGCTCAATCATACACATACACAACTTGGCGTGGTGAACTGAGAGATTGTCTACCACTCAAGGTTTCAGTGCCTCTTGGCCAATGTGCTTCACCTTGGACTGTCTGCTCAGCTCTGATCTGGTTCACTTGGCATTTACAGCCTGTCAACTAGAAACTGTCAGACAGATTATTTAATTGGCTTCCAGTTAATCTGTAAATAGATCAAGGGGGCGCCTTTATAAATATGAAGCATGAAAAACTCAACTACATCATACATTGTGTTGAAGATTGAAAATTTCAAAAAACACAAAAGCAAATAGACTAATCTCAGCTTTACATCTTAAAGATAAAGTAGGTGTTTGCTGGCTGACATACCTTACAATACTGTGGCTCTCCCATAGACATCTTATTATTCTGCCAGACTGAATAAAACACCAAAATACAGACTTGTGGTTTTGAGTTGGAAAACATTGCAGGGGTTTGCTAGTTCCTTAATTGCATAAAAGAAAGTTTCCAAACTCAGATCTGCTGGAATAACCACTAGTGTTCATAGACATATTCTTAACATCCACTGAAATCAGGCTCTGCACTTTTTGGGTCCAAAGTGAACCTATAATTTAGAGTGACTATTTTGGGAATTGCAGAGTGGCCTGTGGTGACTGGACCCATGCCACCTCAGAGCCAAATACCAGGTCGTGGAGTTATCCATTCCTCAGACTTGTTTGACCGAAACGGGTTGACTGTCTCCACATTGATTGCTGTTGACACACAAGTCTGTTAAAAAGGAAATTGAGAAACCAGAGAGAACATTTTTGAGATATTTAGGCCTAGATGATTTGCATACAAAGTTGAGCAATGACTGAAGGCGGCAATGCTGTTATTGTTGACAGAACTAAAACTGTGACACAGTAGGCGTTAAGAACACATGGAAAAGATCATTGTTATTTGACTGGAATCGGAGATTTAAATCATTCCAGTTAAAAGGGGGTCATATGATGCTTTTTAAAATGTGTTTCTTTTCCTTTAGCATGTAATGTGTCTGTTTGTGCATGTAAAAGATCTGCAAGGTTACAAATCTCATAGTCACCCACAAAGGGATTTACTCTATCTAACAGAGAACACTGCTCCAGACCTGCCTACAATGTTTTGGTGCGAAAGCAAATCCCCTTTGGTTTGGCCTTCCGAAACTGGATGAAATTAGGAATCAGTGGTTAAGATTTATAACACACGCACTGGCTGTTCAGTACAACGCTGGAAATACACAAGTCGTACTTTTGAACAAGATGGTTCCGATCTATCTGCTTGATTATCAGTATTCAGAATCTGACTCTGGCTCGATGACATTAAATGTTTGTGTTTACAGTTGCTTTAGAAGTAGAAGCTCGCGATTATGGTAAGTGGCGATGCGTGCTGGTGTCTTGGCCAATCACAACGCACTCAATCATCTGGCCAATCAAAGCACTCTGTGCTTTTCGGATAGAGGGGCTTTGTAGAAACTGGAACTCAATTAGCGAGTTCCATACAGACTGGGAATAGAGATACTGCAATTATGTTCAGCATGTGATTGTTGTTTGAACATTAAAACATATTAACTTATTCTATTACACCAAATAAACAAAATATGAATTTTTAAAATAGCATCATCTAAATGGCATCTAAGGCATCTTTAATATGTTTTCTTAATTCTAAATATTAATCACTTTCAATGGCACTTATGTTGGTATATGGCACTTTGAACATCCATCATTGGAAACTCTAAATAAAGCACAATACTGCTGCTGTCTGAAGAACAAGCATTGTTCACTCCACATCTGTTATGGTGCTCCCATTTTTATCTCATGTACTCAATTTTACCTTAAGGTTAAAAAAAAACAAAACATGTGGGATGAGAAAAGTCCCTGATTAATAGAACAATAGTCTCTAATGACCAAACTGAAATAAACTGGTTGTATGCCATTTTAAACCAACACAAAAAAGAACTGACATTTTAGTGTTTAAATTTAATTAAATGTGTATTTAATTGATCATATTTATTTTAATATATTAATTATATTAAATATATATTTTAAATATTTTATTTATTTAAATATTGAATATCACTTGAATAAATTGCATTGTAAAATATATTTGTAATTGTATTAATAATTCACAAAATACAGTTTTACTGTATTTTCGATCAAAAAAAATGCAGCCTTAGAGATCATGTGTTAAAAAATGGAAGTGTACAGTATATGTCCTGTACATATGCATTTATATACCTTTTTATTAATGTATGGGTGAAATTTTTTAGAAAATGCTAAAAAAAATATGTGTGCATAAAAAAAAGAATGCCATGTAAACAATATGTAATGGGAATTGCATAACAAACAATAAAAAAATCAGATCAGAATAATTTGAGCTGCATATTAACACCAGTATTTGTCATAATTATCATAATTAGACCTTCTCCTATGCAAACACTCATCTTTCTCAACCTCAAACATGGCAGATCAATAAAATGACTAATGCTTTGGCTACCACCTGTGCTGACAAAGAGCAATCCATATGCTTGAAAAGATGTATCACTCCAGCTACAAAAGTGGTGCTGCAGACCAGGGCATCAGATCACAGACTAAAGGCAGGACCTAGTTTATGTTTCCACCTCAGCTGTGGCATCTGGATATCATGAGGTAGGATGGACCACTGGTGTGGCAGAGGGGTTGCATTAAACATATAAGGATCATGTAGAACCCACTCACCTCTGGACTGCCTGTGCGAACAGCTGCCAGCTGTTGATATTAGGGTTCATGCTGATCTACTTTGATGTAGCACCAGCCCACAATCTCATACTGAGAACTTCTGTTCAAGAGCATTCTATAATGAAACACATCTGGGAGGTGTGGAGATGGCTTAGTTTGAATTTAAAAAAGGAATTTAAGAAAGAAATTCCAGCTGAATGTCACCTAATTAAACATTGGATTGTATGTCTAACGCACACAGAGAGTGAAGAATTGTAGAAAACTTAAAAAAGCTGACCTAGATCCTCAGCACACTTTGTCATGTCGTGTTAAGCGCACAGACACATTGAACTGAGAGCTAAGAGAGTGATCGAAGTCCTCAGGGATTCGTCATCTGCCACCGTGAAATTCCGTGCCGGTGCACGTTCTTACATAACTGCCATTCCGCCGTGGAATATGAAAACCCAACTGCTGTCCTTGATAGACAAGCACTGAACATCAAAGGGATATGCATGAAAATGTGCTATTTGTATATATGTGCAAAATAATCACAGACTCTCTGAAACTAATACACCTACTTATCGTCAACCTGTCACATGTCAAGATGAGCACTTTTTGACATATTTGTCAATATCTAAGTCAAGGAAAAATCATGAAAAGGCCTGTTCATTTAAGGAAATGAAAATAAGTAAACACAATCATCCCAGTGGTGAAAGGAATCTGGAATGGGACCAACAGCCACGTGCCAGTGGCTGATTACGAAATCCTTCCTGTTTTCATAGGCAAGCAATGCTGAGCATCTGACAGCAGTTCGGCCTGATGTAAGCATAGATGGCTATCAGACTGACCAGGCAGCACAGGTCAGTTAATATATCCCACTCAGTGTCTACCTGCCAACATTGAGCATTATATTACAGTAGAAGCCGTAAAATTGGGGAGGTTTCCAAATCCAATGGAATCTAGAGACAAAACAAGTTGAGTGCATGCACTATATTCTCCTCGGTTTCTAAAACACTTGCAGTGTTTTCTTAAATTGTTGCTGGATAAGGATAAGTAGTGTATGGAACATAGGGAAAGGTACAGGTGAGAAAATAACAAATACACTGCGTTCCAAATTATTATGCAAGTGACATATCAAAAAAGATTTCAGTAGAATAAACATTCAGATTTTACTTTTTCTAAGAAAATGTATGTTTGTTTATTTATCCATGTCTTTTTAGATAACTGGTATCAATCTCAGACAAAATAATTTGCCAGATCTATGGAAACCCTACTTAGAGGTTGTTCCACATTATTAAGCAAGTCACAGATCTCATGCAATATGAGGAGGAAGAAAGATCTTTCTGAAGATGAAAAGCATGAAATGGTTCAATGTTGAGCAAAAGGCATGAAAACAACTAATATTGTGTGAAACTGAATGGAGATTATTGAATTATCATGAGATTTCTGAGTGATTTAGAGCACAGCAGAACTCTGTCAGATAAAGGCTTATTAATGAAAGTTCCTGTCAAAAAAATAAATGTATTAAAAGGGCAGCTATAAAAAAAAAGCCAGTGTTGAGCAGCAAACAGGTATTTGAAGCTGCTGGTGTCTCTGGAGTCTCAAGAAGCTCTCCATGCAGGCTGGCAGTTGTGTGTAAAGATGCATTTCAGCCACTCCAAACCAAACCTCACAAAGAGAAACATTTACAGTGGGTTTAGAAATACAGTTTTATTGCTGTGGTGTTTTTTTGCAGCATGGGATAGTGCATAGTGCATTGTATTTCAGAAGGCACTATCCTCCTTTTTATATCATAGCTGAAAATGGCCAGTTATGAACTTCACACATCTTGCAAAAGTCATTTTAATACCCTCAGAGACCCTAAAGGGACCTTCCATCTCACTTCCCAGTATTCCAGCCCAAATCATCACCCACCAGCTCCTTGCTGACGTCGCAGTCTTATTGGAACATGGTGGCCATTCACCAACCATCCAGAAATCTATCCGTTCAGACCATCTATTGTAGTACAGCATTAGTCAGTGAATAAAACTATTTAAAAAATGAGTCTTTATGTATTTCTAAACCCACTGTTAATGTTTCTCTTTGTGGGGTTTGGTTAGTGGTGTCAAAAATGCATCTTTACGCACAACTGCCAGCCTGCATGGAGAGCTTCTTGAGACTCTAGTGGCACCAGCAGCTTCAAATACCTGTTTGCTGCTCAACACTGGCTTTTTTATAGCTGCCCTTTTAATACAATTAATTTTTTCGACAGGAACTTTCATTAATAAGCCTTTATCTGACCGAGTTCTGCTGTGCTCTAAATCACTCACAAATCTTATGATAATTCAATAATCTCTATTCAGTTTTCACAAAATATTAGTTGTTTTCATGCCTTTTGCACAACATTGCACCATTTCATGCTTTTCATCTTCAGAAAGATCTTTCTTCCTCCTCATATTGCATGAGAACTGTGACTTGCTTAATAATGTGGAACAACCTCTAAGTAGGGTTTCCATAGATCTGGCAAATTATTTTGTCTGAGATTGATACCAGTTATCTAAAAAGACATGGATAAATAAACAAACAAACATTTTCTTAGAAAAACTAAAATCTAAATCTCTTATTCTACTGAAATCTTACTGATATGTCACTTGCATAATAATTTGGAACGCAGTGTATAAAGGTAGATTACATTTGAGTAGCCATTGACTTTCATAACAGGAAAAAATCATTTAGTCATCTTGAACTTGAGATGAGTAAATGATGACAAACTTTTAATTTTTGAGCGAACTATCACTTCAAAGGTAAGTTAAAGGTAAAGTATGTAATTTCACTACATGCACCAACAGAATGGCAAAATACATAATGACAAAAGTATCTAAAATATGAGAAATGAACAGTATGCAGTGCTGGGTAGTAACTAATTATATGTAATCTGGATTACATAAACCTAAAATTTAATACATTTCAGACTACTTTTTTATTGATTACATTATTACTTAATATTCACAAAATGGCAGTAAATTATTTACAATTCACTAATTCTCACTACACTAAAAAAAATGCTGGGTTAAAAACAACCCAAGTTGGGTTGAAAATGGACAAACCCAGTGGCTGGGTTAAATTTTTGACCAACGTGTTGGGTACTTTTATTTAACACAACTATTTTTTAAAAAATACTGTATTGCTTGCCTAAAATGAACCCAAAGTATGTTGGAAATTAACATTTATTAATATGTTTAATGAGTAATTAAACAATAATCATTTATTAAATTGGATTATTATTGTTGCCTTTAGTAATTATATGTCTGATTTTTAATTTCCAACCTATTTTGGGTTAATTTTAAGCCAGTCATATAGTCATTTTTAAACAATAGTTGGGTTAAATAAAACTGCCCAGCATGTTAGGCAAACATTTAACCCAACTGCCGGGTTTCTCCATTTTCAACCAAACTTGGGTCGTTTTTAACCCAGCAATTTTTAGAGTGTAATTATTCTGATTTTTAAAAGTCTTCCTAATCTTTTAAATGTTCCTTTCTAAAAAAGCCAATTTCTTTCATATGTTCAGAAAGTTTTCCAGTTTTGTGGAACTGCACACACAAGAACAGTTAGGACACAGCTTAAACAAGTAAAATATTTTTTTGTGTTTTATTTTGAATGTTTTATTTTAGAATATTTTTTTAATTTAATATTTTTAAGATTTAATTATTAGCATTTCATCAATTTATGAACCCTCTGCAGTTACTACACCAACCTCAGTTTGAGAAATTGTGAAATGTAATAGTTTACATTACATTTATTCATTTAACAGATGCTTTTGTCCAAAGCGACTTACAAATGAGGAATTAAACTATTTTCATCATCTAATTTGTATTCAGTAATGGATTACAGTTTGTAAGTAATCTACCCAGCACTGACATTATTGATACATGTTGTTATGGCCCAGTTGCGCTGCTCAAGTAAATCGATTGCAAATCCTTGTAGTGCTACATAAATGACACTTTACCTTTAAGAGCTTGTGTGTTATTACTCAGAACGTGACAAAAAAGGCCATGTTTCATAGCTTAATTTCACTTTGCATGCAAGCCACGTACATTTTATGAGATTTTAACAAGACTTGCAGTGTGTGTGTGCTTGTATCTGGTTCATGCCCTTTGTTTGTGTGCTCTGACGTATGGGTGCGGAACACCATTATGTTTACAAGCCAGTCTAGATCCCCAATACCACTGCACTGTTAAAATACACTCACTGCCTTCTTTTAACTCAAAAGCTTATTAACATGAACACACACACACACAAACTCACTCACCCACTTTTTAGCAGCCTGTGAAATACAATCATTAAGCTCTGATCTGTCTTTCTGTGCTAAGCAGAGAATAAGGCTATTTGCTATCTACAAAATGTTACAAGTATACTGCTTTTTCTTTTATATATTTTGTAAGACAGTATATGTTAAGAATATAAAAGTAATGGTGTAAATGTTTACTGTACAGTCAAACTGAACACGAGTGATATCTCACAGTTCTGTCACTCCCTACATACAGGTTAAAGTAAAGCAGGATAGAGAAAGAGAACGGGAGGGTAGAAGGAAAAGGGGAAGAAGAATAGATAGTGAGCACAGGGTGAATAAGGGAGTGTATTGTGAAGGACTTGAAAGCCAAAAGACATTAAGATAACCGCCATCTGGAGCCTAACAATGTTCATTTAAACAAAACAGGCACATAAAAACATTGCATTCCAAGTCGGTGAAAAATCAAGAATGTTACGTTTAAAAATAAAAAACACACATTGGAGGACTTCTGCACAGCTGTGTGTTTAGAACGGGAGATAAAATTCCAAACCGTCAAGAGGGTTGATGACACATGCTAGTATGACTCGCTAATAACCCTGTGGCTTTCTTGCACTGAACCGTATGTTACCCGTGACAAATGGGTTTTCCTCTGGTGAACTGAACCTTGAACCTCAAGACATCACCATCATTCCTTCTGTCATCATTAAATGAATAAAGAGAGAAGGAAAGAGCATGAAGTCTGCCTTCACTTTCAGAGAAACAGTGTCAAAATAAGTACAGAAAAAGAAGCAGATTTCCTGAGTGAACATCAAATATTCAGACATCAGAGGTCTGACAGTTTAAAAGATGCATGATACATGTGCGCACATAAGATGTTTTTGAGCGAGGCTTCATTTGGCCATGTGCTTAATTTTCAGGAACTGGTCTTTTTGCAGCCACTGTTTTCTTTTCCTGGAAGTGCTCTTACCAAATAACTTGACCATAATTCTCCAAATCCACACCCAAACACTCCCTCTGAATCACACTCAACATACATGAAGCATTTGTAAGTGTATGTGCTTTACATATAGTACAATATAAGCTAAAATGTGTTTCATCATGTGATAATATACAGTAATATTTTAAAAATTATTTTATATATTTATATATATTTATATTAGGGCTGTCAATCGATTAAACATTTTAATCTAATTAATTACATACTCTGTGATGAATTAATCTAAATTAATCGCATACATAATTTTTGCTTTGATTCAAATGAATCAATGCAGGGTTTTATCTGGGTCAAAAATGGTCTTCGGTGGTGACAGACATGGTCATCCACACAAACAGTAAAAAGTGCCCTACCCACGTGATCTGCGAGCCTGATACTGACAATAAAGTACCCATCACTCTCACTGTAATTCTTTCTTCCCCTTTTTTGCAAAAAGTGATTTTATAGCTTTGTAAGAGAAGATGCTTTTTTGCTAAACCTGAAAAGTATTAAAAAGTAGACTTTAGAAGTTATATTAACTAATAATATAATTTTCTACCATATACAATTGAATGCACCTAGCTAACAACAACTTTCTTTGTTCTGGTTTCACCTCACTCCAGTCTAAACTAACTGATTTTATAGGTAGGCCTAATTTACTACAAATTGTCATTTAAATAACCTGAAAATATTGTGGATTATTAAGGCTAATTTTACTAAACACTCTTGCTAAATGGGGTAAGCACACTTATGTTCTCATTTCAGAGTTGTTCGAGTAAATGATTCATTATAGACCGTGTGGACAGATCAGTTGTTGTCATGATTCATTAAAATAAATCTGTTCAAATGAGTCATTAGGTCGCGAATTGGACATTAGCGGACCTTGACGCGTTGCGTGTGAATCGCGATTGTTATTAGGATATTGCAAAAGATTTGTCAACACAGAAAACACTTCAGCACTGGATAGGATTTTCTTTTTGTTAACTGAAAGTGTGGTTTATGTCAGCTGCATGTGCAGGGCGCCTGTCATTCTCCGAAAGCGCCTCGTGAAACATGGATTCGGTCTTACGAACTTTTAGCATTGTGTCAGTTGATTTAGATATTATCTGTGAGGTAGAGACAGTGCAAAGGCGGTGCTTACTTTCTCGCGCGCACGAGGGAGGAGCTCTGCTCGTTCTGTCCGTCAGCGCAGCAGTCATCTCCCTCCTTCATTTTACAGTCAAATGGGGGCTAGAATGGCTCCAGGTTCAAAGGTCAATACGGAATGGATTAATCTGCGTTATTTTTTTTTAACGCGTTATTTTTTTCTCACATTAATTAATCGAAATTAACGTGTTATTTTGACAGCCCTAATTTTTATATATATATATATATATATATATATATATACAGCTATGGAAAAAATTAAGAGACCACTTAACATTGATTTCTGAACTTGGAGTGGTCTCTCAATTTTTTCCATAGCTGTATATATATGTAAGTGAGGATGGCAAAATAAAGTAAACTGTGACATATTATACCCAAAAATACTTCACACAGTGGACTACCAGTAAAATTGATAAAAATGTGGAACCAAAAATTATTCAGAAACTTTGACTTTGCTTAAGTGTTATTTGACATAATTAAGATATCTTTCTGACACAGTTTAACTCTGAGACCTTGTCATATTTTATAAACTATAGTGAATAAACTGTATCAATGCATGAAATGTTCAAGGTGTCTGAATAAATTTGGGTTTGACTGTATATATATATTATTATTATATATTATAAGGTCTTAACTTTATTAACTAATATTATATGATGTACATAAATATTTTTGTGGCTAAAAACAGAAGACATTTTTACCCACTTACAAGAATCTGAGTTTGGTTATTTTAAAGGCACAATATTTAATTTTTCGCAGCTAGAGGTCGCTTATTAAAAACAAAGGCGTAGCTTGATGACGCCTTGATTTCACAGAATCATGGGAGGTGTTGTCTTCACGTCTACAGCCAGTGGAAAATAATCTGATGAGACTCAAGCAGAAATCATATTCATGGATGAGCTAATGTATTAAAGAAAATTACTGTAGTATGCAGCAGGGTGTGGCTGAAAGCTGTTGGAGTGGAACGAGGCCGATTGCTAATGAGAGACAAGCGTGACACACAGCTCGAGAGCAGTGGAGCTTTTATTATGCCACAGAAGACCACTTCCACTTCTTCCGGTCATGCAGCGCTGTTTTATCATATTAGATACATTTGTGTGTTAAAAGTTGTTATAATGCTACTCTGCGTGTTCACTCGGTGGCTGCTACAGTATGAGACACTTGTTGCACACTGCAGTAAGCTAGATCGATATTAGGCATGGTAAAACATGGTATTTGTGGTAAATCAAGAAAATGAGATTTAAACAATAAGACCTACTGTGTTGAGCTATATAACAATGGTTAGTTTTCTGTTGATGAATGCATCCAAACAGTTGCTCACCTGTCTAATTAAACACATAATATATTAAAGCGTCTTTGGTGTTTCCATGGTTTCTACAAAATAAATTGTGGGTAAAGCAGGTATGATTGTCATTGACGGTCAGTGTCATGGTTAAAATTGCGTATTTCTCTGGATTTAAACATTCTTGGAAACATCTGGGATAATGTAAGTATATATATCTATGTCACTATATATATATATATATATATATATATATATATCACTGTTCTAGTGGTCTTTGGATATTTTAATCCAAAAATATTACATATTGTGCCTTTAAGAGGATGTTTTGTTTTATACATTTTTGCAATATTACTTTAAACTGTCTTTACTAACTGATAAAAGACTATTTATTATGTGCACTGAAAGGAATAATATTAATATACATTATTTGTGCATGAGGTAGGGCCTTAAAAACATCAGCCAATCGTTTACGCGATCATCGCGTAAACGATTGGCCCTCTGGCTTGTCAATCAGTGCCGTGACGTTCCTTGTGAGAGATGAGCGCGGCTGCGCGCTCCAGTTACTTTCCACACTCCACAGGCGCTGCATGCACTGTTTTTGTCAGGAGACAGGAGTAACAACTGCAGATTATGAGTTACCTGCGGTGAGTCCGACATAATGAATCCACTAACATGATACAGCGAATGCCGGTGGTAAACACTCGTGTTCCAATACTCGTGCACGAGTTTTGGGAGGCGTTCCTTTGAAATGAGCGGTGAAGGAGGGGGGTTGTTCTTACGCGTGCGCTCATTTCAAAAACTCAGTAACAGTCTTTGGATTCTCAGTCGATGAAAAAAAACCTCTCTATCACCTTTAAATAGGACTAAATCACTAATCAAATATGGATATTTATATGACACTGACCATGTGAAAAACTTTGGAATTCATGCTTGAGCAAACTAATAAAAAATGTTATGCAGAAAAAAATGTTTTATATATAAAATGCATTAAAATTGAAACTAATTTAATTCTTAGTGGTCTCAGACTTTTGGACCCCAATATATATCAGCAGGTCCATTTCAAAACAAACCAACAAAAATAGCTTGCTTCATTCAAAAGATATTTCATTCATATAGTAGACATGAACATTGGTATGCATCACACACAGTCAAGTTCGTAATAGAACAAAAATAGGCCTTATGGTAAACAGTGAGCCCCCCTCACGGCACTCAATCCAGAGAGAGTCTTTGTGTGGGGAACGTGCGGTTGACTGAAATATGATGAGATAGACAGTGTGTGGGGGGAGAGCAAAAACTAAAGACAGCACATTCGCCTGCTCAAGGACTGTCATAACTCATAGTCATTCTCAGAAGACCATGTCAGACATTCATTTCTCAACTTCAGTGTAAAGAACAGCTGGGAGAAGTTTAGAAAAGGGTGTGTGAGCGAGATGGAGAGAGAGAGATAGAGATCAGAGCAATTCTACCTCCTTAGTGTGATCCTAATCTAAAATAATATCATCGTTATAAATGATCACTGCTTTAAAATCATCACGTTATAAATTTTTTTAAATAACACGCTTTGCCCCAATAAAGATAGTGGATCTGAGCTATAAGACTTGCCAATGTAATCAGCACTAGAGGAGTGATTACTGGATTGTTTTGAATGTGACTGAGAGGGAGAATATGTTGCTGCTCCACTTTAGTCCAAGTGCAACACGCTGGTCTGCGGTCTGAAACCTCCTCCAGCTAAGCAAGACAGTGTAAACAATGAAGAAAGACGGAGAGACAGGGAAAAAAAAGACAAAGACTCCATCCTGACATCTTAGCCCTTTGGCAAAGTTATAAAAAGGGCCATTTTTGTTCTAAAAAAGAAAGGGAAAAAAACGTTTTGTGGAATTTTATATTTGGCGTGCGTTTAAAAGCTCGTTTAGTGTGGCATGAGTTTATGGGCTTTCAGGGCATCGTCTGGTTCAGAGGAAGAGTTTTCTCTCTCTGCTGCTCCTGCAGGTCATAAAACTCCTCTAGAACTCCCACCTATAAACATCCACACAGGTAGATCAAGAAAAGCCTTCACACTCTAAACTGAATAAACAGCGCTGTGTGGTAATCACACACACATGGGCAGGTTGAGCTGTGGGAATGCGTCTCTTAAAACCGGTAGGATTTGGGAAGTCCTTGTAAAACCTGATCTCTCAAACACAGATAACAGTAAGCGGTGCTATCTCTCGCATTTTAAACCTTCTTAATGCAGCTTTCACATGGCACAGGCACGCTATCTAAGCCTGCATGGATTCATTCAAGCATCAAAGCTCTGGTTCCAGCTGCTAAGATGAAGTTAGCGCTGTTCGGTGGTTTACTACCGTATGCCGTACCATATCAAACATCTAATTATAAAGGTATTACTCAGAAGGGTCTCATCGATGATCAAAACCACACGAAACTGAAATCTGCAAAGTAAGGATATTTATACGTTATTTCATTTTTTATGTTAGGGGGTATAAGTCCCAGCATAGCTCTGATGCCAAGCTTATATTATAGCTTATGAGTTTTACTCCTTCAGACCCACCTGCTGGGTCGCCCAGACTACACCACAATGAGCTCCTGCCAAACTGCAGCCAGACCACCAACACACAGTCTAGCATCACTGCTCTTAGATGGATTTTTCCCTTTCTCGTTCTCCTTTTCGCTCCCTTTCATAGCAAGTCAGGTATTTAGGATGCCGATCTTGAATAATCAAACTGAAGTCTGGTCCACATTGCAGCACCATCCACTAAAACAAGATGACAGGATCTGATGGATACATCACATTTGCTCGTTTTTATGTGCTGTTATATGAAATTGACTATATGACAATACTTAATTATATAACACAAATTCTATAATTCTATAATTAATTAATGATATGAAAAACTATTAAAATAATTGTGCAGCAGGCTTCATGATAGGTTGAAAAAAAAATCAAGTTAAAGGGTTAGTTCACCCAATAATTTAAATTCTGTCATTTATTACTCACCCTCATGTCGTCCCACACCCGTAAGACCTTCATTCTTCTTCGGAACACAAATTCCGAAAAATATATTTTTGATAAAATCTGATGGCTCAGTGAGGCCTCCATTGCCAGCAAGGTCATTTCCTTTTTCAATGCCCAGAAAGGTACTAAAAACACATTTAAAACAGTTCATGTGACTACAGTGGCTCTACCTTAATATTATAAAGCGACGAGAATACTTTTTGTGCGGTGATTTCAAAACACTGCTTCATGAAGCTTCGAGCTTTACAAATCTTTTGTTTCGAATCAGTGCTTCAGAGCACCAAAATCACGTGATTTCATTAAACGAGGCTTCGTTACTTCATAAGTGTTTCAAAATTTAAATAGTTCACGTGACTTTGGCAGTTTGACACACGCTCTGTTGATCTGGTAGAAGCAGGAAAAATGGGCAAGCGTAAGGATTTGAGTGAGTTTGACAAGGACTAAATTGTGATGGCTAGAAAAATGGGTCAGAGCATCTCCAAAACTGCAGCTCTTGTGGGGTGTTCCTGGTCTGCAGTGGTCAGTATCTATCAAAAATGGTCCAAGGAAGGAACAGTGGTGAACCGGCGTCAGGGTCATGGGTGGCCTAGGCTCATTGATGTACGTGGGGAGCGAAGGCTGGCCTGTGTTGCCTGATCCAACAGACAAGCTACTGTAGCTCAGATTGCTCAAGAAGTTAATGTTGGTTCTGATAGAAAGGTGTCAGAATACACAGTTCATCACAGTTTGTTGCGTATGGGGCTGCACAGCCGCAGACCAGTGCCCATGCTGATCCCTGTCCACCGCTGAAATCACCAACAGTGGGCACGTGAGGTCCTACCATCCATGTGGATGTTACTTTGACACAAACCGCCTACCTAAGCATTGTTGCAGACCATGTACACCATTTCATGGAAACGGTATTCCCTGGTGGCCTCTTTAAGCAGGATAATGCACCCTGCCACAAAGCAAAAATGGTTCTGGAATGGTTTGAGGAGCTCAACAATGAGTCTGAGGTGTTGACTTGGCCTCCAAGTTCCCCAGATCTCAATCCAATCGAGCATCTGAGGGATCCATGGAGGCCCCACCTCGCAATAAATATCATAATTTTAATAACTTATTGTTAAATCATGATAGAAAAGTAATAATAATGGTAAAAAATGTTTTTGGTGATTTCAGATCTTCCAGAAGAAATAAATATTGATTTATATATACAAATATTAAAGGAACACTCCACTTTTTTGAAAATAGGCTAATTTTCCAACTTCCCTAGAGTTAAACAGTTGAGTTTTATCATTTTTGAATCCATTCAGCCGATCTCCGGTTCTGGCGGTACCACTTTTAGCATAGCTTAGCATAGTTCATTGAATCTGATTAGACCGTTAGCATCACGCTTAAAAATGACCAAAGAGTTTTGATATTTTTCCTATTTAAAACTTGACTCTTCTGTAGTTAAATCGTGTACTAAGACCGACAGAAAATGAAAAGTTGTGATTTTCTAGGCTGATATGGCTAGGAACTATACTCTCACTCAGGCGTAATAATCAAGGAACTTTGCTGCCGTTCCATGGCTGCAGCAGTGCAATGAAAAATATCAAAACTCTTTGGTCATTTTTAAGCGCAATGCTAACGGTCTAATCAGATTCAATGAACTATGCTAAGCTATGCTAAAAGTGGTACCGCCAGAACCGGAGATCGGCTGAATGGATTCGAAAACGGTAAAACTCAAATGTTTAACTCTAGGGGAGTTGGAAAATGAGCCTATTTTCAAAAAAAGTGGAGTGTTCCTTTAAATACCGATTTTACAGACACAATTTTGAAAATTATTTAAAAAATAGATTATATGACAATAATTCATTTTATGACAATAATATAATTCTACTATTAATTACATGAAAAATGTATTGTTCAGAAGTCAGAAGTTGCTAAATAAATAATTAAACAAAAAATTTATTCCATGACATAAAAATAATATAATTCAATAATTAATTACATGAAAATTAATTCAAATACATTTTGCAGCAGTCTTCATGAATGGTTGTACAATAAAACAAATAGGCAAGTAGGTAGGTTGACAG
This sequence comes from Chanodichthys erythropterus, assembly GCF_024489055.1. Lineage (NCBI taxonomy): Eukaryota > Metazoa > Chordata > Actinopteri > Cypriniformes > Xenocyprididae > Chanodichthys > Chanodichthys erythropterus. The sequence continues at coordinate 16,542,556 of NC_090239.1, forward strand.
GTATAGATAGACATACAGAATGTTATGGGCAATTTTTATCAATCCAAAAGTGTTAAGTATTGATTATTTTACAGACACAAATATATAACAAAGTTTAAGGAGAGTGATTAAAAAAAAAACTGTGCTTTCGAAGCTTCATAAAAGACAATAAGACCAATGATTACCATTTTGTGCACAATATGCATCAGTGCCATCGAACAAACTGTGGGCCTACCATCTGCAGCTAAAATTCCAGTGTGAGATGAAATACTGCATTTATTGTCCTAGAATGGCCATGGGAACAGGGTACAATGAATCTTCAGATTAAACAATTTGCAGACACAGTGTGCCTGTGTGTACGTGAGAGGAGACAAAGATAGAAAAGAACAGATATCCAGAAGTCCTTAATTATTATAGGGAACAAAAACAAGTTTAAGGCAGGATTCTCTACATTAGCACTTACAGAAGTTTTCCATTATCTACAATATCCATTTGTATGTACATCTATTCTCAGTCCAGTCCATCTTTCCACTTCTTAAAATGACCTCAGAGTAACACTCCCCTCCCATTCTCACTCCCATTCCGACATACTCGCTGTGGGAATAACAGCCGGTGACTGCCCCAAGTCTGGGAATTCCTCTCTGACAAAGTGTGACTTTTACATAACTCTGAGCTAACAATCTCATCCCCTCCCATAAAAGACCACAGAATTCCCAGTTCGCCTTCAGCCCGTTGTGTCTAAATGTTGCTGCGTTTGATAGCATGTTTGCATTCCAACAGATAATGAGCAAGGGAAATGAGATATCTGCATCCTTATCATCAACACAGATACCAACCAAGAAAACACAACACTATAAATAGAGCCAATCACAGGACAGTAGCATAACTTCTCCTTAACACTGAACCTGAAACAAGCGTTCATTTTAATACCTGACATTCAGTTTCTTCGTTTCAGAAGTACAAAATCAGCTTTGTTTATTCCCTCAGGGACACCCCAGCTGCAGTCCTTGGGGGCCACCCATTAACCCGCAGTGATTCTTTTATCAACAATAATTGTGTTGGTCAAATTTAAACTTGATTGCAGATCATTTCAAATTGTTATTTGGATGTAATTAGGCTTATTAGTAGGTCTGGTTGTAAAAACAATTTCTTGAAGCAATCAAAGCCAAGATAAACATTGAGATCTATTGCTCCTTCCCACCCATTCCTATCTCCATCACTAGACATTATGTTCTTTTTCAAAGATTATGTGTCTTTCATCTCTCAAACCAGACTTGGGAAGAAAAAAGAACTGTAGATCAGTGCGAAATGCATGTTATTGCTGAAGCATGCAACAAACAGCCAGAACTCTCCACACAACAAGCCTGACCAGGCAAGAGCACATGACCCTGTGATCTCTGAACTTTTCTAGCCTTCATCTCTAACCTCTCTGGTTGGGTCAGGCCTGTGCGATGGTGGCCAGGCAGTAGGATTACTCATGATAAAGAGGTAAAAGACACAGAACATACAAGGACTGGTTGTGCGCTTGTATAGAGAGAGAAAAACAAAGTATACCACAGTGCAAAAGTTTGAGGTCTATAAGAGTTTTGAATGTTTTTGAAAGAAGATTCTTGTGCTTACCAAGGCTGCATTTGATCAATGATACAGTAAAACAGTAATCTACAATGGTTTTTCTATTTTAATATGTTAAAATGTAATTTATTCGTGTGATGGCATCTGAATTTTCAGCATCATTACTCCAGTCTTCAGTGTCAAATGATCCATTAAAAATCATTGTAATATGCTGATTTGGTGCTCAAGAAACATTAGATAATTACTATTATCAGTGTTGAAAACAGTTACTGCTTAATTTCTTGTTGTTTTTCAGGATTCTTTGACAAATAGAAATAAAAAAAAAACATTTATTTAAAATAGAACTACTACTGTATCTACTGTAACATTATACATCTTTACAGTCACTTTGATCAATTTAATGTGTCCTTCCAAACAAAAGTATTAATTTCATTAAAGCTGTAGGTTTTGCCTCTTTGTTGTCATCTTTGTTTGAAACCTGCAATTGCAGTTATTTGCGGAATTATCATCTTTATATGGGTTGTGCATTGACACGGCTCCTCAGAGCGGATGAATCTAATGTTTTGAGAAGAATGCATGGCTGTCAGTCACCGCACCATCTTGGAAGTATGACCAAAATAAGAATTTTCACCAGAAAATGTCACAAATCTGCCACTTTTGTTCTGACCAAATGAGAAAAAAAAGTATTACAATAAATCATGCTGCCAATGGTGATTAAATCTAATGATTGCTTAGCTCATATCACATCAAACCGTGCAAATTATTGTTATTGTTATACTTTTGTTCTCAAATTGATAATGTTAACAACAACAGCATTGCGTAACTATGTGTATTTAGTGTGTTTTTGCATTACCTATAGATTTCAATTTCCGTACAGTCTAAACTCTAATGTTAATTGGTCATACCATACAATCCGCCATCAAAATGATGTTTAAAGGATTAGTTCACTAGTTTATTAGTTCATTAGTTCTTTCTTCAGTCGAAAAAAAAAAAAAATTTTGATTGAAAGTTTTTGATGAAAACATTCCAGGATTTTTCTCAATATAATGGACTTCAATGGGCACCAAAGGGTTCAAGGTCCAAATGACAGTTTCAGTGCAGCTTCAAAGGGCTTTAAACGATACCAGACGATGAATAAGGGTCTTATCTAGCGAAACGATTGGTCATTTAAAAAAAAAAAAAAAAAAGTTTTATAAGCACAAATGCTCACCTTGCTCTGTTCTGCAATGCACGATCGTGACGTCACGTAATATGCAATTTATGTTGAAAAGGTCATGCTTGACATAGGTGGAAGTACAAAAAAAGGTAAAACAACAATGTCGGACGAGTTTTTTTTTTTTTTAAGCTTAAATTTTTTTAATTATTTTTTTTAAATGACAGATCATTTTGCTAGATAAGACCCTTATTCATCATCTGGAATTGTTTAAAGCCCTTTGATGCTGTCATTTGGACCTTGAACCCTTTGGTGCCCATTGAAGTCCATTATATGGAGAAAAATCCTGGAATGTTTTCAACAAAAACCTTCATTTCTTTTCGACTGAAGAAGGACAGACATGGATATCTTGGATGACATGGGGGTGAGTAAATTATCAGCAAAAGTTTATTTAAAAGTTAAATAATCCTTTAATTATTACAGCTGCTGTGAGAAAAGGCTATAAATGATCCGCCTCCTGCAGCATCCTCGCATGCCATATAGCCTACTAGCTGGGACTCCTTTATGTAAACAGACGTGATGTAATGGCGCAAAGACGAACGGCGGCATGCTCGAATTTCCCAAGAAAACCTACATTTTTACAAACTTATCTTTGTGAATTGGGCTAAGGTAAGGAGAAAGTTTTGAACATTGTCTGGTTATGTACTTGCTCAAAAATTGATTTAGGATCATTTTTAACCAAAAAAAGTTACAGACTGCAGCTTTAATTCAAATAAATAAATAAAAATAAAATTCTTACTGACCCCAGGCTTTTGAATTATAGTGTTCATATGCATCACAGGGTTCTTACAGATGCTCTAAATGTAGTCTATCAATGTGGTCTGCAGCTGTAAATTTCCATTCCGGAAACCAGAAACAGAAAATATCGGGGCCATGGATACATGAGAGAAAGAGAGACAGACAGACAGACAGAGAGAGAGAGAGAGAGAGAGAGAGAGAGAGAGAGAGAGAGAGAGAGAGAGAGAGAGAGAGAGAGAGAGAGAGAGAGAGAGAGAGAGAGAGAGGAATGATTTGCATGGAAAATGGTATGGCATGGAACATCCTCCTAATGAAATCTTTCAAAACATAAATCAAAATTTAACTAGATTAACATTTCCACCAAAAAATACCAGTGCTTACATGGTAGGACAGTGTAAAGTTGTAATACTGTGGTTAAATAGATGTAGGAAAATGATGATTCAGTATGCAGATGCATGCAAGAAAAGACTAATTGTAATTCAGTATGCAAATATTGCAATGAATCATTCTATTTCAAACCTTTATCTTTAAGGGATAGTTCACCCCAAAATTCTGTCATGATTTAATCATTCTCATGTTCTTCCAAACCTGCATGACTCACTTTCTTCTGTGGAACTCAAAAGATATTTTAAGAAATGTATCGAGGTTTTTTTTTTGTTTGTTTATTTTCGTCAATGGACTCCAACGCTGTTTGGTTCCCAACATCCTTCACAATATCATCTTTTTTGTTTCTGCAGATGAAAGAAGGTAAGTTTGGAACAACATGAGGATGAGTAAAGGATGACAGAAGTTTCATTTTTGGTTGGACTATACCTTTGAAATTCATGGAGACAAATTATTTTAATGAAAGTTTAATGAATGAATTTAGAAGAACTAATCATAATTTAATTGAAAAGAAACCAGAGTGGTTGAGGAATATCAATAACGTGCTGCCTTGCAAGCACAGTAAATTCTCAGTTTTAGCTGTATCAGTGCTATGTGTATGAAATCCACATACACACACAGCAGATACAGCTAAAACTGAGAATAACACTGGAAAAACAATACAATTGCCAGTTATATGAACAAATGCTTTCCATACCGGACCTGAGGTCATTAAGAACTCCAGAGAGCTGTTCACTTTACTGGACCTGAGATTAATCAGAGCCATGGGGTTCTGGCTGCTCTGGACATCCTCACCAGCCAAACGAGAACAAATCTCTTTCATAATACCTTATTTCCACAGAACACGCCTATGTTTTGATTCCTTTGCCACTGGTGAGAGTGAGCCGTCTTAAAAACAGACTTGTAATGGAACGATACCAGGACATTTTTGAGATTCTTGATTTCATGATACATATTTAATTCAAAGGTTTCTAGAGGACAGCGCAATAGTAATCTATCATTGTTATGATTTAAACAGGTTCCTCTGTAGCTCATCTGATAATATTCTATTGATAATTCATCACTCAATGATCTAGTAATTATGTGGCAGAACAAAACACAGAATTTAATATTCGCCATGCCTAAAACGGCAATTTAATATAGTAAAGGATCTGTTGTTGTTAAGGCCGCTCGACTGCATATTAGCAGCTGATATTAATTACTTTATGTATTAATAAACTAATTACTTATTTTGCTAATAATAATTAAATACCTTAAGTAAGAAAAAATATGCAAAAGCAAGTCCTCTCAGTCCCTCAGTCTCACAAACCATGGCAAACCAACATAAAAGCCTTTTCCCAAAGACTGCAGTAGTTATTACAAGCGAGAAATGTAATTTTTTTCCCTGCATTTCGATGGGGTTGAGGAAAGAAGGGAGAACCAGTTACGTCTGCAGTATCGTGCAAATCAAAGCCCCCTTTAATTATTATTTTAACTCTCAGGGATTTTCCTCTCCCTCCTCAGTATCCACTGAAACACCACTCTCAAACTTAAAAGCTCACCAAAAACTGCTTTCTTTCATCACATAAGTTCAGCTCTGACTTTCTATTTGAAGGCAGATATTTAGCCTGGAGGAATCTGAGGTACCTGAATAAAGTAACTTTAGAGAGGACAATGAAAAGTCACATGTTTGCTGAAAGACAGACCAAAAATCACCCAAAAATCTAATTTCTGTCATTTACTCATGTTGTTCCAGACTCATATGACTTTTTTTTCCTCTCTGGAACACAAAAAGTCAATATTTGAAAAATATTAAGGCAGTTTTTTAATATAATGAAAGTGAATGGTCACTGGGTCTGTATAGCTCCACAATGGCTAAAACAAACAAACAAATAAATACAAAAACCTATACATTTTGTATGTGATTTCCTCACATAAAGCTATCTTATGGCTCCCAAAGACTTTAGAACAAAAGACTGCTTTTATGATACATTTCTTTCTTTCTTTCCTTTTTTTTTTTGTGGCATATTTGAGTTTGACAGCTCAAGTACCCATTCATTTTCATTATATTTAAAAGAGTTGCCAGGATATTCTTAAAAAAAAAAATCTACTGAAAAGAAAAAAGCATAAAGGCTTTGACATCCCAGGCTCATTGAAAAGTGTGCCTGTGGTGACATTTCTGCAAAATTATACAACATTAGCGGTGTCTGAAATCACCCCCTATATCCTCATTCATAATTTCCTACATTAATCTACTAATATAGTCCACTTGAAGGAGTAAATGAAATCAAGTGAGTGATTTCGGACACTGAGTTTTATAATGTTTAATCATTTTTAATAGAGAAACTTAGTAATGAAAACTGTGACGAGCAGGGCGGGCGAGAGCTGTGAGGGAGTGGCGCGAGGTCAGTGTCAGCTGCGCGTTGCACCGGTCTCGGATCTCTCACGGAGGAGCTCCGGAAGCACAAAAGGAGGAGCGTGAAGGACGAGAGAGGACCAGGCCTGGACTTTACTTTATGATTGTGTGGCCGGCAGAAGTCCGTGAGGGTCTGCTGCCATTTACTTTCATTTTGTATTTGTTTATTTTATATATTAAAGTTGTGTTTAACGTCTGGTTCCCGTATCTATGAACTACATTACAAAAACATTCATCTTGAACTCTGTCATTGAAACTATGTACAACTCTTAATTAAACAATGTAATAATCAATGAAAAAGGATATTACGCTGTACTCACATTGGACCAGCGGTTTGGAAAATAGAAGATGATACAGCTGTATGCGCCATCTCCTGGCGAGGCACGGGAATTCATTTAACGTGACCTTCACAGTGCATTATGGGTGTTCTTTGAGTGTACATTGGTTGTACACTAGGGCTGCGTTCCAGTTCGGTTTTTAAATGCCCTTCCCTCGCTAACTTCCCTTGGTCTCGTTGACTCGGATGTACGTCATTGCTTACGTTGCACGAGTGCCCATTTCTGGCGGAACCTTTGTATTGGCTGAACTGGAACATCCTAAGCCCTTGATCACTTGGAATCCGCAATGGAGCTGATTTATTATTTATTTTTTCCCCTTCACGAAGTGGAACGCACTTCAAAATGGCGGCAGGGATTCCCCCGAGGGGAAGTGTGTAGGGAAGTTCGCGAGTGCGTGTCTAAAACTGGAGTGGAACGCAGCCTAGTGGGGTGTATTATGGGATTGAATGAGTGCACTTGACAATGTCCACTATTGTTTCGGACACCACTACAAATGGTTGTTCCCTCAAATAGTGCCCTATTTAAGGGTATAGGGGCTGATTTTGGACACAGACATTGTTTTCGACACTTTCAAATTGAAATGTCCAGTGAGTGGCACTCAAAGTACGAACATGATGAACATGAAGCTGCCAGTGATTTATTACAATGGTTGTTCGGCATTTTTAGTGGCGCTAAAAGTTTGATGCTTTGTCGTACTTGCAAAATAATGTACACTTCCCACTAAACCGTGGGAAAAAAAAACCCCTACCCACTAAACCGATAGTTTGCAGAAACATTAGTTAAAAACACATTTGCTTAAGCAACCATGCCATCTTAGTTTGCTTCTACAAGTCGTTGACAAGTATTTGACTATATCAATAGTGTTTTGAGTTCATAATATGGTATTGTGCAAGAAACCGTGCAAAAACAATTCTTTGCGATAATCTGCCACCATAATTATTTTTTGTGAGAACAGGAATAGATGTTATATGAGTGAGTAAATGATGACATACATTTAATTTTCAAGTAAAATACTTATCTAGAATCAGTTTAGATTGTATAATCATATCAGTTAAGACTACACCAGTCTTTCTTTCCTCTACCTCCTATGAGAATTCTAACCGCACTTCAACCGATGTAATATTATTAGTTCTGTCTGCCACCTCAACTCACTTCCTGCAGACTTTGAGACTTCAATTTCTGTACTGATTTATTCCACAGAGACTACAAACGGCCTGTTGTCTGCAAACAGCATGTATTGTAACACCATACGACCTTGCAATTATTAGAAAAGGCTAAAAGGTCATCTCAGATTCAGTGCAATGTGCATTCTGATTGTTAGTGACAGATTTTCTTCTGCCATAGCAAAGCATTGGGATGAACTCATACCATCATTTCCACCTCTCACCCTCATCACTTCTCCACAAGCAGTCAACCTGTTCCATTTCACACTCTCCTCCTTTCTAAAATCACTCAATAACCTCATCTTTTTCCAATCATGTCAATCTACTTCTCTTTCCTTTCCATATCGCTTTGATGACCTTTGCACCACCTTCATTTGATGGCAACTTACTGAACAGACAGTTTTGGATCTCAGCAAAAGGGGGTCGGGCCAGGCTGTTGATGGCCCCACACCTCTGTCTCCCTCCGTTCTATCAACGTATGTGCAGATTGGAGGGAGGGTGGAAAATTCCTGAGCTGTAAGCTAGCTGCACTCCTGGGCTCCCTCCCTCCCAAATTAAAGGCATGTGTGGAATCTCTAGTGGAGGCTCTGACAGCAAGGAAAGAGGGGAATGGGGAAAAGGCGAAAGGGAATTAGATGATCCTCGAGAGCGTAGATGACCAAAAAAAGGATACATAAAAAATCGGAGTTAGATGAGAGTGTGAAGAGAGTGATTTTCTCTAAGGATATAACGCACAGAGGATGAAAGAGAATAGCAGAGATGGTTAGAAGAACGAGAGAAAGGCGAGAGCGAAGGGTGGAGTCGCTCCCTGGGGAAGGAGCACATGTGCTTCCTATCCAGCGCTCCATGTGTATCTCTCCTTTACTCATTTGTAAGCCCCCCTCTCTCTGAGCTCCTGGAGTGGGCGGAAGAAAGGGTGTTCAAAAGTCCTCAGCACAGATGCGAATAGCCCAAATGCCAGTTTAATAAAAAGAAAACAAACTCTCTCCTGCTTAACCTGACTCACCAGAGGGGGAATTAGAACAGGGGGTCATGCAAGATTGTCCCACCCAATCCCACCCTCTTCCTTGCCATTCCCTCCTTAGAAAAATACAGATGAGGAGAGAGATACATCTTATTTGGGCTTCTCTCTGAATTTCCTCTGGAGACAAATTGCTATACTAGTGGTAAAGTAGTCAGTGGGTGTCCAAAAGTCATGTGAAAATATACTGCATTAGTTTCTAATTAAATAAAATGTTTTATTAGGGCTGCTTGATTATGGCAAAAATCATTACTTTGGTCAATATTGAGATCACAATAATTAATCACGATTATTCAGTGACTCATGGATTTACGTAATATATATAATATACAGGGCTTGACATTAAAGCTGCTGTCTGTAACTCTTTTGGTTTAAAAATGATCCAAAATCAATTTTTGAGGAGTCATGCTGAGGCACAACCCATGTAATGATGATAAGAGATGGCTACAAAGGGGCAAATCTTACGGACTGCAGCTTTAACACCCGCCAACCCATCAAATGCAGGTGGATTTCAGCAGTGGTGTGTAACGCAGTCACTCCTACTAGCCACTTTGGCAGGATGATTTTCTTAATATAATATATACATTTTTCAATTGTAGTCTTATAAAAAGGTATCCGAGATCTCCCCAACAGCGAGCTGCCACACAAACCTGCCTCCCCTCATTCGTTTCATTTTCTTCAGATGAATATCGTTGGTGTCACAGGGTGCGAATTTTCGCATGGGATTGTGCAAATTTGTACTAATTCCCAGAGATTTTTCACACATACCCAAAGTGTGTGCACATAAAGCCACCTCCCAGTGATAAAAATGAGTATTTTAAACTGTTTATTGTGCTTTAAATAGTCAAATACACACAAAATAATGTCAAAATGGAGGGCTTGGCAAGATTTCACGTAAATACAGTCAGCTATGTTTTAAGTGAATGTAAACAGTTGAAAAAGAAAACGCATGTGTAACAGTATAATAAATCTGTGTGTCAGGTCTTAAAGTGACAGCAGCCTAATATACCTGCTGCCAAATTATGAGATAATGTTAAAAATATATATGTGGCAATTCTTCCCTATGGTATTTATGTCAAAATTATGGCCAGTGAAAGTGCTGAGTTGCTTTGGAAAACCAAACAGAGAGAGAGAGAGAGAGAGAGAGAGAGAGAGAGAGAGAGAGAGAGAGAGAGAGAGAGAGAGAGAGAGAGAGAGAGAGAGAGAGAGAGAGAGAGAGAGAGAGAGAGAGAGAGAGAGAGAGAGAGAGAGAGAGAGAGAGAGAGAGAGAGAGAGAGAGAGAGAGAGAGAGAGAGAGAGAGAGAGAGAGAGAGAGAGAGAGAGAGAGAGAGAGAGAGAGAGAGAGAGAGAGAGAGAGAGAGAGAGAGAGAGAGAGAGAGAGAGAGAGAGAGAGAGAGAGAGAGAGAGAGAGAGAGAGAGAGAGAGAGAGAGAGAGAGAGAGAGAGAGAGAATATGCAAATAAATAAAATACCACCACTGTGCATCACTGTAAAGGAAAGGGGGTGGGTGGAATTTATAATACGAGACAAAACAACAGTATCATTGAAAAACCAAACATGCAGCAATAAACATTTTATCTCTACTTTGTTTTCATAATCATTAATGCCAAAATTGTAAATGAAAATAAAATACGATTAAATGCCAGCCCGTTTTATTTAAAGTTACATTATTTGCAGTGAAAAATTAAATATTTACATGCATAAGAGTTTCTTAATATAGCATGTCCTCCTTTCATTTTAACGACAGCAGCACTCAAGCTGACATGGACTGATGATCATGTTATCCAGCATGATTTGGGAATGTTCACATCTTCTGCTGGAAGCAACAACATCTGACCTTTTGTATAGAGGAGTTCACATGGCTGACATCACATTTTTTTTTTTTTTTTTTTTTTTACATTTAATTAGTAACCAAGAAACAGTGCAGAATTGTATTTATTTTTTATAATTAATTTTACGCTATATTGTTCCTTTTTACATTACAAAAAAATATTAATAATAAAAAGCATGATGTCAGATTTTTGAGCTCCACTGAATATGAGCTGCATGTGAACATACTCTTGCATGCGAGCTTCTTAATGAATTCTTACACTATAAGATTGTAATTCAGTACATTTAGTGAATTATATCCTGGCCCTGAACACCCTGAGGAACCGGACCAGAGATGAAACGAGTAACACTACTGATGCTCTGTATTTGTGGCACCTTACAAACCTATTTAAGAATCTTCTTGACAACAAGTAAGCTTTAGTCAACTATAAATGTCACTACCACAAGGCACCGAGGAGAAACACCAGCAATTAATGAGTTTAGCTTCAGGTTTACAAACAAGATGAACATCACAAGAGCCCAGAGAAATCATAAACCTTTAAATGGCAACATCATCATGCGGACTCAACGGTTCTGGCCACTGGCCCCATGGCTGCTTATTTATGCTATCGCTGTGATTATCTCTTATCTAACAATAAAAATAGCACGCTTGCTTCAGTGGAGATATTTCTAAGGAACTGTTAATAATTCTGTTATTTTTGCTCCACTGAATGATAGAGGAGGAATTTAGGACACATCACTCTATGAATTTCCCTACCATTTCCTTGGACAGGTGACCTCTGTTAGAGGTGAACTAAAAATGGCCTGAGGGAAAGGACGCAGAGACCAGCTCATCGCCACAAAACTAATGCCAGACGTCAGGATGCACGTGTAGAGCATGTGCCGTGTGACCTTGCACAGGTCAGCAACATAGCCTTAAAAAGGTGACCTTTGAACTTTGACCTTTAAAAAGCCATAAAGTTTTGACATTAGAGTGTTTGTTTACCTAATCAGGTCACTGAACATTCTTGTAGCTGTCAAGACCTCTCAACGGACTCTCTTGAATTCTGAGCTCATTTTCTTTCACTTTTTTCCCTAAACTGAAAATAAAGTGGGAATGAATGTGTTTTCACTTACTGCTTCTTATGTTGGTCTTTCTATTTTAGTTTTATGCTGACAGCATCAAAGATGTTACTGTCCATATGACATCAGCAGATGGGTTTTTCATTGCCATGCCAGACATCATTACCCCATAACAACCTCTTATTAAAAATGAATTGACCTGTCTACTTGTGTGCATTTGTCTGTATTTAGATTCAGGCTGAATCAGGATCTAATACTCGTTCAAGGTTCAACTTAATGCTAATATAACTGGTAATTAAACATACATAAAAACATTTATTTCATAAATGTTCGTTTATTTCCCCCCACTTTCAATTATTTTCCTTCAATGAAAGGTTAGATTTTTGCTAATTTTATGAATTAAAGATCAAAAGGATAAACAATGCAGATTTATATTTACAGTCTTTGAACATAGTTACTATAGGTGCCAATAATTCTGATCACCACTGTATATATTTTTTTTTAACAGAGGACAGTGTGAAGTACACAGAAATGCCAAACAACCACACACAAACAGTTGAGCACAAAGAGAATGCTGGGTCTTTACATGGGGGTGGTGGGATAATGGGGAGAATCCCTAACAAAGGCCATTTTGACAGAGCGAGCTTTGTTTGCATCAGCCCACAAATTCATCCACTCCAAATGAACTCGGCAGAAATAATAGGACTTTAAAGAGTGCTGGCCCTTGAAAAATAAAGCTGTTCAGCACATGATGTTGACCTTTTGTTATTTAACCTAAACCACTTTAATCCTACCCCCGTAATGAAAATAAAGTTTATAACGTGCCGAAAAACATATTACAAAGCTCATTTTTATGTCTTTTATTTTATTTAGCTTTTTCCTCCAAGTTTGTTGTTGTCAATTTCACATATAAAAAAGCAGTGTATGTTTGTACAAAACTATCAACACTACTACGACATTTTAGATATGCGTTGTGTTCAAATGCTACTCATATTGTTTGCACATCTAGCTTTGCAACCATACGAACAATCTAGGGACCATTCACAGAAAATACGTTTTTACATTAAACTGCACTGCTTTTCCATTGTGTTTTAATGTAAACATGACAAGGGGTTCTAAAAATGCAACACATTTAGTTTAACAAAAATTCATCTCTAGCTTCCCCCTACGTCTCGTGTTTGTAAGTGCAAAAATGCATTCTGTGTGAATGGCCCCTTCCGTGCCCTTAAAAAATTAATTTGAGCGAATCGGTTGGTTCAGATGGTCAGTGCTAATTAAATTTTTGTAAACGATTCTATTTATATGGACTGTCCAAATGAACCGATTCCCTAAAGGGATTCACAGAATCAATTGAGGCCCTGCATAGAAGTGCCTGCAATCCACGCACAGTCACACTACTGCGTACAGACACACACACACACACACACACACACACACACACACACACACACACACACACACACACACACACACACACATTCATGTACAAAAACAAACTATTTTGAGTATTATATGCGTTCTTTTGCACAGAGATTAACTTTATCCTCAGATCAATGAGGCCTACAATCAATCAGTTTCAAAAAGAAATACAAAACCTGTCCTAATTGAAAGAAAACAATTTGACAAAAAGATTGAATCCAATATTTGGTGGTAAATATAGTATAAGAGATTTATAAGCTATTTTTTGTAGGCTGGTCATTTTTTGACTGGGAACACCGCAAATGTGTGACTTTGTTCCATTTTGTACAAACTAAAAGCATTCAAACATTAAAGCACACTAGTTTGATAATAAGTGTTCTTTTTCATATTTTGTTGAATATTGACATTAATCCACTGAGATGCGTAAGCTCAGATCAATGATGCCTACAATCAATCAGTTCCAAAAAGAAATACAAAACCTGTTCTAACTGAAATAAGTTTATAATACATTATAACCAGAGATTTACAATCAATTTTTAAAAGGCCAGCCATTTTTGACCCCCCATTACCTGTTTTGTAATCAGTGGTCCAGTCAGAATCAGTGTGGTGCTGGAAATGATTATGTACTCTTCTGACCTTAGCTTTTCAGTACTATGAGGTCATCTCATCTCCTTTCACTCCAAGCTATCCACCATTCACCTAAATCACGTTAACAGAGAACCTAGTTACTGCATTGCCAAATATAGACTAATTCAGAGTCTCTCTTAAGACTTAAATTTAATTTCAAACTGACATCAGTTCATTTACAAGCACACAGTGCCACTCCTGTTCCAGCTGTATGGCAGGATGTGCTTTAAAGAGGTCACAAATTGAGAAATCAAATTTTCCTTGATATTTTGACATGTAAAAGTTCATTGTACTATAAAAACATCCTGTATGTTTCATAACTTAAATCTTCCTCGTTAGTCCAAAAACAGCTTTTATTGAAATCAAGCTCCGAAAATGACTTGATTTGGATTTTGCCACATTACGATGTATTAGTGTGACGAATGACCACCTCTGCAGGATCAGATCAGCGCCTACTTCTATATTATCACACATTTGGCCCCATCCACTGGCCCATTAGTGAGGAGAGAATAGAGATACAGGATCACTGGACTAAAATAACATTACCTTGTAAAGGATCCTAACACTAGGAAAGTTTTATTTATGTATTTTCAACTATGCAAATGTCTCAGTAGAGGAATATTTGTTTGTTTGGTACATCACACTGGATTCCATGGTAAATCATGGACAGTAATGCAACAACACATAAGTAACCGTGTTCATTCTAAAGCCTGATCTGTGACCAGTGATTTCTGATTATGTACTGATTTATGTACAGTAAGATGTTCTTTGTCTCAAAATCGTTTATTGCTGTTTATGCATCCACTGACTAAACGGTCAACTTCACATTGTTTCTCTTAGTAGCATGAAAATAATTTAAATTAAATTATGTGAATTATAATGTGATTAAATTATATACAGAAAGCAATCAAAGAACCCTCCCTTTATAAATCGCTGGAGCTGTCAATCACACAGTGCGAGTTTAACATTGACAGAGTTCTGGACATTCGACAGAACTCTTGTTATAATCAATGACGCTTTCTACACTGCACAATGAATCTCTTATTTACATAGTGTTTGCACTGTTATTTATGATGAAACATTCGAGTTGCAATGACAGGATCACTGCATTCATGCACTCAACAGACATGTCTGTCATCGGCTAGAATGCTAATAGCTGCGACCTCTCATGCGACGGGAGGGACTAGATCTAAATATAATGCTATAATCAATTTTCATGATTAAAGTTGTAAAAATTTGAGAGAGTTCCACATGTAATACTTATTTCATATGCAGAGATGTTAGACAATCATAACAGTGGGTGTATACATTAAAGTCTCACAGCAGACACGTCCCTTAAAACAAAACAAAAAAACGTTAAAAACAGAGGGTTAAAATCAGGGTAGGAAATGACATTTTATTTCTAAATTATGACAATTTTTGATGTAAAAATCATACAAATATTAAAAAATTATTTTAAAAAATGCAGTTCATGACCAGAAATGCAGAGAAACATTCTTGTATTTATGGCAAAAAGATTTTAATAATTCATAACCAAATCCTCAATTAAATGATTAATTACAAAGATTACTGTCAACTCTGCTCCTATTAATGCATTAAAATGGGTTTAAGGCAGATAATCTTAGGCTCCCGTTTGCTAGACACAAACGCCTACTCGCACACCTAAAGAAGAACTGTAGAAAGAGGAGAGTGGGAGAAAAATGTCCCTATAGTTCTCCAAATGTGAGGTGAAGACGTTTAAAAGATGAAAAGAGGAATAGGATCCTACTGTTGTGTGTTTCAGTAATGAAATAGGGAAATAGGAGAGCTGCTTCTTTCTAATAGTTTTAGCAGAGACAGATCATAGAGTTTATGGTTCCAGGAATGGATGTCATTACATATGGATTCACCACTACTGATGGAACCCAATATTCATGGAAAGGCTCATGCTGATGCTCCAGAGTGTTTGAGAAAGAAAAGGGAGAGGGTATAAAATTCTAATTTACTCAAACTGATAGCAATCAAATGTCCATGTAATCAATTTCATGCATGTGGTTCTAGTTTTCATGGTGTAATAAGACATACATACGGTGCGAAAAATTGGTGGCTAAAACAAATAGTCTCAGGCCTGAATAACAAAACTTCTTCCTTTTCCCAATTTCCCCTTTTTCTACCATCAAGAAACGCATCAAC
Organism: Chanodichthys erythropterus; assembly: GCF_024489055.1. Classification (NCBI taxonomy): domain Eukaryota; kingdom Metazoa; phylum Chordata; class Actinopteri; order Cypriniformes; family Xenocyprididae; genus Chanodichthys; species Chanodichthys erythropterus. The sequence continues at coordinate 16,558,468 of NC_090239.1, forward strand.
AACTTCCCTACCCTATATCATGGCCACAAATCAGCACTCAGTCACTGAACTCGGTATAGCGTCTGACAAACTTTAAGTTTATTACTCACCCTGCACTGTCAAGAGCCCCCAAAAATGCAAGAATTGGTGACGGGGGAGAAATCCTGACCTCAGGCCAGTAGAGTAGAGTGAAGGTTTAGGGTTAAAGGTGCTCTAAGTGATGTCATGTGTTTTTAGGCCAAAACATTTTTTGTCACATACAGCAAACATCTCCCCACTATCCGCTAACTGCCTGTCCCCTGAACACACTGTAAAAAACACGGTCTCCACAAGCTCCGAAAACGGCAATAAAAACAAACTGGTGCAGCCTGGACCACAAAACATAATAAACATGCTCCTGCCAATAACTGACAAGAATGATTTTAAATGCATGAAAAAAATGTAAACTGACTAGACTAAACTGACTAACTAAAATTTCATGACTGTTTCAGGAAGCACGGAGGGGAGGGGGAGGAGGAGGAGGGAGGGTCTAGCTAGCCTGTTTTGTTTGACAACACTTCGAACGTCAACAGGAAGTTACTCCACCCAGGATCACTTAGAGCACCTTTAAGTTAATTTCTGTGAACATTAAGTGCATAAAAATCAAAATCAATGAAAGGGCGCATATCAAAGCAAAGTTTTTTTTTCATGCAGGAAGAAAACAAAAACCCAACACAACTATTTCCAACTGTGGTGATAATAATACAAAATGTTTCTTAAGCACCAAATCAGCATATGATTTATGAATGATCATGTGACACTGAAAACTAGAATTATGGCTGCTGAAAATTCACTTTCCCACACAGGAAAAAAATTATTGTTATCTTATTGTACTATATTTTTGATTAACGGGGTCGTATAATGCCACTTTTACAAGATGTAAACTAAGTCTCTTATGTCCCAGACTGTGTATGTGAAGTTTTGGCTCAAAATACCCCACAGATATTTTTTTATCTTAGCATGTTAGATTAGTCACTTTTTGAGGTTGAGCAAAAACGCTGTTTTTGTGTGTGTGTCCCTTTAAATGCAAATGAGCTGCTGCTCCCAAGAAGAGGGTGGCGTTTCAAGAGCTTGTGTTTGCACCAAGCGGCAACCTCTCCCAGTCTCTCGTGATGCCAATACGGAAGTGACTTAAACTGCGATTCATCGACTGGCCGCTAGGGACAGGCTCCAAAATGTTCACAAGTTGGTTCAAATTGTGGTTTTGGTCTATACTGCTAATTTTGCCCTTCATGACAACTGTGAGGGGGGTGAATTTTTTCTAACTGATTCTTTTAAATTATATTAAGCCTTAAAGTTCTGCATAATTAAGGGCGTGGTCACTTGAGTGACAGGTAGATGTCTGTGAGCCGTCACTTTACCTTAGCTCATTTCAGCCGCTGAATTTGGCATCTCAGCCGTATTTGTGCTCGATTATTTTATATAATCATAAAATATGGCTTACTGCATAATATTCGAGACTGATGTGTGTCTGTGTAGATGTGCATGCATGGGGAAGAAACAGAACACACGTTGTTGGATCGTGGCATTGGCTAAAAGTTTTGTTTGTGAGATTTACTACAATGACAATGGCAGGAGGATATCAAAATCTGACAGCACTGCTTGGATATTATAACTAAAACTGCTGCACTATTTTGAAAAAAATATACTTTGGACACTCATTGGGCTCATTTGTTTGTTAGATACGATCGTATACAGTTTTACAACATAAACGCTGCTCAGATCGCATCCTTTCTTGAAGAACGATGACAGAGAGCAGATCATTCAGAAGAAATGTTATGCAAACAATGGATAATATATCAATATTTCATGGAAAAAAAGTACTGTTTTTTGTTTTGCAATGGACATTTATATTTTACCCAAGTGCCACAGATTGGATTCGTTAAGTGATCTCTATTATAAAGGTATGAAGTCCCATTTTTAATTTTCCATGTTGTTATTTGCACACCCAACACAAATTACTTGTGTTGGAGCATCTTAAAAAAAACACTGTAGATTGACAGTAAACCTTTAGAACTTTCTGATGATAAAACTTATCTTCATTAATCATTTAGATAGTATCTAGATAGATAGCTCCTTTGCTTGCTAACATGGTCACGTCGAGCTAGGCGGGCGTGGTTTCAGCAACCAATCACATCAGCTCAAACCACCTCCCCGCCTCTTTGCCAATTTTCGGTTATCCGGGAGTGACGTGCGGTGACGCGCAGCTAAGATGGCCGCGGCCTCATTTTCGCTTCAAAACTGCTGTTTAGAAATCTATTGGTGACGTCACGGACACTACGTCCATATTTTTTTAGTCTATGGTTTGCACACAGTGTTAGCAGCACTGATTACCTCATGAAGACACACTGAAAATGTCAAAAACTGTTCAGCCTTTTATGTTCAAACCAGAGTCGGACAATGATGGAGAGACTCAAGAAGAAGTGACAACATGTAGAATGCAACAGGACATTCCTGAATGGTTAGTTGATGAATTTATGTAGCTGACATGGAGTTAACTATCTTAAAGTCATTGATTAGCATATTCTATCATGATAATCTATAAATCTCTCATGTGGGAACTGTTGTAAGATTCTACAGAGCCACAGAATATATGCTGCATGAAGATACAGGTATAGTTTAATTTAATTACAATTATAATTTGTCATGTTGTCATCTTACTTTTATGACATGCTATTTGTGTTACGTACTGTATTGCAATAACATGGCCTCACCCTTTTGTTGCGTGTTCTCGGGGGTAGGGTTTATGTAAATCTCTAACAGCAACTAACTAAACATACTAACTAAAGTTAAAAAAAGTGAAATCATAATCAACCATACCTTTAAATAAATGCAGCCTTTGTGAGCATGAGTCTTTTTTAAAACATTTTTAAAAATCTTACACACACACACACACACACACACACACAAACAATGATAATATACAAAGAAACCCAATCTCTGATCCCTTTTAAAGCTGGCAAGACCCAGACACAAAGAGCAGAATATGTGTTTCTAAAGTGTGTGTGTTCTTTTGTGCAAGGTCCAGTTAGCTGTTTTCACCCCTCATTAGTAACAGTAAACTGACAAGTTTTAAACAGAGACATTGCATATTGCAGTAAATGGAGGCCTTTCCAGACACCCATATTGTGTTAGTGCTGACTGTATTGCAGCCAGGTCCTCGGCACCAGAACAGTAGACGAGAGAGAAAGAGAGAGAAATACCATCGACCAGCATAGCTCTATCGTTCCACTGAGGTCGAGTTTTGGTGCCAGGCTCAATTAAGCCTTGCTGAGGTAGAGAACTAAAACAATGGGAATTGTGGGTGTAAACAGAGGCCCATTCTGATAACCGAACTTCGGTGTGTGTGCGCTCGAGCTAGCTAAAAACAACAACAGAGCAGGACTTTCCACCAGTTTACTGAGTTAATGCTATTGGCTGGCGCAGCGCTTCCGATAGGGAAAACAACTGTGTCAGAAGCTTTCTCAGATTCTCTTGATCCATGAGGTGCTTTGGGAAAAATCAGCAGCAAAAGGAGGAAAGGCAAAGAACAGATTTACAGACAGTGACCCCTCACTGACAGGGAAAGACAGAGAGAGAGAGAGAAAGTGTTAACCTGTTTTAGTCGTACAAATGGTACTACAAATGATTGGCACAAGCACTGCGGAAATGGAAAAGACTATAGCCACTCTGGACAATAGACTCGAGAAGGAAAAGGAAGTTAGATTATGCCTGGGTGTGAATGATACCAAATGAGAAATCATGTGAGATCATGTGATTGTAGTCGCACATTAACATATCAGTTGTGGACACACAAGTGTCAAATCACTGCCTGGAAAGGTGTCAAATAATATCTGGAGAATTTTATAGATATCAAAGGCTTTAAAATGGTAAATTGCACCTAACCAACAAATTCCTCTAAAGAGGTTGTAAATAGCACAGGTTTTGACTGAAATTCCACTAAGACGGCAAAGCCAAGACCATTTTCATTTCATGTTGTTTTTCCTGCAAATCCCCCCTGTGTTTTTCAAACCCTCAAGCCACCTTTCCGAAATTCTTTCAGGCTCAGGAGAAAAACCTACAGCCAAGAAAAAGTTGAGGGAGCAAGAGAAAAAATGAGAGTATATATTTTGTACATAGTCAAAAGCAAACATACTCTATGGGTAGTACTAAGAACAGTTGGAGAATATGACTAAAACACATCGCCACTGGAGCCAGGGTCATAACAATCATCATTTCAGGAAATAACCATCATATTTGAAAGGAGTTTGTTTAGATTGGCAGCAGGGTGAAGAAAAAAAAACTAGTGCAACCTGACAAGTATTACACCCAGCGGAAACCTCAACCCGTCTGCTGCCTCAGAGGCCGAGCAAACACACAGGAGGTTCAGTTCCCTGGCCGAACCAAAATAATAGTTTATATTGGTTATATTTCGAATTACAAAATAGATTGATCTAAACATGCTGTTTAAAAGTTTGGGGCCAGTAAAACCTTTTTTGTTTTTGTAAATACATTAATACTTTTATTCAGCAAGGATGCTATAAATTTATTTCAATTGTCACAATTTACATTGTTAAAAAAATTATTTCATATAAATGCTTTTCGTTATATAATTTCTATTCATCAAACAATCCTTAAAAATGTATTATGGTACGGTTTGTATCCACTAAAATATGAAATGAACAAAAGTAAATTAACTGAATATAGACAGTACAATTAGGAACTAAGCCCACTAATTAAGAACTACTTATTCTCTATAACGGAGAATCACCAAAATGCACATGAAGAGTTGGGAAGGAATTACTAAAATGCAACAAAAAACAAAGAGCAAAGAAAACAGTCTCCAATTTCAAATGGTCATCAGCTTTAGTTTCATATGGTCCACTCACATTGATAAATACATGCAAACAACAACAACAACAACAACAACAACAACAACAAAAAAACATTTTAGTGGGAACAACAACAGTATTAGCAGCTCTGCGTGACTTAAAGGGATAATTCAAAATGAAAAATAACCCCAAAATGAAAATTTGCTGTTAATTTACTAACCCTCAATGATGTAGGTGACTTTTTTCTACAGTAGAACAGTAAGGAAGATTTGTAGCTGAAACCGTGGTCCTCTGCGATTCATATAGCCTAATGGAATTCAAAGGGTACCGTCACTTTGAGAAGGGCAAAATAAAAAATAAAAAAATGCAGACAAAACAAAATTAATACCCTCAGCTCCGTCACGAGCGCGAGCTTCCGGTCACATAATGACGTATTTACGGTAGCAAAATCACGTGAGCTGACGCTGTGTTTGTTTACAACAGAGAGGGAACACACATATGCTGCATTGTTCATCAAACTGGTACTTACTTATGCTTATCCTGGATGCCGCAACGATATAAAAAATTATGATCACGTTCATCACGATCTCAGTCGGGAAGATTTACTTTTCAGATTCTTAACGTTTGCTGCTGTGAACCAAAGTCCCTTTAAGACAAGTCATTTCACTCGGCGGCCATCTTTCAAAACGCCTCTCGGGCATCATGCAGCTCCAAAGCTGTTTGCCAAGCTTTCGATTAAATTGTCTTATTTGAAATCACCAATTAAATCTGACAACAACTGTCTATTTTTTCCCCCCAAACGCTCGAATCATGACAAAAAAAAAAACTATTTTTATGCTGGATCAAGCTAATTTGCATGCGCAGACCTAAATGCGCGTCTCGTGCCTCATTTAGGAGGCGCGTGTCTGACTTTTTCTATAGAAACCGGTGCTTTAACGGCCGCTGCAGTGACGTGATGACTTTACCAGTCGGCGATTGGCTTTTATTTAGAAGGCGGGACTTAGTCCGCCATATTGTGCGTTACACTTTCTCCCATTCAAAACAATACGAGTGACACGTCTTGTGTTATTCTATAGTCTTTGTGAACGCACTCAGGACCATTTGCCGAGGCTGTGGACTAGAAATAATAATGTTTTCAATAATGTTCAGTTTCTTGAATAGACCGATCGTTTCACTTCTTAAAACCTCACTGTATCGTCAGGAGCCGCGGGTATTAATTTTGTTTTGTCTGCATACGTTTTTTTCAATCTCAAAGTGATGGCACCCATTGACTTCCATTATATAAGTTAAATCACCGAGGATCAAGATTTCAGCTAAAAATCTTCTTTACTGTTCTGCTTAAGTCACCTACATTTCGGATGGCCTGAGGGTGAGTAAATTAACAGCAAACTTCCATTTTTTGGTGAACAATCCCTTTAAGATGTCATTGTGTGTAATGTGACTGTAAGAACTCTTATGAGATATAAAGATGGAGATGAGTGAGCAGATAAACTATTGTAAACAGGATGATCCCACACACATATAAGCTCATAAGGATATTGAGTACTTACTACTTCCTCTATAACTCCATCCTTCGCCTGTCTTAAGAGCTCATGACCTTCCTCACATTCTCATACAGCAACTGAAGTTCAAACACACTTCAGATGGTTTAAAGTCTGTTGTTCTCTGGCCCTCAGTGGAGGTTGTAAGGTTAAGAGAAAGGGTTTCAACTATACTTTAGTCTTTGACCTGTAACCTCATCAAGTTGAGTGGTAAAACAGCCATGCACATAACAACTAACCAGCACTCCCAGGAGACTTCACACTCTCTCATCCTCTCCCATTATTTTGCTTCCCTTAGTAGTACTTGTCCTGTGATACAGGCTCAAAACGTATTTCCTCTCTATTTGCCAACAATCTATCCGTTTCCTGCCCTCCCCACCAAAGTGCTGTAGTTCTTCACCTTTCCCATGTCTTTTTCCATCCATTTTGTCACACTACCTTCCAGTTTATTATGGAGGTTAGTCTTATGTAGAAATTTTAAAGGCAGGGTAAGCAATTTTATATATATATATATATATATATATATATATATATATATATATATATATATATATATATATATATATATAAATACATTGTTATACTGGTTGAAACTCTCACATCCAGATAGCAATCAATAATAGAAGTGGTCTAAATATTAAATCATGTACATATATCTTCTATGGAAGTCCCAGGAGCAAAAAATGTTCACCCAATCATTGCATTCGGTCCAAATTCAGGTGATACAATTTCCTACCTGGCTGTCAGTGTATGTATTTTCATACCGTTCTGTAAGGCTTTGCAGAATTGTAGACAGACAGTCACTGAGCACCACAAACAAACAGCAGCAGCCTTTTACAGTTCCTCCTGAACCAAAACAACGAGTTTATGCTGTGTTCACGCCATGTCGCAACTGTAATTATGAGATGGCAACCTGTGACGTTCAACCCAGAGCTCTTCACGTCCTCAGGCTCGTATTTATGCGTTTCTTTGTCAGCACTATCAACGCCGAAATGAATCTGCAGCAGTCAGGTGGTACAAGTAAGAGCTCTTTAAGTCGTTTACGTTCATTATTATGTGCTTTGAGACATGACGAGGTAATTTACTGCCAACTCACATTTTGTGCGTTCATGCGTTTTGAAGAAGGCGTGGCTTGGAAGAGCACTCTGAAGGGAGGGTGGGATCTCATGCTATTTGCTATTGCAAACCTCTCCAAAATTGCCTACCCTACCTTTAAGGTCTCGTTGTGAGAAATCAAGACAGATTTTGAGATATAAAGTCACAATTCACAGATCAAGAGAAATAAGACTTCTAAGGAGTAAAGAAAATATTAGAAATAAAGAAGCCCAAGAAGAAACAAACAGTAACGGTCTGATTGAAATTGCTTTGTTTTAATATCTTATAAAATATTATGTACACTAGTTGACAGTGAATGTTTATTCTTTCTGTACCTCTCACAACACCATGATACTGATGTTACATGATGTTTGCCTTTAAATAAAGTTTGTTCTACATTAGACCGTTGTATTGGTTTTGCAATGCAGAGAAGATGGAGTCTGTGTGTGATCTAAAAATCACAACTGTTTCATGCAAGCTGTTTAGTGTTCAGAGGTTCTGCTTCACTTCTGTGGAAACTAATGATTGCTGTTATCAGATCAACACAACAACCATTAAGCTCCATTTTTCTAGGAGTCAAAGACCGCAGTAGACCTCTTCTTCCTACGTTATATCATGTTGAGATCTACAAAGCTTTTCTTTCATGTGAAATACTTTAGAGGAACGAAAATTGGGCTTAGTTTTTAACATTTCTTAAAAGACTTACAGATTCTGACTGTATAAATATATATATATTTCACATTTGTTCCAATCTTTGGGCACGTTGGTCATTCCCATTTGCTCTTACAGAAGTCTCTTATTCTTGTTGGTGAGAGATTATTGACCACATTACCTACTAGGGTTTGTACTTCCCTTCTTTGCAACAGTTTCACCACCTTTAATCTTCAGAGAGTCTAACAGGTTCTTTATCCTTGAACTAGCTGGTTCCAGTTTTCTCTTTCTGCGACTTTTCACCCCTGTTCCTGAGGTGCCTGAAGGAAGGAGAAGCGCAGCGAACCCCCACGGGAAAACCGACTCAGCCGATTGACTAGAACTTCGGTTAAGAATTTCCCTCTTCTGAAGAAGCCAAGCACTTTCTTGACAAAGTTTCACGAAACGTTCTAGCTGTGTTGCGTTAACGTTCTTGCTAACGTTTAGAGTGGTTTCGAATGGATTCTGGATGTACAAAGCTGTTGTTTCTGGTTTGGTCTGCTCCTTTCCCTGGTGAAAGAGATAAAAAGCAGGATATTTAAGCCTTCAGACACTTAAACACACAGTGCATGCACAGACAGTATTGACATCAATTGCATCAGCATTTTCATTCAAATTGTTATGCTGACAATATAATTTGCTACAAAAAAAGGTATAAAATTAGAAAAACTAAATTTCACTAATGGTCATAGACTTCTGGACCCCACTGTATATAGTGTCCACTGCAGTACCAGACACTTTCTTTGAATTGACTATATACACACTGCCCTCTGGTGGCCGTTTGTGGAAGGTCTGCTAAGACGTCAGCAGTGTCCTCTGGGAGTTTGCGCATGCATGCACGTGTCATCGGTGGATGACTCACCTTCCTAATATTGATCGATGCCTTGTTGAAGGGAAAATTGCCATAAAACTCGAAGAATTCCTGCAACAGTTTCTCTGCAAGAAAAAATTAAATCAACAGAAAAATAAACGGTATTAATATTTTAATGTCATTAACGATCAGTAAACATTGAATGCATTACAAAAGCATTACAGAAATGAGCCATCTGTCCAAAGGTGAAAAGGTAAAACCTTCCATCAAGTTTGTGTAAATTATGAAAACAATCTATGAACTCACCTAATGTGTCTGTGTTCTTCTGCAGTGTAATCTTGCTAAGGTCACTGACAATAGTGCAGTCATTACCCTCAATGACACACTTATCTGATGGTCCTGGAAAGTGCACACACACACAAAACATAAATATTATGTGATGGACCGTCCATTTAGAAATGGACTGTGTATCACTATTGTGGTGGCATCAGTGTTCTTGACCCTGCTGGAAGACAAGAAACAATAATTGTGTGTAGACAGTCGACTCAGGACAGCCACATAACATGATGTATGCTGACTTTACCGGGGTCACAGACAGTGAGCTCTGGTCATAAAAGCTCTGGTCTTTCAGCTACCATAACGACATCAGTATAATGAAGTGTCAGTAAAATGTAGTTTTTTTTTAATGTAATAGTATATTATAGCAAATAGCAATAATAATAATAATAATAATAGAGTTCTGATTGTTTCAATATTCATTTTCACACTCAGGTTTCACTGAATCTGAGCATAGTTGAGTCAAACTCATGTGCCACAGCCAGGGCAGATCATCTCAACGAGAACCAATATCAGTCATAACTCAATTTTGACCAAATGTGTAGTTCTGTATTTCACCTCTACATGGCAGTATAGTACAATAGAGAACTGCAGAGAAGCACGTCTGTAAAAGTACAGTTGTGTATACCTGCAAGATCCTTCAGTTGGTCCAGTGTGGGCAGTATGGGAGGATTCCTCTGCTGTAGAAAGAACACTACCATGACCGTTAATGTGAAGTTGGTGATCCACGCTCCTGGAATACTGCTTGTGATGTTATGAACCCGAGCCCAGAACCGAACACTGAACACTAGATGCCGAACACGAGGGTCCAGCTGTCCGTAGAGAAATAGCAGTTCTGAACTCTTCATCGCCACCCTGCACACACGAGGGCATTATGTCAGGGCGATTTAAAATTATGGCACATCTACATACAAAAAAAATACAAAAGAACAAAATAGGAAGTCCTATCCTAAGGTTATCATTTCAATCTCTGTTGCTGTGTTGTTGTTTTTACCTGTGGGGAATCAAGCTAAAAAGAGCTTATAGTTGTCTCTGCATATTATTTTCAAAGAAAAGAAAAAAGAAGATTTGAATCAACCAATAGTGAGAGTTCGGGCAGGACTACGCTGTGTTCCAAATTATTAAAAAAATTTAAAGTTACCAAAAAATCAAAACTGACCATTTTTGCAGTATTTATTATTAATGATTTATCCATGCACGATTAATATTATTTTTTAAATTCATGAACCCTCGCAATCTAAATAACTCCCCCTCCCTCTTGCAACGACATCTCTTCTCTTATGACACCTTTACCGGTGCGAGGGCGGGACAACCTGTCACTCACATGAGATCACAGCATTAGCAAACCATAACGATCCAATCAATTCCAAACATATAAAATCAAGTTGTGGCGAGGGGGGCGTGGTTCAGCGAGGTCTGCAACCGGAGAGAATAGCGGGAGACGTTTGGTAAGTGAGTGGGTTGGATACAAATCACGAACACCTGTTTCTCATTCCAGTGATTGGCGCGGAGACAGGTTAAAACGCCGTGAGAAGCAGGAGCGTGTGAGAGAGAGGGGAACTGTTGACTGAGTCGAGTCGAGGTTCGTGGAGTGAAGCCCTTGTGGATGGTGTAAACCAAACTTGGAGAGAAGCCCTTGTGGATAGTGTATGCCGAACCTGGAGTGAAGCCCTTTGTGGATTGTTTATTTTCGTTGTTGTGCGTTGCACAGTCCTTCTGTTGACATTCAATAAAGACTCAGTCAGCAGTTGTTTGTCGTCCCTGACCACTTCCTTCCCCACTACGAACTTAAATCTACTGCACAAGTCCCTTGGCTCCCACTAGTGTTGTAGTCAAGACCACCTAAACCGAGACCAAGTTGAGACCAAGACCAGTGTGCATCAAGACCAAGACTTTGGGCGGTTGAGACTAGCACTCCTCAAATTCATCTGAAAGACCCACATTTACTGCCCGAGAAATGTCTTATTTTTAATAAATAATTACAATTAGAATAATAAGATGCAGAGGTGGAACAGAAGTTGCATCTGAATTGGTACAGTTACAATTGCATAAATAATGTTGAGATTAATGTTTTAAAAATAAAATTTTGTTTTATTGAACATTTGTAAAAAAATCAATATCACGTTTACAATTGCTCATATTTGTGAAAACAGCCCTCTTGATATTGCTTAATTTTATCATATGTAATAATATAAATATAAAAGATCTTACACAAATACTTTCTAGCAATCATATCTTTAATTTTGTGGGCATTTGTATTAATTTTGGTGACATTTTTGACACAGTCCCTTGTTGATTTCTGACCCAGCACAACAGTAACAAAATAAATGAAATTAGAAATAAGTTATTGATTGCATTTGAAGCAGGAGGTTTTACATCCAATCAAATTAATGATGTTAACAAAGAAATCATGGCAATATGGCAATTTAGCAATATCCCCGCAGTTGTGGTCTTGACCGGTCTTGAAATAAAATCCTGAGTCCTTTTAGTCTGAGACCGAGACCAAATGTGGCCGAGACCAAGACAAGACCAAAAAAAAAAAAAAAATGGACTTAAAGGGATAGTTCACCCACAAGCCATCCTAGGTGTATGATTATCTTCTTTCAAATGAACACAATCCGAGATATATTTAAAAATAGCCTTAGTCCTCCAAGGTTTATAATGGTTGTGAATGGTAACCTACATTCTGAAGACAAAAAAAATGCACCCATCCGTAAAAAATGATTCTATACGACTCCTGAGGGTTAATAAAGGCCTTTTGAAGCGAAGGGATTTTTGTAAAAAAAAATAAAAAAAATACATATTTAAAACTTTATATATTCAAACTAGCAGCTTCCGGCAAAAAAAACGCACACAGAACGCACAAGTCAACTTGCACCAAATGAGTAATTGTCTGACGCGATGCAGGATGTAGGAGACAGTATTGTGGGCTTAGATGCCTCTCATGGTTCAAACAAATACAGCTGGGCAACAAACTCAAGCTCCACTTCTCATATATCGAAAGCCTCTGACATTTCTCTTTAAAATTTCTCATTTTAAACTTCTAATTCGTGACCAGTGTTTTGTTTTGCTCTCTCCTCTGCACCTCCGCGTACGTCATTGTATCGGGTAAAAGGTTGCTCTTCTGCCCAAATTGACGTGCACAGGTCGTCCACCGGTAGTTTTAATTATGGATATTTTTCTTACAAAACCACATCTCTTTGCTTCAAAGGGCCTTTATTGACCCTCCTTAGTCGTATGGATTCATTTTTTATGGATGGATGCATTTTTTCTGTCTTCAGAATTTGGCCTACCATTCACAACCATTATAAACCTTGAAGGACTAAGGATATTTTCAAATATATCTCGGATTGTGTTCGTCTGAAAGAAGATAGTCATATACACCTAGGATGGCTTGAGGGTGAGTAAATCATTGGATAATTTTCATTTTTGGGTGAACTATCCCTTTAAGACCGGTCTCGAGTACTACAACACTAGCTCCCACCATACATTTTTCTTATTCAAGAAGCTGTTTCACTTGTTCATACGTCACAACAGGAAAGAAAAGTCTATGGCAACTTCCGTTTCATGTTGAATTTAAGGTGGAGTGTTTAGGGTAACCAAAAATGTGAAAATCATTATTTTGCAGTTCTATCTGTTGTCTCTAGGGGTGCAAACAGCAGCTTTTAATGAAAGAAATATTTAACAAAAATAAACAAATAACAATAAATGCATTTTATGTTCACCAGTCACTCTGTACACAATAGATTGCTCTTTGTCCTGTGTTCATATCAACATAAATCATCCAAAGACAAATGCATTCTGTGTTTCTAATTATGCACATATGGGTGTACAATATAGGCTATACATCTGGGAATACCCCTCTCTAACCCACAGGGGACACAGTGCAACAAAAAGAGCTGAGCAGGTTTCTGTGCATTACTGGTGTGTCACCTTCTAAAAAGGAAGCATCAGGGTGGTGACATTTGTTTTGGGGAAGTGTGAAAAGGAGAGAGATAATAAACTGACAGTCCTAATGCCAACATTATACTAAGCAGACATCACATCAAAAATATAAAATTACCTGTTGTTGGCAGTGAGATCACACTGAAAGCCAGAGGGTTGGTGAGAAAACCGGACAAGAGGACATCGAGCTTGGAGAATGTTCTGGACTCCCACACATCCAGGGCCGAACTGGTCTACACATTTCCCAATGACTGAGAGAATACTCTGGGTCACAGCCCGCTCTGAGGCCCCTCTCTTCACCTGGTACTCCAGAGACAGTCCTGTGCCCTGTTTAAAATATGACAGCATAATAAATAAACTAAAATAAAAAAAATTCTAAACTTACTTTTTGTTACATGGAATAAAAAAAAAACAAAAAAAAAAAAACATGAATAATTAAGGCAAAAACAAAACATTTTTGGGTATTTTATACCCAATTCTGCCAGCATTTACTCATCCCTATGTAATTTCAAAACTGTATTACTTTTGCAGAATACAAAAGATATTTTGAGAAAAATCTCCATATTTTTTGTCCATAAGGTAGAAATCAAAAGGTAAACTAACTGTTGGTAAACTAATTATAAAATCTAATATAACACTATTTGGTAAATATACATCTGTGACATTTAATATTTTGGCTTTCATCACAATATGTGTCTTTCTACAGAAAAAAAATATTAAAATCAAAAATTTGAGCCGGGGAAGTTTCCAAAATTTGGTAGATTTGACATGGAATGACCCTTTTGTGTTCCACAGAAGAAAGAAAATCATACAGGTTTGGAATGACACGAGGGTGACTAAATGACAGCAGGATTTTAAATTGTAGATGACCTTTTTATTTTCAATTCAATCTACATAACCTAAGCCCACATCACTGACCTTTTTCTTGCTTGTTGCATAGATGCCATCGAGGTCCAGAATCATGTCGACATCACAGCCCAGTTTGCCGAAGCTGTTGACAGTGGAGCCGAAAGGCCTGATGATGCATTCTGGGAAATATGCTCCAGCTATGTCTCCAAGCAGAGAACAAACGAGGAAGCGCAGACTGATGTTCTCTTCTGTGAGCTGTAAGGCCTCTGTCAGACATTGCAATTGCTCATCTACCTGTGGAAGAAATGAAGAGTAGATGCTTGTTTGTCCTCAGATCTGAACCACCAACAAGCAGACATAACACTCAAACAAATTAAATGAAAACTTCTGCATCTCATGTGCATAATCATATGTCTTGGTTACAAAAAAAAAAAAAAAAAAAAAAAAAAAAAAACATTGCCCAGTGAAGACTTACACTGTCCTTTTCTGAGAGCAGTTGGGTGATGTCACCAATGGATGGAGGGGATTGCTCTTGGAAATTTGGCACGGGTTGGTTGTTCGACTGACTGCCTGGCCATTTCAGTGACAGCAGACGAGATTTGAAAGGCACCGCAGCTTCATGTTCAACAGCTGGTATATTAGTGTTCTCCTTCAATGAGGCGATGCTCTCTTTACTGGAGAATTCAACTACTGCATATGCTCCCTACAGTCACAGATAAACACAATTCAGTCAAATTTCTGATCTTTGTCACCAAACATCACATGAGTATCTAGAACTAGATATTACATTAAAGGATTAGTTCACTTTCAAATTAAAATTTCCTGATAATTTACTCACCCCCATGTCATCCAAGATGTTTATGTCTCTCTTCAGTCGAAAAGAAATTAAGGTTTTTGATGAAAACATCCCAGGATTATTCTCCATATAGTGGACTTCAATAGAGCCCAAACGGTTGAAGGCCAAAATTACAGTTTACAGCGATCCCAGATGAGAAATAAGGGTCTTATCTAGAGAAACCGTTGCTCATTTTCAAAAAAATAAATAAAAATAAAATAAAATTCAAAATTTTATACATTTTAACCATAAATGCTCATCTTGAACTAGCTCTCTTCTTCCTCTCTATTTGAATTCCGGCAGTGTAGACGCTTTTAAGTGTATTACTGCCCTCCACAGGTCAAAGTTTAAACTAAATTGTCATATACAATATGTTAGTGCAAGTATATAACAATTAATTCAAACTTTAACCTGTGGAGGGCAGTAATACACTTCTGTCTACACTGCTGCAATTCAAATAGAGAAGAAGAGAGCTAGTTCAAGATGAGCATTTATTGTTAAAACCTTTTTTTTTTATACATATAGAAAAAGAGCAACGGTTTCTCTAGATAAGACCCTTATTCCTTGTCTGGGATTGTGTATAATGTTTTGAAGCTGCACTGAAACTCTAATTTTGACCTTCAACTGTTTGGGCTCCATTTAAGTCCACTATAAGGAGAATAGTCCTGGAATGTTTTTCTCAAAAACCTTAATTTCTTTTCAGCCGAAGAAAGAAAGACATGAACATCTTGGATGACATGGGGGTGAGTAAATTATCAGGAAATTTAATTTGAAAGTGAACTAATCCTTTAATTGATGTAGTTTTGCACACGTACGTAGCTACTGTAGAAGAAATGCTTGTTGATTGTCCCGTGTTTAGACAGGTAATCTAAAAACTTCTTTTCACTGAACCTGGGCGGACAGCTGATCAAGACCGATCTTTCAGCTTGTTCTCTTCTCTCCTCTTGGATTGCTTGAAATGTTTTATCCTCCTTGGCTTTCGTGACTAAAACGAAAGTGAGCACGAAGCTTTGAATTAATGTGGTGTGATAATGCACATGTCATTTCTATCGCGCTTTTCACCACTGCTGTTTATTTGTAACATAAATTGATAGATGAAAGCATGAATGTGTTTAAAGCTGTCATTCTCAATATTCATTGATAAACGTCATGCCTGCAGATTTACAGAGAAACAATGTTACCGGCTCTCGCAGTCTTGTTTCCTGTCTGGGCTTTGATTGCTGATATAGTAGAAGCGAGTCTTCTTTGAGTTTGAGGTTCCAATCCAAGATAAAATAACCTACACACGCCAAAGGAGGCCGCCATTGTTGATTTGAGACGAGCGCGTGCGTAGACAATGGCTCTACGGTGGCTATGAATGGACATGCAGTGCTGCGTTGGAAAAAGTTTGGAAAAAAACTTGAAATATTCAAGATATGCAGTCCGGAGATTGCCAAATTTGTAAATACCTACTTGAAACCGCTCTAACCGCAGCCCAGAAATCCTTCAAATTTTATACATTCTTGTGACTCAAATGTTTTGTTGTTTTATCAAAAGGGATCAAATGTGGGTGTTTTTCTGATAACAGTTCATACGCGCATGATTTTATGTGATACACATCTTTTCCCAAAGTGAATCATGAAGATGAAAGCAAATGACATCCTTAATTTTCCACGGAACAATGTGATAGGGGACTGTGGCAGAATTAAAGCAGATACGTAACCTCTCAATGAGAAAACATCTCTCATTGAAAAGAGAAAACGAAACCGCAGGTGACGCAGAGCGGATCTCTTATCTACGAGCGCCAGTCTGTGACGGCTTCAGTAGAAGCTATGGACCATCAGTGAGCATGTGCCCTGCTGTGATCACACTGACCGAAAGGTAGGCAAACGGCTGGTATTTATACATAATATATCGTTTTGTTTTTTTGTGTACTACGTTAATATATGCCCCTATATTTCGAACAGCACGTATTATTATTATTATCATAGTATGAAAATATACACTGGATTAGTTAAGCAGGTTTGGCAGTGACTCAAACCCTTGTTAGCTGCCTACATTCTAGTCCGTGTTTTTGAGCATTAGTTATTTGTATAAATAATGATGAATAATAATTATTATATCTCAGGAGATGAGGTTGTCAGAATGTTTCAGCACCATATTTTGGGGAAAATTGGGCTTGTGGGGGTCTGTCAAAACAGACAGTCAACTTCACGATTTAGGTTGATTTAACATCTTATTTGCACTTGTGAGTTTTTGCTGAAGGACCCTGTTGCAACATAAAAGTTTCTGCTGGCATTTGTTTTGAAGAAGAAACCCCATCTTGGGGTTTCCCACCCCCTGAAAACCACCCCACACTTGCAGGCAAATTAGAGCAAGCATGTTGATCAGGAAACACCTGACTACACTGTATACATACATATGGGGGTAAACAACATCAATGCATTCATTTAATTACCTAAGTTCTTGTCCTGTTTCTAACCATCAAACATTCTGTGCTAGAATTCAATCAAGGATGGAGTACAAGAATGAAAATGCTGGTATAGAACTGCTTCTTGCTCACATGAATATTGAAGACTTCATCCAGGAGGCAGAGAATTTCTATTGTGTTAGCGAAGAGGTGGAATCAGAAGTCTCATTTGAGGAAAGTTTCTCGCAAGAAGACATGGACGAGAACGAGGAAACGTCACAGGATCTAATCACACATGCGCAAAATCCTGGAAAGGTCCGTTATGGCACAGCATCCGACCTCCTGGACTTTGTCAATATGGTCTCAAACACACCATCCTCCTCGCTCTTAGATGTTGGTCAAGAAATGGGTGTTCTGCTAAACAAGGTAAGCTCTATTGATTTTTTTATTATTATAACATACAGACTTATAACACATACAGCTGAAATATGTAAGTCTTTACACTATGAGATTGTTGGCTTAAAGGGATAGTTCACCCAAAAATGAAAATTCTGTCAACATTTACTCACCCTCAAGTTGTTCCAAACTTGTATGAATTTTAAAAGAAGATATTTTGTAGAATATGGGTAACCAAACAGTCGATGGGACCCCATTGACTTCCATAGTATTATTTTTTTTTTTCCATACTATGGAAGTCAATGAGGCCCATCGACTGTTTGGTTACCCATATTCTACAAAATATCTTCTTTTGTTTTTAGCAGAAAAAAAAAAAGTTTGGAATAGCTTGATGGTGAGTAAATGATTGCAGAATTTTCATTTTTGGGTGAACTATCCCTTTAATTAAAGCAAGCTTATTTGTAAATACTTTGTTAAAGGGGTTTTTATACTTGTTTTACAAGTTGTCATAGCCTTACTCTCATGAACACCCTGCTTTGTTTCTGCAGACAGACATGGTCATTAAGGAGGGGCATTATCGCATTGACTTGGACGTTCTCCTGTTTCCGTGGAAACTGACCTACAAGCCCATAGGCCCTGGACATGTTCCCAAAGGCTCATTTGGAAAGGTCCATCTGGCTCAGGACACCAAAACGCGGAAGCGAATGGCATGCAAACTAGTAAGTTCAGGAATGCAGAGAACGTTGTTTCGGGAATCTCAAGGGGTTTTTTTGTTTTTTTGGCAAAGGTAGTTGTTTTCATTCCACTGTTTTAATGGACATGGCTTCCCTTCTCAGAATCAGTGTTCTTTTATGACTAAAACAAAAACTGTACTGCTTGTTCAAAAATAATATGTTGAAAACAAGCATAAAGTCATTATGTAAACATAATTTTCACAAGAAAATCTAACACAGATGACACGTGATAGTGTGATGTGTGCTTGTGACGATCTTATGCACCAGCATGTGAGACCACAAGAATTTATGAACATGGAAAAAAATGACTCTAAAAAGAGAAACACTTGTTGTAAAACTCAAATGAGGAAGAGAACATTTGGGAAATAACACCATTTCTCTAAAATTTGGAGGGTCAGTCTGCAGTGTGCAATGTTTGAACAGAAACCGAGAATGGCTCTAACATACACAGGAAGCTGACAGGAACGCCCCCGTGGAAACATGCAGCCCACAGAGAAGGTGTCTAAACTGTGGGGCACAGTGCAGATGTCTAGTGGGAGAAGTAGTTTCTGACTTGTGGTCAATATAAAGTCGGCATGAAATGGAAGTTGCGATAGATTTTTCTTTCCTATTGTGACGTATATCCAACCGAAACGCCTTCTCAAACAAGAAGAAGGCAGGACTTGATTTTGTCCATTTTGCTGTTTCTTTAATCTTATGTGAGTGAACACGTCTTCAAAGGGAGGGGAGGCCTTTGAAGATTATGACATCACATGAAAATAATGATGTGTCATGAAATAATGATTGTCAATTTTGATTTCATGGTGACTTTAACAGGGTGTTGCTGAATCAAAAACATTCAGCCTCTTAATGTTGCCTTTAAGGTTTTGATAAAATAATTAGTAATCAATGAGTGATAATTAATGGTCAAGGTGGCCGATGTCTGGAACAATTAAGCGATATCACACAACCATAAGTGCTGTTGCTTAAGGCTATGTTCAGACTGTCAGTCCAAATCCAATTTCTGTGCATATCCGATTGAAAACCAGATTAAGATTTAGCAAGTGTGAACGGCCAAAAATAACATGAAATGTGAATCCATTTTGAGCTACATTAATATGTGGTCAATCAACTGATTTTGCGTGGTATATGTGACTTTCTCACACCACATAAAATGTAAACGTCAGACATTGTTATAGGAAACATGCTGAAAGTCGCTGCAGAAACGAGGTTGTATTGTTGCAAAGTACCGGACAAGCAGAATGACAATATAACGGAGACAACAGCAAGGAATAAAGCATACTAGCTGGTTCATAAAGCAGTAGTCCAGTGCATGTTATACATCTGTATTGCCAGCCCCTCCATGCTGTGGTTGTTGGTGTTGATTTTGTCGAATGCCAACCAACGCAATGTCATTGCCATAGAAACCAATGCAGATATTCCGTAAAACCAGCATGAACACACAAATCGGATCTGAACAGTTGCGATACACAATGTGGACGTCAATAATTTTAAATCAGATTCCAATCGGATATACAAATAATCGGATTTGGACTGAGCCTATGAGTCATTTAATTATTCACTCAACCGATTTGTTCAAAAACAATTTATTTCAGGAATGCT
Organism: Chanodichthys erythropterus; assembly: GCF_024489055.1. NCBI lineage: Eukaryota > Metazoa > Chordata > Actinopteri > Cypriniformes > Xenocyprididae > Chanodichthys > Chanodichthys erythropterus. The sequence goes on from NC_090239.1 coordinate 16,578,520, forward strand.
ACTATTTTTCTCATATCTGCAGACTCGGCAAAGTCACTAACACTGGCATATGCAAAAAATTCTAATTAAGCAAAAAAAAAAAACCTTAAACCTATGAAATTACATCATTTATTTGTCAAAACATTTACTTAAAATTCACTTAAAATATTTAAAATGAATACAGAAATGTGCATCATCCATTGACAGATGTTGGTCGATTTTGGATCTAAGTTAAGTGGAACTAAGTTTTAAGTTAAGTGTGCTTTCTCTCCAGATTCCTGTGGAACATTTCAAGCCTGCAGATGTGGAAATCCAAGCCCGGTTCCGACACGAGAACATAGCAGAGCTGTATGGGGCACTGCTGTGGGAGCAAACGGTGCATTTGTTCATGGAAGCGGGCGAAGGGGGCTCGGTTTTGGAGAAGCTGGAAAGCTGTGGTCCAATGAGAGAGTTCGAGATCATCTGGGTCTCTCAGCAGGTTCTGCGAGGCCTGGAGTACCTGCACTCTCACAACATTATACACCACGACATCAAACGTAAGAGCTTTGGATTGCATCATAAGGGATTTTTTTCTGAAATATCACTCTAGTTTCCTACCAAACACACTGTGTGTTGCATGTTCAGCTGTTCTGAATTGAAATGGTTCAAAACATATTTCAAAAGCAGGGTCAAAAGAGGTTCAGTACTTTTTCATTGCAACCACAAGCACTTATTTCCCTTCTATATGCAACAAAAGGTGCTCTGTAAGTAAGTCAGATAATGACTATGTGGTCAAGAAAGGTATTCAGCTTATGTGACGGAACATAAAACGAGGTCACTTGGAGGAAGTAGCAGTGTTAAATGATTGACAGAGGACTGGCCCCAGGCTAGAGAAGTTTTTAGTTTGTGTTTTTAGTTCAAAGATGAGGAACACAACATAATTTAATATGGTGGGGTTGTGGCGAACAGCATTCTGCTACTGTTTAGTCATACGCAGAAGCCAATCAGTGCTGCAGCTCATGACTTCTCAGGCGTCTGGAATTTCCACTCAGGATAGTAAGAGGAGGGAGAAGACAGATGTACTCAAATGTGTTACTTTCAGGGGCTTATTCAACAGACCATCCGTCTAACTACTGCTTTACTGAGAGGGTAATGTGAAGAGATGAAGAGATTCAGTGAAACGAGTGACCAATCACAGCTTCCTGCTTTGTGGTTTTGAGGGTTGGCTTCTTGACATTTGGCTTGGAGAGGAAATATGTTATTTCAAGTAGTGTCACACATGGAGGGAGAGCAAGAAAAGGGGGTTTTTAGACTTCTGATGATCTGTTTTTTTAATCCACCCTATGAGTAATGACCTTAATCTGCTTCTGGAAAACAATACCTTGCTGCTTGTCTGGTGCAGAACATACACGAACTGAAAAACTGAAATATGGTTGCAATGTCTTTTAGATTTGATGTGTCTAAGACATGCACTAAATTCTCTTTTTGTCCCTGCAGCCAGTAATATTGTGTTGATGTCCGCCAAAGCCGTGCTGGTGGATTTTGGTCTTACAGTACAGATGAAGGATGATGTATATGTTCCTCGGGACCTACGTGGCACCGAGGTGAGTGTGTTTGAGGTCACTTTGCACACTTTAATTTTTCCATACTTGGTCTTTGACTGTGTCGTGACTAAATGTTAGTTTTAAGCCGAGTCTGTATTTAGAAACAATGCAGAATTTAGCAGTTCCTGATTGTACTGGTGGCAGAAGTCCTTTAGAAAGTTATGGTATGTACATTTTTTAAATAGTTAAAAGACAGTTCTGACCTGAACTGAAAGAAGATCTGAAAAATCAGAAGGTACACACACACATGCACTTTTCCCCCTCTTAAATTGACATTCTGTTCCCTAACAAAATCTGGGAAAGGCCCAATAGATGTAAGGCCTGTTGACTTTTTGCCCCATTTGGAAAGTCCAGCATGCCTTGTTGAACAGCACTGAAGATTCCCAAGATAGAATAATAAAGTTGTTTACTGCGAGGCAGAACAGTGAGCCTTTTGCCAGATGTCCACTAGAACATTTGCCTATTACATCAGAATCTGTTTTTCATATTTATATCAGTCAGTGTGACTGAACTGTAGAAAACTGCCTTTTATTAAAAGCCTCTGCATATGTGGGATTTGATTTTTAGTCACATTTTGTGTTTTTCCTTCTGTACAGATGTACATGAGTCCAGAGCTGGTTCTGTGTCGAGGGCACAGCACAAAGACTGACATCTACAGTCTGGGAACCACAATCATACACATGATGAGTGGCAGTCCTCCATGGGTTAGGAGATATCCCCGAACATCCTACCCCTCATACCTCTACATAGTGAGTGTGCTTTTTCAATTTGACCATGGTGCATTGGAATGCTTGCCCTTTAATTATATTTTGTTTGTATTTATTTTAATACACCAGTATAGGGAGAGTCCCTGAATGTGTCAAAACCTCACCAAATGAAAAAACGGTTATATACATTAACCACAGAGCAAAACCTAGAAATGCCATGCATGCTGATGTCATAACAAGGCCTCAGTTAGCAAAGCATATCTCATGCTAATGCTGTATAATTTTAACAATGATAATAATAACCACAGTAATTCTGTATAGTCTTGTTTATTAACAACTTTTTATTAGTTTTTTAAGCTTTTTCTTTTAATTTTCTTTTTCATTGTTTTTCCTCCATTTAAACCACTGTAAAATTCTGTATAATTTTAGTGATAATGATAATAACCCAGAATAATATTATTTATAGTGTTTTTTCTTTATTAATTTTTATTTTATTCTCTATTAGTTTTCCTTTTATTTGTTGTTCCATTTAAACTGCTGTTAGCTAAGGATGCTAATTATGCATACATTTGATAATTATAATAATTCTGTATATTATTTAGTCTTTTTTCTTTATTAGTTTTACTTTCCTTTAGCAAAGGATGCTAATTATGTATAATTTTAATAATTAGAATAATTCTTTATAAATTTTATTTCCTGTCTTTTTTCTTTATTCACTTTCCTTTTCTTCATTTGTTTTTTTTTTCTTCCATTTGATCTTCTATAAAGCGAAGGATCACAAGATATAACTTGTGATGGCAAGTTCTCCTTTCCATTGCAAACAATTTCTAAATAACTTATTTTAAAAAAATAAAAAAAAATTGGCAGTTTATCAGCAGTTTAAGCTTCCTCTACGTTTTGAATATTATTTTGACAGTGGCAGTTTTGCATGTTTCACTGCTCATGTAAAGGAAGCAGACTAAAAGCTGGCAAGGTTCTGCATTTGTGTAGCAAGTCCAATTGGTTTCAGTGTTTCAGTTCCCTTTTCACATACTACACTTCCTCTTCATGTAACTGAATATAAATCCATGCACAGTGTCTTTTTGCATGAGGCTGCTTGCGAATGCACCTGTGCCACCATTGATTTTCAATTTTGGTGTGGCCAGGTAAGATTTCATTGGGGTGGCAAAAATAAGGGGAAAAAATGCTTCAAATATTCAGAAAATTATGCTTCTGCTTCAAATATACAGAAAATTATATGCATCTAACTGTGACAGTGAATGGAATACCTTCACACGTAAATGAAAATGTTATTTTCTTTGATAGTAGCCTATTAGTTTTAGTGATTTTCATTAACGATAATAACCTTGGTACTCATTGCAATTTCAGAAGTGAAACCTGCATTCAAACCTATATGGAAGCTGGTTTCCATCACTGAATAAAAAAATAAAAAGGTTATTGCGACTGATCTCACAATTCTTACTTTTTTCCTCACAATTGCGAGTTATAAAGTCAGAATTCCAAGATATAAAGTTAGAATTGCATGACAAACTCGCAATTGCAAGTTACAAAGTCAGAATTGCGTGATATAAACTCACAATTGCGAGTTACAAAGTCAGAATTGTGTGATATAAAGTTGAAATTGCGTGTTAATAATTCACAATTGTGAGATATAAAGTCAGAATTGTGAGATATAAAGTCAGAATTGCGTGTTATAAAGTCAGAATTGTGAGATATAAAGTAAGAATAGTGTGACATAAAGATGCAATTGCAAGTTATAAAGTCAGTCTTTTATCCCCTCAGAATTGGACTTCATAACTATCAATTGCGTGTTTATATCTCACAATTCTGAGAAAAGAAATCAGAATTGTGAGATATAAACTCACAATTGCTAGAAAAAAATGTCAGAATTGCAAGAAAAATGTCAGAATTGCAAGATAAAAATTCGCAATTATCATTTATTTTTTCTCCGTGGCTTCCATAAATTAATAAAGATCAGTGTTTGATTGCCATAGATGTAAGGCCTGTTTACACAGATTGCGTTTTTGCATTTCACTGCTCTGCTTTTCCATTCAAATGTTCCACACGTCTCGCGCATGACACGGCATTCTAAAAACAAGTTCAACTTTGGGCTTGTTATTTTTTTCCATATTAAGAGGTGAAGTGACAACTTAGTTCAGCTAAAGTGTGTTCATGGCGTTTGTGCCAGTGTCATAGTTTGTTGAGTGGAGCTGTTTATGCAGTCAAAATGTTTGCGCAACAGGGGTGGCCAAGCTTCAATCAGGGGTGGCACAGGCCATGTAGCTGCACCTCTAATTTTCACAATTTCTATTTGCAGATCCACAAACAGGCCCCTCCTCTGGAGGACATACCTGAAAGCTGCAGCCCTGCGATGCGTAGGCTCCTGGAACACGCCCTCGATAGGGTCCCGGCACGGAGGAGCTCTGCCACAGAATTATTGAACGAGGAGGCCCTCCATCCGTCTCGGGAAGACCAGCCACGCTGTTGGAGTCTGGACTCTGCGCTGGAGGAGGGCACACATCCACTGCTGCGACAGATCAGTCAGCTTTCAGACAGCACTCAAGGTACAGCACACAGGCAAAACACAATACAGCATATCATGTCAAATTTATTTAATTGCATGCTTAAAATCCTTTACTCTTGCATTTGCAGAATCTTCTTTGTACACTGAGGATTCTGGGCACTCTAAGAAGAAAGGTTCCCTCTATATTGATTTGGGTGCCTTCACTGGCTACTACAATCTGGTTAGAGGGCCACCATCCAATGAATATGGCTAATAAGATGAATTTTTTCCTGAAGACCAGTGGGGTACTTGTATAGTCTGCATTCATATAGAAGTTGTCAGAAATGCATGGATGCGTCAGTTCAGTGGAGCCAAACTCTCCCACAAGATGATTCAGCATAAAGAGGATAAAGAGCCGTCCAATTATGCTTTTTGAAATGCAAGAGACATTGTTGAAGAGAAGAACGAACTGTGGTTTTTATTGTTTGATAAACAGTTTGTTAGGTTTTATTACAGTTCCCTGTCTGTGCTTTGAGAGCATGAATATAATGACATTTTGTACATAAAATACATACTATTAGGGATGCACCAATATTAAAATTCTGGCCAATACAGATAAACCGATAATTACTTATGTTATGTCTGATAAACAATAAATGGCCAATATTAAAGCTATACGCTATTTTGTTTAAAATATAAATAAATAAAATACACTTACGCATTACAACATTATAATGTACAGTATTAAAAAAAATGCATCTCTAATATTTCTGATAAACAATATGGTGTTCATATATTGTTCATCCCTGATATCCAAATACAGACAAATACTTTCTGCTTTATATATAAACTGTAATTGCAAAGCTTGTGCTAGATGCATTGATTATGTATTCCATATCTGATCACATAAGGCAGGCCTTAATGAGAATGTCAAATATGCTGAAATATTCATGCAAACAATTATTATTATAGTTTATGACTGCCAAAAGCAGAATGTTGTTTTATTATTATTGTTATTTTTGACCATAGCAGTGCTATGTATGTATCTCCAGTAATCTACAGAGGCAGGCCTGTGTTATTTGAAAGTATATGCGTTCTGACCTACATTTGTAGGGTTTCTTTTTTGTGAAATATTAATCATAATGAATGATTAATGAATTGAATTTGAACATTTTACCTTAATTTTAGTTTATCTGTGTCATTAGCAAATCATTTCATTAATAATTTTGGTTTAATGTATGTTTTGCAATCCCCATGCGAGTTCCTTGTCTTTAAATAGCTTTATCTGAGATCCCTGGATAATACATCTATTGTAAAAATAAGAGATGGCAAAAAAAGGACACTACAACAGTATTTTTTTCCCCAGGAAGTGTTTTCAGATGATACTGAAAATCATCTCAGTTTGATATTCCTATGGAATGTTTTTTTGTTGTTGTTGCAATGCAAGACAATGAAACAAGCACTCAGACAAAAATGTATTAGATCATCCAGATCCTCCCAATGTTTCCAATGAATGATGGTTTTCATAAAAGTTCATAAATAAAACTCCATTAATATTTGCTGTGATACTGCAGTTTTGTTGTCTATACATTGTATACATTGCATATTTGTTTTTGCCTTTCACGTGATGACACCTTGGATAAATGTGTAATGCCATTATACTGTACTGATGATTATTTTATCAAATGCTATAATCTACGGTTGCGATTTCAGATAACCAAGGTAAAATTACATTATGGCTGTTTCAAGCAAGAAACAGTTCTTCTGAAGTTAGTCATTCTGGAAAGACCAGAGTCTCTGTTTGTGATAAATGATAGTATCATCTAAGACAAAAACTGTTCTCCGTTTTTACTTGGGGGAAGTTATATAAAATAAATAAATGTACTAAAAAATATGAATAATGTGTGATTCATCACTGCTTAGAAAGGTATGTGTGATGGAAAAATGAGTGTTGGTCTAGACAACTTTTGTAAGGCTAAAAATAAAGAAAATGTGATTGCTGATAATGATATGTCATTTTGTGGGTAAGTTCAAACACCTTTTGGGTTACTGAGAATTTTGTGTGCAGAAAAGGTCACAAAATAATCCAAACTCAATCACTTTTTTAGGAGTCCAGGACAGAAAACATAAAGGTGTTCTGGGTTTTGTGATTAAAATAAGCATTTGAAAATCATAAAAAATTTGCAAGACAAATTGAAATTCTGGTTTCACTTTATTTTGATGGTCCTTTTAACATTCTGTTAACTATAAGTATTGCTGCACCTACATGTCTTCTAACTCTCTGAGTGTTAGTAGACTGTTAGGTTTAGAATAAGTTTACATGTACTTGCAAAGTTACTTAAAGTCAGTAGAATGTCTGTTGGGTGACCAATACAATAAAGTGTAAGCAAATATTAATCATATAGTCTACTAGTACTCTAATGACAGTTGACTTGTAGTTGCAAAGTTACATATAGTGAACATAATGTTCAAAAGGGACCATCAAAATAAAGTGTAACTAAAATTCTTGCACAGCTCATCCCATGAAGTACTGCAAATTATGCCGTCGAATCAGAATTTATGATTCAAAATAGAAATTTTAGCTTTATTAGCCTAAATATAAGAAATCAATATACCCCAAATGTACCCCCCAAATGTTCAGACATATGCTAATATAGTAGTTAGAGAGTGTGTGGCTTTTGTCCAAAGCGACTTGCAAATGAGAAGAATAATACAAGCAATCAAATCAACAACAGAACAACAATAGGGCTTTTCACACTGCGCTTAACCTTGGATTATTATCAACATTGTAAACACCGCTTTTAACCCAGGGCAAAGGAACTTTTCACACATCTACTTTAGAAGTGGGTTTAACACCGCTTTGTACCCGGGTTATGTAGCAGGGTTATCACCACTTTTACAGTGCCAAACTAGTCAGACTGTGTGAAATGATGCGGTTACAGCTGGACACTTATCAACCAATCGCATACTCATATTTCAGTCACTGAAACGCTGCGCATTTGTATATAAACAGTTTATCTAATCAATGACACTGACAACGCAAATATGCAAATAAGAACGTTAGCCCAGGGTTTAGGAATGTAGAATGTGGAATGTCAGTTTATGAATACACAGGATTAATTGTTAACCCCAGGTAAATTATGAGCAGTGTGAAACATGAAGCAAGATAACCCAGGATTCCATTTACCCGGGGTTCAGAGTGACTCAGGGTTAACTACAGCAGTCAACATTTCAATTTGATGCCTGCTACAGGTCTCAAATAGTTGGGACGGGTGCATGTTTACCATGGTGTAGCATCTCCTCTTCTTTTCAAAAGTGTGAAAACATCTGGGTAAACATAATTTGGTCCCATTCTTGCCTGATATAAGTTTCCAGCTGATGAAGCCATGCTGTTGTAATAGCTGCAGTATGTGGTTTTGCATTGTCCTGCTGAAATACTCAAGGCCTTCCCTATAGACGTTGTCTAGATGTGTTGCTCTAAAACCTTTATATACCTTTCAGCATTCATAGTGCCTTCCAAAACATGCAAGCTGACCATACCGTATGCACTTACGCACCCCCTTACCATCAGAGATGCTGGCTTTTGAACTGAGCGCCGATAACCTGCTGGAAGGTCTCTCTCCTCTTTAGCCAGGAGGCCCGTCCATCATGATTTCCAACAAGAATATCAAATTTGGACTCGTCTGACCATAGAACACCTTTGCATGATAGAGATTTATTTGGCATCTGCAGATGGCACGGCGGACTGTATTTACCGACAGTGGTTTCTGGAAGTATTCCTGGGCCCGTTTAGTAATGTCATTGACACAATCATGCTGATGAGTGATGCAGTGTCGTCTGAGGGCCTGAAGACCACAGGCATCCAATAAAGGTCTTCGGGCTTGTCCCTTACGCACAGAGATTTCTCCAGTTTCCCTGATTTTTTTGATGATGTTATGCACTGTAATTTGCACTGTAATTTGACATTGAGGAACATTGTTTTTAAAGTATTCCTGTCTTTGCAATTTGACATTGAAGAACATTATTTTTAAAGTACTACGCACTCTTTCACAGCTCTGCTCATCTTTACTTCTGAGAGACTCTGCTTCTCTAAGACATCCCTTTTATAGCATGTTACAGACCTGATTCAATTAACTTAATTAGTTGCTAGATGTTCTCCCAGCTGAATCTTTTAAAAAAAAAAATCATTTTCAGCGATTTGTTGCCCCTGTGCAAACTTTTTTGAGACCTGTAGCAGCCATCAAATATGAAATGAGATAATTTAATGGATAAAAGAGTAAAATTTTTCCATTTAAACATTTATGCTATGTTCTATTGTGAATAAAATATTGGCTCACGTGATTTGAAAGTCTCAACATTTCTGGAATTCAGGTTGTATATATATATATATATATATATATATATATATATATATATATATATATATATATATATATATATATACATATATAGGTCTATATATGTTAGTATTAATGTGTCTAGTGTTGACAAGAAAGATGTGTCTTTAGCCGTTTCTTGAAAATATGTATAGACTCTTTGGGACACTTTTTTGTTTTTGCTGAGCTAAATAAAGTTGAAATCACACTTCACTCTATTTAACACAATCACACGTGCACACTTATTTCCACGCAATGACACTGAAATAAAATGTGTGTTTTGCTCATGTGTCATTTCTTGAGAAAAAGAAAGAGAGAACAGCATGGTAAGCAGAGCTCAAGTAAGGAAGTGGGTTTCCCCTTGCCGATAGGTTTCTGCCTGTGAAACGAAAAGTGGAGGTGGTGAGAAAGAATGTATTCCCTGACCTTTGTAATGCACAGTGAGAGATATTAGACCAGAAAGGGACAAGAATTTCTACAATGATTTGTCACTCTCAACAATCACTTCCTGCATCACAAACATACACACATTTGCTTGTTTGTTTGGTTTTTATCATGGTGGGGACATTTAATTGACTTTTATTGATTTATACAAGACTTTACCTTTAAATTATCAACGTGATTGAACTGTGCTTGAAAACCTGTTGTACACAATGTACTGCATGCCTTCTGTTGTCTAATTGATCATTTATACTTTTTTAGCCAATAAAAGGCCTTTTAGTGTAATAGTCTAAAAACATGTGGTACATGTGTCTTTTTGCTGTGGAATTTATACCGTGAGTTATATTTTGAGATGAACACTTACTGAACTGACCTGAATATGCAACTTAGGTTGTTTATAATCCATACATCATTTCAGAAAAAATCTTGTTAAATCATCATTGCAATGCATGGGCCACAAAATCCTGATATATCAAAGATGATACTTATATATATATTTGTCAAAAGTATCAATAATATGTTCCATTTCAAATATATGTGAATAAAGGTTGAATGGGACACTTTTCCCAGTAATCTCAAAGGCAACAATTGTCCCAATCAACCTGAATTTATATATATACTACATTCCTAGAGTACCAAATCATTCTTTTAAAAAAAATCATTATATTGATGCCTTTGAGAAACTTATATAAGAGAAATACAATTCTGAGTGTTATTGACCATGTGCATTAAGGGACAGAATAAAAAAATATACAGCTGCAAAGAGCAATCAATGGCGTTAAAGCTGATAGGAAATGTGGCAGAAGATGCTGCGGATACTGTATTGTCGGTACAGTACAATAATACATGCTGAGATTATTAAATATACTAAATGAGGCCAGCAAATAAATGAATTCGTGTACTATAGCAGCACCTTGTGGCCAGTTTTGGTACACAAGTGCCTTGAAGAGATCCTGCACCTACAGTGTCGTGAATCGTGAATATCGTGATAATAAGTCATTGGCTGATTATTTTCGTTATTTTGTCCATTGAATTCTAGGATGTCAGCAGTTATCAAAGAACATGTTGACAAAATGTGCACAGTAAGAAATGGAAAACTATTTAGACTAGACTTTAGTCTGTAAAGACATCTAAAAATAGGCCTACTTATCCAGTTGCAACAGTTGAGGCTCTATTTCCTTTTATTATGTAATGTTTTTTAGGTTTTCGGTCTCTGAATATGATTGTGCAAGTCTTGTGATGTGAAGTGATAGGCAGGCTAGTTCATTATTCTTAAGCTAGCATTTAGCATGCTCAATTCTGTTTATTTATATTGTTCCTTGACAAAACAATTTCAGTTCTTTGAGTCTCTGCCATCGAGTTGAATCAGGTGTGTTTGTGTTTGAAGTACACATCCAAAATCTGTACTGGTGGCCTCAAGGGACGGTGTTGGGAACCACTGATAGTTGTCGAAAATAAAAATAAATAAATTACAGCTTATGCCCAGAAGAGGGCAGTATAAGACTGTTTAAAGCTGCAGGGACTACGATTTGACGTTATGTGGGCCAGATGTTCACAATCATCATCACAACTCCCGAGGAAAAAAAAAAAAATCATCACAACTCCAGAACAATTTAAGATACGTCACAAGTCTCAAATCACTGGACAAAAGTGTGTAAAATTATCATCATAGTTATTAGCAGTAATATAAGTATATTTTTTATTTCAACTAAATTACATTTTAATATTTTGTAACATTTTGAGCATTAAAATATTATTACTATTAGTAGAGTATAATGTTATAATAAAATGATCATTATATGCATAAAATTATCATTATTAGTAATATATTTAGAGTATAATAATATAATGTAATATAATATCAGTATATTATTATTTTAACTAAATGACATTTTTATATTTTGTCTGTTGAGCTTTCATAAACCCAGCTGAATAGTTTCGTTTGGTGGGACAGTGGGACAGCTCGTCTCCCCCCTTCTAACAGGACTCAGACAGATAGCCTCTGGTGTGGCACCACTAATGTTAGTGTGTGCTACTGTGTACAAAGGGCCATTCTTTACAAACACAGCTATAACCAGAGACGCTCTGTCCTCTAATCTTCCCATCTCCAGACTGTACAAACAGATGATAGTTATTACATTTCATAATTCATAGTCCTTTTTTTGTTGAGACACAGTACCCTGCAGTCATGGTGTCCAGAAACATGTGCTTGTGTACAGATGCACTTTCACGCCTGTCTAACAAAATGTCTATCTGATCACAGCAAATCTATGTTTATTACTGCTTTTTTTTTTTTTTTTTGTCTCTCATATTGAATTTGGTTTTCTGCTTATTTAAACATCTGCTTCTGTTTAGAAGTTATTTTATTTCTCGGAATCCATATAGCCTGGTGTGTGTGCTGTGTCCATTATTTGTGTGTGTAATTTATGGATTAATTGTTCTTTGTGATGACACAGAGCTTGTTGGCACTGTTAACTTGTTGATTTTGTTCTCAGTATGGACTAAGTCAGTGAATAAGCCTATGACACACGCAATGGCACCCCTCTCCGCCTGGCAATGGCATCACTCTTGGCACTGTTCATGTTTGGACAGAGATTTGGCATGGCCAGGAGTTGCTGGTTCAGTTTGTATGGCCTTTTACACACACTTTGCTTTCAGTAATGCACACGACCCTCCTGACTACTGATCTGCTATTGGTTCACCATATTACAGACTGCACTGCAGTAAAACACAGTGGTGGTCACTACAGTCTAATAGAAAACCTGCTTAATGCACATACTGAAAGACATGAGCATCCTCAGGAAGTAAAGTTTATTATGGACTTCCTTGTACAACATGACTGTGTGGTCAGTCCAATGATGACGGAAACCATTCAAACTCTTTGTCTTGTTGATGTGGTTTTCCTCACATCAAGAACTGCAGATGGTTTTCCCACACCATGTTATTAATAATCAGTCAAATATAGCACAAATAAAGTTAACTTTATGAACATTAATCCTAAATTTTTCTCATAAAAAAAAATTATATATATATATACACACACACACACTGTGTTCCAAATTATTATGCAATTGACATATCAGTAAAATTTCAGTACAATAAACATTCAGATTTTAGTTTTTCTAAGAAAATGTTTGTTTGTTTGTTTATTTATCCATGTCTTTTTAGATAACTGGTATCAAATTTGCCAGATCTATGGAAACCCTACTTAGAGGTTGTTCCACATTATTAAGCAAGTCACAGTTCTCATGCAATATGAGGAGGAAGAAAGATCTTTCTGAAGATGAAAAGCATGAAATGGTGCAATGTTGTGCAAAAGGCATGAAAACAACTAATATTGTGTGAAACTGAATGGAGATTATCAAATTATTATAAGCTTTGTGAGTAATTTAGAGTACAGCAGAACTCGGTCAGATAAAGGCTTGTTAATAAAAGTTCCTGTCAAAAAAATTCATTGTATTAAAAGGGCAGCTTTATTTGAAACACGTTTGTTTTTGTGAATTGTGGGGACATTCCATAGGCATAATGGTTTTTAAAACAACCATATTTTCTATCGCCCTACACTACCCCTACCACTACCCCTAAACCTACCCATCACAGGAAACTCTGCACATTTTTACTTTGTCACAAAAACTCATTCTGTATGATTTATATGCCTTTTGAAAAATGGGGACATGGGGTAATGTCCTCATAAGTGACCCTCTCCTTGTAATATGTCATACCCATGAAACACACACACACACACACACACACACACACACACACACACACACACATTGTAAAGCTGTTTTGAAGCAATATGCATTATGAAAAGTGTTCCCAAAGGACATAAAAACGGAACTGAGGTGTATTTGGTAGGTGGATTTTTAAATTTCACATATTCAAGATTTTTGTTCCTCAGCTCACACTCGAATCCCATCGGTTCACTAACTAACACATTACGTTTTACGTCCCTCCTTGACACGGAGCAGAGCGGTGCCACGGTGGTCTTAGAAACACAAGCTAACAGTGAACTGGGTTTCCTCCACATGTATTGACTTAAGCTTATGAGACATTACAGGACTTCAATCCATCCACTGACATAAAAACCCACCGCAGGATCCTGAAAGAAATGGGATACTCTAAACAGACGTTCATCTAGCACACTGCGCTAAAAGGAATCTCTCTCTCTCCTCACTCACGCTTACAGATACATACACACAGAGGTACAAAGGTCTCTTTCTGTAACGGGCCGAGGGCTGAAGTTTGATGTTTAATAACTGCGGTATTTTAATGCTGTCTGTGCTGACGGTGCAGTGGGTTTCTGAAGCAGGATAATGACAGGACTAAAACACTACCTGTGGATTCCTGAGGTATTGAGTTCTAAAGCACCGCTCCGAGGTCCGTCGTCATGTGTTTCTCACACTGCAAACATCTCAGCCACCTCTGATCAAGACTACTGTAGATGTGTATCTACACAGGATTAGACTTGGAGCTGAGAAGACTGTGGTAACAGGGATCAATACAGTGTGCAGACCTCTGAGAAACTTTGGGCCTCATTCATACATAAACAAACCTCTTTACAAGAGACTCAAACACTTGTTTTTATTATATTTTTTTATGTTTTTTTCCAAGGCTGTGATATTTATGTATCCTTGAACAAAGTACAGATAAAACCATAGAAATCCCTAATAATAATGATAGTCTCAATGATTATAGCTCTATAGGAATATCATTTTTTTGTGTTTTTTTTACACAAAACTAGTTGGGTTGGGTGGTTGAGCATTAGGACACTTTGCAGGCCAGACTCAATCTTGTATCCCCAGTGAAACTAATGCTGCATTCCAGACTCAGAATTTGGATTTTTCCCACCTTTACTTGGAAATAATGTCTGGAACGCCACTCAAACTTGGACATCTGATCTGTGAACTCAGGGCAGAAAGATCAACCCCAACCGCAAGATACGTCATTCGATGTCGCTTCCAAGTCCTGTTTGCTGGTTCAAACATAGCATGGAGCTATGGTAAAACAAACTTTAACCATAGACATTAAGTTTATATAATGCATTTATATAATGCATTTTTGCTTTTCAAAAATGAATGCCAGCATTTTGTTTTTCCCCCTCTGTTTTTGCCATAATTGACACAAATCACAACATGCACTTGTGTCTTGGCAACATCATGTGGTCAACATGTGAAGTAGGACATTCATAAATTCCCACTTCCAACCTCATTCTGAACATGCCAGAAGGCCCTTTTATGTGTCTACAGTAGGCTACAGTATTACCAATTGCTTTCAGTTGAAAGTAGCTAAAACTGGTCGCTAAATGTCGCTAGATGACATCATACATACATCATACATTTATTTATATATAGATCATTGGGCGAGTCACGGAATCTAGATAAGGTTATCCAAGAGGTTGCTAGATTTGTTGCTTAGGCTTTTGAAAAAATTCTAAAAAGGGATGGGGAATTCACTAAATCTAGCAACAAAATCACGAAATTGGCAGCACTGGTAGAGTACTTGCATTACTGCTGCACAACAGAGCTGACAAAAGGAGTGTACTGGATTGTATAATACACTGTAAACCTTAACGCTGTCACAGACACGCCAGGCTCCACCGTCAGCCAATCACAGCGCACCCAGTCACCAGAGTACTGATCACCGGCACCTGCACTTCATCTGCACTTCATCAGTCACAGTATAAAGAACACTCACACACACCGCCACATTGTCCGGTCTCGTTTGCATCTAGATTTACCTGTATGCTTACCTTAAGGACTCCAAGCGATCTACTTACCTGTCTCCAGGGTCTCCTGTTCTCCTCTTGTGAATTCCTGTCTGTGTGTGAGTGTTCTCCGTCTCCAACGTCAAGTTCCTCCAGCGTCATTCAAGTTCTCCACTTCTGCAACCACAAAAGGACAGTATCACTATTCTACACTCAATTCATCATCACTGCTTTAAGTTTGACTCACCTGCACTGCTGTTTTACTCTACTGATGTCAATAAACAACCCTGCTTATGAACTCTTGTCTCCGACTGTTCTGTATTGTAACAGAAGACCGGACCACAACAGCCAGATACCAGTATGAGTCACCTGGATCCATTCCAGGAGCTTGTGGACGCTTTGCGCCGAGTACTCACTCCTCGTCCACCTTCACCGGCACCAGCAGTCACTTCCGCAAACACCCCTTCAGTGACGTCTTCTGCCCACAAAGAGCCTCCAAGCTGCCTCCACACCGGCCATGGGACTGTGCCATCGATCTGGGTGAGCCAGTACCCAGGGGAAGGATCTACCCCCTGTCAATACCGGAGGAGAAGGCCATGGAGGAATACATCATAGAGGCCCTAGACCAAGGTTACATCCGCCTGTCTACTTCACCTGCTGCTTCGAGTTTCTTCTTTGTAGCAAAAAAGGACGGAGGCTTGCGGCCCTGTATTGATTACCGTGCTCTTAATAAAAGTACTGTCAAGTTCCGTTATCCCCTTCCTCTCGTCCCAGCAGCTCTGGAACATCTCCGTGGTGCCACTGTGTTCACCAAGCTGGACCTCCGCAGCGCGTATAACCTCATCCGGATACGCGAGGGGGACGAGTGGAAGACCGCCTTCGTCACGCCCACCGGCCACAATGAATTCCTTGTTATGCCGTATGGCCTGGTCAACGCCCCCTCCGTATTCCAGGATTTCATCCATGAGGTGCTCCGGGAGTTTCTCCACAAATTTGTCCTGGTCTACATAGATCTTGATCTACTCCCGGAGCCTGGCCGAACATCGCCACCACGTTGCGGAGGTCCTCCAACGCCTGAGACAGTTCCTTCTCATCCTGAAGGCAGAAACATGTTCATTCCACCAACCCTCTGTACACTTCCTGGGATACATCATTGATCGCAGTGGCATCCGGATGGACGAGGGGAAATGGAAGCTATCAAGTCCTGGCCCACTCTATCCACCATAAAAGAACTCCAACGCTTTCTCTGTCCTGGACTCCAACTGCCACCAACACCTTCGAAGCCCTCAAAGAAGCTTTCACCACTGCTCCCCTCCTCATCCACCCCAATCCAGACCTGCCCTTCGTAGTAGAGGTGGACGCCTCCACCACAGGAGTGGGAGCGGTTTTATCTCAGCAGCAGGGGACACCAAGTAGGCTCCATCCATGCGCCTTCTTCTCCCACAAGCTCAACCCGGCGGAGGTCAACTATGATATCGGTGACCGCGAGCTCCTGGCGGTCAAGTTGGCTCTGGAAGAATGGAGGCATTGGTTGGAGGGAGCCAAACATCCCTTCCTGGTCCTCACTGACCATAAGAACTTGGAATACCAGCAAGCTGCTAAAAGACTGAATCCCCAACAAGCACGCTGGGCTATGTTCTTCTCCCGCTTTGATTTCTCCATCTCCTATCGTCCTGGCTCCAAAAACATCAAGGCCCCAGAAAAAAAGAATGAAGAACCAGAAACTATTCTCCCTGAGTCTATCTTCGTGAGCCCCATCTCCTGGTCAGAAGAGATATTACCCTCCTCCAATGCCTCCACAAACGCTCCGCCGGGTTGTCCACCGGGCTTGCAATACATCACCAGGACACGACGCACTCCACTTATCCACTCTGCCCACACGTCACTTGGCACTGGCCACCCGGGGGTCAATGAGACCCTCTCGCTGCTGAAGGAGCGCTTCTGGTGGCCGAACATGGCAACGGACATCAGAAGGTACGTGCAGGGCTGCAGGGAGTGCGCCATCTCCAAGAGCCCTCACCATCTTCCAGCCGGCAAGCTCAATCCTCTGCCCGTTCCTGATCGACCCTGGTCACACCTGGGAGTGGACTTCATCACAGACTTACTAACATCCGATGGCCACACCTGCATACTAGTCGTCGTAGACCATTTTTCCAAGGCATGTCGTCTGATTCCCCTGAGAGGTCTACCTACTGCCATGGAAACTGCTGAACTCATGTTTAATCAAGTATTCCGATACTATGGTATTCCCAAAGACATCGTCTCAGACAGAGGACCCCAGTTCATCTCTCGGGTATGGAAGGCCTTCCTATCCCTCCTAGGTGTGACCATCAGTCTCTCTACGGCTACCATCCTCAGTCGAACGGGCAGACGGAGAGGAAGATCCAGGAGATCGGTCACTTCCTCCATACCTTCTGTCATGGCCACCAGGACTCTTGGAACCAGTACCTGGATTGGGCCGAGTACACACAGAACTCCCTATGTCAACCATCTACTGGACTCACTCCATTCCAGTGCGTACTCGGTTACCAACCCCCACTATTCCCCTGGAACGGGGAACCATCGAACATTCCAGCAGTTGACTACTGGTTCCGAGAGAGTGAGAGGGTCTGGGACTCAGCACACCACCAGCTGCAGCGAGCCCTGCACAGACGCAGGATGACAGCAGACCTTCGTCGCTCCAACGCTCCCTCCTACCAACCAGGACAGAAGGTCTGGCTGTCAACACGGGACATCAGACTGCGTCTGCCCTGCAAGAAGCTGAGTCCCAGGTTCATTGGCCCGTTCACCATCACCAAGCAGATCAACCCCGTCACGTATCAGCTCCAACTCCCTCCACAATATTGGATTCACCCTACTTTCCATGTCTCACTTTTAAAGCCTCACCACCTTTCTGTTTCTGTCTCCACAGAGCCTGGCGTGGCAGCCACTGAACCCTCCCTTCCACTCATCCTGGACGATGGTGCAGCCTACGAGGTTTGTAAGATCTGTGGTGGTCTACTAGAATATCTGGTGGACTGGGAAGGCTACGGTCCCGAGGAGCGCTCTTGGGTCCCCAGAAATGACATCCTCGATCCAATTCTTCTTCAAACATTCCACGCCAACCATCCTGACAGACCTGCCCCACGTGGAAGAGGACGACCACCATGATGCCGGGCCGTGGGATGCGGGGTACTGTTACAGACACGCCAGGCTCCACCGTCAACCAATCACAGTGCACTCAGTCACCAGAGCACTGATCACCGGCACCTGCACTTCATCAGCAGTTCATCAGTCACAGTATAAAGAACACTCACACACACCGCCACATTGGCCGGTCTCGTTTTCATCTAGACTTACCTGTATGCTTACCTTAAGGACTCCAAGCGATCTACTTACCTGTCTCCAGCGTCTCCTGTTCTCCTCTTGTGAATTCCTGTCTGTGTGTGAGTGTTCTCCGTCTCCAACGCCAAGTTCCTCCAGCGTCATTCAAGTTCTCCACTTCTGCAACCACAGAAGGACAGTATCACTATTCTACACTCCATTAAGTTTGACTCACCTGCACTGCTGTTTTACTCTACTGGTGTCAATCAAACAACCCTGCTTGTGAACTCTTGTCTCCGACCCTTCTATATTGTAACAAACGCTCAATATAATCAACTGGTTTGAGTAGGGCAAACTCAAATTAAACAAATTAGTTAAATCAAATTAACTTAAAGTATTTAGATCTTTCTTTTTCTTTTGAGTTCATGGAACTAACACAATTTAAGTATCCCAATTGTTTAATCGTTTTGAGTTTTATGAACTTTTTTCTTTTAATTTAGACAAACTTAAATTTACCTGAAAGTGTGCTGGGATTTCTATTTCCCAGCATGCTTTATGAGTACAAAATTCAAATCTGCAAGTTCTGCTTACTTAAATTTGATTTTTTTTAACTTCAGGTTTACAGTGTATTCCATTTTATTAGTACTTTTAACCTATACAATGATTTAATGTTAATTAACCAATTATGAAAATATCCACAAGAACAACAACAACAACAACAACAAAAACAAAACAAGAAAGATGATCATGAGCATGCCAAATATAAACAAAAACCATACATTTACTGTGTATATTCTGCACATATTCAAGGCTTTCATTTATTTTTAATTATAGTTAAAATTAGAATATTATAACTATAATATTTTAACCATAATTAATTACTTATAGGGTTTCAATTTTTCCTAATGTGTACACTACCTTTCAAAAATGTAGGGACGTTAAAATGTTTCAATGTTTTTGAAACAAGATTCTTTTGTTCACAAAGGCTGTATTTATTTGATCAAATATATAGTAATATTGTGAATATTATTTTTTTAAATTACACCAGTCTTCAGTGTTGATAGATTGATAGAATCTATTTTGAAATAATAGAAACAATTAAATGAGAAGTCAAGCAGAAATCTTATAGTATTAAGTCTGCATCAGTAAGTGAGCATCCTGATGCTTAATCACCTTTGACCTCTCAGTAAGGTGGTGGCTTTTTCATGCCTGTCAGACAGCGTGTGTTCACAGAGACCTGTCAGTCAGCAGCCATTGTGTCTCTCTGTCCTCTGGGCTAATCCGAGCAGCCCACCCACAGACCTTAACATATAGACTATTCTCTCCCATCATGTCTATCTGTCTGCTACTCTGACTCCTTTATTCAACTTTTTTTATTTCTCTGCTTCTATGTTTCTCTCTTAATTTTTGTCTCCTTATCATGAATTATAGAGCAAGTAGCCTCCTTTCAGCCTAATGTTAGTCTCAATGGAAACATGCAAAATATTTTAGCATAGAAGAAACATCTTCAAGAATTCTCTCTGAACAATCACCATATTTGAAAAGAATAGCAAAGAAAAACACTGAAGAATGAAGTATAAATAAAATAAAATAAAGAATAAAGGTCAAGTTTGGAAGGGAGAAGGAGGCATGTACTGCCCCAGTGACTTTTGGCCTCTCTCTTTTTCCCCACTATGTTTGCTTATGAATGTGTGTGAGTTCGATGGAGACGATGGTAGAGCTGTTCATCTCACTCTGACCTGTCCAATCTTTCCAGGTCTGTTTGCTAATGCTGACAGACAACACTGCCACTAATGGCTAATGATCGAATGATAAACGGCTGCGTACACGCTTCCACACACAAACACAAAAATATGTGTGGAAGACTAATGTGAAAAGCCACAGTGCAAACACACACAA
Source organism: Chanodichthys erythropterus (assembly GCF_024489055.1). NCBI lineage: Eukaryota > Metazoa > Chordata > Actinopteri > Cypriniformes > Xenocyprididae > Chanodichthys > Chanodichthys erythropterus. The sequence goes on from NC_090239.1 coordinate 16,599,018, forward strand.
GCACGGCCTCTGTTTATCGTCTATTGTCCGAGAGGCTTCTGTTTTTTTCACAGAAGCATGAGAAAGAAGACGGATATGTTTACATTTGCGGCGACAGCTTTAAACAGTTTGTTTAAAATAGCGTCTATGGGATAATCTCCCAAAAGTCACCACAGATTGTACAAGGAAATATCAAGAATTAAATACAGATTAGAACTTCATTCATTAATTTCTGGCTAGTTTTAGAAATGTTTTTCAACATTAGCTCATTCTATCTACATTTTTGCAAAACTCCAAAAGCGTATCCATACATACAATTAACTGTTTTTTGTTTGTTTGTTTGTTTGTTTTTTAGCTGAAATGAACATTAGTGGCAGTAAAACACAAACAACTTTTTTTTTTTTTTTTTTCAAACAAATGTCAATTACAGGGGCAGATTATTGATTTATACAGACTTATTTTGGGGAGGTTCCTTGCGCAATAATATGTTATGACCTCAAAATACTTCTACCATATAGTGCATGATTTATAATGTTATACAACCTGAATTCCGGAAATGTTGGGAAGTTTTTTAAATTTGAATAAAATAAAAACTAAGACTTTCAAATCACATGAGCCAATATTTTATTCACAATAGAATATAGATAACATAACAAATGTTTAAATGGAGAAATATTACACTTTTATCCATTAAATTAGCTCATTTCAAATTTGATGCCTGCCACAGGTCTCAAAAAAGTTGGCACAGGGGCAACAAATGGCTGAAAAAGCAAGACATTTTGAAAAGATTCAGCTGGGAGAACATTTAGCAACTAATTAAGTTAAGCGATATCAGGTCTGTAACATGATTATCTATAAGAGGGATGTCTTAGAGAAGCAGAGTCTCTCAGAAGTAAAGATGAGCAGAGCTGTGAAAGAGTGCGTAAAAACATTGCGGAATACTTTAAAAACAATGTTCCCCAACATCAAATTGCAAATTACAGTGCATAACATCATCAAAATATTCAGAGAAACTGGAGAAATCTCTGTGCGTAAGGGACAAGGCCGAAGACCTTTATTGGATGCCCATGGTCTTTGGACCCTCAGATGACACTGCATCACTCATCGGCATGATTGTGTCAATGACATTACTAAATGGGCCCAGGAATACTTCCAGAAACCACTGTCGGTAAACATAGTCTGCCGTGCCATCTGCAGATGCCAACTAAAGCTCTATCATGCAAAAGGAAGCCATATGTGAACATGGTCCAGAACCGCCGTTGTGTCCTGTGGGCCAAGGCTCATTTAAAATGGACTGTTTCAAAGTAGAAAAGTGTTCTATGGGCAGACGAGTCCAAATTTGACATTCTTGTTGGAAATCATGGACGCCGTATCCTCCGGGCTAAAGAGGAGGGAGACTTTCCAGCATGTTATCAGCATTCAGTTCAAAAAACAGCATCTCTGATGTTAAGGGGGTGCATACGTGCATACGGTATGGCCAGCTTGCATGTTTTGGAAGGAATTTTGAATGCTGAAAGGTATATAAAGGTTTTAGAGCAACATATGCTCCCCTCCAGACGACGTCTATTTTAGGGAAGGCCTTGTGTATTTCAGCAGGACAATGCAAAACCACATATTGCAGCTATTGCAACAGCATGGCTTCGTCATAGAAGAGTCTGGGTGCTCAATTGGCCTGCCTGCCCCGTTTTTTTATGCCCTTTCCTCGCTAACTTCCCTCAGTCTCGTTGACTCGGATGTATGTCATTGCACTATGTTGCACGAGTGCCCACTACTGGCGGAACTCATGCAATGGGCTGAATTTGAACGTCCTAAGACCTTGATCACTTGGAATCTGTTATGGAGTTGATTTATTTTTTTCATTTTTTTCCCTTACGAAACTGTCTAATGCAGCATTCTATATGTATATAGGTGTGTTCGGGTTGTTTTAGATATTTAAAAAAAATAATATATCATAGAGTTGTTTGTGGTGGGGTAAATTAAACGCGATATGCAGTGACGTCACAATCGTGTTGCATTATGGTATATGGAGCTGCCTGAAGTGTATATATGAAGGGTCTGTCCATATAAACTTCCCTCGTCCACTTCACGAAGTGGAACGCACTTTAAAATGGAGGCAGGGATTCCCCCGAGGTGGAGCGCTTAGGGAAGTTTGCGAGTGCGTGTCTAAAAGTGGAGTGGAACGCAGCCGAGATCTTTTACCTATTGAGAAAAATACATCAAAGATGAGCACGAACCCTTCAGCAGCTGGAAACCTATTCAGGCAAGAATGGGACCAAATTCCATCACCAAAACTCCAGAAACTCATAATCTTGATGCCCAGACGTCTTCAAACTGTTTTGAAAAGAATAGGAGATGCTACACCAAGGTAAACATGCACCCCGTCCCAACTATATTGAGACCTGTGGCAGGCATCAAATTTGAAATGAGCTCATTTTGTGCTTAAAATTGTAAAGATTTCTCAGTTTAAACATTTGTTATCTATGTTCTATTGTGAATAAAATTGGCTCATATGATTTGAAAGTCTTTTAGTTTTCATGATAGATCACCTAATAGTTCAAATGAAAATGCCATCGTCAAGGGATAGTTCACCCAAAAATGAAATTATTCCATGATTTACTCACCCTCAAGCCATCCTAGGGGTATATGACTATCTTCTTTCAGACGAACACAATCAGAGATATATTTAAAAATATCCTCGCTCAACCAAGTTTTATAATCGTAGTGAACGGGGTGTGTTTTGAATAGGGTGACCATATGCGCCATTCTCCCAGGACGCGTCCTGTCCGGGATTTCTAAATTGCCTAAAATGGCTTGAGCCCTTGCCTCTTTAATTGTGAAAGTGGTCATATCGATGTGTCCCCGGAACACGATTTAGGAACGCGATTTCTACACGGAGGTCTGTGCAAGCCACTGTTCTTATTGACATTCTTCATGCAATGCATTAAAATGTTGTCGTATTGTTGACCGTTCTCTGTAGATCCAGCCTTCTCGCAAGCCACGATCGGTTGATTATGTATAATGCATGCTATTGGTCAAATTATTTTTCAGTCGTTAACTTCCGCAAATATGAAAACAAAACCAAAACTGGGACATTTTATGAAACTTAGAAATCCTGGACAGGACGCGTCCTGGGAGAATGGCGCATATGGTCACCCTAGTTTTGAAGCCCCCCAAAAATGCATCTATCCATCATAAATATACAGTAATGCATACAGCACCAGGGGGATAATAAAGGCCTTGTGAAGTGAAGCGATGCGTTTTTGTAAGAATCAATAAGAAAATATTCATATTTAAAACTTTAATAAGTAGCTTCCGGCAGACAGCTGAACGTATCAATTTGCGGCGGAAGAGTAACCCCTGACCTGACGCATGATGAAAGCGGAAGCGTAGAGGATAGAGCAAAACATCACACCAGTCACAAATTAGAAGTCTAAATCAAGAAATTTTAAAGAGAAATATCAGAGGATTGCGATATAAGAGGAGCTTCAGTTTGTTGCACAGCCCTATTTGTTTAAACTGCGAGAGGCATCTAAGCTTACGATACTCCTACATCATACATCACTTATGCGTACGGTCGTTTGGTGAAAGCTAGTTATTATGTTTAATAAAGTTTTAAAAATTGATATTTTTCTTACAAAAACCCATCGCGTCGCTTCAGAAGGCCTTTATTAACGCCCTGGTTTTTGTTCGTCCGCCGAATAAGTTTTCTCAGTGTGTTCCGCACCGTCGGCTGAAGTTGGTCCTCGTCTGCTTTTTTCGGCTGATTCGAAATGTTTAATCGGTATTGGAGCTCGTCGGTCCATCTGATCATTCTGATTGGCTGTTCAGCTACTGCCGCCTGCTGGTTCGGAAAGGCATTTCATGTCACGCAGGCGCAGAACTGACGTGCTACTTGGACGTCGGCTGTTTAGCGTCGGTTTGGTGTGTCAGGGCAACTTTGGACACAGACGCTGCCGACGCGAGCCAACCCCGAAGTCTGCTTTCGTCGCCACTAGTTCGTCGGCGTCGCCTTGGTGTGTTCTGGCCTTAAAGCCATATTAAATTTTTTGACAGGAATGAAGAGGTTGTGAGGTCTAAAAGTATAGTGTGTTCACTGGATTTTACTGTTGTTTAACAACATATCACTGACAAAAATGTATTTTCTCGAAAAAAAAAAAAGACACCTCCATAAAGCAGTTTTGAAAGTTGACTAGGACCATTATAGTGCTTGTCATCGTGAACATCAACCACTACAACACAATACACAATGAGTAATGTTGGCAGATGTTAATGAAGAAGATTTTTAAACATCCTCTGCCTAAGTAGGCCTACACATCAAAATGCCTGCACTTTAAAACTCTGAAGACAATGTACAAATATAATCAAAGATAACAAACATTGGTGGAGCCATACAAACAAGAAAAGCTATTAGTGTTCTTCTTGCAGGCAGAACTAGTTGATGCACAGCTGTGTATGGAATGAAACAGTGGGCTTCTCTATGGGAAAATGAGCACAACTCCTTACTTAGTCAGGACAACCATTTGAAGCTCCGGCCTCTCTTCATCTCACTTATCGAGCCATCGGATATAGCTGATGTTATTTTTCTCCTCTTTTTTATGAAACATGAATAGCGACTCTGTCATTTAAGGAGGAAAAAAGAGATGGAATGCGTACGTGTGTTTATGCGGTTGTGCGTTGAGCGTCGGTTTGTGCGTGTGTGAGTTTGGGGGGAGTCTGTCAGTCTGGGTGCTAGAAGGGGTCTGGGATGTCTCCTTCCTGCTGACTTCCTTATCGCCATGGAGATCCTGAATCTATGTCTCTCTGGTGTCTGCCGCTGCTCCCAAGACACACACAAACTTTCATTCTCACACAAATATATACACACACACACTCACTCCTCAGAGACTCAGGACGGGATGCAGGAAGCTGTCGTCCACATCTCTTGAAGGTAGGCCCCTGGTAAAAGAGCTTCCAGAGGGTGTATGTGTGTTAAAGTTCTTTGGTGGGGCCCCAGAAGTGAGTTGATCGTTTGTTTTCAGAGCCATTACTATGACAGACTGTTTACTGAGAGGGGCAGATTACAGTTGCACTCTGCACTGCTGTTAGTCTCGCAGTATAAACAGCCACACCAGCACAGCTTACTGTTATTAATGAAAAGCACCTCCTCTCTTTTTACTTACTTACCTCATTTATTTACCACACTCATAATTCATCATGCTCTTGAATTAACTGCATCCTTAAAGGACACATGAAATGGCTTGGCGAGCGCAGTTGTTTTTTCCTGTGCTGGAATATTTCCTATTGAAACAGGAAGTTGGAGCAAAAGTTATTTGAAGGTTTGTGCTTTTTTAAATATCCAAAAGCCTTAGTTTACGTCATAGTCATGAACAATTTTTTGGTCAGTAGTTTTTTGAATGTTTTTGAAAGAAGTGTCTTATGCTCACCAGGGCTTCATTTATTTGATCAAAATACAGTAAAAACAGTAATGTGAAATATTATTTCAATTTAAAATGTAATTTATTCCTGTAGTTTTCAGCATCATTACTCCAGTCTTTAGAGTCATATGATCCTTCAGAGATCATTTTAAGATTCTGATTTGGTTTGGTTAAACAGTTGTGCTGCTTAATATTTTTGTAAGAAGAGAGATACATTTTTTTCAGGATGCTTTGATGAATAGAAAGATCAAAAGAACAACATTGATTATTATTTTTTTTTTTATTAAACCTTTTTTTATTCAACTTCCTTTCTGAATATAAGTATTAAATTCTTTCAAAAGAAAAATCATACAGACCGCAAACTTTTGAACGATAGTGTACGTACTGGTGTTTCTTTAACTATGGGTAAATCACATGTCTCATGTCTCCCTGGTACAATTTCTTAAAAAACAAATTTACTGGAGCAAAGCTGTTGTGGTGGAAATGACAACAGAGAGTGTGGTCAATTTAACTTTTTATCATACTTTTTTAAACAAAATCTGAGTAAAACAGTGTGTATATATATACTCCGATCAGGCATAACATTATGACCACCTTCCTAATATTGTGTCGGTCCCACTTTTGCTGCCAAAACAGCCCTGACCCATCAAGGCATGGACTCCACTAGACCCCTGAAGGTGTGCTGTGGTATCTGGCACCAAGATGTTAGCAGCAGATCCTTTAAGCCCTGTAAGTTGTGAGGTGGGGCCTCCACAGATCGGAATTGTTTGTTCAGCACATCCCACAGATGCTCGATTGGATTGAGATATGGGGAATCTGGAGGCCAGGTCAACACCTCAAACTCGTTGTTGTGTTCCTCAAACCATTTTTGCTTTATGGCAGGGCACATTATCCTGCTGAAAGAGGGAATACCTTTTCTATGAAAGGGTTTACATGGTCTGCAACAATGCCTAAGTAGGTGTTACGTGTCAAAGTAACATCCACATGGATGGCAGGACCCAAGGTTTCCCAGCAGAACATTGCCCAGAGCATCACACTTTCTCTGCCGGCTTGCCTTATTCCCATAGTGCATCCTGATGCAATGCACACGCACCTGACCATCCACGTGATTTAAAAGAAAATGTGATTCATCAGACCAGGTCACCTTCTTCCATTGCTCCGTGGTCCAGTTCTGATGCTCTCGTGCCCACTGTTGGCACTTTTTTGAGGTGGACAGGGGTCAGCATGGGCACCCTGACTGGTCTGCGGCTATGCAGCTCCATTCGCAACAAACTGCGATGCACTGTGTATTGTGATACCTTTCTATCAGAACCAGCATTAACTTGAGCAATTTGAGCTACAGTAGCTCGTCTGTTGGATCAGACCACACAGGCCAGCCTTCGCTTCCCACATGCATCGATGAGCCTTGGCTCACCACTGTTCCTTCCTTGAACCAGTTGTCTAGCCATCACAAATTAGCCTTTGTCAAACTCACTCAAATCCTTACGCTTGCCAATTTTTCTGCTTCTAACACATCAATTTTGAGGACAAAATGTTCACTTGATGCCTAATATGGCTAACAGGTGCCGTGATGAAGAGATAATCAGTGTTATTCACTTCACCTGTCTGTGAATAGTCAGTTATATATATAAAGATTTAATGTAACCTTCATATAACAGGGAAAAAAAATCTGGAATTCTGGTCACTGGTGCTGTCCAAATGTTAGTTTTAACAAAAATCAGCCCCTGGGATACAAAAGTGTCAAAATCTTAAGAAACACCCATACACAGGTGTTCATATTCATGTCTAGGTTTTTGAGACACCCTGAAGTGGAATACACAAGTACACTATTGATATTTGATTCAGGTGTTGATTATGATCAGGCTGATTCACAGGAAAAAAAGACGTATAGGATCCTGCTATTTGGATACAAACAGGAGAAAGAGGGAGAGGACACAGGAGAAAGTACTGGAAAGCAAGCATGGCAGTTTGGTGCCAGACCGGATAGCGTTCCGGATGCCACTCCACCTGGGAAAGTGACTGAAGTGGAGCAACTCTGGAAAAATAAGGGGGGTAAATTAGGACGATAATTAAAACAGAGTGCTGACAGAAGGAGAGAAGTTCAGCCAAGAGTCTGGCACTCAGTGCCTTGAGACGTCGGTCTAGTCGTATAGTACCTACTGGCTGGAAGACTTCAGGACAAATCACAAAACCACTAACAGTATACTTACAGAGGTGATACTCCATGTCAATGGTATAAAACAAAATTCTGCAGAGAAATGGAAAAGACAGAAACAGACAAGCCATTTCCTTCAACAGGAATGCAGCAATTATGCTTCTGAATCTTAATTTTTAAGATCATTTGCACATCTAAAGATGTTCAGACAGGTTATATTGCCTAGTCATTTGGTTTTTAATATTAAATACAGGCTGGGGAAGTTTACAAGTGTAACAGGAAATGCAGACACCACAGCATATTATTTTGAGAACCTCATTCTGACAGCAACCCCAGCAGCAAAGACACATATGCATAAAGTGTTTTCAGCAAACAGAACTGTTCTTTGTTTAGATGGTACACACTGCTCAGCTCTCAGTCTCCACGTGTGTCTCTGTGGCCCTCAGTCTCTTTTCAGGCTTTCGTGTAGCGCAGACACTCCTCAAACACACCGGCCCACACGCATACACAAACACAATAAACAGTGGCGCCTGTCTTCATCTTCATTTATTCCCCGACCAAAAAACACACACGCGCACAGTCACGCACATGCACCGTCACACACAAACAGCCTTTCTCTGAGGAACGCAAATGCTAAAAGTTCTGTGAGTGTTATTCATCAGTGTTTTGAGACAAATGGATAGAGACACCATTCATCTGTTTGATTTACTATGTGAAAAGCAGTCTTCATTCACAGTGTCCACAGATCGGCCATTTACACATGTCCTCAAATCACTTTCTTACATGGGTTAGCTGGTGTCTTCACAAGTTTTCTGACACATTACCTACACATCATGCCTGAAAGGAAGTGAGTCACACTGTTTAGTGATCCATTGGCCCTGGCGGGCACATGGTTTTTCCAAACAGAGTCCTCACTGAGGCAAAGTGATAAAAATCAAGCGGGAAAAAATAGCGTATTAATGTTAGTTTTGATCAGGAGACAGTCTGCCGGAAACCTCCGGGATGTTTTTACAGAAAAAAAATATTCCACAGCTGTCAATCCGCCCTACACAGTGAGACTTTTCAAGAAACGCTACCAGTCCAGTAAATGGTCCAGGATTTAAAGCATGTGAGTCAATGGAAATGCAATGGGAACAGAATATGTGAGTGACAAGAAGTTGTAAGAGAAGTTATTTCCTCTAATGCATTATGTCTTTGGTTGAACCAAAATTTTGTATTATTAATCTATTAACATTTTTCCAAAGCCCAGTGAGCTGTCCTATGTAACACCGTTTAAACACTAAACAAATAGCGCTAACAATTTCAATAGATATATGTGATGTTAGCATGTTTCTAAGCTAACATATACATTATATATAAAAATTAGTTAATAAAAAAAAAATACATTACCATTAAAAGTTTGAGAAAATACTTTTTTTTTTTGTAAAGAAACTGATTATTTTCTTTTATTCACCAAGGATACATTATACATTAAATTAATAAAAAATTGATAAAAAAATTTAAATAAATGCTGTTTTCTTGAACTTTCCATTCATCAACGAATCCTGAAAAAAAATATTTCACAAAAATATGTAGCAGCACAACTGTTTTCAGTATTGATAATAATAATACATTTTCACGAATCAGCACCAAATCAGCATATTAATGATTTCTGAAGGATCATGTGACACTGAAGACTGGAGTAATGATGCTGAGAATTGAGCTTTGTCATCACAGGAATAAATTACTTTTTAAAATGTATTAAAATAGAATATAGTTATTTGAACAAAAATGTCACCAGAGCTCGTCCCTCAGGTGAATCTTCCAAGATGATCTTAAAGCTGCAGGACATAACTTTTTTTTTTTTGGTTAAAAATGATCTAAAATCAATTTTTGAGCAAGTACATAACCACCCAGTGTTCAAAACTATCTCCTTACCTTAGCCCGATTCACAACGGTAAGCTTGTAATAATGTTTTCTAATTCGAGTGGTACTGGTAGGTTTTTGCGGGAAATTCGAGCATGCAGCTGTTCGTCTTTGCGTCATTGCGTCACATCTGTTTACACAAACGAGTCCAAGCTAGTAGGCTATATTGCATGTGACAGATCATTTATAGCCTTTTCTCACAGCAGCTGGAATAATTAAACATCATTTTTATGGCGGATTCTATGGTATGACAAATTAACGTTAGAGATTAGAGTGTACAGAAATTGAAATCTACAGGTAACGCTAAAACACACTAAATACACATAGTCACTCAATGCTGTTGTTGTTAACATTAACAATTTGAGAACAAAGTATAACAATAATAATAATGTGCAAGGTTTGATGTGATATGAGCTAAGCGATCATTAGATTTAATAACCATTGGTAGTGTGATTTATTGTAATGCTTTTTTATCTAAGTTGGTCAGAACAAAAGTGGCAGATTTGTTACTTGTTCAGATGACATTTTCCGGTGAAAATTCTTATTTTGGTCATACTTCCAAGACTACAATCTGTGATTCCAAAGTTCAGCATCCACCGGTGCGGTCAATGACAACAACACATTCATTCATTAGCATCAGATTCATCTGCTCTGAGGAGCCGTGCCGATGCACAACCCACGTAAAGATGATAATTCCGCAAATAACTGCAATTGCATGTTTCAAACAGGGATGGCAACAAAGAGGCAAAACTTACAGACTGCAGCTTTAGAAATGCATAACATGCAAGAATCCGTTCAGGGAGACGAGACTGTTCTGTTTGAATGGAAGTCAAAAGAGAAGATGCATCAGTATACAGAACCTGATTTCACCAAGTGCAACGTTCCTAGATCAACTTCGTTGATCCTGGAGCAACATTCCAATTAACCAATCAGAATTGAGTTTACAGTTTGTCAAGCTTAAGGTTACAACCAGGGTTAGGTGCTTCTACATCACTGTTATTCACCTATCATTTCCCTCTGATTTTAGGGATAACTTATGGGTAGAGTTAGGTTTAGGGGTAGGGATATGGTTAAATTTTCAGACTAGAATGTTGTTCCAGGATCAACAAAATATGTTGACCCAGGAACGCATCTAACTCGTACCATCAGTATGCTGAATAAACTGCTTTTATGTGAAAAAAGTTGGGCCCACAGTAAATGTACTGCCTATCTGCTAATCTTCAACATGTTTGCCATGACATATACATTGTATTTGCCATATCTCTCTTTTATAGGAGAAGTCACAGACAATTTTGCAACACAGGATCCGCAAACGCGACAGATCATCGTAAAACAATTTACAAGGCAACATTTCCTGCACAGAAACTCATGACATCATCTTTGGTTTATCTCACAAATGTCCAATGTCTCGCTCTCTATTTGGAAGTATTGCAATGGTCAACACAATAAATAATGCATAAACATGAGTATATTTGAAAAAGGCGTGCATACAATTATATCTATAAACTTCTAACGCATAGACACTGCCATTCAGTCAGTCAGTTCGAGACCAAACCAAAGTTATGAAGACCAACATGCCTTTTTGTTCCGATGATAACCATGGTAACAGGAAGGGCAGATGGGGCACAGAGGATAAGAGATTGAGTGGGAAGAGCAAGGGAAGAGGGGAATAAAGAAAGAGGGATGGGGGGGGGTTTGGGGCCGGTAATGAGTTTTAGGAGCGGCAGGATGGAAACAGGATGAGAGTCTCCAAGAGACTCGTTTAATGCAGAACAGAGGGAGTTTTATACCCGCTTCTGAGGAAGACCTTTTTTGTTTTTCCTCTTCCGCTCTCACATTTGGGTTTGAAGGAATGAGAAGGTGGGCAGAAATGATTTGGCTCATTGTTATGTTCGGCTGTGATTAGGGATATTAAATTCCAAATGCATTTCACAGAGTGGTTTCGCATGACCAACATTAATGTCACATGTTATCATCATTAATAATGTGCTTTTTTTGTCTTGATAGTGGGAGCAGGTTACCAACATTCTTCAAAATATCTTCTTTTGTGTTCTGCACACTGTAAAAAAGAATTGTTGGTTTAACTTAAAAAAAGTAAGTTACCTGGTTGCCTTAACATTTTGAGTTCATTGAAATTACTGATTGAAATTTCAATTGAAATTTCATTGAGTTAATACAATGAAGCGTTTGGTTTAATCAACAGAAATTCAAAATATTATGTAATCTGAACCACATTAATTATTGAAATTGATTTGATAAAAGAAAAAATGTTGTTCCGAAGAAATAAAGTCATACAGGTTTGGAACGACATGAGGGTTAAATAAATGACGACAGAATTTTCATTTTCTGAACTATCCCTTTAAATCAAGCCGAAATGAGAGATGGAAAAGTTTTAAGAAAACTACTATTCCCATACAGGATTCACACACACACACACACACACACACACACACACACACACACACACACACACACACACACACACACACACACACACACACACACACACACACACACACACACACACACACACACACACACACACACACACACACACACACACACACACAAAGTTTAGTCAGGAGTGACTCTCGCAGCAGGAAGCTGACTTATTGGATCTACTTTCTTAAGAAGCCAGGGGTGAAAATAGATTAAAGCCCACCCTGCCGAGTGAGACAGAGACGGGGTGTGTGAGTGTGTGTGAAAGAGATGAAAAGTTCTTAAAAGTTGTATCATAAAGTATCTGATTCCAGTTCTGCAGATAACACATCTAACAAAATACACACATACTTGTGCTTGAGGACACGAGTGTGTGGAGAGGAAATGATAATGAAAAACACACGGTTTGACGTGATGGCAGGTGACATGTTCATACATCTAAAACTGTTTGAACAAATGCCTTTTACGAAGTCACCTGGTTAAATATATGTGATGACAAACTGAAACAGTTTTACAATGTCTGAGCTTCCCAGCAGGGCCTTTGTGATGCCTTATATTTTTGCAAAGTATTTTATTCCTTGATTTTTAACTTTTCATTCATCACAGAATTAAAAAAAAAAAAAAAAAGGTATTACAGTTTCCACAAAATATTAAAGGGTTAGTTCACACAAAAATGAAAATTCTGTCATTAATTACTTGCCCTCATGTTGTTCCAAACACGCAAGACCTTCTTTCATCTTCGTAACACAAACTAAGATATTTTTGATGAAATCCAAGAGGTTTTTTATCTTCCATAGAAAGCAATGAAATTACCACATTCAAGGACCAGAGAAGTAGTAAAAACATTGTTATAAGTCAAAGTGACTGCAGTGGTTCAACCTTAATGTTATGACGCAACGAGAATACTTTTTGTGCGCAAAACCAAAAGAAAAATACAGACTTTATTCAACAATTTTTTCTCTTCCCTCTCAGTCTCCTATGCAGTTGATGCAGTGAACGCAGTTCAGCACTTCCATGTTCTACATCAGAACGCTGGCTTTTTGGGTGAACTAACCTTTTAAGCAGCATAACTGCTTTCAACAACTTTCTTAAGTACAAAATCATCATACCAGAATGATTTCTGAAGGATCATGTGACACTGAAGACTGGAGTAACGATGCTGAAAATTCAGCTTTGCCATCACAGAAATAAATTACATTTTAAAAAATATTGAAATATAATATTTTAGAAGAATTCTTTAAAACCATTTCAAATAATTTAATTGTATTGTATTCTCTAAAAATATGACATCTATTATGTTTTTCTACTGCAACACAAGATTTGTTTTTTCACAGTGTAGTGATATGAGCCAGTGAAAATGCCCACAAAAATGATGTCCTCGGACCCATAAGTTTTACTGACAACATTAACATATACTGTAACTTAATAATAAAAAAAAAAACACTTTAATGAAAAAAATGCAAATCAACAGGAAACAATAAATTCTTATATAAGCACATTAGCATGGATGACTTCAAAACTGGTCAAGGAGGAAATGAACTGAATGAGAGAAATGAAAAAGTGTAAATTGAAATGAATGACAGGCCGGACATGGGATGTTCTTACTGGTGCTGCAACGCTAATGCGGTTTGTGCTTCCTTTCATTTTCTCTCCCTCTATCGAAAGCAAAAGGAGTCAGTCTGGAGTGTTTATGCATCAGAGGCTGGCACCAGCGGAGATAAAAGAGATTTTATCCAAATAGCACAGAGAGGACAGAAAGGGCACAGGGACAGTGAATAGCTGTATACTGACTCACTTCACTTATTCATCCATCTATTGATCTATTCATCCGATGCCCTCTCATCTCTGTTTAGAACTCAGTATGGGCCTTGCTGGTGCACATACCAGCTAAATATTGTCAAAAACACTGAATATTTTACCTTTCTCCCATTCTTCCATGCAAGGATCATGGCCAGAAAAAGCCTCAGATTCTTAAATGATGTATTCAGATGTTTGCCAACCATGAAACAGGATGCAGATTTCCCAACACTCTCGACCATGTAGTTCATGAGCCTTGGCTCTAGGTGAAAGGACAACAGTCCACACTGTCCACATGTTCTGCAAACATATAAAATTGTCCTGCCAGTTTAAACAGGAAAAGAAAGAAAGAACATTTATTAAGAAATAAGCATTTCACGCTCAAATCTCTCATTGCTTCTTTCATATTTCCTATATACCCCTCCGTCCCTTCCCCCAGTGGGACCCCATGTCCGTTATCGCTGTTCTCAGGGCAGAATTCGGTCTTTCTTCTCTTCAAAAGCTCCCGACTGTCCAATCTCTCCAGTTATCTTTCTCTTCCTCTTTCTTTTTTCGCTCCCTCACTTCCCCTGGTGGTCTGTGCGTTGGCAGACCGCGGGAGGCAGATGACTCTTCCTTCTCTTTGAAATGAGAGAGAGAGAAAGCGAGGAAGAGAAAGAGCGAGAGAGTCAACAGCGTAGACATCAAACACGGCAAAGTCACGACAAAGGACATTTAGGAAAGAACTTTTGATCTGTTCCACACTCCACCTCCCTCTGCCCTCTTTAAACCTGCCTATTAAAAGTGTAACTCGAACCAGGTTTGTTGGCACAGGAGGAGACATGTTTGGGCTACGATTACTCCTCTCAGGTCAAAGGTCATCGAATGGGTCTTGTTAGGTACACAAGGGACTGTAACAGAGCTTAACTTGTGAATGTATAAAACATTTAGAAAAAGACTAATTGATTTGTTTTTAAAGGGATAGTTCACCCCAATATGAGAATATTGTCGTCATTTACTCAAACTCATGTCGGTACAAACCTATATGACTTAAAACAATAGTAGTTTAGCAGAATGTTCAAGCTGCTACAATGACAGTGAATGGTGACCATAGGGTGTCAAGCTTTTTTTTTTCTTTTTTTTTTAAAGTTGCCCATAACTTTTCCTGAAATAAAGCTGCAAAATGAACGAATACATTAAATAACATTAACTAACAATGAGCAATACATTTGTTATAGGATTTATTAATCTTATTAACGTTAGAAATACAACTGTTCATTGTTAGTTCATGTTAGCTCTGGTCCATGAAATATTATCGGACAACTTTTGATTTGTAATAATAGATTAGTAAATGTTGAAATTAACATAAACCAAGAATAATAAATGCTTTAGAAGTATTTTCATTTATAGTTAATTACTAATGTTGTTAACTAATGTTAACAACTGAAACTTTATTGTAAAGTGTTACCAAGTACAAAAACCAAAACTGACATAAAATATAAAAGCTAAATAGAAAAAAAAAAAACCCACAAAATAATTCAAACTAAAATGAAAACTAAAAAATAAAATCGAATTCAAAATATTAATAAATTATATAATAGTGAATATTATTTATTCACTATTACTAAAATAACATGGACCCTATAATAGCTTTATGTGAGGAAAAGACATAGTTGCTGATCAATTCTTTTTGCTTCAGTTACTGTAATATGTAATCATACCAGGTTTTCCATCTATGATTCCAAACGTTATCATTTACATGGTACATGGGAACCACCTGCAACACAACAAATGTGTACACACAAAGCTATTGTATGACTTCAGAAGATTTTAATATTGCACAAGAGTCATATGAACTACTATTATGGCACTTTAATTTTTTTTAGGCCTTTTCACATTTACTGTATAGGAACAAAAACAGCTTGAAAATCCTGCTAAATCTCCTTTTATGATATATGGAAGGAAGAAAATCATTCAGATATGGAACAACAATACTTATTTTAATTTAATTTAATTTAATTTAATGACATTAATTAAAATATATATTTTTGGCTGAACTATCCCTTTAAAATTATTTCTATGTATATTCGCAGGCCTGTGAATGAATTGAGCTATATGTGATTACGTTAAACCAATGTTTTGTTAATCTCAAAAGAACCCAAATCTACGCAGTCACTTTGGCACAGTAGGAGAGATGGAGATATTCGGCAGGAGAGACACACTGTTCGC
Source organism: Chanodichthys erythropterus (assembly GCF_024489055.1). Taxonomy (NCBI): domain Eukaryota; kingdom Metazoa; phylum Chordata; class Actinopteri; order Cypriniformes; family Xenocyprididae; genus Chanodichthys; species Chanodichthys erythropterus. The sequence goes on from NC_090239.1 coordinate 16,614,915, forward strand.
TTTCATTCTGCCACTGGAGAGAGGGAACAAAGGACAGAGTTCAAAGGTCAGAACTGCAGGCCTCAAAAGAATACAGGACAAAACATACAAACACACATACCAACACACACAAAATACAAGCCAAACACCAAGCATAAAAACAAAAAAACGCCCACACACAATACACACATGCATTTTATTATTAAGTATTAAAATCTGTATGCAATTTGCTGTGCAACATCAAAGTCTGTAATGATGTTTTTGAAAGAAGTGTTTTCTGATCACCAAGGCTCCATTTATTTGATCAAAAATACAGTAAAACAGTAATAATGTGAAATATTATTACAATTTAAAAAAACTATTTTCTATTTGAATACACTTTAAAATATAATCTATTCCTATGATGATAAAAAAGCTAAACTTTCAGCAGTCATTACTCCAGTCTTCAGTGTCACATGATCCTTCAGAAATCATTCTAATCTGCTTATTTGGTGCTCAGTTATTATCAATTATTATTGGTGCTCAATTATTCATAACGGTTCATATAATTATATCTATTTAATAAGTGTTGGTTTCGTTTTTTAGGACTTTTTGTTATTTGTTTCCATGGTTATTCATTATATGATTATTTAGCACACACCTGTTTGTATTTGAGTTCGTTATCTTGTGTATATCTTGCCCTCTGTTTATTCAGTTCACTTTTTGGAGACTGTTTGTGTTAGAGCTTGTGTTTATGCCTACACATTGTTTCATTTGTGATTATCTCATTGTCCACATTACCTGATTTACTTTTGTTTAATAAATATGCTTAATTTGATCTTCCTAATCTTCCCTCATCTTCCTTGGACTCTTAGGACATGACAGAATATCCAACCTAAAAATACATTTAAATTGCAGGAGTTAATATTGCCTCTGGAATAAGCTGCATGGGACTAAGGGGAGGAATTATTTTTATTTTTCAGGGTGGCCGAAGTTTAGAGGACTATGTGAGGAGTTTGTAAACATCTGCCACCATGCAACGTGCGATGACTTCACCCTCATGGAAGGTTTCTGTGTGGGCTGGATGAGGACATTCACTTCCTATGCCAAAGGGGGATACCTGCTGGAGTTTAGAAGAATACATCAACTTCGCTCTGTGGGAGGACGGATCCTCTTTCATTGTAGGCAATGCTGAAGAGGAGAACATCACCATCGTCCAGCCCCACCTTACACCCATTTGCAAAATCCAGAGCCCAGCCAGCCATCACACCCATGCACGGACATTAAGCCAGAGCCCACCGCAGATGCACGAGCCAGCGCCAGTGGAGAAAAGGGCTGAGCCAGTCATCGCCCTGGAGCCCAAGCCTCACAAAACGTTTGACCATGTACATGAGCTGGCAACGTTATCTACCAACCTGATTGCAAAAAAGTTGGGACACTGTACAAATTGTGAATAAAAAAAGAATGCAATAATTTACAAATCTCATAAACTTATATTTTATTCATAATAGACTATAAATAACATATCAAATGTTGAAAGTGACACATTTTGAAATGTCATGCTAGATATTGGCTCATTTTGAATTTCATGAGAGCTACACATTCCAAAAAAGTTGGGACAGGTAGCAATACCAGGCCGGAAAAGTTAAATGTACATATAAGGAACAGCTGGAGGACCAATTTGCAACTTATTAGGTCAATTGGCAACATGATTGGATATCAAAAGACCCTCTCAGAGTGGCAGTGTCTCTCAGAAGTCAAGATGGGCAGAGGATCATCTATTCCCCCAATTCTGCGGCGAAAAATAGTGGAGCAATATCAGAAAGGAGTTTCTCAGAGAAAAATTGCAAAGTGTCTGAAGTTATCATCATCTACAGTGCATAATATCATCCAAAGATTTAGAGAATCTGGAACAATCTCTGTGGGCCAAGGCTCATTTAAAATGGACTGTGGAAAACTGTTCTGTGGTCAGACAAATCAAAATTTGAAGTTCTTTTTGGAAAACTGGGACACCGGACTAAAGAGGAAAAGGACAACCCAAGTTGTTATCAGCGCTCAGTTCAGAAGCCTGCATCTCTGATGGTATGGGGTTGCATGAGTGCGTGTGGCATGGGCAGCTTACACATCTGGAAAGGCACCATCAATGCTGAAAGGTATATCCAAGTTCTAGAACAACATATGCTCCCATCCAGACATCGTCTCTTTCAGGGAAGACCTTGCATTTTCCAACATGACAATGCCAGACCACGTACTGCATCAATTACAACATCATGGCTGCGTAGAAGGATCTGGGTACTGAAATGGCCAGCCTGCAGTCCAGATCTTTCACCCATAGAAAACATTTGGCGCATCATAAAGAGGAAGATGCGACAAAGAAGACCTAAGACAGTTGAGCAACTAGAAGCCTGTATTAGACAAGAATGGGACAACATTCCTATTCCTAAACTTGAGCAACTTGTCTCCTCAGTCCCCAGACATTTGCAGACTGTTATAAAAAGAAGAGGGGATGCCACACAGTGGTAAACATGGCCTTGTCCTAACTTTTTTGAGATGTGTTGATGCCATGAAATTTAAAATCAACTTATTTTTCCCTTAAAATTATACATTTTCTCAGTTTAAACATTTGATATGTCATCTATGTTGTATTCTGAAAAAAATATTTAAATTTGAAACTTCCACATCATTGCATTCTGTTTTTATTCACAATTTGTACAGTGTCCAAACTTTTTTGGAATCGGGTTTGTATCATCGTGGGACAGCTAGTGGAGTACGAGGGAATGGAGGAAGACCCCACCCACACTCCCACCACTGAGGGTGAGCTGAAGCTGACCTTTGCAATATTTATTACTTAGAAGATGGTGCTTACATTAATCTCCTGTCCCCGCTGGTCCTGTCCAGTTCAAAGTCTCCCGTGTTTCCACTGGTTTCGCCCAGCTCAAAGTCTCCTGTCTCTCCAAAGTTCCCGCCCAGCCTCCCTCTCCTGCTTTCAAAAGTCCTCTTCCTCTTCAAAAGTTCAGCCCCGCCTCCACTGATTTCCTTCATCCCCTCAGCTTCTCCTATGATGCCACTATATTGTGTGGATTTGCCTGGGGTCTTCAGGTCTCCAGCTTCACCCAGGCAAGTGGATTCCCCGGCTCTGCCTCCAGCTACTGATCTCGTTGACCTGTCAGCTCCACCTTGGCTCCTTCCTCCCTCAGCTTCACCAGATACTATTGTCCTTACGGCTCTATCAGGCTCCCTTGTCCCTCTTAAAACAAAGTTTGAAATAGTGTACTGTTTTCGAACATTCTAAAACTGAACTAAGAAAAGAGCAATTAAGAAAAAAGAAATCTGAATTAAAGAAATCTGATCATAGGCACTGTTTACACCTGGTATTAAGATGCATTTTGGTCGAGCAGATCACAAGTAGACAAGGGAGACACATTCCCGTTTACACCTGGTATTTTAATCCGTCTTTTTTGACCACTTTCAACCACTTCTGTCTTGATTTCTTCAAGGGGAGGGTCTATGGGTGGGTAAATGTACACTATATTGTCAAAAGTATTGGGACACCCCTTCAAATCATTTAATTGAGGTGTTCCAATAACTTCCATAGCCACAGGTGTATAAAATCATGCAAACTGCTTCATGCGCTCTTTCGTTTTCTGGAATATCTGCATTGGTTTCTATGGCAAGGACGTTAAGTTGGTAGGCATACGCCAAAAACAACAACCACAGCATGGAGGGGTTTGCAATACAGATGTTGTCTTATTTACAACAAGACATAGTGTAGCCGCCACGGACTGGACTATTGCGTTAATGTATTGTATGAGCGGCTTAATTCTCGCTGACATCTCCGCCGGTTTCAAAATATGTCTCCATTATATTGTTATTCTACTCGTCTGGCAATTTACAACAACACAACCTTGTTTCTGCAGCGATTTTCATCATGTTTCTTATAACAACAAGTGATGTTTTACATGGCGTGAGAAAGTCACAAACCACAAGAAATCTAATCAGAGCAGTCAGACTGAAACAAATTTCCAGAAATGCGATTTGAATAGGATTTCAGACCACATATGAATATAGCTCAAAACTGATTTGTAAAAATCGCATTTCATGTGATTTTTGGCTGTTCAGACTTGCTAAATCTGATCGGATTTCAATTAAGCACAATTATACACAAAAATCGGATTTGGACTGATAGTCTGAACATAGCCTTTGTTTGCTCATCTTTTTTTCCTGTTTCTTGTTCTTATGTTCCCATTTGTCATTTGTTTTCATGGTTATTCATTATATGATTAATTAGCACACACCTGTTTGCATTTGAGTTTGTTATCTTGTGTATATCTTGACCTCTTTTCATTCAGTTCATTGTCAGGGATTGTTTGTGTTAGAGCTTGTGTTTATGCCTACATGCTGTTTCATTTGCGTTTATCTCATCATCTGTATTATCGTCTGGATTTACTTTTGTTTAATAAATACACTTAATTTGATCTTCCTCACCTTCCCTCATCTCCATTGGATGTGACAAATATCAATGTTGAAAAGATGTTTTGTTTTTGTGGAAACCATGATACTTTTTTCTTTTTTTAAGTTTCTTTGAATAGAAAGTTCAATGAACAGCATTAATAACATAAAAGGTTTTTTTTTCTTACTTACCCGGTAGTGTTATCATGGTTTCCACAAACATATTAAGCAGCAAAATCTTTTGTCAACACTGATAATAATAAGAAATGCTTCATGAGCACCAATACCAGGCAGAGAAAACTGCACAAATTAACTTTAAAGAACTGATATTTGAGGTATGAGAGGATATGAAGTCAGCAGTTTGTATATAATGCTTTCATCCGGGACAAGTGTGGACAACGGAGAGACATATTAACAAACTTACAAAGAGATTAAAGGGACCAATTCCTGATTCAAATACTGCTAAAAGGCCAATGAAAGAAAAAACATCAATAAATGTCATAGCTTTAAGAGCAGCCACAAACACACGCTCAAGGACAGTTGGGTTGTGTTTACTCTCTGCTTGGTGTGTGTGTGTGTTGGTGTGCATGTGTATGCTAGCATTCGTTCTTAAAACTTTCAGGGAACATGTCTCTACAGGGTGTGTCATAAGCATGTAATCTTGGGAGAGTGCTCATAAAATGTCTTAAAAGCTTTCTAAGGGTCAGTGTTTGAGTAAGTGCACATGTTTGTTTAACCATCTTTGTGTGTGGTTTATGTTCCTTAGGGTCTCAGGCGTTATGTAATGCATGTCTTCTGCAACTTATTAAGGCTTTCAGTGATGTTTATATGTGTGTGTTTCTGTGTATGTGTCACATAGCAACCTGTTGGTCATGTTCAGGATGTGTTTTGGCTGGAACTGCCTAACTATACGCTTAAAGCAAAAGTTCACCCAAAACTGAAAATTCTGTCATAATATACTCACCTTTATGTCATTTGAAAAAGTTATATTGCAAAACATCCAAGTTGTTGTTAAAATATAATAGTGACCATCATTTTACATTTCAGCTTGTTCCTCACACAAAGCTATATGACTTCAGAAGACTCGAAAAACAACAAAAGATGCATGGCTACTTTTATTTTTTGGTGAACTATTGGCGCTTTTCCACTGGTACAGCTTGGTACAGCTCGTTTAAATAGCACCGCCTCAGTTGAGGTTCCAAGCGAGCCGTACCGAAACTAAAATTTGATGTGTAAACAGCAGATCACTGATTGGTCAGAGAGCCAAACCAAGCCAAGTAGAGTCGTACCACGCAGTGGAATAGCGCCTATCTCTTGAATTCAAATATTCATGCAGACCACTAAAAAGCCCATTACATCCAGATAATACTCTGTTCAGTTTGCAGTGATATGGAACCATTAAGGAGAAGAGGCCCACCAGATAACATTCCGAGACAGAGAAGAAAATAGTTTTAGAGACAAGGACATTTTTTGCTGCACTTGTTGAAGAAGGGTCATGGTATCTCAAGTGAGCTTTTGAGAGATATGATGAATATATATATATATATATGTCAACATTTGAAGTGGATCAAAAAAGTTAATCAAAATTGTCCTAAGAACTAAGTTGTCCTAAGAAGAAGGTTTTAGGACAACTTTGATAAAAGATTTTGATCCACTTGAAATGTTGAATATATATATATATATATATATATGTTCACCAAGGCTGCATTTATTTGAGCAAAAATACAGTTCAGTCATGACAAAATCTCTACAGGTGGAGCTGGGGAGGAGGAGGCATAACCGAAGCTTTCATATCACACAGCGATCATAGTACAGGCTAGGGTACACTCTAAAAAATCCTGGGTTAAAAACAATTCAAGTTGGGTTGAAAATGGACAAACCCAGCGATTGGGTTGTTTTAACCCAGCGGTTGGGTTAAATGTTTGCCCAACGTGCTGGGTAGTTTTATTTAAACCAACTATTATTTAAGAATTGCTATATGGCTAGCTTAAAATGAACCCAAAATAGTTGGGAAATTAAAAACCAGATGCAATTAGAGACAACAATAATAGACAAAAGGTGAATGTTTATTAATAAGCTTTAATATTTTATTAATATAAATTTATTAATAAGCAATTTAATAAATGTTTATTGTTTAATAATTATTCATTGAACATTAATATATGTTCATTTCCAACATACTTTGGGTTAATTTTAAATAAGCAATACAGTCATTTTTAAACAATAGTTGAGTTAAATAAAACTACCCAGCAGGTTGGGCAAACATTTAGCCCTACCGCTGGGTTAAAACAACCCAATTGCTGGGTTTGTCCATTTTCAACCCAGCATTTTTTAGAGTGTATGATATATATGATTATGTGGATTTGAAAGTATTTCTGATTGGCTCGTGCTGCGGAGTTTCATGCCTGAACTGTGCATTAAAAACAGTGATATATTTAAAAGAACAGTTTTCTATTTTAATATATTTTAAAATGTAATTTATTAATGTGATTGCAAAACTGAATTTTCAGTAGCCATTACTTCAGTCTTCAGTGTCACATGATCCTTCAGAAATCATTCTAATATACAAAGAGCTCCACTGATGGGAAATACATGACCATAAACAAATATACAAATAAGCACACATGCACTCACTCTATCTGTATGTCTTTCCCTCCATTACAGCATTCATGGTCAAGTATGTGACTTTGTAAAGAGGTATGCTTCAGTCTGAACTGTATCTCACTCAGTATCTCAAGGCAGATGGTCTGAGGTCAGACTCTAAAAGCCCAGGAGAGCGACTCCTATCTCAGCAACACTTTCCAGCTCCTCTCCATCTACTCTACACAGATAGCACAGAAGCACAGCCAGCTAGCCTATGTGTCTGCATATGGGCGGATACATGTGACATCACTGAAACAAATGTGTCCTGTGGTTACTATGAAGGCAGATGGTCACACATTCAAAGCCGGTGTGATCATATGAGAGACTGTAGTGTTTGCCTCACAGATCCAATAAATGACAGACGGAGCCAGAAAACAGACTTTTGCCTAACGTACAGTTGCTCACAAAGATAAACATGTAAATGGGTGTTATTTTACTCTGTAAAAACAGGTTGCATCGCTTTCGGTTCAGGTCTTTTGTATTTGCTTTGTTGAATAAAGAGCCATTTTACTCAAGATAGCATCATGTCCATTCAGATTAATATCTAAAAGTTTTTTTATTTTTCTTCTTTTCACTTACATTTAGATATTTAAATAGAATAATACCTTTAAAAGTCCATAGATATCGTTGTCAGTTCGTACTGCCGTTAAAACTTTCTCTGAGAAACAGAAGCAATGAGACCTCTTTTCCTGTTCATGTTACATTCGCATAAAGCTTTCATGCTTTTTTCAGTATGTCACATGGATTCAGGCAATCTCAGATGAGCTGATTATATAAACTTAATCGTACATTTTAAAATGAAAACAAAGAAGTAAAGGCCCCGATGTACTCATGGCGAAGTTCTTCGTTCTTCACTCAGGGGTAAAAAGAAGTTTGAAATAGTGCAATGGTATACTGTTTTCGAACATTCTGATGCTGAACTAAGAAAAGAGCAATTAAGAAAAAAGAAATCTGAATTAAGTGTAGCGAATTAACTCAAAGGGGAAATATTAATAATTATTCATAACTCAATATGATGTATTAATTATGATTAATTATGAATATGTAAATCTGTTAATCAGCATCGGCTCTGCCATCTGAGGAGAGATCTTGAGGATTCAGTCCAAAGTTGTTGCCAGTCTTTTCATGTTGGATGATGAGCACATGGCTAGTTTGTAGGCCGGGGGCGGCAGGCCTTGCAGGCCGGGCCTAGAGAGGCTGGCCGCAAGGAGACCCGTTCGGTCGTCCAGAAGCAAGGAAGAAGAAAGGGAGTGGCAATATTCGCTGGCTTTTAACCTCTGCTCAAAGCCCAACCTCTTAAGGTTGATGCAGCCAATGAAGGTGTTGTATTTCCGGGTGACAACACACCTCCTGTCCGGGCTTTTACGACAAAGAAAGATGTGTTGCACAGGTATGGACATAACATAAATTACCAAATAGGAATCGAAAGTTGGAGTCAGTAGATACCAAACATGCTACCCATGTGATTCCAGTTAACTATACATTGCAGCTCTGGAATATTAATACCAAACTAGTTCAAAATAGAAAATAAATACATACAATAAAGCCCATGAAAGAAAAGTCATGAGATGGGAAACTTGGATACATGTTTATACATTTCCCAAGTGGTTATATAGAGAATACATAGGATTAAAGGAGTTTATTTGTCCTTATCAGAAAGAATGAGTAACTGGTCTCTGCAAAATTCTTCCTGATCGTAAAAGGACCAAGTATCCGTAACAGACACCTAGTTCTTCCTGTAGTTTAGCTAGTTTGGGATGCTAGTTGCAGTTTTAGGGGCATGGGTTCACAGAGCTTTGATAGAGTGTGTTTAAAACTATTGGTAAACTAACAAATAATTGTGTCTGATTTGTCTCAGTCATTACATAAGAAATCGGATCATAGGCGCTGTTTACACCTGGTATTAAGATGCGTTTTGGTCGAGCAGATCACAAGTAGACAAGGGAGACACATTCCCGTTTACACCTGGTATTTTAATCCATCTTTTTTGTCCACTTTCAACCACTTCTGTCCTGATTTCTCAGGCGGGCGAGAGCCGTGAGGGAACGGCGCGAGGCCAGTGACGCGAGTGATAATGAGCGTCACCTGCGAGGCGTGCCGGCCTCGAGTCTCTCATGGAGGAGCTCCGGAGGCATAAAAGGAGGAGCGACTACAGTGAAGGACGAGAGAAGACCAGGCCTGGACTTTATTTTATGTTTTATTATGTTTGTGTGGCCGGCAGACGTCTGCGAGGGTCTGCCGGCATTACTTCCGTTTTGTTGTTTGTTTATTTTGAGATTAAAGTTTTGTTGAATGTTCGCCGGTTCCTGCCTCCTTCTTCCCACATCTACTGACCTCGTTACATTGGTGCCGAAACCTGGGAGGAAAGAGGGACATGCTGTCGAGAGCCCTCACTGCTGAGGGGGATCGCGGTGCTGCGGAGTTCGGGCAGAAGACCGCAAGAGGCTGCCCGAGGCGGTGGTGCTGGAGCCTAGTGAAAGGTGGGATGGAGAGCTCGAGGCCGTGCCCCTGGGACGAGGTGGGGTGGCTGCCTTCCAAGAGGGAGCGGAGGAGTCGAAGCCGTTCGCCGTGGGGCGGAGCCTGCTGCCGTCCGCCATAAAGGGGAGGAGCACGGAACGGGGGACTCACTGCCGGCTGCCCTCAGTCGGAGGAGCCATCGCCGGCCGCCAGGAGGCGGTCGAGGATCGGGCCGTCCACCGAGCGTCCAGTGCCACCGCGAGGAAGAGCCTCTTGGCAGGCTGAGGACCGAGCGGCAGTGTGTCGGGGAACCGAACCAAGAATTTTTTTTTTCTCTCTTTCTTTTTCCTCTCTCCCCTCTCTCGTCCTGTCGCCGTCTCCTTTCACTCGTCTCGTCTGTCCTTACCCCCAGGTGCTGCGGCCGCCGAGACAGGCTCCGGGGGGGAGTACGCGCAGTCGCGGGAATACCCCCCGGCCTGCGAGGGGCGTTGGGGGTATGTGACGAGCAGGGCGGGCGAGAGCCGTGAGGGAACTATTTCCGTTTTGTTGTTTGTTTATTTTGAGATTAAAGTTTTGTTGAATGTTCGCTGGTTCCCGCCTCCTTCTTCCCACATCTACTGACCTCGTTACAGGAGGGTCTATGGGTGGGTAACTGTACACTATGTTGCCAAAAGTATTGGGACACCCCTCCAAATCACTGAATTCAGGTGTTCCAATCACTTCTATAGCCACAGGTGTATAAAATCATGCACCTAGGCATGCAAACTGCTTCTACAAACATTTGTGAAATAAGGCGCACAGTGCGCAGAACTTACCAACTTGCTGCAGAGTCAATAGCTACAGATCTCCAAACTTCGTGTAGCCTTCAGATTAGATTCAGGTGGTTTTTCAGGGGTTGGGCTTGGCCCCTTAGTTCCAGTGAAAGGAACTCTTAATGCTTCAGCATACCAAGACATTTTGTCTTGGTATGCTAAAGCAACTTTGTGGGAACAGTTTGGGGATGGACCCTTCCTGTTCCAACAAAGCAAGTTCCATAAAGACATGGATGAGCGAGTTTGGTGTGGACGAACTTGACTGGCCTGCACAGAGTCCTGACCTCAACACCATAGAACACCTTTGGGATGAATTAGAGCAGAGACTGTGAGCCAAGCCTTCCCGCCTACATCACTGCTTGACCTCATAAACACAATCCTAAACCTTGTGGAAAGCCTTCCCAGAAGAGTTGAAGCTGTTATAGCTGCAAAGGGTGGGCCAACTCCATATTAAACCCTACGGATTAAGAATAGGATGTCATTAAAGCTCATGTGCACGTAAAGTCAGGCGTCCCAAAACTTTTGGTGATATAGTGTATCTTTCGATCTAATGGACAAAATAAGCATGCACAATTTACATATGAACATGGCCAGAAGAGACGGAAAAACACAGCATCAGCTTTCGCTTCTGCTCTGACAGCCGCAAGACCACACCAGACACAGTGAACGTGTATAAGAAATCAGGAATGGTATGAGAACATTGTCCTACATTTTTGTTTTCAAACCAAACTTGGGTCTTCAACTGACAAAGTTTAAATCCTGTCTTGGCTATTGCGTTTCCCATAATGTTTATGTGTTAGGTCAGTAGGTGGTCTAATGTGCTTGTTCGAACACATTCAACCACATAAGCTTTTACACTATGAAAGCAATTCGTTCGAATGGGTTTTCAACTACTTCTGGAAGGGATCGAAAGTGGCTGAAAATGTTTTAGACCCCATTTACACCTGTATTTACCAATCAACAAAAACGCATCTTAATACAAGGTGTAAACAGGGCCATAGATATGTTTGCACCACTTCTGCATTTCACCATTCTAGTATTATATTCATGTTTTTACTTTTACCTAACCTTGATAGACTGAGCGAACAAATGAATCCTAAAATATCTCCATGTCAGTGAAGGTGGAGCCCCAGAGCACACCCACCTTTTACGTAATCATCATGGACCATTGGCAATTTAAACATAACAGCTGTTGCGAAATTTTCCTGAAGCTGTTTTCTAACCACCAAAAAGAACACGAAAAAACACACGTGACATCACAAACATGCATTCTTTGATTTAACTTTAAGTATATTTGGGGTTTAAAAGTTTACTTTACTAATTAAAAAAAGTTTACTTTAACTAATTTTTAAACAAAAACTTCAACCAAAAATGAAAATTCTCATATCATTTACTCACTCATAACTACGTTAAGCACCAAAAAGAAAACACACACAAAAAAGTAATCCATTTGTGATTTGCGCTTCCAAGCATCCTCAAGCCATACAATATCATGGCTTTTTATGACAAACATTACGAAATGTAATTCATGAATCACAATAAATAAATAATAACTTGCAAACTGCTGGTTTTTAATTGAGTAAGTGAGCTGTACAGTTTGTTTAGTACAAATGGTGAACCAAATGAACTAATATTCAGTTCAAAAGAATGTTTTGAAACCTGACAGACTCTGGCTCGCTATGGCTGCATCAGAAATCGCATATTCCCTTATTTTGAATGAGTAATTTCTTCGCAATAGCTAAAAAGTATGTTATATATAGCATGAATGCGTGTAGTAGTATGAATGTAATCTGGACGCATCATGTGACCTACTAGTGTCAGTTGCATAATTTTACTGCCATTCACAAATTCTCTCCCATGGTCTCATGGGATATAAAATGGCTATACTCGCTTCAGAATCTCGCCAGATGTAGTAGGTCATCCGGGTACTTTTTGCCAACTCTTATGTGTACAGTGAATTCAGACATACTTCTTTTGCATACTTTGCATACTTCCTTACTATATAGTATGTGAAAAACAATTTCAGATGCAGCAAGAGTGTCAAAAATTTCTAGCAAGAGCTCCAAAAACCTCAAATTTTTGGGTGAACTATTCATTTAATGTGTTAAGCTTTAATCCCCCATCTACTCAGAGACTATCAAACATTCAGGCGAGTGGGTGCCTAGTAGTTTCTGAGTTAGTTAGTGCATTAACTTTCTCAAACCTGTGGGTGGCACAAAGATCACCTGTGTGCTGCCGTGAACTTGTGATTTATGTAAGCTTGAATGTGTATGTGAGAGGATTACATCTTCACTCTGGACTTTATCCACTGCTTCCTGCCAAGCTTTGCCAGTCGGTCACAATCAGACTAATGGAATGAAGTTTATCAGAGCAAGATGAACTTTGACCTGTAAAGCCTAAACAAGACTCGAGACAGGGTGAGGTTCATAATAGGCACTTAGCCTATCATATGTACAGAATTCCCACAAATACACACTCATTTTTAATTGAATACTGAATAGAAGGAAGATCAAGAGTGTCTTTTCCTGCTGCTGTAGGAAAGAATAAAAGCAAGGTATGACCTACCACAGAGAGGACAAAGAGATGACTCTGTAGCAGGTAAACCAAGACATCTGCTGAAACATGGGATGAAACACTGTCATCCATCTGAATTCTCTCTCTCTGTCTGTCTCGTTGCTCACTCTTTCTATCTCACTTTCTTTCTGGTATCAAAGCGACATTGCTTTGGCTAATCAGCTACTCCTTTGATCCCTGTCTGTCAGGACCCCTGGGGACTCTGGGTTGCCCTTTTATCTGCCTGACTACTGGGTCTTTTCAGAGAAAAGAGTGATAATCTGATTAACTGTAATACTTATCCTAGAAAGAGAGAAAAGGAGAACGAGGGAGAGATAGAAATACAGAAAGAGGGACTGAGACAGCAAAAGACAGAAATTGTTTGGGTGGGAAGGGGTGTGGAGACTCAAACTATGCACTGTCTTCTGGTCAAAATGATACAAAACATGTCTTAAATGAACAACAGTACACAAACTCTTAGTCCTGGACATAATAATCAGACTAAAACTGGATCAGCAAAGACAAAATTATTAATAAACAAACACAAAGAAAGTCTAGCATTTAGATTCACATGCAAAATGCTGAGCCAAACGTCTTTCTGCAGAAAGTATAACTGGCCTACTTTTACTGCTGTTTGTTTTCAGGGTAATTAGTTTGGAAGGACAAAGTTGCTCTACCTACTCCAACCCCCCCAGCAAATCATCCACTTCCTCCTCCTGTTTGTGCCAAGAACTCCCTTAAACAGCTCGCTCTCTTTTTTATTTTAGTATCATTGACATACTGAGTTTATAATATTTTGAATTAGTTTTTATTTTTGTATTTTCCATTTTAAGTTTTAGCAATTTTGATGTGTGCCTTTGTCATTATTATCAGTAGTAGTAATATTTAAACCGTCTATATAGTTTTTATTTCAGTTTCAGTTGCACACACTGCAAAGTAAAGCAATGAAGCAGTGCAATAAAGTAAGGCAATGAAGAGCAGTAAGACAAAGAGAGGAAGAGAGCGAACAGGTCCAGACCAGGCCAAATGGAATTAGATATGATGTCCTCTCAAGAATACGGTCACTTACTTTAAGGGTGTTCTTTGATGGAATGCATGACGTATAGGAATGCGCAAGCTAGACACACGATAAGAGCTGTGACGGACTGAAATCATGCGAGAAAACAGTGAATTGGATTTCAGAACTTTCTTGCCTGAAAATTGAATAGTTCAATGAATGCCTATGTTTCTTATACTGACATCAAGTGACATGTTAGAATTATGCAAACGCAATAGTTCTTAGTTATTGCAATTATGTGAATGAAAGTGTCCAGTAATGGGGATTAATGAGATAAAGCGATGAGATTTCAAAATGGCGACCCCCATGAGGTGACCTTCTCCATGTAATACATGTAAACAGCTTTTATTTGCTTATGCTATATTTTAAATAATATTTTATAATAATATCTTACATATCAGCTTATATTATTATCTCATATGTACACATCATTCAAAATAGTAAGATTTTTAAAATGTTTTAATGCTCATCAAGTACAGTAACAATGATCAAAAACAGTATTTTTAAATAAATTATATTTTGAATAAAAAAGTTGAAAAGAACAGCATTTATTTGAAATAGAAATCTTTTTTAAGATTATAAATGTCTTTACTGTCACTCTTGATCAATTTAATATGGAAGCTTGTTTCCGATAAAATATAAAGATAGAATTGCGAGATATAAACTCGCAATTATTCTGAGAAAAAAGTCAGAATTATGAGATATAAATAACAAAGATATCATTATGTAAAGTGTCTGCTGTTATTGTCAAGCTGTCAGTGTACTGCTGTCATTTATTTTTCTCAGAATTTATACTGGCAATTGTGAGTTTATCTCACACACTGAGAAAAAAAAGTCAGAATTGCAAGATGTAAACTCGCAATTGCTTGAAAAAAAGTCAGAATTGTGAGATAAAAAGTCGCAATTACCTTTTTTATTTTTTATTCAGTGGCGGAAACATCCATAATTTAATGTATTCTTGCTTAAAAAAATTGCTAAAAAAAAACAACAACAAAAAAACGTACTGACCCTAAACGTGATTTAAACGTGATTTATTTTTCAATAATAATATTAATTTCTGCAGAGATAAAAAAAAAAAAAAAACGAGGAACAAAATGACCTGGACTAATGCAGGGACCTATTTATAAACATCTCTCTGTCTCATTGGTTCAAGTTTTATCTTATTTTTATAAACACAAACAGCAGTCAAGCAAGATACAGTATTTCACTTCACCCAGGATACGTCTGTATGGTCCCTACCTCCCTCTCCAACTAAAGGCCAGTCTTTCACGTGTCAGCGGACACCCGCAACCACCACGGAAGAGCAGCAACAGACAGCAATATTATTATCTGTTTCATCCTTAAAGAGATCTCTCCTGCTGATGTCTACCTGTCACGACATTTCTGAACACAAAGCTCCTTCATTGAAGTGGTGTGGTGGCATCCAGAAAAGAAAGAAAACAAGATTCAGATAAATCTAAAGAGATACACAGTTAGTTTCTTTTTTAGATACTGCCTTGCTATGGGAGAAGATAAATTGCCCGGCATACAGATGGATTAGTTAAAATCACTGGGATTCTTACAGGATTAAGCGTGTTCTGGCATTTCCATTGTGTTAGTGGGCTGGCAGGGTTTGGGGCCATTCATCCAAAAATAACATATGGCTTTAAGAGGGGGGAGAAAATTACCCAGCTGAACGGCAAAAACGACAGCAGCACACTGACAGCTTGTTTAGAAACAACCAATAACAGCAGACACTTTACGTAATGATGTTTTTGTTGTAATTTCTGATTTCAGTTTTTGCTTAAAAAATGACATACACGCAATCAAAAGGCTAAAATCCACGTCTCAATCTGTAAATGGATGCAGACACCCTGGCCTGTATGCACAGCAGTATGACACACTACAGCAAAGGTTAGGTTACACTCATTTCAGCCTTTTCTCTGTAATTGCATGGTTGTGTTTCCCATCAACCGAACCATTTCCAAACTCAACTCTCATTAAATACAGTGGGAGGAAATGTTTGCGTCTGAATGTGATGTTTATGGACTATATACGGAGAGATGGCCTCATTCACACAATAACAAGACTGAAACTGGATCTCTGATGCTTGGGAAGTTTAGGATGAAATGTGGGTTTTAAGAGGCAAAATTTATTTCAGAGATCATGCTTTATGACTCAGTTTGTCATCTCAAATGAATGATAAGAAATTCAGAAATCTTTCCTAAGAGTTTGTTTACAGTTCGGAAAGGGGGAAACTGACTGGAAATACTGTAGCTGCATAAAATCCTAATTTCCCAGACCACAGTGGAACTCGGAAATGTGTTTGTTTATTTTCATTGCAGTAAAAACCGATCTAATGGGGTTGGAATAACAGTTGCGGATATGCACTTATGTGAATACGTCAAAATACACAGTGCTCTATGCTAGATATTATTGCCTATCGGAGCCAGTTTTTCGAAGTTGTATTAGAGTATTATTAGAGTACACTATTATTGGAGAACCTGCAAGCTGATCTGACTATTTCAGTTTTTCTATTTCAAAATGTTTAAGTCAATGTGTTACTTGACATTTCTGTCAGGATTCTGTTTAGTTTCATTTTTGTTCAAGTGTTTGTTTCTCGTATATCCTTTCAGTTTAGCATTCTCCATACACTAGTTAGTTTTCTTGGTTACTCATTAGTTGATTATGTTCAACTGTGTCTTGTTTGGTTCCCTTATTTACTCCTCTGTATTTATACACCTTGTTCTGTTCAGTTCTTTGTCAGTTCTTGATGTATGTAAATATGGTTTGGTATTCTCTGTATTCTCTGAGAGTTTATAAAGTATTCTTGCTTATTAATATGCATCATGCTGCTCCTTGAGACTGATAATGACAGTGTCTTTGTAATTATTTGTGACATTTATTAGCAATTTCTGTTTGCAAATACTGTATGCATTTTATCATAAATGTAAAAAAAATATCACAAAAAATGCTGCACCCATGATGCCTATGAATCCTAGATAGCCATGCTTGGTTTTTAAAGATTTAAATATATATATATATTTCTTACACAAACACATCGCTTCACTTCATAAGGTCTTTATTAAACCCCCGGAGCCGTGTGTTTATCTTTTATGATGGATGGTTGCACTTTTTTGGGCTTCAAAATCTCATCCTCTATTCATTGCCATTATAAAGTTCGGAAGGACATTATTTAATATAACTCCGATTATTTTCGTCTGAAAGAAGAAAGTGTTATACTGCACCATTCAAAAGTTTAGGGTTGGTAAGATTTTGAATTTTTTTTAAAACAAGTGTCTGTTGCTCAACAAGGCTGCATTTATTTGATCAAGATACAGTAAAAACAGTAATATTTTGAAATGTGTCACACAATCCTTCAGATTTGGTGCTCAAGAAACATTTCTTATTATTATCAATGTTGAAAAAAGTTGCTTAATATATTTGTGTAAACCTTGATAGATTTGCATTCAGAATTTTTTGAGTATTTCTTTATAGAAATACTATTTCTTACTACTATACTACTATTTCTTTATAGTATTTATTTGAAATAGAAATCTTTTCTAACATTATAAATGTCTTTACTCTCACTTTTGATCAATTTAATGCACCCTTGCTGAATAAAAGCATTTCTTTATAAAAAAAAAAAAAAAAAAACTGACCGCAAATTATTGAATGGTTGTGTATATTTAAATGCAAGATTCATATTTCTAATTGAACTGATTTACAAGTCAATTGGTGATGTGCATGTCACAATGGTGTGATATTAAATAATCTTTGAGCAAAATCTGAAAAAAACTGGGCCATTTGCACACATTATTTTGCACAAGCCCTCCATATCATTTGGGCTTTTTGTCTCTCGATACCTCAGAACAAACTTGTAAACTTGTAAATTTTGTACAAATTGCACAAAAGTGATGTATTTTTATATGATCTTTGTCTGATGGAACATTAATGGTCTGATTTCACAAGATGAAACCATGCTTGGCCTGATCCAGCACTTTTTCAAATGCAATCAGTGCACAAGGAGAGTACAGAATACAATATTACCCCATTTACCGACTCCAAGTGCTTGTGTAAGAAACCGCAAACTGCCCAAGTTTTCTCCCTTGTCGCCACAAAGCATCCTAGCAGTCTTGCAACGGAATGGTAGGGTCAGAATTCCCCATTATCTGGAGTCTATTCCAATTACTTACCCCATTATTGCAGAGAAAGACAAAGCGCGCAGGAAATGAGATAAATGTGCTGAAATTACAGCCTATGATTGGGCCTCCGCTCCCACTACTGACTGTGTCTGAATCCATTTGGAATGAAGTGGTTCTGTTGGGTGCTTAAAGTATCAATGCTGTTTTATTGTGTCTGCTACACTCAGGAGCTGAAAATAGATGCGGTGAGTGTGTATACGTAAGTGTGTATACTTGAGTGTCTGTTCATATCTATGTGTCGAAGGAGCACAAGGGACTCCCAAAACCGTTCCAGAGTTGAGCTTTTGAATTTTGAACATCAAAATTTATTTTTCAACCTAACATTAAGGCATATACACTACCCTGTAATTCAGTGTACTTTGACCTGGTTTCAATTTGGAGGCTGGTGTCTGCAAGTCATATTCTCTCAGCATGGAGACCAAATTAAAATGGACAAGTGTAATGGACCAGCCTCTATCTGTTTTTCCCTTTAAGCAGTAATTAGCTTCATGCTAATCAGAAAGCATGCTAATGGTAGTGAAATACCAGCCTAAACCCAATTACTGATGCAGGCCTATCAGTAGACTTCTTGAACTCTGTGTTGACATATTGATATTTGAAAAAGAAAGTAGCTGGTTAACATATAGACATGTAAGCTATCCCCATATTTCATCTCTGGGCTAAAATCAGCAGTCTGGTCACACTCACAAAATTTCACTAACCCTCTGGAATCTGGGACCAGGACGGATCCATGTCAGGCCCAAGACCGCAAAGATCTGTATCTAAAATAAGACCAACAAACCGAGGTCAATGCTTTCAGTGTTGCCTCTAGATGAGCTTTAACCTTTTGGACTGGTACATTTTAGGACAACATTCAAGCAGTCTTCATGTAATCTACAAGATTCAGCTCAAATTATATTAAAATTCATATCTGTAACTTTATTATTACATTTTTTTTTATTTTTTATGCAAGCTAATTTTTTCTGTTTTTTAGGTTTATCATGTAAAATGGCTTCATATTTGTTCAGTCATACAGTGATGGCAAATGAACCACCACATGCATTAACCCTATAAAGCTAACTGTATCATATTTGATACACACATTTCTATGGCCTTTAAAGTATCAAATATGATACTCAACAAGTGCAAACCTTTTTTTAAATTTATTTTGATATTTTCTTAAAAGGTTCAATAATCTGTTTCTTTTCTTCTTTTTTTTTAATAGATTTTTCTGACTATTATTTCATTTGTCAGGCTTTACCGGGTTAATAAAAGTAAATAGCTAATTTAGATTTTTCAACTTAGATTGAAAAAATCATTAAAACAAACTTTCCTCAATGCACATTAAAACACACAAATATCCTGGAGCTCTTTTTGGGTTTACGCCTTCCAAGCTGCATTTGCCAAAACATGAAACGCTTACTGTACTGCATGAATAAATGCATTGTTTAATTACACTTGAATCAAGGTAATTGGAAATTAATCCGAGTGTGCATAAAAACATTTTAGCTATGTGTACTGTTTTTGTTTTGTTTTTTTAAATTTGTCAAGAGCTTTCAAGTTAAACCCACTAAACCCAAACTTAAATTGCCCTTACTGCTTTTCTTGGACCAGAGAGAAGAAGTCAAGTAATTACCGGTAACAGGCTAAGGAAACAAATTTCAGTCATAGAAGGACAGGAGGACTATGTGTCACTACTCAGTTTTCAATTTGTGCCAACTCAAACCATCACACTGCCTACAAACTGGGACATGCCAGAGTGACCCAGAACTGTCCGTCAACACCCTTCTCAAAGATTTTTATCCACCTGTAACACTGGACCACAAAAGTGCCATTCTGTTTACTTTGGCATGGAAACAGCTTACAAAGTCAGTCTGCATAATTCATCTTTATGTGCTTCTGTCCCTTTCTGTATGTGCCTGCTGGCCAATTTTTCATCAGTATCTTATTTATTTTGGCTGTGCAGTTCTAAATGCTGAATTTTACAAATTTAAAATGATCTATTTTTTTAAGGGGGGAAATATATGACCATTATCAACAAGTCATTGCATCACTGCATGTTTGCTTACTGTCTTACATCCTATCTTCTTATTCCTGTTACACTCTGCCAAATGATAGGCTATATATATATGTCTGGGCAGAGGGATAAGAGAAGTTAAGGGAAGTCTCAAAGAGTTGTCTCTGTATATGTTTGAATGCAATGTGTGTCTAAGACAAGTTTTCCATCTACTCAGAATCGCTACACTCTGTCAACACAACTCACTGATCAGTCTCTACATATCTTTATCCAGAGATTAAAGCGTAGGCAAACCCAGCTACAACAGCATTACGATGTTCATCACAGCGCCAAAAAAACTTCCAATACTTCCATACAATTGTCTTTCGCATTTGATGTAGGTACATTAAAACAGTGGCCCATAACATGCCTATACTGAGTTGTTCATTTGTATAATGGCGATAAAAGTAACCACACTTCTTAGCAGAGAAACAAAATAATGAAAATTGCATGTAAATGGGAGCGAAGAGGTTTGCTCATGTCATATAAACATCTTACTGTGATTAAGTCCTTCCTCTGATTACTGAAAAAATCACATTGGTACACATGTATCTTGGCTCCATGTTAGTCAAGGCTGTGCAGTATACTATCACAGAAAATTGTGATAACACACCTGCTAGATACAGTCTTTAAAATCTCTCACACACACTAGGTACAGTTAATGCATTTCCACAGATAGTGGATTTCGGGCTCATTTGTCTCCAAGGCTATAAACAGACCAGTTCTGCAGAATCAAGCTCATCCCTCATGATAAAAGTTACATTCCTTGTTCTTATTTATCTGCTCACCCACTCATTTTTCACATTTTCCTCCAGCCTGTCACACTTTTTTTTTTTTTTTTTGCCCTGCTTCCCTTGCTTTTCTGTTCTTTCCAAATATCTAAGAGCCCTATCTTTATGAACTAATTTCACAAATTCAGTATTTTTAACTTAGGGTGACCATATGCGCCATTCTCCCAGGACGCATCCTGTCCATCAGTTGCATAAAATGTCCCAGTTTTGGTTTTGTTTTCATATTTGCGGAAGGTAACGACTGAAAAATAATTTGACCAATAGCATGCATTATACATAATCAACCGATCGTGGCTTGCAAGTAGGCTGGATCTACAGAGAATGGTCAACAATACGACAACATTTTAATGCATTGCATGAAGAATGTCAATAAGAACAGTGGCTTGCACAGACCTCCGTGTAGAAATCGCGTTCCTAAATTCCTAAATTCCGGGGACACATCAATATGACCACTTTCACAATTAAAGAGGCAAGGGCTCAAGCCATTTTAGGCAATTTAGAAATCCTGGACAGGACGTGTCCTGGGAGAATGGTGCATATGGTCACCCTATTTAACTGATTTTCTTCAGCAAGACATTTGACTTTGGAAACAAATGTGGTGAAGACACTCTAAAATAAAATAAAATAAAATAAAAATGATGGGATTATATTATGGTTACAAAGGTGTGGCTTTGTGCAGGATATCTGACATTGGTACATGATATGAAACTCAAAGCAGAAATAAACTTTGTGTGGTCTAATTAGCAAGAGAGTTGGAATTGCTTTTTCACAAAATGTTGTTAAAATGCACGTGTGAATAATCTTGACAAACCTTCACTAACTACTGTATAAAGAAGATACTGGTCCAGGAGAAACCTGCAGGATAACATTTAACTGCATAGGAAGTTTTTTTTTTTTTTACTCTGCATCATGGGAATAGGGGTTTTTGGCACTACAGCAGAGAAATCTAAAAGAAAGTGTAACATGAAGGCAATATTTTTCACTTGGCAGGGCAAAAGGAAGTAAACACCTACGCTCATTAAGGCAACAGTCAGTAGTCAGCTGATGGACCAATGGAGATGAATGGAACTGGCCTGGTGAAAGAAATAGTACTAATAGGACTAAATGAAATGAAACATACATGTGTATGGTTTTATGTAGATTTAATAATTCATGATGCGTGAATATGTGCACAACATATGCACTCTGCAAAAATAAGGAATAAAATAATAGATTCTGCTAATGTGTCAGGTTTATTTTCTGTTTTATGCACTTGTACAGGTACTTTGTATCACCTTGTTTTCCTGTGTGCTGTTCCTGTTTCCTTTGTTTCCCACGTTTTCGCTCTTCATTTGTTGTCATGGTTACTAATTATGTTATACACCTGGTTCTGGTTAATGTTGTCATTAAGTCCAGTGTGTTTAAGCCCTGAGTTTTGTTTTGTTCATTGTCCTGTATTGTCTATGCTTTAATGCAAGTTGTTACGTTCTCTTCTGTCACCGTTTTTTTTGTTGGAGTTCCTGCTTTGTTTTTGTTTATCGATAAATGGTTACAATTATATCCACCTTTCCTTCTCCTCTTCCTTTGCCTGCCTTGCTTGACGTAACAGAATACAGGATCTAGAAAAGATTATGGATCTTCCAGTCGTTTTCCTTCCCCTCCTCACCAAGGATGATCGCTCCCTCAAGGACCACACCAGTGAGTTCCTGGATCTAGCATATCATACACAGTGCACTGATGTCCTTTTTCTGGACTGGCTTAAATGAACAAGTCAACCAACTAGTCCACCTGTCCCTTCATGGTCGTTGAGGGAAATCTATGGACTTTGTTGAATTAGTTCTCACAAAGAGTGGCTCTTCATTCACCATGGTTGAAGTGAGGGAGGATTTCACCAGCCACTGTTCAATCCCACTCACCATGTGCTCAGAGCCCATTCAGCACCTTATCATACCCACCATGGTCACAGAGCCAGAGCCCACTGAAATCCTGAGCCTGCCACGAGACCAGAGCCAGAGCCAATGCCCACCAAGGACCCTCCAGATGGAGATGGTCCCCCAGGAGCTAGAGCCTGCAGCCAAACTTGTCCCGGGGCCCAAGCCAGTTGCCATGTCTGACCAGGTGCGCAACAGCCATCACCCTTGGCTGTCCAAGTGTGTATTTTAGGTAGAATAGTGTGGTGTGGTGGAATTGGACTGTTTAGCGTTAGGTCGCGCCCATGCCCCCACCCTTGGCGTGGATTTGCTGCTTATGAGCACTGTTAATATAATGGACTCTATGGTCCCATCCAGCCTCAAGTCTCCTTAAAGGGTTAGTTCACCCAAAAATGAAAATTATTTCATTAATGACTCACCCTCATGTCGTTCCAAACCCGTAAGACCTCCGTTCATCTTCGGAACACAGTTTAAGATATTTTAGATTTAGTCCGAGAGCTTTCTGTCCCTTCATGGAAAATGTATGTACGGTAGACTGTCCAGAATGTCCAGAAAGGTAATAAAAACATCATCAAAGTAGTCCATGTGACATCAGTGGGTTAGTTAGAAGTTTTGAAGCATCGAAAATACATTTTGGTCCAAAAATAACTAAAACTATGACTTTATTCAGCATTGTCTTCTCTTCCGGGTCTGTTGTCAATCCGGGTTCACGACTCCGCAGTGACACTGCTGACGTGTTATCTAGTGCGCCCGAGCTTCGTTTACAGTCTGAGGGAGACACGTGCTGTATTCAAGCTATTCTACATTGTTTGTATTTTGGTATTGCTATATTTTTTAAAATGGTGTGTAAGTGTGCATGTCGCGGATGTCCTAATCGCCAAAAACAACGATAATGAGTCATTAATGACATCATTTTCATTTTTGGGTGAACTAACCCTTTAAGTCTGGTGCACACTGGTGATTTATAACAGTCCTTTACGATTGTTGCTTGTCAGACTATACGAACATGATCCTCATGTCACACTGTGGGATCTCAGCTGTCATTTATGTCAGAGTGTACGACATTAAAAATTGATGCGTGCAAGAAAACTTGTTCAGAGTTTTACATCATCAACCCATTCATGTTCAGTGATTGTGAGCTGCATTACATGCGGGCCTGAAATGGAGGCTAACAAAAATCTGTAGTGTTAATTTTGATCACGGCCTGTCTTAAAAAATTTAAGAAAATGTGATATTCGTCTTCGAAGAAGTCACACTGCAGGACTGTGTGCCAAATCTTCTAACACTGCCTGAATTTCGTAAAATGTAATAAGGTAAAATTTGATCTCAACGGTCATTAATCAGCTGTCAGTGAAAATGTCAATGTAACAAGGTTAGTAGATATGGGAAGAAGGACGCGGGAACCGGCGAACGTTCAAACAAAAGTTTAATCTCAAAATAAACAAACAAAACGAAAGTAATGCCGGCAGACCCTCGCGGACGTCTGCCGGCCACCCAAACATAACAAAACCATAACATAAAGTCCAGGCCTGGTCCTCTCTCGTCCTTCACTGATGTCACTCCTCCTTTTATGCCTCCGGAGCTCCTCCGTGAGAGACTCGAGGCCGGCACGCCTCACAGGTGATGCTCGTTATCACTCGCGTCACCAGCCTCGCGCCGTTCCCTCACGGCTCTCGCCCGCCCTGCTCGTCACATACCCCCAACGCCCCTCGCAGGCCGGGGGGTACCTCCGAGACTGCGCTCTACTCCCCCCCCGGGGCCTGTCTCGGCGGCCACAGCACCTGGGGGTAAGGACAGACGAGACGAGAGAAAGGAGACGGAAGCAAAGGGAGCGACAGGACGAGAGAGGGGAGAGAGGAAAAAGAAAGAAAAAAAAATTCTTGGTCCGGTTCCCCGACACACTGCCGCTCGGTCCTCAGCCTTGCCAAGAGGCTCTTCTTCGCGGTGCCATGCGGTGGCACTGGACGCTCGGTGGACGACCCGATCCTCGGCCACCTCCTGGCGGCCGGCGATGGCTCCTCCGACTGAGGGCAGCCGGCAGCGAGTCCCCCGTTCCCTGCTCCTCCCCTTTATGGCGGACGGCAGCAGGCTCCGGCCCACGGCGAACGGCGGCGACTCCTCCGCTCCCTCCAGGACGGCAGCCACCCCACCTCGTCCCAGAAGCACGGCATCCGGGTCTCCGTCCCACCTTTCACTTGGCTCCAGCACCACCGCCTCGGGCAGCCTCTCGCGGTCTTCACTCCCGCGCTGCCCGAACTCCGCAGCACCGCGATCCCCCTCAGCAGCGAGGGCTCTCCGACAGCATGTCCCTCCTTCCTCCCGGGTTTCGGCACCAATGTAACGAGGTTAGTAGATATGGTAAGAAGGAGGCGGGAACCGGCGAACGTTCAAACAAAAGTTTAATCTCAAAATAAACAAACAAAATGAAAGTAATGCCGGCAGACCCTCGCGGACGTCTGCCGGCCACCCAAACATAACAAAACCATAACATAAA
The DNA here is from genome assembly GCF_024489055.1 of Chanodichthys erythropterus. Lineage (NCBI taxonomy): Eukaryota > Metazoa > Chordata > Actinopteri > Cypriniformes > Xenocyprididae > Chanodichthys > Chanodichthys erythropterus. Next base: position 16,640,258 of record NC_090239.1, read on the forward strand.
GTCCAGGCCTGGTCCTCTCTCGTCCTTCACTGATGTCACTCCTCCTTTTATGCCTCCGGAGCTCCTCCGTGAGAGACTCGAGGCCGGCACGCCTCACAGGTGATGCTCGTTATCACTCGCGTCACCGGCCTCGCGCCGTTCCCTCATGGCTCTCGCCCGCCCTGCTCGTCACAGTCAAACTAGTTATCAATGAATACAGATTTTAGCCTAGGATTATAGGAATCTTTCTTAAAATGTGTCTCAGACGACCAAGCCAAAATTGCATCCTTATCCCGCTGACCTGTCGACTCCACACCAACATCCCTCAGGCTCCCCAAGGTTCCTTAGTCCCTCTGGCTCCACCTTGGTCCATCATTGCTCCAGGTTTGCCTCAGGCCTCCAGGTCTCTGGCTACACCTCAATCCTTCCATCCCATTCCACCATTGTCCTCACTCATTGTCCTCACTCCCACAGCAAAGCCTGTCTCCACCTCAACAAGCCTACGACTCTGCCTTTGACCTCCAGGCTAACAGTGTCACCACGGGTGTTCGTCCCTTCGGTTCTGCCTGGGTTTCTACCACTCCTGGGTCCACCTCCATCGGTTCTGCCATGGGCCTTCGTCCTAATGGCTCTGCTCTGGGTCACTGCTTGGCTTCTCTCTCTGTCCTCTCCTCCCTGACTCCTCCCTCCATCATCTATTTTCTGGCTCCTCCCTTCAGCATCTCTTCCTTGGTCCTTCCCTCTGCTGGCTCTCCCATGAACTCTTCCTCCACTGTAGTTTCTGTTTATGTTCTTTTTACTTTCACCTTGTTTTCCTGTGTTCTGTTCCTTTATCCTTTGTTCCCCATGTTCTTGCTCTTCTTTTTGTTGTCATGATTACTAATTATGTTGCACACCTGGTTTTGGTTAAGTTTGTCATTAAAGGATTAGTTCACTTTCAAATGAAAATTACCCCCAGCTTTACTCACCTCAAGCCAAGCTAGGTGTATATGTCTTTCTTCTTTCTGATGAACACAATCGGAGATATATTAATAAATATCCTGATGCACCCAAGCTTTATAATGGCAGTGAGTGGGATCAATTGGGGTATGAGCTGAAATGCTTCTGTCCACATCCATCCATCGTAAACATACTCCACACGGCTCCAGGGGGTTAATAAAGGCCTTCTGAAGGGAAGCGATGCGTTTGTGTAAAAAAAAAAAAAAATCCATTAACAAGTTATGAACTAAAATATCTAGCTTCCACCAGACCGTCTTCTGTATTTTACTTATGAAGAAAGTGTAAAACTATCGCAGTTCAAAAAGCTTAAACTACATCCTACATCTCCCTATTAAACTTACAGAAAAAGCTTATTCCTGTGATTGCAAAGCTAAATTTTCAGCAGCCATTACCGTGATACACTTTTTCCAGGATTGTTCTAATAAATATAATCATATATATCAATCATACATATCATACCCTAGCCTGTGATCGGTATGCTGCACGATATGAAAGCTTCAATTATCCATCCATCATGACTGATGTACATACAACTAAAATTCTACAGTGCGTATAAAAATAAAATAAAATAAATGAACTGCAGATAATTTTGTGTCACCATCAAGCCCCTGTTGGTGTGCTTATGTGGCATGTGTCTATCTATGCGTGTTATAAATGAACAGCACCAATTACATATCAATGAAAATGTACTGTGTGGACATGAAAGACTGGCCTTTCCTATTTCCCAGAATAAACTTCATTCATTCATAAAAGCGGGAGACTGGCTATGAACGGAAACTTAAACACAAAACCATATGCCTAGCAGTCACACTTACACACACACACTGCAAGGAACTGCACTTCTCTGAGAGCAAGAGAGAACCACACAGGCTATAATTCCCAGCATTCCAGAGTGAGCGTCCAAGCCACGCTGACGTCTGTGCGTCTGGGAGGAACGCCGCTATTTACCACCACAAACTTCCTCTGCCTGCACATCATTCAGAGAGGAAGAACCAGAGAAAAAAGGGAAGATGGCATGACTGCTCTCTATTTAGGCAGCATGCTAAGTCAGCCTGAGAATGCCCCCTGTCTCCACCCTAATTCTGGTGCCAAAGCGCCTCGCCGCAATGGCTAATGGCTGTAAGTGTGTGCCGGGCTGTTCTCCTGCGTGAGTGTGTTTGAAAATTCCTCAGGGGTTCAGGGGTTATTGGACTGCGGGAGAGAGCTGTAATTATTGCAGTAGCAATGAGATCATGGCCCCCTGTCTCTTAATCTAATGAGGACATCAGTGTCAGCAGTAATCAGCACACTAAAGACAGACAGCAACAGCCACAGGGAGAGACGGAACCGCTGAGAAATTCAATTGAGAAGACGTACACAGAAAGGGAAATCAAGATCAAGTAAAATGAAAAACTGATAAAGGAGACAGATAAAGGAGACAGAAGAGGGGATGAGAGAAGAAGAAACAATTTCTTAAAGGGACAGTTGTCACCATTTAATCACCCTGACATTCCAAACCTGTGTGACTACTTTCTTCTGTGGAACAGAAAAGGAACATTTAAAAAAAAAAAAAAAACGATTCAACTATTTTTGTCCATATAATGAAACTCAATGGGGTCCAAACAACACTGGACCCAATTGATCTTCATTGTAAAGAAGAAGAAAAAAAGAATCACTGAGACATTCAAAATACCTTCCACAGAAGAAGTGGGTCATACAGGCTTAGAATGAGGGAAAGTATAGGACCAAATTTTAATTTCAGAGTGAACTATCACTTAAAGAACAATTGATTCAGAAGAACAAAGTATCTTATTTTAGTTTTTCTCTGAATAATTGTTGATGTCTCTGTTTCATGTCCCTATATACTCAACCTAAAAGCAGAAAAAATGGCAAATATATATGGTTATATTGATCAAAGGACAACTCACTAGATTACACACACACAGACACACTATGTATGTATATATATCATCTGTGGAAGGCGTAGGACCATAAAATGTTCGTCTAATAGACATCACACGTTATCAACGCATTTCATGCTATGCAGAGTTAGACAGACGTCAGCCACCTAGTATCGCAACTGACACAGCAGCTTTTACCAAAACAACAAGCTTATGCTGCGTTCATACCATAATCATAATTTGGAAGAGATGGAAACCCATGGCATTATACTCAGAGCGGTTTGTGACTCAAATGTATGTGTTTCAATCGTAACACTATCAACACCAAAATGAATCTTAAGCAGTCAGGTGGTACAGGTTATGTTATGTGCTTTGAGACATGAGGTATACTATATTGCCAAAAGTATTGGGACACCCCTCCAAACCATTGAATTCAGGTGTTCCAATCACTTCCATGGCCACAGGTGTATTAAATCAAGCACCTAGGCATGCAGACTGCTTCTACAAACATTTGTGAAAGAATGGGTCACTCTCAGGAGCTCAGTGAATTTAAGCATGGTACCGTGATAGGTTGACACCTGTGCAATTCGTGAAAAGTCCTCACTACTAAATATTCCACGGTCAGCTGTTAGTGGTATCATAACAAAGTGGAAGCAATTGGGAACAACAGCAACTCAGCCACGAAGTGGTAGGCCACGTAAAATCACAGAGCGTGGTCAGCGCATGCTGAGGCGCCAGCTTTCTGCAGAGTCAATAGCTACAAACTTCCAAACTTCGTGTGGCCTTCAGATTAGCTCAAGAACAGTGCATAGAGAGCTTCATGGAATGGGTTTCCATAGCCGAGCAGCTGCATTCAAGCCTTACATCACCAAGTGCAATGCAAAGCTTCAGATGCGGTGGTGTAAAGCATACCGCCACTGGACTCCTGGAGATGTGTTCTCTGGAGTGACGAATCACGCTTCTCTGTCTGGCAATCCGATGGACGAGTCTGGGTTTGGTGGTTGCCAGGAGAATGGTACTTGCCTGACTGCATTGTGCCAAGTGTAAAGTTTGGTGGAGGGGGGATTATGGTGTGGGGTTGTTTTTCAGGGGTTGGGCTTGGCCCCTTAGTTCCAGTGAAAGGAAAAGGTATGTCAGCATACCAAGACATTTTGGACAATTTCATGCTCCCAACTTTGTGGGAACAGTTTGGGGATGGCCCCTTCCTGTTCCAACATGACTGCGCACCAGTGCACAAAGCAAGGTCCATAAAGACATGGATGAGTGAGTTTGGTGTGGAGGAACTTGACTGGCCTGCACAGAGTCCTGACCTCAACCCCATAGAACACCTTTGGGATGAATTAGAGTGGAGACTGCGAGCCAGGCCTTCTTGCCAACATCACTGTCTGACCTCACAAATGTCAAAAATTCCCATAAACACACTCCATATTTAAACCCTACAGATTAAGAATGGGATGTCATTAAAATTCATGTGCACGTAAAGGCAGGTGTCCCAAAACATTTGGCAACATAGTGTAGTTTAATGGCGTCTCTTGTGGCGCTTTTTTTTTTTGCTCCTTGCTGTACGCATTCATGTGTTTCCTTTCGAATGGGAACAGAGGGAATAGAGTCACAATGATCTAAGATAGGGAATGGTGACTCCGGACCTATCTCCGTGGAGTTATTGACCTTATGTCAGCTATTACGACATTCTTTCCTTCAGCTTGGCTGAGTGGGTATTTGTAACCCAAAGCATCCTAGGACACAGTGTCTCGTTCCCATTCTCAGGGAACCAGGGTTACATTTGTACAGAGGTGTCAAGTAACGAAGTACAAATACTTCGTTACCTTACTTAAGTAGAAATTTCGGGTATCTATACTTTACTGGAGTAATTATTTTTCAGCTTACTTTTTACTTCTACTCCTTACATTTTCACGCAATTATCTGTACTTTCTACTCCTTACATTTTAAAAATAGCCTCGTTACTCTTATTTCATTTCGGCTTGTTTTCATTCCGGCTTTAAAAAAAAAAAAAAAAAAAAAAAACTATCAAGATAAATCGCGCCATCCGGATAGAGTGAATTTGATTGTGGTTGGATGAGAAGATAAAACATACCATTCTGACACCCTATTGGTTTGTACGTGATCCATCACACCTGCACATCAAATCACGTCACACTCCAGCAAGGAGGACTATAGGTGCATTCACGCGGCCTTGTAATTCCTGTAGTTACGAGATTCTAGCTTGTAAAAAGTGTTCACGTCCTCGTAGAGATCGTAATTACAGCTTGTAAGCTGGTAGTTTTCTGAGAGCTCCCACATGTTCCACGTGGCCGCTGTACCACCTGACCGCTGTAGATTCATTTAGGTGTTGATAGTGGTGTCATGGAAACGCATAATTCCTAGTCCAAGGACGTGAACAGCTCCGAATATAACGTCACGTGTTGTCATGTCAAGATTCCGGCAAATACGAGGTGACGTGAACGCAGTAATAGTCAGTGTTGGGGGCATTACTCAAAAAAAGATGATTTCTTATAAGTTATTATTTCTACACTACTGGCTCATTTAGGCTATCAAACGGGTGCTTTCTCTTCATCCTCTGCAAATTAAGCTAGGTAATGTAATGTTAGTTCGGTAGAGAGATGTTTAAATCGTATACCGGTTTTTAAACTTTTTTTTTTTTTAAGCGCGACCCTTTTATTTATGTGACACATAGTCATATACAACCATGTAGCTAAACAAGCCAAAACGAATTAATTTAAAACGAAACTTAAGGTAAACCTGCATTGCTCTCATGGTATACTGCTCTCTTTCAGTGAAGTGGAGCAGTGCTCTTGCTGAATGGCACGGATTGCACTACAGACTATTGTACCTTTTATATGTTTTTTTTTTTTAAACTGTATTTTATTTTTCAGATATTTAGGTCAGATTGCGTCAGAGTTTGTTGGATGCTCAGACGACCAAACAAACGCAGATTAAAGGTACCCTAGATTCAAAAATTGAATTTATCTTGGCATAGTTAAATAACAAGAGTTCAGTACATGGAAATGACATACAGTGAGTCTCAAACTCCATTGTTTCCTCCTTCTTATATAAATCTCATTTGTTTAAAAGACCTCTGAAGAACAGGCAAATCTCAACATAACACCCACTGTCACGTAACAGTCGGGGTGTACGCCCCAATATTTGCATATGCCCGCCCATGTTCCCAACATTATGAAAGGCATTAGACAAGGGCAGGCATTAACGTCTGGAGCAGCACAACCAAATCATCAGACTAGGTAAGCAAGCAAGAACAATAGTGAAAAATGGCAGATGGAACAATAATAACTGACATGATTCATGATAACATCATATTTTTAGTGATATTTGTAAACTGTCTTTCTAAATGTTTCGTTAGCATGTTGTTAATGTACTGTTAAATGTGGTTAAAGTTACAATCGTTTCTTACTGTATTCACGGAGACAAGAGAGCCGTCATTATTTTCATTTTTAAACACTTGCAGTCTGTATAATTCATAAACACAACTTCATTCTTTATAAATCTCTCCAACAGTGTAGCATTAACCGTTAGCCACAGAGCACAGCCTCAAATTCATTCAGAATGTAAACAATATAACATATATAGTATACAATACTCACATAATCCAATGCATACATGCCGCATGCATGCCGAACACTTTGTAAAGATCCATTTGAGGGTGTAAACTTTGTTTATGTACTGCTTAAGGCAAGCGCAAGCTTGGGGGCAGAGAGCACGAGAATTAAAGGGGCAGTAGCATAAATCGGCTCATATTTAATGATGCCCCAAAATAGGTAGTTAAAAAAATTAATAAAAAAAAATCTATGGGGTATTTTGAGCTGAAACTTCACAGACACATTCAGGGGACACCTTAGACTTATATTACATCTTGTAAAAAAACATTCGATGGCACCTTTAAACATGTTCAGTCGGGTAAACAGACTCCGACCAACGCCAACACCTATCCAACAAACTCCAACAGAGAGTTTGCTGGCGTTTGTTGGTGCGGTGTGAACTGAAACAGCTGAAAACAGCTGGCAGGTGTTAATGTCAAGCCCTGATTGTTTCTAAGCCTGCCCTGGGTACACCAAAACTACCCGCATTTTTCTTGTCCGTTGCCCTCACAAATTTCTGCAGTTAAGCTTGGATGTACATTTACATTCCAATAAAGGTTATTAATGCCTCTGAATTTTGACTTTTTGCACCATTAGAATACTTATAGGCAACTAGTCATGATATCTTCCACTCCATGAAACCCATGTTAATGGTCAGTAGTACACATATATGGTGCTTTAATGTATGTGCATTGTACTAAAATGCGTTCATTTTCAATGGACATATATGCGGCTGAAACGGGTAGCCTAGTGCATCCCAAATTTTTCAACATTAACATTTTAATATAACATTATAGTCATTATGGCCTTTAGAAAAATGTTTTTTTGAGGAGGTGGAGTACACAATAGGCCCCTGTGGCGCGGTCTAAGCTTTTGTCCTTAATGGCATTTTTTCCCCTACATTACTTTTACTTTTATACTTTAAGTAGTTTTGAAACCAGTACTTTTATACTTTTACTTGAGTAAAACGCTTGAGTTGATACTTCAACTTCTACAGAAGTATTTTTAAACCCTAGTATCTATACTTCTACTTGAGTAATGAATGTGAATACTTTTGACACCAGTGCATTTGTAACCGTGACATTTCGGAGAAGGCACGGCTTTGTAGAGCGCTCTGAAGGGAGGGTGATAATTCAGTAAACTGCGCATTTTAACTCACACATACACTCCCATTCAAATGTTTGAGGACATTATGATATTCATTTATTTGTTTTTTGAAAGATATTAATACTTTTCTAGGATGTGTTAATACTTCAGCAAAGATGTATTAAATTAAAAAGACATAACGACAATGTAACAAAAAATTAAATCAATTCTGTTTTGAAAAAAATTGAACTTTGCCATCACAGGAATAAAATGTTAAAATATGTTAGAATAGAAAACAGTCATTTTAAAATGTAATACTATTTCACAGTATTACTGTATTTACTGTATACTGTATTGATCAAATGAATGCAGCCTTGATGAGCATAAAAGACTGCTTTCAAAAATATTACAAAATCTTACCGCCCCTAAGCTTTTGAACAGAACTTTATGTATAGAGATAACTTATTGTACATTATTGTATGTGTGTGAGAGATGGACGTTAAAGGAAAGTTAAAGGAAGTTACAGAAATAAATATGAATAGGTGCACGGGTCTGTGTTGTGTGTGTCCCAACTGCATGTGGGTGGAATAAAATGGTCAAAATGGCCTGAGAGAGCAGACAGTGAGACCATCAGACAATAAATGCGGTCATAATCCTCTGACTCATGAGAGGGACGCCAAATCACAAACATCCACATACCACATACACAGAACAGATACTGACAACAAACATGAGCTTTGTCTTTCCTTTGCTGCTCTTGATCAAATGTTGTCATTGTCTCACTGATTATAAAACTTACAGAAAGAATATGTGTTTCAATTCCCTTCGAAACTGTTTCAGTTTTTATGAGCTAATTTACATACTTGTAATGATGTCGTAAAGAGTGCTTGAGGAAAGGAAATGACATTTAAATGGAAGTAACATTCTGTTATAAAAGTGTGTGACTCATTAAATAGTGCACCCACAGAATCAATACACAAACAGGCACACAACCAAAGGGATTACGCCTAGACTTATGTTTTTGTCTGCTGATCTGTTTCATGTCATTCCTTTTACATTCAATCTCAAAAAAGCTTATAAAATTCTTCCTGCAGTAAATACAGTTAAGGTCAGCCAACACAGCCCTGTTTTATTAAAACGAGCTAACACAAGAACACTTACCTCTACCACAAAACTTTTCACCAGCAATTCTTTAGTCATCAGTTCAGATTTAAGAGAAAGAGAGTTTAAGAGAAATTTCACCACAGCAACATGTGAGGTAGATCAACAGAACACCAAAACAGCCAAGACTTTCCATAGTTTGACATTAGCATGTTACTAAGCAAGCAACACAGTACTCTAATAAGCATAAAATAAATTGCATACACAAATATTGAGTAAAATTCTTGAAAAAAAACCTATTGATTATCGATACCTTTCATAACTGATGTTTTTCTTGACTCGTCCATCTTAGATTTATGTTTTCACAGAGCTTTTCACAGTGCATTCTAGGATTGTGATGGAAACATGGAATACTAATAGGGTGACCACATGTGTGGACAGATATATTTACAACTATTAGTAAATATTGATTTACATTAATTGGAAAGCCTATTGTCATCACTTTGGATGATAACGTTTTAAATTGTCAATAAGCTTTGTTAATTGTTAAGTGCCCCTTGAACTTTTTTTTTTTTTTTTTTGGATCTGACAGGTTTGATCAAGATGTTATTATCCAGGAAGTCCTGGCTGGTGTAGCTGTATTTTAATGTGTTTTGATGAGGTCCACACTGAACTTAAATGCCAATTACATTTTTTAGTATTTCTTATTGTGGTATTGTAATTTTAGGGAAGAAAAAAAAAACTGAATTGAAATATAATTGAAATGCGGGACGCTGCTTATGTCTTGCGGAATGTGGGACAAAGCTTCCAATTTTGGGACTGGTCACCCTAGATATATATAAGTTGAACTAAAATAATGCAAGAACATACTTATTTAAATTAAAAACCATCAAATGTGAAGTGTCACACAAGGAATTCTGGGAATGTCAGTTTGCGGCTTTTCACTGTAAATTATCAGCTGATTTGTTCTTTTAATACATCCAAAAAATAGTACATTTAACAGTATTTTACTGTAAAATTACATGAAATGTAAGGTTAGATCTATTAACGGGTGTTTACTGTAGCATTTTTACAGTCTTTCACAGTTAAAATTCCAATCATTTTTTTATATGTCAACAATTATAAATGAGATAGTGAATTATATAATACCAGAAGTGAAATATAAAGTCAGATAAGGACGAATAAGAGGCAGTGGAAGGAAGAACTAAAGACACTTGTTCCTTGACCAGTTTACATGACATTTTCAGAACGCTGCTTTCACCAAAAAATCTTAGCCAAATGCATTTAAACGTGATCATTATTCACTGATTTCAAAAGATACCAAAAATTACAAGCAATAAGAGATGCCCTCTCAGACTATGCAGCCTGATAAATTCTTCTTGAATACACACGTGGGACACACATTCCAGAGCTGCTCTCATTTTTGTCCATCATGATAGCAGAACCTCCAACATGTCTGGATATTCTGCCTGTTGTACAATTTGCCACGTGTATCTAATCTACGGCTCCATTCTCTTATCTCTTCAACTCCAAAAAAAAAAAAAAAAAAAAGCATGCGTACACTCTGCACGCCATCAAATACTCAGCAACCAATTGTGATATACAGCACCATGTAATTATCTTAAGTAATGAAATTCACAGCACTCACTAGTCACTACAATATTGGCTTGTGACTCTCTTAAAACACTCTTTTCACTCAGTTTGAATACGAAAGGGATACTTCACCCAAAAATGAAAATTCTGTCATCATTTACTCACCCTCAAGTTGTTCCAAATATATGTATAAATTTTATTGTTTTCTCATTAAATGATGAGAAAATTAATAAAAAATGAATTATTAAAAATAGTAATAATTAAAATTTGTTTTAATAAAAATAACCTTTACAAGATAAAAGTACCTTAAGTTGATGAAACCCATATACTTACACTAATGTTCAAAAGTCGTTAAGATCTCACCAAGGCTGCATTTATTTGATAAAAAAAATAACAGTAAAAATCATTTTACAAATATTACAAATTAAAATAACTGTTTTCTATTTGAAAATATTTTAAAATGTAAAAACTTTTCAACAATTGAGCAATTCTTTTGGCAATGTTTCATGACATTTAGTCTTGCGTGCGTGTGTATGTCGACCTCAACACAATGTTGCATGACAATCGTCTAAGACCCCCTCCTTTGCTTTCTTTCATGGATCCAGCCTCTCTAGAGCAGAAGCAGCTTTGAAGAAGGGCTGATGAAGGAGATAAGGCATGAGGAAGCTCACTGGCTACTGGGTGTCCAGACCAGCCCTGACATGCAGTGCGTAAGTATGTGTGTGTATATTGTGTGGTTACTGACTAGATTAGAAGCAGCAGTTGCAGGAGATTCTTGTTTCCCCTAGAGCGTTTGGAGACACAAGACTTAGGCGACAGGAACCTCAGACCAACAGAGACCTTCTGTTACACACTGACTAAACCACTCTCTGCTATCCGATCTCCCGATAACACACCGACTCCCACACATGTACACTCATGCTCTTGCATATGTGACACGTCAATGCCTAGAAACGCCTTCATATAAATAATTAATTTCATTTGAAAATGTAGATTTGATAGCACTTCATATGAACTTTTATTAACAATATTAGCTGCTTTCTACATATATAATACACATGGTCTTATGACTTTTTTGTTTTCTAAAACATTATATATGATATTCAAATATAAAATATTAATTTAAATGAAATTCAAATGATACACCAATTGTATTCAATGTATTGTATTTTGTTGTAAATTATTAATTAATTTTAATTACCAAAAACTAATTTAGTCATACCCCATAATTGTGTGCAAAAAGACATTTTTTCTTATGGCAGCAGCTTCGCTATAAGTGCAAATAGCGATAGATGCTATTTACACTAATGCTTACAATTTTGTGGTTCATTTCATAAAAATGAATAGAAAATAAAACAGCTCAAATAGTATTTAGTTTGACCTCATGAGGTTGACGATTGTTGACCAGTTTGTTTGATGGCTTCCATGACTACAATACGCTGTGTTTTCCGCCAACTGGCAACCCGGGGTGTCGAAATACTATTGGGTAAACTGTCAGTGGGCGGAATCACCCAGACCAAAACAAAAACAGACATTCCGACACATTTCAAAGTAAAATAACTGGCTGTAGTATTGTTTTTCAGAGAAACGAGTATGTGAACTTAACATGTTTCCTAAATATCTGAAAACATATTATAGAATTTTTATGCTTTAGTACAGTCAAAAAATTACAAACAGCACCTTAAAAGTCGGCATTAAAAAGGAAGCTGCAATAGTCTTTTATTCCGTATTATCATTTTTTCACCAGAGAAGAAATGTCACTGCAAGAGGGTGGGGAAGTTATTTTGATTTAAGATTATGAGGGCACATGAATTTAAAAAATAATAATAATAACGATGTTCATGGATAAAACACTTATAATAAATACTGCAATATTCCATTCAAAAATAAGAATTCTGATTTTGATCTTAATTTTGATTTCATGGTGATTTGAAGAAAAGTCATGATACTTGGTTTGAATGTACATGAGCTTCTGATCTGCTATATGATCTGTTGTCTGTTTCATATATATATATATATATTTATATATATATATATATATGGGTCATTGACGAATAAGGTTTTTAAAAGTGTGAAAAATCATAATGGAGATATAATTAATTTTGAAGTTTTATTAAGTGTTAACAATGAGATTATGTGGTTTTTATAATCAGTTAACACTGCTTTTGTAATTTTTTACAGGATGGACAAAATTTGTCACCAAAAAAGTAATTCGGTTTAACCAACATTTTGGTTTTAGTGGATGACACTTGGTTATACCGAATTACGATATTTTCAAACAATGCTAACAGGCTGATATCTAGCTAGCTAGCAAAAGGACAATCAAACATATTATATTTAGTAAAAGTTTTTAAAATATTACAACATTTTCCATGTTTTATAGCGGTTGTACCGAATGACCAGATTTTTCGGGACATGCGTATGAGCAAGACAAAACATGAATTTTTCAAATAGTTAAGAGAGAGTTACTTATTTTGCTTCATGACCATATGGTCCTTTGCAGGTGTCTGAATGATGTCACATCCTGTCACAAGATATTGACCGCATGACTTGATCCAAAACGGTCCCTTTATATTGGGGACTTATATATTTACTACGAATGACATTAATGAAATTCATTATGAGACATTCTCTCTCATAGCAAAGTAACAACTTCTACACATAATATTAATTCCATTTTGCATGGTGATGTTATAAAATCATGCCAGAATAAAAAATATATACAGTCAAATCAAAATTTATTCAGACACCTTGAACATTTCATTCATTAATACAGTTTTGTTTTTTTGTTTTTGTTTTTTTAAATGGTAATAAAATATGACAAGATCTCAGAGTTAAACTGTCAGAAAAAAAAATCATCTTAATTGTCAGAAAACACTTAAGCAAAACATGGTCAGGTCAAAGTGTCTGAATAATGTATTAGCAATTTTACTGGTAGTCCACTGTATGAAGAATTTTTGGGTATAATATGTCACCTTAATATGTTTACTTTATTTTGCTATCCTCACTTACATATTATGAACTATAGTGTCCTATAGTTCATAATATTGTTACAGATCCCTTGTTTCCCTGGACTCCATTTCCCAGAATCCTCCTGTTCTCCACACCTGCACTCACTTCCCTCGTCAGTTCCTCATCATCACTCATCACCTGCACCTGGACTCTATTGTTAGCACTCCCTTTATATTGCACTCACTCCCTTCACTCCTCGTCCGTTCTCTGTTTTGTTAAGGTGTCTGTCTGTTGTTCATTGCCATTGTTTGAAGTAAAGTCTCTATTATCGTGGAAATCCGTATCTGCCTCATCTCTCTACCAGCCACCCGTAACAGAAGAACGGACCTAAACCGACCGGATTTTCCACGAAAAAAAAAATGGAGACTTTCCCCAGCTCCCTGGATCCAGCTCCTCCATCGCCTCTCACCCTAACAGCCAGCGAACGCATTATCGGGCTCCTGCAGGTAGGACGTTCGCTGGAGAGGTATGTGGAGGAGTTCGTTGAGCTTGCTTACTTGTCTGACTGGCCTGATGCTCAGTTGATCTCCTTGTTTTTGGATGGATTGGATGACGACACTATCCGTTTTGATGAACCTGTTTTTTGTTTCTCCTTAAGCGACACTATCAATTTAATTTTGTGGTTGAATGGCTCCAATTTCTTAGTAGAAGAGGTTCAGGATCAGTGTTGTCGTCCGGTCCATCCAGAAACACGGTTGGCCGGGCCAGTCAGTCAACCTCCGGCTTCCTCCGCATACCGCTCCAGCGAACTCCCTGCCTGCCCCAGGCTTGACCCATATTCCGCTACTGGGCCCAGTAAGCGGAGGAGGAGGAAGAAAGCGGCCCCAATGTCTCCAGAGCCCGCTCCAGTATCTCCAGAGCCCGCTCCAGTATCTCCAGAGCCCGCTCCAGTATCTCCAGAGCCCGCTCCAGTGTCTCCAGAGCCCGCTCCAGTATCTCCAGAGCCCGCTCCAGTATCTCCAGAGCCCGCTCCAGTATCTCCAGAGCCCGCTCCAGTATCTCCAGAGCCCGCTCCAGTATCTCCAGAGCCCGCTCCAGTATCTCCAGAGCCAGCTCCAGTATCTCCAGAGCCAGCTCCAGTATCTCCAGAGCCAGCTCCAGTATCTCCAGAGCCAGCTCCAGTATCTCCAGAGCCAGCTCCAGTCCCCACAGAGCCAGCTCCAGTGCCTGTGGGGATTTTAATTGTATTTGAGGGGATGAAATGGCCCTCAACCCCAGTCTCCGCCGAGCCAAGTTCTCCAGTCTCCTCCGAGCCAAGCTCTCCAGTCTCCTCCGAGCCAAGTTCTCCAGTCTCCGCCTCCGAGCCAAGTTCTCCAGTCTCCGCCGCCGAGCCAAGTTCTCCAGTCTCCGCCGCCGAGCCAAGTTCTCCAGTCTCCGCCGCCGAGCCAAGTTCTCCAGTCTCCGCCGCCGAGCCAAGTTCTCCAGTCTCCGCCGCCGAGCAAAGTTCTCCAGTCTCTGCCGCCGAGCCAAGTTCTCCAGTCTCCGCCGCCGAGCCAAGTTCTCCAGTCTCCGCCGCCGAGCCAAGTTCTCCAGTCTCCGCCGCCGAGCCAAGTTCTCCAGTCTCCGCCGCCGAGCCAAGTTCTCCAGTCTCCGCCGCCGAGCAAAGTTCTCCAGTCTCCGCCGCCGAGCAAAGTTCTCCAGTCTCCGCCGCCGAGCAAAGTTCTCCAGTCTCCGCCGCCGAGCAAAGTTCTCCAGTCTCCGCCGCCGAGCAAAGTTCTCCAGTCTCCGCCGCCGAGCAAAGTTCTCCAGTCTCCGACGCCGAGCAAAGTTCTCCAGTCTCCGACGCCGAGCAAAGTTCTCCAGTCTCCGACGCCGAGCAAAGTTCTCCAGTCTCCGACGCCGAGCAAAGTTCTCCAGTCTCCGACGCCGAGCAAAATTCTCCAGTCTCCGACGCCTACGAGCCCTCAGCTCCAGCCGCCGCCGCCGAGCCAGCCGCTCCAGCCGCCGCCGCCGAGCCTGCCGCTCCAGCCGCCGCCGCCGAGCCTGCCGCTCCAGCCGCCGCCGCCGAGCCAGCCGCTCCAGCCGCCGCCGCCGAGCCTGCCGCTCCAGCCGCCGCCGCCGAGCCTGCCGCTCCAGCCGCCGCCGCCGAGCCAGCCGCTCCTAGTATGGTCTCTGTGATTGAACTCTCCAGCCCAAAGACTGTTTTCCCTCCTTGCCTCCCTCTCCCGCCTCCTCCAAGTCATGTCTATACTGCACCTCCACCTCAAGCCCCCTCGCCCAGATCTCCACCTCGGACCTCTGGGCGATTACCTTCACCCCGGCTCCAACCTCCCTCTGCTCCACCGTTGCCCATCAGTCCTCCAGCTTCACCAGTCTCCATCCTGCCTCCACTCACACCTTGGTCATTCATCAGCCTGCCCTCCCCTCTGAACTTCACTCCTCCGTCTCCGCTCCGTCACTCCGTCCCTCGGATTCAGTTGGCCTCCTCACTCCCCCCGGTGTTCGTTTTGTTGGCTGTCCTTCTGCTTTCACTGCGGCCTTCTGGAGCCCCGGCTGCGCTTCGGTCGGCGGAGCCTTCGGTTCCGCCATCACCCGCCAGTCCTTCAGCGACGCCTGGGCTCAACGCCTCGAAGGCTTCGGCTCCTGACCCGCCATGGCTGCCCGCTGCACCTGACCCGCCATGGCTGCCCGCTGCACCTGACCCGCCATGTATGCCCGCTGCATGTCTGCCCGCTGCACCTGACCCGCCATGGCTGCCCGCTGCACCTGACCCGCCATGGCTGCCTTCAACCCCTGACCCGCCATGGCTGCCCACGGCTCCTGACCCGCCATGGTTTTTGGACCTGCCCTGGAGACCTCCACTCCAGTTTACTCCTTCCCCTGCTCCGGTTTGAGGTCTCCAGGGCGCCCGCCCCCCTCCCGGTTGTTACATCTACGGCGCGAGGACGCGCCTACCGGGAGGGGGAGGTACTGTTACAGATCCCTTGTTTCCCTGGACTCCATTTCCCAGAATCCTCCTGTTCTCCACACCTGCACTCACTTCCCTCGTCAGTTCCTCATCATCACTCATCACCTGCACCTGGACTCTATTGTTAGCACTCCCTTTATATTGCACTCACTCCCTTCACTCCTCGTCCGTTCTCTGTTTTGTTAAGGTGTCTGTCTGTTGTTCATTGCCATTGTTTGAAGTAAAGTCTCTATTATCGTGGAAATCCGTATCTGCCTCATCTCTCTACCAGCCACCCGTAACAAATATGAACTAGTAAAAATATACTAGTAAAAATATATCAAAAATGTCTGAATAATTTTTGGTTTGATTGTACATTTATTACATTTTAAGATATTTTAATCAAAAATTAAATGGCTGTATTGATCTTTGGATGGTTAAACTGAATGACCTTTTGACACTTCAAAATCTTTATATGTAGCAAAATATAATTAAAACCTTTTGGATTCAATAAAAGAGATCTAGTTGTACTACCTTACATACTTTGGATGTCATATCTTTGTTTTTTTACTATTACAAAAAAAAAAAAAAATCACCCATCATGTCATTGACCCATATACACAGTATATATGGTTTGTTGATGTCTTCCAATTAATTTTTTTTTTAAAAGTTATTATTTTAAACAGTTACCTTTTGTATATTGTATTGTAAGTATGAGAGATGTAGTATGCTTTGTGTATGTTTGCTGCTGTTGGAGGAGGCGGGACTGTGTTCATGTGTGATAGTCTGGGCTTTTTAGGGCACTATACATGTCTGGATATAGTTTGGATTGGAGTCTAAATATTTACATGACCTGGGTTCATTAGTCGAAATGGAAGCTTTTCCTTAAACCACACAAAATATCCCTCCATTAGTACGGAAAAGCACTTAAAGCTAAGTGCTCTTTTTTTCACCATCTTACACATACACGCAAATGCGCACGCATACACATTCTTTGTCTATCTTTTTGTAAAAGGCCATTTTGTGAGGCCACCCATTACACAACTGTCAACTGTCTATAAAGTGTGTTCAGTATACAATTTATATATGTATAACTCAAGAAAATGATCTAAATGTTCAGTGACCTTGTTTAATATCACATTTATCAATCTAAACATTAATTAAAATGAAAGATATGCACCATTTGTCCATTTAATAAAAATAAAGCTGACAAAACAATCCATAATCATGAACAATTAACCATCTCTTGTTTTTTCATATGGCAGTAAATTTGAACACTGAATTTAAGAAGATTTTAGATGGCAGAAAGCATTTGGCGAAGTCTCATCTGATTGGTCAGTTATGGAAGAGAAATATGATCACTGGAAAAGTACAGTAGGTTGTTGGAAAACCTCTTGGTATTTTATGTGGACAGCAGCTGAGTGAGTGTATGAAACACATTAGAGAGAGAGAGAGAGAGAGAGAGAGAAAGAGGGAGGAAAAGTAAGCAGGAGGGAGCTACTCCCCAACAATAAGAATTAATTTATAGACTCTGATTATTGAAAAGGAGCCAGGATTTTTCTGTAGAGGAGTCAGTTGGGCTTAGTGGATGTGTTTGTGTGTTGAGTGCATGAATAATTGTGTGCTCCTTGCCATAAGTCTCTTCACCAATATAGCAATGACTGAAATCAAGGCATGCCAAAGCAGCTAACAGGGAACGTTCTTAGAGCTTTAGATAACGTTCTCTCAAAGTTATGAACAAACATTAGTAATGTTTATAGAATGTTTGTTCAAAGTTCCCAGTTCGCATACTATCCATCCTAAAAAGTATTTGAAATTAGAATTAGTGTGTCCCAAATCATAGTATACTGAAATGAGTATACCAAAGATACCCGGATGGTCTACTATTTCCTAGATCCATGCACCCTCTAACAGCTAATATTGCCCACAACCCATTGTGCTTTGGATGAGGATTCAATTAGAACTACAAACATCAATTAAAAAGAATACAAATCTACAAACATGGCAGATGTGTGAGAGGTGGGGTTTGAGGGATTAGTAATCATATCTAACCTGGTGAAAAACATTTATTCAATGTTATCCACATTATATTTAATCTGAAACCACTTTGTGAACTTTTATAAAGATACCTTTGGTCATTATCTTTTTAATGCATCATTATCAAACAATCATTATCAAAAGTTCTCTGCATGAAAGACCCACAACTGGTAATTTCTTTCCTTTATATACAGTGCACTGCATAAATGAGTACACCCCCTCTGAACAAATACAAAAGATTTATTTTGATAACTAATATAATTCATGGAAAGATGGCAAAGCTAAAATGTATTAAACATATACATAATAAAAACTAAGAAATACAGTGGGTACGGAAAGTATTCAGACCCCCTTAAATTTTTCACTCTTTGTTATATTGCAGCCATTTGCTAAAATCATTCATTTTCATAATGAAAATCATTCATAAGTTCATTTTGTTTCCTCATTAATGTACACACAGCACCCCATACTGACAGAAAAACACAGAATTGTTGAAATTTTTGCAGATTTATTAAAAAAGAAAAACTGAAATAACACATGGTCCCAAGTATTCAGACCCTTTGCTCAGTATTTAGTAGAAGCACCTTTTTGATCTAATACAGCCATTAGTTTTTTTGGGAAAGATGCAACAAGTTTTTCACACCTGGATTTGGGGGTCCTCTGCCATTCCTCCATGCAGATCCTCTCCAGTTCTGTCAGGTTGGATGGTAAACATTGGAGGACAGCCATTTTTAGGTCTCTCCAGAGATGCTCAATTGGGTTTAAGTCAGGGCTCTGGCTGGGCCATTCAAGAACAGTCGCAGAGTTGTTGTGAAGCCACTCCTTCGTTATTTTAGTTGTGTGCTTAGGGTCATTGTCTTGTTGGAAGGTAAACCTTCGGCCCAGTCTGAGGTCCTGAGCACTCTGGAGAAGGTTTTCGTCCAGGATATCCCTGTACATGGACGCATTCATCTTTCCCTCGATTGCAACCAGTCGTCCTGTCCCTGCAGCTGAAAAACACCCCCACAGCACGATGGTGCCACCACCATGCTTCACTGTTGGGACTGTATTGGACAGGTGATGAGCAGTGCCTGGTTTTTTTCCACACATACCGCTTAGAATTAAGGCCAAAAAGTTCTATCTTGGTCTCATCAGACCAGAGAATCTTATTTCTCACCATCTTGGCAAACTCCATGTGGGCTTTCATGTGTCTTGCACTGAGGAGAGGCTTCCGTCAGGCCACTCTGCCATAAAGCCCCGACTGGTGGAGGGCTGCTCTGATGGTTGACTTTCTACAACTTTCTCCCATCTCTGGCAAGGCACAATTCTGTCTCTGAGCTCTTCAGGTAGTTCCTTTGACCTCTTCAGGTAGTTCATTTGACCTCATGATTCTCGTTTGCTCTGACATGCACTGTGAGCTGTAAGGTCTTATATAGACAGGTGTGTGGCTTTCCTAATCAAGTCCAATCAGTATAATCAAACACAGCTGGACTCAAATGAAGGTGAAGAACCATCTCAAGGATGATCAGAAGAAATGGACAGCACCTGAGTTAAATATATGAGTGTCACAGCAAAGGGTCTGAATACTTAGGACCATGTGATATTTCAGTTTTTCTTTTTTAATAAATCTGCAAAATGTCAACAATTCTGTGTTTTTCTGTCAATATGGGGTGCTGTGTGTACATTAATGAGGGAAAAATGAACTTAAATGATTTTAGCAAATGGCTGCAATATAACAAAGAGTGAAAAATTCAAGGGGGTCTGAATACTTTCCGTACCCACTGTATGTCATTAATAGCCATAAGTAAATTAACCAATTTTGTTTAAATTAAGGATTGCAGAAATGAGCAGACCCTAGATTTAATTCAACAAATGTATAATATTCTAGCACTTAGTATGTCCTCCATAATTTTGAATATACTGCTCTGACCTTTCTTGGCACAGAGTGTACAAGTTCATGACAAATTGTCACATCTTTCCGGTTTAACTCCTGGATGATGAGCTCCTTAAATGCCCTGAACTTTAATGGTTAATTGTTGCTCAACTCGTCTCTACAGAATCCCCCACAGGTGCTCAAGAGTGTTAAGATTTAGTTCAATACATGTCCACAGAATGTTTTTCACCTTTGGAGAATGTGTATCCTCATTGTCATGTTGAAAAAATGCCCAACAATGCAGGGAATGAGGAAAGGGTAACATCTTCTGTTTCAAGTTTGTGTATTAAATTACACAGTGGTGTGTGAATTCATGACAGCATTGATAAAGCACAACTCTCTCACACCTTCAGCACTCATACATCCCTCATACAAGAGCTTTACTACCACTGAACTTTACTGTGGGAACCAGGCACTGTACTCCTCCTCTAGCAACACCATAACATTTTGGATGCTGTTAGATCCAAAATAATTGATTTGGTCTCATGAGACCAGAGTGTGGATTCCCAGAATCTATATTTTGTAAATATGGGGTTTGGAAATGGCTAACTGACTTTATTGTGCTTTGGCTACAACAGGTAGCTCCAGTGAGAACAATCACCATGCATGTAATTTCTGCAGGCTGCATCTTACTCTGTGAGATAAACAGTCACTCTTTTCATAGCTTTTGCTGGCTCTGAGACACTCGCTTTTCTCCTGTGAGAAAATGTATTTTTCCTGCTCTCTGTCTAGCAAAAAAATCCCTCATCACTAAATGAAAGCTTAAAATGAAGGCCTGATTATTTCAGGGGCCTTGTCACAAGTCCATTGTTTTTGAATTTCCGTGTTACTTTTGCTATATTTTCACACTTACTCCTCTTGTACCACTGTCCTCTTTTGTGCTAAGAAATAAGTCTCCTGACAGTTCTCTCCCAAGTGGTTCCATTGTTGTCAGCATTAAGTCTGAGAATGATTCAGTGGGCTATATAACACTTTTAATTGTCAAGAAATTACTTCTTACCTGTTGATCAAACAATGCCTTAAACTTACACCAGAAAAAAAAAAAAATGTTTTATTTAGTAACTTTTAGGAGGGTGTACTCATTTTTGCTACACAACATTTTATCACCTTGATAAGAAAATCTTATTTTCCTGAATAACTTTGACATGCTTCTTTGGTAATTGATTAAGCAGACTTTCTGGAACATTATATCTCTATAGAACCCTACCATGTCTTCTAAGTAATTGAGTAATTGCTGACTTTCAGAAGTTTCAGAGGGGGTGTACTCATTTATGCTGTGCACTGTATATATACCCCCACTCAAACCCCACCTCTCACAATTGAATGTGGAGGATTTTAACTGTAACAAGATGATTGACAAAGCGGTTTAAACGTTGACGGGATGCACCTAACTAAGAGACAGAGCTGTCCGTTAAAGAGTAAAGAAGTATGTCCCAAAGCTTGCCTACTCTTCTGTTGCACACTCAAAAGTATGTAAAAATGTTTTAAAACATAAACAATTACTTTTTAAATGTTCAGAGAACATTCAGAAATAATGTTTTCATAACTTAATGAGAAAGGTAGCAAAATGTTATTTTTGTTAGCTGGGAACATGCTTTCTATATTTCTGTTCTCACAGCCACACAAACCTTCTCACATTTCTTATATACAGTGTGTTTGTAACATGTTATCAGATTCATAATTCACAATTTTGTGAACGATAGTGACTGACTGTTATTGTAATATAGGCTGTGTATGCTTCGAACACAAGATTTGAGTTGGCTTTTAAACTTGTACAAACAAATCGAGTATCCTTCCTGGCTGAATGTTTGAGTCATTGTTTGGACTGGTTTTTATCTCAGATTGAATCTGTTTACTTTTGATTCATACACACATGTAATATTTACCCATGCTGCATGCAAGTCAAACTGATTTTTAAAGGATTTGAATAAACTTTAGATACACATGCAATACATTCATGTCTATATATATATATATATATATATATATATATATATATATATATATATATATATATATATATATAATATACATATACATATATGAATAAAAAACTGAATTTCCATAATGACGGGTATGTGATCCTTAATGAATGTTACCGGCTCGTGAATCTGCCCCTGAAATCAACCGATGGCACCTATTTCGGCATTTGGATCGAAACTGAAATGGTGCAAAGTAGGGAAAACTCTTTCTCTCTCTTTATAAAATTATCTTTAACATTAGCATTTGGCTAATCTCTTAGATCTGAAGACATCTCCTCAATGGGTCTCTTTATCTTTAGCACAGTTTCATGAGCCAGCACTGATCACTGGTTAATCATATTTTACTGACTGCTCCATCATAGTCTGTCTGTCTTAATCTAATATGCCTGGAGCCAGCACTCAAGAAAAAGCCTGTCAATACCCCCTCTTCTTTCTCCTCTGCTTTCCAGCCATTACAGAAAAAGTCAGTCTAGCTAGGCTTAAATACGCTATCTAAAGCACTTTTAGAAATGAGGATGGAGACACACAGGAGTTACAACTGCTGCCTGATGTAATTCACTTAATCCATTTAAAAACGTGTTTTAGCTGCTACTTTTCTTTCTATCTATCTATCTATCTATCTATCTATCTATCTATCTATCTATCTATCTATCTATCTATCTATCTATCTATCTATCTATCTATCTATCTATCTATCTATCTATCTATCTATCTAATGGAATGGATTTTTGCCCAAATATTAATATTTTTCTTACACAAAATCATCGTTTCACTTCAGAAGGCCTTTATTTACCCCCCAGAGCTGTGTGGAGTACATTTATGATGGATGCACTTTCTTGAGCTTCATACCTGTTGACCCAGTTTACTGCTATTATAAAGCCTGGATGCATCCGGATATGTATTAATAATGTATTGATATAACTCGTGATCTTGTTCATCAGAAAGTTAAATACACCCAGGATGGCTTGAGGGTTCATTTTAAAGTGAACTAATCCTTTAAGAAAAATAAAAATCTTTTTTTTTTTTAATTACTTGACCAAATGTCTAATTCGAAGTTTAAATGAAGGTGATAAATTGTCTTTACTATCCGTGTTCTGAACCTGATGTCAGTTTTGATTCAGGAAGCAACCACAGAAGAATGTTTTTAATGTTTAGCTTGAAGATACACACCCTTGTTTGTCTTACTGCAATCACACAGAAGGAATTTACAAGAGCTATCAATCGATTATGGGAAGGGGAGAAGAGATACAGAGAGCTATATAATACAGATAAGATCCATACATAAGGACACACAAAACATCTCATAATCTGGCAGTTTATGGCAGACGTCTGCTGCATATTTCAAATGACTTGACCCTAATAGGTGGAGATAATGAGTGGTGGGATAACCTGACAGCAGTAAAACGCAAAAGTCAAACCACTATTGGAGTGATGAAACAAATACAATGTAAAGGTTACTTCATAGTGAAGATAAGATAAGAATCGAATCAACTTTTGTTTAAAAAAACTACAACAAAGATGCTTTACTGAATCTATTTAAAACACTGTCTCATGAATTTTTTGTCTGTCATCATCACCTTTTCAAGCTAGCTTAGTCTCCCTACAGATCAAATAGGTTGGTTGGTCAATAGCAAACACTTCCATCCAGTGACAGAGAGTTCAACTGAAGGGAAAGTGCTCCGTTTCCATGCTGGACAAAAGAAATGATCACTGGGTTTTTTACGCAGTAATGAAGTGTCACTCATCACAAGCTTCATTACTTTAAAGGGGCAGCACAATGGACTGTGTGATATGGATCCTGCAAACGTGAAACACACAGGCCGACTGCTGCAAGTTTTTTCTTATTTTTTTTTTTTAGAGAAATAATCTATTATAATGTCGAGGGGTCATTATAATATAACTTTTCCTCATAATTTCAGCAAGTCATCTCACTTTACTCAAAGGGCATAAAATGGCCTTAGAAAGGGGAGAGTCAGTTGACATGGGAACCAGAGCTTGAAAAAGTTTGTCCGCTGTAAATAAGTAAGTTGATACTCAATCACACAAATATTTAGGTACTGTATGTGGTTTCAAAAATGGCAAATATAATGATTCTGTGTTTCTTAGCAAAGCATGGTCAATAAACCAGAAAAAAACAGAGAAACAAAAAAAAAACAAGCAGAGAAAGAAAATGTGTTGTGGGGTAAAGTGGGGAGGGGGACATAGGAAAATGAGGGACAGAGAGGCGAAGAGGGAGAGACAGTCTATTGATTTGGTCCACAGTGAGAGATAAGGTATCTCCACACATGACTTTATCTGACTGGTTACATATCAGCAAGCGAGCACACCGTATCGACACGGCAACATCAGTCAATGCCATATGCTGCTCTATTCATCATCCACACAGGCACACATGGCACTGCTTTGCCATACAATGTTCCTTTTATGACAATATGTTGAAAAACAAGTTTTAAAAATACTTTATAAAATTAATATTATTATAAAAATAATAATTAATAAAATACTGTGCATACTTCACATTTCATATAATTTAATATAATTTTCTTAAGCTGTATTTCTCTTGTTTTGCAGTAAAATAAACATCCTTAAAAACAGAATAAATGTTATATATTAGGCCTATATGATATATTTAGAAGCACAATTAGAAGCTAATTAGAATTTAGATTTTAGAATTTAATGAAGAAGCAAAATTGCGTAAGAATTTAAGAGAGATTTTCTGCTTATTTCAGTATATCTTTATATCAAGAGTCATTTAAATTGAGATTATTTTTATTACCCCACTGGCAATTGTAGAATACTGTGCAGACTTCACATTTAAAAAAAAAAAAAATCTTAATCATTATTTCTGCCTTGTTTTGCAGTAAAATAAACCTCCTTACAACAAATATAAATGTACAATATTATATAATATATTTAAAAGTAAATCTAAAAGCAATTTAGAATTTATAAGATGTTCAGACTTACTTTTAGATTTTTGGCTTATTTCAATGTAACTTTATTTCAAGTTCATTTTTTTATTACCCCATTAGCAATTGTATTTTTGCAGCATTTAAATGGGTGTAATCACTGCTTGCATTAGTACCTTCAAATATGAACTTATAGATTTACACACTGAAATAAAACATTATAGGAAGCCAGACAGAAGGAGACTGTGAATCAAGAAACAATGATATTGAGATTCCTGTTCCTCTAAACAGAGTCAGGTTTATGGGTATAGATTTCGGTGCTTCTGCCCAAATCAATTACACATACAGGTTACCAAGTCGATGAAGGTATAGAGAGCTTTATCCATGAGTCAATGTCTGTGTCTCCATCTCCTCAGTAGCTCCAGTTTTATTAGACAGAGGCAGGTGTGTGTGTCTGTGTTCATGGGGGTTTATATGACAACAATTTCCCATGTTCACATCCTACAGTAATTATTGATAAGACACTGGCTTGACTCACCCGACTGGATCAATGAGATCAGAAGATGTAGCTTCTGGAGGAGAAGATTGTGTGAATAGCACTATGTGGGAGAAAGACAGAAAAGAAATTCAGTAAAAGATATGCAGTTCAGTAGCACTGACCGAAATTTGCTTGGTTCAATGCAAGTTAAGCTCAGTCGACAGCATTTGTGACATGTCACAGTTGGTTGAAAAAATGATGAATGCAGGATCTAAATGCAGCAATTTAAGGTTATTTTACAATGAATTCAGGAAACTGAAAAAAAGAACAGACAAACAATCTAAAATGTGATGAGAACTGACAATCAACTGAAAAAAAATCACAGAGCTTAAATACACAGCGAAATTAATGAACAACAGATGCAAATGATAATCAAGCAATGAGTAACCAAGGAAACTAACTAAAAAAAATAAAATAAACATGAGCAAAACCCACCCTGACAGAAACTAAATAAACAAAACCCAATTATCCCCTCATCAAGAAGTCCGATTGCACACGTTTACTATAACAATAACTATACAAAAAAGTCTAACAGAGGAGGGCAGACAGGGGCTTAGGTGGGGGGATGTAGGACAGGAACAAGGGACATACAGTACGCAGGATCCAGGGCAGAGATGATGGTGGGAAAAGCCAAAGTGGAATCCCAGGCATGAACCCCAGTCCGATGGCCCATGGCTGAGTCGAGGGAGGGAGGAGCCATGGTTGAGACTCGGCAGTCAAAACCAGAGGAAAGACTGACAGAGGCAGAGCTACTGGCGGTGGAGACAGGCGGAGCTTAAGAGCAGATGGGACCAGGCAACACGGAAGGTCCAGGGGCTGGATTCACAAAAATCTTCTTAAGATACAGTTGTGGCCAGAATTATTAGACCCCTTCATAAATATGATCAAAGATGACTCTAAAAATAAATCTGCATTGTTTATCCTTTTGATCTTTAATTTATAAAATTAGCAAAAATCTAACCTTTCATTGAAGGAAAAGAATTGAAAGTGGGGGGGAAATAACATTATTAAATAAATGTTTTTCTCCAAAACACGTTGCCCACAATTATTAGCACCCTTTTATTCAATACTTTTTGCAACCTCCTTTTGCCAAGATAACAGCTCCGAGTCTTCTTCTATGACGCCTGATGAGTTTGGAGAACACCTGAGAAGAGATCAGAGATCATTCCTTCATGCAGAATCTCTCCAGATCCTTCAGATTCCCAGCTCCATGTTGGTGCTTCTTCTCTTCAGTTCACTTCACTCATTTTCTTTAGGGTTCAGGTCAGGGGACTGGGATGGTCATGGCAGAAGCTTCATTTTGTGCTCAGTGACACATTTTTGTGTTGGTTTTGATGTTTGTTTTGGATCATTGTCCCAACGGATGATCTAACCACAGCCCATTATAAGATTTCTAGCAGAAGCGTCAGGTTTTGATTTTTTATCTGTTGGTATTTGATAGAATCCATGATATCATGTATCTGAACAAGATATCCAGGACCTCCAGCAGAAAAATAGGCCCACAACATTAAAGATCCAACAGTATATTTAACCGTGGGCATGGGGCACTTTTTATCCATGTGTGCACCAAACCCATCTGGTGGGTTTGCTGCCAAAAAGCTCTTTTTTAGTTTCATCTGACCGTAGAAGCCGGTCCCGTTTGAAGTTCCGGTCTTGTTTGACAACTGAATGTGCTGGAGATTGTTTCTGGATGAGAGCAGAGGATTTTTCTTGAAACCCTCCTGAACAACTTGTGGGGATGTAGGTGCTGTTTGATAATTTTTTTTAGGTTTTCTGAGATTCAAGACTCAACTAATCTCTGCAATTCTCCAGCTGTGATCCTTAGAGAGTCTTTGGCCACTCAAACTTTCCTCCTCACCGTGCATTAGGACTGTTAAGACACACGTCCTCTTCCAGGCAGATTTGTAATAATTTTAGTTGATTGGAACTTCTTAATTATTGCCCTGTTAGTGGAAATGGGGATTTTCAATGCTTCAGCTATTTTCTTACAGCCACTTTCTATTTTGTGAAGCTCAACAATCTTTTGTTGCACATCAGAACTATATTCTTTGGTTTTACTCATTGTGATGAATGATTAAGGGAATTTGGCCTTTGTGTTTCCTCATGTTTATACTCCTGTGGAACAGGAAGTCCTGGCTGGACAATTTCATGTTCATGATCACCCCGGTGAGCTAAAAAAAAATGTAAATATGAATGCAAATATACTTCAGAGATATTTTACTCATAAAAAATTCTAGGGGTGCTAATAATTGTGGGCAACGTGTTTTGGAGAAAAACATTTATTTCTTAATGTTATTTTCCCCCACTTTCAATTCTTTTCCTTCAATGAAAGGTTAGATTTTTGCTAATTTTATGAATTAAAGATCAAAAGGATAAACAATGCAGATTTATTTTTAGAGTCATCTTTGATCATATTTATGAAGGGGTCTAATAATTCTGGCCACAACTGTAAATGTTAAGAAAATTCCTTTAGAATGTCCCTAAGTGCAATTCTTAAAAATTATCAAATATTTTCTTAAGAACATCTTCATATTTTTCTTAAGAAGAAAATAACAGGCTTTGATGGTATTTGATTGAAAGGCGGGTATTGCTGAAGATTCACCTTTCTTGCGCTCTCTCTAGAGTGTATGTGTCCGGTATCTGTGTGCTGCCTCGCTAGTTCATGGTAGAGTTCACGCATAGTATATGCATTCACTCTAGTGATGTTTTCTTGAAGCCAAAGAGGTGGAGGGAAGTGTCGCAAATGAAGGACTGTTAAGTCCATGACACAAGCAGAGCAATGACTGACCAAGGCAGGGTCGGAGGGAAGAGGAAGCCCAGTGGAGCCGTAGGGACGACGGTCCCAGGTAGAGACGAGAGGGCGAGGAGCCACGGTGGAGCCGACAGGTTGACAGGCTGAGGTGGAGTGACGGACAACTTCAACAACTCAGAGTTGGGCAACGTGACAGGCCCGGTGCAAGGTGACGAAACAGGCAGGATACAATCACTCTCAAAATCAATAAGTGGCTCAGAGACCAGCGCTTCTATATCCACCTTAGCAGAAGGGACAGGACTCTATTCCATCCCCTCATACTCCACCAGTATATCCACAGGGATAAGCGATGTTGCTGGCTCACACACCTGGTCAGACTTGGTTGGCTTGGGCTCTGGGGCAATCTATTTACTAACCGTTTCTGTGTAAAGTTATATGTAATTTCACTTTGTCATGACAAAGCAACTCCATAAACACTAAAACGACAAATAAAAAATGAAAAATAATCATTTAAACAGCTGTACAGTTTAAATAATACACAAGTTTAACAGAAGAATTCATGTTTTTTTGTGTGGTTTTTTTTTAAATAATGAGGTTTTTTTTTATTCAAATTTCTGCTTTTGAATCCTGAAAAAAAATTGGCCTCATTCACTTCTGTGTCTCACCATAACCTTGATTCTTGCAGTTTTTAAAGAAAACAAGGATAGATTCAAAATCATTTGTTGTGGTAAACAAATGTATGTCACAAATGCTGTTAATAAAGTTTAGAATAAGTAGTGACAGATCTTTCCTTCTGTATTTTGATTGACATCTGATTTTAACAAATTATCGAAAAAGAAAAAAATGTAGGACGGGGACTTTTTTTAATCATTTGTTTTTAATCAAAAATCGTTTTAATCATTGATTGTTGATTGAATTTTGTGGCTGCTGAACTCAAAAATGTATGCAAGTTTAAAGATGGCTGTAAAGGGTTTAAGTGGACTAAATGATTGGAGAATCCAGCACATGTGACCAGAGAGAAGTCTGTCATTTTTACACTGTGTAAATTTTGGTGCTCTAGCAGTTAAATTAAAAAAACTGCATACATCTTCCAGAAGAACAGGAACACTGCTCTATGTTTATGGATATGACAAGTCACGTATATACTGGGCTACTCCACAGTGGTTGTTGTCCCACCTGGTCTAAATTAGTCAGATTATAAACACATATTAGAGGCATACTATAGCGATTCAGGATAAGATAAAAACATGGTTTGGAAGATGGATTCCTGATGTAGGCTACTCGCTCATTATGTACATTTTGTAAATTCTAAACAAAAAAATTACATAGTATACCTTTAAACACGAGGTAAAAACAACATCAACACCACCAAAACATACATAAATCATAATAGGATAAATCAATAAGATCTATAACATGCACTGATACAGTGAATTTTGAATGTGAACATATTCACTAAATATAGCCAATAGTCTAAAGCTACTTTTGTTATTACTATTCAATGATGCTTAAATCCATTTAGAATTGGGTGAAGCCTTGCTCTCACTGTCTGAAAAAAACAAAAATTATAGAAGTAACCGACCACTTTATGTCATGGGACACAAGATGTTGAGGCATGACAGCTTTAATTTAAGTAGCCCTCATCTGACCAGTTCAAAGCCTAGCCCTTCATTATCTATGTCTGGTGCCGACAGCTTCAAAGCACCTCCTCAGACGGTGTAACATGCTCTAATTGCACAGGTTAAGTTTGGTTATTGGCCGAGGTAGCAGTAGATGTTAGCAAATGTCATGAAAATGTCTCTGTGGTTTAGCTTTTTTTTCTTTGTCTCCTATAGTTGACGGATTCATGAAGAAGCTGTGGGTTGAGAGAACAGAATGCGCCCTACTTATTCATTCAGAGAGACTACTGGGCGTTTGTTATAATGCTGACGTGTGTGTTACATTTAAAGGGTTAAAGTCCCATGAAATCCCTCTACAAGTGCAGTTTTCTGTCCTGTATTGATGCTTTCCCTAATTGTAAAGTTTGTTACTTCACAGAAATTAAAATACTTGCTAAAATACTGACTAAATCAATTATTATTTTTACATGTCATGTAAACACTTTAGTCCAATTTTTGCAAATTCAATCTAACAGGTAATGCTCTTGTTTATTGGCTGAAGTGCCTTTTTAGAGACGCTGACCTTTTGACTGTGAGACTGTCTATGGGTGCCTGAGGCTGATTGGGGTTCATTATGGCAAAGCTTTTGTGTCAAAATCCCTTGTTAATCCAAGCTTCCATTTTCCTTTCAGTCTTCAATCTGATGGAAGTCGGACAGAAAATAGTTTTGGCCCTTTTCTGAGCTCCAGGAGGCATTTGAAACATTTTGACTCCAGTGAATATTGAAATATAGGCTATTTCTCAGGGTGAATTAATGATCTATTAGTTGTTGAGGGGTTGAATTAAAATATCTAGATTTTTGGCTGTTTTGGCCTATTTTAATGCTTGTTTTGTTTTATTTCAAATCTTTTAAGTCATCTTGAGGCCCCCTAGCAGGCCCCAGACCCCTGGTTGAGAACTACTACTGTAAAGCCATGGCTACATAAAAACTAATGAACATTTGCACCATTACTGCCCAGGAAAAAAGATACAGTTCCTCTTGTAATCAATGGGTCGGGCAAGTTGTCACATCACATGGGGTAAGTTACAATATCTGCCTTTACACAGTTTATTACAGGTCTTTCAGCAAAATAAGTACAGTAAAGCAATTATGACCAAAAAAAACTATAATTGAATCAGCACAAAACATAAAAAGTAAGTAACCATCAAACCATTATTTTAACCAACAAATAATGTCATTGTTAAATCCTGTGCAAATGCAAAACAATAATTGGTGTAACTGTACTTCTTACTCAGAACCTTTTAGTTTACTGTATTACAGCATTGTGGCAACTTCTCTGTGTGACAACTAGCCCCACAGTAGATTGACACAAAGAGAAAGAGAGACAGTTAGACAGAGATCTTGTACGCTCAGCAGAGGGAGCTCTTTCTATCATGTGTGAAAGAGAGCGGGAGAGAGAAAAAGAGAGAGAGAGTTAGTAGATTCTCTTCACAATTCATGTTTCTCCCACAGTCTTCACACAAGCTCTGAGCAACTTTGGGCAACCTCACGATTAATATGTAAACCATACATCCCCTTCAGAACACTTCAAAATGGCACATACCGGTGGCCAGATTCATCAAACATAATGGTCTCGCTGTAGGCTGGTGTGGTCGCGTTTTCTCCCTCCCCCTCTCTCTTTTTTCATTTGCTTCTGTCATTCATAGAGGGCCTTAGGTCAAAGCTAAGTGCTATTCTGCTATTAGCAGAAACTGGAGAGAATCCAGAGTCAAGAAATCTGATCTTAGTTTCTGGATTTTGGAAAAACATCATTTGTCTTGTAATATGAATGGGTAGCAAGAAAAAAAAAATAAAACCACGAGGACCATCATCCATTCAGTCAAAACAAGAAAGATGAAGAGCATGGGAGAAGGAGTGAAAGAAAAATGAAAAAAGAGTTGCAATAATGACAAGTTATAAAAAAAAAAAAAACATAATAACAAAATGCTTTTGTTCCCCGTTTTTTCCTACTACACGCTTTATTATTACCCACAATGCACCATAGTCGCCCTCTTTCCCCCTCTGTTCCTCCACTCTGCTTTTGTCCAGCTATCAGACAGAATTAAAAACTACAGGAGCAACAAACTCGAGCTGACATGACCTGATGAGGGCCACGGTGGGGTGATGGGAAGGGGGGCTGTGGTGGTTAGAAGAGAACGAATCACTCAAGTCATGTGACATCCTAGTCCAGTCTGCAATCAGCTACAGAATGTAACAAAGAACAAAACACTTCATTCTCCCCTTCCTCTCTTTTCTTCTGAATTATATTGTGCTAATATGAGCAATGGCTCACTGTAAGCATGAGGAGTAACTGAAGTATTTCTCCCATTTCCCTTTAACAGGTTGAGGTCAAAGGGGAGGCATCCCTGTCTATTAAGCATTCATGATCCTCGCCTCCTTCCCAAATGCTCTGTGGCCCACAAGGTGTTAGCAATGGATAAGGAGAGAAAGAATTGTTATGGGGTGACAGGATGAGAGTTGGCACAGTCAGACTCAGTTATGATTAACTAAGCAACTGAAAGATTTGAAGATGAACTGAAATGGAATATATTTCAAGTTTTGTCAAATTATATACTAGCTATCTAGTCTAAGAATGTATGAGAAAATGCCTCCTATAACCTCATTCACTATTCCCTATATTACTCCAATAACATAGTACCACTAAATGAGTGAATGAAAATAAGTGAGTGAATTCGGACAATGAGCGTGCTGGAAATGCTGAAGATGTCATCTTCTGAATTTATTCAGCTTAATGGATTAGTTCACTTTCAAATAAAATTTCCCTGATAATTTACTCACCCCCATGTCATCCAAAATGTTCATGTCTTTCTTTCTTCAGTCGAAAAGAAATTAAGTTTTTGATGAAAACATTCCAGGATTATTCTCCTTATAGTGGACTTTAATGGCCTCCAAACGGTTGAAGGTCAAAATTACAGTTTCAGTGCAGCTTCAAAGGGCTTTAAACGATACCAGACGAGGAATAAGGGTTTTAGCTAGCGAAATGATCGGTCATTTAAAAAAAAAAATACAACTGTATATGCTTTATATAAACAAATGATCCCCTTGCACGTGCTTCCGCTTTCCGTATTCTTCAAAAAGCTTACGCTGTATGTCCTACACCTTCCCTATTCTACTTAGGGAAAAAACTGAACTGGCGCCGCGTTCGTTCTGTAAGTTGACATGAACATCTGACATGGGGGTGAGTAAATTATCAGGAAAATTTTATTTGAAAGTGGACTAATCCTTTAACGCTCACAGTGTATTCTCTAGCAGCTAGCCTTTTGGTGTAAATTTGTTATTGAGGTGCATTATTAGACTGAATGAGTCCACTCAATGTCCATTGTTTTGTTTTGTACACCACTTCAAATCGCTGTACCCTCAAATATTGCACTATATAAGGGTATAGGGGGCGTTTAAATATGCATATTTCTCAACCATACTAGGTGAAAAACATTAAGCAGATTTTGAAGTGTGCATCCAATGGACACTTTACTATAACACATTAGAGTGATGGGTCGTTCATGAACGATTCATTCGTTTTTAACAAATCTTTAATATACTATTCTAACTAATAATTTCTGTATCTGGTACAGACTGCATAGCTTCATCTTATTGGGATGTGATGTGATAAAAACTAACAGACCGCATAGCCTGAAGACCCAGCTAAACAATAAATTAATCATTTCTGTTTCTCATAATTTGGCCTTGGTTGCATTATAGGTTTTTTTTCTTATTCAAAATATGATAAATGGCACTGTACTACAATTCACGTAACAATGACAACATGATGACGGTAGATGAAGTACGTTCTGATTATGTTGCCTTCACGTGCTCTCTGAATTACCATAAATACGAGTTTCCTAGGTAAAAATTGCACATGAACGCCCTCCCATTTCGAAACGTGAAAGCGATGAGCTCGTAAGTAATTATCAAATTTCCGATAGCACGTGTATAATTTTTTTTCTTGCTACAGACAAGCACTCCTTTAGCATGCTAGCTAACTTAATAACCTAAGTTATTATGTATCTATGTTCACAGTGCAAAATATACAAATACTGAAACATACATAACACAAAAATGATAAAACATTTAACTCACATTTGAAAGATGGTGTGCTGTCTTCTCCCTAGAAGTTAGTTGCAACATCTTGACAGTTTCTCGCCAGGCTCCTTTAATTACGAAAAGCTGTGAGTGCATAAAGTATCCAGTATTCTTTTCTTTCTTGTCAGTTGAATAATTAGATATTTCTCAAGGTACCCTTAGTACACCAAGTCTTTTTCAGTGGACTTTTTCTGTATTTTACATCGTTATGCCAGTGGGTGGTAACAGGTGACTCATTGAATCGTTAATTCCAAAGTGAATCGTTGAATCATTCACTCAAATGTTTTGTTTAAAAACATTCATTTACACAAGTGGTACTCAGGAAAGAAACACCATTGTCAGTAAGTGGCAATATAAGTGACTCACTGAATCATTAAAAGTGAATGATTCAAGCGACCTATTTGCTCAAAAACACAATTTATTCAGAATATAGACTTAAGATGCAAAAGCCTCTAAGTGCCATCTGAAATGTTCTTATAAAAATTTGCACTTTTCATCAAGCTTGTATGTTTATGTTCTGTTATTTCACTTTAATGGCTATGAAAAGGACCTATTATTTGCCATTAAAGTGAACCTAAACATACGAGCTTGATAAAAATGCTCATTTTAGAAGAAAATTTCAGATGGCACCCAGAGGCTTTGCATCTTCATATATATATATATATATATATATATATATATATATATATAAAGCCTTTAATCAATTATGGAATTATTTTCACTTTATTTATTATTCGGTGCCTAAAATGTAAGGTACTTAATATTAATTTATTTATTATTTTATATAAGCAATGTAACACTTGCATTCACACTGTTGGTCTGATTGCCACTATTTGTGAAATGGGACAAATGGGAGTACTTACACTCTCTATAACACACGATCACGCTAATTTATCCTTTCAGATATCCATTCATAGAACAGGAACCAAAAGACCCACACTGATCTGTTAAGCACTTCTGTGTGTGTTTGTCGGGGAAGTGTTCAGTTAGGCAGTTCAACAGGCAGACACAGCACAGCTGTAGTTGATTTGAACTGTAGCCCTGACAGCTTTAATGAGATACTTTATAGCCAGCACCGATCTCCTGCCCTACTCATGCCATTAAACACACACACATCTACATAAGCACACGTTGTGTGTTTACATCAGGGTTAAACCTCAATGCTAGAAGTATCAAATAAATTTTAATCACAGTGAAAATTACAATAAAGAATCCACATAAAAGTAGATCCTATGAATTGTTTGGGCATTTAAAGTGCCAAACAACATTTGGTAGTGTTTCATTTCCTCACAGTAGTTTAATGAGAAGGATTGATTTGGTTTATTTTTGATTATGGTTCAGTCATTCATTTCATTCATGTTAAAGGAAAACAACTAAGCACATACTATGCAACTCAAGCTGGTACATCCTTCAACAACCATCTCTCCATTCCACTCCCGTTATCTCATTCTCTCCCTCCTCTGTCCGTATGTGCCATTCCCAGGTCAGTCTAGCCCAGGTCTCTGTGTCTGTCTGAAGTCTGGGGGCAGCGTCTGATCAGAGCCTTTCAGCAGAGGCCTCTGTGCATATGAAGCTAATCTGAGTGGGTCATCTCTCCCCCGCTCATGGTTTTTCTCAGTATCTCTCAGGTGCCTCATCATCATCTTTCGGTTTTATCTATACATATATAGCAACACATCCCATACTGGCACTTACAAACGTCAGGGTGAATCTGCACAGTAAATGGAAAAATTTGATTTAACTTGTAGATAATGCACCATAAAGGTGTTCATAATGTCTTATGATGCACTTTAAAATCCATTATGTAATGCTAGTGTAATTATAAACAAATTTATAATGCTTGTTCATGGTGACCCTTTAAAAAGTGTGAAATGCATCTCATGCATTACATTGCTAGTGGCAGGTAAATTGAGAAAATGGCCATAAAACTGTATTTGACACATTTTTTTATTAAACTGCTTCACACAAATCACACAGCTAATGTTTTTTCCTGATAAACATATTTTGATGGATTGTAATATTTCTATTCCTCTGAGATTTTTTTTATTCTGTTGACACCCTTGAGAAGGACAGGATTTTAGGAAAAAAATGGGTATTAGATATATTTTATTGAATAACTATTTAAAATTTGAAGGTTTTTGCCATGCAATTAGCCAAAGAAGCTGGCATGGCATTTAAAAAATATTAATAATTATTATTTGTGACAAACAGTGCAGATCATAGTGTGTTGCATAAGAAGACACATGGTTATTTTGTTCATATGTTAATTTTTAGTATGATTCATAGGATCTAGTGCATTTGCTAGATTAAATTATTATGTCTTATTACCCTGTAAAAAGTCTGAATATGCATGAGTTGTGACAGATGTTTTCATTAGTAGATATCTGATTTGAATTTTGCATGTCAATCAAAGTTATGGTCAGATCATTCTTACATTTCAACTTAAACCATGTATTATGATGCAGTTTCTCATACCAGCCAACTTCTGAATGATGTTTCATTTAGCTGCTTAGGTAAAAAAGTACTTGGATTTGGTGCTAAGCATGTGTTAATTTTACAGCCTATAGATGTGACGTTATATTTTATACTCTTCAAAGTGGCAAGGAAATAAAAGTAACATCCATATTGTGACATACATCCAAGTGAAATGGATTGTCAAAAAAGAAAATAATGTTAGGTGGGAACATGGTTCTATCCATCGGTTGTTGATTGGATGGACGAATATCTAAAGGCACGTTTGCATACAGTTAGTAAAAAAGGGGTCAGACTAAATATAATTGGAGAAGTCCTGCATACAGAAAAGTTACAAGGTCAAAAAAAAGTAAAAAAAAAAAAAAAAAAAAAATGAACATACACAGGGATAAATATAGAAAGATTAATAACATGCATTTAGACAATTTCATGGCGACTTTAAAAATATATTCATAAGTAGGTAAGTATCATTGTAGATTATAAATGTGTTTAATGCATTAACAATATTATTATTGGATTACTTTAAAAAAAGACAATGGCTAGAGATATGTCAAATCCATGCGTTTAAATGTCTGAAAGGAATCAGCAGATGCTGTATGAGGAGGAACATTTCAAAAGAGAATGGGATAGTGTGTGTGTATGTGTGTTGAGTTCAGTGGACACGTCCTTTGGCCTCATTAGATGGTTAACTCAGTGCTCATTCAGGTGTAGTGTGAGTGAGGAGTGTGTGTGTGTGTATTCAGTGTAGTTCAGCGGACACGTCCTTTGGCCCCATTAGATGGTTAACACACTGCTCATTCAGCCGTGTGAAACAGGACACACACAAGAAAGCCGAGCAGAGGAGCCGTGTGTGTACGACTCCATTTGTGTTTTTGGTCATTTGTAAACACACATACTTGCACACAAGAGATACAGAGATGAAATAAAAGTGAAACAAAGAGGGGACGTAAAACAGGATACATTCCCCTTTCTTCCCACCCACAATTTTTCGATATCGCTTCTTCCTCTTCCTCCCCCAGCTTTTCCTCTTTCTCTCTTCCTCACTTACTCCCTGTCTCCTCTCGTCTACATTAACAGCATGTGACGTTTCTGACTGTTACGGCTTGCTAATTATGGCTGTGTTCTCCAGAACAATTGGATGATTGTTGAGTGCAAAGATTTGAAAGACAATTTGAAAGGCCCTTCTCTCTCTTTTTGTCTTTCTCTCTCTCCATCTCTGTTCCTTTCTGAGGCTCTTTCTCTCCCCCTTCATCCCACCATATTCACATTTACTCAGTGCTTGTATTTGCTCTTATTATACAAGAACTGTGAAAGAACTTTACTGCAGAAAATGAATGCTAAGTTTGGTCTTGACTTTTTCAAAAATCCATTTGCACATATGCTTGTTTTCTCTAGCAGTGGTTTTGGCTTTATAATTATTCTGCCCACCCTGAATATTTGAATTACTACAGAAAGAATTCCTTTTTTGTATTATCTTTTTATGTGTGTGTGTGTTTGTGCATGCGTACCTTATCTGTAAGTAAAGTGTGTGTTTGAGTGGAGGTCATTCCCACATCAGCCGCTGTCTTTTTCCCACAGAAATCTTTGAACGTGAATTCAGACAGACACAGATAGCTCTGAACCAATCATGCCTGAACTCAAAAGTGTGCGTGTGTTTGAAGTTTGTGTGCTGAAAGGTCCCCCGGCTTATCAAGATGTTTGAGTTCATTCACATTTCTAAAAAGGATTCAAAACATGTCTGAAAAGCCTGTGTTTTTGGAAAATGTGGACTGTTACATTAACTTAAAGGGTTAGTTCACCAAAAAATGAAAATTATGTCATTTATTACTCACCCTCATTTCGTTCCACACCCGTAAGACCTTCGTTCATCTTGGGAACACAGCATCACCAGCAAGAACACTCCCTTTTTCAATGAAAGCTAATAAAAACATATTTTAAACAGTTCATGTCTACAGTGGTTCAACGTTAATATTATAAAGTGACGAGAATACTTTTTGTGCACCAAAAATAAGAAAATAGCTTTATTCCACAACTTTATATCACAATATCTAGTGATGGGCGATTTCAAAACACTGCGTCATGAAGCTTTACGAATCGTTCAGAGCACCAAAATCACATGATTTCAATAAATGAGGCTTCGTTACATCATAAGTGTTTTGAAACTTCAATAGTTCACGTGACTTTGGCAGTTTGATACATGCTCTGAACCACTGATTTGAAACAAAAGGTTCATGAAGCAGTGTTTTGAAATCGCCCATCACTAGATATTGTGGAATAAAGTTTCTTTTCTTTTTTTTTTGCACACAAAAAGAATTTTCATTGCTTTATAACATTAAGGTTGAACCACTGTAGTCACATGAACTGATTTAAATATGTTTTTAGTAGCTTTCTGGGCATTGAAAAAGGGAGTGTTCTTGCTGGCTATGCAGGCCTTACTGAGCCATCGGATTTGATCAAAAATATCTTAATTTGTGTTTCGAAGATGAACAGAGATCTTACGGGAGTGGAATGACATGAGGGTGAGAAATAAATTACGTTAAATTACGTTAAATAAATTAAGGTGCCCTAGATTCAAAATTTGAATTTACCTTGGCATAGTTGAATAACAAGAGTTCAGTACATGGAAAAGACATACATTGAGTTTCAAACTCCATTGCTTTGTCTTTCTTATGTAAATCTCATTTGTTTAAAAGACTTCTGGAAAACACACGGATCTCAACATAACACCCCAATATTTGCATATGCCAGGCCATGTTCCCAACATTATGAAAGGCATTAGACAAGGGCAGCCAGTAACGTCTGGATCTACACAGGTGAATCAACAGACAAGGTAAGCAAGAACAATAGCGAAAATGGCAGATGGAGCAATAATAACTGACATGATCCATGATAGAGTGATATTTTTTGTGATATTTGTAAATTGTCTTTCTAAATGTCCGTTAGCATGTTGCTAATGTACTGTTAAATGAGGTTAAAGTTACCATCGTTTCTTACTGTATTTACGAAGACAAGAGCCGTCGCTGTTTTCATTTTTAAACACTTGCAGTCTGTATAATTCATAAACACAACTTCATTCTTTATAAATCTCTCCAACAGTGTAGCATTAGCCGTTAGCCACGGAGCATAGCCTCAAACTCAAATATAAACATCAAAATAAATACTTTACCCACATAATTCGAAGCATGCACACTTGTAAAGATCCATTTGAGGGTTATCGAGAGCTCGTGTGGCAGGGAGCACGCAAATTAAAGGGGCGGCGCGCTGAAAAAAATCAGTGCATAGTTAATGATGCCCCAAAATAGGCAGTTAAAAAAATTAATTTAAAAAAATATATGGGGTATTTTGAGCTGAAACTTCACAGACACATTCAGGAGACACCTTAGACTTATATTACATCTTGTGAAAAAGCATTCTTGGGCACCTTTAATAACCAGTAATAGTATCAGGTAATAACTGAACCTACTGCAACCTCGGAACTTCATTTTTGAAAAGACACCAGTGGAAGAACAATTAGGGTTATCATTTTTACGTTTTAATTTAGTGTGTATACTAAAAACAAAAATGTACACAAAATGCTACAAAAAAGATGAGCACAGCATAATAAAATATCTTAAATGGATAGTTCATCCAAAAATTCAAAATTCTGTCATCATTAACTCACCCTCATATCAATTCAAAACATACTCTCTTGTGTGGGGGAAAAAAAAATATTTTGAGAAATGTTTCAGTGTTACAAGTTTGGTAACAATCATTCTTTAAAATATCTTCTTTTGTGTTCGAAAGAACAAGAAATAAAAGTCATACAGGTTTGGGACAACTTGAGGGTAAGTAAATTATGAGCTTTATGTGTGACAAGTATCTTAAGATGTATGTTCATGGTATGCAGTAAGAGTAATGTATGTGTTTGTATGGTTTGCAGGTAAAGGTTTGAGAATAGGTTTATTGTGTCCCCTCAGTGACTCTGTGGTGCAGGTCAGTGACCAGTCAGAGGAACTCAATATTCAATTCTGTCCTTTGCATTTCCACAGTAGTGTGTGTGTGTATGTGTGTGTGTGTGTAACCCCACAGCTGTCATCACTTCTTTGTGTCACCAATTACCCATAATTACTCCTGGCAGCATAGGTTCCATTCAACTACGAACACAAAGCCCACCAAACATTCATCCGGTCACTGAGGAGGTGAGTGGGGTCCATTTACTGTTTTACACACATTATACTGTATACACACCTAGTATAGTATGCCCTTTGCCAGTGAAGATCAGTGTTTGATTTGTCTAAACATAGTTTGTATGTTATGGCAATTTAAGAAAGAAGTAAAAGTCTGACATGTTGTGTTCCCATATTTAATTTAACCATAATTTTTCATTCTTGACGGCAAAATTTCAACAGCAGCTCTTTATTTGAAATAATATTTCACTGTCTAACTGTACACAAAACATAAAACTATGTACAATGCAAACATACGCAAACAAATATGTATGTTTACACACACATGTTTACACACCTTTAAGTCTGTCAAGTATCAGAGTATAATTCACCCAATAATGACAATGTTGTCATCATTTACTCACTCTCATGAAGTTTCACTTATTTTCCTTCTGACTTAAAACCCAAAATTAAATGTTACATAGAATGTCTAAGAGCTCTTTTCCAAAAAATGATGATTAATAAACTGCAAAGCTGAATTATGGAAAAAAACACCATAAATGTAGTAATAATTTAAATGTAACTTTAAATGTACTTCTTATAGTACTAAGTGAACTGTATTCTATGGAAGAGGATTAGGGCCAAGCAATAATAAAAAAAATAAAACCATCTCGAGATTAAAGTTGTTAAATTTCGAGAAAAAACTCGTCAAATTTCGAGAAAAAAGTTGAGATAAAATGTTGAGAATAAAGTCATTAAATTACGAGAAAAAAGTTGTTAAATTATGAGAACAAATTCGTAAATTATCATAAAAATGTTGTTAAATTTCGAGAAAAAAGTCGACATAAGATGTCTCGTTAAATTTCGAGAAAAAAGTCGAGATAAAATGTTGAGAATAAAGTCATTAAATCATGAGAAAAAAGTCGTTAAATTACGAATTTGTTCTCATAATCTAACGATTTTAATTTAATGACTTTATTCTCAACATTTTATCTCGACTTTTTTCTCGAAATTTAACGAGTTTTTTCTTGAAATTTAACAACTTTAATCTCGAGATGATTTTATTTTTTTATTATCGCTTGGCCCTAATCCTCTTCCGTAGTATTCCCAGTCATTTTTGATAACTTTGTGTAAGGAATACGCCACAATATAAGCCATTTATTCACTACTATCTTTTTCCCCTTTGCTCATTTGTGTTAGAGTTTAGTTAAAAAATAGTTATTTTTAATGTTGTCAAAAGTACCGACTTCGATACCAAGTCGGTACTGAAATTTAAAAAAATTTTAAACGCTGTTGAACGTATTCGTAAACACTTCTGATTGGACTTTGTGTTCACACACTCATCAGACATGTCTGTGATTGGCTACAGTGATCAAGGCATGGGAGCCTTTGAAAGCACACAGAAGTGTTTGAATTTGAAAGCGGGAGCTTTTGAAAGTAGGTATCTATCAGTCACTCTTTAGACGCCTGCTTTCAAACACTTCAGTGTGTATCTGTGTACTTTTGACAACACAGTTCTTTTAGACATGTCACACCAGGTTTGGCATCATTAATAGAGAAAATATAATCATAATTTTCCCCACCCATAACGTGACTAACATTATATATATATACACATGTATACATACATACATTCTACTTAACATCTCATATTGTGATTCATGAAAGAAACAAAGTTAATGACATCAAATTGTCTTATTTCTTTAACTTTGTCATATAATTAAAAAAAAAAAAAGTGTATGTTTGCTGAATGTGAATGTGCTGGCAAAATATTACCTTTTGTCTGATAAAAATGGCAATAATTGTCATATAGCGACAGGTGTCAAAATGCACTTGAGGTTAACTGCACTAAAATGGGACAATGCATGAAGCGACACTAATGCCTGAGTGATTCTTCTGTTGTGCCCAAAAAATGCCAGCTGTAAGACACTCATTCAGTTCAGCTCTAAAGATTCATTTCAGCTGAAAGCTTTCGACGGCTTTATCTGTCAAACCCTCTCGTTCAATAGCCACATTCATACATTTGGAAAAGTCAAATACGAGAGGGGGAGGGACAGCGAGAAGGAGAGAAATAGAGAGCGACACGGACAGAAAAAGAGAGGGAAAATGAAGGACATTGATTGAAAAAAGCCAGACTCTTCTTTTCCTTTAATTATGCAATTCTTCCTCCTCCGCAGCCTATACCCTCAGTTCATTTTCTAAACACTTTTTCCACCTCAATTTCCAGTGACATCTTAAAACTGTAGCAAGCTCCAAATTAAGGGTCAGGCTGCAGGCTGCTTCTGATTTAGAACATAAAGAACCGAAGAACAGAGAAGCCGACTGCTGCTACCACTGCGAGGCTAACTGTTACCATCTGTCTGTGTGTGTGCGTATGTGTTTGTGAGGGCCTGTAGCCCTCACTCGTATTTCCCCCTCCTTCCATCCGCGTCCCGCTGGTTCTTACCCTCTCTAAATGCTCCATAAAGCTTGTGCACATGAGAGGAGCTGACTTAACAAGGTGCGACCCCAGGCCTGACCAATCAGAGGTCACGATTCAGGGCTTCACTCCCACCCTGTCTTTCTGATTGGCTGTCTGTGTTCCCCAGATGTTCTCTTTTTAATGATTTTTTTAGCCATTAACTTGATAGTTGTTTATGGCTGTGAAATGCTGGAATGTAGGGCTGAGGGGACGGGGTTTAAGGGGATGAAGAAAAGAGGGGGTGTGTACGGTCTGGAGGAGTGGGAATCTAATGTTCAGGGAAAGGATGATAGTTACGAATGAAATGAAATGAGCAAGACCTAAGAGCTTAGCAATAAGATAATGTGTTTGTTTATTAATTTGTACTTTTACGGTAATCTGTTTAAAGTGTTGTACTGACAGGATAAGCACAAGAATGAAGACCACTAACGCATTAGGCAGAACATAATATAATTAGTTGTACATAATCTCTGCGGCACATTTCCCAAAAGAACTGTTATCTTAAACAATATTGAGAGCCTCTAACCTCTTGTAAGATGTTACATGCAGTTTGTATAGATCTTTCTCTGGTTCATTAGAGGATGACTGATTTTGCAGTGATGATCTATTATTGTAGGCCAGCCTGGAAGTTAGCCTTACCCATTGGTCTCTCGACAAAAACCCAAAAGGACTTTTCCATTGGCTTTTGGATTATTGCAGAAAATAAGCTCTGTGATCAACAAGAGTTTATGGTTCAATCACATTTTGAAATAAAAACAACTATGAATTTTGAAGCCTAAATACAGTCGCCAGAAGTAAAGCTGAACGTAGGCTTTAAACAAACTACACAACAGCCGCATGACTTTAACGTGAACTTTAAGCTTCCGACAACACTTTCAGTCTTTATTTAAAAAACATTTTCCCTGAAAGTCTGAGTTAAAAAGCAAGTTTGCAAGAGTATGATTATAAACACAATAGGGTTGTAAAAATGGAGTAGATTGTTCAACGTGATGACATTTAATGTCCCTGACAACATCCGTAGTCCCATTTATCAACTTGTTAGCAATCGCCTTTTTCAAGACAAAACCTTTAAAATCCATGAGAGGGTTATTATTGATGTACAGAACCCCGCACATGACATGCAGACAAAAATATATATATCGTGACCACGAATTAAGAATTTGTTCTTTCATTTGTTCCCTCGATATAGTAACTTGTGGCCACATTGTAATAATTTGTTTGTTGACCTAAACAAGGGAATGAATTATTACAACTTAGTGCGATTTAGTAAAATGAGGGAACAAATTTTTATCTCGTGCACATAATTTATTTAAAACGATAGAATGAATTAGAAAAAAGTGCTGATGAATTCCGGAAATGTTTTTATTTTTAAAATTTTTTAAATTTGAATAAAATGAAAACTAAAAGACTTTCAAATCACATGAGCCAATATTTTATTCACAATAGAACATAGAAAACATAACAAATGTTTAAACTGAGAAATTTTACAATTTTATGCACATAATGAGCTCA
Source organism: Chanodichthys erythropterus (assembly GCF_024489055.1). Classification (NCBI taxonomy): domain Eukaryota; kingdom Metazoa; phylum Chordata; class Actinopteri; order Cypriniformes; family Xenocyprididae; genus Chanodichthys; species Chanodichthys erythropterus. The sequence goes on from NC_090239.1 coordinate 16,684,865, forward strand.
TTTCAAATTTGATGCCTGCTACAGGTCTCAAAATAGTTGGGACGGGGGCATGTTAACCATGGTGTAACATCTCCTCTTCTTTTCAAAACCGTGTGAAGACGTCTGGGCATTGAGGTTCTGAGTTTCTGGAGTTTTGGTGTTGAAATGTCTGATATAGGATACCAGCTGCTGAAGAGTCTGTGGTCGTCTTTGACGTATTTTTCACTATAGGTGAAAGATCTGGACTGCAGGCAGGCCAATTCAACACCCGGACTCTTCTACAATGAAGCCATGCTGTTGTAATAGCAGCAGTATGTGGATTTGCATTGTCCTGCTAAAATACACAGGGCCTTCCCTGAAATAGACGTCATCTGGAGGGGAGCATATGTTGCTCTAAAACCTTTATATACCTTTCAGCATTCATAGTGCCTTCCAAAACATGCAAGCTGACCATACCGTATGCACTTATGCACCCCCGTACCATCAGAGATGCTGGTTTTTGAATTTAGCGCTGATATCCTGCTGGAAAGTCTCCCTCCTCTTTAGCCCGGAGGATACGGCGTCCATGATTTCCAAGAATGTCAAATTTGGACTCGTCTGACCATAGAACACTTTTCTACTTTGAAACAGTCTGTTTTAAATGAGCCTTGGCCCACAGGACACAACGGCGGTTCTGGACCATGTTCACATATGGCTTCCTTTTTGCATGATAGAGCTTTAGTTGGCATCTGCAGATGGCACGGCGGACTGTGTTTACCGACAGTGGTTTCTGGAAGTATTCCTGGGCCCATTTAGTAATGTCATTAACACAATCATGCCGATGAGTGATGCAGTGTCGTCTGAGGGTCCAAAGACCATGGGCATCCAATAAAGGTCTTTGGCCTTGTCCCTTACGCACAGAGATTTCTCCAGTTTCTCTGAATCTTTTGATGATGTTATGCTCCGTAGATGATGAGATTTGCAAAGTCTTTGCAATTTGACATTGGGGAACATTGTTTTTAAAATATTCCACAATCTTTTTATGCACTCTTTCACAGCTCTGCTCATCTTTACTTCTGAGAGACTCTGCTTCTCTAAGACATCCATCTTATAGATAGACCTGATATCAATAAACTTAATTAGTTGCTAGATGTTCTCCCAGCTGAATCTTTTAAAAAAGTTTTGCTTTCTCGGCCATTTGTTGCCCCCGTGACAACTTTTTTGAGACCTGTAGCAGGCATTGAATTTGAAATAAGCTCATTTAGTGGATAAAAGTGTAAAATTTGTCCATTTAAACATTTGTTATGTTATCTAGGTTCTATTGTGAATAAGATATTGGCTCATGTGATTTGAAAGTCTTTTAGTTTTCATTTTATTCAAATTTAAAAAACGTCAAACATTTCCGGAATTCGGGTTGTATTAGTAAGTCATGGGAACAAATTGTTAATTAGTGGCCATGATATATACATATTTTTTTTCCTGCATGTCATGTGCAGGGCTCTGTACTGATGTATTTTATGTTGTAGAATATAACGTAAACATATCTTGAGCCAGACCTTATTTCATGCATTTAACCAAAAACCCACGACAATGGTTGCACACAGTGTTACCAGAGCAATATTTATTTCTTACTATATTCAGTAATTATGTGTTTGGCAAGATTTAGTACTTTCATCTTAGCATTTTCATTTTGTTGAGATCTTAAATGCATTTTGTTACATTTCTACGTAATAACAAGCACCTTAGCAATAAACACAGCAAAAATATAGAACACCTTCACAATCACATAGAAATGCTCAAGCAACCACCAATGTTGTGGTTACCAGTTAGCCCAAAATCCTCTCTTCTAATCAGACTAATTAGATCTGCCAGTGGGCTGGTGGTCATTTATCCTCCCATCAGTCATTTAAAACATATAGCATTATAATCACACAAACACAGGCCTGTCATAAACACTACAGTCTAAACATAGTATTCAGAGCAGCAGGGATTTGAGTTTTTATGTTCCTGTTTTATTTGTAAAAACTGTTCTAGCATGCTAACAAATGAAAGGACCTTGGGTTTTACTAATCTTGCTGTAAGCCTATATGCTATGAAAACATTAAGAGAAAATGAGAGGCCAGTTCTGTCCAATATAATGCATATACAACATATTCTAACTTGCCTTAAATGGTCTTGGGTTACAACTACCCCAATTGTTGTTAACAATAATGCTATGTTAAACCATCAGGAACTGCAATAAAACATAGTCTTTGGTCCAGAAGTGCTTTTCTATCCTGGTGTGTTTATTCCTATCCATTTAATTACTATCCATTTTATTCCTGTCCATTTAATTGAATGAAAATGAATATGTTTCATTTGGACTACAATTAATGTAATCTTTAGATTTATTTCTTGTTTTTGATCTGTGCACCACTGGTACCACATGCTCTAGTGTTTACCTGTGATTCAGAATTTGATTAGAGTCCTTCTCCCTCAAACCCTTCCATCCTGCTCTGTCCCGGTCTGTAATGTATTTGCCTTTCAAGGTAACCATAAGCTAATGATAGGTTTGAACTAGTGTGTTGGGAAAGCAGGCTACTGTGATTATGAACTGCTATCCAGACCATAAAAGCTCAATATAAAGTTCTTTGTTTGAAGCAGCAGTGGATAAATCTTTAACTATCACCATTAATAGCCTAGTTTATTAATAAATCAGCATGTCTGCAATCTCATTCTGATCTATGGACATAAAACGTGTGGTCATACCAGAAGTTTTGGTGATGAGGTTAAAGACTGATTAAATTCCTAAACTCTCTTTTCTGTCTTCCTTCAGCATCAGTGCTAAAGAGAATCATTAGAATATGTAATGGTGGGAACACAGCGGGTGAAAGATTGCAAACATGCTTTTGGTCCCCTAAAATAGTGTGTGTTTGTGTGTGGCTCTGAGCTCACCTTATCCATCTCTGTCTTCCTGTAGGGAGTAGAGCTGTATCTTATAACCAAAGGTCAGGACATCTGGTCTAACTCAAACCTTAGACCGCTCACATTACCTTTTTTGTTTTCAACCATTCGCTCTCTTTCATGCATACATACACACATACACACACTAAATTTAGTAAAAATAAAATAGAAAATCAATTTCAAATTAATTTTGTTCTTTTGAAGTTTTTATACATCAAAGAATGTTGAAAGAAATTATCACGGTTTCCACAAACATATTAAGCGGCAAACTGTTGTGTCAACTGCATTGATAATAAAAAATCTTTCTTGAAACAGCACCAAATCAGCGTATTAGAATGAGTTCTGTAGGATCATGTGACACTGAAGACTCAAGTAATGGCTGCTGAAAATTCAGCTTTGCCATCATACGTTGTACATAAAATTTTTAAATATATTAAAACAGCAGTTATTAAGCAGACCTAATACTCCTAATACTTTACTAATACTCTAATGAGAGTTAGTTGAGTTGTAGTTACTTATAGTAAGTAGAATGTCTAAAGTGGACCACTGGATATGTTACTTAATATGTAAGCAATAAGGTACGAGAGGCTGTGCTGTATCGGCTGAAGGGCATTGTTACCCCTTCAGCCGTGACTTATTCACGATACAGCACTAGCCTCGAGAACCTTCTTGCTTTTATAAAACGGTTACCACACAATACAAATATTAAAGCCAGAAATATGTATCAATGCAACTTTCATCAAGTAAACTTTTTCTTCCGCCGGAAAAAAATAGTCCCTGACCGTGAACAGCAACAGAAGTTAAATTTTCAAGCCATTAGATGGTGGCAAAGAGTGTCTTTATGAATGTGTCAGTCAGTAGCGAAGACTTTTATATTGAAAAGACTGAATTGTTGTGAACATGGAACAAGACGTGCTGTCAGTCATGGGAAAACCCCTTAAATGTTTAAAGGACAAGATGATACATCGGGCATTTAAACAGATTTTTTATTATGAACATAGGACTGACCTGAAGGAAAATGCTAAATCTGAATGCAGGTAGGCTAATAAACTCGCACAATCGAACTTTTTCTCACAACACTCTTCTACATAATACAATAAGCTTCAATGAAAACAAAATCAATTGAGAACAAAGTTTAAGAATGGTTGCTAAGGGTGTTGTGTTGTGATACAGTTGTGAATCGTTGGGTGAAGTGGTTTTATTGTGAATAAAACACAGCTATTGACCAATCAAAATCAAGGACAGGAACTTACCATTTTATAATTCACAATATTACTGTTTTACTGTAGTTTTGATCAAATAATGCAGCCTGGGTGAGCATAAGAGACTTTTTTCAAAGACATTTAAAAATATTTCCAACCACAAATTATTCCTATGTTTCTCATGCTGCCAGTTCTAGTCATTTGACTGATGTTCAGTACCTGTGTGACCCTCAGGACTCCCGTACGCATGACAGCACAGACGCCACTGGTCAAGTCTGAAGAGAGGTGTCTGTAACTGTGCCTGGAAGTGCTCAACTTCTTCTTCATAAATTACTCAAGCAGTCAGTCTCATGCTTTTAACCTCGCTCTCTCACCTCTGTTAAAGTGTCACAGCCATCTTAACCAACATTTACAGTTCACTGCTAAATGACAGTAAAACAGCTAAACAATGTTTTTAACTGCCATTAGCATCATGTAGCTGTCAAATCACCTCATCTAAATGCCTTTGATTTCCCTTCTGAAAAAAAATGTCATGTTCAACGTCTTCCTGTTTGGATCAAAGCTTTGCTGAGGTATAAGGGTGAATCACAGTCTAGAGTCTAGACTGTATAATAATTACTTTGATACATGCATCCACAAATACCAAGACTCCACCTGGTAGAAGTGTATGAATAGTGGTGCTTTGGTGTATTGATATTCTTTTGGTTAGTGTTTATTCTAAACTCCTAACACTTAGTTTTGTAAATGATTTCAACATTGGGTGTACTAGCTATTTTGGGATTTTGCAAATGTTATAGTTTTACAGATATTTAAGATTAAAATGGGTCACATTTTATTGTAAGAAGACATTGTTACAGTGTAATTACACACAAAATAATATTAATTAACTACATCTTACTGTAGGGTTAAGGTTATAGGTTTAGGGTTTGGTTTTGGGTTAGTTACTTATTTGTTACTAATTAGTTACTTGTTACTAATTTACTGGTATTACTATAGGTACATGTAATGTATATATATAATATATATATATATATTACATTCAAATAAAGTGTTACCTTAAATTAACAAAGAGTCATACCCAATTATGTTAATATTTGCCTGCTGAAATCTGGTTCTTTCATGCTAAGACAGTGTTTCAGTGTGTTGTTTATATGGAAACCCTGAAGTAAATCAAATAAAAAGGTAACTGAGACTATTTCTCATAATTGTAACTTTATAACTCCCATTTGCAACTTTATATTTAAAAACTTAAACTTTATTTCTTGTAATTTTGACTATTTATCACCTTATGACTTATGATCTCAGAATTAAAGGGAAAATTTTGTCATTTACTCGCCCTCAAGTTGTTCCAAACCTGTATAAATTTCTTTGTCCTGATGAACACAAAATATCTTCCTTTGTGCACAGCAGAACAAAGAAATTTATACAGGTTTGGAACAACCCTGATGACAGAATTTTCATTTTTGGGTGAACTATTCCTTTAACTTTTTTTGTAATTGTGACTTTATATCTCACAAAGTAACTTCTTATTTTATCTCACATTTATAGAGATGGAAACCATATGATTCTCACATACAGCCAATGGAAAACAAGGAATGTATAATGACAGCAAACCAGCTCTGATCCACAGAAATTACTATCAGTACAGAATCAAGCCAGGTACCTACACGCAATACACCTCAAAATTGCTTGTCTAAAAATATCCATTATATGATGAGACAGGCCTGCAGGTGTGTGCGTGGTAGCTTCTGAGTGTTTGAGCGAAATATCTGTGCCATTGTCACGTAAGTGCAAGTGACCTCATCAAAACAATGACCAAGAGACACAGAGGCGTCAAACTGTCCCATAGATAAGGCGTAGTCTGCCTGTTATTACCCACGGTGTGTGTGTGTGTGTGTGCGTTTTAGGGGAAATCCCTCTCATCATGCCCTGTCAACTCTCATGCCATGATAATAACGCTGAACATGAATAAGCAAGCAGTGAGCAATGTCTTAAATCCTTCCCATTCGGTACACATACACATTTAGTGTTTTTACTTTTCCCTCTTTGTCGTCTTTTTCTTTCTCTCTTTTTTTTGCTTCCTTTTTTACGTGTCTCATCTTCTGCTGTCTATATCTTTCCGTCTGCTTCAGAAGAGCCTATAATCTTCCTCAGCCATAATCTGGTTCAAATGACACACCCTACTCTTTTTTTTTTTTTCATGTCCGCTTTCCATAAACTGAGGTTGTAGAGAAGTTAGATTTGAGGAGTAAATTATAGCTTAGTCCATCTTGCTACTCACTTTGGTTTGATACAATATCTGGAATATTGATATACTTTTACACAGTATTTCATCCACAAAAAAATAACAGTGCTATAAAATAATCTTTCCCCTAGGCTATCTTTCTTGTTCCATCTATTAATATTTTGACTATAGATGTTTCAAAATCAACGAGCAAGCAAGTAGACTTGCTGTATGATGCGTCATGTAATTGGTTTCAATTAATGCTGTCGTTTTTGTCTGGCAACCCGTTAAAACCCCTTATAGCTATCTAAATATTTGCTTAGGTTTCACTGTGTGCTATTAAAATATTTGGACCTTATCTTTTGCTTTTGACAAAGCTCTTATTTTATTCCAAATCTCTGTAAAAGTCATGTGTCATGTGTCGATTTCTGAATGCCTTCACACTGAGAGCGCTGTATAGGTCTGAGTTCTATAAGCAAAATAACCAAAGAATGGCCTTTTTTAGTTTATTCTACTAAATGTAGCTGAAATGTCAGAGGAGCCCAATGGCAGTTTTATCATTGTAATCAGAAAGGCTTTAATGAAAGGTGATGTAAGGGCAACTGTAAAGACAGTCCTGTATAGAAGTACATAAAAAGAGCCTGTCATGAATGCCTGCTGCGCCCTATCCTTTAATTTAGAGTCTTTTTGCAACATAATCACAGCCTAACTACTTACGGTTATTACCTGAGCTCACGAGAGGGGGAGAAAAACATGTGTGCGTATTTGTGTGTGTGTGTGTGTGTGTACAATGGTGCCAGTGCTCTAGACTGACCTGAGGGCACTCATTACCCAGCCAGGGACATTACCGTGTAGCCTCAGTGTCTCTGCTGTTCCAGTGGAACTGGTTTACCTCACCATCAACAAATGGACAGAATCAGCAGATAACTACTATGTCTGTCTTTGTTTCTTATCTCCTCCTCATTATTTCAGTTTTTTACTGTTTCTATCATTTTTTATCTACTGAATGTCTGTTTTTTAATGTAGGTAACTCTTTAATTACGGAAACATTTATTTCACCCACTGAAAATTGTTGTTGTTGTTCAAAGTCCCCCTGTAGTGAATAATTGTATCCCTTAAAACTCATCTTTGATCATCAAAATGACATATTTAAATGTTTTTTTCCTGTGAAAAACATTTCTTTATGCCTTAAAATAGCTAGAATGTAACTCTACACCCTTACCTCATTTAATATTCTCGGATTAATGAATACGCAAATTAGCCCCGCCTCCACTTGCTTGCGCCAGCTCAGAGATCCATTTGGTCAATGCTGCACAATGGTATCGCTCTTTACAGCATCGGATACATAACAGTAATGAATATGATTAGCCAGGTTTTCCCTTTTTCGCGAGACACAAAATTACGTACCGGCGCGTACGTCTAGCTGCAGTTTCCGACAGAAACGAACGCTAGAGGCCTGTAAAACGTCAATGAGCGCTGTGGCTCGTTTTCACACACGGTTTCGATGACGGCCGGGATCGGATTATGGATTCATAAAGACTCGTTTTGACGTCTCCTCGACATCTTCAAAACGCTTCTTACCAGAGTACCCGATTTGTAAACGAACGTACTTTGGACTTTCCGGCTCTATGCATTTCGCTTTTTTTGGCCGCAACCAAGCTTGCTCGGTAGCTCAGCCGATACGGAGTTGGACTTACGACGAGGAGTCGATTCCCCCCCTGCTTGGGTACGAATCCTGTGAAAGGCGACTGACTGGGGCAACAAAAAAAAAAGAGATCTAAACAAGCTGAAAAACGGTATACGATTGTGGACGATTCTTACTTCACGTTTGCTTTTGTTAATGCCATCGGGTAGGTTTAGGCGTAGCGTCGGTGGGACGTTATTTTAAAACGAAACAGAGCGCAAATGTCAAATCAAGAACCGCGGCAATTCGTCTAAAAAGCAACGTCATAAAAACGTACGGCATTCACCCTATTATCTGCTCCGGCAAAAAGAAAAGTGGACATTTCGCATCGAAACTGCAGCAATATGTACTCGCTGGTACGTATTTCGCGACTTGCGAAAACGTGCCCATGGGTACGTTTTTGTCATGAGACCAGGTTGTGATTAGCCTTTTGGTTGACTATGCTATCAAACGAGACTGTCCTCCAAAAAAAAATGACCCTATAGGTAATTTTTCAAGCACCTTATTACAACCTATATTTACGTTTTAAAGTCATGCGCCCTCTAGCTGGCGTAAAAATAATGAAAGTGTTGTGTTACGTCTGTCGTCATGAAATAACGTATGACTGTCATTTCCAATCAAAATGCGTGTTCATTTAAATGCAATGTGTGGAGTTTTTACACCATTTTTCCTATTTCCATTTAGCCAAACTCATTTTTTGTATTAACAACTACACCTACCACATGCCTAAACCTACCCTTAGTGATTTATAGTGCATATCGAACCCAAGATCACATGATCACATGATTGCATATTGTTATTGCAATGCTCAATTGAGCTACGCGAAACCCGAAATATGACACAGATAAAAAGGAACAATGCATTAAAATGAAAGTGTCCTGTTGTCGAGAGGGGCGCAACTTTAGTAAACGCTCCCGGTCGTATTTCAGGGAAGTGACACATGACCTATATGGTCGTTTTGGTTGGAGAACATGTTGGATCAAACAACTAATAATGTGTTGCTAATGTTACCATGTTCCTCTTCGCCATGTCAGAGTCAGACAGCTGCCTTCTAACAATCAGCATCCTTACAAACGCTTTAACAACTCAGAACTTCAGTGGAGAAAGGCATATAGTTCATTCTAACTTCGTAATATGCATCTTACACCCGACATATTGCTAAATCTACACGATTTTTCATATCAACAGAAAAATATATTGGAATAACTTGGCTTCTCTCAAGACTCCCCTGCTAGTTCGCTGGCTTGTTGACGTGATTGGTTACAAGGTAGTTTGTGGCGTCACAGACACCAGCGATTTCAAACCGTCTTTTTTTCACTGCAGTTTTAAGGAGAAAATAATCAGCAATGGTGTTGACATATGAATTTGCACATGGTTTGTTTTAAAGCATATTAAAAACACCACATAGACATATAAACAACATTAAAAACTTGATTTTCACCACAGGCGGTCTTTAAAGGATATATTATAATAGCTTTTAGCTTTTTTATTGTGTCTCATTAATCCATTCTTTTCCTTATCAATCCTGATCAAACGTTATAGCATATACATGTATATATGACAACATATAAGTTAATATATTATAAATTATGATGACATTTATTTATTTACATAACTGAAAATGTCATTACCATCGCATACAATTTCAGAAATCCACACCATCACATGGTATGGCAAAAGAGTTGATCAAAGTCATGATCATATCTATATTCTAGGAATGTGACAAATGTTCTAACATAGAATTTGTCATAGTTTTTCAGACATGCCCCTAATTAAAGAAATACCTACCATGAAGTCATAATTGTTCATGGCCTCCAGCTGTATGGTTACTGTGGGTGAAAGACATCAAAAATGTTGTTCGTTGCACACCTGATGGAGTATAACCCGTTTTGTCAGTGTTCTCTGAGGCAGTCAGACAGGTAGACTCTGGCTTTCTGGGAAAAGGGTTATTTTTTAACAGTGACACTGACCTGCTGAACTCTGGACAACTGTCAATTCCAATTTACCCTGATTATTTACATTCCCATGGAGAAAGCAGTTGTCCAGGTTACTGCTTTTTCTCCATAAGTTCAGATTGTAGAGCTGGTGGTTTGTTCAATTTGTTTATATGAGTGAAACACATTAAATGCTCTGTTCCACTGACTACGTCCATAATGAATCACACTGTGAAATCACAAAGACAGCATAATCTACACCAGAGGGTACAGTGTCATATTCACCAACCACCCTAAACAAACCCAGTGTTTACAGTATGACCAGTGTCAAGCAAACCTGTCTATTAAACAAACATGCAGAAAGGAAGAGAAAGAAAAACACATTTTCCATGGAAAGTAATACTGGATTGGATCAAAATGAGGATCAGTACATTTTTATATTTAGATGATCTATCCCTTTAAAAGCTTAAGTGCATACTTTGTTCGAAGTCAAAAGGCAGTTCATTCTTAATTTATAGGGTTATGAATACATAGTCATTGGCATGTTTATTATCCAATGTTATTGGAAAGAAAATGAAGACTCCTCTAGCTCGACTATTCTCGGAACAAAGGCGTCATTGCCTTTTTTCTGACAGAAGTCCTAAAGATAGAAATGTGGAGAAGCTGATATTGCCTCAGAGTCCATGCTTGAGAGATTTATATTTATGTCTCTGGAGCACAAACTGTTTTTTCTCTGTTTCTTTTTCTGAGCCTGCCCTAAAAAACAGACAGCAAAAAAAGAGTGCCCAGCATCAATGCACATTACAACCAGATGTTCCGCCAACCAGAGAGAGGGGATCAATGACCAGACCAAGCTCCCTAGTAAGAGAAACAAGGGAAAAAATGAATTGAATTATATGACATTTCTTTAATAAGATTCACTGGAAGGCTTTCAAAGGCCCTCCTCACATTGGGAAGTTCCCAAAGAGAGAGGAAATGATAGTCTCTAAAATATCAACCGACATGCTCGCAGTGGTTATGACAAAGACAGAGATGCTGCTTATTTTGTGTGCGTGTGATTATATAGAGCGGCTGGATGAATCCATGCGGGACAAAATGGAGATTCGGGAACGGAGATGGTTTTAATGGCGAAGAAAGGCAAAAATAACTTCTAGTTCAGATCCAAAAGGCCCAATGGTTTGCTGATTATATATTCTCTTCTCTGCCCATTTGTTTTGTTTTTGGTTTTGTAATTTGCTCATATAGTGTAATTCATTGTCTGTGAAAACTGCAAATGTCATAAAGCATTTGTTTTATTCATCCTAAAATCCTAAAGCTATTTTTATTTTCTGGTCCAATGTAGAAAGTTGTTGTGTGATGAGTTGATTGTGTCTGAAAAAGTCTTGAAATTATGCAGTTTTCTGACCTTTAGAAGCAGTTCTGTAACAGGAATATCAAAATCAAAACACACACACACACATGGTTTCAGACAGCATTGTTTTAGATAGAGATAGACGCATGGCACTGGACAAACTGATAACTGTACATACTTGTCTGGGTTTTATTTTTCTTGGATTTAACACACATACGATTAAGGACTTTGCTTTACATGTCATCTGTTAGTCCTTGTTATCCAAGGACAGGAAAAAGGAAAGACAAAAGACAAAAGTGTTCATTTGCTTATCACTCCACACTTCTCAATGGACATTTTGTCCATTAAAGGAAGTGTTTTCTTAAGACTTATAAGAATACATAATTTACTCATGTCATTTCAAAACTCATGTCAAAAGACTGATGTTTTTAAAGTCCCCCTGAAATCAAAATTTAAGTTTTTTTTGCTTTAAGGATGAATATGTTAGCCTTAATGTTACGAATAGGCTGGCGTGTTCCAAAACAATGACAAAATTTGCATTTAGGAGATATAAGCATTTAAAACTTATGCTGCGTCCCAATTCGCCTACTTATACTACGTCCTAAAAGTATGTACTGTTTTTGTAAAGAAAAAGTACATACTTTTGAGTGTGTAGTAGAAGAGTATGCAAGTTTTGGGACATACTACCTCGTCATAACTGCGTCTTTAACGGACGTTCTGTTGCTTAGTTACTCAACCTGTAACTGTTTAAACTACCCTGTCAATCATCTTGTCACAGTTAAAATCCTCCACATTGAATTAAATTTATTATCCTACCGTTTCGGAGAGAAATATAGTCGCACGTTGATCTGCCAGTCATGGGTCTTTCATGCAGAGAACTCTCCTCATCTTTGCATTATGATGCATTTGAAAGTTAATGATCAAACACATCGTTATAAAAGTTCACAATGCTGTTGCAGATGAAATATAATGTGGATAACATTTAATAAATATCTTTTTGTCAGGTTAGACACTGCTTATTGATCATTCAAGCCCTTTTATCTTAACCGTCGTAGCTCGCACGTCCGTCATGTTTGTAGTTTTTAAACACTTTTTATTCGTATTTGTAGTTCTAATCGAATCCTCGTCCACAGCGCAATGTGTTATGGGTAATATTAGCCGTTAGAAGTGTACACGGATCTGCACTTCGAATTCTAACCGGAAAAAGTATACCATCCGGGTATCTTTGGAATACTCATTTCAACATACTACGATTTGGGACATACTAATTCTTTTTCGAATACTATTTAGGACGCATAGTATGCGAATTGGGACGCAGCATTACAGTCTCACACTCACACTGGATCACGGATTTTCATGACATCACATCGCACTTCACCTTTGCATCAAATCTTCTGTCCAATCAAATGCTCTGTAGAATCTGAAGTCCCGCCCCTCCTACACTATAAACAGACACTGAAGCTGAGGCTGAAATCGGTCATTTGTTCACACATTTACTAGTTTCTACATGTTGAACGGCACATAGTGCATGTAACACAGTTCGTAGATACGGGAAGAAGGAGGCGGGAAGAAGGAGGCAGGAACCGGCGAACGTTGAAACAAACTTTAATATAAAATAAACAAAGAACAAAATGAAAGTAATGCCGGCAGACCCTCGCGGACGTCTGCCGGCCACACAAACATAATAAAACATTACATAAAGTCCAGGCCTGGTCCTCTCTCGTCCTTCACTGTCGTCGCTCCTCCTTTTATGCTCCCGGAGCTCCTCCGTGAGAGACTCAAGGCCGGTGCGCCTCGCAGGTGATGCTCGTTATCACTTGCGTCACCGGCCTTGCGCCGCTCCCTCACGGCTCTCGCCCGACCTGCTCGTCACATACCCCCATACCCCCACCCCGGGGGCCTATCTCGGCTGCTGCAGCACCTGGGGGTAAGGACAGACGAGAGAAAGGAGACGGAAGCAAGGGGAGTTAAAAGGAGAGAGAGGGTAGAGAGGAAAAAGAGAAAAAAAAATTATGGGTCCGGCTCCCAGACACACTGTCGCTCGGTCCTCAGCCAGCCGAGAGGCTCTTCCTCGCGGTGCCATGGGATGGCTCTGGACACTCGGTGGACGGCCCGATCCTCGACCGCCTCCTGGCGGCCGGCGATGGCTCCTCCGGTTGAGGGCAGCTGGCAGCAAGTCCGCCGTCCCCTGCTCCTCCCCTTCATGGCGGAAGGTAGCAGGCTCCGACCCACGGCAGACGACGGCACTCCTCCGCTCCCTCCAGGACCGCAGCCACCCCACCTCGTCCCAGGAGCACGGCATCCGGGTCTCCGTCCCACCTTTCACAAGGCTCCACTACCACCGCCTCGGGCAGCCTCTCGCGGTCTTCACTTGAGAGGGATCGTGGTGCTGCCCAAACTCCGCAGCACCACGATCCCTCTCAGCAGCGAGGGCTCTCCGACAGCATGTCCCTCCTTCCTCCCGGGTTTCAGCACCAATGTAACGGGATGTCGATGTTGCGGGAACGGCGAACGTTGAAACAAACTTTAATATAAATTAAACAAAGAACAAAATGAAAGTAATGCCAGCAGACCCTCGCGGACGTCTGCCGGCCACACAAATAATAAAACATAACGTAAAGTCCAGGCCTGGTCCTCTCTCATCCTTAACTGTCGTCGCTCCTCCTTTTATGCTCCCGGAGCTCCTCCGTGAGGGACTCAAGGCCGGTGCGCCTCCCAGGTGATGTTCGTTATCATTTGCGACATCATTGCGTTATCATTTTGCAACAATGTGAGGGACGATATATAAACTATATGATTATTTAATTGTCATGTTTCATATTCTTGATCCTCCTTTTAATATTTTAAATCTCTCACTTCTATTCACTCGTTCTTTCATTCTCTGATCTGCCCATCCTTTCTACCTCCACACACAATCTCTGGTCCAATCCTGATCAGAAAAAAAGAAAAGAAAGAGGAAAAACACAATGAGATTATTGAAAAGAAAAAGCGAGGGATGGATATTTTCTCAGGAGGAGGACAATAGGCGCTCTCCTCCATTCGCGTTCCCCCTCTTTCATCCTCAGAGGTCCACAAGGGAGGCAATTGTTTGGACACAATGTGAAACGAGAAAACTTTTGAGAAGACACATCGCATTTAATTAACTAGTGGTAATGATCTCATTACTCTCTTTGAGTCCAAGGCGCGCACACACACACAGTAGAGAGGTGAGACAGAGGTCAGTAGAGCAGAACTGGCCCTCAGTGCTATTGAGAGAATGAGTTGTCAGTCTTCTCTATTCTCTGTGCTTTCTGTGGATATAACAGTCTGGTTTAAGCTGTGGATTTTCATCCAAGAGGTTTTAGACATTTGCTTTTACTCTAAAATCCTTATCCCTGTCTAAGGGGTCTTCATAATATTTTCTTTAGCAGATAAATAGGCCTAATAGAGAAGAGAATGTCATGAATTCCTGTGAAGCCAAAGGCCCAATTCATGTTCCTGCTTTTTCTTTTGAGAGATGAGAGTTAATCTTTTGATATCGCTGAACAAACATTCTTTCGTCTATTTTCTAAAGCTTGCCTTGTCTGAGAGTGTTTTTGTTTGGTCTGTCGCTTACTGAATGGTCTGTTATGCTTTTTTTTTATTCAAGAAAACTGTATATACCAGAGAAGGTTGTTGCCATCTAAACACAAGTAAAATACAGACTATGGTTCAGATGGAATTATATTTAGATCAAACTTTTGATGGGCTCAGTGAATGCTGTAGATTATTGATGAAGGACAGACTCGCTAATGAACATTAATGAGTTTTAGCTATCACCAAATACTATAATCCTTACTGGAATGATAACAGTCTGCTAAATGCAGGGCACATGTTTGAAAAGATGCAAAGCACAGAATTCGGAACTGTTAATCATCCACTCCGAGCTGCTATTTGGTCCATCAGTCAGTGAACTTGAGAACCAGGGCTGCTTTTCCCAAAGCATCGTAAGAACCATTGGCACCAATGGTATGAACTTAGCTCACAGTGATTTTGAGAATCGTAGCCCAGATCATTTTATCAAAAAAACAAAAACAAAACAAAAAAAAACGTTCTCTCCACCACAGGTTTTAAAGGAACACTCCACTCATTTTCCAACTCGCCTAGAGTTAAACAGTTGAGTTTTACCACTTTCGAATCCATTCAGCCAATCACTGGGTCTGGCGGTACCACTTTTAGCATAGCTTAGCATAGTTCATTGAATCTGATTAGACCATTAGCATCTCGCTCAAAAATGACCAAAGAGTTTTAATATTTTTCCTATTTATAAAATTAGCCTATTTTCAAAAAGTAAATCCAGTGTTTTTTTAGTATTATTTAATATTTATGAATATTTTGAATTAGCTTTAAGTTTGTGATTTTTACTAATTTTAACAATTATATTTAGTAAATTCATTCAAAATATTTTTTGTAAAATAAAGAGCTAGTTCACCCAAAAATTAAAATTCTGTCATTAATTACTCTCCCTCATGTCGTTCCACACCTTTAAGACCTTTGATCATCTTTGGAACACAAATTAAGATATTTTTGATGATGAAATCCGAGCGGTATATGACTCGTCCTTAGACAGCAATATAACCACCACTTTCAAGGTCCAGAAAGGTACTGAAGACATTGTTAAAACGGTTGACGTGACTGCAGTGGTTCAATCTTAATTTTATGAAGCGACAAGAATACATTTCAACCTGGTCTCATGGAAAGACATACCTGTGGCAACATTTTTGGGAGTCGCAAAAAATACGTACCAAATCGTACATATCACTGCAGTTTCCAACAGAAATGAACACTAGAGGCAGTAAAACAACAAGCGTTTTTAATCGTTTTCATACACAGTTACGATTACAGGGTCAGATTATGGATTAATAAAGACTTGTTTTTACGTCTCCTTGCACAATATTATGTTATGATCTCAAACATATTTTGGACTTCAGTTAACCAGCTCCATATGTTTCGCTTTTCTGACATAACAAGCTTGCTCGGTAGTTCAGCTGATATGGAGTTGGACTTGGACGAGGAAGCCATGGGTACGAATCCAGGGAAAAACAAGTCACGGTAAAAGAGCTCAAAGATGAGAGATCAAAAAAAGCTAAAGCGGCATGATTACGGATGCTTTTTATGTCACATTTGCTTTTGTTAACATTATCGGGTAGGTTTAGGTGTAGTGTTGGTGGTATGTTATTTTTAAAAAATTATGGAACTCTACACTTTTAGCGCCAATCACCGGACAAAATTTCAAATCAGAACTTCGGGGATTCATATAAAAACCAACATCATAAAAACATACCATATTCACGTTTATCTGTTCCGGCAAAAAAAGAACATGCTTTTAGCACCACTCAGTGGACATTTCACATTGAAACTGTAGTGATATGTACATATTGGTACGTATTTTGCGACTCGCGGAAACGTTCCCACAGGTACGTTTTTCTAATGAGACCAGGCTCATACTATTTGTGCGCAAAAACAAAACAAAAATAACAACTTTATTCAACAATATCTTCTCTTCTGTGTCATTCTCATACATTGTTTACATTCAGCGCTTCCAGGTTCCATGTCGACTCCTTATCGGCCAGCTCCTGCATCAGCATCACATGCATGCAGCCAATACTGAGCCGGCATTCGGATGTAAACACGGAAGCCTTTACTGTGCTTACTGCGTCTCCCAGTGTTGCCAAGTCTGTGGTTTTCCCGTGGAATTGGGCTACTTTGACACTGTTGACACGGGTTGTTTTTCATGTCTGCGGGTTGAAGCGACCCCAAATAATATGATATTTAACCCCAGGAGTGTGAATTCTACCAAAGGGGGCCCCGCCAGAAATGTGGATTTTACCTCTTGGAACGTGACTTTTACTGGGGAACCCCCCTGAAACGTGATTGGGCTAGTTTTGAGTAGCAATTGGGTGGGTTTTGTTGTGAAAACCTGGGAACCCTGGCATCACCTGCGTATGGATAATGACAGGGAAGAGAAGAGATTGTTGAATAAAGTCGTTATTTTTGTTTTGTTTTTGCGCACAAAAAGTATTCTCGTTGCTTCATAAAATTAAAGTCCCTGTAAAGTCATTTTAAAGTATGTGTTCTGAGTTTGTCACAGCGCAGATAAATGTGTTTTTAACCACCCAGCCAAATTTGAGTGATTTAAAAAATCTGCAAGTAAAAGAAATAAGTTATCAAAATCTCAAAAAAATAGGCAGCGCTCTCTGCTCTCAAACGCTGGGGGTGTGTCCGCTGTTGGCGCTGAAACCACACCCACTCTCGAGAGCTGCCGTCTCAACTGACTTGAGTCTAATGAGTCAAACATACTGATGCATATAAAAAGAATCATTTAGAGGGTTGCAAATTTTAGTCGAGTTACTGTGGACTACTTACTCATTATAACATAAGCAAACTTTACACTCATTGGTCGGCAAGTAATGCCGACTGTTGTTGAGTCAATAAATGATGGTGCTGCGAGACAGGAGGATGAAGGCCAGGACGGGAGAGACTCTGTCCGGCCCCATATATCATCGGTTATCGGTGGGATGGGAGGAAGGCCGAGGCAGGAGGAGGGCAGAGGTCTGTTCAGTAACATTCACCAAAAACAGCGGATTATCTGTGAATCCCAGCTGTCTGATGAAAGTTTGTAAAATTATCCGGTGTAGAACGATCACTTTAGAATCCTTCATATTATTGTTTTAGGAAATTTAAATAAGGAGACCGAGCATATTGTATGTTATAACAACCATGTAATATGCATTTGCGTGACGAAGGCATTACTAGCTAAATGTGCAAAGGGCTGTATAACTGTAATGACACTCGAGATTGAGAGAGTGAACCGCTGTAGAGTTAGAGGCGGCGCCACGCTTGGTGCATCAGACAGTATAGTGTTTGTCACGGTTTTCAGATGCATTGTTTCCTTCTTGTCACGTGTCCTTCCTTTTGACAGTTGTGCGCGTGTTGAGTGTGTGCGAGTGTGTTTGTGGGTGTGTCCAGGCCACAACAATCATCATTGGATCCAGCTGCCACTCATCACCTTCCCCACCTGATACTCATTCTGTCACCCTTCAAATACTCACCTCATTCTCCCATTCATTGTCAGATCGTTGTTTGGTGTCCTGTGTTGTGAGTGTTCTCGTCTGTTCCTGGGAGTTCCTGCTCGTCTCGTCTTCAGATCCATCTGGTTGTCTTCATTGTTCGTTCTATGTCTGGACCTTGGAATTAATCTTCACGTCACCTCTCGTCACTTGTATTCACCCACAACGGATCATCTCAGTCCCTGCGTCGCTGGAAGCCTGCACCTTTCATTGACTGTTTTTTGTCTCTGTGTTTCTCCTAAAATAAATCTTCATAACTTGCTATTGCTTCCTGTGATTCATCATGACAGTGTTAGGGTAGGGGCTATGCTCGGGGGTTCAAGTGCATCATCAGACCCCCGTTTTAGCTCCGCCCAAAAAATCCTGAGCAGAGACTTGGTGAAAAACAATAGGTTACTGTCGTAACCCCGGTTCTCTGAAACATCCTGTGGAGAGATCCACCTATGGGAAGGGCATCCATACCTGACCTCTACAGAAGCATCCAATTGCACCAAGTCTGGCTAGACAGACAGAAGCGCGTAGCCAATGCCAGGTAAGGCCCCACCCCCTTACCTGAGAGCATATATACGCCATACGCGCAGCTATTCTTCAGTAAGTATATTCGCTTCTCCTGCGGCAAGCAGGGCAAAGCTGGTGGATCTCTCCACTCGATGTTTCAGAGAACCGGGGTTATGACAGTGAAGCACACACATGTAAATAAACCCAGCAATACAAATATAAACACCTAGGTAGGAATGTAAATGCGTGTTTGGTGACATGAATGTGCGTGGCCTGCCGGCCCACGCACCCCTTGTTCTTTTACAACAATGTGTAAATAGGAAGGGAGAAGAGAGGGTAACAAGGAAGGCTATGAAGACCCCACCCCTAAAACAGAATGTGCTACTGAGGTTTTGGTAACATCCAGTCGGTAGTAACGCACAAATGTATGCGGAGAGGCCCAGCTGGCAGCAGAGCAGATGTCCTGCAGTGACACACCTCTAAACAAAGCCCAAGAGGCGGCTAAGCCCCTCGTGGAATGAGCTCTGATGTTACCTGGGGGCTGCACTCCCTTAGATTCATATGCCACAGCAATAACATTCACAAGCCAATGTGAGAGGCGTTGCTTAGATATGGAAATCCCTTTGTGAGGGGGCGCCCATGAAATAAAGAGCTGGTCACTCTTTCGGAAAGCACCGGTCCTGGTAATATATGTCTGTAATGCACGTACGGGACACAGAGCATTCAGCCTCTGATCCTCCGTGGAGGAAAAAGGTGAAAAAATTGCTCTTGTTTACATTCACCCTGAATCCGAGAGATGTGATGTATGTGAGCACACGGCGAGTGTCCTGCTGCACTTTCTCTTTCAATTCGGCTATTATGAGCCAATCGTCTATGTATGTCAAAATCCGCAGACTGACAATCTCAGGGGAGCTAAACCCGCTTCCGCACACAGACAGAAAGTCCTTGGACTCAAAGCGAGCCCAAAGGGGAGAACTGTGAATTCGTAACATGTGCCTTGATAGGCGAAACGAAGAAAGTTCCTGTGTGGCAGATAAATGCTTATGTAGGAAAAAAGCATATTTCAGATCGACCGATGTGAACCAATCGTTCTGTTTTATAGCTCGGGCCAAAGTGCCGTGGGTTAACATTCTGAAATTGTATTTCCTCAAATGTTTGTTTAACACTCAGAGATCCAGAATGGGACGGAGAGAACCGTCCTTCTTTGGGACCAGGAAATAACGAGAATAAAATCCCAGATCTATCAGGTTGTGGGGCACCACTTGAATCGCTCCCTTGTCTAGAAGGGAAGACATTTCCTCTTTCAGAATGTAAGCGGCACTCTCCTCCGTGTGTGAAGAGAGAACGCCATTGAAATGCGGGGGTTTCATTACAAACTGCAGTCTGTAGCCCTGCGTTATTGTACGCGTCACCCACTCGGGAGCCGAAACAGTCTGCCAAGCTGACTCGTAACTCGCGAGAGTCCCTACCAGAGCTGGAGAGGCGTTGATAGCTTCGTGTGTACCCGAGGAAACGTTCAAAGCTCTAACTGCTAAGGCTGAGGCCTTGAAGGAAGCCTGATGGATGGACGCAGAGAAGCGGTCCATTTTGCTGGAAAGAACAGGCTTGGGAGGGACGAGCAGCCCACCCTGAGAAGGATTGAGGTGTCTGGCGATGGAGGGCTCGATGGCGGGGGGTCACCCATGCCGAGGGCCGTCATGTCTTTCACCTCGAGACCCACAAGACCGTGTTTGAAGTCGAGCGGGTCCCTCCAACTGTACTTCATATGCTTGGCACAAGCGGGAAGGACAGGGAGAAGTTGTTTTCTCGGGCCAGGAGGCAGACCCAGAAGTTTTCCATCATAGATGTCCCTCTCCTGGTCAGTGGCACCTTGTAAAACCAGCCATTCGATATTGAGGCGAACAGCCGCTCGCTCACAATATTCAAAGAGGACGGATTGGGGTAGAGCTGCAGGCACGTGAGCCTGAGGAGCTACAGAAGGCGGGATGGCCTCCTTATCATCAGAGCCTTCGAGAAGTCGTCCTCGTCACCAGAGCCAGGTGGCTCGTTAGAGAATGAGGGTTCACCCGTTAGGATGTCCTCAAGGAAAGCGGATTCAGCTTGGTCAGCCCAATTCAAAGTTGGCGCTCCCCGGGAGTCCCCCGGGCGCGTGTCGTCGTCGTTTCCCCCATCAGAGTCCGACTGCTCAAAATACACACTTTGAGTAGCGGCCTTATGTCTGCAGCGACAGAGCTTTTTGGAAAGCGCCAGGCCGTGACTAAAATTTTCGAGGTTTTCTAGAGCCTCCTGCGCGTGTTTGAGGCCCATGTAGACAACGCAGTATGGGTGGGAATCCCTGGCGGCGATAAGTGCGCGAAACACACGGCCGGGCAGGCACGCGAAAGGCAGTCGCCGGAGGAAGCAGATTTAGAGAGAGCCATAGAAGGTGTACGTAAAAACCAAACGGTTGGCAACCGTGACAGAGGAAAACGAGCGAAGAGAAAGGCGGACAGCCTAAAAAAAACTGCAGCGTGGGAGGCTTGCAGAATGACACAGCTGTAATAAAGTGCGAGACGATCACATCCAGCGGAGGCTGATCAGAGTGTTATGTGCTCCTGAAGGCAAATGCAAAACGTTCACAATAATCCAAAGAGCTGTGAGAATAAAACCAGAGGTCGCGAGAAGCGAATGACAACTGAAGAATAGCTGCGCGTATGGTGTATATATGCTCTCAGGTAAGGGGGTAGGGCTTTACCTGGCATTGGAGTCACACTGAACCACTGCAGTCACATTGACGGTTTTTATGATGTCTTTAGTACCTTTCTGGACCTTGAAAATGTTGATGATATTACTGTCTATGGATGAGTCATATACCTCTTGGATTTCATCAAAAAATATCTTAATTTGTGTTCCGAAGATGAACAAAGATCTTACAGGTGTGGAACGACATGAGGGTGAGTAATGACAGAATTTTCATTTTTGAGTGAACTAACTAACCCTTGAAGTTTGTCATCTAATATTTTATTTCAATGGATGAAAGAAAATTAGTTTTAGTTAAAACAACAACACCATTTAAAATTCATTCAAAAAGATACATTTAAGCACAAAAGCAAATAAAATTTAATATCATTGATGTACGTCCTGTCATAATGCTTCTTAAAGCAGCAACCTACAAATGATATTTCAGAGCTGTAAAGGGGAAGATATAGATTCAGTGAATAATGACTTAAATATTAGTACATTTCCAATAAAAGATATTTTGTTTATACATAGAATATAGCACACAAGTCTGCTTATTTTCATACTGCTTGGAAAAAGAAACATTCGTACATTTTACTCTAGAAAAGCTTTTGTCCACAGAAAAAAATCATGAACATCATGATGTGGGTGAGTAAATAATATCATCATTTTCATTTTAACCTTGAGTTATAGAGATCCTAGCTAGACAAGTTAAATACGTTACCAGAGGGATGTTTGAAAGTTATTTGAAATGGTACAAGAGACTTATTAGTGGTGCATGGAGTAATGTTTCCTTATGAGACTGTGTTGATTTAATGATAGAAAAAGACTGAGATGGAAGATGGAGAGTGTTCAGTACAAAAAGGGGGACTTTTTATGGTGAGAATGGGGTTGGTGAGGGTGAGCGAGGGGATTTTTGGTATGGAAGAGTTTCCTATCTCCAGACAGACAGGGCCAGAGTGATAATGAGCTCAAGGGACCATGTGAACCAGAACCTGTGTGTATGTGTGTAAATGTGTGTTTTGGGTGGAGCGCCTGACTTTGCAAAATAACCTCTTATCTGTTTTATCAGATAGAGCACTGGTCATTCTGGACATCCTGTGAAACTCCCCTCACTTTTAAAAAGTTTATATAAATATGAGACTCAGCACTGAGACTTCTTTCATATGCGTCTGAGTAGACTGTATCATTAAGAATAGCAATGTTTTACAGTCAGCATTACTGTCTGCGCAATATAAGCATCATGACAAATATTATTTGGTATTTGCTGGAACTCCAAGTATAGGTGAAACATCTAAATACCATGACAATATTTGAATGTTGAATTTTAATTTTAACCCTGAATTACAATTTCAGTATTTATTTATTTATAAAATATATCAAACATGAAATATTGACATGTTAAATATTACAATATTTACAAAATGAATGTGTTCAATTGACAGACGTATTTTAAACCTATATTGACAGTTTAAGTGTATGTTTGGCCCTTTTGCAGAACACTTCTGAGATGTGTATTTTAGACATTTACATTTAATACTCCCTGAATGTTGCGTTTTTAAAAAATCAACCTGTAACGTCTAAATCTCAGGCATTAGAGTAACATTAAGGCTAAACATGGCTGAACCAAGCCTGCACCCCTACAACATGTGTCTCTGATCTAATAATTTCAGTTTATAGGCAGAGGTTAATGAGACCTGTTACTTAAAGCCAGCAGATACTGAAGGGTGTTAGTTTTAACACATATCTGCTCTTTTATAAACACAGACCAACTTCTAATATGAAGCTGCACGTCATGGCACAGGGCCTGCATGGCTAATTCATTTAGCATGCTGAAGTAGATGAGTCCATTTAAAGTACAGTATCATCTTAAATACCATTTATTCCATAGCCAGTATAGGATACTATATTAACTACTACAGCAGGTCACTGTTTGGTTTATGCATTTTTGGCTAAATGCCCCGAGGCCTGTTTGCAGCTAATATGGAGAGAAATGAAGAATTCTTATATAAACAATTACTGTGGAGTCATAAAGTCTATACACACAGAGATGTCACACACTTATAACTATATTTAAATATATGTTTTATTGCTAAATATGAATATACACTACCAGTCAAAAGTGTGAGGTCAGTAAGAGTTTCAATTATTATTCAGCAAAGATGCATTAAATTAATCAAAAGTGACAGTAAAGACTTTTACATTGTTAAAAAAAAAATCTATTTAAAATAGGGGTGAATTTAGTTTGATTGGGATAATTTTTTCAAGTCATCTCAATGGCAAAAAGTGTCCCAATCACCCTGAATTGACCCTAAAGGCTGCTGTTTTCGAACTTTCTATTCATCAAAGAATCTTGCAAAAGTATCACGTTTTCTTGAATCTTGCAAAAGTATCACGGTTTCCACAAAAATATTAAGCAGCACAACTGTTTTCAACAGTGATAAAAAATAAGACATGTTTCATGAGCACGAAATCAGCATATTAAAATGGTTTCTGAAAGACCAGGTGACACTGAAGACTGGAGTAATGATGCTGAAAATTCAGCTTTGCCGTCACAGAAATAAATGACATTTTAAAATATATTAAAATAGAACAGTTACTTTAAATTGTAATAATATTTCACAATATTGCTGTTTTTTTTTGTATATGATCAAATAAATGCAGCCTTAGTGAGTGTTTCTTTAAGAAACATAAAAAAATTTACTGACCCCCAAATTTTGAACAGTATTGTAAATGTAACAATGTGGCAAACGTGTTGTCTGAACATGTGTGTTCATTTTGGTGAGTCATCTGTAACATACAAATGCACCTGTGTGTGTGGCTGCTGATCTTTTGTGTGTTTCTAGAAGACTTTCAGTCTGAGACTTACTCTAAAGGTCCCCTCAGCATCCCGAGGGATAATTCCCTGCAGCCAATGTAAACAGTGTGTAAATAATGGCCTCTCCCTCACAATCACACACACACACTCCGCCCAGAACTTAAAGACTACAAAGTGTGTTTGCCGCTTACAGTAAACTCTGACCTGCCCGTGTTTGTCGCTGGTAATTAAAAGGATAAGTGCTCTCTGAAAACACAAAAAGTAAGCTTAGATAAGTCAATGAAGACATACATAGGGTAAATATTTGTATAGTGTCAGGCTTACTTTAATTAATTGTGGACATGTTTGATAAAATATTGGCTACTGATAATAATAAAATAATAATAAAATATTTTGTTCTATACCTAACTTTTCATTTTAGTTCCACAAATATAATTTTGTAAGGTATTTGTAACATTTTTTTTTTTTAAATAGAATTCCTTTTCCAGGTTTTATCATAATGATCTTCTGTCAGTGAGTCAAAATTCCAAGTGTTGTTGTCATACAGCCACATGTTCAACCTCCACACAGCACAGGACAGGGAGAAGGAGAGATTACAGTGGCACAAACATAGTAATTAAACAGCTGTTCTTCCTCGAGCAGGTGTGTGATTATGTGAGTGTGTCGTCTTTGAGAACTGTCCTCTCTGAGAACTTTCCAGGTGCATGTTAACATTCTGTCTGTGGTATTTACAAACTCAGGAAAACATTCACATGGGAGAGAAAACACGCTCCCGATCTCACTGTCCAAGGGGTCAGAGAGGTTATTTGTATTATCAGTTACAGGCAATGGGTTAACGACAAGTGAAATGCCCTATATATATATATATATATATATATATATATATATATATATATATATATATATATATGCAGCACTGTACATGCAACCAAATCTAATAACGTTCATGTTTATGAGATGCATTTGGAATTTTGGGTTTGATCTTAAATGAGACCTCATGGAGCCAGTTTCTTAAACCAAGATTAGCTGGTTTGCCACAGAAAAAATTTAAACTAGGCTTGTAGATCTAAAAGAAAACGCTAGCGCGTACACTGTAAAAAAATATTTTCATGATTTGTTATCACAACATTTTTTCAGTAACACTTTACAATAAGGTTCATTAGTTAACTATATTAGTTAACATGAACTAATAATGAACTGCACTTATATTAATCTTTGTTAATTTCAACATTTACTAATACATTATTAAAATCTTGTTAACATTAGTTAATGCACTGTGAACTAACATGAACACCTGTATTTTCATTAACTAATGTTAACGAAGATTAGTAAATAGTTACAGTAACAAATGTATTGCTCATGGTTAGTTCATGTTAGTTAATGTTTAACTAATGAACCTTATTGTAAAGTGTTACCAACCAATTGCCTTCATTGTATTGACTCAAATTTTTAACTTCAAATTTTAAGGCAACTTCAGGTAACTTACTTTTTTAAGTTAAACCAACAATTCTTTTTTACAGTGTATACATACACATGTACATTGCATAAGAGTCGTCACATGGTTGTTTAAAAGATTCTTTCTAAGATTTTACATTGGATGATGGTAATCCAACTACCTGACGTGAATCAGAAATAATATTTTAAACAATCATGTGATGATTCTTTATCTGTATGTATATGCTCTAGCGTTTTCTTTTAGATCTACAAACCTTATTTAATTTTCTATGGCAAACCAGCAAACATTGTTTTAAGAAACTGGCTCCATGAAGTCTCATGTAAGATCAAAACCAAAACACCAAATGCATCTCATAAACATGAAAGTCATTAGATTTGGTTGAATGTTCAAACGGGATAGAAAGATTAAATTCTCTTTCTCAGGAGGAACTATAAATGTGTAAGTTCAGGTGCTGGGCATGGAAAACACAGAAAAGAGCAAATACTGTTTTGCACTAGATGTACAGTAAATGTACAGTGAGTGAGAATAATAAAAAAAAAAATAGCATCAATATGGTTCCTTCTCTATATAAAATGCTCCAAGTGTGTGGTCTGTCTGCTTCTTAAGCGCTTGTGGTCACTGTTAAGAAAGTCCTTACACTCTTTCTTCATCTCATCTAATCAGTGGCTGTTTTTCCATTAGTTGAGTGAAACTATCTGCCCTCGCTGCTGAACATTGACTACCAGTAGATGTCTAACAGCTTCAGCTTATACCTTATTAAAGTTGGTTTCTCTAAGTGGTGCTACAAAGCTTTGGTTGAAAAAAGAGCTCATTTCATCAGTCACTCGATATAAATGATGCCAGCTCCCTACTGCTGAGTTCCTTGGTTTGTGTAATTGGCTAGTAAGCGTAAACCACTTACCATACTTGAGTAATAAGGCATGTTAGTGAGGCATGTGAAGACACAATCTATCAAAGTGTGGCTTGATTGGAATGATAGGAGAAGGGGAGAAGGTGCCATGTGAATTTTTACACATGGTCTTAAACTGGCATTTTCTTTACTGACACATTATCAAATCAATGTTATGGCTCTCAGTCAATTAAAATGAGTCCTGGCTTTTGATCCTGATCCCGATCTTTGTGGTCTCACCTCTAGCTGCAAGGCTCAGAGAAAGATATTACGTCATCCTTTATCAACCACTGTCTATTTAAGGCACTTTAAGCTCAGTTACAGTGCTGTACTCATACTGTTCATGTGAATGGGAAATATGTAATAATCTGACATGTTAAATTCTTTTAGAACAGGAGCTGACAACTTCTTCTGAACTAAAGACACAATACCAAAGCTCTTGACAAGTGAAGGACCACATAATGTAAAAAAAATGTGGATTTTCTACATAACTTTCATTAATAAAACTTGCTGCAAACTTGTAATTACATAATTACACTCATAATTACTTGCATTTGTTTGATGGCCTTTTACTTTATAGCAGAAACCAAATCATCCAGAAATATTTGTAGAACTATAGAGAAAAAATGATCTACATTTACAAATGCAGTATTCAAAAATGTTTTGAAACACAACATTTTCTTTTATTTTTTTATTTTTATCTTCATTAGATTCTATAGTTTCTGTTTGTTGTTAAATATCAGTTGTTTGTGAACCCGCAGTTGAAACAATATAATGCACTAGGACATTATTATTTAAATTTATGTCATCTAAATGATAATTGTATATGTTTTTTTGTACATTGAACACACACACACACACACACACACACACAGGAGGAGTCTGTCTAATGTTCAGCAGACATTTGTAATGTTCCTTTCAATCATCCCAACAAAGCCATGCAGGTCAAAATGTAGGAAAATTGAAACCTCTTCAAAAGCCCTTATACAGCAGCTTTTAAAGGGTTAGTTCACCCAAAAATGAAGATAATGTCATTTATTATTCACCCTCATGTCGTTCTACACCCATAAGACCTTCGTTAATCTTCGGAACGCAAATTAAGATATTTTTGTTGAAATCCGATGGCTCAGTGAGGCCTGCATAGGGAGCAAAGACATTTCCTCTCTCAAGATCCATACTAAAAACATATTTAAATCAGTTCATGTGAGTACAGTGGTTCAATATTAATATTATAAAGCGACGAGAATATTTTTTGTGCACCAAAAAACACAAAATAATGACTTATATAGTGATTGCCGATTTCAAAACACTGCTTCAGGAAGCTTCAGAGCGTTTTGGTAGTTTTGCGGTTTGACAAGCGATCCGAATCATGATTCAACACGCACAAACTTCATGAAGCAGTGTTTTGAAATAGGCCATCACTATATAAGTCGTTATTTTGTTTTTTTGGCGCACCAAAAATATTCTTGTTGCTTTTTTGGACATTTTTTTGTCCCCATGAGGAAAACAGCTTATAAATCATAGTGTTTTTGTTTTGTTTTATTGAAAATTTAAAAATGCAGAGAGTTTATGGGTAAGAGATAGAATATAGAGTTTTTACAATATAAAAATCATTATTATCCCCATATAACATGAAAGCCTAACGTGCATGTGTGTGTGTGGTAGGCATGCATGTGAAGCTATAAGTTTAACAGCAATAGCTGTTCGAAAAGAACTCGTAAACATGTCACTAGGACCTTGACCTTGCAGTAAACAGCTCCACTCCCCATGGTACCTCTCTTTCACTCCTTCCTATTTCTTTCTATCTCACTTCCTCTGCTTTTTTCAACTTACCTCACCCTGTTTATCCCCTTCTAAACCTTTGACCCAAATTTGTCATCAATATTTTAAAAATGTTTGTGATTTTACATCATTCTATAATAAGGCACAACAGAGTCTGCATATCATCTTTGTTTAGTTAAATGAATTATATTATCATTTATATTGAACTATGCTAAAGCATTTAGTTGAATTACTCATTCTCTGTCAGGGAATCTGCTCTGCTCCTCTTGAGCCTGACTCTGCTTTCAAACAATCCCTGTCGTTTAACATTAGCCAGAGAACTGCCATAAAACATCTCAAAAGAATAATTACCAAGCATTTAACCCTTGTGTTTTGGACCGAAGCAGAGTGACTGTCATAATTCACTTCCCCCCGAGCAGATGATGCTCAACACGTGGTGGTGATGATGTCGTTCTCCAAAATAAACAAACATAAATACATTTCGTCAGTCAGTTTAATGACAAGATGATATTTCTTCTACTGCACAAGTTTTGAATCACATTTGTTATTCTATTTATTTAATATTTCACCCTGCCAATGGATTTAAAAGTTTTTTTTTCTAATATTGGGTTTTTATGTAGTGTTTGAAGCTCAAATTTCAGTCTGACTAATCAAACACCTGGTGAAGGTTGTTGTTATCAATGTATTTTCAAAGAAAAGCCGAACACAATGATGAAAACGTTGTGATTTTGAGTCCTTCTCAAAAGGAATAATACTTCAGCAAATAGGTCTCTCAGAAGTGGAGCTGTTGCCAGCAGACTCATTGTCATATGGAGCGCTCTGTAACCACACCCTTTAAATAATTGCTCAGGAGGTGTGGTTACAGGTGTGGCCCTTGGCATTCTTCAGTTATCACCAGCTTGACTAAGAGATAATTGCCTTTACAACCTGTAATATACAGTCCTCGGTGAGTGTTTCGATAAGACGCACATGAAAGGTCACATCCACGGTAACATGGGCTTTCATCTTGATCAAAACCAAGAGCTGGCACAGAATAAAATGCAGATACATACTCAGCTGCTGATTGAAGCTCTCTTTAGTTAAACCACTACATCTTATACTACCTATTCACTACATACAAAAAGTTTGTGGTCGGTACGATTTTTTTTATGATTTTGAAAGAAGTCTCGCCAAGACTGCATTTATTTGATCAAAAATACAGTTAAAATTTGAATATATTGAAACATTATTACAACTGTTTTCTGTATGAATATTTCTATATTCCTGTGATGGCAAAGCTGAATTTTCAGCAGTCATTATTCCAGTCTTCAGGGTACGGAAGAGGATTAGGGCCAAGCAATAATAAAAAATAAAACCATCTCGAGATTAAAGTTGTTAAATTTCGAGAAAAAAGTCAAAATAAAATGTTGAGAATAAACTCATTAAATTACAAGAAAAAACGTGGTAAATTTAAAAAAAAAAGTCGAGATAAAATGTTGAGAATAAACTCGTTAAATTACGAGAAAAAAATTGTTAAATTTCGAGAAAAATCAAGATAAAATGTTGAGAATAAAGTCATTAAATTACGAGAATAAACTCGTTAAATTATGAGAAAAATGTCAAATTTTGAGAAAAAAGTTGAGATAAAATGTTGAGAATAAAGTCATTTAATTTCGAGAAAAAAGTCGAGATAAAATATTGACAATAAACTCATAATTTAATGAGTTTATTCTCAACATTTTATCTCGACTTTTTTCTCTTATTTTAACAAGTTTATTCTCGTAATTTAACAAGTTTTTTCTCGTAATTTAATGACTTTATTCTCAACATTTTATCTTGACTTTTTTCTCGTAATTTAACAAGTTTATTCTCGTAATTTAACAACTTTTTTCTCGTAATTTAATGACTTTATTCTCAACATTTTATCTCGACTTTTTTCTCGAAATTTAGCAACTTTAATCTCGAGATGGTTTTCTTTTTTTATTATTGCTTGGCCCTAATCCTCTTCCATATCAGGGTCACATGATCCATCAGAAATAATTCTAATATGATGATTTGATGCTCAGGAAACATTTCTCATTATTATCAATGTTGCATAATATTGTTTTGTGGAAACTAGTGCATTTTTTTCAGGATTTTCTTATTTGTAGTACAACATTTATTTGAAAGAAATCTTTTGTGACAGTATAAATGTCTTTACTGTCACTTTTGATCAATTTAATGTATTCTTGCAAAATCAAAGCTTTTTTTTTTGTTTTTCCCAAGTGGTGCTGGGGAAGGTTTCAGGTTTCGGAGAAACTCTGAAAGTGTGCTGCAAACTGCAACATCAAACACTATCCAGCTATTTAAATGTGAGCAGCGAGCTCATTGGCTGCAGATGCGACAGGAACCAATCAGCTTGTGTCAGGTAAACGATCAAAGACTATAGAATAACACAAGACGCATCACTCGTATTGTTTTGAATGGGAGAAAGTGCTACGCGCAATATGGCGGAATAAGTCCTGCCTTCTAAATAAGAGCCAGTCGCCAATTGGTAAAGTCATGGCGTCACTGCAGCAGCCATTAGAAGCTCTGGTTCCTATAGAAACATTCACACGTACACCTCCTATAGAGATGCACACTTAGGACTGTGCATGAGCATTAGCTTAATCCAGCCTGAAAAATACATTTTTTTGTCATAATTTGAGTGTTTAGAAACAAACTTTTGACACTTGTTGTCAGTTCAGTTGTGTCATTGGTGATTTCAATTATGAAATTTAATTGAAAGCTTGGCAAACAGCTTTGGAGAATTTGGTATAAATATAATAAAAAAAGTAATACTTAAATTGTTAACAACCATACAGGGTGTGGCTCAGTCAATTTCCATGCTATTAAACTCTTAGTAAACTGTGTCAAATGTATTGAAAGAAAAAAAAATTCAAAAAAGGCCAAAAGGAAGCGCCGAGGTACATCAATGCCGACGCTTTTCAGTGGCAGCGTAGCAAAGACAGAAGAGTGAGAGACACAGACTGCTCTTCTTTCAGTGCTGTAATCCAGGGCTCTGCACTCACAATACACACACATTATATCTCTGCAGGAGGCCTCAGGCTACAGCTGCCAAATCAGGGTGTGTGTCACAGTTTTAAAAGGAGAGAAGAAAAAAGATAAGAGGCTTCTCGGGCCAGGAGCCAATTCTGTCTGTGAAATCCATTATTAGTCTCGAGCATGCACGCAACCTTTAGTGTTTTTTCTTCTGACTCTTTCTACCATTCTCACCTTTGTTTTGATGATTTTCCTTCCCACCTCCCACTTCAAATTCATTAGAGGACATGTTCAGCCTTTTTGGCAGTAATGAACTGTGTCTACATTTACGAAGACACAGTATTGCCATAATAACTTCACAATCACTTGATCAAAAAACATCCTCGAAATCCAGGTGAGATTAGATCTTTTTTTTTTTGTTGAGAAAAAAAAAAAAAAAAACTAGAGAAAAATGCTAGCTTTCCTTTACACGCATAACCTGAGTAGAGATAAAATACCACATTCATCTTTATTATCATTAGACGGACGGACGGACGGACGGACGGACGGACGGACGGACGGACGGACGGACGGACGGACGGACGGACGGACGGACGGACGGACGGACGGACGGACAGACGGACGGACAGACAGACAGACAGACAGACAGACAGACAGACAGACAGACAGACAGACAGACAGACAGACAGACAGACAGAC
The DNA here is from genome assembly GCF_024489055.1 of Chanodichthys erythropterus. Classification (NCBI taxonomy): domain Eukaryota; kingdom Metazoa; phylum Chordata; class Actinopteri; order Cypriniformes; family Xenocyprididae; genus Chanodichthys; species Chanodichthys erythropterus. Next base: position 16,717,109 of record NC_090239.1, read on the forward strand.
ATTTGCATTATAAACATAATCTTGACATTTGAGTAAATGTTTAGACATGAGAGGTAGATGGGGACATCATTCCGGTTTGTGTTTTGTGGACATCAAAGATTGTCTCTTGGCTCTTTGAGTTGTTCAAATATTTAGGTTCTGTGTCCAGTACATGGACTCTCGTCAGAGGACTGACGAGTTTCCATGCCAACAGGTTTCTTCCAAATTCTGCCTGCATAAATAAGCATTGTGGGATGACATTTTGTGTTTGTTTGTTGGGAGTGGTCTGGTTTATTTCATTGGTAGAAGTGATAAATAAGCAACAGAGGTAAGGAGAAGATCTGTTGTTAATGTCAGAATTAGACTGGGCTGGATTTTTACATTTTTATAAAGACGAGCAGTATATATATAAAAAAAGAAAAAGTAAATAAATAAATAAATAAATTATATATATATATATATATATATATATATATATATATATATATATTTATATTGATATATATATATATATACACACAGTAGTCAACATTTGAAGTGTATCAAAACCTTTAATTCAAAGTTGTCCTAAAACCTTCTTCTTAGGACAACTTAGTTCTTAGGACAACTTTGATTAACTTTTTTGATCCAATTCAAATGTTGACGATTACTATAGATATATATAGATATAGCATATATATAGTATATATTCAAATGTTGAGGATGACTACTATATTATATATATATATATACATATATATATATATATATATATATATATATATACACACACACACACACATATATATACCGTGTACATATATATAATGTACGTTGGACTGATGTGCTGGATGTAAACTAATGAATTCAAGACCTGGATTGGCTAATCACACACACATCACAGACAGACTGTTAATAATAATGGCCCTTGAGGCCACAGAATAGTTTAAATTTAAAAATTTGAATATTATCTATCTAAAGGAACTATGTCCAGAGGCTACATGGGGAGGGGGCTCAATAAAGCTGCACTCCTGAATAGCAGGAAAGCCATGGCAGTTTGAAGTCAATTCAAAACAAATTAAGCTTGTAAAGGAGGCTCAGCCGGTGCCCTTGTTAAATTTGCATGTCAATACAAATGGCCTTGCTGACTACTGCCACGGCAATGAGTGATGCAAACACACCTCATGCTGCTTTTACATAGATCAGTGAGAAAATCTGACGTGTTTTTATTTTATTTTAAAAAACGCATTGCAGCATCTCATTCCAAACTCTCTTTGTTCATCGATTGTTCATTTAATAAAATGTAAATGTAAAAATATTATTCCAGAGTGGCCTGTTAACTGCAACTACTGACCATAAAAAAGTGAACAAAATAAAAAATATAAAATAGGGAGGGGGGACTATTAAGTTGGAGTCAAAAAGTGAATAAAACTTATTTGGAGACACATTTGATTAAAGCACATTTAGTCTCTGAAGCAATGATTGGCCAAAGTGAAGCTGAGAACACAATGAGATCATTAGCTCGTCCAAACTCTCAGGCTTTTGTTATCATTAACCGAGCGCTAATAGTCCAGGGGGAGGCTAAACTCAGTAATGCTAGCGCCTGTTAAGTGGTCCGCCAGCTAATGGCGTCTTCCTGGGGTCCTGACATACAGCAAGGTCAGCTGAGACACATGGAAGAGAGAGAGAGAGAGAGAGAGAGAGAGAGAGAGAGAGAGAGAGAGAGAGAGAGAGAGAGAGAAAGGAGGAGGGCAGGCGTGAGAGGAAGCAGCAGACAGGACAACACACTTTAGTCAGGGACAGAGTAATACTGGAAACATTTCAATGAAGAAAGAAGTTCAAGGTATTATATAATTTGAACTTTTTAAATTAAGTTTTTATGACTTTGTTATAGGGTTTTTTGAAATGGTATTGATTCAATTTTTTGATTCAACTTGTAAATACATTACTATAGATGACTATAACAACATAACATTCTGTAAAGCTGTTTTGAAACCTTGTTATAGTGAAAAACACTATATTAAACTATACTTTTTTAAACATTTTAAATTCATATCTTCAAAATCAAGTTCTGATGTTCATCGGATAATTTTTAACACACATTTGGAGCTATTCACATGCAGTGGCCTAAAAAGTATACTTCTGTAAAGTGTAAATGTAAAATAAATAACAAATAAAAAAATATATCAAAGAGTCATCTACAGACAAAAGATGCTAGAGCTTTTCTCAGAACTAACTTCACTTTCTAAGCCAATTTTGCTGTGACTTTTATCCTTTTTTTCTTTTTTTTATTGATGTATGAACCCAGCTAAAAGAGAATGTTCTCAGAAATTCTGGCAAGGTTATGAACAAATGTTGTTTACAAATATTAAATAAATATTCATTCACATTTATTTGGTCTTTAAGAATGTTTTCTAAATGTTAGCATAAAAACATTACATATACATTGTTAATGGAACTTTTTTCTTGAAACATTTTAGTTAGGTTAATTTAACGGTTTTTTTAAATGTTACTACATGTTTCAGAATGTTCAGAGAACATACAAAAGTAACATTCCCATAATGTTCACAAATAATGTTCCCTTAACGTTCATATAACCCAGAAAAAACATTTTTGAAACATTTAATAAACTATTTTTTTTTTAATGTTCACAGAACATTAAGTAATAACATTTTCATACCTTAAGGCTTAATGGGAATGGTAGCAAACACTCTTAGAACATGTTTTGTTAGCTGGGAAGTTCACACAGGTGTCATTCATCACATTAACCATGTACTTGTTTAAGCCAAATAGTTTTACCCACTATATAAACTGTTTTATTTAAAAACTTACAATCTTCTTTTTGCAAAATATTTGGCTTGAAAAGTACGCTGTCGTAAAAGATGTGTTCAATAGTTTCTAATCTAATGCACTCATTTTAAAGACATTTTAAGCATACTTTATATTTTTTCCTTAATTTAAAATGCTTTTTTGAGGCCACTGTATATAAACCTAATCATTTTTTGCCTTTCACAAACGTATTTTATGAAATAAAGTACTTTTATAATAGTTTTATGTGTTCCTTTTTCATCTCAAGGAGTTGATTTCACCAACAATCCTCTGAAAAAGAGGGGCAGCCGTCACGTGGAGTCTCTGCCGTGAATCTACCGCAATGAACTTTATCACAGAGGAATGTTAGCAATGGCTGCTGGTCTTAAGGACATTTAGTGTGTGAAGCTGCAATCATGTTTTCAAAGTAGGTCAAAAAAAGTTTCACAGTTCTCAAATCTGCCCGTGATTTGTGGATTGTAAAGTCAAGCCAGAGTGCATACAAGGGAATTACTGTGTTCAGCGAGTGCAGGCGAAGGACTCTGAACTCACAGCTTACCGACATTCCCTCACTTACTAAATAAATACTCGCTCTACCTCCAGTATTAATCCCAAGAGAGCAGCTGAGAAAGCCAGAGAGATGTAATGTGTCCCTTTTGGAGGGGTTTCAGAGATGACGCAGTCAGATGAAGGGCACTACTTTAGAACAAGGCCTCTGTGTCAGTTTCCCTGCTACTGACTGACCTTCATCACTCAAACACACACAGTTGAATAGAGCTAAAAAACAACTACACAAATCTGTTTGATTAATAAAATCATAAGCAGAGGCGTGTGATTTGTTACAGTCAAGATTGGATCCTTTATTCATACAATTTGACTACAACAAACCTTTTTGTACCCTGGTGTCAGTGTAAAATTCTTCTTCAAAAAAAAAAAAAAAAAAGCCGCTTCGAATGCAACTTTCCAACCATCCCATAGTCATCTTGTCCGTTTTATACAAATGTGCAAAATAAGACCGTCTTTACGAATCCTTCAGTGTCATTCCAGGATCCACAGGACACGGCTTGGTGGGTAAAGGGGCGGGGTTTGCAGTCCTTAGCCCCGCCCACTTCCATATTCACCACAACCCCACAGTGACCGGCCATTCTAATTCAAGTAAAGTGCTCTTTTGAGAAAACACAAAAATTTGCGTCCTTGAAATTTCTTCTCTCCCTATGGAGACAATAAAATAACGCACCAAGTGGGACGATAATAAAATTATGACAGCAAACTACACAGTTACCCTTTTGTGCCTGAACGAGTTCCGAGTAGTCATACGAACTCCAGCTTGCCGTGCCCCGAGTACATCCCCCAGTGCACCAGAGATAGTAGGCGTTCACCTCCACTTCCTCCTCCCGCGCACAACTCCGTCTGCCGCAGTTTATCGCAGCCCAGACAGCAGTTCTCATGTCCTGTAACCGGCACCATGCACTCCAAGTCCAACTTGGCCACGTGGCCTTTCTTGGCATGGTGGTGTCCGTGAAAACTGTAATGCAGGCGAGACAGCATCTGTTGGCGCTGGGCCTGTAGACGCTTGTTTTCGCTACGGAGCATTCGCAACGCCAGCATAATCAGCAGAACCAGGATAAGGCCACCCGCGATGGGAACCGCTATCACTGCCGCCCGGAACCACACCTCTTTAGCGGACGTTAACTCTTGTACTCTCGTGATCAGGTTCTGATTGGAGCTGTGGTATCGGTCTAGACAGAGAGAAAGCATAGTGAGATATGGAGATTGCATTGGAAATGAAAAACAGCATGAGATTTAATGCTAACGTGTTTCGTTTATACTTGTTCCACTCTCTCTTTAATATCTCGGCGCACCTTTTTCATTAAACGGGATTATATTTATGTGATTCGAGCCGTCTGTCAAAGGACGCTGTGGGAAGCACATTCCAGCACAGTGGGAATGTTTCATGATCCACGTGCAATGAAAAGTATGTGATCTGAATCCAAGTGCTAAAAGGTAAACTGCCAGCTACCCGCAAACTCAAGCTGCACTGGAAACCATTAAATATCAGGAGCCATGAGAACAGTAAAAGTCAATGTGTGCGCACATATATTTCTGATACTTAAGTATCTGTCACAAGGGTCCATGTTTGCACAGGATTGACGTCAGACATCAGTAAAGATAGTAGCCTACTTCGATTAGATAAAACTATCTACTCTTAAGGGAATCACTGTGTCCTATTCAATGCCAGACATGCTATACCAAGGCAGGAAAACTTCACCCAGAAATTATTTATTCGCCCTCATGTCATTCCAAACCTGTATGCCAAACCTTTTTTTCTTTCTTCTGTGGAATATGAGATTTCATTGTATGGACAAAAAGACATTTTTCAAAAATATCTTTTATGCTCCATAGAAGAAAGGAAACACTTTTGAAACGATATGAGGATGAGAATTTTCATTTTTGGGTGATCTATCCCTTTAAAATGTGAAACAAACATATGATACAATCTACTCAGGTGGCTTTCGTTTCTTGCACATTTATGTATCTCACCTGTTGAGTCACCTCGAGGGTGCGTAAGGTCATGCAGACCCCTGTAGTTACACATATCATCGTGGCAACACTCTACGGGAGAAAAGCTTCCGCCGGAAACATCCATGTTTTTGCTGGAGCACACATCCGCGGAGTTTAAAAGCGAATCTACGCAGCCATGCGTTAGGGGTGAGTTTGTGTTAAGTGGGTCCAGGACCTTAGTGAAGCACGCGTTGAGCTCAGATTTACACATGTATCCAGTGGCAACGCAGTGCGGTGCATCACAGTAGCACCTGATCTCTCCTGCAAAACAGAGAAGTTGTGTTACTTCAAATTTTGAAAATTTGTGATAACAGATAACACTGGGATTAAATGCAACATCTTGGATGTATTAAAATCATAAAACATTTATATTATGTATATAATAAAATATAAAACTGCCCAGATGCGTTTCCAGGAAACTGAACTTTCCAAAGAATCTTGACAAATTTGCCCGGTACAGCGTGGGAATGCTGAAATTCCCATCACATCCATTCCAACAGAAATTGAGCATTTTACTAGGAAATTAAACTGTGCAGTCTTTCTAACATTACTAAGATGCTGAAACTGGTTAACTTTATTACCAGGAAGGCGTTCTTAATTTCGCCAAATAAGCAACTAAAGCTAAACTACTCAGTTTTTATGCCAGAAAAAGCCAAAAAGAGACCGGGTTAACACAGTGCTGTGACTAAGTGTTTGTGTCAGAACACTAATATATGGCAATTCTGTTCAACACTGTAACTGTGTCATGGCTTTTTATGCAAGGGATCCTTTTAGTCTGTCTTATAAAACAGGAACCGTGTAGCTTATAATTAGTGGTTTGTTTGCCAAAGTCAATTTCTTTCAACCCAAATGGAAACTCGTAAAGGGGGGTGAGAGCAGGACTCCTTTTTCAGTTAGCACGCAAGCTCACTTGTGGTCAAACCTGGCACCGAGTCGGAGGGTAACTTTTAAAGGGACAGTTCAGCGAAAAATGAAAATTATCTCTCGTGTTGTTTCATACCTGTATGACCTTCTTTCTTATGTAAAACACGGTTACCATTCCCGTTTGTTGCATTTTTTTTTCTCAATCAAAACAATGAATGTGAATGGTGACTGGGACTGTCATGCTGTTTAACAATTTTGTAATACAGATTTGGAGCGACATGTGGAGGAATTCATTCATTTAAGGTTTCCTCAGAAGAACTGTGGTAAAAATTGTCAGTTATAATACGACAGATTGCTAACATTTTGCGCTTGTACATTATTTACGGTTAAAATATACGTTAGTGGCCAGTCACTCCGTACTTTTTACCTACCGCCGAACTATAGCGCTGCGCGTGGATGTGAAACAAAACACTAAACACACACCACGACACGAACACAAATAAACACGGCCTTTGTATTGTTGTAAGCTGCTTGTGTACACTGTCCGAGGCTGGAGTTACATGTCATCTCATTAGTTTGAGAAATCACTTCTTATCTTCTTATCAGTAAAGCTAAATGGGTTTATTGCTTATTTTGTGACTGGTTGTTGTGCTTATCTAATATTGAATAAAAACGAAGTATATGTTCTTGGTGCAAATCAATATTTAGCAAAGGCTCAGAAAATGAGAAAATGACGCTGTGTTTTGGAACATAATAGCTGGTCTAAAGTTGGCGATTTATACCAGCAACAAAATAAGAAGGTTTTTGGTACATGTTAACCAGTCTTTAGCAGCTAGAAACGTTTTTAAACGGCACATCCAACATGCTTTAGAGACCACATTCTTCTTTTTTCTACAATGTCGACTCGCTTATATATTAGAAAATGGACGACCAAAGCAAAATGCAAGTTGTAAACACAGTTATAAGAAAATTTAATAAGTTGTTAACTTATAATTTTAACGTATAGTATTAAAGCCACGCGTCGAGACGTCAATTTTCCTCGGCAAACAAGGCCGACACACAAGTGTTGAGAAATGCAGCTATATATCAATATTTTGACTTTATGTGTTCGAGCGCTGCAAGTTTTACATGCTCTTAAAGTTAGTTTTAATAGTCTCGTGCGCTTCTAGAAACGACTATATAATCTCAATGTTACCTTTCGTGAGAAGAACAGCCATCGCACAAAGTTCCAGCTGAAACCAAAGAGAAACAAGGCTGGAATGACGATCCATTTACAACTGCTTTTCCTTGTCTTGATACCGTGTGGCAAGACCCTCCGAATGGTTTGAGGACTTGTTACATATGTCCTACATTGATTTCTGCATTCCAAGGGATCTGGGATCTACGCTGTATCCAAAAACAAACGGGCACAGAAAGCCTGTGTCTTGTTCCATCAGAGACCAGCGCCGAACAAGTGCAGAAACATTCCTTGTGCGTATGTAACCAAACCAATCCGTCATGCGTAAGAAAACCGAATATATACGCAAAAACTAATAAAAAGAAGAACCCGAAAGAAATGAGACGTACAACTATCCTCGATCGCGGAGCAGCGAGCGGATCACTGGTCGGAGAAATTTCACTGGATCAGTTTTGGGGCTCCGTGTAGCCACTCCCACTGGCGCGCTCATTGGTCGAACATGTTGGTTCATTTGCATACACCGTCCTATTGGCATTGGTATTGGTTCACATAGCGGTCATACAATTTGTCTTTCCGCCTACAGATGCTGAGACAGAATCGCATGATGAGGCAGGTAGCAAGGAGAAAAATCATAATAACATAATGGTTATTAAAATGAAAGCTGGTGTGGCCTATTACGAGATAGAAACCTAATATGAAGTATCAACAAGACCCTATCAAAACCATTAAAATCTTAATGTTTCGTCCCTGAGGGTAGTATTAATATGGATTTTTTGGAGAAACGCATTAAAGTCAGAACTTTGTCAGCCATATGACAGTGTTTCCCAGACTGCTGGAGGTGGAAACTGCAGGTCTGCACTGGAGAGTGGATGTAGGCGGGTCGGTTAGAGAAATTAGCAATCCAAAGAGGCACATGGCGCCAGCGAGACGACACAGACAGACAGTGACACTCAATTACCCCCCAGACAATCCCATGCAAAACACACAGAGCACAACGATCGATATCTCAACTGCCCTACCCGCCCTAATGTGTTGAGCACTTTAGTCAGGGCATGTGCGTCTCAATTGAAGGCATTTTGGGCAACCTTGAACCATAAATAAACGAATAAATGCTCTAGAAATGTAACCAAGTCTAGTGCTGCAGTAGGTCATTTATGACAATACTCAGACTCACCCATCAAACAGTAGCCTACTACGATGTGTTTTAATTTTATAATAAAACAAAACGCATAATTAGTATGTTTTGGTAAAACGTTTAGGCTAATATGTTGCCTAAAACTGAAAAATCCGCCGGAAAATCTGTGAGGTTGTTTATTTACCTCATTTGTGAATTTAACTATGTTGTTAAATGTAGACTATGTATTTATGTAGGCTATTTATGTATTATACCGGGTAGTGAGGCGGGATAAAAACTAAAAATGTCAAACATAGAGCTGCAAAAAAATGTCATCCAATGTTACACAGTAAAAACATGGTAACTTGCAATACTTTAATGAGCTATATGTGATTTAGCGCTTTGTTTGTATGAATTAGCCTAATGTATGTAGGTTGATTCAGTGATGTTAAATAATATTTTAATATGAACAGTTAATTTACTTAAATAAAAGCTAACTGACTTTAATAAAACCTAAACGCTTTATATATTATATATATTATATATATATATATACACTTTAAATAGGCTACAACCCTATGAACTGTAATCTTTCTATCATATTCATAACAGCATTCACTTTAGAAATCGCCAGAATTAACTTTTATCTTATTATAATTCTATTAAGGAAAGTTTGATGGCGTAATAGGCTAATCAAAACACGGTTTGTTTTGACTAAACTTCAAAAATAAAATAAAAAATGTCTTGATTGTGTGGGGAATTTGCAGCTGGTTTATTATAGCTGACGGACAGCAGTGCACAGGAGATAGGGAAGTGTTTGATGATGAGAGACAGACTGGGAGACGCTCACATCTGATAGACGGCCATCGATTCAGTGTCAAAGGCTAAAGACAAGCGATTCCGCTTCAGGGGACACATTCAGAGACCTACAGAAATTACCGGATTGACAGCAATTATCCTAATTGTTGGTAATTTCACAGAGGCGCCAGTTCAAAACCAGTCCTCCCTTCAAATGGTGGGATTCACACCTCCACAGGCTAATCTAAGCGTCTGTGAAACTGAACATCATACTGATACTTCTAATGCCACAGTGAGTTGTTTGGGGGGAAAAAAGGTTACTTTTGTTTGTTTGTTTGCAGTCATTCTTCATTCGACCCACCTTAGTTAATTCAGCATATTAACTTTAACGTTAAGTAGTTTGACTATGACTAATGACTTAGCAGTCGCCTATATTTTTGTAATCAACTCTAAAGAACAGTCTAGTCTTACTTATTATGAGGAATCACTAGATAATGAGGAATACAGTAATCAAGGCTTTCATTATATCAGTCTAAATGTTCTCAAGCACATTACAATAACTTACCAAATAACATGTTTTTCGTAATAGGTAGTTTAAGTAGGGCACCATCCTTTTTTCTTTTTTAGATAAACACGTTCAAATTCAGGTCAAAACATGAGAAAATCCGTAATTAATCATTAATTTCAAATGTTGAAATTAACATTTCAAACAACGACGTTAGACGGTTTGCGAAGTCTTTTAGTTTGAATGATCAGGTGCTGCCCTCTGGTGTCCATGAGTGGAAGTGTCCAACTCGGGTTTTTTTTCGCCATGTCCTCGTCAAGTCGATCAAAATGCAACCATTTACCAAACATTTTAAGTAGGCTACGAAGAGGAGTAGCCTAGAGAATAAACTGTACTGACATGGTATAGATTAATTGGGTGATTTATGCACAAGATAAAAAAGGTCATGTAGGGCGAATACAGAGAACACTTTATGCTAATTTGAGTTGATAAAATCGGATAGAAATGGCTCAAGCCTTCAAACGATACCATTTTAGATTGCTCTGCACCAAGGATTTTCAATTGTTTGATGCCAAAGACCCCTAAATATGATTGTTTTCCTATCCTAAAATTTAAAAATAGGCGTCTATCTTTTATAAACACTCAATTTACACTCAAAAGCAATATTATAAATCTAAAATTAGTTTCTATACATTATCTTTGTACTCACTACACTAATGTAGGCTACTGTTAAAGGTATTATTTAATTTTTATTAATCAAATTATTTATAACACAATCACATTTAAAAACATTTTATTATTATTTTTAGTTTTTCTCTAGACCTTTCCACAGACCTTGTCGCTCCCTTTTGCAGACCCGTTTGGAAACCCCTACATTATTCCACTAAAAAGGAGGATATTACATACAAATGCTAACTCAATATAAATATCTGAAATAAATGCTTTATTTTTGTTGTTGTTATAGTGAATAGGTCTGAATACCAGTAGATGGCACATTTATATATAAGCGTTTATATATGCTGAAACCATGGAGCATTTGATGTTGAGTTACTCAGCATGCCAGCATAACCTACTCTTCACATCTCAAGACCTCAAGCTGAGGCACATCTGAGTCCTATAGGGAACAGACATCCAGGCTCACCGTTACCCATTTCTCTTGGCTTTGAACTGCTCTTAAATGATGGGACACGTCATGCTGCTGATGTGCTATTAGTCGAGAGGCATTTAGCTAAAGTTCATGGTTGTGTTCCAACATGTATCTCTTTGTGTCATCAGTATGACATTTATTTTTAGTGTATTTTCCTATTTTAAAGGATAATCTACTGTTGCTTTTATTCCACAGATGGACCTTGTGTTGGAATAACTGGACAGACTGATGAAACAGGGAACAGGTCTGTCTAGATCTGACATGATGCAACCTTTAAAATGGAAAACCTAAGAAATCAGTCTCGTTTAGAATCACATCAGTAAGAGAAAAAGCCTGCAAATATTCGCAGATCTGTATGAAACATCGGCTCCTGGTGGACATAAACTCTCTTTCTTAGAAACATTTTTAAAATGCACCTATTAGTGTTAGAACACACCAATAAGCATTATTTCATGGACCATAACCAATAAATAGCCTGTATTAATCTATATGGTTACATTTAGATAAATTCATGTTAAACACAACAAGTGAATCTAAGCATCACATTATGGACAGTATAAAAACGTATTTCTATAATACATTTTTATATACTATTAAAGAATTGATCAATGCTTTGAATTAGCTTTTATTTTTAGTCTTCATTTTAGTTCAACATTTAATATTTTTTGGGTAATATTTATATTTAACTTTAACTTGTTTCCATTTTAGTTTTAGCCATTTAAAAGGGGATAGTTCACCCAAAAATGAAAATTCTGTCATTTACTCACTCAAGAAGTTCCAAACCTGTGTAAATTTCTTTGTTTTGCTGAAAACAAGATATTTTGTAACCAGTTTGTAACCAGGCCACTTTGGGGCACCACTGACCTCCATAGTAGGAAAAAAAAAATACTATGAGAGTCAATGGTGCCCCAGAACTTTTCAGTTTCCCACGTTCTTCAAAATATCTTCCTTTGTGTTCAACAGAACAAAGAAATTTCGGAACAAGTTTGGAACAACCAGAGGGTGTGTAAATTATGGCAATTTTCATTTTTGGGTGAACTATCCCTTTAAGTACTCCCAACTTAAACTTTTCAATTGCTTGCCAATAAAAAAATTATATATATATATATATGGGTTTATTTCAGATTTAAATTACTGAATAGTTTAACAATAACACTTGAACAATAAAAATTCATTTTGAGATTTACTAAAGATTTAAGTGTCAAAATATTGCTTTTAAACATTAACTTTTAATGAGTGGTAGATGAGGGCAAAGAATCTATATGTAAAAACAAATATCAGCTGATACCCAATCTGGCACTCATATACCATCTCTATTTAAATTGATAAGTACCTTAATGTCCTCAACTGTGTAAAACCTAACTTTCAAGCTTATTCAAGTCTAATTTAAAATTATTTAAAAAAATAAATAAATAAAGGCATACTGAAAAAAAGAAAGCACAACAATTTTAGTTTAGCATGTTTATTACAATACATACATTTCACATTTGACCTTCCGACCCCAGGTGACCCTGCCCTGACCCTGGTATAACAGGGTTGGTGATGTCCAGTCCTTGGCTGACCCTCAGTTTCCTGTTTTCCAGTAGCACTTTTTCCCCCCATTCCATCCAATCAGGGTGCAAAGGAAAATGTGTGGTAATAATTTATGAATACAACATATCTGATAGACTAGTAATCACTGCAACTTTAATAAAACTTTAACTTCATTATTACTTAGCAACTGTACATAGGAATGAACTCTGGTTTTAAACGCAAGTCGCCACGGGCAGCTCACGTTCATTTTTTTCCTTTTTCTTTTTTTAAAGTACAGTTTTTTTTTTTTTTTTTTCTTAAACAAAACAAGGGTACAGAAAAGAAATAAAAAGAAAAAAAATTAACCTGGAAAGATTAAGAGAAAAGAAAAGGGGATTCTGGGTGACAACCAGTCTTCATCTCTTGCCAAGGGAGGTGAGGGAGGGGAACGACATGGGTTGAGCTGCAGGAATGATTCTCTTTCTCTCCTTTCGTTCTTGCTCACATTCACTCCATCACGTAAGCAGGCACTGGTGTTGACCATGGGCATATTGCTGGGCCATTAGGGGCAGGTAGGAGACCACTGAACCATTGTGGACAAACATGATGTAAACCCCCTCAAAAGGCATGGGGTGAGGGAATGAAACCATTATAGTGCAACCAGAGAAAGAAATAAACTAACCAAATAACCATGTAGCATTACTACCATTTTTCATATGTAGCGAGAGAAAAATGAACCGGGGGATACGTGTGCAGAGTCGTGAGAAGACAAAAAGTGTGTGCGTAATCGTCCTCGTTAAATGTCCCGGTCGACTAGTCCACCTTTTCCATGCAGGTCTGGTACATGCTCAAGGCAAATGGTTCCCCGATCGTATAACTGAAGAGCATTTGTTTTCATTTTGTTTTGTTTTTTAATCATGTCATTTAAAAATCTGCAGTCAAGAGTTCTACATATGGTGACAATGAGGGCACTTGAGATCCCAGTCTGCCTCGGTGCGGATTAGTTTAACGTTTGGATGTCAAAAGCTTTGATAGGCATGGCTTCCCATGGTTTCATCTACAAAATATATTTACAACATGGAAATAACATCTACAAATAATCTACATGTACAGGGACGGGGCGAGGGCAGCTCCTCTGAAAAACACTCCGCGCCCCTCTCCCCTCCCACCCTCAGTCCAAGCAAGACCTCGCTGCAGTTTGTTTAATGTAAGACTGGGCCCAGAGCAGAACGCGACAGAACTTTGGTTCTCCAGGGTTCCGCGCGCATGAAATGGGTTTTGCCCACTCATTCACCTACCCCCTCTCTCCTCCTGTTTCAAGACCACATCGCAAACCCAGAGTTCCTCAAACCATGAAGGAATTTTGATTCTTCAACTTTTCAAGTTCTTTAATTTGTTGTCTCAAAAACAGTATCCTGTCGAGAAAGAGAGCAAAGTTAGTAAACTTGTGCAATAATGGCCATCACACGCACACGCAATGCTACACAAGAAAGAAACGCACCTCTGCTCGCGCAACGTGGCCTGGATCTCGCACACTCGCACCAGTGAGCGCAGGTTCTTCAGCTCTGTGCAGTTCTCTGACATGTAGATGCTGCCCATGGTGTGAGCCTCTTCGCGTAACCGCGAGGCCTGGGTGGGAGAGTCGCATGGGAATTGTTAGCAATGCAACAAAAATATTGATTTTTTTTTGATCAAGACAGGTGGTTGTCGATGTTTTGGTTTGTTCACGAAAATTCATGGCTCAGATGTATTATTAACTGTATTAAAAATACGACTGCACACTCACTCGCAAACAGTTTATTCACCGACGTTTCGTCTAAAAAGTCTTTATCAAGGTGTAATTTCGCTCGGAGTAAAGAGAGCATAAATGGACAATCATCAACAGGTGCATACAATTAATCCCAATTAAATATACAATCAATCAATGAATCATTCTAAAAAACTTTGTCAAATATATATGACGAATAAATACACATTCAACATTTGTCAATAGAAACATCAACATCGATCAAATTGTCGATCAAAGTTAACAATCAGATCATAAGGAGCAAGAGTTATTAATTTATATATCCAATAGGCTTCGCGTTTGAGTAAGATACATCAAGATCACCACCTCTCCTCGGTAGGGGAACTCGCTCGATACCTACATAACGTAGAGAGGCAATGGGATGGTTAGACTCAACAAAATAAGGATAGCTCATGTTTCTACATCGAATTGTGCTCAGCAATGCGCATTTTTAATGCGCATGTCGACTTTGATCTGAGCTGTTTTCTATAAGTGTTTTTTCTACTTTGATGTTGGTGATTTTTCTATTGACAAATGTTGAATGTGTATTTATTCTTGTCATGTATATTTGACAAAGTTTTTTAGAATGATTAATTGATTGATTGTATATTTAATTGGGATTAATTGTATGCACCTGCTGATGATTGTCAATTTATGCCGTTTACTCCGAGGGAAATTACACTTTGACAAAGGCTTTTTGCCGAAACGTTGGTGAATAAACTGTTTGCAAGTGAGTGTGCAGTCATATTTTTCATACACGTTTGTATTCATCCTTCTTGGCTTGCACCTCAGATGGAGTGCATTCATTTTTTCCTTTATAATCAGATGTATTATTAACACTCAAATTTGGGGTCAGAGAGAGAAGCCTCTGAAGCCGAGTTCAGACTGCACGATTTTAGCCCGGATTTTGGCTCGCTGACAGGCTGAGAAATCTCAGACAAATGCCCGAAATCACAGGCAAATCAGTGCTCGTTCACGCGAGTGACAATCACGCAGTGTGAATGAGCAAAGACGCGATCTGAGAGAATCGCCGACGAGTCGTTGACGCCCGTGAGATATTTGGCATGCTAAATATCTGGACCTGTCTGCGATTCAAAATCCTGCAGTGTGAAAAGTGTTCTGACTGAAAACTACATCAGCGATGACCGGCAGCCAATAAGAGAGCAAGATACAGAGCAGCGGGGAATTCGGGGAGGAGTTATAGACCACAATATCAGCAAGCATGGCTTTGTTCACATAAACATTACAATTCTATCAAACAGAAACAAAGCACAAACATTTGCTTGACCATCCGCAACAGCAGCACATTGAAAAGTTATTTATTTACCTCCAACTCTTGATGCAGAACACACAATCTACAGTCCCCCCAACCATTTCTTCCTCCATATTATTCTTTTCTTTTCTTGTTTTCGCTGCAAATCAGCGCACAGGCAATTCGTATTGCAAGCTTCTTGCGGGCTACCGTTTTTAATAATAATAATAATAATAATAATAATAATAACACCGGTCTTGCACACGTGATATCGCGTTGTTTCCTTGTCACATCTCGTGTGTTTGGTTGTGAAACGTAGTTTGCGTGCCAGACAGAGTTGTCGGCGATTCTTCCTATTGTAAAGTCATGCAGTGTGAAACCTTCTGTCGCCGATCCATCGTGCAGTATGAACACAGCAGCGACTGAATGCTGGCCAAGATAGTCATGCAGTGTGAAAAGAACAGTGACCCGACTACTTTGAAAATCGTGCAGTCTGAACTCTGCTTAATGCTCACCAATGCTTTTGGATAATCTGATGAAAATTACAGTTAACTTTAATATTGTGAACACTTATTACAATTTAAAACCGTTTTCCATATGAATATATTTTAAAATATAATTTATTACTGTGATGGCAAAGCTGAATGTTCAGCATCATGACTCCAGACTTCAGTGTCACATGATTCTACAGAAATCCTTCTACTGTGCTGATTTGCTGCTCAAGAACATTCACTATCAATGTTGAAAACAGTTGTGCTGAATATTTTTGTGGAAACGTGATACTTTTTTTGATATTCTTTGCTGAATAGAAAGTTTAAAAAACAGCATTTATTTCAATAAGATATCTTTTGTAAAATTATAAATGTCACTTTTTATCAATTTAATAAATGCATTTAACTAGGGCTGGAACAACTAATTATTTGGTAATCACTTAATATGTAGATTACTTTTTCAATTAATCTCATGAAGAAAAGCAGCTCACTTTTTGCCCTCTGCTATTCTATTGTCCATAGAAATGGGTTATTCATTATTCATTGCTGTAAATCGATGGGTTTCCCAAGCACAGCAGGCAGATACGACTAATCGTTGTTGTTGATTATTTTCATTGTCGTTAATAATCAATTTGATCAATTAGTTGTTGCAGCCTTACATTTAACATACAATAAAACTTTTGGAATTGTCATGTACGTAGTCAGGAAATCCAAATCTCAAATAATGGTTTAGTTCAAAATGTGTTCTGATGGCCTGCCAATATCAGAGAATTCCTCTAACTGATTCACGTTCCCATACCTGTTTCTCCACGTGCTCCGCGGGCCACCCCTGCACATGTTTGATGAGGTTCTCATTGAAGTGCGCGGCCAGCGTGGGTGTGAAGGAACATGTTGCTCTGCCTGGGGCTGTGCCAGCAGGTACTGAACCCGGGGGCATCGCTCCGCTGACTACACCTGGTCCTTGACCACCACCGCCACCGCTATTATTACTGCTGCTGTTACTGCCCATGTGGTTTGAAGCTGGAGATGGACTTCTCTGACTGCTGCAAATCACAAACAGTGGATGGGTCAATGTCTTTCTAAATTTTTTGGAAAAGCAAAACTACTTTGTCTGCACCAGGTCTTTACAAATACATTCATTTTAATGTGATCCTAGAACACCAAAAGCAGCATTACCACAAACAGCCAGAAGATGGCAGTCAACCACCACAAAACAAGCCACTTTAAGCAACAAATATGGCTGCTGAGGCATGCAGTGGGCAGTAAATACCCATAAGCCTTCAATAAACCTCAGTGAAGTTCTGATGGATCTGTTTAATCACTTCCAAATGTCTTATGTCACCTCTGTCTCTGCAGCGTCCGTGGAGAATTGCCGTTGTCGTGATGCTTGTCTGTGGGGTGGGACTGCTGGGACGAAGGTGGAGGGAGAGAACTGGACTTAACTGTCATAACGTTCATCTGAGAAAGAGAGGGAGAGTGTGTTACAAAACCATAGTTTCATTTGACATCCGTCATCCCATTTGGCCGCTGTATACCTTGGTCTGTGAGGAGACTGGCGTGGTGCTGAGGGGCGGTTTGAGGGAGGCTGTGTTGGTCTGTGGCGTGCTGATTCTGGGAGACACGTACGACCGAGGAGAGGAAGCATCTGATGTCAGAGACATTGGAGACTGGCTGGATTGCTGGGCTACTCCACAGGACAAATGAGAGAGGAGAAAGAGATAACGTGAAAAGATATAGTACCTTAAGTAATCACAACAGGCATGTCTGTTGGTAACAAATGCCGTCCTGGCTCTGATTCCAATCTAGTTTTGCACACTGTGCAGTGTTATGATTAACTAAGACTAAGATATTTGTTGACTGAAAAAGCTGAAATATAAATATTAGATAAAAAAAAAAAATGAAATGAAAATTGAAATGTTGCCATGGCAACTAACTGAAATAAGTTGTGTTGAAGCGCTAAAATATTTATTTAAAAAAAAAAAGTCAAAAGCACAAAATTAAAAAAGTTAAACTGAAATTAAAATTAGAGTAATCGAATGTTCACTAATAATACAGATTGACTAGTAAAGTGTTGTAATCAAATTTAGCATATTGAATCTTCCTTTGTACCAAAACCTGTTGTAAGCAACAGCTATATATACTTTCCCATTGAATTCCTTGTATAAATTTCACAAATACAAATGAATGCTTTGTGTGGAACTGTGGACAAGTGACATTGAAGACATGGGAGATGGTGTGTGTGTGGTTTTAGGCACATTTGGTTCTCAGCAGGAGTCATTTCTATCATTATAAGAACAGAAAGTGGTAAAACTTTATTTTTAACGTTGGAAAGAAAATGTGAAACATACCACTAGACGTGCTGATTTTAGGTAATATGATATATCACGATAATGAATATGCACAATATTGTTATCGTGAGCAAAATACCATGAATTATTACGAGTTATTCAAATTATGCTTTCCTCATCAACCGTATAAAATGCACAACAGCGCTGTATGCTAGTCAACGAGGCACAAGCACTGATGTAGGGCTGGGCGATATATCGCATGCGATTGTCACGCGCATTTCGTCAGTAAAGCCGGTTCCCTGATTACCGCCAAATCGCCATCACCTGCTTTCAAATGGAGCGGCATTTAATAGACAGTTGTAGATCACTGACAAGCTACGCAATATCACGTTAATTTCGCAGATGAATTCACCTCCGTTTTGGGTGAAGCGTCATAGCAGTGTTTGATCGTGAATAAAACAGCTATTGACCAATCAGAATCAAGGACAGGAACTAACCATTTTACAATGTTCAGTAAAACTTAGTGACATAAGGTTTCATTAGTTAACATGTTAATTCATTATAACCAAACAATAAAAAATGCTTTTATTTTATAGCATTTATTAGCATTTAAAATAGCATTTATTAGTCTTCGTTAATGTTAATGTTTAATAACATTACTAAAAACAAAAGTTGTAATTATTATTTAAATGGACCTAAAACTAACAATGATCAGTTGTATTTTTTAACTAACATTAACAAAAAAAACAAAAAACAAAATGTAGCTCATTCTTAATCTTAATGAATAAATAACGAGACCCTATTGTAAAGGGCTACCTGTTGAGTTCAGTTATTTTTAGAGATGCTCCGATCAGCATTTTTGGGGCCGATCACCGATTACCAAGAT
The DNA here is from genome assembly GCF_024489055.1 of Chanodichthys erythropterus. Classification (NCBI taxonomy): domain Eukaryota; kingdom Metazoa; phylum Chordata; class Actinopteri; order Cypriniformes; family Xenocyprididae; genus Chanodichthys; species Chanodichthys erythropterus. The sequence goes on from NC_090239.1 coordinate 16,736,257, forward strand.
CATGATCTGCCGATTGCCGATCACTGCCGATCACAGAATGGCAGGGGAATGGGAATCTTTTATCTACAATCTAGCAGAGTTTGCACCATTTGTAGAAAAGAAACTAACTCTAAATTAACTGTATTGAGAAAAAAAAACTTAGTTTTGGATCTGATATAGTTGAGGAACCAAAAAATAAAATAATGTAAGCTACTGTATGCCAGTGCCATCCTTCCTAAATAACAAAGCAGAGAAACAAGGAGGCCAAGCAGATAGTTACCAACCAAATGAATTCCATAATTCTGAACGTGACATCTTCATACTATCCTTGCTGTATGGTTCACATCGTTTAAATGCATCACTCAAGCCTCGTTTACACTGCACGCGTGTGCGGTGCAGCTACCGGAGCTGATACGCGGCCACTCTAGTCAATGCTCGTGTTTACACCAGCCGCGCTGCTTCGCTAAAGATAAGCGACTCGCCTATTTTTGACGGACGCCGCGTCCAAGACGCGCAGCTCAAATACAAAATAAAGACGTAAAGTTAGCCGTTTGCAATGTATGTCGTGATGAAATCCCTCGAGGTGGAAGCAAGCAACGTCATTTTAACACCACTAACATGATTAGGCACCTTAGAACACGCCATACAACTGAATATGCCGAGTATGAGAAACTAAACCAGCCGAAGCCAACAACATCCCCATCCCTCAACCAGCAGACTGTGTGTGAAGCCTCGTTTACACTGCACTACATTGCAAACGGCTAACTTTACGTCTTTATCGGACACTTTGAAAAACTTCCAGACGGGAGAACTCATGACAAGCTCCGCTCTGCTGTTGTGTACCTGTTCGCCATGCATGCACGTGTGAAAAAGTCGCGCGAGTAATTTACGTCACGTGATCGGCTTTTTTGATCGGCGCTTTTGGGGTTCGCCGATCAAGCTATTTTTAGCCAATATCGGCCGATCATGATCGGTGGCCGATCAATCGGAGCATTACTAGTTATTTTTGTTAAAAGAAAGAGTTCTTAAACCTGACAGTATGACAACTAGGGCTGCAACTAACGATTATTTCAATAATCGATTAATCTGTCAATTATTTTTACGATTAATCGATGAATCGAAAAAAACCCCCCATTAATTTCCAACCTTTTATTCAGAAACAGAACTGACAGTACAAATTCAGTGCAAAAAATCCTCAGAACGTGCAAAAACAGGTTGCTCTTTTAACATCCCTGAGCTGTTAAAGTAATAAACAAAAAACAAATGAACTAACACAAAAAAAATATACACATGTATGCTTTACATCTGCCAAATATAGTTTTTTTAAAATAAAGTGCACAAAAAGATGTATATTTTTGTTTAAAGGGATCTGAGCTGTCAGAACAATACATCTTTTTTTTTAAATAAATAAAAATAAAAATCAGAAAACTTAACAGGATTTTTTTGAACGATAGAACTTCTCTACACTACACTCATTCCCAAATATATTTGTCAACAATAACCGATATGGGACAAAGCACAGAATACATGACAACAGATCAGTGTTAATTTTGACAGCAAATTTTTATTTAGTTCATTCTTTTGTCTAAAATGCCATTCAGTTTTAATCATGTTTTAGTCATTTGAATTGTTTTAGTAGTTGACTAAATATCAAAAGATTTTAGTTGACTAATCTAATGGGTTTAGTTAAATTGTAATGCATTAAGAATTTCTCTAAAATTTCCAAACCCATTATATACACTCCTGGAGAAAACATCTACTGTATTAACCTATTAATATGAATAATATTAAAATGTGAACATGCAATACAGACACAGATTTAACTGCTGTGACAAAAAAAAATCTTATAATTAAATAAAACAACTCCTCCTAAAGAACACAATGTCTTTTCAATGAATGATATATGCATTCTTTATAACACCTTGCATACAACATTCCTTATGGATTAAATAATAAATAATAAATCCTTATTAAAGCTAAAGAGCAGTGAGTGATTTTCTCTGTCTTTTGTTATTTGATTAATATTAACCCTTTCGAGTGCGGGTTTAAAATATTCTAACTGTCCCCCCAGAGTGAGTTAAGGCGACCGTTATTTTAGAACGTTTGCCTTTAATGTTTCCATAGCGACGCGTCTTGCGTGTCACGAGTGCTGAACGCAGCCACAATAATAATAATAACACTGTATGACAGATGGATCGCTATTATTTTGTTTTCCTTGTTTATTACAAATATTCACAAACTTGCTTACTCTCCGCTCTGCTGTTTATTTATTTATTTTTGCTCCGCTCTGCTTCGCGCTCAACCGCGCTTTTTTATACTCAAACATCTCCGTGTCTTATTGAGAGGCTTAATAGTCGTGCGACAACGAATCGATAATGAAATTCGTTGCCAACTCTTTTAATAATCGAATTTTATCGATTCCTTGTTGCAGCCCTAATGACACTTTTTCTGCAATTTATTTCAATACCGTGATAAAAGCTTAAGCAATTATCGCAACATGGAAATATGATACTGTCACGTGCTTACATGCAACACTATCTGAGGTTATTAACAGGCTAACAAACAAACTTCAACCTATAATTTTTCTGAATAAAAACATGGATAACAAAAAGGTGACAGCATTCATATTACACATCGAGATTTTGTACATTCATGCACAATAGTCTACTTTTCAAATTGCTTTCCATATAAGCTCTGGGGTAATTTATTTATTTTTTTAAACATGTTTAAGCAACGGAAATTGTTCATTTAATTTTTCAAAAGAAAAGTATAGCCCGAAATTTGAAAATTTAACTTAAATATAATTTTTGACATTTAAAAAAAAAAAAAATTGCAACAATGATTAACACACAGGAGCATTTGAAAGCTGATAGACACCTGCTTTGGAAAGCTCCCGTGTGCATCTGTGTAAAGCACTCTGTGAAGAGTGTCAAAGATGTCCATTTACAACAAGTTTTTGAAACGTTGATCATTGTAGCCAATCACAGACATATCTGATGAGCGCGTGAACAACAGCCAATCAGAGTTGTTTACGAATTCCCTCAACAATGCTCAAAGCATCACATTTTTAAAATTTCAGTACCAACTTGGTATTGTAGTCTGTACTTTTGACAACACTAAGTAGTTAACTACTTAGGTAATTAACAACAATAACTGAAAATACACATAAGATTTACATTTACATTGATTTTAACATTTTAAAGTTCTGCTATAGAGGACTATCGAAATGCCAATATAGAAATATCAACAAAGCACAGAAACACTATAGACATTGAACCCTAATTTCACCACAGTACGAGTTTTATCCATCGACATTGTGAATATCTGAAAACTAATGCTATAATACATCTGATCCCATTTCATATAAAATTCACTGTGGCAATGATATAAAGTGCTATATTGAGTCTAAATATATCCATGCATTACTATAAGTGACAAAGAAACAAACAAGACTGCAACATAAGAAAAATTAAAGAGGCATGCTTGATATTCAAAAAAGTTTAAAAAAGAAAAAGGAATAAACAGAGAACAATTCAGTACTGGCACACTGACAGCTGCTTTCTGTGCATACACAGCCAAATTGACTTCTCTTTCGAAGATTATTGCACTTAAAAGGTCAAACACAAACGTGTCAAATGCCTATCTTGCAAGTATTCACATAAACACAACTGGTTATGATATCTATCATTACCGTGAAATAAAATGACTGATGTTGCTCACCCCTATATTATACACACAATCTATATTCAACATGCAATTTAGACATTGCCAAATAACAACTGCGGCATAACAAATCCATACACAAAGCTACTTTTGTTAAAACCAAAAATCATTACTGAAGCCCACGTGGCTCACCATTATCTGCTAAGACAGCAGCAGCCAAGCCTGTGTGTGTGATCCTTGTTAAGCTACCAACCCCATCTGCTAACTCAAGGAAGCTGACTCAGAACCCCACAGCTGACATGAGTCAACAACACAAGCAAAGCAATCTCACACCAACAACCAATCAAAACCATGAGCTCAAGTTATAAAGTTCAAGATCAGGTCACAAAACAGATCTGACCCTAAAACCACATGTGACAAAGAAATTTAATTTGGACTGCATTGTAGCACAAATAAAAAAAAACAGCAGGTTTTCAGAGTAAGAAGTAGAAGCAGCACAGTGTGTGTGTGTACCTTGGTTGGATAGTTGAGTAGCCTGGGAGAGCAGAGTTGTGATGTTGAAGGCAGACGGACCAGCAGTCAGGATCTTATGGAGCATGGACTGCAGTGAAGCCTGAGTTACTGCAGCCGTGAGAACTACAGAGACAGAGAATACAGAGAATGAAGCGAGAAAGCAAGGACAAAAGGTGAAGACAGGAAGCTGTCAAAAAGAAAACAAAACCTAACAGTACTGAAATCATTCAGAGTGATAGAAGGTGTCTGCAGGAAAAGTCCTCTTTACAAAATGCTTTTGGTGCCTGTCTTTTCAGTCATTAGCAAAAGTCTGAAAAGTCTTTAAGTTCATCTCCTTTGACATGTCTTTTTGAATATGGTTATATAAATTCAATGTAGGATCGTCCCGCTAAGAGCAATGCTTCTGAATGCAAAAGCATGCTTATATCACATCCCATTAGAAATGTATCTGAGCTGAAAACAGCCTAATTATGCAGGGGTTCCAATCAGTCGAGTACTCGATAGATAATGTGTTAATGTACTGACTGTTAAACTGTAGTTGATTTTGAAAACAAAAGAGTTTTGCACATTCCAATCACCTGTCAAAATATTGGATCTTTAAATAATGGATTATTTAAAAAAAAAATATATATATATATTATTTATTTAAATTACAATGCAAATTTAAAAATTACCTGGGAAAACTTTTAGCAATATTTACTTAATTGAGAAATACCTCACAGCTACAACCTTATTTTGACATTTACACTACCGTTCAAAAGTTGAGTCCGTAAGTTTTTTTTGAAGTTTTTGAAAAGAAGTCTCTTATAAGCATGAGACTTTTCAAAAACTTCAACAATCTTTCAGCTGCATTCATCAGTTGAAACACACAAAAAAACCCACTACGAAATATTACTACGATTTAAAACAACTATTTTAATATATTTTAAAAATGTAATTTTATTCATCTGAAGACAAAACGGAATTTTCAGCATCATTACTCCAGTCTTCAGTCACATGATCCTTCAGAAATCATTCTAATATGCTGATTTGATGTTCAAGAAACATTTCTTTTTGTCAATAAATTTTGCTCAACTGCAGGAAAAAAAAAACCTTACTGACCCAAACTTTTGAACGATAGTGTATATTTAACTTTCAATATTTTTTTTTTGATTCGTTAGATAATAGTGAAATTTCACTGATACTGGTATCATGACAACCCTAGGTCAGACAACATATTAAAGTTTCAGTTTCAAGTGTAGTGACTGAGAACTGAACACCTTTCGACTAGGGGTGTAAATATCAATACACGTGAATATCGCGATATTATGTTTGGCGATACTGTATCGATTCTCAACACTATCGATATTTATTTATTTACATCCAAGGTTCGTGGCTGTGTGTTCGGTTTAAACCACGGACTGTATAAAATCCAACAGCTAGATGGCAGCGTTATCTCAGAACGTAAACTGATGCGGAGCCGGAGAAGCACGAGGTGCATCAATAGCGTTAGCATTAGGAAACCCAGCTCACAAGATGATAGAATTATTCATCTTCCGCTCCATACAGAACTGAAGTGTGGACTCATTTTGGCTTTAACTATAAAGAAGCCACTAAGGAGATCGACAAGAGTCAGTTGTTTGCAAAATACGCCATTTTAAATTTGAATCTGAGAGCTCAATTAACATCCTAACGCGATACATGCTGCCGAGAGGGACATATACATAGAATATGTAGTAACGTTATGCACTGCACGTTTTCCTCTCAGTAATAAAATAAACACTCAACAAAAATGACAGCGGTGACAGCATAAAGAAAGCATCTGATCATAGCGATGTGAATATGTTTGCACCAGCTCTGTTCAGCACTTCAGTGAAGGCACATTTATTTAAAAGGCACTTTATGCATTAGACTGCTTTTACAGCAAGCAGCTTTACAGTATTAAATATAAAACAAACAGACATTCAGTGATGAAATGGACTATACACTAGTTGTTAAATAGTTTAGAAATTAAAAACTGTTATACTGTGAACTTTTAAAACATATACACCTAAAGAATCCTGCAGTCACTTTACTATTTTCCCTTAGATTGCACAAAATAGTGATAATTATATTGTATTGATTAAATAAAATAAAAGTTGTTTGTAAGGGTTTATGCATATGGCAGACCTGCCAACCTTGGAAAACCGGGGGGGTATTATTATTTTTTTTTTAATTTTTTAAAATATTACACAAAGCACACAAACCCATCTTCTTTAATCTAATTTTGACTGTTGAAGTTTTTTTAATTTGACAATTAAAAATTTTACTACACCTGCTCAAAAGCATTTTTTTAATTCATGATTAATCTTGCATTGCATAATGTGTGCTTATACAAACCACAAGTAAATCACATTCATATATTTAATATGGACAAAATTTTTTGTTTGCAATTTCATACAACTAACCTGACAGTTGAGTCGTTCATACAGGTTTTGTAATGAAAACTAGTCTACAATTAAGAAACCCTTAGAAAATAGTAAACATTGAGTTTACATATGATTCATTTAAAATACTTAATTTATTATTCCAATATCCAAATATGATAGAAACCCTTTTTTTCTGTGGGATTTAGTATTTGTAGCGTGCTGTCTTTGAATTATAAACAAGACAAACATTCGCTGAATAAAACGCATCGAGTATTCAAGAATATCAAGAAGTTAGTCATATAACGAGGGGTTGTGATAACTAAAGCGTCTGTCATTTACCAAATCTTAAAAACACGGGTGGATAGTTAATCTTTTCTGACAAAAAAAAAAAATAACACAAGCAAGAACAAATTTTAAACCCAACATGGCAATTTTCATTTTACCTCTCTGTGCACGCACGCGTTTGTGTTTATGAGAGAGGGCTCGCGCAGCATTGAGACAACGGTCATGTTAAATGCATAAGTAACTAATGTGCTAGTTTTCATACAAAATAAATAGGCTATGTAACAATTAGATTCTTTAGTAAGTATTAACACAATAACGCAACACATGTAGGCTATATATGTTTCTCAACACTGAGAATAAATAAATAAACGCCTGTTTCTCCAAACTCGCGCTTGTCAGTCAGTCACACATCACAACATTTTCATAATCAGCGATTTCAATTTTATTTAGATTTGTTGTTCAACATTACTTGTACATTGTATACTTGTTTACCTTAAGGTGTCAGAAGTACCATGACTGCTGTATTGTCCTCGCTTGAGAATTCAGTCACAGACGGCGGGAGTGGAAGGAGGGATCGAGCGGGATTTTGTATTGCTGTCGATTTGCAGTCTCTTTTTATTGATAGGCTGTACACATGTCAATCATCCCCTCTCGCTATTTAGGGAAATTAATCCAGCGCTCAGATTGGTCGAACTCTTTTGCTGGATTTGAGTACTAGGCGTGCACAGAGGAGTCACCGGGTTTTTGCGTAGTATAGAATGACAAATCGTACCAGCGTACTTTGAGGTCAAAATGCGTACATGTTGGCAGGTCTGATATGGTGCTGTGTTCTTTAGGAAGTTTTTTCTAAAATTACATCCTTTTTCTAAATAACAAAAAAACAAAACAAGAAATATCGCCTTTCTTACAGTATCGCAATATATCATATCGTAACCCCTGTATCGTGATACGTATCATATCGCCATATTCTTGGCAATACACAGCCCTACTTTCAACAAAGTACTTTACCACAGCTTCAACTAGAGGAGGCGTGATCACTACAACTAGTTAAATTCCAATATTCATGCATTTTGGAGGAAACGATGCAGCAGTCCTGGCACTGGATCATGCAAATGTCACCGTTTACACACATGCAATATGCAGCGGTTAGAGAGCAAACTCTAATCCAGACTATTTGGACCGAATTTCTCATTTGTCCTGGCTCCAGCTTGGAGAATCAGCGGGTAATTGTGTATCATAGTTTGCAAATGCGGCCAATGATGGAAAGCGAGAAACAATGACATGCTCACAAATGGCAATTCACACAGGCCATGTTCAAGAAGCAGAAAAGCTATGATTCATCTCTGACATGTGAAGTTAAGAGAGGAAAAGCAGATGCAAGCCCAGCATGCACAAGTACATGAGCAATTATATACACCTGCTTGAGTGGTACAATAAACCCAACAAGAACAAAGCAGCAAAACCTACACTTGCTAACACACCACATTAAAGTTTTAGTGGCTAAAGCTCAAAGGTTACCACCATCACCACAGTACCATAAGCAAGGTTTTTAACCTCAGGTTCCTCAAGTGGGACTGTCCCTATAATGTTTTGGAGCAGACAGCTTCAGTGGTTCATGTCCTATTCATTCAGTAAGATGCAGTACGCTTACCTTCATTAATCTTGGCCATGTCTACACTGGCGTTGTTCAACTGCAGGGCCGTTTGCAGAGCGGGGAGAAGCTGACGTAAGAGGGAGGGGTCTTGCAGAAGAGTGGGTGGGGCCGGCGACTGCATCACCGGAGAAACCGGCACTGTAGAGCCAGAGGCGGCGCTGGCTGAGTTGGCCACGCTTAAGCCAGACACAGCAGCAGAGGAAGAAGAGGGGGTGAGTGAGGAAGGCTTCTCTGTGGCAATCGAAGACTCTGTTCATAGGGGAAAAAGATATTTAATGATAAGTTAATGATGTTCAGTAGGGATGGGACTGAGAATCAGAGAATCACAATCCGATTCAAAAACATTTCTTGATCTATATTTTTGTATCAACTTCGAATATCAAATTTATTTCAGCAATGACTTGTATAAGTTCTTTTTATAAAATAATTACAAACTAATAAATCAAAACAATTGCATCATTAGTTGCAGCCCTAATGTATATGACACACTTATAATGCTGAAAGCATTTAATTTCTTGTGTGTGTTCGGGAAGTTGTGTTATATACTGAATTACATAATAGACGTTACCATATCATCACGATTAATACTGCGAATTCCAATTATTGTAATGTGACAATCGGGTATGGATATCTAAATCAGAGAAAATCATGCAGAGGAGAATATTTTTTTCTCCCAAACGTAACATTTAGCCGGTGCTGTGGGGAAAGAAAAAAAAAAATGCCTCCAAACTCTAAATTAGACTGTGGTCGTGTGGTTTTCATAAAATCTCAATCTGACACAGAGCAAATAAAAAAAAAAAAAAAAAAACACTATGAAACACAGCATGTTGAAAGAGTCTCAGTAGCTAATTCAGGTTTTGCCCAAGGATACCCAAAATATTTACAATCAAGAAGATATCACCTGAAAACATCTTATAGACACAGTTCATTCAAAAACTGGAAATGAGAGCATGTTCATCTGTTGTGCATTCAGCTTAAGCTGAGCTCCACTGAAGCACCTTGTGAGAAACACGTGATGAGCGTAAAAATGGAGCAGTTAAACTGTATTTTCATTGTTTAATAATTGCTGCATACGTCAGGATCTAAAAATAGCCCACGATTCCCAAGGCTGGCAACATGGCGAGAGGCTACTGAACATTTCTTAACAGGTGCCCTCAGAACAAGCGCCCTGAGCTGCTTTAAAAACAATTAAGAGACTGCGCACACAGCTTCTCATCATGAAAACACAGCAAGCTTTGTACTTAAATAGAAGATAAAAAACATTACAGCCTCATTTCTACAAATCTGCCTGTTCTGTGATGCGAAATGCATATTGAAATATTTTTAATAAAAAGAATCTACATATGAAATCTCCCTATAATACGGCCGATAGTTTTTTTTTTTTTGTTTTTTTTTTAAAAGAGAAGGGACATACTCTTCTCATAAAAAATACATCTCAGCACAAGCGCATTACTACTTCACATCACATGAGACACTAATTGAATTTTTGCTGTTGAGAAAGACATTTTTAGAGTCGTTGGATCCTGAGCATCTACATTAAAGTTATTAAAAAGTGTGTTAATTTTGACAGCAAATTTTGATCTAATTTTAGTAATAGTCTTTTGATTTAAATATTAAGTTTGTCATATTTTAGTCATCTGAATTGTTTTAGTTTTAGTCGACTAAATCTACATTAAATTTAGTTGACTGAAATCTAACAGTAAATAAGAAACAAAAATAAACTGTGTATTTGTCCTTTCAAGCATGATTAGACATGAAAGAGGAATAAATTCAGCACTCATGCACTGTCAGAGGCGGCTTTCACAGAAAACAGTTACAAACCCGAGTTCTTTCACGTCTTGCGCTTGAGTAGTTTAAAACGGCTTTATTGCTTAAATTGGAAAAACACATGCAAATGCAGTGTTTCCCATACATTGATTTATTTGCGGCGGCCCGCCACAATATCAATATAGATTTCAGTGCTTCCCACTCATTAACTAGACTGTGGCGGCCCGAAAATATATTTAAACTTCTCATAATAACATAAAAGGTTTTAATGTCGTGTTTTACGCCATTGCTGTCAAACTAAAATTGAAAACATGGTAAGGCTTTGTGTCCTTATCAAATTGCAAAGACGTAATGTGCGTTTGCGACGCACACTTCGCTCACGCGATCAGCTTCGCGTCTCAGTTCACAGTAGAGAATGAATGCAGTGAACTCCATCTCTGCCTGCATGGAGTTTAGCATGCATATGGGAATGTAGCAGGCACCAGTTACACATTTTCACATTTGCATAGTTGACGATTACAGAATTTCACTAGATTTGTAATGAGACAACTGTAAACTTGTTTTCCACGAAAATAAAAGCTCACGTTTATCTCTTTCAAGTATAGAAATTAGGACATAACTAATTATGATAGTTTCATTTATTTTTTTGTGCATTTACAATATATGGCTATTACTGTCATAGGGATAATATTATATTATTATTTTTATGTAGTATAATGTAGACACTATCTCACAATTAAAAGAGGGTTAAGTCCCCTGTAAAGTTCAAGTACAATTCAATGCACAGACTGTTTTGTTTGTTCAATTTGCACATTGAAAATGGTTTAGAGCTCTAATTTTGAAAAGCGCACCAGATTAATGAATTTAACTTTAAAATGTACAAAATTTTCTTATGGGGGGCATGCCCCTGGACCCCCCTAGAGGGAGAAAGGTCCAGCCACCAGTTTCACAAAATCCTGTGGGGAAACACTGTATTTGGTGACACATTTTTGCTTTTATTATTTTTACCCGATCAACTCGCATCTAAATTTCCAGCCCTTGCATTAGCTCTACTACTAGATATACATTAATGGAGATGAGAAATAAAAAACCTGCCCTGTACAGCTATGATTAGCTCTTCGTCCATCTTGGTTGAGATTTCAATGTTGTTATGGAAAGGCCGAAGCTGACTGGATGGTTCTTGTCACATGACCTGCAGTGCGCTTGCAGCATTCTGACAATGTGAGATTCTCATCTCACTGTGGTGTAGACATGTCTGGGAAAAATGAGCATGATGCTTTTTCTCCATTGAGCTTGCTTGTCATGCATAGACATTTTACATAAATTTGAGTGTGCAAAAAACGTGACGCTAACGGCCCCTAACTAGTGGAAAATCTCCCCTCACTCTACGTGTTTCATACCTGCTCATAACTACAGCTGAAATCTGAAGTATAATTTAAAATGTTCATAATTCAAGGCAAACACAGAGCATTTCATTTTCAGCAGCATTCATTAAGAAATTTGACCATTTGATTCATAGATTAAAGGATTAGTTCACTTTCAAATTAATTTCCTGAATTTACTCACCCCCATGTCATCCAAGATGTTCATGCCCTTCTTTTTTCAGTCGAAAAGAAATCAAGGTTTTTGATGAAAACATTCCAGGATTTTTCTCCATATAGTGGACTTCAATGAGCCCAAACGGTTGAGGGTCAACATTACAGTTTACAGCGATCCCAGACGAGAAATAAGGGTCTTCTCTAGAGACGCCATCGCTCATTTTCTAAAAAAATAAAAAAATAATAGTAATTAAAATTGTATACGTTTTAACCATAAATTCTCATCTTGAACTAGATTTCTTCTTCTCCATTTGAATTCCAGCAGTGTAGACTCTGCTAAGTGTATTACTGCCCTCCACAGGTCAAAGTTTAAACAGAATTCCAATAAAGAAGAAGAAGAGAGCTAGTTCACGATGAGCATTTATATAATAAAACGTATATAATTTTTTGAGCGATGGTTTCTCTAGATAAGACCCTTATTACTCGTCTGGGATTGTGTAGACCAACCATTTGGGCTCCATTGAAGTCCACTGTATGGAGAAAAATCCTGGAATGTTTTCATCAAAAACCTTAATTTATTTTCGACTGAAGAAAGACATGAACATCTTGGATGACAGGGGGGTGAGTAAATTATCAGGAAATTTTAATTTGAAAGTGAACTAATCCTTTAAGTAGGTAATTTCAAATGGAACACTTAGTTTTTTTTTTTTACTGTCTTATGGGGTTTTGTTAGACAAGTCATGTACCAAATTTCCGTTTAAACGTTAATGAAATTAGTTGGGGCATATATCCTTAAGTTAGGGTGACCACCATCGAACAAACCAAATGTGGGACCATTACTAAGTTTGTGTGGGACAATGTGGGACATGTTTCCAACACTAAAACACAACCTGAAGCTGTTATATAATGTCTATCTAACTTAATTACAACATTTGTATTCTGCCTTTCAGCTGATAAAAATACTTTGTTCTTAGTTCCTTCCAGAAAACACCATTACACCACAATGTATGTCTTTATTTTACATGTCATTTAAATTAAATATCACTGACCCTAAAGGCAGCAGGCATCATGCAGATAACTATTTTTGAATTAGGTGACCACATTTCTGAAATGAAAACTGGGGACATTTCCTATTTTAGGTGAACAAAAATCTCATTTGTAATCTATTTAAAAAACAGGGACAATACATTTTTTCATGTTTTTGTTTTTATTTGTTGTGGGTTCCTTAAAGGCTATTATTACATGAATGATTATGATTTAGTTTTATTATTAGGATTTGCTCTGGTTTAAATACAACCAAAAAAAAAAAAAAAAACCTTTTACACGATTAATAGAAACCACTGTAAAAGCAGTTCTAAACAATACTGTTATAGCCTAACATTCGTGTGACTTTACAAAAACATATTACATTTCAAAAATAAAACAAGCCTATAAGATGATAAATATTTAAACAAATATGTTTTAACATTATTGAATTTAATACTTTAATTTTCACATGCTGTTTTTAGCTACTGCACAGAAATTAGGCTACAACTGTTTTATCTTTTAACTAATTTTAACTTATTTTGCATTTTAGACATTATTTTATTTTTTATTTATTCATATCTGAGTGTACCTTCACCACATAGTTAAGATGTGTGTGGAAATTGCTGCATTATGACTGCAGAACTTGACTGTGGACGTTTAAAATCTGCACCCTGTTGAGGCCCTGTTATAAAACATACAAACAGTTTCAATAGTTAGTATGTTACTAACCTTGAAACGGATAACGACTGCCTTCAGGGTTTCTACACCTTTTGACAAATGAATTCTTTCACAGTCTTTTGTGATTATTGGATAAGGACTTTTAAAAATCAAATAAAAATTCAGAATGATTCTTTAATGAATCCTTTAGACTAATTTGTGTTCTGGCTTGGCTGATTCATTGGGAGGAAAAAAAAGACTCAATGATTCATACAAAATTGTAGATTGCTACGCTTGCACGCAATTTTACTCAACCAAAGAGCAATTTCTAATTGAAGAAATACAGAGTAGTGTTGCACGATATACCGGTACTAGAAAGGTATCGCGATACCCTGCTTTTAGAAACGGTACGGTTCTTCATTTTATTAGTACCGGTACTTTGAGTGCCAGCTGTATTTCCTAATGTGCGACAGCAGGGAGCAGTGTGTGTGCAGCGCGCTGCTTCTGAGGCACATTGAGTGCGTGTTTATTCCTGTCAACTGCGCAACGGCAGATGCACAAAGCAAAATATGGCATTATTTTGCTTACATTGCCGACAGTCAGGGCAAGCCCACGGACACCACAAAGCCCGTCTGCAAAATACGTTACAAAATAACGCAAGCGAAGGGAGCATCCAACTTGCCAAACATCCCGATTTGTACAGAGAATTTAAAGAGCGACAGGTTAGTGAATGTGATACCAGCGTTATGTTTATGCTCTCAAAAATTAAATGAGTGTTATTTATATTACTCATGCAAGCAGACATCCGCAAAGAGGTGTATTATTGAGTCTAATAAGTGATATCTGGTTGCTAAAATAAAATTAATTTTAAAAAACAAATATGTGAAGGGACTATACAATTATATTAAACCAATTTATGCTTTAATAACATTGCTCTAATTATTTACAGTAATCAATATTCTCACTGTCAAAACACTTACATGCAGGGCTTGATGACAGCCACTCCCACTAGCCACTTTGGCGAGTTGAATATAATTTAAGTTTACAGCCAAATGGTCGTCGAAGATCGTCGTAGCACAAAATTACAATCCAATCACACAATTCGTTATTTACATGCAGTTAGTGAAGGAGGGATAGGCGGAATTGCGCTGAATGACACACAACAGAAGCGCTCTCTCTCTCTCTCTCGCTCTCTCTCTCTCTCTGTCTGTCGCGCGCGCGATCAGTTTTCCACGCGTCTGAATAGTCAAATACACGTGCACACAGATGTCTAAATGTCCATCATGTGGAGTATCTCGCGTGAATACAGTCGGTTATGGCTTAAGTGGACGTAAACAGGTGGGTAATAACTGGATATTTGTCAGTTACGTCCATGCATTCAGCAGCCCAATTAAATAGGCCTGTCCATCATTAATGTTAATCAAACAACAAAACCTGTTAAATATGTTAAATAAACTTAGTGTATCTGAAAAAGATTATTTTTAATTTACTACTGTTTTTGTAATTTGCTTCTTTGTTCTTTTATATAGCATAACACAAATAACTTGTTCTCATACTAGCTCATGCTCATACATTGTCCACCTCTTGCCCACCTGTACATACCAGCTGATATAAAATGTAATCTTGATTTGGGTGGTCAGTCTGCATTTAAAAGTTTGAAAGTGTTTTAAATCTTCTAAATCAAGTAAAATGACTCAAAAGTAATTTAAGCATAAGAAAGTCAGCTTTAATCATATAAAATGTAATTTACCAACATCAAAATTGTGGCCAATAAAAATGCTAGCCACAGTTCTGTCATATGTTATTTATTTACTTTTCCTACTGTTTTAGGTTTTTGCCATAGTATCGTTTAAGTATCGGTATCGTGATACTGAAGTTGGGTATCGTATCGAAGTCAAAATTTTGGTATCGTGACAACACTAATACAGAGCATAACAAAAAATGTATTGTTCATTACAGAAATTTCCATGACTCAAGTCAAGGAAGCTAACATCTTTTCCAGGCCTGGAAAGTGATTTTAAAATTCCCTATTCTCAGGTTTTCCATGACAGTGGGAACTCTGTGCCTTAAACCTGCTGCTTAGCACCTGCTACCCTCCAACTGTTTTGATGTAGAAAACTAAACTCAGAAGTACTTCCGTGACTACTTTCAAATAAGAAAAATCGCAGCATGCGGCACAGGAGTCGTTCTGCATAAGGCAAAGACTTGCTGCTGCCTCCTACCAGCATGGACAAGGAGACCCTGACACTGCTTACGTGGGTGGTGCGGATAAGCAGAAGTCCGAGTCATAAAAACATTGCAAAAATCTCTGAATGTTGTTATTCTATAAATACAAAACCAATCTGTGATCATTTGTGATGTCAGTAATGACTCTGCAACAGCAAACCACTTGACAAACAAACCAAATTACATTATATACTTTCCCTCTAAATCACAAATGTCTCCAGCATCATTTGATACCTAAATATCAGTGTATCATCTCTATCTCTCTGTATGTCTACCAACAAAACACATAAAAAGTAACAACACTAGGGCTGGAACTAAAATAAATAAATAAATAAATAAATAAATAAATAAATAAAATCAATCGATTAAATCAAATCAATTTTTTTCTTCTCCCGGTTAATCTTCTATTGATTAATTCTTTGTTTAATGTAACTTAAAATAATAAACGTAAATATTCTGTGTGCTAACTTTTATCTAATGATATTACTTATCACAAAAGATAAGGTTTATGCAGTGTAGGCTCAATCAGGGAAAAAGGTGTCTACTATGGCTGCGTTCACAATCACTTTTGGGAATCTAGAGCAGCAACTGCTTACAACAATCCTGATGTTTTTTTCATTCAGGAGCTTAAAGTAGCTGCTTGAATATGTTCATTCAGCTGTATGAAAATACATCACAACTTTAAGTCAAAACCACATTCTAACTAACTAACTGACCGGTAATAGGAACAGTATCAAACAATTTTACCACGACTGACAGAGCATAATTAAATAAATGAGGTGCAAGTTCATCCATTAGATATTTTAAAGGATCAACAATAGCATTAAATGGTTGCAGAGTACATTTGAGCTGCACGTCTCACAGCTTCGCACTTATGGCAGCTCGTACAAACTGTATTCTGTATGAACGCAGCTGTATTAAAAGCACAAAATATGAGACTGACTACCGTATTCTAGTGCTGTGTAAAACTTCACTACAGTCCAAATGCTTACACTGCCGTCTCGTTGTTTTGAAGTAGGAGAGCCCCAGGATGTTTTCTTTTCAGATCCTCCTGCATAAAATTTATACTGCTGTGGTATCCCAATTTCAGAGGACCCTTTTATTTGGTGTTTTTTTTTTTTTTTTAAAAAGATTCCACACTTTAGATTGGGCTCGATATTTTCGTAGTAACAGCTGATTTTCTGCATGTCCGGCAGCTGCCATCATTGGGGAACATAAACAGCGCAATGAATCAACGCATTCCACGCAAATCAACTATCAGCGTAATCCATTACATAGATGCATCGTTACAGCCCTAACTTAAACCTTTTCAAAATGAGAAATCGCATTCCCTATGACAGGTCAACAAGAGTATAACTAAGAATCTACCGCTTGGAAAGTTCAATGTTATAGCATCCTGGGTAATAAGGTTTAAAGGGGTCATGAAATGGAGAATCAAAACATGCTTGATATTTACACATAAAAATGAAAAAAATATATGCAATATATATGCAATAAAAAAAAAATTCATTTTCTGAAAATCATTCTGAAAGATTCATAACTCAAAGCTAATTTCCCAGTTGTTTTCCACCCTTCTGAAATGCCAGGATTTGAAATCAACCCATTCATGACATCAAAAATTCTCTCTACATTCCCCTTAACAACATGTATATCAAGGAGGTGCGCTCTTAAAAAAAAAAAAAAAAACTCTGTCCAATCATAAAAGTGATATAAGCCGTAAAGACCAACTGACATTATTCTGTCCCTGAATATAGACAACTGCAACCCCAAAAACTAAGCATACCCTTCCAAAAGATCAAACTATTAGAAATGCATGGCTGACGTTTATTTTTAAATGATGTACCTGAGCGATTGAAAATGGTTTTGTTTGTTTGCAGCATTTTGAGAACAATTTGTTGTAAAATGACAGTTTTGAAATATGGTAGATTAGATAGATAGATGGTGGTAGATTATGATTTCACTTTTTTAACTTTAGTTAGTGTGTAATGTTGCTGTTAGAGCATAAACAACATCTGCAATGTTACGACGCTCAAAGTTTAATGCAAAGGGAGATATTTTCTTTTAAAGAGATATTTTCTTTTGTTGTTTAAGGGCTACATAAAACTACACACAAAAACGGCGTGTTTTTGCTCACACCCAAATAGGGGCAAATTTGACAAGCTATAATAAATGATCTGTGGAGTATTTTGATCTGAAACTTCAAAAGACACATTCTGGGGACACCAGAGAATTATATTACATCGTATAAAAGGGGCATTATTGGTTCCCATTAATCTAACTTAACCTAACTCAAACACATACGACTCTATTATATCTCTCAAGGGAGGGACAACTCCATTGTCCATCATCAAAAGTTACACATTCTGTGGGGGAGGGCTTAGACAGTATGAGTTCGCCAAGTTCACCAATCACATCAGTGGCCATTTACTTGCATTTCTGAAAGAGTTAACGTCCTTTGAAATGAAGTTTGACAGTGTAAAAATGAGGACGGAAAATGGTCACTTTTACAAATATTTTAACTTTTTTCAACAAAAATAACTTCATAAGCTGACCTCCTGACACATAAGATCTGAACGTACAACACCTTTAAGAACATAGTCTGAAGCCTAAACAACAGATTCTGGCCTTTGATTCAGAAACCAAAGTACTTCCATGGTCATGGAGATCCTGTATCACTTTTGAGATTACCCCAATAAAGTGGACTGCACTGACTTAAACAACCTTTACTGCAACATAACAGCTGAATGATGTGGGTTTTCAGACGCAGATACTTACTAGTGCTGGAGAAGCTGGCGGGTGTAGCCTGCATGGCTTCACGCCTATAGTCCCTGTCTTTAGGGAAACTGTTGACCACTGCAGCCATCTTGGTTGCCTCCTTCTGCCTTTGCTCTCTGAAACAGGAAGGCATTCACAAATGATACTAGCATACAAAGACAACAAAACCACAAGCTTTACACAGTGCAACAACACACTCTGGTATACGCCACATGACTGACATAGAAGAAAAAAGCCTCACAATGAGCCTAGCTGTTATGTCTCAACTTTTTGCAAGTCACTTCATAAGTGGAAACAAAGTGTGTTTCATTTTGCATCTGGAGCACATTTTAATTTCAGCACACATTGCTAATTTTTTTAGCTTACAGTTGTTTAATATTTTATTTAATAAATATTCACAAAATAAAACATAATAATAGATAATTATAATAATCAACTTGTAATAAAATAATAATAATAATAATAATAATAATGAAAAGTTATTATTATATAGTCATGTTGAATCAGATTTTGAGCCAAAATGTGCAGCCCTGCAAACAAGCACATCAACAACAACAACAACAACAAAAAAATATTAAGAATACATGGGTAGCTAGAGTACATGTGTGGTTCTCTACAGCAGAAGCAGTGCTACAATTGGGGTTGCAGCCCGGAGCCTATTTTTGTTATTCTGCATTAGTGTTCATTTCGTTAATGAAATCTATGACGAAAAATGTTGGTCAACAAAGTTTTTCCCCAGACTAAGACGAGACGATAAGGTCATTAAACAATTACTGTGACTATATCAAAATGCAATATTGTTGACGAAAAAAGAAGAGACTAAAATGTAGTTAAAGGAACAAAAACTTTTATTTTTGTTGAAAAAAACTAGACTAAAATGCTCAGACTAAAACTTGACTAAATAAAACCAGGACAACGTTGACACGCAAATTCATTATTTCAAATGTAGCCGTGCAGCAGGCACGCTCATAATGGAAGCAACACGGTCGCGACGCGCATGTGGTCCATTTTCCTGGCGCATCGAGATTAAAAATTCTCAACTTTTCAGAATGCCGCAAGCGCACCGCAGGTCATGTAACAAGAACCAACCAATCAGCTATGGCCTTTCCGTAACAAAACAAAGCTCAGCCGAACAGCTGATTATAGCTGTACAGGGTGGGTTTTATTTCTCATCTTCATCAACATGTATATAGTAGTAAAGCTAATGCAAGGGTTAGAAATCAATGAATCCTTTGCCGATACTTCCTCGTCATCGTGGAGAGCAGAGTTCATGGTGGCATAGCAACGACAAATGCCACGGGAGCACAGGCACTTGTGGAAAGGAGGAGAAAGCATTGCGGCCCCGCTTTCCACGCGTTTTTAGGCATGATATGTGAATGGCCCCTAAATATGATAAAAACTAAAAGTTACATTTGATACAGGACTAAGACTAAGAAAAAAAAAAAAAAAAAAGCTGACAAAATTAACACTTCTGCATACAGGTTTGCAGGGCATTATAATAATAATAAGAAGAAGAAGAAAAAAATGTTTTATTTATATAGCGCCTTTCCAGAGCTCAAGGACGCTTTTTGACTATCAACAAAATCTTTTGCAAAACATTTTATGAAGCACTGCCAATTAATGAAGGTCATAAACGATCTGTGTGAAAGCTCAGTGACCCTCACTGTCATCTTGAAAACTCAAAGTGTGACACTTTGCATTCATAATTTCAACAGAGATGCTAAAAAGTATTTTCCATTTGGACATCTTTCTTCTGCAAAAATATACTAGTTTATACAATTTCCACTTGAATCGATCACCTGATGATGTTTCACTGGCAAGGTGCATGGATTAGAGTACTATTAGTGTATAATTAAGCACAATTTGAGTTCGAGCCGAGGGTTGAAAGTGTGCATGTTTAATACCTCTCCAGCCACTCTTTGGGTTTCTCCCACTGAGACACCTCCGTCCTGCAGTTGTAGTAGTACTTCTTCCCTGAAGAACTGATGTGTTCAGACCAATCATCTGCCGGCTCATATGGCTGAATAGAAGGAAAAACAACAGGTGTGAGGAGATAGGAGGTGTTAAAGACATGAGAGCGGTAAAGGAAGGAAGATGCAAAGGAAGGGTGGGGGAAAAGAACAAAAGAAAAGACCTGAGGGAGGGAAAAAAGGGAAGACAATCTAGGTGTTTGCTGTTTTTCCTCTGACATGAGAAAAGGCTAAACAGAGCAACAATATGAGGAAGTTTAAAATATAGAATGAGTCTGGGAAGAAAAGAGAGGAAATGGGAGCATTAGAAACAGACAGATGGAGCGTGTAAGTGAGAGAGAGAGAGAGCATGCAAGCTGAATCCTGATGCAAGCGTGTGTAATATTTGATGTGGATCTCTGCGCATTGCCCCTGCAGGATGCCTCTTTAATCTGCCTGAATCCACCCTCCACCTACTAGCAGTCTGACAGTCAAAGCCTCACACCACCACACCAGGCAGTCCCAATCATTAAAGTTGAAGTGTGCAATTTCTGTGCCACTAGCGTCACCAACCGGAATTGCAAAAATAACGACAATTTTCCTGAATGTATTCCCTGTTGGCCAATGGGTCATGGATTGGTTGTTTAGCATGACCCAGTTAGCTAGAGACAAAAAGCATCTTTCTGTCTTGATGGTAATTCAAAATAAGACAAATGAATTCCGACTATATTTTTGCTAGCAATGCATTTATTGGGGTCCTTTGCCATAGTTCTCATTATAGACCACCACGGTTGGAACAAACAGGTAGTCCCCGCACAAACTAACAGCACTGGTTATCCCAACGTTGATATGTCAGGCTGATCAAGATGCTGAAATGTTATGAAAGTGCCAAACTCAACAAGTTCACACTTTTTGGTGGAATCTACCAACAAATGCTGTATTAATATGCGTCTTTGCATTACACACTGGGACACTTATGTAGATCACCGGTGCACGCGCTTTGAGTGCGAGCGTGAAACCTTCGAGAATTAGTAAAATTGTGTGCAACATGAGCACTATTTAACTGGGGCGAATGAGACGAGCAACTGAGAGGTGTCGGGTGTGTATCACTTCGCTGTAGGAAAGCTGACGTTATTGCCTGTGCCAAACACATGTACCGGTAACAAAATGGATTGCTAGGAATCAGAAAGACGTGAGATTGACCGACCAGTCACCAATCTGGGCTGATCACATGGGAAATTGTCCGATTCCGGTCCCTTGCAGGTCAATCGGTTCATCTCTAATTTCAAATAAAAAAATGTATTGTGGTTTCCACACAAAAAAAGTAAGCAGCAGTTTTCTTTTCAAAACTGATAAATATTTGAGCACAAAACCACATTTTAAAATGTTATGTTACACTACTTTATTTGAATAAAATATATTAAAATAGAAAAGTTATTTTAAATTGTAATAATTTCACAATAATACTGTTTTTACTGCATTTTTAATCAAATAAATGCACCCTTAGAAAACATAAGAGACTTCCTTTGAAAAAAAATCTTACCGATACCAAACTTTTGAATGGTAGTTTATTTCTCAAATGTAACTCATAATACAATGCCGTTCCTTGCAGACCTATGATTAACACTGTTAATTTTATTGTACATTAAACTCTGCCTCTGTCCTTGAAAGAAACCCCAATTAAGTAGTACATATTTCAAACCATGAAGAAATTCACCTCTGTATGCCTGCAGACAGCTAGTTCTCGCCTTGAACATAATTACAAGGTTTAATACAAAACATAAAATCTTGGGAAAGGTAATTGGGCAGATGAAGAGGGTTTGATGAATGAGTTCATAAAGTAGGTGGAGCATCTCACCATCTTTAGAGTGTGGAAGAGATTTTATGCAGCATATCGAAAGTGGCCCCATAACATAGAATGAAAGGCCATTTAAAACCAACAGTGGCACAAGGACAGAGATAAAATGTCGACACCACTTCAATTCTAGGATTTGAATTTTATGCAGGCTCACCAAAACGATCTCAAATTCATAAAGAGAGCTTATGCCACAAATATTAGATCCATTCATCAAGTTTGTTGAAATGAACTTGCTTCTTTCTAACATTTCTCACAAAATGACCCCTCAATATTACTATGGCTTGGCAGTCTGTTTTTAGACTTTAGACACTGAATGAAGTCCAATTTGGCGTCATCTATGACCAAAATAGCCTTTTAACAAATGATTTGCATTACTGCAAATATTTTTTAAAATGTCAATTAAACAAATCAAACCAAACCACATGACTTCAATATACAACGTAATTTTTACTACGTTTCAAAACCTTAAATGAATGTAATGCTGAATGCAGCAAAAGCACTAAATCTTCTTTCTCTACCCTGGTAAAAGTACGCTGTGCCTTTCATCTCCCAGAAGAGCTCATATCATCTACAGAAAGGAGACAGATGGTATGCACACAGGAGGTTTGCCACACAACCAGACAACACATTTAACAGCGATGCCGAATTTATGCCAGAGATAATTTTGTTAGATCCAAATAATGGCCCATAAAATAACATGCCACTTATTAGCCGTCTAAAACATTCTATCGGATTTGCCAGGATAAATGTTTTCTATTTTGACTTCATTGGTACGAAATTAATGTATCTTAATTGCTACTTCTAGTAAAATAGTTATACAACATGATTTAAGCAAAACTAATAGCACAAACAGCAATTAGTGTATCATTAAATGGTCTGATTTATTCAATAAACATTCATTCTACAACAGGCAGATTGTGCCAAAGGTGCAAAAGGTTACTGTTGCAATTAGAAACGTATATAAGCAAGGCCTTGTTGCGTGCGCTGATCTCTGCCTCATTACATGATGCAGACAAGTCAGAAGACATTGAGAGTGTGGTACTTACCGTGTCTGATGATTTGTTGGGATTTGAATGAGAGTTGGAGCTGTGCAGAGAGCTGTGGTTATGGGAGTTCTCTTGAGGGGATATACTGGTCCCTAAAAGAAGAAAAATATTTCTTGTAATCAAAACAAACCAGTTTAAGTTATTTCTTAAAACTAGTGGAGGACAATGCAAATCTAAGAGTTATTACCTCATCTGGATGGTTAAACAACGAATCATTGGACATTCTACTATGATCTAAGTAACTATAAAGCTTCACAGACAACATCCCATAATTCATTGACCGCAAAATCAAGCATATTTATATCAAAGACTCTTATAGCACTTGAGTTTATGGCTGAATGATGCAGAGACACAAACTTATAGGCCTTCCTATCAATTTCCGCTTCTTTGAATCTTTAGAGTCATTTCAGCTTGAACTGCACACCACTGACAAGAAATACAAGCTCTCAAAGACACATCTAGGAAGTGTTCATGTAGCATGATTTCAATGGTAAAAAAATGTACAACAGTCACACTTTAAAGCGATGAACAAATCAAAAGATTTTTAATACCAAATGATTTTTAATATTTGTTTGCATGTTCTCATCACATGAGTGATAAAGATCTGTTTAAATAACTAGTAAGGCCATTCTTTATATGCCCACAACCGAAAAGGGGCAAACTGAAAGGTCTTACCACAATTTGAGGTAACAAACTAGTGAAATAGGAGTGTTTTCAGACAAATTACATGTGTTCAGTGAGATTACTGATTATTTTTTTGTCAAAATGAGTAGAGTTGGAAGAGATGAACAGCATACTGATTTTATAATACATCAAACTCACACTCTTAATGACACACCTGACACTCAAAAATAAAGAGTACACCAATAACACAAATTCAGGTGGAGGTAAATGTTTCATACATCAGGTAATTAACTCACTTCAGGTGGAACAGAGTGTTTTATTGTACAGAATAGGTCAAGAAAGCCACACAGAAAGCCCTAAGTGACCTGCAGTCGCCCCTGCCAAAACATAAACCCTCACTGGGGCATTTCAGCTGCAGGCTTAGACTGCAGACATCCCTTAGGGTACAGACAGTCTTTACCACCTGAGAGAAGATGTGTCAGAAGTGTGCTAGTAACGAGAATATAAAGCCACTGTGAGGGTGGAAAAGACTAGACTCAAAGACATACTAGGTCTCAATATACACTACATCTATGAAATCAATTTGTGCTTTGTGGCTTTTTGTTCATGCATGTCAGCTTTGAAGTGGTCTAGATGCACTTCTTAATGTTGACAAAGTAAACCTTTAGAAGATATACAGACAAAATGTAGTCTCTGATTGGGGAACACAGACAAAAATATCGATGATGACATCCTGCATCAGATGCTCTTCAGAATGAGACTGTCTTTACCCTAAATACCACCTGCAGATGATGAGCATGTAGTAAATCTTTAAACTAAAGTCTTGTAGCAATTATGAAAAATAGAGGGAAGAGCCCTTTCATATGTCACAGTCCCTCCCAAAATTCTAATGAACATGAAATACATAAACAAAAAAACTGCACTTGTCAAGCCATTTCATGGGGTCTTGAACCACTGCTTTCCTTTTCAACTTAAGATAAAAAAACCCCCACAAATATTCAACATGCACACAAAAATATTAAACTTAGGAGTGGTAGAACAAGTTAGCAACAATTTACATTAGCCTACATGTGAAGTCAAGGAATACACTTTAGTGATTCAAGTGCAGTGTGTAAAGTGAAGTTCATCTAAAACAGTCAGTGTTTTTAATGAAGAGTACTGGTTAGAAAAGCAGGTACAGAGCCTTATATATGTTTTAGGAGTCACTGTGATGGTTCTGGAGGAACCAGAAAACCTTGTTTTGTGTTTGCTTTAGGCATGTGTCAAAAGTTTCCTCATCTTGGTTTTGATAATTCATTAGAATGAAGTAATATGGTCAGTGAATTAATTGATTTAAAAACAGGCCAAAGTGAGAAGTGGTAGGTTATTCAAACTGTCCAACTTCCATCAAGACTTCAGTCACTAGGGCTATTAATTTCTCTGTTTTTAATTGCCATTTCTTTTAACAAACCAATGTTGATTCGTATATGCCAAGATCAATCTTTTATGCTGTTTTCAGTTGTATGAATAAAACACTAATCATTATTTGTAGAGCGCCTTCCATCCAATAATCGCAACAAGCTTTGTGATTTGTTACTTTTGATAAGAAACAGTACTAGCTTTCAATGTCACGGGAGAAAAGATATACTGACAGATAGGGAACTCACTGAAAATTATAATTTCTCATGTAATCATGTTTCAACTGCAGAAAGACATCAATAAAATGGTTTGTGAACATATCACATAATGCTGCATTTTCCTCAGGAAAGTCATGCAATGATTATAGTTTGTTTAGTTAGCTGGAAAAAAGCAATAGAGAGAAACATTTAGCGCATTATATATATATATATATATATATATATATATATATATATATATATATATATATATATATATATATATATATATATATAGTACACTCACTACAAATATATATACTTAAATATATACACTAAATAACATACTCCTACCCTTAATATTACAGTAATGTACCAATTGAATAGTTTCCCTGTTTACTTAACAGCATTAGTTGATTGGAAATCTAATCGAAATCTGTCACGACAGTGATACCATCCACTACAACACGACATAGTTGGAGACATGGGTCAGCTACTTTTAGCATTTTTGGTTAGCGCAAATGCAAATATTAACAAACAAATTAAATAATTTTTAAATAATGGTTATCCTCTTTAACTGCTTCGAGGGATCTTTAATGCCAGACCTGACCTATGTAGCAGATCTGGTATGAATGACAGATGCAAAGCTTTTACACCATCAATATTCATAAGATGTAGCACTAACAATAATGAAAACATCCAACGGCACAAAGCCAGGCAGCAAATTAAGTAGATTTATCACTTATGTCCATGACTCAGAAATCTTAAAATCTTTTAAAATATATCTTAAAAATGGAGAATAACCTTCTACTAACTAATACAACTTGCCTTGTGCAAAATCTATATTTCAAGTAGGCTAGAGTTCCTAGTTGAGTGAGATCTGTGGTGGCTCCTACAACGGTCCGATTCGTTATTCCAATGTACGCCTGCACTGTTTTTCCTCTCTTAAAAGTTTCATGTACAGACGACAACGCTGTCAAAATGATCCCAGATCCCAAAATGCTGTATTATTCATGCCAGCCCATTTGTTGGCGAGGTCAGAATTCAAATTAGTTGGCGATGTTAGAATTCGGCATATGTAAATAATGAGTCTCCATTGGTTGTAGTAGTGGTAACAGTATAAATCTACACTTTGCTGGAGAAGCATTAGATCAATATCTTGAGCAGCATAAACGCAGTCCTGATTTCCACCATTTTTGTCCGCAAAGTATTCGCGCATGCCTATAGACCGAACACGTAATACGTGTGCGCATGACGTCACCACTTTGACAAATTAATTTTTTTGTTGTTTACATGCAGATGATAATGGTATCAATTTCAAAAACTTCTATTTTCAAAAGTTTGCATTTTCAGGCTCCCAAAACAACGTTGACATGTTAATGAATGGCCAAAACACACAAAAAAAAGTGTTCTGTTTTTAGTTAAAAAACAGTGCTGTTGTGTAAAAGGCCCTATCTAAAAGATGGAAGTCAAAGGTCACCAAAACTGTTTGGTTCCCCACACAGTTTTTAGAATATCTTCTTTTGTACTCTACAGATGAAAGAAAATTATGACAGAATCTTCATGTTTGGGTGGACTGTCATAAATATGTCTAACATAAATGTTACATTGATTTTGTTCATTCTAGCAAAACTGAAAAATTATTTCCTAAGAATGTTCCCCATACCAATAAATACAATATACCAATACAATCACAGGTCTTTCAAGCCTGCTTATCAATTGCTAAATAATATAGCAATCTTCATGTAGAAAGCAAAATAAAGTTTCTTGTTGAAAACTGTGGAAATAAATTCTGATCTGATTTGATAACAAAAAAAAACACTGAAAATGAAGAATGTGAAAAGCACATAGTGCTCCAAGTCCAAGCCTTACATCTGAAATGGCATAATTCATAAAGTAGGGATGCAGGCTACTTATAAACAATTGAAGCAGGTCCAACTTCAGTGTGATTTCATTTAATGTCTGTTTAGCAATCTGATCAACTTAAACATGAGATGTCTCACTAGTGTTTACATAGAAACAATAATTATGCACCAACTAAGATTTACAACATGGATCTCTGCACTTTTTCAGCCTCAGATCTCAGCCTCTTATCGAATTATCAATATGACTCCAGATCTCCCCTCTTACCTCCTTCTCTGTCTCTCCCCCGGTGTGGATGGATGGCTTTTGCTCTGCCATGGCCAGTGCTGTCCATGTGTTTATTTTCTGGACTGTCTGATCGCCGCAACATCTTGCACGGTGGAGTGGCGTCGTTGTTGTCACGCATCTTCTCATGTCTGTGATCAGGGTGACTCTTGGATGAGTACTTAAGAGTCTGTCAAAACATGACATTTCTACATTGAACTCTGCTGCACAGTTACTCTCTGACATGCATAGTACATAAAAGCTGGTTTATAGCTGGGGTACAGTGGTCATCATTAGCTAGCCGACCAGCTTGTCCAGAATGGTCTACCAGCTATTGACCATCCTCTAACATGTTCCAAAACACTACAATACTTAATAGGAGCATAATGTGTGTCATAACATACTTTGCACGTCATTGCAAGACTGAACTGAGCACAGAAAAGCCTAGAAGCATCTTTCTCCCAGTATTACATATAATTAAGCATCTCTTGATGGTCTGCACAATAATTATACTCGTTTTATTGGGATTTGGTTGCATTCACTCTCAACTACCAAGACGACTGTTTATAAACATCGTACTCTTAAATTCGTGTTTACGCATACAATGGTTTCTCTAAAGTAGCATAATTTTGATCTTGAATTAATGATAATAAACGTTATTATAATAGTGATTTACAAGTAAACCGCTGTAGCACACAGGCCTGATGTAGCCGCTAGCGAGCTAACGTTAGCCTGTTAGCGCCCTGAGCGCATTTAAAACATGATAAATTCGACGGTCAGGCGATTTATGACAGCGCAGATTTATGTTTGAATTGTAATGTAAACGTGTGTGTCATTTTAAACCGAACCCATGGAGAATAAGGCACTTTTCGCTATGTTTTACGCACAGAGGCCTAAACTGCTTCAAAAGCCTGCACTAGATTTACCCCATTTTAATCTTATTTGTTTCAGATATACCTGATAGGGCTGAGAATCCCTTCGGTCGGTGCACCTACAAAATAAAACAAGAAAAAGAGACAGAGGAATGGTTAAAAATCATCTTCATGAACAGTGGCAGAAACTGCAACAGCTGAATCGGCTTCCTTAAGTTTCTACTTATTTTGGTTTGGCTAAAAATGGCGGATTGTCAAAGCGGAGAAGGAAAATCGGAGTATAAAACAGAGCTCTTTACCCATCGCCGAGTCTTGGTTGTTTCCTTGCATACATTACCATCAATGCCGTGTTAGTGTGTGTGAAGCAGATGTGAAAGATGGGCGACTTATTTGGATTTTGGAGTGGGCTATCGACGACAGTATCGCGTATATTATTTTAATAGTTCAGGCTATTGGAGTCGCTCTTCGCCTCTGCTAGTCAGTAGAGCGCCCTCGGTCCATCTCCCACTCACACATACACCAAAACTCTGCCCCTATCTACAGAACAGCGAAGCTCAGCCTTCCTCACACACCTCAATCCGGGTTATTTCGGGGCTCGCTTCGGCTCTGCTCGGCTACTCTCGGGTCATTTCGGCCACTGGTGGTTGAATTGATCTAAAGTAGTACGTGAAGCAGGGATCTGTGAAGGTGTTCGCATGGATAACAACGCGTAAAAACACATTGTGCTTGGCATACTAATAAAGAAATTTGATTTATGAGCCTCACTTCGAGCTTTACTGCAGCTGTTGAGAAATGTTGAGTTACAGTGGCTGGAATTTCAACTCAATACTGAAATCTACTGGACATGTTGAGTCAGTGCATATAGCGCCAATGAGATGAATGCAGAAAGGTCCTGATGCAGTATGACTCACTGAAACAAGCGAGTCAGGGGAATTCTGGGAAAAGATACATGTGAGCGCACTTTTTGAATGGCTAAGTTACCCGATCACTATTCAATATCTGCCAGCAGCTATTACAGCTGTGAGATTGAGCCTTTGCACATTTAGACA
Source organism: Chanodichthys erythropterus (assembly GCF_024489055.1). Classification (NCBI taxonomy): domain Eukaryota; kingdom Metazoa; phylum Chordata; class Actinopteri; order Cypriniformes; family Xenocyprididae; genus Chanodichthys; species Chanodichthys erythropterus. The sequence goes on from NC_090239.1 coordinate 16,765,847, forward strand.
AGTTTTTTTTTGTCTGTTTTTCCATGCTAATTTTGTGCCAACTCTGCCAAATGAGATGGAGAGTGTGGTACATGGACAGCAATTTCCAGATTATACAGATTTTTGGTTGCATATAATTTTATTCCAGATTTCAAACCCTGTCTAGTTACATTTATTTGAACATGCTTTGTTTCATAACAGCTTCACAGAAATAAACTAGTGTTGCAAAATTCATCAATTAATAAATGACTTCAATTTTAACTGTAAAAAAGCTCTGCAGAAGACAACAGTGTCATTATGCAGCTCAGTTTAGTTCAAAGTTGATTCAATTTAGTCCAATAACAGTGTCAATGTTGCAAAGTTCATCATCAAATTTAATTAAGCTATAAAGAAGATCTACAGAAGATAAGATTATTCAGCTCAAGTAAGTTAAATATTGATTCAATTTGGTTCAATCAATTTCGAAACAAATTCATTTCAGCTAAAGGAGCTCTACAGTACATCAGTTATGAAAGGATTTCAAAGGCAGCTCTAGACAATAGTGTCATTATCCATCTTAATTCAATTGTTTTGTTCTTATCCAATAAAGTGTCAGTGTTTTGGGTCATTGTCCTTTTGTGCTGTTTTTAAAGGGCAAATATCTTAAATTTGATATTAGGATTTTAGGTTTTGTCTCATGGTTATAACAAGCTCCAGGTGACTTTCCCCAAAACCAAAAGTGAATCACTTTCCCCAAAACCAAAGTGATTTTCTATATGTCTTAGCCATTTTAATTTTATCCAAAAACACATTTTTCCATTTTCTTGCAATGGATGATATGGTGTTCAAAGGATTTGGCTAAAGTTTTTCCTCTCTTTTTATTTGTTTCTTCACTGTTTTTCTCCTAACAGCATAATATTATTAGCATAGCAATATTAGCAGCATAATGTATCAAGCTATAGTATAACTCTAAGACCCGGTTTCACTGACAGGGCTTAGAATAAGCCAGGATTAGGCCTTAGGGCATAAGTAGCTTTTATAAATGTACCCTAGAAAAAAACATTACTGCTGTGCATCTTGAGACAAAACAATGGCAATGGCATATTTTAAGATATGTCAGTGCAAGTTGCTTTCAGTTAAAACAGCTCAAACATGCATTTTAGTCTAGGACTAGCTTAAGATGTGAAACCATGGGTAAGTGATTAACCAGGTAGATTTAAATGAACACATTAGGTTTGCTAATGATTATTTTAATATATCATTTCATTTATTTATTTCACTTTTCACTCATTTTGACATTGTAAGAAGATTATTTCTATAAAGAACTGGAAAGAAAAATGTTTTAATTTGACATGAAAATAGTCAAAGGGGGCAAAGCTTTCTCAAGGCATGTGATTAGATGATACTTTAATAAGCTTTTAGAGAAGTTATGATTTAATTATGACAATTGTTACAAATAGGCTTAAAGAAGGATTACGCGTTTGGGACTCTGTAATGCTCATGATGAAGCCACACTGTTCATTCTAACAATGGAAGCAGGTGCATCAGCACAATTATTGTCTGTTCTCTTTATATGAGCTCCTGGTGCCTCTTTGCAGATATATTTTCCAGAACCAGTTCCCTCATTTACCTGCTCAACAGTGCAAATGTAACAAGTCACACTGTAGTATTCTAAAATCTTACCAATGAACCTTTGATTAATCAAGCTATTGTTGGTCCATATGAGATATTCTCAGCACAAAACCCCAAAAATCAATTATGCTAAACTGCTCCAAACTGTCAAGGGGTCTGTTTTCACTCTTGAATCTGATTAAACGCCATAATATTGAATATAAAATTAGTTTGCATATTGGCTCAGGTCCATTAAATAGCATTAACAATACAAATTAATGTTGAAATTAACATTAAGTAGATTAATACATGCTTTAGAATTATTTTTAATTGTTAGTTCATGTTATACAGTTAACTAATGTTCACAAATGGAACCTAAAGTGTTACCAAAATTATTATAATCATGCACATAAAATCATTTATAGCCATATTTACAGGTTTTTTAATTAATTAATTAACTAATTTATTTTTTTTACACCGTTTACACCAAGTTTTACCAAGACTTTGCCTCTTCTGCTAATAGTAAAAGGTCAATAATATGTGATGATTGGTAATATAAACTGCAAGCTGATGTGTTTAATTATTATTTGTTTAATCTGATTTCAATAATTGCATGGCTGAACCTGAATTACACCATGAAGGACAAGTAGAAATGATTATTGTCCAAACTTTACTCCAAAAATATCATATTCTTAGTGCAAGTTTCTTCAATCTCATGTCAACCACGAGAGGGTGCTGTAGCCTTAATGTATTGAATATTTATTATATTATGTATTTTTCATGTTTGAGTGTTGGGCCCTGCACGCAGGTCAGGATAAAGAGCAGCTTTCTTTCTTTCTTTCTTTCTTTCTTTCTTTCTTTCTTTCTTTCTTTCTTTCTTTCTTTCTTTCTTTCTTTCTTTCTTTCTTTCTTTCTTTCTTTTTCAACTTACCATTGCCTATAAACTTTCAAAAGTTCTTTGTTATGAACAGATTAACTGAACATTTTTCACTTTTGTAGTGTAGAAACGGAACATTAGTTGAAGCCACGAGGCATTTGTCTTTTTCAAACTTGTCAAACCAGTCTGCCTTATATATTCCCTCACTGTAGAAAACCACTGAGTGAGACAACAAGGACTAGCATGTCGAGACGGATCAAGTCAAGGTACTAGAGATAGATAGGCGAGATATTAAATAGAAGAAAGAAAAAAAAAAAAACTGGCTGTCATATGCTCTAGAACAGGAAAGACAGGTATTCTTTCGTCTGAAGAATTAGAAAAGAAGGACTCATTAATTCATGGAAATTACCCCTCGCAAAAGAACATTTTATTCACAGCAACAATGCAACATGTCTTTATGATTTATTTACGTTTGCACACTCTCCCTATAGACCTCTTATAATAAAGCATAATTTCGTAGTAGAAAATAAGGGCAGGTGTGGCATATGATTGATTATGTAACCGCCAATCGGATTTCAGGATTACACTTTGGTCCCGCCCTATTTTAGTAATCTGTCCAATCAAGAAAAGGATTACTTCCGCCCGCCTGCCTCGTTGAACGCAGATTGTACGAAGCGTTTTGCCTGGAAAGAAAAACACTTTGGTCGCAAAAACCTGGGATATTTTAATTAAAGTTCTTCATTTTTTATCTTTTAAAATCAAAGTGAAGGCAACTTTTTCTCGGGAGTAACCGCCCAAGAAACCCAAGGCGTCTTGACTGGACTTCCCAAACACAATACACAGCTCGAGTGAGTACGTTAATAACAACTTATTTCTCTTAAGGGACCACAAACATCTACGTTACGACGTTGTTTATATGTTAACATGACTTCAAATCTTAAATATTTAGTACTTTTAGAGGGGAGTGTCAAAAGAAGTTCTTTTGAAAACTCGAGTACTGACTTATTTAATTGTTTTTGTGTGTCCGGTTGTGCTCGAGCCAACGGTCGGGTGCACTTGACAGCGCGAGTCTCTGTGTCAAGTGCACCCGACCGTTAAGCTAAACCGGACAAGGAAAAACAATGAAACAAGCCCACTATCCTTGATGCTTGGAAGGGATCTGCTTTATTTCAGCAGAGAGTGTCGACGCGGAGCTTGACACTGACATCACCAGTGGGTTCGCCCTAAGCAACAGGACAAACTCATCACTCATCGTGAGTGCTTCAACTGCTAGGGTTGGCCTGACATGCTCTATTAAATATAATAAAGTGAATGTCGTTTATTTAGTTTCACCTAGTGCTGCTGCTTCTGAGTTTACAACCAGCCATGTGCTGCTGTTCTCTATTTCTGCTAGAACTATACAGTTTGTTGTTGTTGTTGTGAGACATATTAGATATGTTTAGATAAATAAATATAATACATTTTGTATACACACAATTACTATGTTCCTGCTGTATAAAAATACAGTCTAGGTTGTATGTTTTACAGTTCCTAATCATGTGTTTATCATATCTCGACCCTAATTGATAAGGCTCTGGGGCAGTTTGCAAAACATCGAAACCATGCAAACTTGAATAAACTCTATGCGTTTCTTGGCATGTTTTCATAATTTGGCTTTGAGGCTTCGATAGGTTCATCCCTCTGGGATCTTCCTTAGCAACAGACCACTGAATTGTAAAAGCGGTGTGATAGTTTATTCTGTTACCCCGACTCCCCGAGCAAATGTGAAAATGCTCAAGTATTCAAGCAATGAAATGACTGAATGCACTCTAACCTTTGTTCAAATAGATACTGAGAGTTTTCTCAGTCCTGCTGCCCTGTGGGAAACGATGGAGACAGTGGTTTGTTTGAGACTTGCTATCTGCTGTGTCAGATATCACTGCTCAGAAGTGCCCTGTCTGCACTCCCTCTGATTCCCCTCTTCTTGACCTCTTTACACACACTCTCACTCGTCTCGCAGTGTCAGTTGACAGGCTGACGTTACAGTCCGTGTCCTGATCGTTCCCTCTTTTGACGACTGTTACGTTTTAGGATGCAAGTAATTAAACACGAGAGGGAACACAATGCCTGATGTGTGACTTTAACTAAAGTCTTAAGAGGTCAGTTAGCTTAACAGTTTGAGACTAGAATGCAGAGAATTCCCTACATCCCTTTGAATTCCATGCGTATTGTGTACCGAAAGGAGGGAATGTGTTCTTTGGAGGTCCTGCAGGATTAGTGAGATATGAAGGAATGAAAATACAGTGGTGAATAAAAAACACTGCTGAGTTAAACTGAGGTGATGTGCATAGATCATTTCAGGTCATCATTTGTTTTTGAGCCTGAAACAAAGATAATGTGTCTTGTAAACACATGCTGCGATTAATCAAACTGATTTCAATTGGTGACATGGCTTTTAATTAGGGCTGTCAAATGATTAATTGCGATTAATTGCATCCATAATAAAAGTTTGTGTACATAATATATGTGTGAATACTATGTATAATTATTATGTATATATAAATACACACACATGCATATATATTTACAGAAAATGTGTTATATTTATACATGTAATATTTGTATTTATATATAATATAAATTATATAAATATATATACAGTATATACAAGCAAATACTTCTTAAATGTGTGTGTATTTACATGCACATCATAATTAAACATAGTATACACACATATTATGTAAACACAAACTTTTATTTTGGATGCGATTAATCCCGATTAATCTTTTGACAGCCCTACTTTTAATACAAACATACACTCAGAGAGTATTTACAGTTGGTCACTTAATGCACTTTTTACTGATTGGATAGCTATCATGACCATGTTTAAATGCCCTCCAAGATAAGCATAGCAGTCATCAGGATGTGGTTTGAGTCTCATACAAAATGTGGATCATTTGAGTGTAAATGCACCTTACTTCTCCCAAACAGAATTTTGTCAGCGTACAGAAGTTTAGGAACCCCCGGTCCACACATCTGCATCATGACAGACATGGGCTCCTATATGATAGGAATAGTGTATTCATTTATATTCTTTTTGCAGAGATGTGTTTTAGTGGTCAATTATAAATGCACTATACACACCATATCAGATTGCAATCTGATTGTTCATGACAGAGGAAGTGACCTCATTTCTGTTCTTTACTGGGTGTTTGCAAAAAGAGCTGTTCGGATGGTTACATGGAAAAGAAACACTGAGGGAATAAGGAAAACATTTTCTATCAGAATAAGACTTCAATATGGTACACCGTCAAGCAGAGTTTGAAGTAACCATGTGACTCTTCAGAGAGGCAGAATATGAACAAGAGCACTAGCTAATTCGGTGAGGTCGTCAGCTGACCTAGTCTGTGCAAAATAAAAGAGAAGCAGAGGAAGGATTGCATATTGGTGCAGTAAGTGTCTTGGGTAGTAGCAAGTTTCATTAGTCTGGTAACCTAACTGCTGGGTGTGTGTGTCTGTGTGTTTGTGGAGTGGGGGTGTGTCATCTAAACTGGCAGTGGCAGAACAGGTGTCTAATGTCTGTGTGTTAGCTGGCCCAGTGTGTGGCCCAGCGTTACTGGCATTCCTGTGCTGTTGTTTCTGTAGTGGTGAGGTCGAAACTGAGGGAGAGAGAGGTCTTGGAATGTGATGTGAGAGGTTTTGAGCTGCAGTAGAGAACTTTCTTTGAAAATTTATGGCTTTTTTTTTTTTTGGGGGGGGGGGTACGTACCAAACTGTACCAAATTACAGTTTGGTACGTACCTCGGTTTTGAAATCACTGTTCTTTATGGGTTCGGTACAGCAGGAGGGTAAAAACGAACATTTTATTAAACAGTGGTTTACTAAACAAATTGTTTCTGTCGTTGAAAAAATTAAATTATTAACTTCTAACTCTTAATATAAAATTACGTTTCTTCTCCAGTTGTTTAAAAATTAAAATATATTCACTTAAAGTGGCCATCATAACTTGTTTTCTTTAAACATAGGATTTATTTAAACATAGGCTTACATTAAACACGTACATTAAATAATCAAGACAAATTTAGTAAAATATAATGAATATATAGGCTAATATAGTGCATATATTCAGCGAAAGAGTTCATTTATCTAGTGAACTAACAAGCTCTGGACGCTGAGACACTTCAGATGTACACTGTTCACCATGATGGTTTTGAATTGCTGGAAATATGATTAAAAATCACTTCAAAAAGGAAAATACAGTTAAGTGCAAGATTAGCAGTGGAAGTCTGTCATATAAGCTACATAATATTAAAGGTGCCCTAGATTCAAAAATTGAGTTTACCTTGGCATAGTTGAATAACAAGAGTTCAGTACATGGAAATGACATGCAGTGAGTCTCAAACTCCATTGTTTCCTCCTTCTTATATAAATCTCAGTTGTTTAAAATGTTTCGTTAGCATGTTGCTAATGTACTGTTAAATGTGGTTAAAGTTACCATCGTTTCTTACTGTATTTACGGAGACAAGAGCTGTCGCTATTTTCATTATTAAACACTTGCAGTCTGTATAATGCATAAACACAACTTCATTCTTTATAAATCTCTCCAACAGTGTAGCATTAGCCGTTAGCCACAGAGCATAGCCTCAAACTCATTCAGAGTCAATGTAAACATCAAAATAAACACTGTACTTACGCGATTAGACATGTTGCATGACGAACACTTTGTAAAGATCCATTTTGAGGGTTATATTAGCTGTGTGAACTTTTTGTTATTTAAAGCAAGCGCGAGCTCTTGGGGCGTGGAGCATGAGAATTAAAGGGGCCACACACCCTGAATCGGCGCATTCATAATGATGCCCCAAAATGGGCAGTTAAAAAATTAATTAAAAAAAACAAAAAAACTATGGGGTATTTTGAGCTGAAACTTCAGACACATTCAGGGGAGACTTATATTACATCTTTTAAAAACATGTTCTTCGGCACCTTTAAAATGAGAACATTATAATTGTGTGCTTGGGACATGGCTTTTAGACTTTTGTTATTGTAATCAGGCTCTCAAAAATTATATAAATTTGGATTGAGATTTATCGGCCAATGTATCTGTTATCGGCTTTCAAATTTAAAGAATTATTGGTATTGGCCAAAATGTTCACGTCGGTGCATCTTTCAACATGCCTTCTGAGGCATCTATACAGCGCTCAGTCATGACTCACGCCACTTCAATGAGCGTCAAAATGGCATTTAAATTTCATGATAAAATGGACAGAATTTGAGAGATGAGACTTTGTTTCTTATAGAAAATAACAAAACCAAACTTACTGTTATTATTGGTGGTTAATGGCCTACAACTCTGTATTTGTCAGTACAGTAAAATTCTCTGTATGAATAAATGTACCTTTACGCCCTATGTGTATATATTTCTAGCTTAATTATAGTTCTTTATTTCAGCAGTGCAATTAGACCTCATGCTTTAATTCATCTGTGTGCCCAAAATTTTGTGTGTCTCATTCTCTGGATTTTGGTGTTTTATTAAAGGAAGTTTCTAAAAATGAGCAGTGCAGTGGCCTTGGTTCCCCATCATTAACTGAGGGGGAAGTAAGTGAGTAGTTCAGTCGTTTAAAAGAATGTGGTGTGAAGGTCATACCCAGCAGAGCACTGTTAGCAGGAATGCATTTGTCATCACTATATCTTGCAGTGTGTCAGAGCTCAGGTGTTCATTTCAAAGAGCTCTGCTGCTTTTAGACTATACAGCATCTGAATCAGTGGTTCAGTTCTGCTGACATGCATTATCCCATGGATCTGCTGCGTATTTCCCATCTGGCCCGACTGTTTCTGTGTTGTACATTGTACACCAATACTTACAGATCAGAAAATGTCACGCTGCCATTGCAGTTTAATAGCCGTTTCAGATCAATCACTGTCAGCTCAAACTCACTTTTGGACCAAGAAAATAGTGGCGGCATACATACAAAATTCACCTCTTATAAGGTCATCAATAGAACTTGACTTGATATATGTGCTCCTGTTCTGCAGACCTGTCTTGTCTTTGCCTCTTCAGCACTTCCTGTGAAAGCTGAGCTCAGACAGGCTGTAAAGAAGGTGCTTCTTGAGATGTGCAGGAGGAATACAAAACTCATAGCCCATGAATGTTTGAAAAAGAAAGCAGTATGATGTGAAGTCTCTGATAATGCATCATTCTACTTATCAACTTAAAGACTTGTGGAGAGTCAAGCTTGTTTAGGACAGGCTTGTGTAACTTCGGTGGAGATGTCGCAAGTGGTTGTATCCAAGTGTGTTTTATTTATGAGAGATTTCCCATGGACCGCTTCATGCATCGTAACCAACCTCCTTTCTGCTCAGCATTACTTTTAATAATTTAGTGATACCATAGTGAATGTGAGTAACAAGACTAAAATAATCCACTGTGTCACTTTGTAAACCTGCATTTGTGTTTTTTAGAGGACCTGAATGAAATCATCTACTCACCTTCATGTCATTACAAAACTGTACAACTTTCTTCTGTGGAACATAAATTGAGAAAAGAGATTTTTTTGTTGTTGTTGTTGTTGTTCATACATGGGTAGACAATGGGCTCCAATATCTGGTTTCCAACATTGTTCAAAGTATCTTTTGTGTTCTGCAGAAGTCATACAGTTTTGGAATGACATGAGGGTGAGTAAATGATGACGGAAGTTTTGTTTTTGGGTGAACTATAGGAGCAACCAGATTATTTGCAACTGATAAAGACATAAATGCGTAAATGCCTGAAGATGCTGTTAGAAAGTCATGTCTGTACATTTACCATCTTCTGTCTTCTCTGCAATATTTAGCCCAGTGTTGCGAAAGTTTTGCCGGCTTGGCTTTGCGCCATGTTCGGAATGCTGCTGATAATACTGGCAACATTTCACATGGTGTCTTGTTCTTCTCGTCCATGTCTGTGGTCTGCTGGTTCTTTTCATGTTCTGAGTCTTTAGACATGCTGTCAGTGTGTGTCTGTGTGTCTTTTGTGTATGTGCCTATATGGAAGTTTGTGCAATTAGCGTGTGCCTTTCTGTCTGCCAGTCAGTAATCTTCTCGTTATAAGCAGCAGCTGTCTGAAGTGGTTCTTGGCTGTGGCCTCAGCTCTTTGAGATCTCACTCAAAACACTGGGCCTCACTCCAGACCCCCCACACTAGACCCCAGGTTTGAGTTCAACAGTAGCCAAGCCCCCAGGCCAAAAACTCTGCTACAGACCCTTAGTCTACTGCTGCCAAATTTCTTGCTGTTTTCCCCATGCCTTGATTGTGTAATTGTTTGTGATTTAATGAGCATGGAATCTGCAAGAGGAAGTGAAGGATTGTGGATGTGTGTTATTGGATTATTAAGCTTTATATAAGGGTGGCCTTAGCATTCAGTATTAAGCATGTGGGCATACCTTGCACTGTAAACTCAAATAAATTGGCTAAACTCAAAAAAAATTGAGGCACTCAGTTAAGAAATTCAAAGTTTTAAGTAAGCAGAACTGGCAGATTTTTATTTTGTACATACATTTGAATTGTTCTTAACTTAAAATGTTTGACTACTAGGGCTGTTTCGAATGCCATTTTTTGAGCTTCGAAGCTTAGGTGGCAATCAATATCGAATATTCGAAGCTTCGGTGGGTGGGGCTAAATATATAATAATAGTGTCGGTTTGCATTTGTATCATCTTTCACGACTTCACGTTTCACTCTTCGGCATCGTAAATGTGTTGCGGCAGACCCAGTGGAGTGCAGTGTTGCATTTGGTGCAATATGATCAGGTGGCACACATTCTTTAAATATTAATAAACATTTAATAATCTTTTAAATAGAACAGTTTCCGGTACGCATTACACGGGCAGGTTTATGCTCCGAAAACGGACAGTGCACAAGTGATGCAAAACACAAAGTCTGTTGAGAGCAAGAACTTTAATAAGGTATTAATAACGAACATTTCTTTAAAACAAATGAATCCCAAAACAGAAATTAAATTAGTAACACACAGTGATTTCAACGAACTGTAATAAATAAAGAACACGGTAGCATGCTTATAAACAGTTGAATAAGAATAAATGAATTGTTTTTAAAATGACACAAAATGTCTATTACAATTAGTTTTATTCTATATAAGGGATTTATTTTGTCTTATTCTGACTTTTTGTTAATTTAAATCTTTAAAATGCGCGATGCTTTTATTGAAAGCATGTTGCGGTGTTTGTTTTTTTTTTTTTTTAGGCCTATTATTATTAGCTTGCAGTTCGTTGAACTACATTCATTTATTATTCGTAAATGTAATAATTACTGACACCGTAACGGGTTGGCTATTTAAATTTAAAGTAATTGTAATAAATTTTATTCACTCCCTTTATATAGAATAAACTGTAATAGGATAAATAGAACAAGGTAATGTTAGCCTAGCTAGACAGCTCACATTTCAATGACAAAAATATTTAGGCTCTTTCTTTCTTAACACTTAGCCTATATAAATCGCAACCAAGTGGTTGGAAACTATTGTGAAACTACCTATACTCGTTTCATGTTGTGTGCGAGGAAGATGAGTTTGTCCACATTTTCTGGTAAAAGGGAACTTCGGGTCTTGTTGACGATGTAGCCAGCTTTTGAGAAAATGCGCTCTGATGGAGTTGAAGTGGCCGGAACGCAAAGAAGGTGTTTGGCTGCAAATGCCAGTTTAGGGTAGCGGTCACTGTTTTGCTTCCACCATGCCAGTGGGCCCGACTGTAGTAGCATCTCTCAAATACTGCTCCATCTCTGTCTTTGCGCTGTCTCCGCGTTCTTCTTCCTCTTCGTCATCAGCCTGCATCAGCATTGAAATCTCCTGCTGTTTTTTTTTTTTTTTTTTTGGCGGGTGGTGGTGGCGCATCCGTGCTACTTACAGAACTCAGGTGATTTTTCAAATTTGTGGTGCTGTTGTGGTAGGCCAGTTTCAAATCGCATATTTGACACACTGCCTTTGTCTTGTCATCCTCACTTAATTTAAAGTGCTCCCAAACAGCTGAGGTCTTGAGCATTTTGTACCTATTCAGTATGAGATTAAATAAATCACTACGTTCGCCAACGGGCGGTTCAAGCATGAGTGAGAATGAGTCCGCGACGGAAGTCACGTGTTGAAAAAAAAAAAAGAATATTCGAATCTCAAAACTGAAAATCGAATGCCACCCCACCGAACGAATATTCGAATATTCGATTATTCTAGTACAGCCCTATTGACTACACAAATTCATACATTTAACTTACAATTTTCATGTAACCTCAGTGTGAACTTTTTTTTTATTATTGTAAACTTAGCTAGCTATAACAAGCTAATTCCAAATGTTAACTTGCTAATTTGCTATGTTAACAATAGCATGGTTAAGCACTTGCTGAATGAGTACAGCAATATAAAGCATTTAACATACTTGCTCTCAAACCAAGCCGCATGCACCACTTGTCACCATGATGGTAACTTTCCAAAAGCCCACAATAACAGAAACTCTTTTAAATTGGCATATCAAAACATTAATTACTTCTAAATCTCCCACTTAACATTAATTTTGCACAAAAAAAAAAAAACAATTTTAGCATTTACTTTCTCTTTTGAGTGCCATGGGCAATGCATGCTGGGAAATAGAAATCCCAGCCCAGTTTCAGTTAAACTCAAGTTCGTTTAAATGAAAAGAAGTTAATAAAACTCAAAACAATGAAACAGTTCAGTTTGCTTAAAAATATACCAGTTCTGTGAAAGAAAAAGAAAGCTCTAAATACCCATAAAAGTTCATTTGACTGAACTAATTGGTTTAATTTAAGTTTGTCCTACTCAAACCAATTAATTTTGAGCGTTAGGGTTTACAGTGTAGGTATGCATATGATGTGACCAGTAGGGCTGTGACGGTAGGCATGACAACCGCGCCACCGCGGTCATGGAGTGTCACCGGCGGTAGTGTGATGTCATATATAATATATATTTATATATCTCAGAGATCTCGTTAACTGAAAATTTTTTCCGTCTTTGATGGAATTTGTTTAGCAGTGACGGAAAAAATCTGCAGCCCGTCCGTCATTTTGACAGATTATGTAGTTTGTATGTAAGCTTGTTGTAATTCCCACTCCTGTCAAGTAGGTGGTGAGTGCGCTCCAGTGTGGCAGCAGAGCGCGAGTTCAGTCTCCAGAATAAAATGAAAACGATGCGCTTGGTTACACACAGACGAGCACCCAGTTTAAGTAAATCGTATAATGATAAAGTTACTTATGCATGCTTACTTAAGTTTTTTTTATTTTTCTTGCTGACTATAAGTTTATGGTCAGCGAATGGCTTTTCTGAGGTATAATGTTAGGTGACATTGTTGGCAACACTGACTGAACTGACTTGATACAGATTACGGTAAGCTACTGTATCTTTAACATATTTTTTATTTTCATTCATGTTTATTTCGTTCTGTACAGTAGTAAAGAGGAAAGGATGATCGCATTCACTCACAATCCGTGACAAGAGTTCAAGATGAAAACTGAAAGTGACGCAGCTTGTCTTTGATCAACTTTCTTTTCATAGTATAAATAAATGCAAGCCTATGCCTATTTGCTTATCCTGTAAGTTCGTGAATAAAATGTCTTATCATTAAAATATAAAAATAATTAAATAAAAACCCCGCCCCCCCTTCGGATCCCACCACCGCAACACTGGCAGTTGTTGGTTATTTACCACCGCGGTAGTAAAAATTTGCCACCCGTCACAGCCCTAGTGACCAGCAGGGGATTTCTTGACTGATGGTGATTCTGACTGATGTCTTGCATCACTTCTATGTGTAAATTACTTGTGTGATAATGATTGTGCAAAATATGAAATCCTCGATTCCCTCATAAGTTTATCCTCCCACTGTGAGATGTTGCGGTATTAAAGTGCAGTCACATCACATGATTGTTCAGTTAATTTTAATGGGTGAAATGCATTAATTTCAATAGGAATCCATGCAATCTGAAATTTCTTGTGTGGGTGAAAGATTTCGGCATGCTAAATTTGCAATGGTTCAAGTTTGGCACTTGAATTTGCAGAGTAGATCATAGAGCTGGTTAAACAACATTGATTTCTCAATTTTAATCGATTCTCATTTTTACGAACCGATATTGATACTTAAATCCCAAGAATGATTAGTCTAGTCTGTTTTCAGTTGATGAATGAACAGAACATGTAGCGTGCCTCCCATCCAATAAATTGCAATAATCTTTGTGCTCTGTTACTTTTGATATGAAGAAAAGTCTCAGATTTCACATGACATCCATCTTATTATGAGATTCAAAAAATAAATACCATTTTTGGCACTGTTTATTGTGAGGTGACCGATCTCTGTAGTGCCTCAGTTAAAGAGAAGCGGCAGCACGGAGCGCATGTGAACATCCTCCCCTTCGCTTTAATACCAGTTACAGCGAGAAATAAACATGACTATACATCTGAAGGTATGTTAAAAGATACAGTACATCTTACCAAAATCCGTATCATGTCTCGTTTAATAGCTCAATCAGTGTTTCAACCTCGGAAAGACATCAATAAAATAACTTGTAAACGAAGTCACGTAACGTCACATTTACCTCAGAAAAATATATTCAGTGACCATAAACTCATTAGTCAGCGAGAAAATAAACTCTAGAAAGCAGCATTCTGATAAATATAGCTATGCACCTTTACATATTCATTATAATGTTCTTCAATATTTAATACATGTTTGAATAAATCAGTTATGACAGCCACGATTTAAATGTTAATATTTCAAAAAAACAAATCAAAATATGATTATGTAATTCTAAAATGTATTTATTATTAAAAAACATAATTGAGTGTATATAATATAAGTTAATTTTAACCTTCAATATTATAGTATAGTACCAACTGACTCCCATGTGTGTAGTTTACAGCATTAGTTGAGATTTTTTTTTTTTCCTCTAGAAAATTTGCCATGTTCTGATATACTACATCCAAAATAATCGATATCGAATCAAAATCGTAATCCAATCGAAAGCATGTGAATAGAAATCGAATCGAATTGTGAAAATTGTCAATACCCAGCCCTAGTAGATCAATAGAATGGTGCTTGGTTTGAAAGCTATTTCTTTGTGAGCTGTGCTTCATGCATTGATGCATTTGATAATGAACGTTTTTAGCCATGAAAATTCGCCAAAATTTCCCTAATGTGAATTGCCTTTATTCTGAAAATACCATTGCCAGTGGAGCATTAGCTTGTTACTCCAGTGCCAGTGGCTCTAAAGCAGATTGGTTTATTTGCTCAATTAGTTAATTAATCTGAGTTAGTTTATCTGATTTGATAAGCTTTTTTTGCATTGCAGTCTTCTCATAACAAAAGGTGACAAGCAGCACAAATGCTTCAAAGGAACTTGGAGTTGTATCCATAAGGTGTTAAGAGCCAAAATGTCTTGTGTCAAGACGACAAATACACCAGAGTTTATATTTTCCAGATTCTTTGAGCAAGTTATCATCTGGTCTGAACCATTTTCCACCTTCCCTTCCAAAAATATAAAGAAGAGTAATGCTTTATTTATGATATTTGAGCTTCCTTCAGAACTGCGAGCACAAATGGCTCCTCTCTGCTCTGAGAGGAAGCTTCAAATATTGAGCCACAGCGTAATTTGAAACTAGCTTTATCCCACCACCCTGTTTTTAGATGCTGTTTATGGCTTGTTGGCTGAAAATGTCCACAAATCCATAATGTCTCGAGTCTCTGGTTAACTGATGTGCCATATTAATGACAGATAGACTTGTAGTAGCCTATAGCTTTAGATATTCCTATAATAATGACTGTAGTACTTGCAGTGCTTGAGACTTCAGTACCATGTAAAAGAAGCATAGGATGAACATACTCTGCAGACTTAGACTCTGTTTATAGTCCTAGTGAGTTGGCTATGGAGGCAGCATTTTAAGTCATCTTAAGTCATGCCTGACACAGGCTGTTCTACCCCAAATTATAAAAATGCATCTTTATAAAATTGTACCTGCATGTATCCTTTGCTGAGATTGTCATCCCACAATGTGCTACAAGCTCATTGAAATATACATCCTATAGATGGTACTCGTTCAGGAAATATGAATAAAGTCTAATTAAATGCACCATTTTACCCAGTATTAGTGTGCAATGTTTTTATGCTTTTTAGAGGTGTGAATCTTTACTTGCCTCACAATTTGATTAGATTACAATTCAGAGCTGATTCGATTATAAAATGATTCTTGATGCATATTTTCCTCCGATAGATATTTTTTTTAATAATAATAATTATATTGATAATCACAATAATGTTTTTTTTTTTAATTCTGCAATGCAGAATTGTTCACATCAGCATCGCAATGCGTTGTTAAAACAAATATATTCCTCAGCTCTATTGCTTAGTATCCCTTTGTTATCTTGGCTACATGCTGATGACAAACACTATTGATATCAATTTTAGGTTGAGTTTCCTGTGTACTTTGCATGCAGACCGCTATTTACATGTAACATGGAGTTGCTGCCTAATGTAGAGTGTTCCAAATTGGACACTTATTAGTAGGGGTGTAACGGTACACGTATTTGTACCGAACCGTTTCGGCACAGGTCTTTCGGTACGGTGCACGTGTGTACCGAAGCATTACATTGGCAATATTCACCACCAATAACTGCAATAAGCTCTGCGTTTTGTTACTTTCGATAAGAAACAAAGTGTCATCCTTCAAATTCTGTCCACAAAATCATGAAGTTTAAACAGAAAATGCCATTTTGACGTGCTTTGATGTGGGGTGCAAGATCACTGTACAGGCGCCTCAGTTCAACCGGCAGCGCGAGCGCGGAGCGCAAGTGAATGTGTTCATCTCTTCCTCCTTAATACTAGTTACAGAATAAACATTAAAAAGTAATAATCTGAAGGTATGTTGCAAGATTCAGTACAACTTACTGAAACGGTCATATCTCATGTAATCGCTCATTCAGTGTTTCAACGGTGGAAAGACATCAATGAAAGCGTCCGTATTCAACAATATGTCATGATGCATTTACCTCAGAAAAGCCATTCAGTGTTCACAGCTTGTTAGTTCGCTAGAGAAATGAACTCTTTCGCTTAATATATGCACTATATTCGCCAATATATTCATTATTTTACTTAATCTTTTAGTGATATCCTGATTAGGCTATTTAATGTATGTTTAAATAAATCTGATGTTAAAATAACAGCCACTGTGTAGAAATTATTATATTTACGAACAAACAACGAATTGGAGTAAAAACATTTAGAAGTTAATGCAAAAACTGCCTTAGGTGCAACTTACAGGTTTGCATACAATTTGAGTTATTTGAGTGTTGATTATTTTATCTAAAAATAAAAAGCAATTGAATTTAGGCTAATAGTTTGGGCTTCTTTCAAGTTAGGGCTCCCTACATAGTTTATAGCATTAGCAGAGATAATTTTTTTTATCCTTAAACTTTTAGTTTTAATTTAATTTAATATATTTAAAGAAAAAAACACAATTTGTTCAGTAAACCTCTGTTTAATAATAAAAAAAGCAATTTTATGTTTAGTTTTCTCTCCACCTGCTGTACCGAAAACTGTACCGAACCGTGACTTCAAAACCGAGGTACGTACCGAACCATGAGTTTTGTGTACCGTTACACCCCTACTTATTTGGTTCCAGTTCAGTTAGGATGCTGCTTATGTATACAGTTGATGACAGTGCATCTCACTAGGTTCTTAGTATCATACTTTAATCCTTTATGCACACATTGGCAAAATCACAATTGGCTAGTAATTTTTAGTTTTTGGCCAGTAATATTTAGTGTGTGGGTATGCATTGACGTCACTTTCCTGTCGGATCACACCCCCTCAGCCAGACTGGGGTGCGTTTCCCGAAAGCATCGTTGGTGAACCATGGTCGTAAGTCCCATTGAACTCTATTGGTAACGACGGAACTTGCGACCATAGTTCGCTTTGGGAAACGCACCCCTGAGTGGCAAAAGAGCCTGCTGCATGACTGGATTTAATAGGGGAAACTGCGAAAACGCAAGTAAAACATGAGTAAAATAAACCATTAAACTAAAGGTTGGACTCGATATAGTGTTCCTTACAACTTGCCAAAGATCCAGTAATCCATGGATATTGACATGCAGCCATGAATTATGCTTTTCTGACATTTTATATGTGCCTACTTTCAACTCCGGGGAAATGCATAAGGCAAATTTGCTTGTGAATGCTTTATATAAATACAATATAGGTAGGTCTAAATCTGGGTGATTTTATATCAATGTTAAATACACTATATTGCCAAAAGTTTTGGGACGCCTGCCTTCACGTGCACATGAACTTTAACGACATTCTATTCTTAATCCGTAGGGTTTAATATGGAGTTGGCCCACCCTTTGCAGCTATAACAGCCTCAACTCTTTTGGGAAGGCTTTCCAGAAGGTTTAGGAGTGTGTTTATGGGAATTTTTGACCATTCTTCTAGAAGCGCATTTGTGAGGTCAGGCAGTGATGTTGGACGAGAAGGCCTGGCTCGCAGTCTCCGCTCTAATTCATCCCAAAGATGTTCTATCGGGTTGAGGTCAGGACTCTGTGCAGGCCAGTCAAGTTCCTCCACACCAAACTCGCTCATCCATGTCTTTATGGACCTTGCTTTGTGCACTGGTGTGCAGTCATATTGGAACAGGAAGGGGCCATCCCCAAACTGTTCCCACAAAGTTGGGAGCATGAAATTGTCCAAAATGTCTTGGTATGCTGAAGCAGTAAGAGTTCCTTTCACTGAAACTAAGGGGCCAAGCCCAACCCCTGAATAACAACCCCACACCATAATTCCCCCTCCACCAAACTTTACACTTGGCACAATGCAGTCAGGCAAGTACCGTTCTCCTGGCAACTGCCATGCCCAGACTCATCCATCGGATTGCCAGACCAGTGGCGGTATGCTTTACACCACTGCATCCAACGCTATGCATTGCACTTGATGTAAGGCTTGGATGCAGCTGCCCGGCCATGGAAACCCATTCCATGAAGCTCTCTATGCACTGTTCTTGAGCTAATCTGAAGGCCGCACGAAGTTTGGAGGTCTGTAGCTATTGACTCTGCAGAAGGTTGGCGAATTCTCTGCACTGTGTGCTTCAGCATGTGCTGACCCCGCTCTGTGATTTTATGTGGCCTACCACTTCGTGGCTGTTGTTCCCAATTGCTTCCACTTTATGATGCCGCTAACAGTTGAACGTGGAATATTTAGGAGTGAGGAAATTTCACAAATGGACTTATTGCACAGGTGGCAATGGTACCACGCTTGAATTCACTGAGCTCCTGAGAGCGACCCATTCGTTCACAAATGTTTGTAGAAGCAGTCTGCATGCCTAGTTGCTTGATTTTATACACCTGTGGCCATGGAAATGATTAGAACACCTGAATTCAATGATTTGGAGGGGTGTCCCAATACTTTTGGCAATATAGTGTATATCGTCATATTGTCCAGCCCTAAAACTTGTAAAGTGTTTGTCAGTGGCTACGTTTACATGCACCCAAATAATCCATTTGTAATTGGATTGACTGCTCAATCAGATTGAAAAACGTTCATGTAAACGCCTTAATCGATCCGATTGAGCTCGATCCGAATTAAATTTCGGTCAGATTGGAAAATATATTAGAATTTACAAATGAGAATAATAGTATTTCGTGTTAAACAGGTTGGGTTTTTTTTTAAAGTTGGTGCTTGAAGTAAGGCTTTGCTTAATTTTCATTGATGACTGCGGTGTTAAGAAATATTATAGCCTACACTTAATAATTTTAATTATAGGCCTATAATTCATTGTAAAATAGACCTTAAAAAAATGTTTAAAACCTTTTCAAAGATGGCTAATAGCTAGGGCTGTATGATTATGGCCTAAAATCAAAACCTCGATTAATTGAACATTTTACCTCGATTACAATTAATGAACGATTATTTTGTTTTTTTGTTTTGTTTTTGTTTTTTGCCCTCATAGTTCACTGACAAGGTTTGTACTGTAAATATGATTGACTTTTAAAAGGTGGGATATTTTTTTTCCTATTGAAAATGTGATCTTACATAACGGCTCACTTTCAGCAGTTATTTTATCTATGCTCGTAACATTTCTTACAGATTTCTGCTCGTTGTAAATCAGATAAAGATAAATTAGCACAGTACCCGTACAAGTGATTTTGTGTGAATTAGTCATACCGTCTCTCTGTTCATTGTGAAGCTGTGGGTTGTAAATGGTTACTTCAAAAGTAGAAATTATATGCTATAAGAAGTTGAGTTTCTAAGCTCCTTTAGTGATAAATCACAGGACAGCGCTGACTAGTTTCTGTGTTCCTCTCTGTGCGCGCGATCTTCACGTTTTGCGCGAGCACGGAAGCTCGGAATAATAATGCATCTCGTCTAATCGCTTGAATGTACAAACCTTAAAACAAACACAACTGACAAAGTTTAGTGAAGACGCAAGGCTCACCGCTCACGCGCCATCACTGTGTTGAACCGGCGTTTATCTCTGTGTTTTGCTTTTATGCCACTGACTGGACGGGGCGGAGTCGTGGCTACACACACGCGGTAACGTTTTTAAGGGGAAAGTATTAACAGGATTAAAAAAACGAAATAACCGACATGGGAAAATTATGTCGGTTAGAGGTTCTGAATTTCGGTTTCGGTTACTTTTCGATTAATCGTCCAGCCCTACTAATAGCTTAATCTTTTATTATCCTCACAGCACAGATAATATTAATTTAATAATAAAAGAAGCCGAACCTAATAGTTATAATAATAATAGACTAGAAGAATGTAACAGGCCTACATTAATTGGAAATACCAAATCCTCTTAATATTGCCAAGATTTGATGCTTTTGACAATATCTCTGGTAGGGCTGCACGATTAATCGCATGCTATTCTCACGCGCATTTCGTCAGTAAAGCCGGTTCCCTGATTACCGCTAAATCGCCATCACCTGCTTTCAAATGAAGCGGCATTTAATAGACAGAGCCGTAGATCACTGAAAAGCCACGCAATATCGCGTTCATATCGCAGATGAATCGCCTGCGATAATGAACGCGATATTGCGTGGCTTGTCTGTGAACTACGGCTCTGTCTATTAAAAGGCGCTCCGTTTAAAAGCAGGTGATGGCGATTTAACGGTAATCAGGGAACCGGCTTTACTGACGAAATGCGCGTGAGAATAGCATGCGATTAATCGTGCAGCCCTAATCTCTGGCTATTGTCGATACATGATCATCATCTTTTGACGCAACCTTGGTTACCGCAAGTGTGATTGATATGATGTCACACACGCACAGCGCGTGCACAAACTTTTTAATCAGAATGTATATAAAACACATATAAACGGATATTTGAATCCTATTACGATGTTTAGAGTAAACATAAACAGATCTGCAATCGGATTCAATTCATTCGGATTGACGAAAATTGGTGCATGTAAACGTAGGCAGTGTTTATTTAAAAAAAAAAAATGGGAGTGGGTGCACACAAGACACAAGACTCAATTTTTGATTGTCCATGTTCCCCTTCATCCTAGAGCATGCACACAGAAAATATATATAATATAGCAACACATTATGGCAACGATGTCTGATCTGTTTGATGGCAGATAAAAATGATTTGACCATAAACGGTATACAGCAATGATGCCTATCCTCTTATTTCAATATTTCTATGAATGAACAAAAAAAGATTTTTGACTGTTGTTGACTTGTCAAAGTTGCTATTATAATTCAAAATGCAGACTCCGTGTGATGGCACACATCATGGGACAAGATGGTTGGAAATGCTGGACAAATGCCAACTGTCTGGTTATGCATTTGAATACAGTTTAGAATTTGAATGAGCCAAGTTGTTTATTTGCTGACTGAACTCTTCATAGCAATTTGATGCTTTCAGGTCAGAATGTATGCCTAATAGTTTGAGGGTGTGAGTGTTTATTTTAGTTTTTCTGTAACTATCAAAAATAGTAAGTTTTAGTATAAACTAAATGCTTGAAATTAGTACTTGTTTTAACACTTATATTTTGTTTCTGCTCAAAGATTCAGCTATTGTGTGAGAATTGATTTCAATTGATTTAACTTTTGTCATTGCCATTCTGTTTTTCAGGTAATATTTCTGGTTCACTCTTGCCAGGTGCATGCAAAAATATGCTCTTCCTTTATATTCCTCAGACAAAGGGACTCACTATTGTATTATGTAAACAGTGAATATGTGTGTGTGTCAGAGTCCTGCTTTAAAGGGAAAGTTCACCAAAAAGGAAAATTGACATCATTTACTCACCTTCATTCACTCAAGTTGTTCCAAACATGTTTGAATATCTTTCTTCTGCTGAAGTCAATGGGGCCATTAAACTGTTAAGTTTATTATATTCTTCAAAATGTTTTAGCATTCTGTTTATTATTCTGAAAGTGTTTTCAGTTGTATTATTCCTCTATGTTATTGTTATAGTTGTGGTGTGGACTTCACTATTATCATATAATTAGATTGATTATTAAAATTTTAAGGTTATAGTTATCGTTATTGTAATGAATGGTCCTTTAATCAGGTTGCCTTGATGGGGCAGGTATAAAAATCAATTTTTTGCCCACAGTGGCTGGTGAATGCCCAGTTTTCTTAGTCAGTGCAAGTTTATCCACCAAATTTTCGTTAACTGACAGCACGGGTGTGTGTTGGGTTATAGAATTAATTTGCCACTCCAGTAAAATAACTGTACTGTCTGTGAACATAACTCTATTAAGGGGTTAGTTCACTTTCAAATAAAAATTCACCCCCATGTCATCCAAGATGTTCCCTTTCTTTCTTCACTCGAAAAGAAATTAAGGTTTTTGATGAAAACATTCCAGAATTTTTCTCCATATAGTGGACTTCAATGGAGGCCAAACGGTCAAAATTACTCAATTACAAAGTTTCATTGCAGCTTCAAAACGTTCTTCTCAATCCCAGATGAGGAATAAGGGTCTTATCTAGAGAAACCATTACTCATTTTCCAAAAAAAATTAAAAATTTTATACATTTTAACCATAAATGCTCATCTTGAACTAGGGCTGAACGATATTCTGTTTTAACATCGACATCGCGATGTGCGCGTGAGCCATAGTCACATCGCCAGAACATGCGATGTGAAGGGTAGTAGCCCATGGTGTATTAAGAGAACGGTAGCACCAGGGTAGCACAAACACGAGTTTGTTGTATGGCTTGTTGCTGGGATGACATGCACGTTACGCGTGCCTGCACGTTACGCGTGCCTGCACGGTGATTGGTTCGCTGTGCCGCTGCTCACCGCTCACAGCCAACATTCACTGCTAAAAATGCGCGACGAAGAGGATCCGCCTAAAAAAAAAAATAATTTCGTACCAAAAAGAAAGTCGAAATCATCTATTTGGGACTATTTCGGCTACAAAAAGGAGGATGTTGACCAAAAAGAGGTACTTTGCATGGAGTGTCATAAAGTTGTGGCCACAAAACAAGGAAACACCACCAATTTGTCTGATCACTTAAAATGGCACCACAAAGCTCTTTACGATGAATACAAAGTCAAATCTGGATGTCAGCCAAAACAAACAAATATTTGTGATGCCTTTGCCAGTGTGACACCTTACCAGAAAGGCTCTCAACGACAGAAAGAAATAACAGACATTTCATATCGCTAAAGATATGTTGCCATAGTAGTGGCAACATCGTCACTTGCCAACGAACCTGTCTCAAGCCTGCAAAGGTTGATAGACTTGTGTTCTTAGCTAAAAACCTTGAGTAAGCAAAGCATACAGCATACATAAGCATGCATGGTCATGATCATGCTGAAGAATACTCAGTTTAGAAGTTTTATTTCATTTTGTTTAGCCATGATTATGATGATGACCAACACTGTTTTACTTTGGCACTTTTGCTAAGAAAAGTTGACTTAAAAACAAAAGATAGTGAACCAAAATGGTCGCTGTAAACTGTAATTTTGACCTTCAACCGTTTGGGCTCTATTGAAGACTATATGGAGAAAAATCCTGGAATGTTTTCATCAAAAACCTTAATTTCTTTTCAACTGAAGAAAGAAAGAAATGAACATCTTGGATGACATGGGGGTGAGTAAATTATCAGGAAATTTTAATTAGAAAGTGAACTAATCCTTTAGGTACTCAAATATAGGACTGACAACCAAATTCTATTGCTATGAAATTTGCCAAAGTTTGCTGCATGCTTCAGAATCTTGGTCATCAGGGTGCTTTTCGCCTACTGTTTTATAAATACTATGAATTTGATATACTTCTAATTTTGGCCTGCTGTATAGAGTACCCCAGGGATGACGCGTTTTTGTAGGCAAAACCCGGAAGCGAATTAGCATTTTAGGACTTCCGGTTCCAACCCATTTTTGAATGGGTTTTTGCTAAATCGCCTGAAATAAGGTCTGTGGTAAACAAAGCCTCTAAATACTTTCACGTTTTGATCTATGACATAAAACACACCAGTTATAACCCACTTGTGTTTTTTTTTTTTAAACTTTTACTGTGTCTTAAATTCGGCGGTTGCTAACAAATTGCTAAAAGGGACTACTTCCTTTGGCGGGGACTTTAGACGTCATCATGACAAACAGGACATTTGGACAGCATTTCTCATGAAAAAGTGGATAAGATCTCATACACAGCGCATATATAATCAGTGAGCATGTTTTTAAATAGAGTTGTTTTCTAAATAAAGTTTGAGGACGCTTGGTGGTGGTGACGTTGATCCGCGACCATGGTGTGCTGTAGTCCGTTTATAGCCTACTGTTAGCCTTTTATATCTGACGACTTTATTTAGGCTTCAAAATCTATAAATGTTGTGTTAAAGATTATCTTGATAGACAAAACATGTAAGTGTCATAACCCTTTGTTAAACACAGAGCTTATTTTCTGCTATTTTCCAAAAGTCTATTGGAAAAATGAATAGGCTTTCAGTCGAGGGAACCCGTGCGCTGCTAACTTCCGGGTTGGCCTACAAAAACGCGTCATCCCTGGGGCACTCTATAGGGAAGTAGGCATATTTGGATGCTTGCCATTAGAGCTGTACGATTAATCGTTAAAAGGTCACAATCTCTAATCAAACACCACATGATCTTATTCCTAAATGACCATGTTTTGGCTGTCTTTTAAGCCTTTGAAAAGTGCGATCACAGTGTAACATTCAAATCTGTGTTGGTACTGCTGCTGACCCATAGAGAGCATTTGTCATACAGGTATGAAACAGATAGTCTTTTTAATACACTTTTCATCCACACAGTTTCATTATTTCTGTTACAATAATTCAAATTATCACAGGAGTACTGGGATAGAACTGGGATTTGGGATTTGTAGTGCTGATATAAACATTGATGTCTACTGTAACAAACAAATCACCTTTTGAAATGAACTCAGAGCTTCAAATAAAGATTATCAAATGTATCCATTACACCAGTAGGTGGCGACAAGTGACTGTTAAAAAAATGTTTTTGTAATTGAATCATTCATTCAAGAGATTTGTTCAAAAAACGTTGATTCATCCAGTAATTAAGTCTTCATGAGTGAGTCATTGAATCATTCATTCAAACAGATAAAATTATTATCTTATATTATATAATTTTATAATAGTTTTTTTTTTTTTTTTTTAAATGGACTGCAACAGTTTGCAAACTTTGTCAGAAACTCTAGTAAATTGCATGTTATTTTGTTTACTAGTCTATTTAGGATTGTAGGAGAATTGTGATCTCTATTTTAAACATAACAATTGTGATCTTCATTTTGTCCAGAATCATGCAGTTCTACTACCCCTGTAGGAAACTCAGAAGTTAAGACCACGAGATGTATATTCAACTGGATTGTTTGAGAATGTGCTGTTTTGGTTGCTGTAGTCAAGTCTAAACCTTATTTTATACTTTTGCCTGGCTCTGCAGCGCGAGCCTCCGCTAACTGCGTGTGCACCTCCCCAAAAGGACGAGGCATTTATACTTGACGCACTCACCATTGTACTATTCTTTGAAACAAAAGGGGCGACTCGGAGTACTTGTGCTCTAAACCATTAGGAATCAGCGGTGAGAAGTAAGGTACACATATGACAATGTTTGTTTTAGTACACCAAAACCACGCTACAGAAGAATCGTATAAAACCCAGTAAATCTTGAGATTATTACTTGTGACATTAGAAGAAAATGTATAAATATAAGAACATGTATGAACATTGTATGTATGAACAACATGGACCTTTATTTTCATTAAAAGGGCTTATTTCTGCTTGTTTAGGCTCATGTAGGCTCATTTTGTAAATGTAAGCAATTAATTTAGACAAACGCAAACTAGGTGCAAACTAGTATGCATTCTTGGCCAGAATTGCCTCAAAGTTGTGCATCTTCAGAAGCAGAGCCACACGGAAAGTTGCAAAAAATGCAGTGCACACCGCCCCGTGAAATGGGGTTGCAGGCACTCAATGCGCATTTCCGCCAAGCCGCACTTACATAAAGCGAATGGATGCGTCGAGTATAAATCAGCCTTAAGGCAGACATACAGTGTATTTTATAGACATTCAGTGGGCAGTCCTTTAAAAGTGTTGACCTTGCACATAGCCAAAGACAATACAGAAAATTGCCCCCGCCTGTGAAGATAATAGTACCCCCAAATGGTATAAATAGCCCCTAGTCACAAGAACTAGGATCAGCAGATTTTAAACAGATTCTTATATTTGTAATCCCACACCCCTTATGTTTTCTGAGCATTCATCTGCTTATCACTTCCTGGTAAGCACCATATTTACTGATCCCACTAATTCCACTCCTGCTCTTAGAGATCACAGAGCTGATTGGATCAGTCTGGACAGACTTGGATTAGTCTTTGGCAGGTATTTAAGTTTCTTTTTGTGACTCTTCCAGGATAATTCCAGATCATAAATGATCCATTGTTCTGAGTGACTGAGTATGATTTAAAGCATTACAAACTGCCCAGACATGATCTTTTATTTTGAAAACTGTTCTTGATTTTCGTATCAACTTTACACTTCACATACTGGCTGTGTTGAGGGTTGTAATTCTTTGGTTTATGACCTAATGAGATAATAATATAAACAGTGACTTACATTTTCACTCAGGTGGAATGTTGGCAATCTTAAATTAGATTCTAATTTTACCTGTTTTAGTGAAATGAATCTTTCAGCTGGTTTGTGGAGGTCAAGGGAAAGACCTGGCAGGGCTTCCCCAGTTGGATATCCGTTCACAGGGTTTAATCTCCTCAGGCCCTTCATAGTGCATGACAGTCATTAATACATGCATTCACTCAAACACAGGAAATCTATCTCTGTTGGTGCCTCATGGATACTGAGGTAATTTCAGGACACTCTACCACTCAAGTCTCAGGTAACAACAGCACCGGTAACAACGGGCATGATTTGTGAGCATTAAAGGAAGATTGCATTTGCGTATCAACTTACACTGAGACTTTATAAATTCCAGCAACAAAATTTGCTACAGAAATAAAGAAACAAAAAATCAACAATGTTCAGCTGCTTGCCGTGGTCACTGCTGGTTGGGACAAAAATGTAGGTTTGCATGGAATAGTTTTTATTACTTGTCGCTTTATGGTGTTGCTCTAATTTACTTGTGCTGTAATCCACAAAGACTAGCCTTATAATGATTATAGTCTTTTGTGGTTGATATGTTAAAGAGAGGAAAAAAAGAATATTTAGATCCACAGCTAAATATTATTTTTTCCTCTCTTTAACATATTAACCACAAAAGTTGGACTCTTGTTTTCTTTTCTTGTTTATATAATCTTTAAGACTGCAACTGATACATTGAATATAATATTTCTGAATCTAGAAAATAAATCTATGACTTTAGAAATTTCCTTTGCATTTCACGTGTTCTTTGCAGACCAGATTGCTTTTATTGAAATCATGTATCATTTATTTACAAAGTTTGTGCCAATATTGTGTATTTCAGTGGCCTATCTTAAATTTGCTTCTATGTTGGAAAAGATAAACCAGATTTTTCTTTCCAGGTAAATGTTTCTTCTGTTGGTACCTCAGCTGTTGACAACAGTGATGCCTACTGAAGTTGTAGTATAGAGGTTTGTCTTTCAGGACAGTTAAAGGGTTAGTTCACCCAAAAATGAAAATTCTGTCATTAATTACCCTCATGTCATTCCACACCCGTAAGACCTTTATTAATTAAGATATTTTTGTTCAAATAAGTCCTAAGGCCTACAATAACACTCCCTTTTTCAATGCCCAGAAAGCTACTAAAAACGTATTTAAAATGGTTCATGTGACTATAGTGGTTCAAGCTTAATATTATAAAGTGATGAGATCATGAGAATACTTTTTGTGCTCCAAAAATAACAAAATAGCAACTTTATTCCACAACATCTAGTGATGGGCGATTTCATAACACTGCTTCATAAAGCTTTGAATCTTCACAAATCATTTGTTTTGAATCAGTTGTTCCGAAAATGAACAAAGGTCTTACAGGTGTGGAACAACATGAGGGTGAGTAATTAATGACATAATTTAAATTTTTGGGTGAACTAACCCTTTAATTCATAGGTTCCTTGCTAGTGGATTTTGATCAGATTTCTTTATTCCAGGTATTATTGGTGCTGTTCTTGTTGTGATTCAAAGCATCAACCATTGATTTAAAATGAGTTGTGTGTAAACTGTGATTTTAATTTCACAGAGTGATCTCTTCGCTTTGCTTTCCATTGAGGTGTGAAGTCTGGACTCCATGGGGCACATTGAGCTTTGAATATCTCTTTACACTACAACAGGATTAGTGTTCCCTTCACTCTTTGCTTGTTTTGTCACACCTTTCCGTATTCTTCTGTTAGCCGTGTTAAAGGACGTTTTCATGCTGGGTCCAATTGTTTGGTCTAAAGTGGAGTTTGATATAAAGGGTCATGAAACCCTTTTTTTTTTTAGATGTAAACATATGTATAGGCTGCACATCATTGAAAACACTAAAGGTACTCATTAATGTTATTCATAAGTTATTTTTGCATTTTTCAGAGCGATTTCTGTCTTCTGGTTTCGAAAGCTGGTTCGGAGAAACGTCACAAAATCTGACGTAATCGTGTACTTTCGGCCCAAGTATGGGCATGGTCGAACATGCTGACGTAGACCGTTTCGAGCAATTCTCGACATATATTCATGACATAAAGCTCATTCAATCCAATCACTGTACTGTAGTATGCATAATATTATAATTGCCTGTATTATGCATGAGGAAGTATCACTTCTCTCGCCTCGGTCTCTTGTCATTCAGAGACATATCATTGGTGCTCGTTTCCTCAGTGCTACAACACAATGGGTCTCATTCATGAAACACGAGCAGAACGAATTTTTGTGTAAATCGTGTGTAAAGTGGTTCTGGCGTAAATTTTCAGATTCATTAAAATGTTTGTATTTTCCAAATGTTAGTTGGTACGAAAGAAATCTACACCTGCTCCCAGCCACGCGTAAATAGTGTTTAACATCCGAATGTTTTGCTCATTAATAAGGTTGCATTTTAATTCACAGGTAAATATTTACACAGCATTTTGAAAAAATATTATATATAGTAATTACATTCGTTTTTTCTTTTTACTTTTATTGTGAGAGCCAGTAATAGCATCTGCAAACGGAGCACTTTAATCAAATAATTAATTGATTTCAATAGGGCTGGGCAAACTAATGGCCCCTTAATTGTTATGGAAATTGTTTCCTATAAAATGGCCAAAATCCTTCGTTTGGTGTCATAATATGATGCCCATATATAGTTGTCAGTCGGATTTAATGGGCGGGATTTATGGTAATTGCGAATGAGCGTGCACGCATGTCCCATTTACGATTGTTTGGAATTCATTAACACACACACATTTCACTATCACTTCTGGCGTTTACGAAGTATTTGTGAATCAGGAGAAGAGTTTTCGGGAAGGTCTCTTTACGCGCAAATCACTCACTTATTTACTCGTATATTTACGAATGTTTCATGAATGAGACCCAATGTGTTTTCCTGCGACGCAACCAGAGCAGAGGTTTGTGTGCGTGTGGATTGTTTTGCTGTAATCTACCAGTACAAATGGAAAATGTTCACGTGAGATTGCATTACAGCGGAGAATTCAAATGTCAGAAAAGTGCGGCTCATTCACCTCTGCCTGCTCTAGCTGCGTTCAAACCATAGGTTCAAACATGCAAGCAGTATGTAGGCTGTTTCCATCAGCACAGTAGCATGTGTTTATATTTTGCTCGCGATGCGGTCAGAACTGGAGTTTGAATACGAACACATGAAAAATACGATTGTTATGATATAGCTCCGCGATGAGTTTAATAACACTATTCTGTATGAGCTATGTGCCACATGGCTAAAGTATCCGTGATTAAAGTTTTTATTTCACACATTCTCCTGCACCAAACATTAACCAGCATGGTGTAGTTATGCACACATACTTCATCAAGTCTTCTTCAAATGAATTATATGTGCAAACTGGACACTGATACAGTGGTGTAACCAATCTGAACCCGACGTCACGATTATTCTAATAGACAAAAGACTGATTTTGAGACTGCAGTGCTCGTAAATGTAATCAAAGTAGTTATTAGCCCTATTAAATATTCTTTCGCATTTCTCTCTGCTTGGGAGTTTGTTGTCATTTTCTCTGTGCTCATATATTGATATTCCTTATTCTGTACAATGAGTGTGTTCTATGTCTGTGCTTCATTGTGCTCTTCTGCCCTACTCACCCATTTTTCCAGAGCTTTACACGCCCATTTTTACAGAGTTTTTGCAGCTCAGAGGTGTGAACGGCCAGGCTAAAACAAGGGGGTTTCATGACCCTTTAACCCACCCTGCTCTTTCTGTATTTTTTCATTATACCTTTGAGTCTAATGTAAGTTTGTATCAACAACATGAATGCCATTATGAATACTAGACAACTGTTCAAGGATATGACTCAAAACTAGAAGATCACAGCTTTGTTTCTTTCATGTTTTTGTTGCTTTGAATTTGCCACAAACTTGACATGCACAGAACAGCACTTGCTTTGTCCTAAGGCAGTTAATTTGAAAACTAGAGGAGAGAGAAATGCATTATTCTATGATGAGTGTGACCATCACAGGGAGCTTGCAAAGATGCAAATTATAGATCATCTGTAGTGGTTTAATTCCATGATTTGAGACAGATTGCGTTCATACCAACTGAACCCTGTTAAGATCACATGAACCATATTCTTGGATCTCTGACTGTACCAAAAAGCTCTAAAGGCTGTGACGCACCAAGCCGATGTCAAAGAACTAGCGGTCATAAAAGCCGTTTGTGCTGTTGCCTCGCATTGGCTGCGTCTGGGCTGAAAAGCTGCACTTGAACTAGGGCTGCGTGTAGGGGTGTAACGATACGCTCAGGTCACGATACGATACGTATCTCGATACGGAGTTCACGATACGATACTTATCACGATATTTTGAACAAAATGAAACTGAAAAATTTATTAAAAAAACATAAACAAATTTCAATAATTGTCCTTGTTGTACACACAAGATCACATTTCAATTAAATAAATAAATATAAAATTTTAATAAAAACCTTCTGTATTCAAATTAACAGTTGAATAGGGCTGTCTGTCACTAAATTTTTTTTTTTAAATTTAACATGAACTTAGAATTATGAATAGGGGCCATTCACATATCGCGTCTAAACGCGTGGAAGGCGCGGCCGCACCGCTTCTCCTTTTTTCCAAAGCGCTTGCGCTCCCGTGGCGTCGGTCATTGCTATGCAACCTTGAACTGGGCTCTCCAAGAGGATCAGAGGAACAAGAGGATGTTTCTGCAAAGGATAAATGATAAATGATTGTTGCTGTGCACTGCGGTGAAAGAAAGCCACGACTTTTCTCACGCGACCATGCAAGAGACTGACATGAGAAACGTTTAAACCTGCTTGCAAGATTCAGTGTTTGCCCGAAACACTTACTGAACTAGAGAGCTGATTGAGACACACCATCTACGATAAATCGTTACAACCCTAATACTTATAGTAATTTAAAAATGTGGTAGCATTGGATCTGGACAGGAAGGATAACTCTGGGAGTTGGAAGGGGTGTCGCGATTCTGCCTTCTCAAATCGCGATACAGGTTCGTGGACCTGCGTATCGCGATTTCGATTTCATATCGCATATCGTTACAGCCCTAGCTGCTTGATATTAAAGAAAAATGCGATATGCGATAACTCGTTAAATAATGCAAAATTAGATATGTAATAAGATAATGCTTTAAGCTTGTAAAATTATTTTAAATTACATCTAAATATATTTAAAAACCAAAAATATGTTCCGTTCTTTTGTGAGAAGAAAGCATCCCCACGACTTCTGAAAGTGAACAGCAGTGTTTCACTAGCGTAACATACGTAAGGGTAATTTGAACGTCCGTGTAAACCAGGGGGTTTAGGATTTCAGGTAGGCCTAGATTAGGTTTATTTAACAGAAATTGAAAAATCAAAAATAAAACACTGCTTACTAGTGCTTAGGGGTGTAACAGTAAGCGTATTCGTACCGAACAGTTCACGGTGGAAATTCCAAATGGAAGTGATCATCCCTATGTGAGCAGGGCACGCGCATGCCATATGTAGCTGTTTGGAATGCACTTGGCAGAGGGAGCGGCGTAATTTCCTCATTATCTTCAGCTGGGATGTTCCCGTGACAATGCAGCAAAGTGTCCATCAGCAGATGTCGCTGTTTTAATGGCATAATTGTTTTTTTTTTTTCTTTTTTTTTTAGCCTAACTGTAAACATCATCCATATGTGATCATCCCTGCTCACATAGGGATGATCACTTCCTTTTGGAACTTGACCCGTGAACCGTTCGGTACGAATATGCGTACTGTTACACCCCTACTAGTGCTTAGTCTTCTCTGTATAAATTAAATATATACTGATTCTTATTAAAGCTACAAGAGTTGTTTGATTAACATTAAGCACACAGACAGGAGCAGGTTTATTCTGTCACTAGAAGAGCTGCACGGATCTAATATATTGTTACACATGCGCTTGCTTTCTCTGTTTAGTCCACTTAAGACATAATTGACTGTGTTTATGTAAATACCAAGACAGGCATTTTGACAATTTTGTGTGTATTTGGCCATATAATCTGCTGAAGCCAACTGAATTCGGGATCACACGCGGTCCAAGAGACTGCTTTCTGTGCACATGAGTGCGTTGCTTATTTAATTTAATAATAAGCATGTCACACTTATGTAACAGTCATTTGTCCAGTGTACTGTTGTTCTGTTGTCTGCGTCAACCTAAAACTTGTGCTTTTTGTAATCTTTTGGAGTATTAAAATCATGCAGTTATTGCAAGCTGCTGTGATTATGTACATTTGCAATATTTCGATAATTTAAAAATTGTGCGGCCCTAGTTAGAACACATTGCAAAGACTTCAGCCGAAAGCCACATAGCATGTGCGTTCGTTCAGCGTTTGGTTATAAGGAAATAATGTCTATCATTAAGTATCAATAGTCTATATTTGTCTTTTAAAAAGGGAAACCGAAACTAGGACTACAGATATATAAACCTTAAACAATTCATGATTAATATTGAGTTGAAAAAAAAAACATGCTGATCACGCTTTCTTAGCTTTTTGAATATCAATAATCATGCTGATCACTTAATTTATTCCGGGCGGCTCATGTATATTATCGGAATGCTCTGGTAAAATGTATAATAGAACAGCCTACAGCCTTCGAATGGGTCAATATCCTGCCGACGTGTGGAACACACCGCAAAAACTAGCTCGACTTTGGCCGACCATCGGCTTGGTCACGGCTTTAAGAAGATACCATTTTTATATAAGTTTGTTTGAGTGGGATATGTATATTTCCTGTGATCATGGATTGTGTTGAAGTGGTCTGGAGGTTTATTGGCACCAAACCCCACATGCACATGTAGAGAAGAAAGGCATGAGTGTGATGGTGGTGTAATGATAGCATGGGTGTAAGGAAGGCCAGGCCCTCTGCTCAAGGGACAAAGATAAATTGCTAGAAGACAATGCTATACTTGTAAGAGCCTAAAACAGATCAAAATCGATAAAGAGGAAAGAATGTGGAAGTGATGATAGGAGAGGATGGTGAGGGAGGCAAACTAAGTGAAACTGAAGAGCTCTGATTGTGTTACACTTCCACTCAGATTTGGGTGAGTTGTTCTCATTCAGAAAAAGACACAGCGGCCTTAACTCCCTGCAGCCAGTGCTCGCTTTGTTTAAACCTCTCTGAAACAAAGAAGTCCATTATAGAGAAGAGGGGCACACATCTATCGCTCCCTTTCTGTCTTTCTCATAGTTTTCTCACAATGAGGCTCTCAATCAGTCACCTCAAAAGACTACTACTATAGGCCGCTGTCCCGGTTTATGTCGTCAGTAAGGTTGTGTAGCGACTGTTCATGACCTCATTTATGCATTCTGAACTATTGTGGGCTTTTCCCATGGCACATGAGAGCTGAGCTCCAGTTTAAGCTCTCAGAGGGTCTGAAACTAAATTGCATCTTTTTCTCTGTAGAGCAGTGTTCTGTTGAGATCAGCTACACTGTTAGATATTTCTGTAATTTGTAGTTATTTACTGTATATCACCCAGTATAATACTTCAAATTCTCTTTTAAGTAAATAACTGTTATTCCCTTTGCATCATGGGAATTTTCTGTGATGTCAAACACCACATATACAGTGATTTTACTGCATTTTTAAAAATTGCTGTATTTGCCATAACAGCCTCTTTGGCACCATTCCATAATGTTTTTTTATTTTCCTCATATTTTTTTTAACATTTGGATTGACAGGATTGCTGCATGTTGCACTTAACTGTGTTTTTCTTTTCAAAGTGAATTATATTTTAAGCAATTCAAAACCATCATGGTGAACAGTGTGCATCTGAAGTGTCTCAGCTGAAGGAAATAATCCATTATTTATCGGCTTTAATAAATCGGCCTGATTTTCTAATCGGGCTGATAACTATAACAGTAAAAATTAACATGTATCATGGCCAATACTGATACAGTGGCTGATATATCATGCATTCCTAATGTAGGTGACTAAGCATCTAGTCATCAGACATCTTGTCTGATCTTGCCCAGTTATTTGGAAACAGTATGTTGTTGTTTCTGTATTGGACATTGAGTGGTATCTCTTACAAACACACACACACACACTTGAAACCAGACTCTAGTTTTGGTGTTTCTATAAACAGCTATTGGCTTTAGATCAGATGTGCTAATGTTTGTTCCATATGAAGTGCTGCTGAACTGCTGAAAAGGGCAATTCAAGAACTCAATAAACTGCTGTTTCCTAAAAAGGTTGAGATTGTGTGATGGCTTTGGTCCAGTCACCTATTAATGAAATGTCATACACCTATCCAGTGGCGAGTGATCTATTTTAAAGTCTAAATTATTGAAATTATAATTATTCTTCATAGACTCTTTAGATGTAAATAAACAACATTTTAGTACATACACAATATCTGCCCAAACCAGGTACTGGGATTGGACTTAAAGTATTGGTCAATATTTGCTTTAGAGTTAGTATGACAAGTAACAAATGAATTAACATTTTTGCTTTTGCTCCGAGTATTAGTTGTGTAGGAAATAATTGACTGAATGCCATCAAATTATTAAAAAAAAAAGTGCAGACACATCCAGGCTGTATTACTACCTTGTATGTAAATTTATTATTATTATTATTATTATTATTATTATTATTATTATTATTATTATTATTATTATTAGGGTGCGATTTGTGAAAAAAAAAAAAAAAAAACGTGATGTTTTGAAATTATTATTATTATTATTATTATTATTATTATTATTATTATTTTTTTTTTTTTTTTTTTATTTGTTAAAAACCACAGTAGAGCTATATACTATTTTTGGCAGCTGTTACAGAAATTTTGTTACAAAAACACTACATTTTTACAAAAACAAAAACCACTACAATGACACTAATAATTCTTCATTTCTGATAGAAATGCAAAACCAATCAGTAGTTATTAATAGAATAACGAGACACAAACCTTTACATTCAATCGCATTTGGTCCTATTTATTTTTGATCACAGTGCAAACACATACAAACTTTTAAGTCCAAAAGTGTGCACATTTGGAGAAATGCACAGTTACCTCATATTTCATTAGATAGAATAGGCCGGGCCGTACACAGGATTTCATAATTACCGAGGCCAGAAAATGTTGTTTGGTAGGGGGGTACGGGGGCATGCTCTCCCGAGAAAATTTAGATTTCCCTGGTGTACATATGTGCATTTTTAAGACGTTTTAAGGCCAACAAATTGGATAACAATTTAAAACCATGTCAACAAATAAATGCATGCACAGTTTTGAGGCAACTTTAATTGCATGTTTGGTAATTTCATGACTTAACTTACAACAGAACAATGACGGCCATTGCTCATAGTATGCAATTCTTGAGTGCGCGCCACGAGCACAGTACGGCTGATTGGACGGTCATTTTAATTTTTCGGAGTTTTACCGACACAGCCTGACAACATATCATCTGACCACAATTCACTGTTGTTCAAGTGAAGCTCCCTCATAGTCACCTGTAGCCTTTTTCTGGCGCTGAGGTGAAGTCGGAATGCGCGGCTGAAAAGTGTAGGTAAAGAGACAGTTAAATGCAGCGTTTTACTTGGCGATGTTTTAAAAAAAAGTCACCTGGGAGGGATTTTTTTTTTTAATGTTAAATTGAATGATGAAATGTTAATGTGAATGTTAAAATGTTCACTGGTGTTCAACTGTTTTCCAGTAAATGCACAGCTATGAAGTTGTTCCAGGTCCCTCGAACGCATAACATTTCTAGATCTCATCACTTCAAATGATTTCAATTTCAAAAGTCCTTATAGCCTACAGCATTAAATGAGCCAAAACCCACAAAGTCATTAACCAAGCAAACAAATATGACAATTTCCTTGTTTTTCAGACTAAATTACCTTTTATAAGAAAAGCACACTTCTGCATACGCTCATACAGTATACTGTACAGACACATTCTCGCACACAGATGGAAACATTACACGCTAGGCATATGTCATGATTTTTGAATATTCAATTTGATTTAATTATAGAATATCGAATAGGTAGTGCAATTATCATCTTAAAAATATTCCCATTGTTTTCGGTGCTGTGTAACCTATATTTTGGTGTGTGTAACCTATACATGCGTGCATGCGGGGGAGGGGTGCTATTTTCAAATAATTATCGAATAATTCCCAGCGATTATTGAATATTATTTTTGCTTGAAATGCCCATCCCTAATACACGCACACCGAAACTTATCATCGCTGCTCCTGAGTTAGCTAGTGGTCAACCAATATATTGCCAATACTGATATATATCAGCCAATATTTTGCATTTGTATATCATTTAAACAAGTCTATGTTTTGAAATAAACACTTTAATTTCATGAACCTTGCAGACTTTGTCGATTCAGCTGTGAAATCTTCAGAAGTGTACATCTGTAGACTGCAAGAACGCATGTTACCTGGTGCGTAACGGTATTCGTAACATTCATTCTGTTGACCACTAGCAGGGTTGCCAGGTTTGTGCAACAAAAGCAGACCAATGGCCAGGCAAAAGTAGCCCAAAAATAGCCCAATGTGATGTTTCTCCATTATGTAGCCGAATTCTGAATTTGTATGTCTGGGGGGTGTTTTGGGGGTAGTGGAGTTTACATCTTTATTTTATGTGCTTTTTAGTATTTGTATGTGATTTTAGTATGTTTTATGTGGTTAATTTTATTTAGATTTAATTTAGATTATTTTATAGTTTAAATATTTTAAGTGATCCTCTGGACACCTTGGGAGTTTGCTAAGGAATCACTGAATCTAGGCAGGTTATTAACCTAGAAGCTGAAGGGAACTGTTTGTTGTTCGTTCACAGATAAAAGGTTGATAATTAGTATCAAGATTCAGTTTAAAAGGAAGTGAAATGAGAAGTTATAGAGACAAATTTGTGCTGTTGAACTTGAATCTAAAAATATGAATAATACTGTGTTCATTTAATTTATCTCATGAATCATCTCATAGATCTGAGGGTCTTGCATTCATCCCGATAATGCGCTCTACATGGCCTGCTGCTATTGTTTGTTTTCATGCTAAGGGGCTTAGCATGTGGATTAGCCTGATGACTCTTGTGTGATGATGGGTATTGACTATTGAGCTCAGTATTAACATGAGGTTAAAGAGAGAATCCCTGCAATCATCTTTCATTTACAAATTACATGACATCTATTCTTCACTCTTTCTTTCTCTAAATCGTAAATAAGTATGAGTGTTACACAGTTGACTAGGGTAAGCAGCAGGACAGTGTAAGAACAGTTTTATGTCTTTAGGGAATAGTGAGCATCATATATAACAACCAATATTAATAAAAGGGTTCAAAAGTTGTGTGGCAGCACTACAGTAGTCACACAACAGCTGTAGAAATCCACTAATTCCATCCGTCCTGCTATTCCCCAGAGTTTCATCCACACGTCACCGCAATCTGTGTGTCTGCTGTCAAAAAATGATGTACTGCCTTATGTCCCACATATGAGTAGCATGTCAGTGTCTAACTGCTGCAGTCCTGAATCAATTTAGAGTTTTTAAAAACCCTTATATGCAATGAAAATTGCCAAGGACCTTGACCTGTGTGACAGTTTGACAACTAAAAAGTCAATTGTATTTACAAACTAGAAACACTAGTTTATCTACACAAGATATGCACTAGAGATGGACCATGATGGTCGACTAGTCATTCAGCAAATATCTTATCTCCTTTTTTTTTTTTTTTTTTTTTTTTTTTTTTTTTTTTAACCTTTTTGTAGTTTTGATATTTTTAGCATGCGGACAATGCACTTTTACCACAATTGCTGTGGCAAACTCCTCTTTAAAAAGTTGCATCCACAAATTAAGCCATTTAAGCCGTTCAGCCATATACATTCAGACAAGACAGGATATGCCAATCATTCAAATGTTTGGGGTCAGTAAGATAGGATGGATGGATAGATAGATTAGATAGATAGATTAGATAGATAGATAGATAGATAGATAGATAGATAGATAGATAGATAGATAGATAGATAGATAGATAGATAGATAGATAGATAGATAGATAGATAGATAGATAGATAGATAGATAGATAGATAGATAGATAGATAGATAGATTTTTTTTTTTATATATATATATATATATATAAGAAAGTAGGGCAATTCCAGCGTTATGGACGTGACATTTGGAGTCAAAACTTGAAATATAAATGCTCAAAGAATGCATTTAATAGCAACATATTGAACCGTCTATTTATATATTCATAATCCCTTACCAAAGGAGTCCAGACATTAGAAAAATGTCAGTCTACTCAACTGTTTTATTTTTTAGATGAGGGAAATATACAGCGTTACGGACGTGACAAAAAAAGTCACTAAGTTTTGGGTGACAACATATTTTTTAAGAATTCTGTGAATTACATTGCGCAAACCAAAAGTAATACTGCCCACCGAATAAAGAAGGGTTGGCTCTCCACAGAGCATAAAATAATAATTTTATTTCATTTTTCGTGTTCGCATTAATGAGGAAAAAACAACGTTACGGATGTGACAGTTTTCCGTTACGGATGTGACCGGTCTGAAAGCGGCACAGAAGACTGCTTTAAAACTGCTTTAAAACTTTCACAGAGACCTCAAGCAAGCATGTACACCACCAAATATTGAAATCTGGGATACCAGTATGGTAAGACTCCACAATTGATCAACTTTTTACTAAACTTTATACAAATGTAACGTTATACTCTGTATTGCAAAAGGTTATAGATTAGACCTATTTCTCATGTTGACAAGCATGTGCGTTGTTCAAGAATCAATTTAGAGACCATGATTTTCCTTCTTACAGAACTGCATGCTAAAATACATTGACAAATATTAATGTTTATCATAAAGCAGTTTAAAATCGCATGTTTTCCCCACAGTCAGGTGAACCGATTGACACTATTGCCAATCGCAATCATGTCAGTTTTATGTTTTGTGTATGAATGACCACACGGTTTTTTTCGTCTAGTTTTCAGAGTTTAAAGCGGAGTCTTGAGTCAAAATGATCAAACTTTATTTCAAGTCAAAATTATTGCAATCGTATTATTTTCATTTTGTTTGATCGCGCGGATTGTGATCATTATAGGCTAGGCTATTCATTTTTAACCAACAGGTAACGCGACATCCCAATTCCCGAGGGAAGTGTCCTATGAGACACAATGCTCTTCTATAAGTTGTACTGTATCATATAGGCCTACCTTTTGATGTTCATATTTCGTTCTCTGGCAAGAGGAAGAGAAGATCGGTTCATGTGCGCCTGATCCGCCGCTTACAGGCGCTGCAGAAGCTAATCTGTCACACGCCGTAGGCTATTAAAGAGCGACATCTATTGTTTAATTTTTGAAAAAAAAAAAATAATAAAATCGACTGAATTTGAAAGTTAAACCTTTTTCATATTAAAACTAACAAAGCACAAAGAGTATTGCGATTATTGGGTATGTTCTGATATGGTAAGCCTGAAACAGATGATAGCAATATAAAGAAGCAAACTCATAGGATTTAATATGAAGCGTCCGTAACGGTCACGTCCGTAACGCTTATTATGGTTGTTCACAGCAACGTAGTGAAATGAATTGTTGATCCTAATAAGCATAAACATAATTTAGCTTTGCATATAAAGTTTCAAGTTATTTGCATTTATAATTGTTATATGACATAAACTTAATCATTAAAACGTTACGGACGTGACAGAGCACTGAAGCGTCCTGACCTCTTTATTCTAGCCCTTATAAATTCATCAGGCAGTGCTGTTATGACTAAATGAGTGTATTTATTTCTCAGGCATGTATCCATCTTTCTACACAATGCTTACTGCTAAAATTAAAGTTTAAAAAATGGGGTCTTTGATCCCTTTTTTGAAAGCATGAAATATGGTTGGTTGAAAATTTAATTTAAGCATTGTTACTTACCACATATATTGTGGATAAACAAGGCAATTTTCTTAAAATTTCTGTTAGAGCACATTAATACAGTATATTACAGACCTAAATGGACAATTTAAAAAGGGTTTTGTTCTTTTGGTTAAAACTTTTTTTTTTCATAGTAAAGATGACCTTTGCGTGGAATTGCCCAGTAATACTTTATTCAGCACTGATGCATAAATTGATCAAAAGTGACAGTAAAGACTTACATTGTTATAAAAATCTATTTCAAATAAATGCTGGTTAAACTTTATTTGGTTACACTTTATTTTAATGGTGTCCATGTTACAGTGTAATTATACATTTGAAGTACTGAGTAATATTAATTAACAACATGTACTTACTATAGGGCAGGGTTAGGCTTAGGGTTTGGTTTAGGGTTAGTTGCATGTAATTATGCATAATTTACTGTTATTACTAACTTTCACTGTATTGTAGCGTCTTTAAAAATCAGCAACAAAAAAACAAACTTCTTTAATCGGCAATATACTGTTGTAACTTGACTTAAGGTGGCATTCAGGTGCTTGTGGTGATAATCTGATGAAGAAGCGTGTACCGTTTTAAAAATCAGCAAAGTTGCTGATTCCCTCAAGTCATATGCACTCAATCATGTGGGTCACTGCTTCAATTTCATTGTTATTCTAAGTCTTTCCAACAACGATGGGCGCTTCACATGTGGTGTACCTTCTCCTTGTGTGTCTGTGCCGATCCACAGATGAATGAATACAGAGAGCACTGATGTGTGGTGGGGTGGCAGAGTGCCTCTGGAAGCTGTCCTCCAAAAAGAGCCCTAAATAAATCATTCATCTCCTAATGACTCCACACAGCCTCTGAGGGCCCATAGAGACGGTCACACACAATACTCACCCGAACTCTCACCGAAGGAATGGGGTTTTGTTCTCACACAAACGCTCCCAATCATCACGTTAATGACTCTTACAATGCTCCAAACCTCAAATGCGCCTTTGATGGTACACACACACACCCCTCTCATGTGCACAAAAAGGCTCAGTATGAACTTTGAGCTAGCTGAAACTATTGGACCGTTTCTTCATGTGGACTTTGCATAACCTTCAATGTTTGTTTATAGAATAACTTTAAAGTGTTGTGGTTTGGATACAAGACATTCATTAATACATGCTCTCTAGAATGAGGTTATGACCTTTTGTATGGCATTTAAAATATTTGTTTTAAATTAATGAACCCATGCTAACTTCTCTTCAACTATCCTCTACACTTTTGAGTAGATGATTAGTAAATGTATAATGCTATATCTCCACCTGGTGGTTACAACATGCAAACATATGCAAACTACAGGGCTCAAGCATTAAGC
This sequence comes from Chanodichthys erythropterus, assembly GCF_024489055.1. NCBI lineage: Eukaryota > Metazoa > Chordata > Actinopteri > Cypriniformes > Xenocyprididae > Chanodichthys > Chanodichthys erythropterus. The sequence continues at coordinate 16,807,605 of NC_090239.1, forward strand.
ATTATTTTGCAGCTTTGGTTCTAATAATAATAATAATAAATAATAATAAATAATAAATGTTTGCAGCTTTTTACTTGCCATGCCAGTATTTTTACTGGCACCACAACAAAAAAATGTATCTCTAGAAAGAATTAAAAAATAAAGTAAAAATAAATGTTTTCTTTGCATAAAAATGTGTTGCAGTATATTATAGCATTCTATGGTAAAATTATTCTCTTTCTCTAATTTTTCATGTCTCTTTGCCTCTCTTTTTAGTTCTATCAGATTGTGTTACGACTGAGAGGACTCCAGGAGGAACTCGCTCTTCTTGTTGCTCAGGTATGTGGGTGTCTATGCGTGGGAAAATGTGTGTGTTGTCAGTAGGAAGGTGTTTGGTGGTGAGCTGATATGTGCAACATGTACAAGCTGCATTAATGAGTGAAAGCATATTTACACAAATTAAAACTGATGTGTTACAGTTTTGATGTTAAAGCACTTTTACCTAAACTACTTAGCCTATTGTTAAAAGAAAGCTACTGTAATGAAATATCAAAATAGATGTATATCATTATAAACAACTACTTTTAAATAGCCATCAATGGAGAAAACTGGTAAAATGTGTAGTTACAATCTACCGGCAGGGGCTAATGGGGCTATGCTAGCCAGACAAAAAAAAAAAAAACGTTTCACACTGTTAAAATCCGCAAAAAAAAATAGTTATAAAGTACATCCACATTTTGATTTGGGTCAATAGAGAAACATATTTTTTGCCTTCATAACTGTGTGAGATCTTCCAGTAGAGGATAACTGCCAAAGCTCACCAGCCAATCACTGACTCCTTGGGGGCGACATAGCAACAGATAAGCTCATAGCCAACCAAGTGACTTCATTTTATTATAGTTTTAGCAGACACACACTCATAGAGTCAGTCTGCCGTATGATTTGTTACTGGCACGTGGCAATTTGTGTTCCAATGTTTCATTGTATGAAGTCAGAGGAGCGTTTTGTAATTTTCCATATAAACCAGAATTTGCACTTCATGGATAAACTCCTACCAGGCCGTCTTGACCTTGGTGTATGTGAGCATTGACGAATGGTGAGAAAGGTTTACTTAGAATGTGGGAATGTGACTACCAGACAAGATTTAGGATGCATCCTTTTATAGGTGTACATGTATCAAAGCCCCCTAAATATACATTCCACAAAATATAGCGGAAGAGCAATTAGTCATATATATAGTGCATTCAGATGACAATTCAGCAGTTAAAAATGCAACCAATGAGTCAGCATAGCTGAATTTAGCCCTTACCTGCTCTTATTACAGTACAGATGGTGCACAAGTCTCGGGTAGTCCTTTGTCATAATTCACTTTCTAATACACCAGCTTTAGAGCTTTAGAGGCTCATTCAGTCCCACGTTTGTGCTGTAATACTCATGATATACTGATCTACAAGACTCTTAATGCACCTGCAGAAGATTCAACAATCTCCTGGTGCCCTTGATTCACAGATTCACCTATTCTCAATGAAGCAGTGATGCTAAATTCTATTAGAGACCATATCTATTTCTTCTAATAATCAATGCAATTTTTTAAATGCATAATGTCCTGGTGTTTCTCTTGTGGTCTGTGCAGAGAATGGATCAAAACTTTACAGCTGCATGCCAGTAATATAAGTAGCTCAAAGGCAAAAGGCTATTTTTCTTTTGCCATATGTGTAAAACACATGGATATTCTGGGTTCAGTACAAGTTAAACTCAATTGACAACATTTTTGAGGATGTGTAGCATTTATGTAACTATTGGCTCTACTTCTATAAGACCTCTATACTTCTATTTCTACAAGCACAACGGTACATTTGAGCACGATTAAGGTGTCTTAAGAATCATTTTATAACACAAAAATAACAGAAACTGTGTGGGCGGACATAAAAATAGTGCACACATTTGTTTCATTAGTTTGTAAGTGAATATCCACTTCATCTGTTTGTTCTCTGTGTTCTTAAGTATCTTGATACTGTCTGTTTTATTGCCTAAGAAACTGCTTTAGATGATTAATTGAGAAAACGATCTGAATGAATAGTGGTCTGACTCAAAAGAATGATTATTTACGAATGATTGCCATCGCCATTTCAGCCAACAGAAATAGCAGAGCTCATGGTACGCCCAGTTGTACTGTTGCCAGCTCCACTGACCCAGAATGGGTGGCCAATCTATTAAAATACTTGCTGTTTCAATAAAACAGCCAAAAGACATAAACAATAAGCATAATTAACATGTTTTTAGTGTGAAGGGAAAAAAAAAACTTACTAACCTTTTAGTTGTAAAGATGTAACCATTTTTATATCTGTGTTAAAATACAGTTTTTCAGTTGCGTTGCTTTACTGCCATTTACAAATCCTCTCCTGTGGCCTCATGGGATCGTGAAGTGTCCATAATGTGCACACTTCAGAATCTCGCCGGAAGTAGGTCATCCGGGTACTTTTTGTATACTACTCGTGTGACATACTGTTTTTGCCTTACTGTATAGTAGGAAATTATGTAATTTCAGATGCAGACTAAGATATATAGTTCCTGTTGTGCTGCTTCCCCTCATGCTTACCTTTCCCTTGACTTGTGTATAAGTGCAAAAGTGTGTTTGTGGTTTGCTCATACTTCCAGAAGCAGACCAGCACTAATATTAGTCCAAGTGTTTTATTGACTGGAAGACTAAATTTCTCACTGTATGAAGTTTACAGACACATAAACACGCTTGTGCTCATTGGAATAGTGCTTGGTGCATGTGCTCTTAAAACAGCATGCGCACACCAATGACACGCCATGCGTTTTATAATAACACGACTGCCATGAGTCAGTCACAGGCAGGAGTTACAGGGCTAAAGGGAAAGAGAGCGAGATTGACAGAAGGTTCAACAAAGAGAGGAAATAAGCAGAGGTGGGTAATGTAACAAAGAAATAGAGGGGGAAATATGTTAATTTGAGTAGAATCAAGTTATTATGTTTCATGTGTTATTGTCTCTTTGAACTCTCTCTGATCTTGTGGGGATTGTGTTATGTGTAACATGTAATCTCTACAGTGTTCCTGCTGTCTGGTGTTTTTTTTTTTGTTTTTTTTAAGTGTGTTAAACCGTTTTACTTCTGAAACGCAAGTCTCGTTGCTCCTCTTCTGTCTGTCTTTTTGGTTCAAATTGCAGTCAACCTAATGGCTGCACTTTTGTAAATAGTAATTGGTTGTAATGTCACCATTAGATGGCGGCAGTGTGCTTTACGATCATCACATAACAGCGTATGATTGAATCTCCAGCATACCTTTCATTGCAATTAGGTGTTTTTTTTTTTTTTTTTCTCCATAAGGATTCTTGTTCCACAAACCTGATACTGTGTGATCTATATAGAGGCAGAGCAAGTATGGTTGCCCCCACCTTCCTCTTTCCATCTCTCAGTTTTTCATTTGTTCTTTCAGGCCACTGGTTACAGGTCTTTGGGGTGACATAAAGGTTTCAGGTGCTTTTGGTGCCGCGGCACGGATCCGGGCAGGCACAGGCCCCTGGACGGAAAAAGCAGAAATTGGAATTGATTTCAGGAACATTTGGGGGCTAATGTATCTCTGTCTCTTTCATTCTGTCCCTTTGTTTCTTCTTCTGTTCCTTTGCATCACATCTTCCACCTTTGAACTCATTAGATATTGCAAAGTGGGTCCATTTTGTAGGGCTTATCTTGTTAACCTATTAATTGTATATGCATTCTCAAATAAGATTTTCAGTACTTTATATTTATTTTGCTTTTGTCTTTTTATAGATTTGCCAATGACATAACCAAGGGTTTGCAGACTCTTCCTGGGGTCGAGTCGCCCAACCCCAACGCTGCTGGATTGTTGTGGTAACGTTGTGAGGTTGAAAGGAAGCTGATTTGCCGGTCATCATGCCAGCCCTCTCCACCAGAACTGGCAGTGAGATAGGTACCTCATCTTACTCCCTACACCTTATTGTATATGGCAGTTAGGTCCAGCAAGCTTGCCCAAATGTCATCTTCACTGATTACTAAATAAAATCGTCACCGATTGTATGAGATCTGTGTGTGTATGAGTCAGGCATCTAACTTGTACATTCATCTCTTTATGAAAAGTTAGGGGTTGGTAGGTATGTGACGGTATCAAATTTTCATGTTGCGATTAATTGATGAAGCTTTTATCATGGTATACGGTATTATCACGATATTCAAATAATTTGCAAAACCATTTTTGTCATAGTTTAACAGGTTCAAGAAATCTTTTTATAATAAAACAAAAACAACTCTAACTGAAATTTTCAAACCGATTAAAATGCAAAAGAATTAGGCTATAAAGAACAACAGATAACACTTTACTCTATTTAATGCATTACCTAAGATTGAGCAATAGCTACATTTGTTACAGAAAGTGTTCTTTTTTGTTAATGTTAGTTTAGAAACACAACTGATCATTGTGAGTTTTATCTCAAGTCCATTAAATAAGTTATTTTGATTTTAGTAATGTTATGTTAATTAGTAACTAAGAAATTAACATTAATTAATAATAATTTATAAGTATTTTTATTGTCAGTTTAGTGATAATGAATTAACATGTTAACTAATGAAGCTGTATGTTTTCAAAGTTTTACTGAACAATAACAAACAATCAGAACATTTCTAATCATTAGGGCATGTTGTAGTCCAGATTAAAATATAAAAATGTTTAGGTTTGAAAATAAATATCCTTTTAAGTCTTTTTTAAGTATTCAGTATTTGGTGCTGTAATGAACAACACTGAGATTACAAAAAAATGTGGCTGTTTTGAAGCATTTTAAAAACTTCACTAGCGCAGTTACTTTGTTTGCACGGTTTCCGTGGTAACCGCTGCACGCTGCTGTTCCATCAGCGCCCTCTGCTGTCAGAGAGTGAACGCGCACTTTCATTCAGCTCGTCTCCTTCACTGGTTCCGCCATGTGCTTCTCGTGCACATTGGGATTGTTTACATCTGAGCGTGTGTCCTTTTGACGCAGAATACAGCGGTGTTATACATTTTATAAGATTGATGGGTAAAGTATTCTTAATTGTCTTATAAAAAATTAATAATTGGTAATAAATGTATTTACTTGCACTTAATTTATTTATTTACGGTATTCTGAAGTGCCAACGATTACAATATCGTGCATATTCATTATCGCGATTTATCGCATTACCGAATATCTGCACAAGTCTAGGGGTTGGTAAGGTTTTTTTTATAAAGAAGTCTCTAATGCTTGCCAAGGTTGCATTAATTTGATCAAAAAATATAGTAAAATATTATTACAATTTTAATGTATTTTAAAGTGTAACTTTTTTCCTGTGATGATTTTTTTAGTCATAACTCCAGTCTTCAGTGTCACATGATCCTTCAGAAAATATATATTAAAGCTGCAGTCCACGATTTTTCCTATTTTTCACCATCTCTGTTTGAAACCTGCAATTGCAGTCATATGCGGAACAGTTATCTGTACGTTTGTTGTGCCTCGGCACAGCTCGTCAGCACAGATGAATCTAATGCTTGCTGTCAGTCACCGCTCTGGTGTGGATACTGTACTTCAGAATCACAGATTCTACGTCTTGAAAGTATGACCAATATAAGAATTTTCACTGGAAAATATCATCTGAACAAGTAACATTTCTGCCACTTTTGTTCTAACCAACTGAGGAAAAAAGCATTAGGCCTACAATAAATTGCATTGCCAATGATGATTAAATCTAATGATCAATTAGCTCGGATCATGCCAAACCGTGCAAATTATTATTACTGTTATATTGTTCTCAAATTGTTAATGTTAACACCATCAGCTTTGCGTGACACGTTACCTGTAGATTTCAAGTTCTGTAGCCACTCCACAGTCCAAAGTCTTTTGCTTTTTGACTATGAGTGAATCTCCAGTTATCACTGATTGTCATTTGGACCTTTCTGGATTACAATCCGCCATCAAAATAAGTTTATTTATTTCAGCTGCTGTGAGAAAAGGCTATAAATGATCTGCTACCGCAGCGTCCTCACGTGATAAAACCGACTAGCCTGGACTCCTTCCTTTCCGTTAACGGACGTGACATAATGACACACAGACGAACTGCTGCATGCTCGAATTTCCCGCGGAAATCCACCATGTCGCTCGTATTAGAAAACATTATTACAAGCTTACCGTTGTGAATCGAGCTAAGATAATGAGATGAACACTGGCTGGTTATGTACTTGCTCAAAAATTGATTTTGGATCATTCTTAATCAAAAAAAGTTACGGACTGCAGCTTTAATATACCAGTTTGGTGCACAAGAAACATTTCTTATTATTATCAATGTTGAACATGGTTGTGCTGCTTAATATTTTTGTGAACATTGTGATACCTTTTTTTATGTATTCTTTAGGGGTGCAATAATATTTTGTCACAATATATCGCAATACAAAAATGCAACAATATGTTTCGTGGATAGTGAAAATATGTATTGTGTATCATTCACACAAAATAAAAATATCTAGGTTTTAGGGTCAGTACTACATTTAAAGGTGCCCTAGAACCAGTTTTTACAAGATGTAATATAAGTCTCAGGTGTCCCCTGAATGTGTTTGTGAAGTTTCAGCTCAAAATACCCCATAGATATTTTTTGATGAATTTTTTTTTAACTGCCTATTTTGGGGCATCATTAACTATGCACCGATTCAGGCTGCGGCCCCTTTAAATCGTGCGCTCCCTCCCTCCTGGGCTCTCGACTATAATACAGCGCATTTACAAAGTTCACACAGCTAATATAACCCTCAAATGGATCTTTACAAGATGTTCGTCATGCATACTGCATGCATGTGTCGGATCATGTGAGTATAGTATTTATTTTTATGTTTACATTTGATTCTGAATGAGTTTGAGGCTGTGCTTCGTGGCTAAAGCTAACATTACACACTGTTGGAGAGATTTATAAAGAATGAAGTTGTGTTTATGAATTATACAGACTGCAAGTGTTTAAAAATGAAAATAGCGACGGCTCTCGTCTCCGTGAATACAGTAAGAAACGATGGTAACTTTAACCACATTTAACAGTACATTAGCAACATGCTAACGAAACATTTAGAAAGACAATTTACAAATCATGTTATCATGGATCAGTTATCGCTCCATCTGCCATTTTTCGCTATTGTTCTTGCTTGCTTACCTAGTCTGATGATTCAGCTGTGCACAGATCCAGACGTTAATACTGGCTGCCCTTGTGTAATGCTTTGAACATGAGCTGGCATATGCAAATATTGGGGGCGTACATATTAATGATCCCGGCTGTTACGTAACAGTCGGTGTTATGTTGAGATTCGCCTGTTCTTCGGAGGTCACAAGAAGGAGGAAGCAATGGAGTTTGAGACTCACTGTATGTCATTTCCATGTACTGAACTCTTGTTATTCAACTATGCCAAGGTAAATTCAATTTTTGATTCTAGGGCACCTTTAAACTATTAATATAGAATGTTGAATATAATGTATAATAATGCAATGGGGGAATATTTGTGGGTCCTGATTATTCTAAATGTCTTATGATAGCAGTAAAAAGTGGCCTACATTATTTTAAATATATCTAGTCAGTGTGTGCATTTGGGATACCAGCACCAAGTCCAAGCCTATTCATTTCCACCACCAATGTAATAAACTTTGCATTTTAATCAACAGTACATTTTTTTTTTCTTGGAGTATCACAATAATATCATATCATGACATGAGGGTTACACCCTTATTATTCTTTGAATAGAATGTTTTTACTAAATTATGTTTTTTTTAAAATAGCATTTATTTTTGTTACTATTGATCAATGGAATGTATCCTTATACACAAATGTACTCTCAAACACACACTGAGTCTCTCTCTCTTTTTTTCTTTTCCTTGCCCAAATCCCTCACTCTCAGTCTCATTTCCTTTACAAAGAATGGATTACTAAGTGAATGTAATCTATTAGAAAATAATGCCTAGTTGAGGTATAAAAGTCTGATGGATGATTGTAAGATTGCTGGGAGACATGCGGTATGGTTAGGTTACGTCTGCTGTGCGCGATCCTTTCTTGCCCAACAGGTTTTTAATGAACACTTTGAACGCCCAGTAAGCCACTGTGGATCTGATAGATTAGAACCATTACATACCTCATGTCAAGATGTGTGCAAGCACTCGTGTGTCGTTATGCCACTGCTCTTGATGTGTTATTGGCTGCTATACTGCTGTTGGACATATGACATAAACCCTTTCTCTCACACACACACACACACACACACACACACACACACACACATGTTTGTTTTTGTGAATTGTGGGGACTTTCCATAGACTTCAATGCATTTTACACTGAACAAACTGTACATTCTATCCCCCTACCCTGCCCCTACCCCTAAACCTAACCCTCACAGGAAACTGTGCAAACTTTTACTTTTTCACAAAAACTCATTCTATATGATTTATAAACCCATTTACATTGTGGGGACCGCTGGCTGGTCCCCATGATGTAGGTGAACTCAGGTTTATATTACATCATGGGGACATTTGGTCCCCACAATGTAATATAAACAAAAGCACACACACACACACACACACACACACACACACACACACACACACACACACACACACACACACACACACACACACACACACACACACACACACACACACACACACACAGACACAGACACAGAGACACACACATTAAACGTCCCATTCATAAGGCAGGAAATTGAGATTTAATCACCAAAGACTGCTATAAAATTGATCAAGGATGACTGCCACTAAATTATTAGCTTGTTTTTGGCTTGCATGATCAATGCATGTCTATTCTTTCTCTCTCATTAAACCTCTCCTCCACACAGTGTCTGTTCTCTTCTAGTCTCATTTCTCTGTATGGACATAAAATGCTATTCTTTTACTCCATCATGTATCCTGTTTTTTTTGTGTGGGTGTTTTGCTTCCTGGTGGCATTTGATTTCACTACCCTTGGGTGTCCTTGGACTGACAAACCCATCCACCCACTACCTGTAAAATGTGTATGTGAGAGAAAGAAACTCTGGTGTTGATGTCAAATGATAAATTACTGTAATTCCTCTTGCATCAACTGCAAACTCAATCATCCTGTTCACTTCAGCTCGCATTGACAAAGCCAGAAATTATTCTCTGTCTCCCAAAAAGAATAACATCAAAAAGCCTTAAACATGCCTTCATCCCTTGCTTTTATGTTATCAATAGATTACTTTTTTCTTGACTGATTTGAGACAAAAATTGTGACTGTCTAACCCTGTCCTAATTGCAGTCAAGTTCTGTACCATTGGTTGGTTGGTTGGTTGGTTGATTGATGGATTAAAAAACAAATTTAAAACAAACAAATATTAAATTAAAAATGTATTTACATTTTTAAATGATTTTATTCGTTTTATTTATCCCTTTTTTGTTTATATATTTTTTTGTTATATTTTCATATTTTATTTTAAATCTAAAATAAAAAAAAACATTTATTTGTTTAATGTATTATTTATTTTATTTGTATACTTAAGTATTTTATTCCCTTTTTTCCTTTTTTGTGTATTTCTGCATTTTTCGGCATAAAAATATATTTAAAAAATCTTTTTTTTTATCATTTTAATTTATATTATTATTTTCATAAACAGCGAAAAGACAGATAATTCAGCGAGTGCTTCGGTTCTCAGAGCTGCACTCCCACCTGTCTTCCGCACAGTCTGTTAGCCTGATCACTTTGAGTCTGCCCTTTGATTGGAGCATCGTAGCCCCCTGCTAGGTTTTTACGAGTCGTATGAAGTTTTACGGTGTTATTCTGGGCCGGCCTGCTGCTCCAATTACGTTAACACTCCCCAAGGCATCACTAAAAAGATAAGAGCGCCAGGTAGGCTTGAGAGAGACAAAAGGGGACATGTGGGAAATTTTTAGGACAGAAGTTTTTTAGCAGATAAGTCTGCTCTAATGGAGATGAATGCATGTGTGTGTGTGTGAGACAGGTTTTATGCATGAAACTATCGGAGCAGGTATTCTACTTGAAACTGGAATTGTTTTTTGATTAGTGTGTGTATGTGGAAATAATATTTCCATCAGTCCTGTTTAGGAACAAGTGCATGGTGTAATGATGCCGTTGTCGGTAACGAGATCCATATTGAGCTCCATATTGTTTATCGTTCAGGTGCTGAGTCTCTCTTATGGCTTCAGCAGAGCACCGGCTGAATATGGCTGCAATGAGGGATATGACAGGAATGGCCATATTAAATTTCTTCTCGGCTAACAGTAAATTTTTCCATTCTGATGTCAAGAATGCAGAGCATCTGGGAGCAGAGGACAGAACGAAAGAGAGGGAGGGAGAGAGGAACGTTAGTAGCGGCAGCAGCATGCGCTTTGGGAGCACTTTATCGATTTCCAGCTATTTATCCTCCTCTTTTCCATCTCTCCTCTCTTTTTCTCTCTCTCTACTGCCACAGGGATGCAGAACTGTAACACAAGGATTTGTTGCCACTGGAATAGCTCCCTGTTTCCAATTACATCAGAATGAAAATTTCCACTTCATTTTACCAAATGCAGGAGAAAGGAGAGGGAGAAAAGAGGGAGAAGGAATTTCATTTATTTGTATTTTATTTTTATGTCCCCATTTTCAGAGGATAGAGATATCTGTCGCTGTCGACAAGCAGAACGTGTTCAGTTCTGAATATCTGGTTGCTGGAATGTAAAAAGTGTCTGAACATCTTTATACACAACGTCCAAAAGCTACAAATGAGCAATATACATTTATTTTATTGTATATGCATCACAATACTAAAATGTTGCTGAGTAGTTGGTAGGGTGCTCTGGGTGGTGACTTACTAATCCAAGTCAAAAGAGCCAATCATTTTGTCTGTGATAATCTGGTGACACGTGGATCTGGTTCCTCTTTCAGTGTAGTAGCTACAGTTTCAAAAACCCAACTTTAAATTCAAGCTTGCCAGTTGTAGTTATTTTTCTGGTGTGATTGAGCTTTGATACTCTGATACAGAAATGAAACGTGTACTGTCACATGGAATCAGAATGTGATTGGACTGAATCTTTTCTACAGGTGTTCAAATGGCTGCTTCAGGATCACATTCCCTCCTGTTCTGTCTAATCTCAGTAAAATAACTGGGCTCCAGAGATTTCAGGCTCCAGAGATGCTCATTTGAGGAATGGTTTGACCTTGGCTACTGTACCGCTAGATCAGAATGAAAAAAATCTTTTTTTTCTTCTTCTTCTTCTTTTTCTTTTTTTTTTTTTTTTTTTTTGTTGATAAGCACTTCATGGCTTTAGCCAGGAGGAAAAAAACACGGGGAGCTACTGACTTCAAATGAAAAATTTTGAAACCAAATAACTTTTTTCTTTCCCTCCAAATTACAATATACAATATATTTCTGTTTAAAATTTAATTCTGTTCCTTTGTAGGGCTGCAGCTATCGATTCTTTTTGTAATCGATTAATCTAGCACTTAATTGATCGATTAATCGGATAATTTTTTTTAAACAACCAAAATAAATAATGCATAGTGAAAAATGATGTGGCTGTAAAATGATCAAGCATTTGGCTTTTAGTTCTAAAAAAAACAGAGGTATTGGTTCCAACTCCAACATTTGGCTCCAAAACTAAGCCTTTTTATTGCAATTTTTTACCCATTTAGTGTTTATAAGTGCCAGTGCCAACAATTATATAACAATACAGTTAAGTCAACTTACTGGAAAACATGTATAACATGTAAAACTATGAATACAAACTTAAATAGTAAAGGCCATTTGGCCTTTGTTTTTTCGTCTTAATACAACATTACAAAAAAAGGATTGCACCTTCTGCAAATTACCCACCTGAGAACAAAAACACATGCCGTTTGTGAGGAAGAGTGACGCCCCAGTCAGACCAGTTGCTTCAATGCAGTTTGGTACGGCAGAAATAGCCTACATACAATCATTTTCAATAGAACGCTGCATTTGGCTTGCATCACTTGCATTGCGGTGCATTTTAGGTGAAGCATCTGTTCGAAAAATCGCGTCACAACATCACGTCCATGTGTATACAGTGAATGCATACTGAAATTATTGTTGCGTGGCTACATAAAGTTTAAGCATTTGTGATGCATTGACGTGATTGGTCTGACTGGCGCGTGAGAGAGACGAGGGTGCATGCGTGTGTGTGTGAAGGGGTTCTTTTTATTAGGCTATACTCTCTTACAATTGAACGTGAATACGTTTACTACTTGAAAACATTAAAGCTAAACATCATATCTATCTTTACTCTCCGCCATCGCGCCAACTAAATTCAAAATGTCACGCGCTATGGTGTGCTTCCTGAACACTGAACAACGGTCCGTGTGAATCAGATCCCTGCACGTATAGTGCGCGCCATAGGAATTTAATGAGGCTTCGAGGCAGAGTTTTTGTCTCGAGGAATTTTTGTAATCGAGTTAATCGAGTAACTCGATGAATCGTTTCAGCCCTATTCCTTTGAGCTTTCTATTATCACAGAATCTTGAAAAACTGAATCATGGTTTACAAAAACATATTGAGCAGCAGAACTGTTTGGTGTCTTGAGCACCAAATCAGCAGTATATAGTGATTTCTGAAGGGTCATGCGACACTGAAGACTGGGGTAATGACTCCTAAAAAATGAAAATTAAGCTTTTCCATCACAGGAATAAATTGTGTATTAAAATATATTTATTTTAAATTGTAATGTTTCATAATATTTACTGTTTATGATCAAATAAATGTATAAAACTTCTTTCAAGTACATTGAAAAATGTATTGGTAGTGTAAAGTTTTGTTTTGTTTTTTGAACACCTCTTACATTGTCTTTTACTGTACATTGCCACATATCAACATCCATCAGCAGGTATTTTGATTTAAAGTTACTGCTACGAATTCACATTTGTAACCATTTAATGGGTTAGTTCACTCAAAACTGAAAATTCTGTCATTAATTACTCACCATCGTGTTGTTCCACACCCGTAAGACCTTAGTTCATCTTCGAAACACAAATTAAGATATTTTTGATAAAATCCGATTGCTCAGTGCAACCTCCATTGACAGCAAGATAATTAACATTTTCAAATGCCCAGAAAGGTACTAAAAACATATTTAAAACAGTTCATGTGACTACAGTGTTTCAACCATAATGTTATGGAGCGAGGAGAATACTTTTTGTGTGCCAGAAAAACAAAAACAAAATAACGACTTTATTTAACAATATCTAGTGATAGTCGATTTCAAAACACTGCTTCATGAAGCTTCAAAGCTTTACTTTTTTTTTTTTTTTTTTTCTCTAATCAGTGGTTCGGAGCATGAAAGTCATGTGATTTCAGTAAACGAGGTTTTGTTACGTCATAAGTGTTTCGAAGCGTTTTGAAATTTCGATGGTTGACTTTGGAGGTTTGACACACGCTCCGAACCACTGATTCGAAACAAAAGATTCGGAAAGCTTCGAAGCTTCATGAAGCAGTGTTTTGAAATTGCCCATCACTAGATAGTTGCGTAAAGTCATTTATTATTATTATTTTATTTACTTTTTTTTTTGCGCACAAATTATTCTCGTCGCTTTACAACATCAAGGTTGAACAACTGTAGTCACATGAACTGTTGTAAATATGTCTTTAGTACCTTTCTGGGCATTTGAAAGTGTTAATTATCTTGCTGTCAGTGGAGGTCTTACGGGTGTGGAATGACATAAGGGTGAGTAATTAATGACCGAATATTTGGGTAAACTAACCCTTTAAGTTGCAGAATGGGGTACAAATTGTTTATTGCTAAAAGCAATTAGTAGGATGATGCAGTGTATATGTGCAGTACTGATGTATAGAACTAGACTACATTTTAGTACCTAAATGGTATATATTAGAAAATTTTTAAAGGGTACTGTACTGTCCCAGTTTTTTTTTTTTTGAGAGAGAGAGAGAGAGAGAGAAAGAGAGTCTGTGACTGTGTGTAATTGGAGTAGATGGTCCAAAACATGCTAGTAGGTCTGGGAGATCCTGGGGAAGAGCTCTAATGTGCGTTGTGGTTAAAGAGGCTGGAGCTAAGAACACTGCAATGAAATCCTGCAATGGACTCAGAATGCATGTTTGTGTGCTTCATGCATATTTTGGCCGTTTAGACACAGATACCCCAAGAACAGATCAAAGATAGTCACTACAACTCAGACTGTTATGTAGCCGGATAATTCTCTCTCTCTCTCTTCCTCTCTCCCCCCTACTATAATTTGTCAGCTCCGGAGGGCCTCTCTTTCTCTCTGTGGATGTAGTTTTTCTGTTTTAGGAGGTAAATCAAAGGGAAATGAATGGAAGTACGCAGAGTGCAGCTGTTCTTGTTTTCATTTTTCCATTCACTCGCTCAGTTTTCTCACAGACAGGCATGAACCATGTTTTTGAGTAGCACCTGAAATACTGACCCCTGAGGTGGTCTTATGCATGAGTGTGTATTTGCATGACATGTATATTGCTTCACAGAGTCAGTCTTTCTGCACTTGAAGAAGAGAAGTTTGACCCAGTGTTCATTTCCTGCTGCACAGCCCACTGAGACGAGTGTGTGTGAATCTTTTTGCACTATTGACTCTTGAACCCATCCGAACAAGACATTCAAAGAAAGCCATTTTACTGTTCCTTTTCAAAATGTGGCCTGTGTTGTAAATCTATTTGGTCTGGTTTTCTTCCAGTTGTCCTCTTCCTGGCTAGTGTGAGGCCAACAGGAGCCAGACAGGGAGCCAACGGAGCATATTTCCCATGCGGACAGCCTATATTGTGGCATGTGTTTGTGTTTGTATGCGCTATCCTTGTTTCTTATTTTCTGAGTGCCTAAGAATATCTGTTTTGTTCCAGAAAACCATCACGTCTGCATGCATGTGCAGCGTTTGTGCGTGTCTGCGTGTATTGTGTTAACTCCAGACAGTTTGGATGACCTTGCTGCCTTCCGAACAGGCTGTGTAATTAAAGCTGCACTTCATGCCCTGTTCTGCTGACCCATAATGCTGTGAATTTGAGAAGCAGGTCCTTCTGCCCCCTGCTCCGCCCTGTTGTATTCCAGCACCGCCATTGATGTCTGAGAAACGCTGTTATTTTCTGGAGGCCGCTGGGAAGTGTAGGCGTGTGAAAAGGAAACACTGCTTGGCACAGCATTCTTTCACATCCCGCCCGGTATATTTGGCCTGGCAGCCAATAATGTTCAGTTTACGCAGATCCTTTTATAGGCTGCTGCTGGGACATAAGGTTAGATGTTTACTGTTAAAGTCAGCCCTTGTCCAGATGGTCAGCGGTCAGCAGAACAGTGTCGGCGAGTGAGTGACTACTTAAAAGTAGCGCCACTACTAACTTAACATTTGTAAGTAGCTCAGCTGTTGCAAAACAGTGTTGCATTTCCAGTAACAAGCCAGTTTGTCCAACAAGTGGTGTAGTAAGACAGTGCTGTTTTGTCACATTGCAGTTTGTTATGCAGAGGCCATAATCAAATTCGTTCTGTTAATCTATTTCAGTAGTATCATGTATTTTTGTTACATGATGCTGTTTGTGACTTTTAAACCATTTTGTTACATAAATCCAGTTTTACATTTTAATATTTAATTAGAAGCAAGGACATATATTTGTTATCAGTACTCAGCACTATATATAATATAATATAATATAATATAACATAATATAATATAATATAATATAATATAATATAATATAATATAATATAATATAATATAATATAATATAATATAATATAATCTAATATAATCTTTCAATTACACTATAATGTTGAATGGTTATAATTAATGTCAAAAAATCCATTTAATAGAGACTTACTGATTATATGAGATGTAAATAATCGGATAA
Organism: Chanodichthys erythropterus; assembly: GCF_024489055.1. Taxonomy (NCBI): domain Eukaryota; kingdom Metazoa; phylum Chordata; class Actinopteri; order Cypriniformes; family Xenocyprididae; genus Chanodichthys; species Chanodichthys erythropterus. The sequence goes on from NC_090239.1 coordinate 16,823,434, forward strand.
TCAGATATTTCTTTTAATTTTATTATTTATGTTGCTCAAATAGAGTGCTTAGCTAGCTACAGAGAAACTGGTTGCCAGTCAACAGACAAGTGACCATTTCTGAGTGGCGACGTCACGTCACGGATTCTACCAGCACGATTCAGCACGGTTGGACAACAGTGTCGAAAATTCTGGGCCGAGAACTTTTTGTAATCATGCCGTGCCGAACCAGGCTCAGGTGGAAACACAACTGGAACAGTTCCTTACCATTCTAAGAATCGTTTGGCCTGATGGTGGAAAAGTGGCTAGTGATACTAGTGCTTGATAAAAAGCCATTATGCCATTTAAGGAGATTAAATTTGAAAGTATAACAATATAAAAATATCTTAACTTTAATGTTAGGTGTGATTCATCATGATTAATTACAGAAAAAAATATATTGATTAGTTAATTGACAGTGTGACATTATATTATTATATTATATTATATTATATATTATTATATTATATTATATATTATATTATATTATATTATATTATATTATATTATATTATATTATATTATATTATATTATATTATATTATATTATATTATATTTATATTATATTATATTATCCCACAATCCAACAATGCATTTGTTACTGTATTTGTTCTTTGTTAATATTAGTTAATACAAATAAAGCAGTTCATTCACAGTGCATTAACTGTTAACAAATTAACCTTGTTGTAAAGTGTTACCGATTAATTATTGTATTGTATTAAATGTTTAAATCATGTACACTTGCATGAAAAGACGACTCCTGTTGGCTGCCATATTGCCATATATACAATGCTGCATTGCAGTGCATTGCACCTTTTAAATATCTTCAGTGTAGTTAGCTAAATTTGATTTATTTATTTATTTATTTATTTATTATTATTATTATTATTTATTTTTATTTTATTTGTAATTTAACTGACCAATAACTTTAGGCAAGACTTTCTGGTCACCTTGCACTTTCAGCTCAAGTGATGTTGATGTATGAATCTGACAGCAGCAAAAATTAATATTCTGAAACTGTCATTTACTCATGTCATTTCCAAACCTGTGACTTTCTTCATGACTTTCTTTCCTCTGCAGAGAATAAAATAAATTGCTTGGTGTTTATTTGTCCTTTCAATGGAAACCAAAATGGTTTGGTTACCAACATTTTACAAAATATCTTTTGTGTTCCACAGAAGAGAAATTTAGTCATATAGGTTTGAATTGACATGGAGGTGAGTAAATGATGACAGTTTTTTGATCATTTACCTAATTAATAATAGAAGTTGTCATATCTACCTTCATCTTTTGTATTTTCTTGTGCATAAGCGAGTTATAAAGACCTGGTTGGTGGTTTTATTTTGTTTAAACATCACAGGCATCCTAATGAAACTTTAGGGATTTGATTCACAGTTCCAGTTGTGATTCCTAGAAAAACAGGAAATATCCAGACAAAGGGAGGAAGTAAGGTGCAGCCTGGGAGAGGACCTTTTTTTTTTACCCTTAGTTTGACCCATTGAGCATGCTAAATTAAACCATAATGTTTTCACTTTTTTACTCTTGGTGTACTGATGTGTGACGACTATACTACACCACATCATCTCAGAGGTTTTCACTGAAGAATAATGTTCATAACCGATCTGACATGGTTCAGGTGACTGTTAATGCAGATTTTCTGGGTCTTGTTTATATCAGTCTATATTTTCTCTTTGGGTATTGGGAGTGTGTGTGTCTGAGTGAGTGTGTAATGTTTCCTGTATTTCCTCTGCAGGTCTGTATGAGCTGTTGTCTGTATTGCCGTCTCAGCTGCAGCCTCATGTTGAGAGTGCAGATGACCGCTCCTTTCTACACGCTATGTTCGGGGAGAGGAGTTTACATTCATTGGTCAAGGTGAGTGTGTGTGTGTGAGAAATGCTAGACATAAACTACTCAAAGTCTTGACATAACACATTAGGTCACTAAATCATTGCATGATTGTAATTTTAAGGATAGTGTTTTTTGTATAATTGGTTGTAATAAGTGGTGATCTAAAGGCACATCCAGAAAAAGTTAAATCAGTGATTATTGAATGTGAACCATTTCAGACTTGAAATCGGATGTAGGCTGTATGCCCTGTTGTCCTTTTTGTTCCTAAATCTAAATCTGTGGTTAAGGCCAGTTTTAACTGTATTTGTAATTTAATTTCTTCTTTCTCTTATTTACATTTACTCTATGGCTTGTCTTTTTGAGTGTGGATTTACACAAGTTTTCACATGCTACTTTTGGGAAATCAGTTTAATCAGGTTGTGTTGTACCTGTACTTATCAGCTTTCACTTGTTTTACCTGCAATTCCTTTGATTTTTCTTCCCTTCATTCTTTTCATGGTCAATCACTGCTGTCACTGATTCTCAGATACTTGTACTCGTACTTAATACATAGTTCACTGGCCATATTGGCCCCGTTGTACACACTGTAGACTGAGCTGGCCTGTGCACCAGAAGTCCTCTATATAACAGTCTACCCACAGAGGCAGAAGAGGTCTGACAGGCAGGACAGCAGACCACAGTCTAAGCCAAAGACCTCTGTTCTCTTTTCTCCATGCAATTAAAGCAGGGTTTCACACATGTCCCACTGCACTCTGTTGCTCTGCCAAGGTGCCACTCCAGAGAGCCTTACAGGAAATCGGACACAACCTGTAATTTCCACCTAGGTTCAGTATGTCTGTGTGTGTCTTAGATAAAAGGGAAAATGACAGAAAGAGAAGGATAATTTGGAAACTTTACTTTTACATTTTTTTTTTTTTTTTTTTTTAGTGGGAAGTAAGTTGTTCAGTAACACTTAAAGCCTTTATATATAATGTACTATAAAAGTATTTTAATGCATTAATTATGCCTTGTTTTATCTCATGAATACTCGTAACCACAGTTATAATATACACTTTTATAAAGTATAATACATTATAATATTTGTACATAACTTGTTACATCTGAAATTGGTTTGTCATGTGTTTTAATGCATTTTAACTTTGGTTACAATTATTTATAAAACAATAAAATGCATTACAATGTGCATGATGAATACCTTTTATAACGCATTATACATAAAGGCTTCAAGTAAAGCCCAGTTGTTCTTTCCTAAGGTCTCTTATGCCAAGTTTACACTACAGGACTACACTACGTCAGCAGATCGCTGTGCTGTTCAGACTACATGACTTGCTGTGGAGTCTTGAAGTCGTTGTGGTGTTCACACTACATGACACTATGTAAATGATCCACAACAGGGGGTTACACAATACACGAGCTGACAACAACTCTGTCACCCAACGACTTTATTTGAAAATGGACATTGGGAAGAAATTAGATTAAATTTTGAATTAAATCTGATTAAAATCAAATGAACCCTTTCACACAAGTTTAAAATATTCTGGCTTACCTCCCAGGCCACCATTAGAATGTTTCCTTTAATGTTTCCATAACGACGCGTCGTAATTGTCACGTGACACACCACGGCCACACTGTATGACAGATGTATCACTTTTCTCACCATGTCATCAACTATCTGATATTCCAATTCTCATATATTTGCAAGTGAGTGTTTTGTCATTTAAAAACCTACAACATGATCTTATTGTTTGTCTGGGCTTTAGTTCAGAGAGTCCTGTCAGTTGGATTTATAGGCTACAGTACGTGAATTCATCCATTCGTACCGAAATACATGTGGCCGGTGAACTGGGAGAAGAATAGTGTGAGCTTTATAGTTACTTACACAATGTGTATTTGATGTGAATAAACATTGGCAAATTATAGGCTATTTGAATGGCTTGCTGCTTCCATAGACATCAGTGTATATTTCATTGGCTGTTGTGTCGCGACACATGACGCCACAGGATATCGAGTCGGCCGACAGCTCCAGATATTTAGCATGCTAGATATTTGTCTGGCGTCAGTGAGGTGTCGGCGACACGTCAGCGAGCCTCTTTGATGCGTCGTTGAGTAGTTCATACATGATTTCCCCCCCATCACAGCCCGACCTGTTGGCGAGCTTGTTAACTTGCAAATCGGCCTTAAAATCCTGTAGTGTAAACTTGGCATTAGGATATAGGATAGAGACGCTATCCTATAAAGTTTGATCTGATTTTTATTTATTATTTTTTTGTATCTCATGAATGAATGAATGAGGCATTTATATAGCGCTTTCCTATGTACTACTGTACACCCAAAGCGCTTTACAATCATATCAGGGGTCTCTCCTCATCCACCACCAATGTGCAGCATCCACTTGGATGATGCGACGGCAGCTACAGTACAACGGTGGCAGTGCGCTCACCACACACCAGCTGTAGGTGGAGAGGAGAGAGAATGAAAGAGACAATTCAATGGATGGGGATTATTAGGAGGCCATGATAGGTAAGGGCCTATGGAGGGAATTTGGCCAGGACACCGGGGTTACATCCCTACTCTTTACGAGAAGTACCATGGGATTTTTAATGACCACAGAGAGTCAGGACCTCGGTTTAACGTCTCATCCGAAGGATGGTGCTTGTTACAGTACAGTGTCCCCGTCACCATACTGGGGCGTTAGGACCCACACAGACCACAGGGTGAGCACCCCCTGCTGGCCTCACTAACACCTCTTCCAGCAGCTACCTGGTTTTCCCAGGAGGTCTCCCATCCAGGTACTAACCAGGCTCAGTCCTGCTTAGCTTCAGTGGGCAACCAGTCTTGGGCTACAGGGTGATATGGCTGCTGGCATGAAGATTGGATTTTTTTCCCCCTCCAATTATACCCAACATCAAATCTTTGGGTCGTAAGCTTGACACAGCTGTCAGATCAGCTGCTAATGGCTGCGGTTTTCACCTGAATTTCTGTAAGCGTTATTACAAGATGAAAACAGATTAAATGCAGACTCCTGTATTCAGCCCTCCAGGGCCAATCTGGCCTTGTTTCATGCATTTTCACCATGGAAAAGGCAGTTTGGGACTTGGAAAAAGTTTAGCTAGGATCCAGTAACATCAGTGGCAAAGGAGTGGGATAGCAGTTCTCATTTACTAATAGTTGTGTGAATTGTTTTGGAATTTAAATTATGGCTAATTGACAACACACATGTATGCTCATTAATTTTTTAACCTTGGTCTAATGTTAATGCGGGGTGTTCTAAATGAACCGTGTGCCTGAGGTTTGTAATTTGCATAAAACATGCCCAAACCATCTCCATATATGGGCCTTCTTTAACAGCTCTTTTACTAAAATAAAATGTACAGTGTTACCAATTCATTTTAGCATTACATATTTGATTCAAAAGTTGAACTCTACGCTAGAAATTGTATCCACTTCATATTTAAATGACTTCCGTTTGTTACATTAAAGGGGACCTATTATGGAAAATTCACTTTTTAAGGTGTTTGAACACAGATGTGTGTCCACAGTGTATGTGTAAACAACCAGCCTATCATGGTAAAAATCCGCCCAATACTTTTTCCCTAATCCCCATTTATCATTTTCAATCACTCAGAACACAGTTTGATATTTACCCATACTCCTATGTAAGAGTAGGGAAACCCCGCGCATGACTGGTGATGATCTGCCCTGTTAGCATAGACACACCCCTGAGTGAGAAGCACAGAGTCCACCATTTCTATTTACTCGCTGTATCAGCTAGAGATATACAATGTCTGTGCCAAAAAAACATTACAAATGTTCTGCTCTCAATAGACTATATGGAGCCTCGTATAGCCATCTGAGTCACTGAGGACAACGTGATTAAAGTTATTACTCAAGGATGGATCAGTACAAACTGTTTGTGATCCTCTCCGGAGCAAAACTGGTGATGGCAGAGAGAGAGAGTGCACGCACTTTATTACAGTCCATCTGAGTTGTTTTACGGATGTAAAGTTTACCAGTTTGTTATGCACCCCCAAAAAGGCATAAGGTAGGTCTGTATATATTTGTTTCCTGTTGTAACGAGTGTTTTTGTAATTCATTGTGTATGTTAATGATAATGCGAGGGAGAGTTTATAGATTAAAGACTTTAATGCGCACTTCTTGTACTGTGTTTTATTCAGCTCTTATGGTTATTTTCTGGAGTGATAACGTACAGGTCATCTTTTTTGTGTGATGTACAATAAACTTCATAAACTCATCAGTAAAGATTTGTCCATCATTCGGATGGGGTCGATTCAAACTAAACAGCTACAGAGAGTTTCTGAGATTATTAGTGTGTGAGATTGTCCTGTCACAGGAGCTTGGAGCATCAGCTCTTGAAGCTCTGCACTCTTAGGCCATGAGCAGCAGTTCATTTGCATTGAAAGGGCAACACATTTAAACAGCGCGTTTTTGCTCAACCCCAAAAAGTGGCAAGTTTAACATGTTATAAAAAATTCTCTGGGGGGTATTTTGAGCTAAAACTTCACATACACACTCTGGGGACATCAGAGACTTATTTTACATCTCTTAAAAAGGGGCATAATAGGTCCCCTTTAAAGTCAGTGTGTGACTGCATAAAGTTACTTACAATAGGTCCCTCACTACTGGCAAAAGGAAAAATGGCAATATAACAATATAATGCTGGTTTATAAATTAACTGTGTGAAGGCACGGAGCTGTATAATGTTTGTTGCATAATCCTAGCGTTGTTGTCTGCACTTTAAAGTTAATCAAAAACAAAAGATTGCACGCTATTTTTGACTAAATATCTTTTGTAACTTTAAGTGTAGCGGACCCCATCTGAATGATGTTTTTATTAAGTTTATTGCATCTGTTTTCACTCCAAACAAATCACCACAAAAGCTAAACATTATAGAGCACTAGAAGTGCGCATTAAACTCTCTCTCTCTCCATTGCATTACCATCAATGTACAGTGAATTACATAAAACACTTATTACAACTAACAGTAAATAAATACATACAGATATTATTGCCTTTTCGGCATAACTTTAAATCTGCAAAATAACTCTGAAGAACTGCATGTTCTCCTTGTCAGTCTGTAGACTAGAACACCCGTCAAAATAAGAGTCCTGCCTTAGTAAAGGATAGTGCAGATCTCATACATATTTAAACTTACAAAAAAAATAATCTTCTAGTTTGTTTTGCTTACATTTTAATAATTACAATAGTCTGTTGCAATAAAGGATTAATATGTATTTAATTTATACAGTGAAGAATATGCAGTGTTATTTTACATTTTGTTTACTTTTTCTGTCCATAACTTTTAAACCTACCTAAAAAGCACTGTTTATTTCATATTTATCTTTGTTCTGTTGTCTTTATGTAGGCCTGCTGAATGTTAAATGGATCAAATCGATGTTCATTAAAAAATATTTGATGATGCAGCAATAAACCTGCTAGTATATTTTAATGCAGGTGTTTTTGAACTTTGCTTATTTAAAACATGATCAAAATACTATCTATTTTGATGACAAAATTTCAAATAAGAGAGGAAGTGACAAATATCGGTATTGGACAATAATTGTTTGTTAAAATTGGTATCAGTATCGGCCCCCAAAAATCATATTGTGTATCCCTAGTAGTAAGGCAGGAATTTTTTTTTAAATCAGTGCTACCTGACTAGAGAAAAAAGGCTGTTGCCAAATAGGTAAGAAAAATTTAAACGTCCATAATGCACTGGGCATGTTGCTATTCAAGGCCACTCCCACCAATCTGCTATGTATACGCTTACCAGAGTCAAGTACTGCCTTGCTTTAGTAAGAAATACTTCTTGGCAAACTTTTAGGCCCTTTCCCAAATGTCACCTTAAACAACTCAGTCTTCCTATGAGTTCGCAATTTCGTGACACATGTATAACTCTGGCACAACCTGCATATTTTTAAATGCTCAAGACAGACGTCACTACCTGGACCTCACAGCAATTGACTGTCAGACGTGTTTTTTTTTTTTTTTTTAAATATTATTGATATTTGCATAATGTCGCGGACTGCCCAATCTTATGATGCTCTCAACATATTTTTTGTTTGTTTGTATTTTTTGTTTGTTTGTATTTCTGGTCTGCTGTAAATCCCCCAGTTCACACTGCATAGGAATATGTTGAAAATGCTCCCTCTGCTCCACTTGCTCCATGCCAATGGACATTCACTGTGTCAAGTGCAAATGAACCTTTCTTGACGTAATGCTGCTTTGACTGTCAGGTAAAAGTCTGCTTCGGAGCCCAAGTGCACATCGAGGGCGAGTATCAGCCGCAAAGGAGGCGCTTACGAGGCACCTTTCTGAAACCTAAATTGACCAATGGGACACCCTACGGTCTTGTGGACATAAAGGGATAGTTCACCCAAAAATGAAAATTGTTCCGACCATCCAACCACAACGGCTGAATGTTTACTCTGAAGGTGCACTTGTGGCCGGGATGCAAAAAACATTTCTTGCCAGGTTGCTCAGGGCAAGGAACCGGGTGAACACCACCACTACAGTCTAGCTCACTTCAAAATTAAGCATGGATATGCCGTTGTCAGAGGATGTCGGAAGTGGTTGGGCTATTTTTATACCGCCCGCTCCCATCCGAAGTACACCAGAGTTACCGACTGTTACCGTCTTTCATTTGGAAATTTAATCATGTGCTGCGAGAAATCTCATCGAGAGCCATGGGAATTGTAGACCTCGAGACTGAAGTAATGCTGCTTTGCAATCACAGAATTAAATTGTTTTTTGTAAAAAAAAAAAAAAAAAAAAAAAAAAAATATATATTTTTTTTTTTATCAAATAAACTAAACAAAATAAAATAAACAATTGTACACCTCACCATCTGTAAATCGACACACACCTTGCATATTGCAGACAGTATCACATCCAAGAACTGGGTCAGAAGGTTCACATCTTCACAGTTGGAAAAGGGCTACCTGAGAACAGTAGGTATGGTAAATTTCAGTTTATCAACTTGGCAAAACCAGTCATTAAATCACTTCCAAACTCACCATATTAAAGCTTTCCATTCAGTCAGGAAGTTCAAATCTCACACTTATCTACATGTCAGTTTATAGCACAGATGGAGACGTCTGCCCTACTGTTGAATGTGAGACGCTGAAAATGTATTTGTTGGAGTCCCCGCCGCTGGCAGTTACGGCTATACATTTTCCTACTTAACACCGAGCCACCATATTAATGTTTGTGAAGTCTCTTAAAGAGCAGCTGGTGTCTGATTCCGATTCTTTATAATCCGTATTCTGCATCCAAAATAAATTCCCAGAGTAATACAAGCCTTCTGCATTCAGTGTCTGGACTCTGCGTGCTCCAGAGTCAACAAATGCATATCTCTGTTCGCATATGCACACATACGCTTGAGTGAGCATGTGTATTTTTTATGTGTGCACACATGTGCGTTTGTCAGGGAAACTGAATGTGCTTGGGATGGAATGCAGACATATATTATGCAGTATATGTTTAATCCATAAAGTCACTGACGTATTACATTATACTCGCAATTAGAGCACTAATGCTTGGTTACAGACTCAAACAGGGGTAAGACCTCATCTAAGTAATAGTGGAGTATGTCTCATACAAGATCATATTCTGCCTTAACATGATGGGCACCTTTTTTTTTAAACATCCTTTATAGGGAAAGCATGGGCTCTGTTTGCCATTTTTGGATGATCTCACTGTTCACACAATACTGTAGCTGCCATAAATCTGAATTGGCGTATTTCAAGTGCCACACATGCAGTAAATTGGTGCCATTCCTTTTGCTTTATGAGTTGCGAAAATGGATATTAGAAATGAGGAATGCACCGCAAAGATTTTTGCTTTTCATTTCTGGAATATATATGCTGGTTTAAATGTTTGTTATTTAAGTTCTGACATGGACCTTTTACCCAGAACATTTACCAGTGTATCCACTGCACTCTGCTTGATGTAGTCAGAAAATAAAAATGTCTTCAAAAAGATGAGTTTAATAGGTGTGTGTTGCACCCGTCTTGTACGGTGGGGTTTGTGTAAACATCCCTCTCTGACAAGCATCTCAAAGTCAAGCCCATCTGTCTGCAGGCCTTTCCTGCTTGCTCTCAGAAGGTCTGCGATCAGTTTGAGCGTGAGGTGATGAGGTGCAGTTGGGCTGCCGGTGCTGTTCTGGGCCGCGCAGGCCTTGGACCATCAGGGGTTACTCGATCCTGCTGCTCTGGTCACTGTGAGACAAGCGGAAGAGAAGAGGTCAAAATCATTTCAACGTTATGGATGTTAGCAGTAGCCCAAAGCAGAAATACTACACTGTTAATGCATACCATTGCCATACAACTCAGTCTCTCAGTCCCATATGCCTGCATGATGTTTGTGTTGTTTTCCATCAAATGTGTTTTCCTTAATTCCTGTTCATTTTATATATATGAATGTGTATCTGTCTACACATCTATTTTAGGCTCTGTACCAAAACATAGTAAGCTGTCTAAATTGGGCTGCAAATTGGGTGTGCAGACGGCCGTGAACACTCCTGATGACGAAAATTACGTGACACGGACAGTGTGCGGAATGTATACTTTGGGCTTTATGCTGCTTACCATGAGGCCTTGGATGCGTCTGAAAACTTGGGTAGCTGACTTGCTGCCTTATCAAGCAATGACTTGTAAGGCAGCGTTTGTGCATGAAGGCACCTCATGAAACGGATTTCGGACAGACTTCTGAGGCAGCATAAGAGTTTAATGATCTACAGCAATATAGCACAAGCTTTGGTGAGAACTAAAATATTTCATTACTACAGTAGTAATTTCTCACTAGAAATGACATCAAAAGTAGAAAATGTTGGTCAAACATGTACATTTACACTCAAACTGGCCAGCAAACGCAACTTTCGGATGCCATCTTTATTTTTCTAGCTCAACTGTCACAGAATGGAAAGCACAGGATTGTGGGATATCAAAGGCAGCTAAGGATACGTCTATGCTGCCTTCAAAAATCGATCAGATGAAGGTATCTCAGGAAACAGGAAGTGAAGCTGACATTAAAATTCAGACATGCCTTGATGCCTTCCTACCTTGAAATGTGTCCTCCGAAGGCAGCATTTTCCAGTTTTTGGACGCAGCCCTTATTTTGGGGTTCCTTTGCAGAGAAAGCAATCCCAGATTGCACTGCAGTGAGCTCAGGGGGGAAAAAAACAAACACAATGGTGGACAAAGTGAGGCAAATGTTAATTTAAAATCTTAATTTATTGTTGTAAAATAATTTGAACTATTTATATGATGCATTGAGGAGTTCCTTTATATACACTATTGTAACTTTATACTTTTGGGGTTAGTAAGATTATTTATTTATAATTTTATAATTGTATTCAGGAAGGATTTATGTAATGTTATTATAAAACAGAAGAGTTATATTTTTGAGGGAAAAAATGCAGCCTGGGCAAGCATCAGAGATTTTTTTTTTTTTTTAATAAATATGAAAAAAAATCTTACCAACCCCCAACCTTTTAAAAGGTATATTAGTTGTTCCAAATCAGTCACACATGATGCCTAGCAAAATAGCTCCTTAGGTTTTGAAATTGAGCTTTTATCTCGGATGCTTTCTATACGCAACTCTCTCTCCCTGCGTTGTCATATTCCTTGAATTCCACATCAAGTTTCCTCTCCTCCGTATCTGTCAGCGTTCAGTGTAATTGTGTTTAAAGCTGTGTTTGTTTGGCTGCAGAATGCTCTTGGAGGACCCAGAGGCCAGACTGGCTGCCGTTTCTCTCACCTGCTTATGTTCTCCGCTCGTGTTTTGTCAAGGGCCTGTGGGTATTCAACGTCTGGTCCAAGAGGATTTAGACAGTGCTCCATTGTAGCATGTGATCTGAACCCTGACGGCAAAACATAGTGTTTATCGAAGCATTGCTTTGTTTATTCATGTTTTAATACTCATTACTAAAGTGTCAATTATGAGATGAGAAAAAACTGCATAATTTTATGATGACTAGTAGAAGGATAACCTGTATGTCATGTTTTTAGGGGGCGTTTACATAAGACACATTATTTTGTTGAGAAACGGACAGAATGTTACCATTTGCAAGGGTCTTTATGCATTTTTAAAAGCTGAGCTATTTAAAACTGACTTCTAGCAACCAGAGTTTTATTCCTTGCTTGAGGTCCTTTGCCAAGCTCCAATTTTTCTATGTGCAGCTAAAATTGATTCATTACATTCATCAGTCTGGCAGTTGTACCAGGTGTCTGAAAAGGACAAACTTGTATATTGCATTGTATGACACAACAGATGAGAAAGTATCACATCAAATTCACAGTAAGTATAAATAAATAAGTACATGATTGAAGGCTTCAAACAGATTACTGTATACAACTATATAAACAAGTCTACCTCACTAATCGACTCATCAACGAGCTTTACAGCTGTGACCAGTTCACATTGTTCTCTGTCCTACTATGCAAATTTAGAGTCCGAAAAATGAAGCGATTGTTTGTCGGTCTGCAAGGCCTCTGTGATGTAGTGGAATAATGGTGCACTAATGCTTGATGGTATTACTCTGATTCATTGCTCTCATTTCCTGCTCTCTCTTTTCTGTGGAACGTGAGCTATGATCAGTGTAAGAGCTCTGTAATGGATTTTAAATGTCTGCTCTCTGGCGCTCCTGTGTGGACAGGCAGGTATCTGGAGAACGGCCCGAGCTGTAAATAAAGGCATTGAATCTCACTCAGCCTCTGATGGAATCTAAACTGTACAGAGCAAAACCGCTCCGCCACGGCTCAGACGGCCTAAACAGATGTCGCTCCCTGGAATGCGCAGGGACCGGACAGTTACGTTCCATCCTTCACCGGATCCCACATTCCATTCCTCCTCCACTGAGTGTGTATGAGTCTGTGTGTGTCTGAGTGGATAAGAAATATTTATGTCTCTTTTCTTTGCCTGCAAGTATGTTTGCCGGTGCGCGAGAGATTCCGTTTCTACACCTCTGCTGTAGTAACAGACGGTGACCCTGCTTGGAGTTCAGTACATTTTGAGGGTTGCAAACGGAGTGACTCAGAAAGCACAGTTTGTTCGTCACGGGCCCTGACTACGGAACTTACACGGCCAAGCTTCACCACATCACAAGCGGCTCTGGAGAAGCAGATCCAGAGAAATGGTATCTTTGGCTCTCTCTGCTCTGGTCGATCCAGGCTCATAGCGTTCCCTTCCCTCTCCGCTTCACTATGACAACTAGCCTGGTGGCGGAGTCGTTTGTCTTCTCTTGATAAATATTTAGTCCCCTTGGTAGCGGGTGAATTTCTCATTCACTGCTGTGTGCTGTTACATAATATTTCACAGGACAAATTCCAGTCTAAACGTGCTGGTAGCTTCTGCATGGCTCTTAACCATGATGTTGTCCTGGTAACACAATTTCAGCAAGAATGAAATGGTTGAACAGATATTTCAACACACAGCTGTTAAAAACATGTTAGAAGACAGCGTTTTTTAAAATTCTACCACAAAGTCTACTTTTTAATTTGCATCTTAACCATCAAAATGGTTTTTTGTTTAAAATCTGTTTTACTTCCATCTGATTTGTATTTCAGAGAAACAAGATATCAGAAACAATGTTGGGTGGGGCTTGTTTTTATGCAATAGGAATATCTATTGATCGATTGATTGATTGATCAATCTGTCGTTCTGTCATTCTATCTATTGCTCTGTCATTCTGTCTATTCTTTCGTTCTATCTATTCTGTTGTTTATCTATCGTTCTTTTGTCTATCTATTGTTCTTTCATTCTGTCTGTCATTCTTTCGTTCTGGTTATTCTGTTGTTCTATCTATCGTTCTGTCATTCTATCTATTCTGTCCATTCTTTTGTTCTATCTATCGTTCTGTCAATCTATCGTTCTGTCCTTCTATCTATTCTGTCCATTCTGTCGTTCTATCTATTCTGCCATTTTGTCCATTTTTGTTCTGTGGTTCTATTGTTCTGTCGTTCTATCTATCGTTCTGTTGCTCTATCTATTCTTTCTATCATTCTGTCGTTCTATCATACTGCATGTATTTTAGATTACTTCATCTTTAAAAACATGAAAAAAGATGAGAATAAGACAATTTAATTACAAATTTCCAAATTTTCATGCAGTACATTATAATGTTATGCTGCCTAAGTTTATTTGTAGCATTCAAACGGATTTTAGTTTTTGGTGTTTTATTTTTAATTTATTTAGGTAAAATGATTTATTACAGATTTATTAGTTTTTGGCCAGTACATTATAATTTTAATTATTGGTGTTCTAGTATTGGTCAGAATCTGCCATTGCGTCCTTAATTTGACTATTGGTAAACATTATCGAATAGCCATGTGACTTAAGTGATATGAAAGGATAGTAATTTCAAAGAAAAAGCAATTTGTCCAAATTTGTTTAAAGATTACTTTAAAAATTACATTGGTTGTTTTCCAAAGATAAATAGTTCTCAATAAGTCCAGGATCATTAGGAAAGTAAACGGGGTCAGTTTAGATTCCACATTGACTTTAAGTGATCGCTCTGTTTCCTGTTTCTCTTCCTCTGCCTATTAGATCCATGAGAAGTTACAGTGTTATGAAGACCGTGCACCGACTCCAGTACTGGACAGCGCCGGCTCACTGGCTCAAAACGTGAGTGAACCACATGCACACACTTCCTGTTAAAAACCAAAACACTTTTATGCTCATAAACTTTACACACTTCTGCATGGCTAAACGTGCACACACATGCTCAATGTGTGCCTGTGAAAACACATACACAGACGTCTCTCAGCATGTCTAGCTTAAGACTGACTCCAGGAGGAACTTGTCATTAAAGGAAAGAGAAAAGATGGATGGATGTCTGGGGCAGAGAACACAAGTAGATGGGCTGCAGATGAGAGTGCGAGATGAGGCGTGGAGTATTGTGTGTGTGTGTGTGTGTGTCTGTATAAGACATTAGTCATCAGTATTATAAAACACTCAACATTTAAACTCTCAACGGCTTGCATAATGTAAACTGACTACTATATCAACATGGCCACATAGACACACACACACACACAAACCTATGTCAACTTGGAGGAGTTTACTCTGGATATGATCTCAGAGAGGAAAGATAGAAGGAAAGAACACAAAGGCAATTTAGAGAAGAGCACCTCAGGTCAGCACTGATGTTAAGATGGCCAAAAATACTTTGAATATCCAGACTATTCAGAAGTGCATTTTTGCATTAAAAGATGACACATCTTTTCAAACAAAGTGTTGTTTTGTGCACTAATCATCAGTTTCTCTACTGATCCAAGAAGAGCTAATCAGTCCGTTTCCTGCTCGCTCAGTGGGCGGCGGCAACAAGCCCTCTCGTGTTTCCATAAATCTTGACTTCCGTTACGGAACTTTCTCAACCTGTAGCTCAGATCCGCACCCCACAGATTTACACTTTCCTTTGGTGTCCCTAAAGGTCCCACACAAGGATAACCCGATATCTGCATGTGTGTGCGGATGCGGTCCATCAAAGGGTCGAACAGCCAAAGCAACCAAATTACTCGGAGCCCCCTCCTGTGTTTTTTCAGACGTATCGTTTTCATCCGTTACTGTGAGGAATATACGGCATGCTGCTGTTTTGAACGCTGTAGTGGGTTTGCCGCCGCCACTCATTCGAGTGTTAAGTTTCGCTAATGGAGCTTTAATTTATAGTGTAGCATAAAATGCCATTTTAACCTCCGCCTGGCCTGAGATGCTGTCTAGCACTGACACAGCAGGCAAGCTCCTCTCATGCGCGCACACGTTTCCACAAAAAGATTTAGCAGAGATGAAATGCGCACATTCTTCTGACCGGCAGTATATCCTATGAAGTTAAGCAGCAGGTGTGCAGTTCTTATTGTGGCCACAGGTTGGCAGTAAAGAGAGTTGCTTCCACAAGCAGTTCTCAGTCTGAAACAAAACAATTGCCAGATTACAGTCCTCATTGTGTCCCGGGTGTCTTCCATTAGACTGTGGAAAAATGGAGCGATCCAGAGCCTGCTGGATGATACTCCACTCTACTCATACCTCTCAGATGCAGAAGT
Organism: Chanodichthys erythropterus; assembly: GCF_024489055.1. Taxonomy (NCBI): domain Eukaryota; kingdom Metazoa; phylum Chordata; class Actinopteri; order Cypriniformes; family Xenocyprididae; genus Chanodichthys; species Chanodichthys erythropterus. Next base: position 16,839,358 of record NC_090239.1, read on the forward strand.
CTGTTCTGGAGACGTCAGTCAGACAAATGCATAACAACTATGTCAGATTACACCAGAGCAGCAAAACGATATCCCTGATTGATTAATAGAAACCGCTTGTAGAGTTATTTTAGATGATCATTCTATTGCCAGGCATAATACAGATGTCACAAACCAGATGTACTGTGATTTTTGCTGTCTGAAACTAAATTTGCAGATCCTAAATGATTTCTTTTGATTTAAGACAAAAGGTCAGTGTGACATTCTCACTGATTTGCAATGAATATTAGTCAGCAATTTATTTTTTGGGCCACATTATTAAAGATCAAGGAGCTGTTTTGAAAGAGATGAAGTTTCTAGGTTGATTAACCACTAGGGGTGTGACGAGATTGAGTTCACGAGAACAAGACAAGATTTTTACACAGTATTTTTAAGAAATCCTCAATGATAAAATACATGACTAGAAAAATAGTCTGCAGGTGCATTTGAAATAACTAATCATCTTGTAATGATTGTCATTTCAGTTCTACTTTCTGAGTACGAATTATAATATGCAGTAAAAGACGACAGCACTGTAAAAGGTTTTGCCACAAACTGACTGGCTTCTCTCCTGTATGATTTCATATGAGAACTCCTTTTTTCTACAAATTGATCATAGAAATAAAAACAGTATAAATAAAAATGAACAGTTTTCTCTTAGTCTTATTAAATGCAAACAATAAGTGCAACCACAATCAAAGTACTCTTTCAAAATTCAAAGTGCAAATAGTGAGCAATTTTTTTCTTCAACCATGATAGAGTTAAGAAATCATTACTGCTACACAGCCTATAGCCTAAAGGCCCCGTTATACTTCAAACAAAATCAAAGAATGAAATAATGTGACATTTCAAACAAAATCAGGACAAAAAGTTTTTGTTTTCTTATGGGGAGATTGAAATGACTTGCCAAAGCGAACTCCCAGGAAAAGTTTGCAACTGCAAAACCCCTTTGTACTACCACTTGGTCCGTGACAATAACGTAATAGGAGGCAGAGGCACTGACACTGTTTTTCATGTTTGATACTGTAAAGCTGCTTGTTTTTAAGCAGTCGATTGAATAAAATGGCATATAAATAAATGATGTGACTTTACTGGAGTTCTAATTTGCAGAGCTCGTGCTAACACACCCACATGCTTTTCTTATGTTTTCTATAAGAAATGCTGTTTTTGTTGCGTTTGTTTTGTTACTGAGAGGAAAGCGCACAGCACATATTTACATATTCATCTAACATCACTCTCAGTAGTGTGGGTGGCGTCAGATGTTCGATAACATCGAACAACAGTATATCTCTGCTCACGTATTTCGAACTTCGTTTTACCCCTAAACGAAGAACGAAAAACAACTTTGCCATATGTATATCAGGGCCTTAAGTGTACTCTGTGAATATAGAGTGGCGGTGCTGCGCGCACATTCTACAAGGTAAGACATTGTCAGATGCTTGGGCTCTGTTGTGTAACGAATCCTCCGCCATGGTCTTGTCAGTCATCTCGTGACTTAAGCTGCGCATACACTTAACAATTGTAATGCCGAGTATGAATGTAAATTGATACTTATGACTGATCGCGCTCAAGCGAGTCCAGTCAGAGCCAGTTGCGTTCAGTCTGCGATTACAGTCGGTGTTCAAATTCCATGTGTGAGTATATAAATCCGCTCCAGTCGAAAGAAACAATGGGTATGTGTGTTCAGTTCAGTCTCAGAATGTTTCAGCTAATCGTTAGGTGTGTCCCCGGCTTTACTCTTGTCATGTGATCAGTGAACTCTGATTCCTATTGCACTATGTAGGAGTCTGCAGATCATGTTGGATGAGCTGGATGTGATTAAAGCGACCATTATCCAACTGAATTAAATGGTTTTTATTTGTATAAAAAGCAAAATGACAGTGATGGAATATGCCACCGCTACATTTACGCTTCATAATGTAGCAGTGGAATATTCTATCCTGATTTGACCCTCTCTGTTATGGCAATTTTACGAGAAATCGATCTATAAATAAATAAACTAAATTGCAAAGTAATTACTTAATTGATATTTTAATGGGCAATAAAAGTAGTAATTATAAAAATAATTTATAAATGGAAATATTAAAAAAAAGTTGCAAAATCAACATGAAACATTCAAGTACCTCATTTAAAAATGTTAATTAATAAAGAAACAGCAGAATTTCAAATTATATTTGAAAAAGCTGTTTAAAAAGAGAAACAAGTAATTGAATTGGTAGATCGCCTACCTGGTGATCAGTTAACGTTAAATGCGGCATCTTTGCAACCCATCACCATGGTGAGGCTGGTGCATATAACTATCGAAAGATAGTCAGAATTTGTGTGTATTTTATCTCCGTTTTAAGCATTGAAATACTGTTCTCTAAACCCTGTGTGATGCTAAAATAATGGTGTCAGGTGTTAACGTCACGCACCAGCAAATTATTTTGCTCATCTATATAGCACTTAATGCAACCTAATGCGGTTGAGGAATCTATGACAAGTCGGATCATTCAGTTGGTATTCGGCAAAAAAAAACAAAAAACAAAGGAGGAAAATTGTTTACAGTTTCACATTAAACTACCATTTTATAGATCATACAAAAGAATGTTTAATCTATCAGTAACTAAATGATTTCTTTTGAAAGCCAGTTGCCCTTTTGGACACCTGTATGTTGCTGTTACCCATTTCATTAAACCCTTAAATTCATTAGAGATTTATGATTGACTTTTCTGTTAGAACCACATCTTAAGTTACGTTTCAATTGGGCCCATGGACCCCAATGATTGACGCTTACATCTATATATTACGGTTTAAAATTGCTTTGTAGTTTAAGTAGCTTATTTTCAACAGTTATTTTTATTTTATTTTTTTTTTTACATCTGTTTATTTAAATTATTGTAGTATTTTTTTTTTAAGACAAATAAATGTAATTCAACTCAACTTCATTCATCATGGACTTAAATCAATACAACAATGGAATCCTAGTTACCAAACAAAGAAGTGTTTAAAAATATCCCAGTGGGCCCAAGAAGTGAGGACTTTGTTTTAGTGTATTTAGTCACCACACCACAAGTATTTTAAAATTACATTGTAAAAGAAAAATAGCGTCCCACCACATGTTCTAAATATGCTGGAATGAACATGTAGCTTGAATGTAAAGGGTGAATATGCTACATACCTGTATGATTCGATTTATTAAAGTTATTTTCTAGTTATTTTCAGAGAGCTTGATCATGCCACAATAGCTAATTTGCACTGTTTTACAAAGTTATGTACATAAGTTCATTTATAAATTTTTTTATAATTGCTTTTTGTTGCCCAATAAAATATCAAGTAATGAATTACTTTGCTATTTAGTCTATTTATAGATTAATTAATTTGTAAACCCATTTATTCATGCCTATTGTACAATTAGTTATTAATTAATTAAATGCTTTATTTCTATTTCCAAGACACTTGTGGTCCACCATACCTATCCAGTCCTCTGCAAAGCCTGATGGGAACTAGAAATCCACTACTTAATTTACAAAGTTATCAAGACAATTTCATTAAGTTACTACAACTTAATTTTGAAGGAAAAAATCAATTAAGCAGAAATTTGAGTTTAAAATCACACAATATTAAGTTAATGTAATGATTAATATTAGTATGTCGGCTGAACTAAAAAAATGTCTGCAACTTAATAGGTTTAATTAAATAACTAAATTTGAATTTTTAACTTGCAACCATGCATTTATTTAGGTTGTGATAACAGGTCACCTGAATTACTTTTTAGAGTGTACAGCACATGTGCAAAAATATGGTCATGAAAGACTGATCCATGTTCTGTGCTGTTTTTTCTCCATATGTGACCTCTGCTTGCCACAACATTAGCTGCAGTTGTTGGTATGTATCTATTGTACACGATGGAGTTTGTGTGTGTCACTAAGGGTCACTGTCACCATTACTCAACTGAACATCACCTCCCATTTGGCTGGTTACTGGAAAAGTCTACTGACATCCCAAAAGAGTGATTCTTTAAACACTGATTACAGCATTTCAGCAGACACACACACGCACACACACACAGAGGGAGTGAGGTCAGTAATAAGGTTGTGGCCCAGGAGTAACACTTCAAATGGATCTGGGGAACAAGCCCATCTCTCTCTGTCTTTCTCCTCGCTTAGAGAAATGGCAACGTGTCTCTGTGCCTCATTTAGTCTGCATCTGTGCTGCTATAAATCTCTCAATCTCTTAAACATACACACACACTCTCCACCTGCTACCTGCCACAAGGGAGACATTTATACTCCAATTATTCATAATGTATGTGTACATGTCTGTATGACCAATGCATGTGTTCATGGATGTTATAGATGCTCATGTTCTCTTGCTCTCTGGTTTCTGTTTTTTTTCACACTATCTCTCTCATCTTTTTCTTCAGTTGACGGAGGAGCTTCAGGGAAGAAGTGCAAGTAATGAGATCAGAGAGCTTGTCAAGCTACTGTCCAAACCACATGTAAAGGTAAGAGAGTTAATAAACACATTATTGTTAGCACATATGCCTTCAGATAGAACACTGTAAAGGTTGAACACTACTAATGCTTTATTAAAGTTATTAAAAAAAAACAAAAAAAAAACTATGGAATTACACAAATTAAGGTTTTTTTTTGTTTTTTTTTTTTTTCAAAAATTAAATCCATAATAAATATTATAAAATAATCAAAAGTTTAGCAAATTACATTTTTTTTTATAAGGAAATGTTTTTTTTTTTTCCTCCCAGTTAACTATACATTCTTATTTCATTTAACTTTTCATTTAACTTTAACTTTTCATTTAATTATTGAAATAATTTTAAGATCATGAAAATTATTTGTGCGCCAAAACATTTGACTGATTGTGTAAGATATAAAGGTTATTGAAAGAAGTCTCTTGTGCTTGCCAAGGCTGCATTTATTTGATCAAAAATACAATAATACAGGATTTTTTTTTTTTATTTTTTTTTTAATCAGCCATTAATTACTCCAGGCTTCAGTGTCACATGATCCTTCAGAAATCATTCTAATGTACCGATTTGGTTACCTTTGTTAAAAACAATTACTGCTTATTATTTTTGTGGAAACCATGAACCTTTGAATAAAAAAATTAAAAGAACAGCATTTATTTGAAATAGAAATCTATTGTAACATTATAAACGTTTTTATTGACACACTTAATCAGTTTGATGTATTTTTTGCTAAATATTTATAAATATATAAAATATAAATATATAAATTCTTAAAGAGTGGAATTGTTGTTCATCTCACCTTTAATCTGTAGTGTCGCTATATCATCATAATACTCTCTGTCCTTCTATTCCTATAGTCTACGTTCCTCTCTTCCTTAGTCTCTTTTTCTTTCCCATATGCCTTTAACCCAGTGTTTGTTGGTGCTGTGTAAAGCGCTAGCAGATGGCTTCTGGGGACTAGAATGGCGTCTCTGTACGATAGTAACTGTATCACTCTCAATTAGTGTTGAAATGATCCATTCCCTGTGACCAGACATAAATCAGAACCTATTAAATGATCTCCTTCCTCCTCCCTCCTTTATGATTCACACATGAAAAAACACATTTTACTCATATTAGACCCGCTTACTGACTTATATTGACATTGATGAAAGCGGCAATTACGGCAACCCGTGTGTTGGGGAAAGAAAGAGCTGCTCTGGTCTGAGTGAGAAAGGAGCGAGAAAGAAGAGATGAGTGGCTCACGTTTGTGTAGGAAAATAGATAGAAGTGTATTGCTTTGCCCTTTTCTCTTGCGCTTGTGTATGTAGATTTTGTGCAGGCGTGTGTATGGGTAGTTAGTTCAGCAGGTTGAATAATGACTGTTCAGATGACAAACTCTTTCCTAATGAGAGCTGCATGCCCAGTTACATTTCCCAGACTTTATTTGAACAAGTTCAGCAATTTGTTATTGTAGGAGGCCCACTATAACTAATTAACATGCGCACACACATACACACATTGCAAGAGTACATGAAGAAATGAGTTACTGCTTTTGACCCTCAATTCACTCTTTTGCCACCTGGCCTGATGTTGACCCCAGTTTTTCCAACCTCAGGAGAGAGTTTAGCTCCACAAAACACCCTTTATACCTATATGTGTTGGAGTGTGTTGTGCATGGCAGAATAGTGAATTTAGACTGGGTTGGTGGAAAGTAGACAGACTCTGTGGCAACAGAGTGGAGCTATTATTCTGCCACACAATTTCACTCATCAGGGAAATGTGAAGACAATGTTTTAGACTGGACTAATCAAATGTTAGGCAGAGAAATGTTAGAATTTTCCTGAAGTAATCCTTTCCATGAATGGATAGTAAAGTCAGATTTCAGTATTCAGTCCTTTTTCAGAGTTTTAAAGAATGCCAATCCTATGTTTTTTTTTAGGGACATGCATTTTGATATTTCATGGCATAGGGGAATTGGGGGGATTTTTTGCAATGTTCCCAAAAGTATGGTTTGATTCATTGTTTTCACTACTCATCATGTAGAAATGCTCTGAATTACTTGATAGGGACTACATTGACATGAAATTTGATTTGAGTGCAGCTTCTCAATGTCATTAATGAAGTTACTAAGGTGTGCTGATATTAAAGTTCCAGCCAAGACTGATGCTGATAATTATTTTCATGTTATGACCAATAACTGATAAATTGCAGATTCTATACCAATTTGTGTAAACCTCTACGAACTAAAACAGGTCATTTTTACAAGATTGATAATTGTAACCTTCAGCCAATCTCAAAATGATCTGTGTTATTAATTATTAGTGTTTTCAAAGATTAAAAGCATGTTCTTTTTGTGTTTTTTTTAATGTGTGGCTTGGGGTCGGCATGGCAACTTGATGCTTTCCTTGGCCTCACCATGTTTTAGGAAAACTCCCAAAAACCAAAACACAACGCCACATCGATTTTACCCTCAGAGAAGAAGACAAAGAAAGAGTAATAGGGAAAAAATGTGGTTGCAGATGGTTAATGCTTTGATGCTTTAACAATATTTATACTGTGATATTTTATTCTAGTCTAAGTGTAACACTATCTGGTGTAAAAGCTTTTTTTAAATTTGGTTAAAGAATTGATCTGGTCATCTGGATGAATGGAAGGAATGGCAACTAAGTTACAATTTAAAAATCTTCCATTTCAGTTTGCTTAATGTCCCCCTGTGGTGAAAATCAAGTTTTTAATATTATTCAAATATCTATCTGGTGTTTTTAATATGCATTAATACAAACCATGTGCAAATTCATAAGTCAGCACCATTGCTGAGTATTTTCTCTTTAAAACTGGTGTTTCTGACGTCACAAGCTACCTTGTAACAAATCATATCAACGTGCTGGCGGACTTTAGCATATCATTAACTGACCGCACAAGGGAGTCTCAAAAGAAGGTTATCCCAGTATATTTTTCTGTTGATATGAAAAATCGGGTGAATTTAGCAATATGGCTGGGTTTATGATGCATATTACGATGTTATGATGAACTATATGCCTTTCTCTACTGATGTTCTGAGTTGATAAAGCATTTCTAAGGATATTGATTGTCAGAAGGCAGCTGTCTGACTCAGGAACGGGAACATGGTTTGTGTAACATTAGCAACACATTTTTAGTTTGATAACATAGTCAAGCAAAACACTAACATATTAATTACCGTTATGTGTCCAACGTTGTAAAAAGCGATACCATTGTGCAGCATTTACCTTAGCAAGTTGACCGAGTGGATCTTCTCTGAGCTCGTGCAAGTCGGGGGTAAATTATCATTTTCATAGATCCGTGTATATTAAATGAGGCAAGGGTGTAGAGTTATGTTAAAGATATTTTAAGGCATTAAGACTTTTTTTTCACAGGAAAAAACATTTAAATTTCCAGCAGTGTAGATGCTTCTAAGTGTATTACTGCCCTCCACAGATCAAAGTTTGAACTAAATTGTCATATACAATATGCTAGTGCAAGTATATAACAATTAATTCAAACTTTAACCTGTGGAGAGCTGTAATACACTTAGCAGCATCTACACTGCTCGAAGAGAGCTAGATCAAGATGAGCATTTATAGTTAAAATTTATAAAAATGAAAAAAAAATTTTTAGAAATTGAGCGATGGTTTCTCTAGATAAGACCCTTATTCCTCGTCAGGGATCGTGTAGAATGTTTTGAAGCTGCACTGAAGCTGTAATTTTGACCTTCAACCGTTTGGGCTCCATTGAAGTCCACTATGGAGAAAAATCCTGGAATGTTTTCATCAAAAACCTTAATTTCTTTTCAACTGAAGAAAGAAAGACATAAACATCTTGGATAACATGGGGGTGAGTAAATTATCAGGAAATGTTTATTTGAAAGTGAAGTAATCCTTTAATAAGAGTCATTTTCTAGTGAATCGACTCATAAGAGTTATTTGTCAAGGAATCGGATCACATTTCACATTGTTTTTCCGTGCATCATTTGAGAAGATCTTAAAAGAAATACAGTATGTTTACTTGCCATTTATTTATGTAAATATGATCAGATTCAGCAGTGGTGGTGTAGATTGATTGTGTTGATCCAGATTCCACTTTATTTTTTACCTGCATTTAATTATGTTTGAGGACTAAAGTGTTCAAGAAAAAAATCTATTAATTATCAGATAATTGCATCTAATTTTCAGTAATAACCCTGGACTGATGAAATTGACTCACTTCCTAGACTCATGCCTCTCCTTCTCTGTTTGTTTCCACCACTCTCACTCGCTCTCCCATCTGTTCTGCTTTAGCCACATGTTGAGTGTTGTTCTGGAGCTTGATCCCATGTCATAAAACAGACACTTTTCTTCTCCTCTCTGTCTTGTCTCTTCTCTTCTCTTTTTTTTTTTTTTTTTTTTTGAGTTTTTTTTTTCTTCCCTCTCATTTTTTATCTCTGGCACATAACTGGAAGATGGTTTTATGTTGGAAATGCGAGGGAGAAAAGGAGCAAAAGAAAGAAAAAAACTGCAGCTGTATTTGACAGCATCGTTAAAGCAGTTCGGTAATGAATCTCTGAATGCCGTCATTCTTTAGCTATAGCTCGTTCTCTGAGAGCCGAGGTGTGAAATATCTGAAATGGCTGAGAACTTCATTGCCTTATGTCCATCCATCTGCTGTAAAGTGTCCTTGCTCCTTTGAAACTCACAGCAATGCTGCCGTATTCCCAGCAGGATACTCGTAATACTCGTAATAATCTAATCAAATGAAAGATGACAGTATGATTGGTCTTGGTTTTGATTCAGTTCTCTTCTTCTTTTTTTTTTTTTCTTTCTTTTTCCCTACTGGCGATGCTATAACAAACAACACTGCCAAAGAGGGTTGTAGTGAAATAGTGATGGTAATCAATTCAAAAGCAGCTTTATTTGTCAGTAGGAGGTAGTAATCTAAAGCAGACCTCTAAAGCTCCATGATTTATACTATAGGATTCAAGCAGATGCTTGGAGTATCAAGGCTGGAATGATTAGCCAAAACGAGTAGCTACACAAAATCAGTCAAGTGACTACTGTTTGTCTTACTGTTTGTGTGCATTTTTGTGGATTTTATATGTACAACTCTTTCTTGTTGCAGAGTTTGTTGTCCGTTCATGATACTGTGGCCAGGAAGAGTTACGATCCAGAACTTCCTCCTTTGCCAGATGACATTGATGATGAAGAAGACTCTGTCAAGATCATTCGACTGGTCAAGAATAAAGAGCCTTTGGTGAGAGAACTTCCTTCTCTCACACACTTACAAACACATGTAAATTTCCACATACTGACAAAGCCAGACACATGTGGGCTGCCATAATTCAAGCACACGTAGTGGAAAACACTCTTATGAACATGAAGCACATAAATACATGCACATTCGCGTGATAGTGTTAGTGATGTGTTTGGCTCACACTCACTGTTCACCCTTATCCTCTAGTTCCTGAGTGACCACACATCCTCTGCCTAAACATGACACAGGCCACATTCCACATTACCTTACAGGCCCTATCACCAGCTCTGTGTCCAGTGGTCTCTCTTGCGGTGTGTAGATGTATGCGTCTGTTCGACCTTCCCTTACGTGTCGTTCACAGCTCTGTCTAAGCCAGATTTCTGTCCAGCGTTTGCTCTTCCATTTCATCTAATTTCTCAGTGAGTTGTCAGAATCAGGACCTCTGTTTAGTTGTATTGTCATCAGTTACCCAAACCTGTTTGGCTTAAGGCTGTACTGTACATGAAAGTGACAATGAATGAGCACTGACATCTGTTTGCATTTTTGGGTTTTGAGAATCCCAGAATGACACATTAGATCTTCTTGTATTTAGCTGAGCAGTTGTGGGGTGGTTTTACAATGTATTTGATTTCTTTTACTACATAAGTATACTGGACAAAAGTGCTAGTGGGGAGATAATTTATTGAAGGTGGTACTATAGCCTAACTGGACTGATGTTGACTTTCTAAATCCTTAGTCTAAGGTACTGTCTGTCTGCCTGTCTGACAGACCTTGTCTAATTTTATACCCAGTTTATACTGAAGTGTGACACGTGAAGGCTAAATAGTATTTGAGTGCATCTAAATAGACTGCATGGTCACATTGTAATTGCTTGTTGTATTCAGAATATATACACTACCATTCAAAAGTTTGGGGTCAAAAAGTATCTTTTTATTTTTTGGAAAGAAATGAATACTACTTTTTTGCAAGGATGCATTAAATTGTTCAAAATTGATGATAATAACTTTTATAATGTTACAATACTTTTTGATTTCAAATAAATTAGAGGTCTGCATGGACTTTAAACTGAAGCCCGAGCCCGGCCCGTACCCAAGATCGTTTGACCCGACCCGAACCCAACCGGTACTGTTAAAGTGTAAGCCTGAACCCGATCCGAACCCGAAATCTGACTCTGTATAGAGATGTAGGCCTACCTGTATTCTTGCTACCACATCAGCTTTGTATGACCTCGACCTACACTGCACGTAACCGCTGAGTTATGTATTGGTTGAAACAACAAGACCGTAATTGTACAATGTTTTAAACATTTAAATACATATGTCAAATAGTAAAAAATGTGTATGGTGTAATGTTTCAGTTTATAGCAGCTTACTGCTATAAAGCTGATTTCTGAGAGATGCGAGAGAAATGCAGCTATTTGATTTACGAAAGCGCTGTGCTCATTTCATTCATAGTTTTCACTCATTCATGTATCATTTATCATATCACCTCTCAAGGTTTAAAACATTTAAATACACATATCAAATAGAAAATGTTTATAATGCAGTATTTTATTGATAGTATACATGACAAAGCTTTCTAAAAGACACATAGAGATGGCAGCGCGGCTATTTGATTTGCGCCGTGCTCAGTTTACACTTAACACACATTATTGCGTAGTAATTTTATAAGTTTGTGTAGCCTATAATTTTGTGCCATCTCCTGGCTCACCTGTTATCCAGCAAACATGTTGAGGAGTGACTGTGACTGCATGACATATATATTCCCTATTATTTGGTAGAATTTGGCAGTTTTTCCTGCATCATTTGGCACTAATTTCCCTCAGTAATTGTTTGCCTTATCGCACTCATAGCTAAAGGTTTGAGTGCCATCTGCTGTGTTGTGACCAAAAGTGTGCACGAGAGCGGGAGCACATGCGCAAAAAAGTTCTGTTAAAATGATAGGCTATAAATGTGCTTCTGCTCTCGTGCGCTCTTTCAGCCACAACACAACTACATGTAGTTTCTCTTAGTTACAAACCCAACCCAAACCCGAAGATATTCATGAAACATTAACTCGAACCTGACCCGAAACCCGCAAGTTTGGCCGGACCCGTTAGGCTCGGGTCCGAGGTAGCAAACCTCTAAAATAAATGCTGCTCTTTTGAACTTTATCAAAGAATTCTGAAAAAATCCATCATGATTTTTAAGCAGCACATCTGTTTTCAACACAGAAAGTTAAGAATATGTCTTATTACTTTCAAAGCACTAAATCAGCATATTAGAACGGTTTCTGACGGATCATGTGGCACTAAAGACTGGAGTAATGGAAACTGAAAATTTAACTTTGCCGTCAAAGGAATAAATTACAATTTAAAAAATAATTAAAATGGAGACTGTTATTTTAAATTGACTAATTTTCAAAATATATCAGTTTTCTGTATTTTATTAAATAAATGCAGATTTTCTGAGCATAAGAGACTTCTTTCAGAAACATCAGTACATTCATTTTGTGTGATAGATAATGGGCAATAAATGCACCTTATGTTTAGTTCAATTGTTAACACAATAATACATTACTTATGGCCCTACAGAATTATTTGTTTTATAAATCCTGAAATTGGGTGTTTAAGTGTGTTCCAGAATTTATATTTAACAGCTGTACATCAGCATTCGATCTTATAGTGAAATTGTGCAGTGAATGCATGTCATTTTCTCCTAAGTGAAATGAAATGCAAAATAAATCTCTTCTTTCCTCTAAATAAACATAGTCTGACCTGTGGCCCAAGTCCTTAGCAATTTTAGATGCTGGCTGCCCTCAGAACAATCTCAGTTTACATTTTATATGTAGAAAAACCTGTTTTTCAGACAAAAGGTCTTTGCACTATGAATTTCTATATGCAATTGTTTTTGATTTGAACCTGAAATTTTATATATCAGTTTCAGACAGCAAATGCATTCATTATGACAAAAGGACTGCAAAGTTTAACTTTAATTTGCCCCTTTTTTTTTCTCTGGCGTGTGGTAGTTAGCAGGCTTTTGCCTCAGATGATGATTCATCTGTTTGTATAATTGTGATTAGTTGAATGGGTAGGATTCGGTAGCTCTGATTAATTGCTATCATTTTTCAGACCATGACATCATGCAGTATTTTAGTGAGGGGAGTAATGAGAAGAGAGTGGAAGGGGGGTGGTTGGGTTCAAGTCCTTGGACTTTGGGGGGGTGGGACCCAAATCCTCTGTTTGGTAACTTTAACCTGCTGATTTATTAGCAGCAATGGCAGGATGCTGAAATAATTGGGCTTGGATCAGCGTACATGGCAGCAGCAAAAGTGAGCTCAGTGGTGGATTTTATTGAAAGAATGTGTTGTTTTGGATAAGGTTACTGAAAGGTCTATAGGAAGGTGAAAGAGTGTGTATGGGTGTGTGTTTGTTGGATGGATAAAGTGTGTATGTTATATCCAGATTTTCAGACTGAGTAATAGGAGGATAGTAGACAGAACAGACATTTGCCAACAAGATGATTTGGCTGTAGATTGTGTGTGCACTCATTTCATCTCATGACTTGTGTTGGTTGGCGAGCATCTCCACATCTAGGTGCTTATTGCACATTTAAGTTGGAGCATGCCCAACAAAATCTTTGATCCCAAACTATACATTTTGTTTTGTGATGTAGTAGTCTTCTTTAATCTCTGTGTCACTCATCCTGAGGGTTATATTAATCTGCCCCCTCACCTTTTTCAAAATGATAACTTCCTCTTGCTACTTTTAAAATCTTAATAAAAATTTTCAATACTTCATACTCATACTCGCTGGTCCCGTTCACTGCCTTTTATAAAGGGTCAGGATGTTTATTAATATAACTCTGACTGTGTTCATCAGAAAGAAGAAAGTCATATACACCTAGGATGGCTTGAGTGTGAGAATTTGGGGTAATTTTCATTTTAAAGGGGTGGTTGATTATGATTTCACTTTTTTAACTTTAGTTAGTGTATAATGTTGCTGTTAGAGCATAAACAACATCTGCAAAGTTAAGATGCTCAAAGTTCAAAGCAAGATATTTTCTTTTAAAGAATTCTCTGTTTAAGGACTACAACAAATGGCTGGTAGGGACTACAACAAGCTTCTTCCCAGGTTAGTGACATCACTAACCCTATAATTTACATAAACCCTGCCCCAGAGAACATGCAACAATACTGCAATACAGTACGTGACACAAATGCAATAGCATGTCATAAAAGCAAGATGACAACATGACATGGTGTAACTGTAATTAAACTAAACTATACCTGTATCTTCATGCAGCATATATTCTGTGGCTCTGTAGAATCTTACAACAGTTCCCACATGAGAGATTTATAGATTATCATGATAGAATATGCTAATCAATGACTTTAAGATAGTTAACTCCACGTCAGCTACATAAATTCATCAACTAAACATTCAGGAATGTCCTGTTGCATTCTACATGTTGTCACTTCTTCTTGAGTCTCTCCATCATTGTCCGACTCTGGTTTGAACATAAAAGGCTAAACAGTTTTTGACATTTTTCAGTGAGTCTTCGTGAGGTAATTGGAGCTGCTAACACAAGCTCTTGAAACTCCACCCTCTTCTTGGGAGCAGCAGCTCATTTGCATTTAAAGGGACACACAAAAACTGAGTGTTTTTGCTCACCCTCAAAAAGTGACAAATTTAACATGCTATAAAATGTTATACATGCTACAATATGAAACTTCACATACACACTCTGGGGGCATCACATACTTATTTTACATCTTGTAAAAGTGGCATTATATGACCCCTTTAAAGTGAAGTAATCTTTTAATTACAGCAGCAGAAATTAGATGACCTTTTTTCATTGAGATGATCAGCAAGTCATCCACAAGAATTGCCATACAATCTTTTTTTTTTCTTAGGAAAGTTCTCACGAACTTCTTAACTTCTTAGATTTTCCTTCAGTTCATTTCCAGTGGAAGGCTGGTCAGTGTTTTGTGGAGTTCAGGTTTTGTAAGGCATATGACTGAAGCTTGTGTGATTCTCCTTGCATAGTTTCAGGACCCCAGGACATTGTCAATGAAGCATGCAGAATGTTCTAGAACACTTGTTTCTTTTGGCGTATTGCTATTGACTGTCCGTGGCAGTGAAATCCATACAATGGTAAACGACCAAAACTCAAAGATTGCGCAGCCAAAACAAGACTTGCTACTTTGGAAAAAAAATATTTTTGAATGTCAGTGCTTAGATTTGTCATGTTGAGCCTTGGAACACAAGCGCAGCCAGCAGACATTCTGTACTATAAAAGTTCACATTGTTCTCATTTCCTCTGTGATCTCTCATTGGTTGACACAATGCTTCATTAATGTTTCCTCTCAAGTGCCTTTATTAGAAATGATTTTGTATATTTTGACATCTGTTTAGTTGTTGAATATTTCAAAATAGTGATTCTTGATATCAGCAGGGTTTATGTTTGGTATGGGAACTGTAAATAAAATAATGTGGGGGGTTGGGATTTATACAGCAAGACAAATTACCAAATATATGTATGGTATCTATTTCTACCTTAATCTGAATTTAGCTCTTGCTTCTGAAGTTTTTTTTATCTGTTCTTCCTTTTCTTTTGAAGCAAACAGAAGATTATAAGGTCATCTGTTTGGGTTAGCAGTGAAGAACTGAGCACTAAGGTAATGTCACTTTCTAGAAATAATGGAGGCACAAATTAGATTAGGGTGAGAGATGGGAGCACACATGTTAACACTTTTGAGATACATCTGTGTACACAGGAGAAATGCATCATGGCCCTGATGGTTCAGAGTGGAAGAGAAAGTTCTCTCCAGTGAGACATTGAGGACAGAGACTGACATGCACCATCAGAGGGTTATGTTGACCTGAGAGCAAATGTGTCACTCATCTCCTACGTTACCTGAGATCAGTGATAGACTGAAAAATTGGCCAGGCAAATTTTCCGTTCTGTAATCTTCAGCCTTTTTTTTTTGTGTTCAGTGTTTATTTATTTATCAGTAAATTAAACACATGTTATATACGTATTATTAAAAAAAACACACATTTTAAATGCAGATTTATTAGGAACTTTGTCATTGGTCGTTATGTAGGTTTAAGTGTAGGTCGTAAGTGTAGGGTTAAGACCTGTCTCCTTACCTTTTGCTGTTCTTCTAATCTTTCATTCCTTCCTCTGCATAGTGTGCTCTGATTTTCCCAAGTGTCCATGTTTCTGTCTATATCCTCTTACAGGAGGTGCTTGAGCGCACACTGTGCTCTTTGTGCAGTGAGGTCTGCTTGTCTTGAGAAGGCATTTCCTCATGTAGGTGAAGGAACAAGATCTGACTTCTGAAAGTGATGTTTCCTTAGTGGGGTAATTACAGTGAACACAGGCAACACTTACAGTAAAAGGCAGCCTATGGACGATTTGGTGTGTGAACACACACACACACACACACACACACACATACATACATACATACATACATACATACACACACACACACACACACACACACACACACACACACACACACACACACACACACACACACACACACACACACACACACACACACACACACACACACACACACACACATGTTTGTTTTTGTGAATTGTGGGGACTTTCCATAGACTTCAATGCATTTTACACTGAACAAACTGTACATTCTATCCCCCTACCCTGCCCCTACCCCTAAACCTAACCCTCACAGGAAACTGTGCAAACTTTTACTTTTTCACAAAAACTCATTCTATATGATTTATAAACCCATTTACATTGTGGGGACCGCTGGCTGGTCCCCACGATGTAGGTGAACTCAGGTTTATATTACATCATGGGGACATTTGGTCCCCACAATGTAATATAAACAAAAGCACACACACACACACATACACACATACACACACATACACACACATACACACACATACACACACATACACACACATACACACACATACACACATACACACACATTTAAGTCTTTGATACTTATGAATAACCATCCAAGATTTGGGCCTAAGGGCCAGCGATCACAAAATCAAGCAAGAATAGCTGAGTTGTTGCGCTCAGTAGCCCTGCCCACTGATGAATTTTATTATTATAGTCCAATGAAGTTGGTTGTGATTAGCTGCAGTTTTTAGTGCAGTATTTTGGTTTCAGTCTGGACGGAAAAATCACTTGATGCTGGAAACCTGCTCAGGAGTGTGTTTTCTCATAGGATATAAAATGACCATGTCTAGCTTTCAGGGTCATACTGCAGGAGACATTTAAGATGGTATCCAGCGTTTTATCCCAGGCCTCAACTTCCCTCTTCCGCTCATTCCCCCTTTACCTCCACACATTCCCATTTACCTTCCTGTCATTTTTATTTCTTTCTATGCATTTCAGGCCTGTCCTGTTTTCAGCACAAATGCTGGCATTCCTCAGCCTTATTACCTTAATGAGACCCAATTTTCCTTTTTCAACATAATACCTGTTAATGACAGAACTATAATGCAGCAGGGTTAAAGCAACATTTTGAGTGTTTACTGAGCAGGTCTTTGAAGGGTTAGTAAAACAGTCTATATAGAAGGAGTGGAACATCACAAACTTAATGTTTGTTTTGAGTCTCACTATGTGTTTATGTGTGTGTTTATAATTGGAAGTTTAATAACCCCGTTTAACGCGTATCTTCTGCCTACTGGTTTACTCACAGGTGGCATAAATCAGCAGTGATAATTGTGGCTAATTGTGTTTTAATGACCTCGCTGTTGCTCTTTTTGCTGTCTTTTCCTCCCCAGCTTTCTCCACTGCCAAATCTGCAGCAAACACAGCCATGTGGTTCTCGGTAATTTATGTTCATTTGAGCAGTGACTTGAAGAGTGTGTGTATCGTTGTTTATGTTTTCACGCCATTTTAAGTGACTTTGTGTCAAACACTCGCTCTGTCTCTGCACGGGCCTTTGTATTTGTTTTTTCAGGTCTGCCTTGATGGCTAGAGCTTAGGTTCTGCTGAAATGATCTGAACTTCAAACTTTGTAATGCCATTTGAAAAAGTTATGTTATGATGTCAGAGTGTGTTCGAGAAAGCTTATTACATTTGTATGCACCAAGGAGGTCTATAATACTTTATCCATTAGTTTCCCATTAACCTCAATGACCATTACTGGCACAGGTCTCCCCATAAGTTAACAACCTGCAATTTCACTACATATATAATATATACACTTCCATTTAAAAGTGTGGATTAATCAAACATGACAGGAAAGACACTTCATGTTGGACCAGTGTGTTGTGATTGGTCAACCACTTTGAGTGTTTCAGAAAAGTAACACCCCTTACTCTAATCGCAAGTTTCAATGCTCTACTAACACTGCAAGCTGGCCTCGCAATTTAATGTTGATAATTTATTATATGAGCAAGAAAGGAATTTTCCCAAATATCCACATGAATGCCAATGTGACATCGATTTTATGCAACATTTCAACAAACACAAAGGTAGTATTAAGTGACATACATTTTAAACACAGTATTGTCAATATTGTATTTTGCAAAATAATAAAGGAAAAAAGGAAAGCCAAGAGCAGAACCTTTTGTGCATCACCAAGCAACACAAAGCGGTGTTTCATTAATGAATGAATCTGCGGCTTTAAATCAATCGGGAAAGTCAATGATTAATGACCCATTCATAAATACAGCCACTTGCTTAGTTACTGTATGAATGAATAACTCAATAACTCACTTATTAAGACAGTCACTTGCTGCCACTTACTAGTGGTTTTATTTTTAATATTTAAATGCTTTTTTTTACCATCATTTATGGTTTTATTAATTTTAAGAATATGACATAAAACAGGGTTGGAAAAATTTGTATTACATAAAGGTAAAAAATGCACTTGTAAATCAATTTAAGGGGGCAAATATTGTCCCTAATAAAGGTGGAAAGAGAGGGGGTATGCAGAAGGATTTTAAATTGGAGCTATTATGCCCATTTTTACAAGATGTAATATAAATTTCAGGTGTGCCCAGAATGTGTCTGAAGTTTCAGCTCAAAATACCCCAAAGATCACTATACCATGTTGTAAATGTGGAAGTGGAAGGAAAAACATGCTTTTACAGCTTGTATCTTTAAATGCAAATGAGCTGCTGCTCCCCACCCGGCTTTCCGGAAGGGGACTGAGCCTACAGCTTGTGCCTCGGATGCTCTGCCAAAAACCAAATCATCTGTTTGGTTTTGATTATCTCTATTGCGGTGAAACTCGCGTTAAATTGCAGTTCTGTATGTTTTAAAGCCATATCAGTCTAAACTTCTGATATACAGTATTCTGAGCACACGCATCCGAAGCACGCACACATAAAGATGCATGTCAGACCGTGCATCCCACGAGATTTAAACTCTTTCACGTGTTATTGCACTTAAACTGCCAAATACACACATGGTTATGTCAAAATCACACAAAGTTCACATAAACAGTCGTTTATGTATGTGAATGTAAACGGCAAGTAAATGAATTGCATGTGCATATTAGATTTGTGTATTAAAGTGAAGCAGCATAATATACAGTACCTACTGCTGTATATGCTGTTAATATGAATCAAACAACAAAACAAAAAGAAAATCACTCACTGCTCTTGATTGAATAAGTTTAGAAGTTGCTTTAATAAGAATTTTTTTTTTTACTTGAATGCTGCTGTTAAATGCTCTGGTGAGGAGATAAACATGGCGTCTATGCTAATAGGAGTCTATGCTAATAGGACAGAGTCTGTCAGCCGTTGAATGCCTAAGCATTTGTGATGTCACAAAAGCTACATTCTGCAAATGGCTTGTTCTGGGACACTGCGTATGATTTAATGGGGATTAAAAAAAGAGGAGTGGCTATTTTTTTTCCTAACCATTATAGGGTGGTTGTGGTTGTACACACACTGTTGACACTTATGTTCAAACACCATATAAAAGTGAATTTTGCATAATAGGTCCACTTTAAATGCTTCAAGGGGGTACACCACTGTAAAAGGTTTAGGAACCATTGTCCTAAAGAATGACTGCTGTCCTTCTGAGCTCTGCACAGATTAAGCCATCAACTTTTGGCCGGCTTTAAAATAACAGTCATAAGCATTTATGTGCTAAGAGTTTCAGCATATGGAGCTGATCACCTCCACAACTGGCAGCCGTGGGTCACGTTACTGATGAGTAATTTAGGGAGCCGCGGCCTCTTATTCTAACTTGCTTAATTTTTCTTCCATCTCAGTTTCTGCTTTCTCCCTCTCTCCCTCTCATCATTTTAGAGGAAAACTTTTTCATTAAAGTCTATTTATAGAGCGTGTTTTAATGGGCAGACCTCGGCAACAAGAGGAAATAAGAAAACCTTGAAAATGCTCAATCAAAGAACCTGGTCATTTCCTCCGGCTGCCTATTACAAGCGACCTTACTCTGAAAATGAAGTTGCACTTGTGAGGATTGTGTGAGCGTGATTGCAAGGATGACTAACAGAGGTAGAGTTCCTAATGGGTAAATTGTGCCTGCGTGATGAGTTTGGTTATTCTCTCAGCATTGTGTGTGATTGGAGGAAGTCCATCATGTTTGAGGCAGTGATGTCTGTCTCAGGCCAAACCTGCAGCTGAATGTCAGCTTATGCTCTCACAAAGAGAAATGAACTTCAGTCATTTGTAAGCTTAAAGGTACAATATGTAAGATTTTTGGATTAAAATACCCAAAAACCACTAGAACAGTGTTATATATTTTGATGACTTGTGTTCTTACATTATCCCAGATGTTTCCAAGAATGTTTAAATCCAGAGATTTTAACCAGGACACAGACCGTGTTAGTGTGTCACCTATCAATGACATAATTCCTGTGTTACTCTTGATTTCCTTTTATTTGTAGAAACACCAAAGATTTTAATATATTAAAACTTTAATATATTATGTTTTATTAGACAAGGGAACAACTGTTTGGATACATTTATAGTCTAATCATTATGTAGCTCAACATGTTTAGTCTTATTGTTTGAATCTTGTGTTCTTGATTTTCTGCGAGTACCATGTTTTACCATGCCTCAGAGAAATGACACTATTTTGTCAAGTGGCTAACACAGCATAATCAGATGCAGTTTTATTTTTAGTAACAGTAATAGAGCATTTTCTCAGTCATAAAATGTTTTAAAATTAATTGCATGCCATTTAGCAACACAAGTCATCCAGCATTTATTAATATGATATTCTAATGTCGATCTAGCTTACTGCAGTGTGCAACAAGTGTCTCGTAGCAGCTGCCGAACGAACGCACAGAGTAACGTTATAACATCATTTTATAACGTTAAATGATGTTATACACTCAAATGCATCTAATATGATAAACAGCGCTGTGTTCGCCCACACAAGCTTGACCGGAAGAAGCAGTAGCAGCGACTGTGGCATAATAAAAGTTCAGCTGCTCTCGAGCAGTGTGTCGCGCTCGTCTCTCATTAGCAATCGCTCCAGCAGCCTCATTCAGCTCCAACAGCACTCTGTCCTGCTCTGCTTCATACTACAGTAATGTTAATAATCTCATCCATGAACATGATTTCTGCCCGAGTCCTGTTAGATTCTTTTCTACCGGCTGTGAGGTCAAGACGACAACTCCCTTGATTCCACGCTCAATGTCGGCGTCATCAAGCTACGCCTTTGTTTTGAATAGGTGACCTCTAGCAACACAAAGAAAATTTTCAGTTGCTTTAATGCATATCAATCTTTTTTGCTCATTTATTTATTTTTTTGTACCCTTTTTTTGTCACTGAACAAAGAGAAAAATGTATGCCTACCTTGATTTTTTTTTTGTTGAATTGACACATTTTTCAATTGACCATTCCCCCCCCCCCATTGGTGTCTTCCTGTTTTGTCTTTCCATCTGAGAGCTAGCTCTAAACAAGGCCTCAGATGTGAGCAGCTCAGAGTGTGTGAGTTTGTGAGAGGTTTGTATGGGCTGTTTACCTGGCTTCTGACCTGTGTGTTAGCATAGCAGAATGTTGTTAGTCATTAAGGTTTAGATTGATTAGAAAGGAAATTGGAAAGATCTAATGTTTGATTTGAAGTGACAATCAATCAGTGTTTTGCCTTTATCTCTTATAGAAGCATTATGTATATACAAGACTTGCACTATGAGCAATGGTGTTGAGTGTGATTTATTGGTTTGAAAGAAAAATAGTGTTGAGTGAATAATGATCTGTTTCAACACATTGGAAAAAACGGCTTCCACACTCGATTAAACGGGACAGTTCAGTAAGTCTGTTCAGTGATGTTCTATTAAAATCATTGACATTTTGATCAAGCAAAAAGGTTCTACCATTCACTTTATCAAATTTAATGGCATGTCAGTGGTCTGATTCTCTTTCTTTGCTCCCTTTCTCTCTGTCTCCCTCATGTGTGTCATTAACACCACTGCTTTATCTCACGTTGAGATGTACCAGCTAAGCTGATCACTGGTTTCTGTTACCTCCCAAAGCTCTGGGCCAATCGTCTCCTTGTTCTTACAGGTCACCAAATTGGTCCAATTATTTGATCAACAGGAAATATTCATAGACTTCTGAAGGGATCGTTGACAAATGGCTGCACTTTCCATCATAGAGGCTGTGTTTAACACATCAGATGAGGACCTTGAGCTAATGTATTAGTCCTGATGATGACATTGCAAAATCATTACCAAGTCATCAAAACGACTTTGACAGCAGATAATTGGTCTTACTGAGGTAATACAGATAGAAGAGGACCGTGTGTGTGTGTATCTTTTAATGTGTGTGTTTTTGAGAATCCTATTGATGTGCCAACTTTCGTCAAGGCAGTTTTTTCACCTCTTTCAGGTGGGGTGGGGTAAAAACCCTGATAAGTTTTTAAACACACATGTACACTAAAGGAACAGCTCTGCACCTTCATCCACTGTCAAGGATGCTTTAGAAATAATAACCACCTCAGAGACACTGATGCAGAAAACAGAGTGTGAAATAAAAAGGCAGACTAAAGCTCAAACTGTCTGACATGTTTGTCTGTGTGTGAATGGCCCTGCTAGGAATCTTGCTGTCTTAGTCTTGCTGTCTAATTTCACTATGTTTGTGTGTGTGTGGTGACAGCCCATGCTGTGAGCGTTTGGCCACATGTGTCTCCGTTACAGTAACGTATGAGTATGTATGGCGGCAGGATGACACACCGGGCTGGCATATTGTTGGCAGATCAGTGCCATGGATAGCTGGTTCTTTTGCATTCCTGTTTTGGCAGTCATAGCAGTCCATTTAAGCCATTTAAGCTGTTGTGGAGTATGGCTGGATACACACATTAACAGAGCACTTAATTGCGCACACATGCACAGTAAATCACATGCACAGTAAATCACATGCACACATATTGAATGTTTCACTGGCCATGTGTGTGTACTGGACCTTTTCAGTGTTTGTATCACTCTGTTGTCTGTTTTTGTGCAGACAGATTGTAGGGATCATGTTTCACTAAGTCCTCTACATAGTTATGTCAGTAGTTGGTGGTAATTTATTGTCTTGGAGTGAAACGACTGACTTGCTGCATCCCAAATTGCATACTATCGATGTTAAATAGTATTTGAAATTAGAATGAATGTGTCCCAAATTGTAGTATGTTGAAATGAGTATTCCAAAGATACTGGATAGTCTACTATTAGAATCTGAAGTGCAGATTTGTGCACACTCTATTTTCTAGTATTGCCCAGAACCCATTGGGTCTCATTCATGAAACATTCGTAAATATACGAGTAAATAAGTGAGTGTTTTGCGCGTAAAGAGACCTTCCCGTAAACTCTTCTCCTGATTCACAAGTACTTCGTAAACGTCAGAAGTGATAGTGAAATGTGTGTGTGCTAATGAATTCCAATCAGTCGTAAATGGGACGCGCGTGCACGCTCATTCGCAATTACCATAAATCCTGCCCATTAAATCCGACTGACAACTATATATGGGCATCATATTATGACACCAAACGAAGGATTTTGGCCATTTGGGGCCATTAGTTTGCCCAGCCCTATTGAAATCAATTAATTATTTGATTAAAGTGCTCCGTTTGCAGATGCTATTACTGGCTCATACGTAATTACTATATATAATATTTTTTCAAAATGCTGTGTAAATATGTACCTTATTAAGGTGAATTAAAATGCAGCCTTATTAATGAGCAAAACGTTCGGATGTTAAACACTATTTACGCGTGGCTGGGAGCAGGTGTAGATTTCTTTCGTACCAACTAACATTTGGAAAATACGAACATTTTAATGAATCCGAAAATTTACGCCAGAACCACTTTACACACGATTTACACAAAAATTCGTTCTGCTCGTGTTTCATGAATGAGACCCATTGTGTGTTGGAAACTACAAACATGGCAGATGTGCAAGACCCGAAGTTTAAAGGGTTAGTTCACCCAAAAATGAAAATTCTGTCATTAATTACTCGTTCCATACACGTAAGACCTTCCTTCATCTTCAGAACACAAATTAAGGTATTTTTAATAAAATCCGATGGCTCAGCGAGGCCTGCATTGACAGCAAGTTAATTTATACTTTCAAACACCCAGAAAGGTACTAAAGATATATTTAAAACAGTTCATGTGACTACAGCGGTTCAACATTAAAGTTATGAAGTGACAAGAATACTTTTTGTGTGCCAAAAAAACAAAATAATGACTTTATTCAACAATATCTAGTGATGGGTGATTTCAAAACACTGCTTTTATGAAGCTTCGAAGCTTTACGAATCTTTTGTGTCGAATCAGTGGTTGAATATTCTAATGGGATATTCTAATATTCTAATTCTAACGTGAAGTCCAATTGGAATATAATGTGCATATCTACCTGGTCACTGTTAATTGTGTGTTTTCTTTAAGTGTGGTTGTTGACTCTTTGTATATGTGTTACAGGGTGCCACCATAAAGAAGGATGAACGCAGTGGAGCGATCATAGTGGCACGTATCATGAGGGGCGGGGCAGCAGACAGAAGTGGTGAGCACTGATGCGCCTCTTCTCTCTCTGCATAAATGTACCCTAATAGCACCCAGATGTTTAGTTTGTTTACAAAAAGCCTGAGATGGCTTATTACACTGAATAAACTGTGGTCTCTTAACTTCTCTTGTTATCCACTGCTCTTTGTTGCATCCAGGGCTGATACATGTCGGAGATGAGCTGAAAGAGGTCAACGGTATCCCTGTAGAGGACAAAAAACCAGAGGAAGTAATCCGCATCCTGGTATGTGTGCATTTGTGAAGAGACAACAAGAATTTCCATTAACAGCATGTTTAATGGTTTGTAATATAACAGAATATTTTGAAAAGAGGATTTTATCCAGTGGGAATTTTGACCATAAATGTGTTAAACATTATAGGCTTAGAATCTAATGTTGGTTAATATTATTTTCCACCTTGCTATTGCAGGAGAAATTAAAAAAAAATAAGTTTTAGCTAGAGAAAATGATTTTAATGAAAAACTATGAAATAAAAATACAAAATGAATGCACCAGTGCACATTATTCATTTAATTTACTAAAAATGTTGATGATTGTGTCTTTTTGTTGATTCTGCTCTGTTTACAGTCCCAGTCGCAAGGTGCCATCACGTTTAAAGTGGTCCCAGGCATCAAAGAGGATGCACAAAGCAAAGAGCCCAAGGTACAATTCATCATAATTACTGCCGATCAGACTTGACAAACTGTTTAGGAAAAAGAGATGGCCGATATGGGATGTTCTCAGGGATGGAGCGGGACTCATTTTCAGCCCTGGAGTTTCATGCCTTAGACCGGCCCACTTTAATTCCCGACTGACTATATTAAAATAATATAATTAAAACCTCAGTATATAAGTCTGCAATAGTGCACTGTATATAAGTATATATATATATATAATTTTTTTTATTTATATATATATATATATATATATATATATATATATATATATATATATATATATATATATATATATATATATATATATATATATATATATATATATATATATATATATATATATATATATATATATATATATATAAATATATAAATATATAAATATATATATAAATATGAATGTATATACTTATATACAAGTATTATAAATAACAAAAAATACCATAAATCCCTCAAAACTGCACAACTTTACAGTAAAAATATTAAAGTGAGCGATATCACGTTTGTTTAAAAAAAAGATACATTATCCTACAAAATCACATTTTACTGTCTGGTTATGTAAGCTAGTTGGACAGAAAAATGAATTTTAGCATATATTTGTAGCATATTAGCAAGCAACATAGCATAATAATATAGCACCATATTTTATTATTTTCCTACTATTATTACAATATGAGAAATAGCTGCATACATGCCTTTATCATTTGCAGGTTTGATCTCTTCCTTTTTATTTATTTAGGCTACCTAAATTTGCCTCCGGTGCCTCAGACCATTTTTCTTAACATAATTTAGTGTTGATTTAGAACTTGTCCCGCTCTCTCTATAGACGTCACCTCATCCCTTCTTCTTGTATACTTTTGAGTGAGAGTTCTTCTCCCTGCGCACACTCTTGAGTCCCTCCTGACCTGGTTAATTGACCCTCGTGGTGACATGATATCACTGATGTTATGTGCAAATTTGAGCGGTAAAACCCAGATTGCGCATGCATTTTTTTTCTCGCGCGAGTGCCCCTTGCCGTCCCCGGCAAGATGCCACCCTGGGCCGTTGCCCATGACACCCATCCACCACTGGATTTAAGGAAAAGGTACTCAGTTTAGTACATTTGGCTGCCTCGACAGTTTCTAGAGCATCCATATTTCAACCCAGTGCTGTGACAACACCGGCCCTCGTGGCCAAAAAAACAGACCGGCCCACCAGGAATTCTTCCGGTGCTACCCATTAGCCAATCCAGGCCTGAATGTTCTACTCAGTTGGTGGGGATTTTTCTCTGTATATGTACTACGGGCTGCTGGTTTGATAGATGAACTTTTTTTCCCATTCGTCTTCAACACAAATTATTTGCACTAAACCTCCCAGCTTTCAAACAGCCTATGCCGATCTGGTCCTAAACCAAGTGAGCTCTGCCTCACAGTCTGCTGTCCACATGAAACCTCAAAGACTGATTTGCAGTGCTCTACACATGCTGCTTACACAAAACTTTAGTCAGAACTGTTGACACTTAAGTGATTCCAACAGAATTGAGTTAGAACATGATAAAGACTTGATACAAACTGGCCTACATGTTAACATCAGGCATGTGCCTAAAATGCCTCTATGTAATCTACCATTCAGAAGATTGGGATCTGTAGTTTATTTTTATGTTTTATTTTAAAAGTCTCAAGGCTGCATTTAATTAATTAAAATATGGTAAAACGGTAATATTGTAAAATATAATTTTAAATTTTAAATATTTTTTTTTTATTTAATATATCTCAAAATGTAATTCATTTGTCAAAGCTGAATTTTCAGCATCCATTACTCCATTCTTCAGTGTCACATGATCCTTCAGAAATCATTCTAATGTGCTATTTTTTTAAATGGCATTTCTCATTAATATCAATGTTGATATCTGTTGTGCTGCTTAACATTTGTATTATTTTTGTGAAAATTAGAAAAAAGCATTTATTTTAAATATGTGGAATTTTGATCAATTTATATTTCATTCTTGCTGAATAAAATAATAAAATGTATTTCTTTATAAAAAAAAAAAAAAAAAAAAAATCTTACTGACCCCAAACTTTTGAGTGTTGTGCTGTAATTGAGGACTGTACCATTTCTTTGCAGGTCTATTTTATTCATTTACTGTGCTGTAATGGTTTAAATATGTTTCAGTTTTAAATTCAGTCATAACCCGCATGTGTGTGTTATCCAGTGACCATAGTTTACTGTTTTCTACACATGTAATGAATATGTTGAAGTGCTGCTAATTGGCTGCACATGTGTAAGAGGGATAAAAAAATGATGGAGTGCGAGACTGAGAGATGAAGCGTTCCCTCAGGATGTATTGGTGTGTTTGTGGGGAATGTTCTCCCCTGTAACATCATTTTTCTGTATGGCACACGCAGCTCTCTAAATCAACACAAGCCACTGCTCTGTGCTTTGGGGACTTTGCTGTCTCCGTTTGCTCTCAGTAACCTTTTACTTTCTTATTTGTCTTTTTTATTTATTTGATACATCTGCTCAATCACTCCAATCCTCTAAACACCTCATGATCTCCTTCGTTAGAAAAGCGCTAATGAGAATCGCATAGCATTTCCAAGAAGATTTTACATGTGTATGTGTGGAAAGTAAGCCTATCCAAAATGCACCTTGATTTGGTCATTATTTAGAGAGAGGGATGGAGCAGATGTGATTTGAATTTCATCTTTCATTTCATTTTAATCCATTTAATGTTCATTTTGAAGCTGTTTCTCTCTCCCTCTCTCTCTCTCTCTCTCTCTTGCTCTTCAGATGTTTGTAAAGGCGCTTTTTGACTACAATCCAGCTGACGATAAGGCGATCCCTTGCAAGGAGGCAGGCTTGGCGTTCAAGAAGGGAGATATCTTGCAGGTTATGAGCCAGGATGATGCCACCTGGTGGCAGGCCAAACTTGAGGGCGATGGCAACCCGCGAGCTGGACTCATCCCTTCCAAACACTTCCAGGAGAGGTTAGCCAATGCTTTTCTCTCTTCCCTGCTCCTTTCCTCCCACTATCACCAGTTTTAAATTCAACAGCACTCCTTGACTCCATCATCCTGTCCGCCCTCTGTCCAGCCCCCTCATATATCATATTCTCCTTTCATGCATCCATCTCTCTGTCTCTCGATCATTCCAGACTTCTTCCACTCCATTACAACCTGACTTTCACTCCCTACTATGAAAGGAATGACTTTTCTGACTTTTTTTGTATTCCTTGTCATTTTTTTCCCTTTTTGTGCAAGAGGGCTCAGCCAAAATACTTTGGATTTCCGTGGCTGTCTGGGCTGGAATGAGTAATGACAGACAATGATAGCACTGGTTCACATCCACTTTGGACGTCCACGCACGGAAAATTGCACATCAGTGGCGTTCTTCTTCGTAAAGTGGACTCTGACGTGCATGCACATGTGTGCTACCTTAGGAAATATTTTCTTTGCTCTGTTTCTCTTGAAAAAAAAAAAAAGTACCTTTCAATAGTAAAACATATTTTTGAACCTGTCAGATGTACAGTAGCAAGTGCTGTTTCTGGCTGACAATTTTCTCTCTTTCTCTCTCTCACACACACGCGCACACACACACACACACACACACACACTAATGGATACTTAGGCAGGTAGCTCTGCATTGTAGTTAAGAGTTTAGTAATCCCCTTACGGCTGTGAAATCTGATTTTATTGCATGTGTCTGTTACAGCTATGCTTATGGCAACAGAATAGGGTTGTCAGTTGGGTTTGAAGTGCTAAATTACCAATCATTAAGTTACGTTTACAAATTTTGGTTATAAATGATTGACACATGGAATTTAAAGACTAAACATACTCCCTTACTCACTGTTGTCTGATGATTTAGATTTGATAGGGGAAATTGCTTCTCACTCACAAATATTAAATGCAGTTGTCAGTCCCAAACACTGTTCTTATAGCTCTTTATTTTTCTCTCTCACTTCCTTCAGGAGGTTTGCAGTCTGGAAACCCACAACCGTCACAACTCTTCAGAGGACCCCCAGCAAAAGATTCTGTAAGGACCACACACAAACAATCATGCAACAACTAAAACAACCACTAAAACAAACATATATATACACACCAGGGCTCAACAATAAGATTTGTTTCCCCTACTGGCTCAGTCGGGCTATTAGTTGTGGCCCCACCACAAAAGAATATATAGAAAAGTATAGAAATACAAATATAGAAATATTTGTATTTTTTCCCATTAAAATTTAAGTGTACTTAGCATCATTTCACTTCACAAAGGTGTGTTTTTCTTTACAAAACAACCTGGAAATTCTGCACATATAATGTAACATTCATAAACATTATAAGCAATAAGCATATGATGCAAAACATTATTGTTTGGTTTGTAGTTTCACATTTTTAATGGTACTTTCAAGGTGGTTACAAATAATTTTTGAAAATTTCACAAACCTCACCCATGTTAGCCTACTAGATAACATTATCTCGGTGACATATCATCATAATTTGCAACAACAGTTTTAATTAAATTACAAAAACTGAACAGTGGTTCTTAGCTAGGGGATGGGGCCCACTTTCAGAGGTACCAAAAAATGACTTAAAAGCATTTAAAGAAATTAAGTATTAATAATATATTAAGATAATTCAACTCTGTTAACTAAATTGGTTGAAAATGTTAACATTTCCTTTTTCCAACATTGTTCTTGCAATTTCTGGAATCTCAAAATTCAGTACATCAATACTTTATAATCATACTTATAAGTTTGAAAACAAGCAGTTTTTTCATAATTACAGCAGAAATACCAGATATATCATAACCTAAATGGGGGAGGGGGATCTTTTGAATATTGTATTGGACAACAGGGTCCTTTGAGTCAAACAGGTTGAGAAACCACTGGTATAAAAAAAAATCAGACCAGACACCTTATTGTTAAGCCCTGCATACACACTTGTTCCTGGGCTACAGCAGAAGTGATTTTTGAGAGAATTATTTTTTTTTTTTCTGTCGTATGAGAGAGGCCCATGCAATGCAGATGTTGTGACGAGACCCTCTGAGTAGAGCAGTGACTTAAAGAAAAAAGAACAGAAGGAACAGTAACCGGAAAAGATTAGATGAGAGGGTGGGAAGTGCAAGGTGAAGTGAATGCAGACAGGGAGTCCAGACTCCCCTGATTGGTGCCAGGCAGATATGTGCACACGTGTATTTATGTACATGTGCATTAATGCACGCCTGGACATAAGCTTCCTCTCCTGCTTTCCATTAATCTCTCACATCTGATTATTGTATGTGTGTGTGCGTGTGTTTGTACACCACAGCTCTAATCTCTCCCACCGACTGACATCAGGGGTCTTTATGGAGCTGTGCTGGGTTAGTCTCTACACATGGACGCACTTAAGTCTCACCACGAGACAGACGCGCTGCAACACTCTCGAGATGTTGCCGTCATCCGTACAGCTACACACACACTTGATTGAATAATAGAGCCACTCTGGATTCTTATACCCAATGCCACATGCTTGGCCTCCCACCTTTTCCATTTTTCTGTGTCACTCCGCCGGCTGCTTAAAACAAAGTAAAAGTTGATGTGTGCGTCACTGAAGTATTGGTATTGATGACTTATCCAGGACCACCCCATGATTCATGAAACTGTCATCTTCGCAAACTCTTTGTTTCACATAACGAACAAGCATAAGTAATATTAAAGTGCTGCTTTATTGCAGCTTTTCATGTGTAGAATTTTTCGGAATCATGTCACATATGGAAAGTTGTCAGAAAAAAGTTCAATTCAGAGAAATGGAAAAGCTAATGTCTGACTTGACCAGAAGCAGACCGTATACAATACCAATCTAAACAAAGGTGTTGTAAATGCATATAGGTGTGCTTGAAAGAAAGAAATTTTGTTTGTTTGAAACTGCATGACTGTGCACTTTAAGAGTAAGACCATCTGTCCACTGGCCTGCAGTGTGGTGACGTTAGCCCATATTTCAAAGAGCAGCGATGAGGGGCTTTCTCTGGATGACTGAACACACGCTAGTGCTTTGCACTATAGACATGTGCAGTCACATAATGCCTTACTTATCAGAACAGCATGATCACTAGCTGAGGCTGTATGTCATATCCATTATAAACCCCACATCCCTGGGCAGGTACAAAGACAAAAACTTTCAGGGTTTCCACAGTTAAATCATATTTAAAATCATGATTTTTAAGCAAGGAAATGTCATGGAAATTAATCTAAAAAATAATGTGTCATGGAAATTGACCAGTTTTTGTTCATAGTTTTAAAATTTTGTAGGCTAGAAAAAGTTTTTTATGAATTAAATAAAATAATTTTAGTCAATATCAGGTAAATCCTTATGATGGACTGTAAAAAATACATTTCAAATGAGTCAAATCATGTGCACATATAGGTTGGTCTGGTAACAAGAAGGTTTACTGGTTCAGTCCCCACAAGGAGTGAGCACCATTTTGTATTAGAACAAGGTACTTAAATTTTTGCATGAAATGTAAGTTCACCCTATCTATTTTCTAAACACATTAATAGCATATTATGAATAATATACACACATTATAATAATATACATACACATGACAATTTCATTGGCTGACACTAGTCCTTGACGTCACTACCGGAGAGCCCCCTGTGTATAAGAGGGTGCCCTACAATAGATTTAATCAACTTTTTTTTGTCTGAAGGAGATGTGGAGGCAAGCCCAAGGCATGACAACAAGATACAGTGTCTCGTTCCCCTTCTCAGGGAACCATGGTTACATCTGTAACCTGAGACATTCCCTTTTGAAGTTGAACTCAACATTGCGTCTTTGATCGACACTATGGGGTACAGATGCCCACTCCGCCATGCTGAGAGAATGCCTGCCTCATTAGCTGTGCCAATGCACAACCACAATGGGCATCGGAACAGTCCCAGCAACCTTCCTTTCTTCCTTGTGGGCCCAACCTTAGCCACCTACGGCCCAGGAGCAGAGATTTAAGGTTTAGCTATGTCAGCTTCTTTAGCTTGACACATATTTGGGAATACTGGCCCAGGCCCATTTTTATACACTTACTAGAGGGAGCAAACACAGGGGTTTTCATTTAGAAAAACTATTCACCCTCCTCCCTACATTGTACTTTAAACTTTAGGAAGCCGCAAAGGAGCTTCAGCTGTTCTAGAACGAGTGGGGGAAAGCACTCACATCCTGCCTGGACTAGTCTAGGTCCCCTCCCAGCATCTGACAGGTGCCTGATAACAAGAGATGCCAGAAGGCAAATTAACCTCTACTTGCCAGGTTCTATGGGATCAGTTTTGAATTAAAAAAAAGAATACAAGAAACAGCAACCGGTTTAGAGGTTTTCATAGGGGTTGGGGGGCTGGGTAATAGAAGGGATGTTACTTCTCCTTAGTGATTCAGTCTTGTTTACCAAATTGCTTGCGCTCAATTACTTCTTCCTTGCATTCTGCCTCCTCTGCACTCTGCTCCTCACCAGAGGAGGAGCATGAGTGCCCACACTCAGCCTCTGTCCCTGCCTCCAGTCCTAATACTGTGATGGACCAGGTCTCCCAGAGGTATTAGGCGAAGACTTAGGCCGGCGTGAAATGTATTCCCTGAAAGCTGTCGACCACACCCTCACCTCTCTAAACCTTCTGGCTACCATCTCTACAGGCATGTCAAAAAGAGACACACATGGAGGAGGATTTTTTTTCCCAGTTTATTTTATTTATTAACCCGGAGGTCCAAATCCATGGTGCCCTGCTGTTCAAAAGCGACTCATATGTGCAGCTGGTAGGCTGAGAGAGCTCACTATAAGCAATATCCTCGCCCTCATCAACCACATCCACCTCATCTTAGCTGAATGCTGGCAGCAACATTTGCTATCTGCTTGTGGACAGTTCACCATAGTGTCGATCCAAGATGCAGTGTTGAGTTCAACTTCAAAAAGGAACTCCAGGTTGCTCTGGAGGGATAGCCCTTTCAATTAATAGTATGTGTACTATACGCCTCCTGGATAAAAATGATTGTTAAATGACTTCTTACCTGAAACTTGTCCAAGAATCTTTATTAACTGTCACATGACCAGATTCCGTTGTATGTTTTTTCTTCTCCACTTTCATGCAATGTCATTGGCACAGTGGGGATTGTGATAGTCAGGTGCTTCAAACCAGGAACCTTTTGGTTAGCAACCCTGAGCCTCAACCAGTCAGATAATGTTTGTATATTTTGTTTACAAATATTATTTTTAATCTTTTCTTATCTTCACCTCTCATGATTACCTTTTCTTTCTTCCTGTTGCATCTTTATGAGAGAAATATGTCTTCTGGTTACATTAGCTGCATTTATATGCAACCTAATTATCAGTTAATCTTAATGTGTTCAGGACCACTGATCAAACTTCTTGTTGTTATTGTAATGTTGACACATTGCATGTGGAGCAGTTTTGTTCGGGGTACATGTAATGCACATGTAAATGGATATATTTACATTGGTTAGGGTAGATATAAACAGAACATGTGGAATCTTCAATGGGATTCATGTGAGTCTGTGTACAGTGGGCATGGAAAGTATTTAGACTCCCTTAAATTTTTCACTCTTTGTTATATTGCAGCCATTTGCTAAAATCATTTAAGTTCTTTTTTTTCCTCATTAATGTACACATTGCACCCCATATTGACAGAAAAACACAGAATTGTTGACATTTTTGCAGATTTATTAAAAAAAGAAAAACTGAAATATCACATGGTCCTTAAGTATTCAGACCCTTTGCTCAGTATTTAGTAGAAGCACCCTTTTGATTTAATACAGTCTTTTTGGGAAATATGCAACAAGTTTTTCACACCTGGATTTGGGGATCCTCTACCATTCCTTCTTGCAGATCCTCTCCAGTTCTGTCAGGTTGGATGGTAAACGTTGGTGGACAGCCATTTTTAGGTCTCTCCAGAGATGCTCAATTGGGTTTAAGTCAGGGCTCTGGCTGGGCCATTCAAGAACAGTCACAGAGTTGTTGTGAAGCCACTCCTTCGTTATTTTAGCTGTGTGTTTAGGGTCATTGTCTTGTGTAAGACATTGGAAGGTAAACCTTTGGCCCAGTCTGAGGTCCTGAGCACTCTGGAAAAGGTTTTCGTCCAGGATATCCCTGTACTTAGCTGCATTAATCTTTCCCTCGATTGCAACCAGTCATCCTGTCCCTGCAGTTGAAAAACACCCCCACAGCATGATGCTGCCACCACCATGCTTCACTGTTGGGACTGTATTGGACAGGTGATGAGCAGTGCCTGGTTTTCTCCACACATACCGCTTAGAATTAAGGCCAAAAGTTCTATCTTGGTCTCATCAGACCAAAAATGTCAACAATTCTGTGTTTTTCTGTCAATATGGGGTGCTGTGTGCACATTAATGAGGGAAAAAAATGAACTTAAATGATTTTAGCAAATGGCTGCAATATAACAAAGAGTGAAAAATTTAAGGGGGTCTGAATACTTTCCGTACCCACTGTATATAAAAAAATAAATCTGTCTATTCGTGCCTGATCACATGATCTGGTTTGTGCCCTTTCAGATGTTTGTTTGACCAGATATTTCAATCCAATTGTTCTGTCATCACTGTAGATATGGAAACAATTTAAGAACCCCTTTAATCTACACTCACCAACTCACCATCCCCACTTATTTGTAATAATCATCTGTTCTAGATTCATTTATAAATTGTGGGAGGCAAAAGGCATCTGTTATCTTTTTGGAGTTATTCTGTCATGTAAAAATTGCATAATTTCAATGCCTTCAATCCAAGTTTGCTCGGTCAAATTTATGTCATTAGATGTTTTGTGTGCGTGTGCGTGTGTGTGTACACTCTGTGACCAAAAGCCAATTTTTAAAAAAAGGATCTTGAGACATATTACCGAGGGCTAGAAAAAGGTGCTAGATATAGTGAAGGTCACTGCTTCATGCCTTACAATTCCATTTCTCTAAAAAATGCCTCCAGCAATTATTACAGATGTGACGGTTATCTATGTTCACCTGTAAATCTTACCCATTTTATTTTTATCCTAAGCTAAGTGGCCTCACTTCTTGTCCCAAACCTTAAATGTGTCCTTGGATCCCTGCTTTTTTTATATATATAATTTATTTTGTCCTTTGGTCGTTTGGGTCACACCAACAAGAAAGAAGATGCCTAAGGATTCACTTGACTGATAGCACACAAAAGATTTTACTGCCCTCCATCCTCCTCTTCATGGTATTGCTTTCTTGGCAGGACTGTGTGGATGTGTATGGCAGGCTGTGTAGATGCTGCCCTTTGCTTGTGTGTGTTTTGATTTAAGCTTGTTTAGTAGAATTGAGACCACATGAACTGGAGGAAGCTTTTAAAATGACTCCAAATGTTCGCATGTCTTCAGGCCTGCACATGCACACTCAAATACACACTTTCTCTGCTGTTATGAACTGTTAGTTGTTCTGTAGCTGCAGTTTCCTATGAGGTAAGCAATGGTTTACCACTTAATGGCATACTGAAGACTTTTCATAGAAAACAAACAGATTTTTTACATTCGTTCAACATTTAAAGGCATAGTTCAATTGAAAACTGTGATCATTTACTCACCCTGATGTTGTTCCAAACCTTTCTTTTGTGGAAAAGAAGAACTTGAAAGCAACATTGGACCCCATTGACTTTCATTTATACAGCAGAAGAAAGAATGGTTTGGAATGATTTGAGGATAAGTAAATGATGACATAATTTTTGGATGAACTGATTTTTAAATCATGTTTGTAATGTGTAATTCCAGTCACATGACTATCTTTCCTTTTATTTTTTCCTTCATAAGATGATGAGACAGTCGAATCGGGTAGGTCAGTTTCTTCTTCCTCCATTCATTTGCTTCTCCCTTCACTCTCTTGATCTGTTTTTAATCTTTTTATGTTTATCATATTCTTTTCTTTGCTTTCCCAGTGGAGGACATTGAAGGTACACCATTACGACTAACTCTGGTTCACTTATGAAATGTCATAGCCATTAGATCATTGTCTAGGGACCCCTGTATGTGGTAATAGAGTATCCGAACAATGAAGATACAGTCGGTTAGCATTCATTGGACCACATCAACCTAATGGAGCGTAGCAGAGTGTGTAAAGGGGCCAAGAGTTCACTGTATCACCCTACTGTATCTCTCTCATATATTACGACACACATTCAAAAACACATAATACATCCCTATTTGCCTGACCAACTATGCCTTGCACTTTAAATGAGATTAGAATGATGAGTGCTCAAATGAATCCCATCCATTTTAGTCTTTCTCCATGATAAAACGTGTGAAAGAGATTGTGAACATATTCCCCCAGTATTTCATAGTCCCATTGTTGTGTGAGATGCAAAAAATGTTTTAACTTCTTTTACCCCATCTGTAAGGTACGTATTGAATGCATTATGTGTTGTGTCTAATAGACAAAAGAAATCTAAAGTTTATGGCCCTCATGGAAAGTTGTTGATGTTGAATGTGAACACTTGCCAATAGATCTGTCCACCTGGTTCAGCTCTAGAGGATCATTTGATGAAGAAATATGAAGGCTGTGTTTGTCTGTAAAACACAACCGTTCAAAAGTTTGTAGTCAGTAAGATTTTTCAGTGTTTTTGAAAAAGATCTCTTATGCTCAAGGCTATATTTGTTTGATAAAAAAATATAGTAAACATTTTACTGACCTCCTACCTTTGAATGGTAGTGTAATCATTGTCAGTTTTGTTTATATTCCTATAAACTGTATTGATGGTCTTCTTTGCAATTGGCAATCTGTTTTGCTCATCTTTCAGTATGCAGTAGTATTCCTATCTTTCTCTCTAATATAAATCTGTCTTGGTTCCTTCTGCCTTTCATAATTTGAAGAGGACAATGAGTTTGCTTCCTATTTAAGTGGACTCCATATTGGTGAGCTCTTTTTGATTATGCTCTATGTCTGTCCTCTGTCCCATACCACTCCTCTCTCTCCTGTCTGATTCATATTAATGATAAAGAGTTTGTATATACCGTTCTGTGTCATTCTCTTGTAACAGTTTCTTCTGCTGTTAGCTCTCAATCTCCTCCCCCTCTCTCCTTCTCTGTGTGTGTCTGCTCTGTCGGACAATAATTTTCTTTGACATGTGGCTGCACGCTGTTGCATGTCCTATAGTATCATTGTCAAGTTTCCTTCTGGCTTTGCATATCTCTTTTATAAGTGGTAGACTCGATTAGCCTGTTGATGTAGCCTGCTTTTTTAGTCTTTACTTTTTTCTGTCATAACCATGTGCTTTGTACGTTTTCTCTAAGATTGACTTTATTGTCAGTAGCGATTCCTGAGTGTTGTTCAGTCTCATTCACAATGCAAAGTGAAGAACTGAACTACTGTATACTGAACTACTGTATCTGATATGAGTGAAATCTAAGTAATCAGTTTTCTCCCAGTCCTGTGGTAAAAAAGAGCCAAATGTGCTCTCGTTTCTCAAATAGCCATCCTGAGCAGCTGTACTTTCTGATTTTCCTGTGTGTTGGCAGTGTGTTTAGTTTAAATAGCTCTTTGTAAATGTTAAACATATTGCAGTTAAAGGCACTGGTTTATTTCCAGGCTTTGTGGTGGAGGTCCGGCAGGCTCTTGATGTGGTGTGTGTTGGACATTGGGCTGTTTGAAGGCCAGCTTTCAGTCAGGCCTTAGTCTGGTTTCCATCTCTAGCATCAGTGTGGAAAATGAGTGTGCCGTAGCATTCTCATTATCTGTTACCACACAGACTCATGTATTCTGTTGTACAGTATGCCTGTCTGGGACAGCTCTGTAGTGGCTGCAAACAGTACACTATTTCCATGGGCCCTTAAGTATTAAATATCTTGAATAGTACAAAAATCACTTATTTATCATTTGCAAGGGTCTTCGCTTTCAGTTCACAGCAGTTTCCCCTCCCTGCTCCTCAACTCCAGGTATTCCTTTTCCAATTCTGTAATTTGTTCAAAGCCATTATTTCATTCTTCCATTTCAGTGAATCTCTTATATTATGAAGGTAAATGTTGTTTATTTGTATGTTTTGATATAAATATATTTATTAAAAGTGTGAAATCTACATTTATTTGCCTTACTTTAACAAGGCTGCATCAAAATACAGTAAGAACATTAATAATGAAATAACTGTTTTCTATTTTAATATATTTTAAAATGTAATTTATTCCTGTGATGGCAAAGCTGAATTTTCAGCATCATTACTTCAGTCTTCAGTGTCACACAGTCCTTTAGAATTCTTTCTTTCTAATATGCTGTTTTACTTCTCAAGAAGCATTATTATTATTATTATTATTATTATTATTATTATTATTATTATTATTAATGTTGAATGTTATACACATTTATTTTACAACATTTATTTTACAACAACAACAACTTTATTTGTATTTTTCAGGATTCTTTGATGAATTAAAAGTTCAAAAAGAATAGCATTTATTTGAGTAACATTTAATGTTGTTTTACATTTTCTTTACAGTCATTATTGATCAATTTCATGCAGCTTTGCTGAATAAAATTTTTAATTTCTTTAACAAATCTGACCCCAACCTTTTGAATGGTATATTATGTATGCGTATATTAATTGTATATTATATGTTATTAAAAACGAAGAATCTAATTATATTAATAATTTTGTCTTTTTGGGGCCACTTTACACTGTTTCCCCTACTGTTTCTCTGGATTTCTTGTTTGCTACTTGTTTTACAAACCTTTTTTTTTTTGTCTCAATTGCCCAAAATTGATTCAGCTTATTCTTCTTTTTTCTTTGATTGTGTCTCTGACTGTTTTCTCTCTCTCTCTTTCTCTCTCACTAGTAGACATTAGTCTGTTTGTGTAAACCCTAAGCCGCTGGCCACTCATTTGAACTCTTTTGATTTCACAGGCGATCTTGTGGGTAAAAAGTTTATAAATAAAGCCGTGCAGTCCCGTCTGCCAAGCTTAATCAAGCTCCGTCATTCAATAGGGATAACCTTTTCAACGCTGCGCCTCACGCTTTTTCTTTCTTTTTTGTTTTTATCTGCCCTCCTGTTTTCTTCCATGCATTCATTACCGGCCTTCTGACCTCAACCTCTCCTCTTCCTTCCAACAGCCTGAGCACCTCTAGAGCTGGTCCCTGGACAGCTCCTTTCAGCTTTCGTGCCCCTTTTAAAAAAAAAAAAAAAAAATGTAAAATTCGCTTTACAAGTCCCATCATTGTACTCTGTCTTGCCTGCGGTCTAATTCGCTGTTATGATTTGAACCTGGTGTGGTAGTAATGTAAGACTCTATAACACAGATGCTTTGCTAGTTCTGCTCTACCCTGTGTTACTGGGATGAAGGGGTGTCAGGCGTGCAAGGAGTAATTAGTCTTAATCCCAAGTGTGCCATTCATTCATGTATGTCAGCAGTAAGGTTTTCTGCTGAATCAGCAGTAAGGTTTTCTGCTAAACCAGTGCACGTGTGTTTGTGAAAACGTTTCTTGAGCACTAAATCAGCATATTATAATAAATAAGGATTAAATTATATTTTAAAATGTATTAAAATAGAAAACAGTTTTAAGCAAATTTTTAATTTTTTCAAAAATTTTCAGACTTTTAAAAAATTTAGAGTAAAACTGTGCATCATGCACTGAAAGACTGAGGATCACACACTACCAGACTTCCGGGTCCCTCTGAACACAAACTTACTTAGAAACATGTGCCTAGTTGGTAGGAGACACATGACAAGATGTGTTCTAAATTTGGCTTAAAATATCAAACATACTTCATACATCCAACAGGATGGAATCGGAATCTGTAGTGTGTACCCATCACATGTTTTATGTGAAATCTGTTAAAGGGATCCTATTATGATTTTCAGTTTTTCAACTTTAGTTAGTGTGTAAGTTGCAGTTTGAGCATAGGCAAGGCAAGGCTGTTATACTTTTAAATAATCCCCGCCCACGGAATATGCAAAAGAAGGGGACAAGACCTGGCTAAGCAGTCCTAGAGAAGACGAACAGTGTTGCTGCTATGTCTTCACTCAGATTGTGCTACCTCCCATTAAAAAAGTAGGTTGCACAATTCGATAGCGAAAAGTCACAAAATGCAAAACAAACCATATGAATCATAAATCTTTAACTCCCTGAGGTCGGAAAACGCGTCGGCGTGTTTTGCAGGATTTTTTTCACATTGCAGCAAAACAGACTTAAAAATACTCCGTCATTTCTTGTCATAGAGACATAATATATCAATTAAAACTATAGAATGTCTTCTATTTGTGTACACATTTGAGTAAAAACACAATGTTGTGCTTTTTGTAAAATAAAGAAAACTAACATGATGCGTGATCTCTCCTCTGAAAAATCTGATAGTTCTCAGAAAATGAACTGTAACTTATGAATACTAATGACAAAAAAATGACACTTATGTCTAAAGAAACATTTAAATGTCAGGTTTTAAATCGTGCAAGTCAATTCGAAAACAAACATTCTGTGTTTATGTAATCTGTATGAAAAGAGAGCCATGTCAGACTCCCGAGATTCAGCTCATTACCCGCTAATGCAGCCACGCCCACGGAGCCAGCGCTATTCAGACACAAATTCAGAGGCAATACATCGTATCAATCGTGTATTTATTGTCTTGAAAAGTGTTTATTTGGATGTTAAAGGCATGGTTAGCGATCTCTAGAAGACATGCCATTAGTTCCTAGTTCCTTTTCTTCTTTATATGAATTTGTGGCCTAAAGGTGTACAGAGCGCCCTCCGGCTGCAAGTATGAATTGAAAACACAGTATCCAGCACTTATAGTGATGACAAACTTATAGTGATTACTTCTCAGTATAGAAAATCGACAAATATATAAGAATCCATCAATATTTCTCCAAATGTGCATGCTTTTAAGCTAAAAGCCTATATGAAATGCCATAGAGGTAACATAATTGTTCAGACACTTTGCATCACAGAAATACATTATATTTTAAAGAATATAATAGAATACCATAATTTTAAATTGTAATAATATTTTACAGTATTGCTGTTTATGATGAGCTGACACATTATTACAGTGGGTTTTTTTCACAGCCTACCTGACTGAAAGGCCTCATTAATATGCAAGTCATTTCAGGTCATTATTATGTGATTCTTTTGTCTTCTCAGGTGTAAATGGCCCATTATTCATGATGATTCACGCCTTCACGCATACTGTGTTTCTTGACAAAAAGTGTCTTACAAAAACTAAATCAAATTTCAGGGCATGTCAAAACTTCTCCAAGCCCCAAATCAGCCTCAGACTCCAGAGGGTTAATGCCTACATTCCCTAATCAGCGCTCAAGCGCACACATAAAGCTTGCCACAGCTCTCTGGCAGAAGTAACGATTGTGAATGCGTCGGGGAAAAACAGCAAGGAGACTGCTTTAACATTTTAATAATTAATTGATAAACTAGTGTTTTCTGTATTTTCGGCTGCAATGATAAAGTCGATGATGCTGACTCGTCATCTCTGCAGTAGTGCACGCACCTGTAGGAATCTTCACAGATTCAAAAGATGTATTACTCTAATCTATATGAGTAAAAATTGAGAATTTTAAGTGCAAGTGATCGCACCGGCGCCTCCATGTTAGCTGTCATGCAGTGAGTGTGCTACTATTCAGCTTGTATATTCTGTTACATACTGCCCCTTTGGAAAATTAACCATGGATTTGTGATTAGTTTCCAGTGATTACTGTTTGCATTAGTT
Organism: Chanodichthys erythropterus; assembly: GCF_024489055.1. Classification (NCBI taxonomy): domain Eukaryota; kingdom Metazoa; phylum Chordata; class Actinopteri; order Cypriniformes; family Xenocyprididae; genus Chanodichthys; species Chanodichthys erythropterus. The sequence continues at coordinate 16,881,371 of NC_090239.1, forward strand.
TTCTGACAAATTAATGATTAAAGGTACAATATGTAAAATTTTTGCAGTAAAATATCCAAAAACCACTAGGCTAGTGTTATATATTTTGTCCAGCTGATTACAAACAATATCTCTAATGTTTTCAACTACTTGTAAATCATGAGAAAATTTCCCATTCTAAACAGTGACACGGGGCAGTGCAGTCGCCTGTCAATGACGTCAGTTACCTTTGTTACCGCCTTTACTAACGTAGAAACCACATGACAACAGTGGCGTGGACAAATGCGGAAGTAGTGTCTAGTGTCCAGCAAACCACTAGCTTGCTTCAAGCAGTTCCTTATTTACTTCTTGCGCGTTTTATGGTGGATTGTGTTACTTATTTATGGAACATAATTACTGTTTACCATCTGCCGCTGGTTCTGTCGACAAGGACAGCTCCCGTAAACTCATGACCGGAAAAGCGGAAGCGGCGCCGGCGACTGTGTCATAACAAAAGTCCCGCTGCTCGTGAGGCGTGTGTTGATCAATCGCTCCAGCTCCTCGTTCAGCTCCCGCAACACTCGGTCCTGCTCTGCTTCATACTACAGTAACGTTAATAATCGCATCCACGAACATGAGTTCTTCCAGACTCCAATCCCTATTCTTTTGCACCGTCCGTTGAGATGGAGACCACACGTCCCAAGTTTCCGCTCTAAAACTAGGCGTCATCAAACTACGCCTTTGTTTTGAATAGGCTTCTAGCGACCTCTAGCGGAAAAAAATATCACAAATTGTACCTTTAAATGGTGTATAACACTGTATCTAAAATGTAAAAGAAAAACCCTGAGAATCTTAATGAACAAGAGGATTGTGAGGAATGGATTTCAAGCACAGATTTCACAGGACGTTTCAAAGTGGAGCAGATGAAACTTGCAGTTATGGTAAAGGGTGTTGCATTTCTGGAACACGCTCTTGGTGGTTCGCCAATCACAACAGCTAACCAATCAGTGCACATTTCGTGTTTCAGAAGGAGGGCCTTCATCGAAGCAGGAACTAAATGCCACGTTTGAGCCAGACTTGGAAGAGAGGTGCTGTAATAATGTAAAAGATGTGAAAAATAATGAATTTTTTGAACAATCAACACAAAAACCTATTCTAGTAGGCCATAAAAACAAAATCAAGACTTCGTAAAAGGGCATATTAGGACTCTTTTAACTCCGACTGCCCAAAATCTGCAGACTGTCTCTGAATTTCGGCAACTATCATCAGCATCCAGACTGTAAAAATGTATGCAAGAGTTGTATATTCCAGCCTTAAAGGGATACTCCACCGTTTTTTCATATTAAACTATGTTATACCCTTAACTAAGACGAGTTGATGCATACCTCTCTCGTCTCAGTGCGTGCACTAAATCGCTCTGTCTTGCGGAGAAACTTTGTTAGCACTTAGCTTAGCCCAGTTCATTCAATAGGGGCCAAGCAGAGAAGCTACCAAACACCTCCATGTTTTCCCTATTTAAATACAGTTACTTGAGTAGTGTAACTCGACCTAGGACTGTGACACAAAACAAAACGTTGCGCTTTTCTAAGCATGTAAAATGGATAACTATATTGTATGGCGGAATACCATAGCAAATGCTCGGGAGCACTTTGACTTGGCGCAGTAATATCTTCACTCGTGAAAAGTCCTCTCACTGGCCCCCGCTCCCTCTCCTCCTCCCTCTCATTTCCGTCAATAGAACCAACGTGACCTGCACCAGTAGTAATAGTTTTAGCAGAGTTGACAAAGTATCAGGTTGTAGGAAGATAGTTTGTGGACAATCATGGTTATAACGTGCATCGTAAAGGGTTGTGATAACAAGGAGAAGGTATATAGTGCCATCACGTTTCACAGAATTCCAACTCAACACATACAGCGGAGAGCTTGGTTAGCTGCTTTGAACATGAATCCAAAAACAACGTTGCTGTTCGCAACAGTCACACTTGCACCACCAATTGCTGTTTGCCCGTGTTCTTTCGCCGGCTCCGGTCTGTTCTGGTTCGTATCTTTTTTCCCTCTCACGGTCCATAAGCACTAATTCCTCCTCTGTGTACTTGGGTTCAAACAGATATGGCTCTGGGTCTGCTACAAACAAGTCATAATCATCTACAAAGTCCGCCATTGCAAATGATCTCTTGCAGTTTGCTAATAGCACAGGTGGTAAAAGTCACGTTGGTTCTATTGACGGAAATGAGAGGGAGGAGGAGAGGGAGCGGGGGCCGGTGAGAGGACAAAGTGCTCCCGAGCAATTGCTATGGTATTCCGCCATACAATATAGTTATCCATTTTACACGTTTAGAAAAGCGTAACGTTTTGTTTTGTGTCACCATCCTAGGTCGAGTTACACTACTCTAGTAACTGTATTTAAATAGGGAAAACGTGGAGGTGTTTGGTAGCTTCTCTGCTTGGCCCCTATTGAATGAACTGGGCTAAGCTAAGTGCTAACAAAGTTTCGCCGCAAGACAGAGCGATTTAGTGCACGCACTGAGACGAGAGAGGTATGTATCAACTCGTCTTAGTTAAGGGAATAACATAGTTTAATATGAAAAAACAGTGGAGTATCCCTTTAAAAAGACAATTTAGAAACATTTTTACTAAATAAATTTTAGATACACATTAAGAAATGTAATTTTACTTAAATAATTCAGTCAGATAATTACTCCTGGAGCTATCGGACATGCCATCTCAGACATAAGTTGATTGTTAACAAAAATGAACTCTGTCATAACATTTTATTTATTATCAGAAAATAGTGCAAATAGTGTTTTCTATATTCCTATTTGCAAAATGTATTGCAAATTGTATGTGATGTGATATGATGTGAATACAGGTTTTCTGTGCTAACCCTAATCAGCTAATCCTAATGACCTCTCTGCACTGTAAGGGCAACCACAATTTAGGATAAGTAAAAACAGGGAGGAAAGGCGATGGGAGTCAGAAGAAAGAACCAAAAAATGAAAACATTTGGGGGGAGAAACTGAAGCTGGGAAAGTCATCAGCCCCCGGAATCCAATTAAGGCAGGAGTTATGGAAAAATGGAGACGTGTTTTAGACTGAAATAAAAAAAAAAAAGCTCCTTTTCCAAAATGAGTTTATCTCATCTGTCCGCAGGTTCACTTCTGGAAGAGGAGCACCGGGGCCAGAAGCCTCAAGGCCTGTAGCTGTGCACAGCTTTCGATTACCACGCTTTTCCCCACACTGACCCCAGCTCAGGTGGATACACTTTACTATAATCGGCTGAAGTCACTGGGATCTTAATTTGGAGGGGTCGTTTGGCAGTGACTCTAATTTTGTGTGTATGGTAGACAAGATTTGAATTAGCCATGGACATTGAGAGCAAATGGACGACTCTTCAACTGATTTGTAGCCAGTACATAAAGTAGATGATTATAGTCTCAATGTCCTTTACTCAGTGTTTGGCTATCCATCTGTGGGGGTCAGGAATGGCCAGACTTTGTAGTGGTTCAGTGAATAGGATTTGTGTGTCTGTTGGTGATGTTTGCGTGTGGGTGTTTCGTATCTCTGATGGAAGGAACAGGTGATTGATGAGACTAACAGGAGGACTTTGTCCTCCAACTAGCCTCTTGGATTTGTAGTTCAGATACTTACTAAACCTGCTAGTGATGACTACACCGGCTTGACCTGGCAGCCCACTCAGTTTTTCTGTGAGTTAAACTGTATAAGTGTCTCGCTGATGCATCAAGCAGCATTCCCATCCTTGTGTAGAGTGTGTGTGTGTATGTGTGTATACACATATAATATATATATATATATAACATTTAAACTTTCACTTGCATTAATGAATTTACCAGATACATTTGTCCAAAGTGACTTGTATATATTTTGATATATTATTATGGCTCTAAGACATCCTAACTATCCTTTCTCTAAATTTGGAATTTGGGATAGGACAGAGGAAAAACAAATATCACTCCTTGATACAAGTCTCTTCTCCTCCGGCCAACAGGAACGAAGAGTCGGTATTCAGCGCAAGCCTGTAACACTTGGGCAGAACACGACTTTCCACTTATGCAGCACAATGGAATCCACTCCTACAGTGTGTTTCCCCTAGACAGCCATTCTTAACGAGTTCAACATGATTCAAAGCAGTGCCCAATACATATTTCAAATAGCTCTACTAAATACTTGTTTTTCTTTAATCGTTGCCTGCGAGGGTTATCCATCTTCTCCCCTGGATCCAGGCAGCCAGTTTGTGCTTATCTTTGGAAATGCTGAAAAATAACGGGTTGGTGAAGCATTTGTTGGAGAATACAGAAAGAAACCTGTTTCCAATACAAGAGATGGAATATAGTTAGTGTACACATGAGATGAGATCAGACGATTCTGGTACGTGCGATTTGTGCCGGAAACTTCTCGATGTTTGATGCTGGGGGTCTCTTAGACACCACCCCAGGGGCCTGTACACTACCGCTAAACCCTTCCACAGATGACCATAAAAGAGGGTGGGAGTGAGTGAATGGATCATTCACATGCTCGACAGGGAGTTCTCCGTTAACCTTGTTTGGGGTGGAAGGTGTAGGCCGAGGTATTTCACAAGAGAAAACTTTGAGTTCATTTCCTCCTTTCTGGAAGCCTTGAAAATACTCTAACTGAAATACAGCTAACTCTGTTTAACCATATTCTTCATTCTCTCATTCTGTAAGAAGCGCCATACTATTGAAAATTTACTACATGATTAAAAATGAATTACAAGCACAGGACAAGGATTATCCATTCCAAATAATGGATAAAAGAATTAGTCGCAGATTGTAAACCAAAAGATTATGGAAAAATAGGAGAGCTCTTTCCGTGTAATCATTTCAGCTTGACTGATTACTCTACAGAGTATTATGATTCCCCTCTTTGACCCTTTTTTTGGTTACCTTTTATCTTTTTGATATATGTGAATGTGCATCATTCCGTATCCATACAGAGAGTTAATGTGTTTGAAGGTTATTACCTCTTGTCATTCTTAACGTTTTTGAATCCCTCAGGGCTTTCACCTCACATATATACTAAATTTCTTCCACGGCTGTAAGATATTATTGCTGTGGAAAATGGGCATTCGGGAGCCACAGCAGCTCTCAGGCGATTGTGTGTGTGGCGGCAGCGCATGTCTTTCTGTGTTTACACTGAATTTGGGCCTTTTCATTGTTTTTCCTTCCATGTCTCAGTAGAAGAACAGGTTTGATTTGTGAACTGCTAGTTGGTGATGGTAGGTTGCGTAGCTCTGAGGTCCAATTAACTCGTCACGCCACAGTGCACGCCATTAGGAGGTGCATGTTTGGGCCTCTGCGGCGGGCACGTGTCGGTCTTCTAGCCTGTACTGTCAAATTCAGAGAGGAAATGGGATGAATTTTATGACTGTCCTTGGCTAGCTGGCTTTCTTTTTTTATATTTATCTTTGTCCCCAAACCAGAAGGCTCTTGGCTGAGCATTTCTTTTAAACTCAAGCTGCCTTCCGTCACCCCACGTGTAGATTTGTCTTGCAAAGCCACGTCCTTTGGGGAAAAAAAAGAGAATTAAGTTTTCCTGACAGGAAGCAGGCCCAAAATGTAGAAACTTTTCTGCTAAGACTGGAATGTATTAATTTCCATGCTTTTTTTCTAATTCAACCTCAATCAGTTACAGGGATTGGGGTTCAAGAAGGGGGTATAGTTGCTTGCTATCTGAGCCTTGATTTATTTATCCTTATTGAGATGGAAGGCAATATTTCGGTGATTTGGATGGAGCCGTCTATCATACTTTAAGTGGTTTTGAAGGGTCCCGATTACGAAGCCTCTTCAGACAGAGAACCGCAATTTGCATTGACTTGCCACAGCTGAGCAGCCGTAATGAAAGCTGTGCACCTGCTCTGTGCTCGGGAAAATAAAGCTTCCCAATGCCAGAGCCAATCGACTGTTGAATCTGAGAAATATAAAAATTCAACAGAACAAGCCACTCAGTGTTTCAGCTAAAGGTCACTGTCATCCTTTCAAAGGGATTGTTTCTTTCAAATTGACAACTAGTACTTTTTTTCTCCATCAAATGTTGTTGATATTTGTCAGATAATCATACTTTATGCCTACCTTCTTATAATAATATAATTCTTGATGTTTTTTTCTCTAGTTAGGGCTGAATGATTTTAGCGTGATGGCTACACGTCAAGTGGCACGAGCAACAGAGACCACAGGTTAGCCTGAGTGGAAGAATGCTCTGTCCTAAATGCTTGTAACCAAATCCCCGCTGTGGAACCACACAAACACTTGTGTTGTGGTACAGTGAGCGCTTGACTTACGGTGTGTTTCATTTGTATCCCAGCATAGGTCCCCACCAGCCCTTATTAGGTGACTGTGTGGAAAAGAACAAGCTGTAAAGAATGCAGGATCCCTCCACGGCCGCACATCTGCACTCCGTGGTCTCTCGGTACTGTGGAAAGTATTAAAGGGGGACTGGATCAGGTTTTTTTTTTTTTTTTTTTCATTCCCCTTCTTCTCAGTCCATAATTTTCTTACTGCCGTAATCTTACTTGGGCATCTTGCATCATATCCCTGCGTTCATTAATCACAGCTTGAAAAAAAAAAAAAACACAGTGGAGGCAGGAGGGGAAAATGCCTTGTGCAGAGATGGGGTATTAGGTGTCTCTGGTTTGGGGCTGTGCTAGACTAACTAGCATCTGTCATGAATATAAAACCGTGCTGCTTAAATGAGGGGTACGTTTTGAGTTTTGATATAGTCTGGGGTCATTAAAGACGGACTGGTGCTGTCCAGAGTAATCAGACAGGAAGTTTTGTGGTGACGTTCCTAACCACCTTTTAGGACACGAAAAACCACACTTAGCTATGACCATGTCCTGAAATAGCCCACCTCCTGCCATGTCCCCTTGAAATACGTAGCCTCAGATATTTTGGTCTGGTCGTTTTGTTACCTGGATGTGGATGAAAGAACCACAAGTCGGTTCATATGATGATGGCGCACAGGAAAATCTGTTATGATCGGGCCCAGACGGAATTTGTGGACGTTTTTTTTTAATTTTCCATGCTTATTTTTAGGGGGAAATCTGTGGAATGAGCTTAGATATGGTAAAATGTGGTAAATGGAACAAAGAGTACCGAACACTTAATAGTGGATTTCGGTGGATGTAACCAATATGTCAAAATATTTCATGAATAAATTGTCAATAATAATCATTTAAAAAATATTTTAATAATAAAATAATATAACACCTTTTTGGATTTTCAAGATATATATATATGTATGTATGTATATATATGTATATATATGTGTGTATATATATGTATATATATATGTCTGTATTCTTGATCATATAAATGCAGGCTTTATAAGCTTAAGAGACTTCGTTCAAAAACATTTAAAAATAGTATTGTTTCCAAATTTTTGACCGGTACTGTGTGTGTGTATATTATTTATATATATATTTATATATATTATATATATATATATATATATATTATATATATATATATTATATTATATTATATATATATATTATATATATATATATATATATATATATATATATATATATATATATATATATATATTATATATATATATATATATATATATATATTATATATATATATATATATATATATATATATATATATATATATATATATATATATATATATATATATATATATATATATATATATATATATATATATATATATATATATATATTATATTATATATATATATATATATATATATATATATATATATATATATATATATATATATATATATATATATATATATATATATATATATTATATTATATTATATTATATTATATATATATTATATTATATTATATTATATTATATTATATTATATTATATTATATTATATTATATATATATATTATATATATATATATATATATATTATATATATATATATATATATATTATATTATATTATATTATATTATATTATATATATATATATATATATATATATATATATATATATATATATATATATATAAAATATAAAACATAAATAAATAAATAACACTTTCATTATGCAAGGACATATTAAATTGCTGAAAATTCAGCTTTGTCATCACAGGAATAAATTTAATTTGGTTACATTTGTATATTAAAAATAGAAAACAATATTACTGTTTGCTGTATTTTTGATCAAATAAATGCAGCATGGGTGAGCAGAACACACATCTTTCAAAAACATTAAAAAAAAACCTTAACATCCCCAAACTTTTGAACAATAGTGTAAATAAAAACATAATAGTAATATAACAAGATACAGAAAATACAACAATCAAATAAAAGCTTTTCTAAAGTAAATTTTAAGGCTTGTGTCCCAATTCTGAAAACTTGTGGAGTTCCATTGGCAAAGATTTTGTGTGGGCCTACATATAAAAGGCATATTAAGCTCTGACACACAACCTCAAACCAATATAGGTGCATGAGGCAGGGTGAAAGGCTTGTGGATGTCTCAGGAAAGAATGAGTACGTGTAAGAGTTTAAGATTCAGCAAGACTTCTGTCACTACACCATAGCCTCATTCTCGAATGCACTCAAGAATGTCAGACAAGCTTGTTGTTCTTTTGCCTTATTTGTTTCTCTCGTTCTTCTTCCTTTCCAGCGGGTCTGCGAAGGAGTTTTCGTCTCAGCAGAAGAGATAGGAAGACAAATAAATCCATGTATGAATGTAAGAGAAGTGACCAGTATGACACAGCTGATGTGCCCACTTATGAAGAGGTGACGACCTACCGCAGAAAACACGGAGACAGACACAGACTTGTCGTGTTAGTTGGTAAGTATGACAAATTTGGTGACTTTTTTTCCTTTTATTCAAAAGTTTTCAGAAATGGCAAAATATAAAAAAGAAATTTCAAAAAAGTTGCTGCATATATATAAAGGCACATTTAGCTTGGTTAGCTCAGCATGTGCGCTTGGTATTTTTCTTATTATTTTTCTGCTGTTGAGACCACTGCACAAATCAACACGCAATTTTGAGGCTCCACACAAACAGTGCTTTCCCCAAAACAGCACTCGACTGAAACTATAATTCCTGTTCTGCTCTGGGACTCTCACTCAAACCCGGCCCTCTGAAAGACCCCTGGAGCTGAAGGGACCAGATGAGGATTAATTCATCTATGTGGCACTTCATTCGCAGCGCTGGTGTTCTAACGGAACATTTTATTCCTCCCTAATATTATTCACCAAAGAATTGTTAACACTTGTTTTCAAGGGAACGGCAAGAGTGAAACTCCAGTGAGACGTCATCTTTACAAAGTGAAAAAAAAAAAAAAAAAAAACGAATGTCAGATTTGGTGTTTGTTTGCCAGTTATTCTGGACAGAGGATATAATGGCCAGAACAATGAATTAAGTGTTTCATAAAAGTGTGAATAAAAAGATTTGTATGACAGATAGCTTGAGGGTTTCAGGTTCCCTTTTTTTTATGTTGAAATGCTGCATTAACCCTCTTCTCATCGACCTCCTCCACTCTAACTTCAGTTCATAATTTATTTTTCCCAGTGTAAGGGGTTTGTTGTTGTGAAAATTTCCTCATATACTGACAAGTAATGTTGACCAGGTGTATAAAATATTTCACTTGCATCTGTGAGAGGTAGCACAGGGTCATGGTTCACCGCAATAGACCAGCCCGTGTGTTTGTGAGCGCAACATGGCATATGGATTCTATCACAGTTTTGTTGGTGCATGTAATTAATGGAGTGTGTGTTCACATGCCTGTGTGAGCGAGTGTATAAGGTGGTCTGTTTAATTAATCAAGCTTTTTCTACTGTCAGGATTCCCCTCTGGTAATGTGCACCTCATGCGGTCAAACTAACGCAAATATTTTCAGTTTTGTCTGGTAAGGTAGAGGACAGCATCATGGATGTACTGTATCAGACGTGACAAAACCAAGGATGCAGAAAAAGGCTCTGCTGTGTTTTCTCTCTGAGCTGTTATTCTGTCCCTTGAGGTCATGCTTTAACTTTTCCTGGCCTCCACTTCTTCATTTTTTTCCCTCTGTCTGTCTTTATTTCATCTTCTTTGCCAGTTGTTTTATTGCATTTAATAATGCAGCCATCAATGATGCTATTTCAATGTCTTTTCCCCTATACATCTCTCTTTATACTCTATTCCTGTAGTTGTTGTAGTCTTTGCAGCTTTAATGAAAGTGATTCATTTGAAAGCACATTAAACTGTTACACTCCCATTAGTTGTTTACCCCTGGTCACGGACAACGGGGTCAGGCAAATTCACCCCAGAACAAAATAGTCTTATTCCCCTTTGCATTCTCTAACACGACTGACCCACGATTTGTGGTTTGGTTTCAAACGACTATCCAGACGTATCAAGATCTTATCTGTTTGGATACATATTAATCCACCAGCCAAAGTCAACACATTTAACAAATGCGCAGCTTCGCGAACCCGCCGTAGTGTTTTAACTGAAACCTGATTATTTAACATAGCAAATGATCTGTTTTTTTCTGCATGTTTGAGTTAAGATTGAAGAGATTTCAGTTGATATAGTGGTAGTTCAGACCCAGACAGAATAACGGTGGAACGGAAGAATGACCATTGAGGAAAACGATGATCTAAAAGAGCTGTCGGTTCAAACGTCGGATCAGATTCATAGTTTCATTTTATGTCAGAATTTTCTTGCTCTTTCCAAACATCTCTGTCTGGGCTTTTATAATTGAACATTACAATTTGAGCTGCAATGTGTTGTTTCTTCCTAGAACTATCAAGTATAATTTTTACACATCTGAGCAGTTGGCAGGGTCCTGTACAAGTAGCGTAGTGCCCAATCTTTCCAAAGTCTTAAAATCTCGCCAAAAAAGCTTTGATTCTGAACTTATCACACATATAAGTGTGTAGAAAGGTTATTTATCGGACACACTTGGCGGAAGGTTTTGATGCTGATAATATGAGGACATGATGACTGTCTTTTAGGAGCGTCGAGAGAAGGTTGGATGGCGGCCCCCCCATGTTTAGCCAGTCTAGCAGCTCCTCAGGGTTAACTGCATCTGCTCTGCGCTTGGCCTGGAAGTTATTAAGCCTTTCATATTAGCCTTCTCTCCTAATGAGCGCCCTAATGACTACTGACACTTTTACGATCACTGCAACCTGCCCCCGTGAGTGCACGCATACACTTGGATTGAAAAACAATTACTCAAATGTGTTATTTTATTGGGGCTGTTGAAGAATAAAGTGCTAGTTTTTGTTTGGCTCATTAAAGCATATGACAATGAACAGAATTACCAAGAAAAAAAATACACAGGCAAGTCAGTTAACCTTTCTGACAGACCAACATTGCCACATCTCAGTTGAAGGCTGTGGAGAGCTGGATGGCTGCTTAGTGCTTGAACTTCAATGCTGTTCATGGCTTTTGGGACACAAGCAGCCATACATCACAGATGGGCCGAGTCGCTGCAGAGATGAGTGATTGAAGACTTTAAACTCATTTAGTGCACATGATGATTGAATAGAATTTTGAAAAGGGATCTATGTGAGCCTTGAAGCAGGCAGACAGGCCTGGTGGGGTCTGGCGATTAACATCCCAGAAAACAGGCTAAGATTGTAGGTCCTTTTAAGGGAAATGAGCATTTGTGGATGAAATATGGCTCTTTGGAAACATGTATTACAGTGGGTTTTTTTCCACCTATACAGTGTGTAAATATATATATATAACACACTTTTTACATATGGCCATCAAACAGGAGCTTTGCATTACTCAGTGACCCTAAAACACTTGAAACAATTTTCTGTTTCCTCACTGTAATAAATCTGCATCTTACTCTTCTCCTCTATCACAGTGAAATAAGGATAACACATTCTGCACAGTCATAGGCTTCTCATGGAGTCGTGTGTGTGTGTCAAAGGATTGTATGATTCATCAAATGAAAATGTGTATTCTCCCTGTGAGTAGGAAAAACATCTGTTTTGTGTTGTCTAACATATAGATTTTGATTTGTGCATGTCTCATAGCAATCATTACAGACTAATAGAAAAACCACGCTTGACTCTCCGCATTATACAGTGTGAATCTTGGCCTGCCTTTAACTGGGCCTTGACATGCAGAATTGCATGAGGGGATCGAATCTCTGTTCCTGTGTGTTTTTGCTACATATGTGGCTCAGACTCTGAGACTACAGGTAGAACAACTCATGACTTTTTGCGAAAAAGAAATGGGAGTATGAGAAATAGATGACTCAAATAGTTCACTATATCATGTTCCTTCCTTGGACTGGGCAATACAGTGAAAAAATGTAATATCAATGTTTTATATTAGTGCATGAAGTAAAATCAATCAATCAATAAAAAAACACAATAAAATCTTCAAAATTACAGGAAAAAAAGCAGTACATATTTTCCCAACATGTTTTCCCAAAACCCCAAAATTTGATTCATTTTGACCTACATGTATACGCTATTGTTTAAAATGTGGGGTCTGTAAGATTTTGTTTTTGAAAGGCGTCTATATTGCTCACCATGGCTGCATTTATTTGATAAAAAATACAGTAAACAATAATATTGTGAAATATTATTGCAATTTAAAATAATTTCTTTTTAATATTTTAAAATGTAATTTATTCTTTTTATGGCAAAGCTGAAACAAATCATTTCAATCAAAGCATTTACTCCAGTTTTGGATGAATATGAAAATAAAAGAACAGCATGTATTTGAGAAATTAAAGTGACCCCAAAATTTAAAAAAATTTAAACTGCTGTTTTTTGTTTTTTTTTTGACAGAAAAAAAAAAACATTAAGTTGTTAAAAATGCATGTTATTTAAATGTTTGGCAAGATATTAATGGACACTTTCTTCTTGTCTCTGCATCTCTCTGTTTGTTTCTCTAGGTCCTACTGGTGTTGGTTTGAATGAGCTCAAAAGGAAGTTGTTGATATCTGATCCACAACATTTTAGTGTCACCATACCACGTAAGTATCCTTCCTAGTGTGTGTGTGTGTGTGTGTGTGTGTGTGTGTGAGTGACACAGAATTATTTTTTGTAGTACCCCTTTATCCACTCTTTCTTTGGGTACAGTATTGTAGATTATCTTTGCGATGATGACTCGGTCACCTTATCAGTCTGTCATTGATAACAGCTCTACTTGACACACTTCTATGACTCCCTCTCCTCTTCCTTCACTTCAGCATCCAGGGAAATACACTAGAGCAGATATTTTCGGGACAAATAAATATGGCTGGGATTTATTTATTTAAACAGGCTGACAGTGACGCTGTGGAGAAATTGCATATTTAGAGGAAAGTGAGAGACATAGCTTGAGAGTTTGAGGGAGTTGGAGGCAGTGGCTAGAAAATCACTGAATGTTGATATAACAGTGGGATGTTTGGTACATTCAAGCTTGGCTTTAATAGATATGTCTGATTCAAGCTCTGACACTTTGAAATGCCACTGGTATTAAAATCCCATCCAAAGCTTTTTGCCTTAATACTGCCTAATTGCTCACAAATGTGACCCCTGCATTAGTCTGTATTATGTAGCCCAGCTCCCCTCAGACCTTACGGAGGATTTAGATTAAAGGGATGGATTCTTGGAAAGTGACTGTTTTAAAAGTGCTTTTTGGTCGTCTCTCCCATTTTTATTTGAATCCTGCCAGCTCCAACTCTCGTTGTTAATATGGACTGATTAAACATTAAATATCTTTCAATTAAATTTCTCTAAAGAAGCCCAATATGAGTGATTGCTTCACATTTCCAACAATCTGGTCTTTTAAAACACAAACCAGCCGTGGCAGCAGCACTAGCGAGATTGTAGAATACGATTAGTTGGGAGCACTTGAACATTTTGTCTCCTCTCCAGCCTTTACTGCTATTTTCCATGATCTTAGAATGAAATTCAAATTCTTTTGCCACACCAAAAACATTTCCTATGCCACAGAGCTTATGCCAGATGAAATATATTCTATTTCTTTCAGCAGTACAAGGGAGTGACTTTTTTTTCTTTGTTTTGGGAGCACCAGCAGTTGGAGGTATAATAACATGTTATCTTATGTCTGCGGTGGGCTGTCATCATGGGAGGGGGATGTCTCTTCATCAAATATGTGATGGGTTGAGGGTAACTAATAATTTACTCCGATCCCACCCAACCCATACATTCCCCCTCGGTTTCTCTCTCTCTCTGTCTTTATCTATATGATCCTTCAGAATTCATTCTAAAATGCTGATTTGGTGCTCATTTCTTATCACAGGTGAAAACAGCTGTGCTGCTTAATATTTTTGTGGAAACTGTGGTATTTTTTGTTTGTTTGTTTTAGACTCTTTAATGAATAGAAAGTTCAAAAGAACAGTATTTAATTGAAACGGAAATCTTTTGTAGTATTATGTCTTTACTGTCGCTTTTGATCAATTTGATGAATTTTTGCTTAATAAAAGTGTAAATTTATCTACCCCAAACTTCTGAAAAGTAGTGTATGCATAAAAAGAATACAAGAAAATGACCCATACATGACATGTAGATAGAGACCATTCAAGAGGGGCCTTGAAAAAGCAGAAGGAAAAAAGCGGGGAAGAAAAAACCTGGAACAAGGCAAGTTGGAATGGTGATAAAGTTTAATAGTTTGTTTTGGAGCTGCTGGCGGCTTACAGGCGATTTGTCGGAGGTGTGTTCTACAGCGACCTTTGACCTCCCCGACACTCGTTAAACACACCGCTGTGTGTCTCCGCACGGCAAACTTTGACCCTGGCTGTACCCGCCGGAGCCGTGCTGGCTGGACTGGCACGCGCCATGTGATTTAAAGACGGGAGTTTATAAGCAGCTGAAAGCAGGAGCAGGGCTTAATGAGGGACAGAGTAAACTCAGTGCTGGTACTGTACCATGTGCTCCTGGGGCTTTACAAGCAGTGTTACACTCACACTGGCCTTTAGAAGCCTCGTGGTGAGTTGAGCCAAGACAGATGAGGTGGGTGTGGTGTCAGACCAAGGAGAGGTGCTTTATTTAAATAAAATTAAGTGGGAAATAAAGTGCCCATGGGGAACTCCCTTTAATCAAGGAAGTGTCTATAATGAACGTTTCTTCACATGTTCTTCTTGAAGCACCTTCATCCACTAACATATTTCACCACCGTGATCTAAGAAACAGTTGTTGTTTTTTTTGGTTTTTTTTTTTTTCATTTAAAGACCGTATCTAATGCCATTTAGGGCTAGGTAAATTTTTTGTTTTTCCAATCAATCAGAATCTTCATTTGGATGATCCCAAATCAATTGTTAAAATCCTGTGATTGAGCTTTTACTTTATGCCTATTTTTAGTGGCTGTGTGAAAATGTATCTTTAAAGCGCTTCCTGTTGTTCCAGTGTCATGGATTCTGTTGATCTTACTCAACTATATAGTTTGGGCCCTCGTGTCAATTTTTTTAAAATGAATATGTTCATAATGTGCTGTACCAAGTTAGAAGACTCATTGTCCTTGTGAGCTGCTTGTAGAACATCAATTCAATAACAATTGCCTCTTCTGGAAATTCATGAATTCATGAAGTTTACTGTTCTGAATCAAAAGCTTGTAAATCAGAATTGATTTGCTTAGATTTCCAGCCCTAATGCCATTACATATATGTTAAAAACAAGAGTTGAAAATGCTAAAATTCTACTAAATCTCTTGTTCTCCAGTCGTGGGTGTGCTACAAGCTTATTTTTTGTAAAGTCTGGAATACACTACACAACTTTTTGCCAATTTACAGTCTGAAAGAGTTGATGCTAGTTGTCAAAAGTCAGACTCTGTCTGCATATTTGAGTTGACAGAATTGATTTTTAAAAAAATCGCTAAGTGTAGGATGGCCATAGACTTTTTTTTAAGCTTCAGACTATGAATCTATCCAGTTGAAGAATATCAAACATGTTTGATATCTTGAGCTATTTTCAGAGCACATTGTTTCCATTTAACAACAAGGCATGTTTTAAAGTCTCTTTATGTTTTAAAAAGTCAAGTGTGAAACTACACAAAACCAACTGAGATCCCAAAATCGCTGCACCCATTTAAGAATTCTAAGATTTAAAATGATATATTTATTTATTTTTTAAGATAAGAGGTGTTATTTCCCAATGTAAATGTATATTTTTCTTTTACAGACACCTCGCGATCGAAGAAACATTTGGAAAGTGATGGAGTGGAGTATCATTTTATCTCCAAACACCTTTTTGAGGCAGACATTCAGAACAGCAAGTGAGTCAACCTTTTTTGTCTTGCTTCGATCGAAACACACTACTGTGTTACTATTTGGAATGAGCATATGAATGTTTCTGCTGTGATTTGGATTGGGGATGTGAAAGTTTACTGTGCAGATCAAATAGTCAGTATTAATCATTGAAGTTTAGTGGACCGCTTCCTTTATTCTCAGGATTGTAATTATGTCAACCCTAACCCTGACACAAACACTCAGCAGAGGGAGAGATATAAATCTGAGAGACGGAGCCTCCGTGGCCAGTTAGTATTCAACACATCGTCCAGAGTCCTGACTGAACTTAAGTAAATCAGCACCCCAGTCAAAACACTGCACAACAGTTTTCACTGATGTCGTCTGTCTCAGATGCTATGGCAAACATTCGCCAGTTCTGCCTTTCGGCTGCCCACTATTCTTTTCATTTTTCCACTCCATTTCCTTCAAGCAAATTGTGTATGTGAGTGTGTGCTACTTGTGTAACAGCATGATGTGGGCTCAGATCCCTTCTCTGTAAGTGAGAGTGAGAGGGTGTTGACAGGTGGTCTGTTTCTGTGTGTGTGCGCGCGGGAGAGGGGGGATCAGACTCCATTTACCCAGTGGTTCGTAAGCTCAGGTTTGTATGGATGGCCTGGTGATGGATGTTTTTCTGCAGCCCCTCATCAGAGGATAAAACAACATAACAGGATCGCATATAGAATGTCACTTCGCCAGCAAGCCGGGCGTCTTAACTGCCTTGTGGTGGAAAAAAACACATGGTGGCTTGTTCTGTGGTAAAATGAACATCAGAATGAGTAAACCACAGTTATCAACGTGGAGAAGAGAGTTGAGATCAAGCAGGTGGGCACGAGGCACTGCAAGAGGGCTAGAAATACACATTTTTCTTTTGTCAGCATTTTCTCTTTCTACTTTTTTTTTTTTTTTTTGTCTAGTTTGACTCTGAATTGACAGGTTACTTTTTTGTCTAGATCTATTAATTTATTTAAAGTGATCATGACATGAAAAATCAAATTTGCCTTGATGTTTTGACATATAAGAAGTCTTTGTACCATAAAAACATCCTGCAAGTTTTATTGCTTAAAAACCTCCTCTTCAACGAATATTTAACAGATGAAAATTAGCCTGTATGACAAAATATGGCATGCATGATGGACTTAAGTGCTCATGTGCATTGTCCCTTTTAAAATAAAATAAAATAAAAAATAAAATAGTTAGACATCATTGCTCCATAGGCCCTGCCCACTGGTATTCAGTGGCTTAACAGCTGACATTTGCCTTCACTGGATGCGAGTGTCACATCACGTCAAAAGCAAGTACTCATTATAATGACTGACACTGTCTACAACGGAAACGGTATACAGATTCGCATTCAGTTTCTGTCATACTCCACGCACTTGAGTCTGCTGACAAGAGGACAAATGGAAGAGTGAAAGAATGTTCGATTTAGTTTAAACTGCTCGTTTGCGTCTCTGTACAGGCTCCAAAAGGATCTGACAGCAGCTGCATCACAAACCATAATGATTTCACAATGCTTTGTCTGTAAATAACTGTTTTATATGGATAAAGTTTTCAAAACATTTACTCGTGTGCACATGGGCGCTGATACGGTTTCCTATGCAGTGACGTTAGCCAATCATAAGGCCGTTTGTCCACCAAAGTGGGTTTTTTTTCAGCAGCTAGCCTACTTTTTTAAAATGGGAGTGCCACTTTTT
This sequence comes from Chanodichthys erythropterus, assembly GCF_024489055.1. Taxonomy (NCBI): domain Eukaryota; kingdom Metazoa; phylum Chordata; class Actinopteri; order Cypriniformes; family Xenocyprididae; genus Chanodichthys; species Chanodichthys erythropterus. The sequence goes on from NC_090239.1 coordinate 16,899,245, forward strand.
TTTTTAGCGCCAGGAACGTAACAAGGCACTGAGCGTCTTTTTCACGCTCATCACTGTCACATTTTAGCCAGCTGTCTAATCAGAGTGAAGGAGGGGCGGGACAAATACAACACCGATCAACTGTCATAACATTCTTGCTCTACAGCGACATCAACAAGCAGAGAACAGAACAAAATGGATGAGAAATTAATATTGCTGGTCTCCGAACGTACATAAGTACTCATACTTATACATAATACATAAGTACAATGGGTCGACATTTTTAGTTAGAAACAAATTATCTGCGTAATCAGTTAAAAGTAACAGTGCCGTGGATATTCCGTATCATAGCAACAAAGCGTTTCAACTAGGGGAAAAACAAGCGCTCTCAAACGCTCACAGCTCTGTGTTTTTCAGCTGGCTTTGGTGGACACACAGCCTAACAGTGGCCATTTACTGACAAGCCTTAAAGGAGCCATCCCTTAAAAATGAGTCGTTTCAGACAGTTTATTACACCACATGATGTTTTTAAAGTCATTACATTTTAAATTTCCTGAAAATGGTTTAAATGTTTTTCATTGACCCATTGTTCATTATTCTGTCTTTTTCATGTGCAAACATGACATTGGTATTCCCAAGGAAAACCCTGCTCAGGGCTAAAAACAGAGCCTAAATGAACCCAAAAACCACAGAATCAGCCTCCACCCCGCCATCCAATATACACACTACATCATGACAACAAACGCCACAACGCAAAAGTCCTGTTTGAGCACATCTGCCTTCAAATGAATGCTCAAGTAAAAAGGCACTTTGAGAATTCTTGGTAACCCTACATCTCACATTAACACCAGCAAACCACCTCTTAGCACCCAACTAAATCAACTTAGCTCACCATCAAAAAATGCCTTCAATAAAACGGTGTACAGGCTTTTAAAACATGTCGAGAAGAAGAGTGGCTTCGTTAGCTTCTAAGTATGATCACCCAGTCACAGGTTTCTGTTAGACAGCTTGGGCCCAAAAGTGTGAGTGCATTAATAGCTTTTCACTTCAAAGACTTGTTAACATTTAGATTGATTTTTTTTTTTTGGGGGGGGGGGGGGGGGAAAATATATAAGGCTGTACATACAGTATATTGAATATTTTTAGCAGTTTCAGTCATGGTAATTTTAGTCACGTGTGTTGCATAACCGAATTTTCACTATGCACAAAATATTACGACACCCTGCTGTCATAAGACTCTGGAATACTTTCCACATCCTTCCAAATTTCTCTGGTAATACGGATGTCCTAAAAATACATACTGGGGTTCTGTGATCAGAGAAAAATCAAGTGATTGGATTGAACGAGAGGCAGATTAAATGGTGGAAAAGTGTTTGTTTGCCTTTGTCTTCTCAGGAAGTTAAGTTTCTCTTGCTTTTTGGCATTTAAGCCTGCCTGTGCTGCAAGGAAACAGGTGTTTTAGATTTAAACTGTAACATAGAAGATTATATAAAAGAGCTTTGTGTCAGACTGTCTGGAATCGCCATGTGGGGAAGAATTCGAGAGATGGTGAACACACTGTGCATGTCTGAGTGGCCTTTTTCACTGAAAGCATCAGGACAGGCTTTGGAGTAAATAATGGGTTACGAGTTTCCTGTCATTATCCCGTCCATTGGCTTCTCTTTATATTCTAGGGTGGGGTCACGTAGATGGGCACTGCTTTTGCATTTAGAGCCATCAATCACTTTATCAAACCCCTCCTGTTCTTTATTTTCTAGGTTCATTGAACAAGGAGAGTATAAGGGAAATTACTATGGGACAAGCTTCGACTCTGTACGTTCAGTCCTGTCTAAGAACAAGGTGTGCCTTCTTGACGTACAGCCACATGTGAGTCTCTCCGATCCTCCGATACACATTCTACCTCACCATTTTACCTCCCTCTGCGTCACTCCATTCTTCAGTCTTTCTTCCAGATTTATTTTCCCCCCTTTCACAGGTGTGACATTCCACACTATTCCTACTGGATCTTTTCTGAGATCAGTGTGGGGTGGGTGGGTGTGTTTGTATTTTTGTGAGTTTGCACTCTTCCTTTTGGTCTTCAGTTAAGGTGGGAGATCTAACATCATCTCTACTCATTGTCCCACATTTAAAAATTTCCTCAGGCTTGGTGTCAGGATGGGAGAGTAGTAGTAGAGAGAGGAATGGTTGAGTTTTTGCAGAACTGTATCAGTGTCCACAGCAAAGCCAGAGAAAGACCTCTCTCACCTCTGCCACACATCTTACCTTGGTGGTATGAGCCTGGCTTCTCTCTTGGAGTAGTGAGGGAGAATGAGGCAATGATCATGATCATGGTTATTTGCATTATCATTGTTTCTGTGGGTATTAAAAAGGTCTTAGTCTTAAATTCACTCTTACACAAATGAAGGCCTCAAAAAAGTTCTTAAATCAAAGTCATGGCATTAAATGTTGCATGCATTTCAAAAAATTAAATCTTCTTTGTGTCCTGTTTTCCAATACAAATATTCTAAACCTCTTTAAATCAAGATACATTTACTTTAGATGCAAATGTAAAATGTCTTGAATAAGTGAACAAAATTAAGTGAGTTTATGTTTAAAACAAGAACAAATATCTGCCATTGAGTTCTGAAAACTTCCCTTTGAATTAAGTAGATTTTTCTGAGCCCATCAGCAGATATTCATTCTTCTTTTAATCATAAGCTAACTTCATATTTTGTCATTTTGCATCTCGAGTAAATGTATCTTGTTTTAAGAATCTTTAGACAATTGCACTGGAAAAGAAGACAAAAATACTAAGGAGGAACATCACTTTTTTTTGTGGTGCGGTCAGGAGATACAGTAGTGGAAGCAGAGGCATTCAAGGCATTCATTTTGAAAAAAGCAATGGTTATCTGGTTATGGTTATTATTTTAATGGTTATTCCAAATCCTTATGCTGTTATTAAAGCTCACAAAACACAAAAGAAGAATTAAAAAATAAATAACGGTACATGCTGCTGTACAGCAACATTTTAAGATGACCGTGGCTATCAAGCTCCCAAAAAATAAGTGAAATTATAATGAATTTAGCCTATACATTTTTATACATTATATTCCACTACATTTTTATGAAGCCATAGGACAGCTTTCTGTGTAGAAGAGACTGAAATTTAAGTCATTATTCACTGGTAAAAATAAAGCTCTCCATTTTGACCTTTGTAAGATGGACCCAGAAATTGGAAAAGTTATGCATATACAAAATTGTCTAGTTTGTCTAATTTTCTCTGTTGAAATGTGAAGCTATAGCAATAAACTTACAACAACAAGAAATCTCAGTTGAAATATGCTGCACATGGCTTCAAAAAAGGCCTTTGGCCTTGTCTGCTTTCATTTGAAACAATATGAGAGTAAATTATGTCTGTATTTGAATTTTTTTTAAATGAACTTTACTTTTAAATGTACAGCTGCAGAAACAGCCTATTTAATTCTATGCATAGAAAGAGGGAGGAAAATGGTGGTGAAAAACTAGCTTACCATTTGTGGGAAAACTAGTGATTTAATTCAGTTCAGTCGTTTGAAAAACCTCCACAGAAATATGTGGTAAAGTTCAGTGGTCTGATTGTTTTGAGCATGAGGATCTCGACTACCTGAAGTGTAATGTGTCTGACCAGAGTGCTTTATTTTCACTCATGGAGTCAGATCAGTTGAGCTCAGTGTGAATCAGCTGCTCTGTTTTCTGTCAAAATGTAACAGTGACTAACAGCAATAATGTTCAGAAGTATCAGTGTCAAACTAAATCATGATGGCATGAGTGATGCTGCTTTAATGACTGTGGTTCACCCTGCTCTCTTTATCTTTCTCTCTTTTTCACATTCTCTCTCCATCAGACGCTAAGACATCTTCGCACGGCCGAGTTTAAGCCCTACGTGGTGTTTGTGAAGCCTCCATCCATCGAGCGTTTGAGAGAGACCAGGAGGAACGCAAAAGTCATCTCAGGCAAAGACGATAAGAACTCGTCCAAATCCTTCTCGGTAAAACACACCACACACAGCTTCAACTTCAATATGTCCATCTATCATCCTCTTTCATCCTGATGTGATCTCTTTTCTCTCTCAATATGTCATTGTGGGTTTTAGGTTGTATTTAGTTTTTGTTCCACTATTTCACATAGTTCTTGGTGAAATAAGAAATAGATTTCATCACTTCCTGGCAGGCAACATCCACATCATTTATTATAGTCATTTTCCTTTTGGATCAAGCAAACATATGCTGGGTTAGTGCTTAAACGCGCGTGTGCGCGCGCCTCACGTGTGTGTATGTATTTATGTGTAACCGGTCCCCTGAGCGGCAACGTGATATGAGACCCATGAGCTCACACTACACCTGTATGACTGCTCTCAAAGAAAAACACATGAAATCAATTAACACTTACACCAGACCCTTATTTTGTGCTGCCGTTAGTTTGAGCTTATGTGTGTGAGAGATATGGTGTGAATATGCGGGATATCTAATGACTTTCCCAGAGTTCAGCTCTTGCCTGTGTATCTCGCTGTGAGTCTGCACCGGACCAAGCACGCGTGCTACAGAATAAGTGACCCCGGAAACCTGACTCCACCACACGCCTAAATGGCTTGATGCCGATTGTCACCACAGAGACGTTCTGTGTCGAAGACTGTCAAATGTATTTAGGAGCTCTGAACATGTGCTCACCTGTCAACCCATTGACCCAATAAGTGTCCAACCGCAATATACTCTTTTTCTGTCTTTTGAAAAGCACAGATCGGGAATGGTAGCTAATTTTGCACTGGAATTCCTTATGATTCAACTGAATGCTAATTTCACATAGCAGCTATGGTCTGTTTATCCATTATGATTTCATAGAAGCAACTGCCAAAAGATAAATGATTTCAAACAGCCACCCACCAAGCTGCAGTGTGACACACGTTACACAGTAAGGCTGCACAACAACTGACTCAGGAGTTTGTTTTCTACAAAATATATTGACTAATTATTGATTTTTTTTTTTTTTTACCAGATGTCTTGAATACTTTTATTTGGAAAGAATTGAGGGGTATATATATTTTGTTGAGGAGTGCATCAGCATAGAATTTTTTTCGACCTTTTTTTTTAAAGCTAAAAATGTAATTTGTAGTTGTAGTTTTAGGGTTGGACGATTTGGGGGGAAAACTCTAGATGAAAAATTTTAGATTTCTTTACAAGAACAACAAAAAAAATAATTTTCCACTTTTCATCAGTCACATTCCCCACTGTTTTTGACTCTATATTAATGACTATACAGGTGCTGGTCATATAATTAGAATATCATCAAAAAGTTGATTTATTTCACTAATTCCATTCAAAAAGTGAAACTTGTATATTAAATTCTTTCATTACACACAGACTGATATATTTCAAATGTTTATTTCTTTTAATTTTGATTATTATAACTGACAACTAAGGAAAACCCCAAATTCAGTATCTCAGAAAATTAAAATATTTTGAATATAAAGAAAGAATTTTTAGAAATCTTGGCCAACTGAAAAGTATGAACATGAAAAGTATGAGCATGTACAGCACTCAATACTTAGTTGGGGCTCCTTTTGCCTGAATAACTGCGGCATGGCATGGAGTCGATCAGTCTGTGGCACTGCTCGGGTGTTATGAGAGACCAGGTTGCTGATAGTGGCCTTCAGGCATATCGCATCTTCCTCTTCACAATACCCCATAGATTTTCTATGGGGGTAAGGTCAGGTGAGTTTGCTGGCCAATTAAGAACAGGGATACCATGGTCCTTAAATCAGGTACTAGTAGCTTTGGCACTGTGTGCAGGTACCAAGTCCTGTTGAAAAATGAAATCTACATCTCCATAAAGTTGGTCAGCAGCAGAAAACAAGAAGTGCTCTAAAACTTCCTGGTATACAGCTGCGTTGACCTTGGACCTCAGAAAACACAGTGGACCAACACCAGCAGATGACAGATGGCACCCTAAACCATCACTGACTGTGGAAACTTTACACTGGACCTCAAGCAACGTGGATTGTGTGCCTCTCCTCTCTTCCTCCAGACTCTGGGACCCTGATTTCCAAAGGAAATGCAAAATTTACTTTCATCGGAGAACATAACTTTGGACCACTCAGCAGCAGTCCAGTCCTTTTTGTCTTTAGCCCAGGTGAGACGCTTCTGACGCTGTCTGTTGTGGCTTGACACAAGGAATGCAACAGCTGAAACCCATTTCTTGCGTACGTCTGTGCGTAGTGGTTCTTGAAGCACTGACTCCAGCTGCAGTCCACTCTTTGTGAATCTCCCCCACATTTTTGAATGGGTTTTGTTTCACAATCCTCTCCAGGGTGCGGTTATCCCTATTGCTTGTACACTTTTTTTCTACCACATCTTTTCCTTCCCTTCGCCTCTCTATTAATGTGCTTGGACAAAGAGCTCTGTGAACAGCCAGCCTCTTTTGCAATGACCTTTTGTGTCTTGCCCTCCTTGTGCAAGGTGTCAATGGTAGTCTTTTGGACAACTGTCAAGTCAGCAGTCTTCCCCATGATTGTGTAGCCTACAGAACTAGACTGAGAGACCATTTAAAGACCTTTGCAGGTGTTTTGAGTTAATTAGCTGATTAGAGTGTGGCACCAGGTGACTTCAATTTTGAACCTTTTCACAATATTCTAATTTTCTGAGATACTGAATTTGGGATTTTTCTTAGTTGTCAGTTATAATCATCATTTTAAAAAAAAAAAACAAGAAAAACATTTGAAGTATATCAGTCTGTGTGTAATGAATGAATATAATATACAAGTTTCACTTTTTGAATGGAATTAGTGAAATAAATCAACTTTTTGATGATATTCTAATTATATGACCAGCACCTGTAGAAATGATTTCTATTGTGGTTTAATAATAAAAACAAAAATTGTTACAGCTGTAAAATTACAATACTAATGTTTTCTGTCTTAATTTCTTAATTTTTCAAACATTAAACTATCGCTTTTAGTTTGTTGCTTTGCCGGCAAAATGTATGCACTGCTGGTTTCAATGATGAAGCACGGCACTGTTAATATACACTGGTGCAGCTCAAGCAAGCCACTCTGAGATGCTAAAACTGTATTTCATGACCTGCAATTATGTAAATGAACAGTGCCGAACTTAACTCTGAAACCAGCAGTGCACTTATTTAAACGGGTCCTTGATTATTTCACTTTTTTTTTTTTTTACTTTAGTTAGTGTGTAATGTTGCTGTTTGAGCATTAACAACATCTGCAAAGTTACGACGCTCAAGGTTCAATGCAAAGGGAAATATTTTCTTTTACAGAAATCGCTTTTTAAAGACTACAAACGGCTGGTAGGGACTACAACAAGCTTCTTCCCGGGTTGGTGACATCATAATCCCCAAAATTTCCCTGCCCCCGGGAACACGCAATAAAGGGGTGAGGCCATGTTGGGCTGCTTTAGAGAAGAGGAAGAGTTATTGTGGTAGAGTGTTGTTGCCATGCCGTCCTTTTACGCTGGACTGCTTCACAAACAAGGGTCAATTCAATGCTGGATTTGCACAAAAGATTAACATGACGGTGCATGCTAGTCGATGAGTTGAATCAACTCCAAGCATCTACATACATTTATCCACTAAGCATTCAGAAACATTGAGTTTCATTGTCCGACTCTGCAATGCTGGAACAATGCAATGCTAGAACACTGTTACTGACAATTGTCATTTTGGCTGCATGAGATTCTCCAGCTTTGTTGTTGTTGTGCAACCGAAGCGTGAGCTGTTAAAACTCCACCCTCTTCTGGAAAAGTGCAGCTCATTTGCATTTAAAAGGACACACACAAAAACAGTGTGTTTTTGCCCACACCCAAATAGGGGCAAATTTGACAAACTGTAATACGGAAACTTCCCAGACACATTCTAGGGACACCAGAGACTTATATTACATCTTGTGAAAAGGGGTATAATAGGTCCCCTTTAATCAAATCACAGCCTACATGATTTGACTCTTCCATTAAGCAAAATACCTATATCAATTTTATTTTGATATATCGTGCAGCCCTAATACACATGGTCACAAATTTACACTGGGAGCATATTTCATTATTTTTATTTCAACACTTTTGAAACTGAATAGATGCTGGTCACATTAATTCAAACCGCTGAATGTGCGATTAGACCACACCATACTCCCCAAAGTTTTAAATTCTCAGAAAGCTCAAGGATTATGCCGTTGTCAAAGGAAATGTTGCTCTGGCTATCTCTGTTTCAGAGGAACTATACCAAAAGCTGTCCGCACCATCCAAAGCAGCTGTCTGTCTGCTTTCAACAGGTCACTGTGGGTACTAGTGAAGGAAAAAGAAAACCTTCCTAGCTGGCAAAACTTAGCAAAAGTCGATTATAGACCCTGACAGTGTTAAAGGCATCCAGATTCAGCCTATTATAGGTACGCAAGAAAAATCGTGTTTGATGAAATGTCACAGCCATATTTTATCCAGGACTTTGCTGTATTTCTTTCTCAGAAAGAGACGCTGCATCTGTTAGAGCCATGAGCTTGAGCGCCGTCGGCTCTGTGCAAGAAAACAGGCATCCCTTTGTTTCTAGAAATCCAGACTTCCACTCTATTGTTCTCTCTTTTAGTAATGCTTGTATAACATTAATGCAGATTTTTTTTGTGTGTGTAAAAGATCAAAATATCATTCGTTCTCTTTTTAGGAGTAGCAAAAAAACTTAAAATTTCATAAAAATGTCATCAGAGGTGGAAGAGCAGAGTGTTTCATCCTCTGGCATTAAATCATTGTAATGAGAAATGGAAACCTAAGCTAAAATTGGAGGATGTTTTTTTTTTTCTTCTTTTTTGTCCTGTGCTCGGTGAAAGTCAGCCCAGTCCAAAGATTAAGTGCCTTTACTTTGGGAATATAAAAACAGGGACCTCTTGACGACCCAGAGATGTCCTTTTTTGGTCGGGTTTAATGATAAGGGCAGGTGCACTTTATATGATCCAATAAAAATTGATTTTCCGGCAAGGATTGAGAGATAAGCAGAGCTCATGCGGACTGTGGAGGGAGAGAGAGAGCTTAGTGCTGAAGAAATTCTTCTGTTTTTGAAGAAGGAAGACCTGGACGTTGAGTGAGGGTTTGCATTAGAACCTCTGGGAAATAAACAATCGGAAAGAAATGCAGAGGAAAAATAGATTTAAACCCTTGAAACTGATCAGATTTGCTAATAACGCTCCCCTGGAGGCACAACATCTGTTATACCTCAATTAGCATGAGGTTTTTATTTGATGACAGAATGAAGAAAAGATATGTTCAGACCTTGGGCCAAACCTTTGACTATTTAGGCCAAACACAAGCTAATCCACCACGTTCAACCAGAGCTTTATTAAAGCCATGACTAAGTCAATGAACTGCGACTTTTGATGCGTTCTGCCAATAACTGTCAGATTGAGAGACTGCTGTAGTTTTCAGAACGCCAGCAGCTCTGTGATCCAACTGAAATGTTGACTAAATTTCATCTCTTGATCAAGAGAGAAAGACCAGGGAGAGGTGGGAAGGGTTCAACAGAGAGTGGGAGGAGAAGTTGCATCTAACACTGGCTGTACGCCATGGCTTCACTAAGCTTGCTGTTGTCTTGTCTGCTAATGCCAATTTCCATATTTACCGTGTGCTTAATAGCTTCTCAGTACAGTTTAAAATGTAAAACCTATCCAAAAGCTTCTGAATTTATTTTAGCATGGCAATATGTTTTATAGCATCATATCGCTCTTAGTGTGGGTCCCATGTTTTTATGTTGTAAAAGTTGAGTCTATATTGGTAAAGCCACTCAAACCATGCCATGTTCTCTGAGACTGGCACCAAATGCCAAGATTGCCCACATAAACACTTGTTTAGGACCCACAAGCCCAGAAAGGTCCAAGGCCATGTTAGAAAGTCCAGAGATAACTAGTCTATAAGATGAAATGTCGTGGAAAAGTAATTTATGAGTTGTTGGTCAATGTGTTTGATATAAAGCATATCTGATTTTGGCCTATTGTGTTTTTATAGTTTTTCAATGATGTCAGTTTATTTTGAACGGGGAAAATATTTAATGAATAATGATTTTTGATCATTTTGTGGGGCTTTTATGTGTCAATGTGTAACACATGCCAGGGTATAAAATTGTGGTCTGTTTATTCACTCCACTGTTCCTGTGATCAAAACCACTGGAGATCCAAACCTCAAACTATAACCCTAACTGTGCACCACCTCAGTAGAACATTAAATATCAGTTTATAGTTTTATCTTTTATCACATGTAGATATTTTTGCATTTCTGCATCTAAAGCAGTTTTATTGTAAACAAAAAAGAATAGTTTTTAATTAAGTTGATGTTTAGGACAGCTATGAAAGTCCTTTTTGGAAGCTGGTTTTGGGAATACTGTGGGAAAGTGTGTTTGACTTTTTTGGGGCCATATTTAATGTCTTAAAAAAGAACTGACTGAATGTGTTTGTTGTTTAGGAGGAGGACTTCCAGGAGATGATCAGTGCCTCTCAGATGATGGAAAACCAGTATGGTCACCTCTTTGAAAAGGTCATTGTGAACGATGACCTCACTGTTGCCTTCAACGAGCTCAAGCAGGCGCTCAGAAAAGTGGAGACAGAAACACACTGGGTGCCCATCAGCTGGACTCATTCCTGAGGGGCTGCTCAAAAGGAACAAAGGAACAAGGCATCAGATTTTTGGGGGGTGGAAACTAAGGGAAGGACTTTAAGAACTGTGAAAGATTTCTTTTTATTGTTTGTTTTTATTTTTTGGCTGTAGATGGTGACAGGGAAAATATTTGTCTTAATACATCTGAAGTTTATCTGTTCTTGGAGACTGAAGTGAAAGCGCATAGGTTTGATTTTGTTTTGTCGTGGTCGATATAGCTGAACGGGTGTAATTGCGCTCAAAGTCGGGAAACATCTGATTGTTTAGCAGCTGCTAAGAGAGTGTTCAAACTGCCATTTAAGTTGTGTGGTGGTGTTGACCACTCCTTGGTGTATTTTTAACATTAGTTTATAGAAACCAAATGAATGATGATTATTTTTCTGTGCTCGAAGTACACTTTTTTTTTATTCAGAACTTAGCACACTGTACTCCATTTGCCTGTTACTTTGCAGCTAGTTAAATCAGCACAGCATTAACCATATATATATAGGTGGGACATCATGTGATGTTCAGTGGGCCCAAAGGGATTTTATTTAAATAGATAATTAATATATTTGGATATTTTTTAGACTTTTTTTTTAGCCTGTTCCCAGTTGAGATTTTTGAATTCGTATCAGCTGTGAGGATTTTTCTTTTTGGTAAATGCTCATGTCTGATAAAACCCTCAGGATTTTATTAATGTATGACCCGCTGTGTGCAGAAGCTGACTTCTTTATTTCAGTTTCATCTCTCTCTTTATTTCTCCCTTCTCCCTCCATCTCCATCCTGTTGTTGAGGGCAGGCGCTTGGAAAACCTATAGGGAATGTACTCAATCTGGGCTGATTAGGCAAGACTGTCTTAAATGTGTTTAAGAAGCCTAATAGCAGCACTTCCACAATTGAATCTCAGAGAAAATTATGTTAAATGGCAACCTCAAATGTTACAAGGCATTTCAGGAAGGAGTAGTTTACCCAAAAATGAAAATTCTGTCATAATTTTATTCTGTTTTACTGTATAGCTTCAGAGGACTTTGTAGGACAATATAGACATTAGTCAAATGGACTTTAATGGTACTCTCTCATTTTTGGTGCTAAACAGTCCGATCCACCTAAATTGTGTGTTCCGCAGAAGAAAGAACATGGTGCGGATATGTAACAACTAGTGATGCACTGAAATTTCAACAACTGAAAATATCCATCTAAAACACCCCCCAAAAAAAAGGGTTCCAACTAAAATATTTTGGATTGATAGTTTTTTGGATGCACTTACAGTGTCCTGGGTTTCCATCCAAATGTGAAGCGATTCTTTTCAAAGTTCGCAAAAATAACCAAACAAATGTTTCCGTCAAGTAGTTCTAACAGAAGACTGTGGTATTGGTAGCCTAGTAACCAACAGTAAATAAAACACCATCAGCGGAAACAGCCGATCAGACACATGGGTTTGCTACGTCAGAATTTTTTCGGCAAATGCGTTTCCATCTCCCATTATTCACTTTAACTAATTTTCGCACAAGTAAAAAAACAGCTCAAACGAGCTTAACTTTTTTGTAAAGGATTTTTTTTTTTTCTCCGAAGTTTGGCTTTCCCATCACTCGTTTCTGATGCTATACTTCAAAATCCGCATAAAAAGAGGGTGATGGAAACAAAAAGTTTGGGTAATCAAATTTGGGTAATTGAACTCAGTGTGCTCTTTAAAGGGATAGTTCACCCAAAAATGAAAATTTGATGTTTATCTGCTTACCCCCAGGGCATCCAAGATGTAGGTGACTTTGTTTCTTCGGTAGAACACAAATGATGAACCGTTGCCGTCTGTCAGTCATATAATGTGTGTCAATGAGAACTTCGTCTATAAGATTAAATAAAACTTGCATAGACAAATCCAAATGAAACCCGGTGGCTCGTGACGACACATTGATGTATTAAGACACAAAACAATCGGTTTGTGCGAGAAACCGGACAGTATTTATATAATTTTTTACCTCTAAAACACCACTATGTCCAACTGCCCTGCGCATCCAGTTAGTGAGGTCTAAACGCGCTCTGACAACGGAAGTGATGTCTAGCACTCATTGAAGTATAGGCGCAAGACATCACTTCCATCATCAGAGCGCGTTTCCTGTCCTCACTAACCGGATGCGCAGAGCAGTTGGACATAGTGGTGTTTTAGAGGTAAAAAATTATATAAATACTGTCCGGTTTCTCGCACAAACCGATTGTTTTGTGTCTTAATACATCAATGTGTCGTCACGAGCCACCGGGTCTCATTTGGATTTGTCTGTGCATGTTTTATTTACTCTTATAGATGAAGTTCCCACTGACATGCATTATACGACTGACGGACGGCAACGGTTGGAGTTAAAAATCATCATTTGTGTTCTACTGAAGAAACAAAGTCACCTACATCTTGGATGCCCTGGGGGTAAGCAGATAAACATCAAATTTTTTAAAGAGCACACTGAGTTCAATTACCCAAATTTAATTACCCAAACTTTTTTTTTTCAGCTAAATGACAACTTAAATTTCAGTTCATCACCAGTAACAACATGAGGCTAAGTGATGACAAAATTGTCATTTATTGGGTGAACAATCCTTTTAATGTCTGAAAAGGCCTTAGGTAAAGATATGCCACTAATTACATGTATATTTTTGTTGTCATTTTGTTCTTATTCAGTTTTGTGTTCTTTCAGCACATTGATTTGCAATCAAGCAGTGTCAATCCCTCACTCACACTCTTATGTACTGTTAAACACTTGTTTAGGACCCACAAGGCTATGTACTGTTTAGTCCTACAGTCCACATAAATACATTAGTTTTGCCTTCAAAATCAAGGTGCACAGAAATTTGAAATTTAAACTCACTATGTTTGTCCTTGCCTTGTTTTTTCATTTATTTCTGTTTTTCCCCATACTTCAAAACTTTTGTCGAGCTTTGAAGTCTTTCTTAATATGAAATATGAAAAGTGAATATTGATTCCTGTATTTCAGTAATGTACCACTATATCTGGTTGTCTGTCCTCTGCCAAGTGGATGATTTTTGTGGAAGCCTCATCTAAACAACAATTCATGTACATCTATTGTTTCGTTCTGTCGATGATCATGAGTTTACAATCTGCTTGTTATAAACATCCCCTTCTCCAAATGGACATTAAATATGTAAATCAGTTCTGTTCTGTTTACTTTTTATCATGAAGTGGGAGGAGTGTTTTTGTTCCTGTAATTAATAACCAATGTTTCCTTTAATAGTTGATTCATGTCAGTATTCACAGGTCTTCAGACACAAAGGGCCAGTGGGACAGACTCATTAGTCAGGCTTTGCTCACTACAGATTTCACTGTCTGATGAAATGCCAAAACAAACCAGCAGCCAACACAATGACCCATAATCCTCCAGCTCCCCCTCCATCACACAGTCCTGCCGCCGCCGCTCAGAGCTGATAGTGAGGAGATTGAAAGGGATGGATGAAAGGGATGGATGACATGAGACAGGAAGATGGATAGGATTTGAGTGTAGCTTGCCAGGAAGAGGTAACAATGTTTTTCGAGACTTGATAGAAGCTAACTTCACTATTTTTCCCCTTTGTTCTTAGCATTATTAAAAGCAAAATTTACCCAAATTACTGATTTTCTTCTCTGGAACACAAACTGTGAATTTTTGAAGTACATCTTGGCTCCAAATTGCCAAAAAAAACTCAAAAATCAAAATATAGGTTCGGAATGACATGAGGGTGAGTAAATAATGACAGGATTTTCGTTTAAATAGTGTCTTGAAATTTCACCAGGTCCTTTTGAAGCAAAACACATTCAGTGCCCATTTATTTTAATAGAAAAAGGGGCAGACCTATACATTCTTAAAAATGTCACCCCATGTTTTCCATGAAAAAAAAATCATACTGTATGGATTTGTAATGAAAAGTAAGGTTAGTAAATGACCAACATACAATTTTTCAAGAGTTTTGTTTTCTAAATTGTAAAAAAACAATCAAACAGGACTTTTAACATGAAAAGAGCACAAAATGTCAATGTTAAAAACATGCTTTAGCACATCCTCTCTCTCTTTTCTATCCATTTCTCCCTCACTTTTCCTTTAAACTGTCAAGCAAAGGAAGTGTGTCACAGGATTGCTGATATGGTGAAGCGTGGGAATGTTGAGATGTTGTAACACTGTTGTAATAATAATAAGGACGTGTTTGTGTGTGTCAGGTAGAGGCCATTATACAAGTACCAACCTCCTCTGATTACCATCTGTGTTGCAACAGGACTGTCAGAGAGCCAGTGCCACTTACAGTCATGACGGAGCTCAGCAGGTTTGGCAGGAGTAAAATGAGGAAATGAGAGAGCGAGTCCGGCTGTTGGGGAAAGACAGACCATCTACTTTAAACTTAATCACCTCTGGTGCCGCCGCGCCTTAGCACTTGTCTGTCTGAGGCTGTGGCCATTGTGTTGAAAACATTTTGATGCCTTCCTCACTTAGAACACCTCCTGATCTCTTTGAGTCTGATCCTTGGGTAAAAAGGCCAGCAGTCCCTTTTAGTTTGTCTGTTCTCCCTGTTTCATTTTTATGGAGATTAATTTAGTTACCTCCATTTTTGTTTGTTTTCTCCTTGTGTCAGAGGTTCTCAGGATTCTCTCAGAGTTCCCAGGGCTCTTGTGATGGTGCCATGCCTGGCTTTTCACTCTTAGTTAAACCGTGTGAACGGTGTGGATGAATGATGCTCTGTTTCATTATAATGTTGTGTTGTAATGTAAGCGAGACGCTCACAGGAGGAGGGAGGAATAAGCGTCATGTCTCAAGGCAATGTTCATTTCATGTCAATCAAGCAAACTAATGTGACATTTGTTTTGAGAGAGAGAAAGACTAAGTGGCGTCAAGGTTTTTTTGTTGTTGTTGTTTGTTTTCTTTTGCTATATGTTTGTTATATACACTACAGTTCAAAAGTTTGGGGTCGGCAGTGTTGGGGGTAATGCATTACAAGCAATGCAAGTTACGTAATAAGATTACTGTGGCGAGCTCCTCCGTGAAAGACTCGAGGCCGGTGTGCCTCGCAGGTGGAGCTCATTATCTCTCGCGTCACCGGCCTTGAGCCGTTCCCTCCCTCCCGCCCTGCTCGCCACAATTACTTTTTTCAAGTAACTATTAAAGTAATTAATTACTTTTAAATTTGCAACAAAATGTTACTTTTTCAAATAAGTAATGTTTTCCCATTGACTGACAGCTCTCCTGTTCCCATGTTGAAAGAAATCGGGAGTAAGTTCAGAGGCTGTGTAAACATGATGGTTATTCTAGACTAGTTCTAGACTAAATGTGAGCATTTACTCATTTATTGAATTCCAGAATTGCAGCACAGCTGAAAGGTATGTTTGAGCTGCGCCCTCTACTGTACAGGCGTGAATTTGCATGTCCTTCAGGCTGAGGCTTATTCATTTGACTTTTGGTGTGAAAGGGCCTTTACATTTGCCAAAAATAGAACTTTTTTTGTTGTTATAAAAACAAACAGCCCAGCCCAGATGAGAAAAAGAAACTGAAAAGTGACATAACACATTACTTACCATAAAAAGTAACTAAGTAAAGCGATATTGTAATGAATTACACCGTGTCTACACCGGACGCGAGCGGCGTGACGCAACAAAAGACAATAGAACCCATTCTAATCAGTGATATTGTCTACACTGGATGCGGATTCTCCATTCTATTTCTGACGTAGTCCAAGTGCTTTCCAACAGCCATCTTGTCGCGTTCAGTATAGGCAGCTTTTAGCTGTTGCGGCATGGCGCGACACAATAAAAATTAACGCGTCTGGTGTAGACACGGTGTTACTTTTAAAAGTAACTTTCCCCAACACTTTGGGGGTCAGTAATATTTTTTTATGTTATTGAATGAATTCTCTTATGCTTACCAAGGCTACATTTGTTTGATGAAAAATACAGTAAATATTGTGAAATTATTATTGCAAGTCTCATGATCCTTTAGAAATCAGTCTACTATGCTGAAATAGCGCACAAGAAACATTTTATCTTCTTATAATCTTGCAATATAAAATTCTTTACTGTCACTATTATTTGTAATTATTATCAGCATTAAAAAATTTTTTTTGGGAGTTTCATTCAAAATCTAATTGCATGAAAACTCTAAGGGTGTGTATGACCCATCAGTTTAAACCGACATGGCGCTTCTGCTTTCACCGACTTTAGATCCTCAAGTATGTGGGTATCGGATGAAGAATCAGTGTTCACTATGTTTGACAAACCCTTTGTGTGTTTCTCTTACGTTTTCAGTGTTGCATCAGCCTGTTTGGTGTTCACCCGCAGCTGAGAGCAGAGCGGACAGGAAAGTGTGTAGTCGGCTTAGGTTTCTGCCACACTGTCATTAATAATAAGCCAGCCCCACAGAGGAACACAACCATTACTGCTGACACATCTTTATTTGAATGAAAGGACCACGTTCTTCGTTTCACCCAGTCAGTCTCTCCCCCTCTTGCTCTGTTCTTTCCCACCATGCCTCTCTTGCAGACCGTTTTATTCACTATATGTCACTGATTAAGTCAATGATGTTGATTGAAGATTATATACATTATCTTTCCATTCTCTGTGCCCTCTGCAGAGAATGAAATCATCTTAGGCTTCTCTGAACCATATCGTGACTCAATATAAGGAGGTGGGGGAGTCAGAAGAGCATGGTTAAAATGAAAGCTTCATTTTCCAGTCTGATTTAAGGCCCGATATACTCGTGACAAAAGTTGCGTACAAATTTGTGCACAATTCTATGCTGTTTTGTAGTATAAGTAGTGTGAGTAGTGTGTTCACACTAAAAATTCCAAAAAGAAAAAATGCACTTTAAATACCCGGATGATGCACTTAAAGGATTAATTCACTTCACAATTATAATTTACTCACCCCCATGTCATTCAAGATGTTCATGTCTTTCTTTCTTCAGTTGAAAAGAAATGAAGGTTTATGAGGAAAACATTCCAGGATTTTTCTTTATATAATGGATTCCAACGGCTACCAACAGGTTGAAGGTCTAAATTGCAGTTTCAGTGCAGCCTAAAAGGGCTCTACACGATCCCAGACTAGGAATAAGGGTCTTATCTAGTGAAACATTTGTCATTTTCTTTAAAAAAAAACAAAAAAAACAAATTATATACTTTTTAACCACAAATGCTCATCTTGCACACGCATTACGTAATCATGTTGGAAAGGTCACAGGTAGCGTAGGCAGAAGTTTTGTGTGTTTTTTTTTTTTTAGTAAAAGACATTTTGTTTCGCTAGATAAGACCTTTATTCCTCGGCTGGGATTGTGTACAGCCCTTTGAAGCTGCACTGAAACTGCAATTTGGACCTTCAACCTGTTAGTAGCTGTTAAAGTCCACTATATGCAGAGGTGTAAAGTATTTGAGTAATTGTAATTAGTTACTGTACTCAAGTATCTTTTTGGCTACTTTGTAGTTCTACTGCGTATCAAAGATATTGGCAACTTTTACTCTCTACTTGACTACATTTTTGAACAAGTAAATGGACTTTTTACTCCACTACATTTGTGATGAGTAATGCAATTACATACTGTATTTTTCATGGCACCTAACTTTTTCTGCAGCAGATTGTTTCTTTTATAAAGAAGTGATTTCACCATCCAAGGGCACTGAAGATACTATATCTTGTGCGTTTTGCCTTTACTCACCCAAACTTGTCAACAATGCTACTTTACGTGAATGTAAGTGCATTAGCAGGTAGTTGCTGATCGCAGGTGTTTGATTTATTAGATGAGAAAATGACTGAAGCTGGTGATAAGGCTCAAACCAGCACGTACAGTAGACTTTGACTATTTAATTCTACTTAACATTGTTTTATTTATCCGCTATATTGACCTTTTTGAAGGATATTGGTTTACTTATGACCATTTTGTGCACTGAGCTTAATTGAGACTTCGAAGTTTGTAGACGTTTAAAAGGTTGTTGTGTCAACCTGAATTTATTGCAATATTGAGGTGTTCAGTTTTATTTTTTGAGTAAATTATAAGGAAATTTTAATTCTGAAGTGAACTAATCCTTTATTTAACCTAAGAAAAACTAAGTGTGGAATGTTGGACACTTCATGCACTCAACTGTCGCAGCTTTAATTGCATAGTGGAGGGGGAGGGGCTAACGGATGCTGATGTTGAAAATAACAAAATAACCTTTATAAAGTTCATGCACTACACAGTTGAGTGTATAGTAGGGCTGGGAGATATATCGCATGTGATTGTCACGCGCATTTTGTCAGTAAAGCCGGTTCCCTGATTACCGCTAAATCGCCATCACCTGCTTTCAAATGGAGCGGCATTTAATAGACAGAGCCGTAGTTCACTGACAGGCCACGCAATATCACGTTCATATCACAGATGAATCGCCTTGTCTATTAAATGCCGTTCCATTTGAAAGCAGGTGATGGCGATTGTGGTTTTTATTTGCAGACATCTGACCTCGATGGTCTGAACAGAATAAATAAATCAAAGAAGATTTTCACTGAAAGAAGGCGGAGCATCAGAGCAAACCTACCTATTAGGTAATCAGCTTGAGCGAACATTTCCAGAAAGTTTGCTTTGGCAATAGGGTGACCACCTGTCCCGCTTTGCGTTGTACCGCACAGCATTTTGACTCAATGTCCCGCACGTCGCATATTGAGAAAATGTCCCGCATTTTCATCAGTCTGTTGGTTTTCACTTATAATCTTAAGAAAATGTGCATGCGTTCTTTTGCCTTTTAAGAAAGCATTTTATTTATTCTTTTTGCTGCGTAGTTTTTCACCTACCAGCGCTTCGACAGAAGTAACATCCCAACAGCCCTTTTTTAAATCCTATCCAGTGGTTGAAAAGAAAGGAGTAAACACGGTCACTAGTTGGTTGTGACGGCTGTCAATCCAAATGTGGAGCGGAGTTGGACTTGGTCAGAACTGTTTCAAAAATAGGGTGACCAGGCCGGTTTTTGGTGTTCTGTCCCCGGAAATGTCCCCGTTTTACATATTGCTTAAAACAACCCGCATATACATTGCAAAAAGACCGACGAGCGTAGGCTACAGCAGCCTGCTGGAGAAATTGTGTAGTGATCATGTTCTCCAACAGAGGGGGCTGTGCAGCTACACTTGGTCGCGCGCGCGCCTCTAGTTCATGAGGAACGTGATCTGGATCTGATCTGGACCAGAGCAAAGCGCCATTAATAGTTATCTGCATGATGCCTGATGCCTTTAAGGTCGGTGATATTTAATTTAAATGACATGTAAAATAAAGACATACATTGTGATGTAATGGTGTTTTCTGGAAGGGACTAAAGAACAAAGTATTTTTTATAAGCTGAAAGGTATAATACAAATGTTTTTATTATGTTAGATAGGCATTATATAACAGCTTCAGGTTGTGTTTTAGTGTTGGTAACATGTCCCACATTGTCCCACACAAACTTAGCAATCGTCCCACATTTGGTTTGTTTGATGGTGGTCACCCTATTTGGCAAGCTGTTTTGAACTCTCGAAAACAATCTCCAAACGAACTTCGTTTTGGCCTGATTTTGTTTGAAATGATGTCGCATGTTCATTCTTTGATTTTGCTGAAGTGTATCGGGGCTTTAAAATGAACCGTTGAGCAAAGCCCTAAGAGGCCTGTTTCTTTTATCCAACTCTTCATACCTCTACTCTCCATAAATCTCTATTAATCAGGCCCTTTGTCTGAGGAACACAGAGTCAGTGATCAGGAGTGAGAACCGTGCAGCAAGCCATCCAATCATGGCGTTGCAGACGTTTCTGCAGTGTTCTCCCCTGTTGTAGACCATTAGTAGTAAATGATGAGGCCTCCCTCCTGATATACACTCCAATCATTTTGATTTAAAGGCCAATGTGAGTTTGTCTGGCCCCTTCTTCCTGATTCTGACCCCTCTCTCCTGTGGATGTGGTCTTCACTGGACTGGATGAGTTACACAGAGCAGAAGTGGAGGTGGACGCGTGGGTGGGTCACTGGGGTTATGGGGGTCTCTGAACTACTACTGAAGTTTGATATTCATCCAAAAAGAGACTCTGGAGGGAGCAGAAGTCTCTCTCATGCTTAGATTCTCATTATTCCCAAACTTCAGTCTCCCTACACGTTCCTCTTCTTCATTTTGAGCCATATTTCAAGCATTATCACTTGCTTATTCGCTCACAACTGTACAAATCTCCTCTTTCTGTCCCCTTGCTGGCTGGATTTGAACACATAAGTCCTTGCGATGTGACACTTTACTGTCTGGCTTGTTAATACTTTGTCCTCATGCTGTGTGTCTGCTTTGACTTTCACTCTGGTTTTCTCATCTGACCTTAGAGAGCCAGAGTAACAAGAGACAAAGAGGAAAGATATACAAGACAAAGGGTGGTGGAGTGGGTACAAAAGTGAAGAATGGGGTAAAAAAGTAGGCTTTCTCTTGTAGGAACTATACATTACTTCATGTCTGAGATGTAGACTTTTGCAGGTCTGTGTAACCTTGAGCTGCTCCTCTTAATTAAAATGAGAACAAAGAGATGTCAGAATATTGCACATTGGTGAAGGTATTAGATGGGTAGATACGAATTTAATGTTGAACTGTGATGTCACCACTATGTGCGTAACTATGCGGTCTAAATTGAGGCGTTTGGAGGTCAAAGGTTAATCTACTCCATTTGATTATCAGCCCTATTGCAATTTAACTGATGTATGCAGAGTTGAAACAAGGTTCAGGATCCTGTCTGCTAAAAACATAATGACAACGGGAACAAATGAGTAATTTCAATGCATTATACTGACAATATTTAGACAGTACGCAGAGGGACATCTGACGGTGGAAAGACAGACTGATAGAACGCATTGACTTCTACAGCTACACACGGACTGTTTAGGGAAATCATTGAGAATGTATAGGGAATATATCGACAATGTTTGTAGAACAATTTTGCAGAGTCTTGAGAATGTCGGGGTAACCCGTAGGCTACTAAGAAAAGGCACCCCCTGTTTTCTTAAACTCTCCCTCACTGCTCTCAATGGAGCTCCTTGACCCCAAACATCATGATAATTACAATACATGACCAGAACAACCACACTCATAGTTAACGGAGAGCTGAGTCGGCGTTGGGAGCTAAATCATCTGAATATACAGTTTTTAAATGCAAAAATCTCAAATGGATGCGCAAATAATTGTTTTTATATTTTATAATTATTATTTAATTATATAATATATATTTTAATATACTATTAGTGCATTTTGTAATTTTATTTGTTTTTTATATTTTATTTTGTATATTATAGTTTAAATATACATATACTACAATTGAAAAGTTTGATTGTCATTAGGATTTTAAGAAAAAACTTTTTTTTTAACAGGGATGCATTAAATGTATATGTATAAATACACTGCTGTTTGAAAGTTCAGTAAGGATTTTTTTTTAAAGAAATTAATTTTATTTAGCATGGATGCATTAAATTGTTCAAAAGTGACAGTAAAGACAATAATAATTTTGCACAAGGTTTCTATTTCAAATAAATGCTGTACTTTTGAACTATTTAGAGTTATTTTAAATTATAATATTTTTTTACAATATTACTGTTTTTACTGGATCTTCTTTCAAAAACAATACTATTCTTACTGACCCCAAACTTTTCAATGGTGATAGTTTTTTCTAACTGCTTTTATTAGTATTTTTTTCCATGTAGGTGGAGGACGCATTTGCACAATGGAAATGTCCACAAGCTTGATTATGACTGTAGGACTGTGTCTTCTCAACCTGAGTGAGAAGAATAAATGTGATTCAAGATTGGCCTCCAGACTTAAACACACACTCATTGGGTACAGTGTTCATTTGCTGAGACTGTCTATCCTCAGACTTTGACATGGCAGTGCTGAAGGAAACTGTGACAGTCGCAATCAACATTAACCAACAAATATTCCCCTGCAGGTTATACACACACATACAGTACAAACCAACACAATCAGCAAGCATATGCACAAACTTGTGGTTAAGCAAGCTCCTCAGTTTTGACATAACACACACTTTACACGAATTTGTTCCTGTAGCCTGATAGGAGAATTTCAGTGGGTTCGTTTTGGGGTCGTGTGTGTGTGTGTGTGTGTGTGTGTGTGTGTGTGTGTTTATCTATAAATGCTTATTAGCTCTAAAATTCCTGCTGAAAAGACCAGCTGGTGACCAGTATACAGTATGTTGTGTTTTGGTCAGTGACTGTCCCAACCTGACTTCATCACCATCCTTTCCATTAAGACTTCCATGATGAGCAAGATTCACCAATAAGACCGTTAAAGGGTTAGTTCACCTAAAATTTATATTTTTGTATTTAATTACTCACCCTCATGTATTTCCACAGCCGTAAGACCATCGTATATCTTCGGAACACAAATGAAGTTATATTTGATGAAATTCAAGAGGGTTTTTTTTTAATATATATTGGGGTGAACTAACCCTTTAAAGTCACAGAAAACCACATTGGTCACAGCTTTTCACTAACCAACCATTTGTTTTCTGATTAGTCAGTAAGATTTTTTTTTAGGTCTTATTTTTATTTATTCTTTTTTTTTGCTTTTTGCTTATTTGTAAGAAATTAACACTTTTTTCAGCTATAATGCATTAAATTGATCAAAAGTGGCAGTAAAGACATTTAAGCCTAGTTTCACAGACAGGGTTTAGATTAAGCCAGAGTTAGACCTTAGTTTAATTACTACATTTAAAGATGATAGAGAGGATTTTTTCGTCGACTGAGAATCCAAAGACTGTTACTGAGTTTTTGAAATGAGCGCATGCGTAAGAACAGCCCCCCTCCTTCACAGCTCACTTCAAAGGAACGCCTCCCAAAAATCGTGCACGAGTATTGGAACACGAGTGTTTACCACCGGCATTCGCTGTGTCGTGTTTTTTGGATTCATTATGTCGGACTCACCGCAGGTAACTCATAATCTGCAGTTGTTACTCCTGTCTCCTGACAAAAACATTGCATGCGGCGCCTATAGAGTGTGGAAAGTTACTGGAGAGCGCAGCCGCGCTCGTCTCTCACAAGGAACGTCATGGCAGTGATTGACAAGCCAGAGGGCCAATCGTTTACGCGATGATTGCGTAAACGATTGGCTGATGTTTTTAAGGCCCTAACTCGTGCACAGACGTATATAAATATTATTCCTTTCAGTGCACCTAATAAATAGTCTTTTATCAGTTAGTAAAGACAGTTTCAAGTAATATTGCAAAAATGTATAAAACAAAACATCCTCTTTAACACCTTTAAGTAGTTTTTATATAGTGCCTTAGAAAAAAGAAAAGAAAAAAAAAACATTACTAATGTGCATCTTAAGACAAAACAATGTCAGATATATTTTAAGATAAAGTTGCTTTCAGTTAATTTTAGTCTAGGACTAGGCTTAAACCTTGTTTGTGAAACCAGGGGTAATGTACAGCCTTGGTGAGCATAGGAGACTTACCTGAAAATAATTTTTTTTATATAACCAACCTCAAACTTTCGAACGTCAGTGTATGTATATGTGGATTGAAGTGATGTGATGGTTCACCAGGTGCAGCTTATTCAAGCTGACATATTGAACTTAAACACAATACTGTGGCTCTGAGCTTTGTATGTGTTTGACTGAATCCTGCATGACCTGGGCTCTCTCCTTAACACTATGCCGTGTTCACATCTCAAGGGTGAATGAACCTCCCCTAGCAATATTTATCCCTAACAGGTTGTCATCAACTCAGAACATTTAAAGTGTGTCGCACATAAGATGACTCATGCAACACGCCATCAGCGCAAACACAACATAAAAGAGGCTTTTGCCTCTGACGAGAGCCTGGAACCACTACAGCACTAAATCCTTGCCCGCGTGTAGAAATCCCTCTCTAAAGTAAGGTGCCGTGAAGTGCGTGTGAGAGCAGTCACGTTTAATTAGGGCTTAAGAGGCAGATGTTGTGCACATCACTATCTGATCTGAGTGAGGGGAAAATAAAAGACTTCTAGTTGTAAGAGCCACAAGGAATCTGTGTCTGCAGAACTCTGTGGAAATCTCAATTTCCACTGAATTCCTCTGTTTTTCACTTGCTTTTTTTTGCTGCTTCTATGTTTTTTTTATTAAATATTTAGACAAATTTGATTTATAAGGTCTGCTTCAAAGTAAGTTTAAACAGGATTATAAATGAAAATGTTTCATTTTTCAGATTTGTCCTACCATTGTCTGTGAACATAGGATTTTAAAGGGTTAGTTCACCCAAAAATGGAAATTCTGTCATTAATTACTCACCCTCATGTCGTTTGACACCCCCATATTTTTGATGAAATCCAAGAGCTTTCGGAATGCAAACCATTTCTCATAGACTGTTACCACTTGCAAGGCTCAGAAAGGTAGTAAAGACATCATTAAAATAGTCCATTACCCCTTTTCCACCAAGGCCGTTTGAGTGCTGGTTCGGAGCCAGAGCCTAGTTTCAAATCAGTTCTATGTGTTTTGACACCCAAAGCACCAGCTCCGAACCAGGAAAAGTGGTTCGTAAGAAGCACCAAAACATTGCTGGGCTAAAAGTAAGAACCGCTTGCGTCAGGGGCTGGGGGCGGGGTTACCCTGACCAACAAGAAACTTGTGACCGCCATTTTTGAAATAGCAGCTAATCGAGCTAATAGCAACTCAATTGTAATCTCCGTCTATATACAAAGTACGGCGAGTCGTGTTTGGATGCCATTGTAGGTTCGCAAAGCCATGAGCATCAAAAGTAGTGAAACATCCGCGATTGTTGATAGAAAACTTGTTCGAGATGCATCGGAGCAGCGCGGATCGATTCGGCTGGTGACATTGGAGTGCCGCGGATCCGCGGGAGCGTTTGTAGAGCATACGACTCCTTGTGCTTTTGGATCATTCTCGCGGTTCTTTGATGTCATGCGCCGATCGCTCTGCGGGAAGCCGATTCATCTCGAACAAGCTTGGTATGTTTGTGTTTGGCGCTGCAGCGCTAGCTTTGCTGTGAAATATGAGACGTATACAGAGACGTAAGACCTGGCTCTGTGCTGGTCTCTAGCCTGTGGAAAGGTAAACCGGTTCTTAAAAGGCTCGTCAGTTGAACCAACTCTGAACTGGCACTAGCACTAGCTCTGAACTAGCACCCGGTTCGTTTTGGTGGAAAGGGGGTATAAGTTACTACAGTGGTTCAAATTTAATGTAATGTAATGAAGTGACGTGAATACTTTTTGTGCGCAAAAAACAAACAAACAAAAATAACGACTTTATTCAACAATTTCTTCTCCATGTCAGTCTCTGGCGCTGTTCATGTGAGCAGCACGACGCATCCGTGTGATGCTGACGTAGGAGTCGGCCAATAATGAGTCAGCGTTTTGACGTAGAACCTGGAAGCGCTGCACTGTGTTTACAACATGAACAGTGTCGGAGACTGACATGAAAGAGAAGAAATTGTTGAATAAAGTCATTATTTTTTATTTTTTGTACACAAAATGTATTCTCGTCGCTTCATTACATAATAATGTAATAATCATTACATTTGAACCACTAGTCACATGGACTATTTTAATGATATCTTTACACCCTTTCATTAGCCTTGAAAGTGATAATTACATTGCAGTCTATGGGGGGGTCAGAAAGCTCTTGGATTTCATCAAAAATATCTTAATTTGTGTTCTGGAGATGAACGAAGATCTTACAGCTGTGGAACGACATGAGGCTGAGTAATTACAGATTTCATTTAATTCATTTCTGGGTAGACTAACCCTTTAAGACAGGGATGGACAACTCCGGTCCTGGAGGGCCAGTGTCCTGCAGAGTTTATCTCCATCCCTGATAAAAACTCACTTGCCTATAACTTTCTACTAATCCTAAAGACCTTGATTAGCTGGTTCAGGTGTGTTTGATTAGGGTTGGAGCTAAACTCTGCTGGATACTGGCCCTCCAGGACCGGAGTTGTCCATCCCTGCTTTAAGACAAATGGATACTGGTTATAGATCTTGATTCAGTGTCCGGTTTTTGGAGTCTAACCAAAAGGAGGAAAGGAGAAAAGAACTGTTGAACCCCAGAGACCTGCCCTTTAAACTGCCATTACGCCAACTCTGAATTTTAACACCCTTGCCCCGCTCAGCTTCTACCTGACATCTTCAGACGCCTGAGGTACGGAAAGGAGGTGCAGACCGAGAGCTTTGTCTTTGATCAGGCCTCTGCTGTTAGCGAGCATGGCAGTGCTTGTGATCTGAGGAAACATCAGCGCTGTCTTGTGTGACTTTAAGTGCTTTTCCATGGTGCCATAGTAGGATATCACTGTTACAGAGTTCTTCTGTTTTTTCTCCATGCATGTCATGGGTTCCTCATTCCTTCCAGGTCTCTGTTCTCTGTTTTCATCTCTATCTTTCCCCCCACTAAATTACAAGAACGCTGCCAGTGTTGGGCCTATTAGGACCTAAACTCTTAACCAATGACCATGTTAGACAAACATCCTGACACACCACAACGCACACAAGCACGCCACCCACCACATGGTAGAGAGAAATACCAAGTGGCACATCTGTGTGCGTTCATCGAGACAGGAGGGCAGGGGAGAAAGGGAGAGAAAGAACCGGAGAGCCTGTGATGTTTGCCCTCAGAGTTTATAAAACAGAAGTCAAGCTGTATTAAAACACCCAGCACATTACTGCCATAGTCTGTGCCAAACCCTGACAGCCTCCCCAGACCGCACTTTCAAAATAATAATTACACTGCGAGAGAGAGGGAAGAACATTAGGATCTGCACTTCAGCTCAAACATGCCTTTGAAATCGTAGAAGCACCAGTTATCAGCAGGAGAAGGGAGGTGTGGGTGTACAACCGGACGCTGGGGAGCCGTCTTTGGTTAGAGAGCGGGGAAGCCGAGGCATATGTAGTGTGGATTAAGACCGATGATTTGGGGGGATGGGCAGGTCTAGAAGTCAGAAGAAAGAAAATAGGTCCAATAAACATTCAGAGAGTGCTTTCCAAGATCGTTCACTTGAAAGCAGTTAGATATGCTGGGGAAAAAAAATAGGTGTAACAATTTTTACTCAGAAATTGCTTATAAATTTTTCAAACAATTACAATGAAATGGAAAGTAATTGAATTAAACGTGAAATTTCGAAGTAGAAAAACTGAAGTGGTATTTTCTTGTAAAACAGGCTTTGGAAAGTATGACTTGGCTAGAGTTTAGGTGTGAGATCATATATGTTATTTTGAATGTATGCTTCATCATTTGGAACCCATTTGAGTCTTTGTTGACACGTTTAGCAAATATTTTGGAAAAATATCAAGTTATCAAGTGCTTGCTTTTCCGTGCAAAGTGGAATCAAAGTGTTCAGTCTTCCCAAATGGATGTAAATATTCAATTTTATGATATCATTTTCTTAAGGATGTGATTTGAGGTTGCTTGATCAGCTTATTCCATATCTGTAAAGTTGTGGTTAAAGTTCTCGTTGATTTAGTCTGAGGAATTGGGGTTTTGTGGAACAACGACAAAAAACGTTAAATAAACAAACAATGCCCAAAAAACCTTCTCCAATATGTACTTCTGCCACAAAGAACCATTATTAGTTTTTACCATAAATCCATATATTCATAAATCTCCTTTTAACATCTATATTTGAAAGTCAGGCTCCTGCTCCAAAGAAAGCACAGGCACACAGCGGCTTGACATACGCACACATCACATGAAAGCCACAATTGTAGGTTTAGAAGCAGGCCAGGCCTGAGCACTGATATTCATTGTTACAGAGAAAACATTTTGTCGTATCTGATGTTGTTTTCTCAGCAGAGAGAGAGAGTTTAGTGCAGAAATAATTGACTTTATTGCCTCCATTTTATAGTGTGGCTCCTTTATGAACACCCTTTGCGGTGATTTGTAGTGTGTTTACCTTTCGTTGTGCCCTGTGGAAGTGTTGGCGTGGGCTTGGGATCTCAAGTTTGTGTTTGTTGCATATACTGTAGACATGAAAGTTATGACTGTTATTTTAGAGCAAGAAAAACTTCAGAAAGATGAAGAACAGGTCTATTTAGAAGAAAAAAACAAATATAAAATCTAAAACCTCTCAGGAATTTTATTTTTGTATTAATTTTCTTCTTCTTAAACCTCTCAACCATATTCACACTCATTAACCCTTAAGGCCCTTTCACACCGAATGCGACAACGGCACCACTGCGCAACGAAACCCATTTATTTCAATGGCTTGCGGGGCGCGAGGATGGTTTGTTGCTGCGTCGACCATAGTGCACATGCAGCGGTGGTTTTGCGCGGTCAAAAGTTCAAAATAGTTCACCTTTCGCCACTGCGCTCTGTGGCGATTACCTGTGCTGCCAATAGAAATGGGGCATCAAATGACTAGACGTACAGAACTCCTGATAAAAGTTTTGAAAACTCCGGCCAGCGTAGCTCATTCAGCGTCCTGTGTGAAAAGGCCATTCTGAGGCTAGCATAGTTTTCCAATTGTTTTCAATGTGAGTGCCTTTCACATTGAAGCGCTCGCTGTTTTTTACAGGTCGCCTAGAATTAAAGAATGGTCAACTTTGGACGGTCAGACGGTGCGCTCCAAGCGGGTTATATTGCCCTCCGGAGGGCACTTCGTTCGGCGTGAAAACAATCATGGCCGCCATATTGAAGGGTCATTCCAAACTGAAGTGCTCAAAACTGGCCACTTCAAAGGGCCCTTCGGAATGAAGGATTTCGAAGGGTACAAGTGATGGACACTTCAGGCCCCCATGATCCATGATCCACAGGGAAGTTGTTTGGCGTCTCAGGATAGGTATAGAAGGTTCAATTTTACCTATAAATGTATATACTTTACAGCTCCCTTTATCAGTCCATTCAAATGTTTAAAATTCGTAGACACAATATATACAATATGGTGCGTTAAACCAAAAATGCTTTGCACAATCTACTCATTGTTCAGAGCGTGCTTTTTGGGGGGTCAACCAGCATACAAAATGTGCAACAAAGGCGCCTCCTTGATTGTCTCGTTAAAGGGTTAGTTCACCCAAAAATTTAAATTCTGTCATTTATTACGCACTCTAATGCCGTTACACACCCGTAAGACCTTCGTTAATCTTCGGAACACAAATTAAGATATTTTTGTTGAAATCCGATGACTCAGTGAGGCCTCCATAGCCAGTAATGACATTTCCTCTCTCAAGATCCATTAATGTACTAAAAACAAAAACAAAATAATGACTTATTTAGTGATGGCCGAAAACACTGCTTCAGGAATCTTCGGAGCATAAATGAATCAGAGTATCGAATCATGATTCGGATCGCGTGTCAAACCACCAAACTTCTGAAATCACATGACTTTGGCGCTCCGAACAGCTGATTCATTATGCTCTGAAGCTTCATGAAGCAGTGTTTTGAAATCAGCCATCAGTATATAAGTAGTTATTTTGTTTTTTTTTGGCGCACCAAAAATATTCTCGTCGCTTTATAATATTAATATTGAACCACTGTACTCACATGAACTGATTTAGATATGTTTTAGTACCTTTATGGATCTTGAGAGAGGAAATGTCATTGCTCCCTATGCAGGCCACAAGGAGCCATCAGATTTAATAAAAAAAAAAAAAACCTTAATTTGTGTTCCAAAGATTAACAAAGGTCTTACGAGTGTAGAACGACATGAGGGTGAGTAATAAATGACAGAATTTTAATTTTTGGGAGAACTAACCCGATCAAGTGTGTTTAAAAAAAAAAAAGTGTTTTTTTTTACTCCTACACCCTTCATCCCTTCGAAGCTCTCACTCCAGAGGGTAAACCCTTTGAAGGGATTAGAGCATAGGGATGAGCCCTTCCGAATGGAACGCAGGGACTTTTTACCCAGCCGTCCAATCACAGATGAGGAGGGGCGGGACAAATACTACACCGACCAACCACCACATTCTGCTTTTACAACGTCAACAGATCACAACAACAAGCATAATAACGGAAAAAAATAATTTAAAACTAGAGCCAGAACAAATACTTTACATTGTATCGACATTTTTATATTGAAACAGTAGCGAACAAACTATCTGTGAAATGAGATAGCAAGCAAAGCGCCCACAGCTAGGCGTTATGCTGACTTATAGGATAATTTTTTTTTTTTTACATTTTTTCCAGGAAAGAATACCATAAATACCACATTTTATGAATTTTAGAATTTAAAACTTGGACTGGATAACATTAAAAGAGACAGTGAGCAATCACAAGTGAGATTTATTTATATATATATATATATATATATT
The DNA here is from genome assembly GCF_024489055.1 of Chanodichthys erythropterus. Taxonomy (NCBI): domain Eukaryota; kingdom Metazoa; phylum Chordata; class Actinopteri; order Cypriniformes; family Xenocyprididae; genus Chanodichthys; species Chanodichthys erythropterus. The sequence continues at coordinate 16,930,077 of NC_090239.1, forward strand.
TTTTTTACATTATATATAATTTATATATTGTGTACTTTTACAGAAAAGAAAAAAATATAATTTTTAACGTGGGTCAAATTTGTTTCAGCTTTTTTTTTTTTTTTTTTTTTTTTTGACAATATCTAGGCCTATTAGTTTTTCCAAGAAAAATAAATGTTTATCAGGAAAATTTCCAGCTATCCTAAAAAGTAAGAATAAAATAAGAGCAGGTGCAGAGTTTACTTGAATGAAAATATTAAACAGACTGTTTCATATAGTGCAGGTCAGTGAATCTCTCCATCCCCGCCAGCTAGTGCTGTTTAACAACCTGTTATTGCAATATGAATTTCTGTCATAAATCAAAAATCCAGTCTCCTTAAACCATCCTAGCTGCTTTGACAGTCCTGGAGCTTACTCGTACTGAACTAAGAGGTGAGCACACAGCAGCCGTGAATCCCATCACACAGCGCTTCATAAACATACTGATGCACCAAGGTCTTTCTCTGTCTGCTGCTGAAAATTAAGTGATGTTGATTTTGGCACCCAACTCCCTCTATGTGTCTGCCTGTCTGGCCTATCAAACCATTGTAAGGGTTTAAGTATTTTCGCTTTGGCTGCACACGCACACGCATTAACACACACTCGCAAACTTGTACAGCTGCCTGTGCAAACACCCTATAAAACGGGCTATTATTCATAATAAGCAAATAACGGTAGCCATTATATTTGAGTCTGGGATGGGATGTAGCTGATTTGCTTAATGCAGAAGATCATGAGTCCAATTTGAGACGACGTGGAGTCCGTCAGCTGAAACGTGTGCTGTAAAATTTTCTCATAAAAGGAGTTATGACAGGTCATCAACTTTCTTGTTCATTGCAAGTCTCACAATCTTACAGTTTTATTCGCTGTAATCGTTGGTCTAAGATATGCTCACAAGAACAAGCTCACAGCTGGGAAGTATATGATGGGCCTTTCTCATTCCCCCTCCCCATATTAGTCTATCTCACTCCATCTACTCCTGCTGATTTCCCTTTTTATGAGAATCTGACAGATTTTGCAGGTGTTCATTACTGTGACCAAAGTCACTCATGTTCCAGTCAGGCTGCTTGTGGAGTTGTTGAACTGTACTTAACAGTGCTGAACTGCTGTTGACTTCCGTCCCTGTGCACAGTGATGGGATTATCCGCTGTGGGAGCTAAAGATCCAGGTACTGCAGAAATTCAGATTTATTTTGACTATAAATCAGCAGTGCACCGTCGTAGACATGTAAATAATATTTTATGTCATTCGACACAATTTGTAAATTCAGTGACGCATTCTCCGGTCCAAAATCGTTCTCTTTTTTTCATAGGGACTCTTTATTTTAAAGTCACCATGAAAGCAAAACTGACGATTCTTGTCTTTTCATGGGATATTTTAATATTTATTATAAATGATTTATCTGTGCATAATCTTTAATCAAAATAACTTCCCCTCCCTCTTGCAACGATATCTCTTCTCTGATTGTTATTCGGTGTGAGGGCGGAACAACCTGTGAGGTCACATCTTTAGCAAACCACAACAATCCAACGATCCTATCAATTCCTAATGGACACAATCAAGTCCTACCCTACATTTTGTCTTGGGCTGCATGGGTATCGTTCACCCAAAAATTAAAATTATCCCATAATTTACTCACTCTCAAGCCATCCAAGGTGTTTTTTTTTTTTTCTTTTTTCTTTCAACCGAACACAATCAAAGCTTTGTAATGGGATTGAATGGCGCTTGAGTTTTTGAAGTTTCAAAAAGTGCATCCATCCATCAATATCAATCCATCAATCCAATAGTTGGTCACTTAAAAGATGGACACCAGTAGCATTTTGACCTGGTAGATTTATTTTTATTTTTTTTCACATCAAAAATTTACTGACTTATAGCCAAGGAAACTTTGGTGTTTTTAAATAAATGATGTAACAAAAGTTTACATTACAAGTCCCTAACATTAGACATAACTTTTGCTAGTCTGATAAGGTCAAACATTATGTAATAGAGTACCCCAGGGATGGCTTGTTTTTGTAGGCCAACTCGGAAGTTAGCGGCGCACGCATTCCCTTGGTTGAAAGCCTATGAATCATAGACTTTTGGACAATTACAGAAAATAAGCTCTGTGTTTAACAAAGGGTTATGACACTTACATGTTTTGTCTATCAAGATGATCTTTACAAGTTAACACAACATTTATAGATTTTGAAGCCTAAATAAAGTCGTCAGATATAAAAGGCTAACAGTAGGCTATAAACGGACTACAGCACACTATGATCGTGGATCAACGTCACCACCACCAAGCTTCCTCAAACTTTATTTAGAAAACAACTTCATTTAAAAACATGCTCGCTGATTATGATCTGCGCTGTTATGAATACTTTTCCACTTTTTCATGAGAAATGCTGTCCAAATGTCCCGTTTTTAATGATGACGTCTAAAGTCCCCGCCAAAGGAAGTAGTCCTTTTTAGCAATTTGTTAGCAACCGCCGATTTTAAGACACAGTAAAAGTTTTAAAAATCACAAGTGGGTTATAACTGGTGTATTTTATGTCATAGATCAAAACGTGAAAGTATTTAGAGGCTTTGTTAACCACAGACCTTATTTCAGGCGATTTAGCAAAAACCCATTCAAAAAACCCAGACTTTACGGCGTTGGAACCGGAAGTCCTAAAATGCTAACTCGCTTCCGGGTTTTGCCTACAAAAATGCGTCATCCCTGAGGCACTCTATGAACTTATGGTGCGTTCAAGTCTTCCTGGGAAGTTCGTATTTACGAGGTGGGAAATCGTGTGTACGACGGTAGGTGCGTTCAAGTCACTTTCGTCGGAGTATGATGGCGGTGTGCCTTCTCTAAATTAATTACACAAAATAACAACACTTCTGCTTCTAGAAAATGTAGAGCAAATAATGTACATTAGTTGTATGTTGCTTTTTTATGTTTTTTAATTAATGTATGAAGCTGTTGTAAACTTTATTGTTGCATATTACATTTTTATATTGTGATGCTATTGTATTTTTTGCTGGGAATCAGCTTACTTTGTTGTAAATAGAAAAGCCTGACAATTCAATGCTAAATACCTGTAATATTGTGGTATTTCGCCATGTTTCTGACTGACACGCCCCCAACTCGTACAGATCGGAGCTTAAAGAAAATTACGAGCTTCCCACTGGTATTTACGACATTGTGGTGGCATTCATGTCAGTTCTGCTCGTAAATACGATCTTTCCGACATGACTTGAACGCACCATTATGCTATTGTAAGAGGGCTACATTGTTATCTTACCAGTTGATTAAGAGGGGAAAAAAACACCTGGTTTTTAAATCCTTTCAAATCTGAGTTCTTGCCACCTCTGAAAACCCAAGCCATTACTGGATTCAGGTTTTATTATGGACTCTGTCACTTTCCCTTTTTGTGCCATATAACTGGAGATACTTTTCTCTGTTTACAGATTTGACGTGACACGCGATCATATATATATATATATATAAGTTTATTAAAGTGTTTATTATATATACGTTTATTAAAGTGAACCATAGCTAAAGACACGGTTTGGAAGATTTTTTTTTTGTGCCTTTCATTAATTGACACTGTTGTTTATTTGCAGATTTATGTGTTTTTAAAAGTTAATATGTCAACATGACATGCTGTTTTAAAAAGGCTGAAATCTGATGCATAAAAATCACGGTCAAAGAACTCGGTCTAGCACTTTTACATAGAAAAACTATTAAAAAGCAGCGCAAATCGTGTACTGTTTGAACTGGCCTCAACTCCAGTAGGTCGGTGCCCTTAATCGCCACAACTTGTGTGTATTCCTGCCCGAGCCTGATTTCCCCTCGCTAATGGACTGTTTTGAGAGTGGAGAGTGAGCTGTGGACGGATGCAATCACAGCCTCCGTGCTTGAAGACAGAGCCGCGCCTCGTAAATCTTCTGCAGCGAGTTCCCGCTTCAGCTCAATCAGCATCACTGCTGGACCGGTCCAGACGCCGCCTTTGTTTATTATGCCGAGACTGAGTCAAAGGCAGAGAGAGTTGGAGGAGCTGACAGGTGCTTCTGACCACAGGCTGTGAGTGTTTATGTTTGAAGGAAGCCCTGGTGTACCAGCTCATTGTGTTTAGCCTCTTTAACGAACAGCAATTAGTAAGAGCTAATGAGAGCGTGCTTGCAGTGGAGTACAAGTTATAAGCTTCTTTTTTTTCATCTTCTTTCCTTTCTATGTCTGTCTTTCATTCTCTTTAGTCATTCTATATGAAACCTTTAACTCCGTCTCCTTTCTCTCTTTCTGCTTTCCTAGTCCTTTTTTATACTTATCTGTAGGACAGGTGTTTTCAAACGTATGTCAAATATGAGTTTAGATTCTTTTTTCCCCACTACATGCTTAATGTTATATATGCGTAAACTTGCAAAGAATTAAATTCAAATTTATAGTTAAAGGGTTAGTTGAATTAAGAGTTAAAATTTCCTGATAATTTACTCACCCAAGAGGTTTATGTCTTTCTTTCTTCAGTCGAAAATAAATTATGGTTTTTGAGGAAAACAGTCCAGGATTTTTCTCCATATAGCTAGTGGACTTCAACGGCTACCAACGGGTTGAAGGTCCAAAGTTCAGTTTCAATGCAGCTTCAAAGGGTTTTACACAATCCCAGACAAAGAATAATGGTCTTATTTAGTGAGGTCCACTTTTAGCATAGCTTAGCATAGTTCATTGAATCTGATGAGGCAATAGCATCTCGCTCAAAAATCACCAAAATCGTAACTTTTCATTTTCCGTCAGTCTTCGTACACGATGTAACTACAGAAGAGTGAAGTTTTAAATAGGAAAAATATCAAAACTCCTAGGTCATTTTTGAGCTAGATGCTAATGGTCTAATCGGATTCAATGAACTATGCTAAGCTATGCTAAAAGTGGTACCGCCTAGTGATGTGTCGTTCTTGAACGATTCGTTCATTTTGAACGAATCTTTAATGTGACTCGGGAAGAACGAGTCGTCTCGGGGGGTGATTCGTTCAGTCGCGCATGTGCAATATTCTACAGGTTATGTACTGCTAGTAGTAGTTCACCTGATGATTCAATTGATTAGTTCATTTCATGAGTCTTTCGGGTTTTGAGTCGTTCCTTAATCACGTGACAGGCCCATACGCGACCAATGCATTCTGAGCCGGAAAGAGAATTGATTAGTTATTTTTATGAGACTTTCAGGTTTTTGAGTCGTTCCTTAATCACGTGACAGACCCATACGCTATGCTGCAAGCACATTATATTTATTAGTAAATAACGTTAACTCTCCAGTTTTGTTTGAGTTTGTGTTACAACTGTTAAAGCTGAAGTTATCATAACCTTGATGTCTTAAACTAATAATTCAAATTCAAAATGTTATTTGCTTTTAATTTATGTCATTATGTCCTTTTTGAGCAATCTTCTTATACATATATTAGACTAATATGTCAAGTCTGAATAGGAAAAGCAATTATTATAACAGCAAAATCAAAATTGGAGTAAAAAGGAACAAACTATAAATACTTTATATCGTAGGCTTGGATTATTATATTATTATATAGCCTAGTGTTTATTTACAGATAGACAGTCAAAAAGATAAATTAATCAATATTTTATTTATAACAGGACTTTATTTATTTATAATAACACACCACAGATCCCCAAGAAACAGTAACAAAAACAGTGACAGAAATATCAGAAATAGCGTGTGTCTGTCACGTGATTAAGGAACGACTCAAAACCCGAAAGACTCATAAAAAGAACTAATCAATTCTCTTTCCGGCTCAGAATGCATTGGCTTGGTGTATGAGTCTGTCACGTGATTAAGGAACGACTCAAAAACCCGAAAGACTCATGAGATGAACTAATCAATTCTCTTACCGGCTCAGAATGCATGGGACTGCCTGTCACGTCATTAAGGAATGACTTAAACCCGAAGACTTGTCAGACAAGAGGTGAGGTGAGCTTAATCAGCTTGTCATAAACTGAAGACCCAGGTAAAGAATGAATTAATCATTTCTGAATCTTATAGCATTGTAGTTTTGTATTGTTTGTAGTGGGATCAACGTTTGCATAAGTAGTAGATGTGTTGGGGAAGTAACACGTAACATTTTAATTACATTTTGCTAAAATGAACGAAATGACTCGAAAAAAGATTCGTTCATTTTGTTGAACGAGACCATAGACTGTAAAAAAAGATGGACGACGCGACGTCGCTTCCTTCCATTGTAATGAACTGAAGCCAAAATGGCCGACCGAATGGGCGCTGACATGTTACGCAATACGTAAGATTGGAGCCTGGGCATGCGCAGAAGGAACCGTCAGTGGAGCCGGAGGCGGAGTCGCGATATCAAACTTCCGCCCAGACGACTGCGTCATCATTCATGTATTTTAAATAGACTATAAAAATTATATACAATTTAAAATTCTACCTATAAAATAATAGGCTATTCTATTTCTAGAGCAATAATACTTTTAAAACAGCAAATTCAGTAGATAAAATCAATATAATATGCCACTAGAAACAACTCTAAATCGTCAGAAACGGTCCTGCCATTTTAAATCAAGTTCAACTAATGTTACAGGAGATCGATTGCTGTAATTAGAGTAAGCTATCATTAGTTTTGTCCTGCTAATTATTATTTTATACCCATAAAAATAATAAGTAACTGCCAGCTAACGATCACCTGCTTTTTCCCGACATTGTTAACATTAGGTGTGTTATCTTAACTAATAACATTTATTAATTAGCTTATAACACCCATATTTAATGTTACAGAAAAAGGTTCAGTGATCCGTCAGATCCTGTAGGTCGGTTAGTACAGTTTACTGCTGAACAACTCATTTTGTTGGTGTTAAATAACAAAGAAATCGAAAATTAACAGTTAGTTAATACATCTTCAATCTCCCCTCGAAGCTCCGACAGTCCTCAGACAAGCTGAGCTGTCAATCAAGTTCGAATCATGACGACACGCCCCGTTTTTATAGCATCAAATTGCTAGCTAAAATCTAAATCATCACAAAAACGAACAATTGAATATATATCAGTGTGATAACAACTACCTTAAATGACCAAAACCATTTTTCATAAAGTTTTATTTGAAGCAGAATTTATTTTTAAGTTTTCACTGAAGTCTCATTCGACTGCATTGAGAGGGCGGGGTTTATGACCTGTACTGCATCCAGCCTCCAGGGGGCGATCAAAGAGCCCGTGGCTTCACTTTTCAGAACGTATGAGACACACCCGAACGAGACTCAAAAGTCCGAGTCAGTAAAATGATCCGAACTTCCCATCACTAGTACCGCCAGACCCAGTGATCGGCTGAATGGATTCGAAATTGGTAAAACTCAACTGTTTAACACTAGGGGAGTTGGAAAATTAGCCTATTTTCAAAAAAGTAGAGTGTTCCTTTAAAAATGATATTGTCAGTGGAATAAAATAATTATGAATAAGGTAAACTTTCTGAACACGATTTCTGTCTTTATAAAGCATAACAAAAAATGAAGCACAATTTAATATCACAATGTTTTTATGTAAACATCACTGTTACATACATACATACATACATACATATATGTATATATTAAATATAAGTTTAATTATTTACCTTTATTTTATTTATTTTTAAGTTCTCTTAATTTTTCCAGCAGGGGCTCCATGGACCCGGTTTGAAAACTCCTGTGCTATACCAAGGCCATCGTCTTGAATCCATTTACAATTTATCATTGAATGATTGCAGACATGAGAGTGAGGGATAGAAAACTCTAACGATGGAGAGGGTCTGTTTTTTATTGCCCACAGAGTCTCAGTGTTACCTCTTATGGGCTCTCCACTTTAGTCTGCTGGATTTCCAAGAAGTGGCTATGCCAGACAAAATGTCACACATTAAGATCTACGACACTGATTTGCACCCATTTATTCAACCAAGGATGAAAGACTGGGCTTTTGCAAATACATGTAGAATAAAAGCATGTCTGGACTGTAGGTATAAATCAAAATGTTGACACACACACACACACATAATGTTAAGTGAGCATTTGCATTTCTTTTCTGCTTCTGTTCATCATCGCTGTTCGTGACTGGTCTGTTGCAAAGCGGAACAAGAACAGATATTTTTCCACATTTAAAAATCAAAGGCCTATGCTTATTTCCTACACACAAAGAAAATATACAATAGTACTTAAAAGATTAGTCCACTTTTAAATAAAATTTTCCTGATAATTTACTCACCCCCATGTCATCCATCATCCATGTTCATGTCTTTCTTTCTTCAGTCGAAAAGAAATTAAGGTTTTTGATGAAAACATTCCAGGATTATTCTCATTATTCTTCAAACAGTTGAAGGTCAAAATTACAGTTTCAGTTCAGCTTCAAAGGGCTTTAAATGATACCAGACGAGGAATAACGGTCTTATCTAGTGAAACAATCGTAATGTATAAAAAATTTAAATGTATATGCTTTATATAAACAAATGTTCGCCTTCTAAGTGCTTCCGCCAAAACCGCATTTCCGTATTCTTCATAAAGCTTACGCTGTATGTCCTACGCCTTCCCTATTCTACTTAAGAAACGAACGTGGCACCAGTTTTGTTTTTTTCCGTAAGTAGATTAGGGAAGGCGTAGGGCATTTTTGAAGAATACGGAAAGCAAAGCATGTGCAAGGCGATAATTTGTGTTTATAAAGCATATACAGTTATATTTTTTTCTAAAATGGTCGATCATTTTGCTAGATAAGACTCTTACTCCTCGTCTGCTTTCATTTAAAGCCCTTTGAAGCTGCACTGAAACTGTAATTTTGACCTTCAACCGTTTGTAGGCCATTGAAGTCCATTATAAGGAGAATAATCCTGGAATGTTTTCATCAAAAACCTTAATTTCTTGTCAACTGAAGAAAGAAAGACATTAACATCTTGGATGACATGGGAGTGAGTAAATTATCAGGGAAATTTTATTTAAAAGTGGCCAAATCCTTTAAATTGAACCCATTCAGTGATGTTTACTACTAGTAATATGTGTATTTCATACCACTAGACAGAGATGATTAAATGAATGAAAAGGTCTCTGCTCCTAATTAACTTTGTGAGGTTGAAGTCTTGTGTAAATTCCCATGTAATATTAAATGCCTGAGGACAATTCTTAGTAAATGATCTCTTGATCTGCAGCAAGAAGTAGAATCATTAATTCAGTAAGAGAGTAAAATCTAAAGAGCACTATTTAAGTGAATGTTAATCTCTAGGTCATCATTGTGGTTTGGCAATGGTCGAGAGAGGCTAATACACCTGGCACTAGGCCTTCCATCTGCATGATTTGAAAAGAGGGAGCTTCTGTTCGGTTTTGGTTCACTTGAAAGCTTATGAGTGAGACCTATCAGACTTAAACCCAGCGTGAATAATGTTGTGCTGAATTCACTTATTTTGAGAGGTTGTACGGGCAGGATCAATGGGGAAATTAAATCTTTTCTGTGGCCCAAATGCCTGTGCGTAATTTTCTGCCAAACCATACAGCACAGCACGGAAGTTTATAAAGAGCCTCTCAAAAGTGTGGTTCTGTGGGCACGCAACCCCAGAGAGAAAACAAACAGTTGACATAATGTGAAAGCCTTTAATTCGGTCAGGTAGGTTCGTTTTGAACCTCACTTTTGTTTGCATAGCAAAGACATCTTAATGGAATGTTGTTCATTCATACCAATACAGTGTTTCCTTCACACACAGACGAAAAGAAAAGAGAAAAGAAAAGAAAAGAAAACGCTAACTTTTTTGACCCTCTCCGCTCTACGTTGTTTGACTGTTTATTAGCAACCAGAGCCAGCGCGTGCTTCGTTTCTATGGTTACTCAGTAACTGAAGGAAGCGCCGACCAGCCACAAAGTTAGCAAGATATTTAACATTTTTAGAGGAAAACGGTTATAAAGTTACTTGTTTAGTTACGTTTGGTGAGTAATAAACCGTCTTATATATTGATATACTTTCAAGAGGGAAACAAATAGTTTTAAGTTAAACTTGAAGTCCTCGCGCTGACAGCTTTAGCCCTCTCGTGTTGTAGTAATACTGTTAACTATATTGCGTTAACTCTGCTATATTTGTTTGGTTACACTCATCTAGTGTCCGTCATGGGGGTGGCACTCTCTAGGGCAATTCAGTGGAGCTCTGATGCTGATAAACTAGAGGATAGCCCTCTGAATAATGACTTGCTGACTGAAATCCTGCTCTTCACGGAGGAGTTCGGCGACAGACACCCACAAGAGGCCAGGCTTAAATTCAGCGAGCCTTTACAATGGAAAACAACTCTAGAAGCGTCTGATTTCATATCAGATTTATATGACATCAGGTAATACCAAAAACCGGAGATTATAAGAGACGTTCAATTGATTTAGCATAACATTCCCTTTAGAGAAATCAGAAAGATTAGACCTAATTTAATTTTCATGTCTAAATATATGTAAAACTCCATTTGGTTCACTTTATACTGTAGGTTTTCAGTTAAATTCCTGTGCTGAATCAATAAAGGTTTATGTTTGGAGCTACTTAGTCAGGTGAATGTTTAAAACACCTGTGACACCCTTTTGCTTTTTCTCTTTTTCAGGGAAGAATCAGTTATGTCTCTGGGATATGATGATAAAGGATGTTCCCTTCTCCAACTGAGTCCACCTGACATCACGGTGTACTCATTTTACTACCTCTCTAACCTTCTGCAACTAAGCAAAGATAAAAAGATGAAGGAGGTCCAGAGCTGTTTGGAGGGTGAGCTGCATGGAGAACATAGAATATTACTTTAAGCACTTATTTTCCTTTGTCTGAAATGCTATATTCTGTTATTTCCAATATCAATTTTGAAGTCTTCAACAGTCCAGTGCCTATATTCATTTATGATGCAGATCCCAAAATCTGAGACCAAATTGAATATCTGTAATTATTTAAACCTGGAAATATACAGTTGATTTTTTTGTTCTAAAAACATAAAATAAGTCAGAACTATTTAAGATGCTGCACTATTTCTAGGGCCCCTATCAAATCACGTATACTCCTTTTTACAGTTGGACAAATGTTTTTCCATTGATGCACAGGATGATTTATCATTCTCAGATCATGCTGGATAATATGATCATCATGTTTGACTCAAACTTGTGGAGTTTGTGCAGCTAAAGTGCTGCTGCTATTACAGCAAGAAAAAGAATACAAATACTGAATCTGAAAATCAGAAATTCATGTTATTTTTTTCAATTCACTTTTAAATTGACTTTTTTTTATGTATGGCTATATAATATGTATTATACACTCTAAAAAGTGCAAGGTTAAAAACAACCCAAGTTGGGTTGAAAATGAACATTTATTAAGTTTAATAAGTAAACAATAAACATTTATTAAAATGCTTATTAATAAATGTTCACCTTCTGATTATTATTGTTGCCTCTAGTAATTATGTGTTTGATATTTAATTTCCAACTTATTTTGGGTTCATTTTAAGCCAGCCATATAGTCATTTTTAAACAATAGTTGGGTTAAATAAAACTGCCCAGCATGTTAGGCAAACATTTAACCCAACCACGGGGTTAAAACAACCCAAACAATCCATTTTCAACCCAATTTGGGTTGTTTTTAAACCCAGTATTTTTTTTAGAGTGTATGTATGAAATAGACACATTTTCACTAGTGGTCTCAGTCTTTTGGACCACACTGTTTTTTAGAGCAAATTTTTGTTCTGAAGATTAGTTTCAGACATGCTTTCAGCAGCTTTTGGCTAACATTTAAAGGTGCGGTCTGTAAGTTTTTGCTAACATTTAGCGGTTTCTTATTTGTCCCAGTGGTACCACTTAATTTGGACTCTATACTGACACCTATTGCCCTGGTTGCATGAAGACTCTTGGGGTAAAACTTGCAATGAAGCATGGGGCTGAGGGGAAAAAAACAAAGAATAGTGAAAGTGTTTTTGTATAATGAGCAGGTGTGAATAAGGTGTGTTTATGGCCAACAGCTAACACGGAGCCGATGAAAAAGATCTTTGGGCCCAGATCTCCTTCAATACATGAAGACGAACTATTTAATGTCCTGCAGCAGCTGGACGAGAAGCTGCTAAGCATTGCTGTCAGACCGATCGCCAGGTAAACACTTTCTGTATACTGCCTAAGACTTATTGTCTTTATTTATTGCCATATATTGAAAAGCCTGAAATTATAATATAATTTTTTTTTTTTTTTTTTTTTTTTTTACTTTATTGTATTTCTTGCTTAAAATGAACCTGGGTTTGTCCATTTATAGTGCAGCATCATAAATAGATAGCTGTGTTTTCACTTCATTTTTCACTAGCTATATTACCGTTACTGGTTAATGAGCTGTGTTTTTGTTCCATGTTGTGTGTGTGTTTTTGCCCAGAGAGGGCAGGCTAAGCCCAGCAGCTGTTGATATGGAGGTAGATCTGTTGAAGAGATTCTGTGGAACAGGAGAAAACCGGGTGCTGAAGTCTGTGCGCTACACATCAGGTTTGCATTATCCTCACTCTTCCCCCTCTCCATCACTCCTGCTCACTTTATCTCGTTCTGTCACTCACTCACTTCCAGACTTATTTTCACCCTCAATCTGATTAATCTTGTTTCTCTCTCTCTCTCTCTCTCTCTCTCTCTCTCTCTCTCTCTCTCAGTCAAACACTATTAAAAAATATATATCTATATATATATATATATATATATATATATATATATATATATATATATATATATATATATATTTATCACACTCCTTCTTTCTCACTCGATGCTTAAAGCGAGTGATTGTAGTTTTCCGGTGTCAGTGAGAATCTGTGTGAGACTTTGGTCTTCTTTTCTTTTCTTTTCTTTTCTTTTCTTTTCTTTTCTTTTCTTTTCTTTTCTTTTCTTTTCTTTTTTCTTTTCTTTTTTTACATTGTTCAACTGAACTGAAGTTGTACAGTAATTCGGATTTTGGGGAAAACTTCTCAGTTCTCACATGTGACTTTCAGGCATGGAAACAAATGCTGACTGACGCCTCTGCACTGAAGAAAGTACATTTCTTACTTAGTATTTTTCTCTTGTTTTCTTGCATATCTAGTAAACATTCTCAAATCAAAATACATATACTTGAGAAGTTAAATGACAGAATTGTTTTCTGAAAATTGAGTGACATCATGTTTACACCAGACACAAGCGGCGCGACGCAACAAAAGCAGATAGAACCTATTATAATCAGTGATGCTGTCTACGCTGGATGCAGCATGGTGCAACATTCTATTTCTGAAGTACTTCAATGGTCATGTCCGGTGCAGACACGGTGTGAGTTTATGCTTAAAACAATAAAAAATATCTTCCAATGGGGTAAAGAAAATAAACTTGTTTTCCTTTTGAATTTTAAGTTTATTTTTCTTACCCAATTGGACGATATGTTTATTGTTTTAAGCATAAACTAACTTCAGAAAACAAGATTTCTTTCCAATTAAAGATACAGTGAACCAGTATTGCTTGTATTAGTTCAAAGTCAGTAAGATTTTTTGTTTGTGGCAATTAGGAATTACATTAGACAGACCCACTCTAACAAAAATTAGATGAACGCCACTAATGTGGCTGTTACTGATGATGTGCAGAGCTGCGACAGAAAGAGTGGTGCTGAGTTAAATGTGGCCACTGAACCATCACAGATCCCGCAGGCCAACAAGAAATTGAATCAAGAGAGGCTGGTGTCAGATAACTCAAAAGATGGATCTGTAGAGACAGCTGAGGTGACAGCCGGCCCCAGTGAAATGCTCATAGTCCCACTTTCAGAGTCGAAACTCGTGCAGGTGCGTGAGGCCCACTTCCCTGCTGATGTAAAACAAACTGTCTGCCATAAATGAAATCAAAACCAACTGATATCAGAGCTCAGCAAACAGTGCTTCTTAAGGCTTTAGAGGATTCAGGTAATGATTATGAATACATTGAGAGTGTTCTAGTTGAAAATCATGAGAGGTACTTGAAAATCACGAGAGGTACACAAACAAGCAGGCAAAACAGACCTACGGAGGTGGGATCAAACTATATTTAGCAAAACAGACAGTGCCAGTTGTGGTCACATTAGAAAAATGTTGCGAGGAAAAAAATTCCAATGTCATTAGCAATCTATAAAGTCAAGCAGCTTTCTTTTCGAATTTGCATGACCAACTAGATCACAATATGAATTATGCATGGGGAAAGTTACTAATTGTGTTGATTGCTATTGAAATGACGCAATTTGACCATACAACTAAATTCGGCGAACAAAGGTGAATGTGACTGAACTTTAAAATTGAATCTTTTTAGGCAAGTTTTTCTTCAAGAAGCTCAGTAAATTTAGCAGTTGTGATTGTGGTTAATACCTTATGATAAACTCAAAACTAAAAAAATCTGTCTCTCTTCTTTACACTCACTCTTCAAGCCAACACCATTAGTGGCAATGCTGGATATCCTTTAAATATAACATGTCTGCATTCAAGCCCCGCAACATGGAAACCATTACATATGTCAGATTTCAGTTTAAGAGATTCTTCAATTCTTCCTCTTTCCCTGAGGAGAACGGGCAGATTTGCTGTGCCATAACAATCAACTGTTTTAGGAAAAAGGATTGCGGCCTGCACATTTTGAATGATGGATGTGGCTTCTTTTGAAAAATGTCTCCCCGTGTGCCGAGTAAAATTGGAAGGTTCTATGCAAATAAATGGGGGACGCCGTGAGGATGCGCAGGGCGGTTTGGAGCATGTGGAGTATCGACGGGGGTGTTTGGCGAGGGTGATTTATCTCAGGGTTATGTCTGCAGCAGCTCAGTCCTGAAGAACAATCAGTCATCTTCACTGGCTGGGCTACAGGGAAAGAGTGTCCATCTGCCCCTGTGGGAGCCTGCACTGTATGAACTTTCCAAAACTGGAAGTTTTATTGCAAACTTTTGCTGTTGAGAAGTGACAACAGTGCACTAATTTAACATTTGACACATTATGCATATAACAAAATATACATATCTCTAAAGCATAAATCCTGCCTCCACAGATTATGTGTTCTCCAATGGTTGTCGCTCTCCTCCCTGGAGGCAGATGGATGGAGAGATTTGCTCCCTCATAATTGAGACCTGTGACACAGAGCCCACGCTGTTCATCACTTGCAATACTAGCGGAGTTTTCCTCGATGAGGTGAGAAAACTGTCAAGAAAGTAATAACAGTCATTTGGTATGTCAGTTTTGGATTGCTCTGGGAACACAATTCTCTTGTATGTCAAAGCAAAACACAATTCTGCTACATCGAAGTCAAGAACGATGACATTCAGCTACATAACCTATCATCTGACATTAGTAATCAGATTCAGAAATGTGGACATTCCCCTAGTTAATTATATTGTGTTTTTATCATGAAATCAATTACAGAGGAGTTTGATAATCTAAACAGGGCATATCCCAACAAGCTTGACCTGAGTACATAGCAGATGGAAATTAATGCATCTCATCGGAATGCTGAGTGATGCGATATGAGTTTTCTGAATCTGAAATGTGTCAAGCTGTCAAGGGAGCCAATTTTGGTAGACAATTTGAACATACAGTGTGCTCTTAATGTGTTTGAAAGGTATGGTATACAGACACTTTTCCAAAATATGAGGTAAGCGAAACTGAAAAGTTATGACATGACAGTTATGTGATTCTGTTCCAGATCTGCTTCTCTAACTGTGTTCAGTGTTTTAAAGCTGCCTCACAGAACTAAATATGTGTGCAATTAATCAAAAGCAACATTTTACACACCACAATATTTTTCATTCTGATTCAGAGCGCCACTTAATCATGTACATATCTGTCTATTTTTATCTTTGTGTTTCTTTCTTAAATCTAATTTCTCTCCCTCCTCCACCTCTCTCTCTTTCTCTCTAAATGTCTATTCATTTTGGACTCTCTTGTTCTCGTCTGTGTTTTGTTCAATGCTTTCTGACAGTCACCTGTTCATTGTACATTTGAGGTCAGCTTGAATTTACTGCAAATGACAGTGAAGTTAATTGTAAAGATTAGACATTTAATCAGAACAATTCACCTATAAACCTCAGAGAGAGATTCAAAATTTAAAGTACAGTTATGTCTGTGCATGTGTTTGAAGCTGATGGTCTTTGTGTGTGGGTGTTTAGTGTGTTGAACCTTTTCTCTTGCTCTTTCAATTGTCTTTTTCAAATATGACTCTATGTTTAAGATATGTATTGGAACCCAACGTACATCTCAGCCAAAAATACGAATACACCACTGGGAATGTCGTTAATCTCTCCGTTTACACTTACATTATGATTTGGTTTTCCAGGAAATCAATGGAGAAGGAGGTGAAAACTCCAATAGGAGAAAAAGTGAAGTCTACAAAGACCTTGTCACACTGTTGAAAAACATGTCTACCCATTTTGCTAAGGCTTCTGATGAAAAGGTATTGCTTAACACCACATGAATACAGCAGTTTCACCCCTTTTTAGCATGTATGAGTTGTGCCTTATATCCTCTATTGTTGGTTTAATACCAATGTTTGCCATTGTTGGGTTTCTATGATCATTTTTAGTTATTCTCTTCCACTGCACTTGGCCATAAAATGCGCCAGATGGTGATTTCTGAACAAATGACAGTGGTTTCATTATAGTGTCTGCTCCACACCACATGACTTTAGATATCCTAACCATGCTCTGGGCAATCCTAACATGTGAATTACATAATTCACAGTTATTCACTTTATGGACTAATCATCCAAAATTTGACAGCGCAACTGTGGCATACTTATATAATCCATCCCCTGATGTTTTCCCCTGACTTTAGTGCTTATTAACATGGCCGGCCTGTGGCATAGGCAACATAGGCATTTGCCTAGGGTGCAAAATGACAAAGGGGCGCCACGTGAGAGGCAGGCCCAGTTCTACAGGAGTGCTAGAGGGTGCTTAGCAAGAGCACCTTCAGTTGATACTGTAATAATATCACATTGGTGAAACTGATTTGACAAACTCTGTAGTGTGTATTTGTGTTTGCGCTCTGGAGAGCGTTAAAGGGTTTCTATTTACAACATATTTTTGCAGCGTTGAGCAGTGAAGCCAATCACAAACATGTCTGTTAATCTCTTGAAATCAATGGACAATCAGAGGTGTTTAAGTTAGTCAGAATCTACTCACCTCTCAAAACGCTGGAGTTTTGTTCACCACAAGCTTTAGAGTTTTGCAGGCTCGCGAATACTATAGGTATTAGTTTTACCATTAGCATTCTCCACCTAAACTATGCTTTATTAAAAATGAGTGAAATCACAAGTTAATAACTCTTCATGGCAGATATTGATGTTTGTGTACTATTCTGAACCTCTTTACTGGCAATACTAACACTGTGGGATGTTTTTGCTTGTTTTAAACAAGTAAAGGGCAGTGTGTTTTCGTTATTTTTTTAGGGGGGAGGAGGGCTATCTAAAATCTTGGCTAGGGCACTAACAGAGCCTGGGCTGGCCCTGCTTATTAATTTCGCATCTCATATAGTATATGGGTTTTTGTGAGTATGTTAAATGCTTGAAGCTCAGTGGTGGTGGTCTGGAGAGCCTGAGTGTTAAGGCATCAGAGACAGATGACATCATCATGTGAGTATACCATACGTGCAGCCATCAGAGCCAAAGATGTCACCACAAAGAGAAGTCTGCTATTAGTGAAATTGAGTGGATGTTATTGACAGTACATTGCCCCTATAGCAGTTAGTAGAACGTTAAGCATAGTATGTTATGTTAATAAATTGGTCATCCTTGATGATGACATTTCCTTATATGATTTGGATGGGTGCAAGGTACTTGAAGACGCCAAGTGCACCAGTAGCGTTGCTTAGATTTAGTTATTGTCATAAAGTACACTACCGATCAAAAGTTTTGGGTCAGTAAGATTTTAAAAGAAATGAATATGCATTAAATTGATCAAAATAATGAAGACATTTATAATGTTACAAAAGATTTTTATTTCAAATAAATGCTGTTGTTTTGAACTTTCTATTCATAAAAAAATGTATCAATGTTTCCACAAAAATGTTAACAGCACAACTGTTTTCGACATTGATGATAATAAGAAATGTTTCCTAAGCCCCAAATCAGCACATTTAAAATGATTTCTGAAGAATCATGTGACCCTGAAGTCTGTAGTGAAAAGTCACCTTTGCCATCTCAGGAATAAATATATTAAAATAAAATATATTAAAATTGAAAACATTTATTTTAAATATTAGTAATATTTCACAATATTACTGTTTTTACTCTATTTTTGATCAAATAAATGCAGCTTTGGTAAGCATAAAGTCCTGTTCACACCAAGGATGATATTGATAAAGATATGTTCTAAAAAAATTTCTAAATATAAAAGAATAGTAGAGTTCACACTGCAGCTATAACGATAACTGCACAGAGAAACAATATCGTTGAAATCACTTTTAGAACTATTTTTTTCCAGCTGATGACAGCCAATCAGAATCCATCCTGCTTGAGCTTTTAAAGCAGCAGACAATAAAACTGCAGCGTGTGTTTAGAATAAACAAAATGATATCGGCCGTTGGTGTGGACACTAATATAGTTATCGTTATAGTTATCATTCTTGGTGTGAATGAGTCTTTTGAATTTTTAACAAAAGTGTTAGGGGTGTGACGATACACTTGGCTTACAAGACGAGATGATACACAATATTGTGTTCATGAGAAAAGACAAGACAATATTACTTTATTACGATATTATATTATTTTTAGAAATGATGAAATATATTATTTGAAAAATAGACTTTTATTCATCTGAAAGTCACAAAATGCAAAACATTGCAAGTGCATTTTGAAATGTTTTAACTAATCCAGGGCAGTGACAAAATTATTTTGGTAATTGAGTAATCAGTCAATTAATTTGATGATTAATCGGATTTATATTTTTTCCCCTGGTGGAAATAAAAATGGACCTGTAAGTGAACAATAGCCTTTAAAATGAATTCAAATATATAATATATATATATATATATATTAGCCGCTAAATCGCCATCACCTGCTTTCAAATGGAGCGGCATTTAATAGACAGAGCCGTAGTTATATATACAGCCATATCGCACGGCTACGAGTGTGATATTGCGTTTATACAACAGTTAAATTTTTTTATAACTTATCCGTTTAAATTATATTAAGCCTTAAAGTTCTGCATAATTAGGGGCGTGGTCACTTGAGTGACAGGTAGATTGCGCTGCTGTCTGTGAGCCGTCGTGTTACCTCAGCTGCCGCTGAATTTGGCATCTCAGCCGTTTTTGTGCTTTTTTTCTCGATTATTTTATACAATTATAAAATATGGCTTGCTGCATAATATTCGAGACTGATATGTGTCTGTGTGCATGCATGGGGAAGAGAGACAGAACACACGTTGTTGGATCGTGGCATTGGCTGAAAGTTTTGATTGCGAGATTTACTACAATGACAATACCAGGAGGATATACAACTCTGACAGCACTGCTTGGATATTATAACTAAAACTGCTGCACTATTTTGAAAAAAAATATACTTTGGACACAGGCTCATTTGTTTGTTAGATACGATCGCTGCTCAGATTGCATCCTTTCTTGAAGAACGATGACAGAGAGCAGATCATTCAGAAGAAATGTGAAATGTTTTTTTTTTTTTTTTTGCAATGGACATTTATATTTTACCCAAGTGTCACAGATTGGATTCATCTCGCGATCTCTATTTCATTATAAAGGTATGAAGTCCCATTTGATGTTCCATGTTGTTATTTGCACACGCAACACAAATTACTGGTGTTGGAGCATCTATATCTTAAAAAAACACCGTAAATTGACAGTAAACATTTATAACTTTCTGATGTTAAAACTTATCTTTATTAATAATTTAGATAGTATCTAGATAGATAGCTCCTTTGCTTGCTAACGTGGTCACGTCGAGCTAGATGGGCGTGGTTTCAGCAACCAATCACATCAGCTCAAACCACCTCCCCGCCTCTTTGCCCATTTTCAGTTATCCGGGAGTGACGTGCGGTGACGCGCAGCTAAGATGGCCGCGGCCTCATTTTCGCTTCAAAACTGCTGTTCAGAACTCTATGGGTGACGTCACGGACGCTACGTCCATATTTTTTTACAGTCTATAGCTATTACCTGTGTCTGGTATATTGCATTACATTCATTCTTCAAGTCGATGTCCATAATAGTATATCCTTTATACAAGTCCGTTTGAATGTCCGCTGAGGAAAGCGATCTTTGTCTTTTTTACAGCTTTGGGAATTTTCCATAGCATCCATTAGATTACGCCACAGCGCTAAAACAACTTCCTTTTGCAAAAGTTCCTTTCAATTTAAAAGTCTCTTGTGCTTCACTGACTCATTCTCATGTAAAGTGTTGCAGCCATCTATTGGCGTATTAATGTAATGTTCACTCAATCCATATTACTTAATGGACATATTTATATAAAATAATTTTTTTACTGAACCACAAATAAGCACAATTGTACAGTTCAGTCAAACTTAAAGCACTAGTTATTTAAAAAATAAAAATTAGGTCACCATTTACGCTTGTATGTGGGTTTTACAAATATTTAACGAATGAAAAGGATTTTAAAGAGCTTGTGACAACCTCCTAACTCCATTGGATCCTCAAACTGTCAATCAAATCTCATTAATCTGCCTCGCCTCCTGAATGAAGTGCGCACGCAGTTTGGACATCTCTGTCTAATACAAAGGTAAATAAAGATCTGATGTTTAAAAAAAAAAAATTGTAAAGCGTTTTCTTTACTCAAAAAACCATATGTTTATAAAGTTTAATGTTTTACGTATTCAAAGAGCGGAGAAGAGTCTGATATGTCCCGTCTAGTTGTAGCCAATATGCTATATAAGGATGTAACGTAACGTTTATTATTATCAAATTTAATATAGCACAATTCGACTTGCACTGGAACAAATAATAGATCAATAAGACCAAAGATTGCCCGTTCTATGTACTCAAATTGAAATATGTCTCGTGTTTAACCACTATAAGAGCCAGCGGCAAATCCCCGAGGCACTGGCCGAGATGAAGCTGTTCTCGGCGGTTACAGAAGCACTGAACGGCCGCTGACGCACTTGAATTGTAAAATAGGCGCTGTTATTAAATATGAGTCACATATTTCAGGTGTAAACAACTACATTCTAGCCTAAAAAAAGTATTATAACTACAGTTCGTGGTACAAGAAATAGTATTTGTAAAAATTACAGTTGATTTGATCGGCCGCCATGACGGTCACTTCAAGCGGAGTGATACAAACGGTGAAAAGGCAGTAGGAGTGCTGTTATCACTGAAATATCGCATGGCTATCAGCCAATCAGATTCGAGAACCAGACAGAACTGTTGTATAAATATATATATATATAATAACAATGAGGCAATAACAGTTGGTGCAAGTGAAGTATCAAAAGCAAGTAAAATGTTATTATTGAACAACCCTGTTAAATTACATTATGTAATATACATAATATAAACAACTTATTTACATTATCTTTTATAACAAATGCTTGCAGAGGGTGCCAATGGCCTGGTGATTGTTGTTACACTTTACAGCATGATCAAATCCTTGTTTAAAATTGGCCAAACAACATTTAATTCAAATATTCACTGAATCTTTAAAATTTGTCCACTTCTAAATGCTACAGCCACTGTAATTCCTTGAACAAGATCATGTGGGCATCAAAACATGCAAATTCAGAGCGAGGGTTTTTAACTTTTATTTTCGCGATGAACAACAATTTGCATATTTTGAAACATACTGATGTATACTACTGTGTTGGCATAGGTTTACAAATAATTTACAAATATGGGGAATTTTCTAAACATGTTATAAGCAATCCAAACTCAAAGGGTAAGGAGTTTGTCAGCTGCTGAGATGCGCTCCATGGATATTAATGATAACCGTGCATATGTTTATTTAATTATCATATGCAGTAAAAGACAGAACAATATAATTCACGCAGTATAAAGATTTTGCCATAAACTCAACTCCATAATGCTGATATCACAAGACAGCATTTTTTAATATTGTGAGATCTTGTGGCACAAGATCTCATCAAACCCCTAATTAGTGTACATTTAGATAATTGCACATATTAATTTAAGAAAACTTGTCGAAGCCGCAAACGTGTGCAGTGTTCCGACACATGCATGGAGCACTAGATCCTCGGGCAACCAAGTTTGAGTCTGATCCTGTTCCGCTATCTCCTTTCTCATTGCTTCCTGTCTCTCCTCCATTTGAAATCCAAAAATGCTAAATAATAATAACTTAAAGAAAACTTTATCAAGTGATTTTCAAAAAGAAAAAAAAGAACGCATAGTAACAATGTAGACTACTGATTGAGTTATTCATTTTGAATTCCAAATATTTGCTAAACAGACTCAAGGAAAGAGGCCAATACTTAGAAACATAGACACAAAAACAGCACAGCTGTCCTTCAACTGGCAGCAGTGTGTTCCTGCTCGCTCCTCAGCCTGTGGTGTGAGGTATGCAGCCTAAGATTAATCACAGCTGAGGAGAAGAGAGCAAAGGGAAAGAGGGGACAAGCTAATGTCTACACTTCTCTCTGTGCGTAGAATGTCTTCTTGTCACAATAACCAAGAGAGAGACAGATTAAGAGACTGAACGAGAGAGAGAGGGAGTTCTCTCCTCTGTCACTGTGCTATTTTTCACATCACCACAGTGTGAAAGAATGTGAGAACAGGCCAGTTAGTCAGACCCCTCTGAATAAAGTAAAAGATAAATTAACAAATTGGGTCTCTGATAATGGCCTCAAGATGTGGTGAAAAGTGTTTATTGTTTGAGAAATTATATCCTATTTCTCATCAGTGACATGTATTTGTTGGAAAAATGTTTTGTTTTACAGCACCAAATATTTAGTCCTTTTTACATGAGATTTTACAGACAAGAATTATATAAAACGTAATTTTTAAATATACAACATCTTTAAGAAATTACCATTTTTCTTCTTTTTTTTTTTCGATTTTGGCTTGGTCAAGATTTGTCTTCAGCTTCATCGGTAGCAGAGCACAGTAAATGCCTTTTTGTTGATCCAGACAAAAGGTTTCCTCCAACTTGTACTTTTCTTTTCTTTAAACAAAGTCCTCAGATCCACGCTAATGTTTTATGCCGACCGTTGGCGGTTTTATAACCGACATAATTCTGTCCTTGAGCAATATAAACGGAAACTCCATCATCGAGACAGATTTCTCTTTATGTTCGTTGCTAAATGATGGTGATGTTATCTCTCGCCGATATAGTTTGCAGATGGAAAATGAAGGCAGACAGAAAGATTACTGCTGTACCATATAGTAATGGTTATTGTCTAGTGCTACTCTGTCGGTGTAAAAACCTCTGTCTGGTGCTCCCGTCAGTTACCTTGAGGACAGAAAGTATAAAATGTTCTTTTCATCTATTCATTGTGCATTCAGAGCCAATTTTCAGACACAAATTAAGCCTGCTGCTGAATTTTACCTTTACTCTCAGCAGAGATGTCCAAGTTAAACTCTGTCGTGTCCAGGACAGGCTTCATCTTCCTTGCTTGAGGAACAGTTCCCATGAGTCTGTGCTCAGTAGCACTGCTCACCTTCCATAACTCTTGTCTCTGATGAATGTTCGGTTCTAAGTGTGCTATCATTCTAAAGCTTTATGAGAAAAACTGGATGAGCTGAAGTAGAGCTATATTCTGTGCTTGTTTATTTGACACAGTGACATTTACACATGACCCTGGATCAACATCCTTTGTAGATCCTAGAACAACATCCATATCAACCAATCAAAGCCCTAACACTCTAAAATCATAAGGCAGTGATTGATTAATGGGAATGTTGTTTCAGGAACAACAAAGGATGTTGATATAGGAACACGTCCTGGTTGTGTAAATCACATCAGGCTGTTTATTTGGTACATTATAGTCATGGTCATAAATGATATTGCTGAAAAGTGTTAGAATATCGTTGCCAACATTTTTTTGTATAATACAATTCTTATCGAGACAGGAAATGCCACTTCAAATTCAAGATCTGATTGAAAGTGCCTACGATTAACCTGCTGAACAGATGTTGCACTTCTGCTGTGATTTTTCTACAATGATTTTTCCTTGCCATGTTGCCTTTGGCTTGTTCAATGTGGGTATTAAGGCACTATTTTCTGCAAAGCTGCTTTGAAACAATATGTATTACTAAAGAAAAGGAATGAGGTGAATATTCTCAGTGCGGTTTTAGTGTTTGGTTTTTGAACAAGGCTGGATATGTGCTAGCAGGTTGAGTTCGATTATTGGTGGCAGTGAGGAGAAAGACTTTATTATTCTTTGAAGCGATGATGCCAGGCAAGCGGTTCAGCGTGCAAGCGTTTGTGTGTAAAAATGCCCACCAGACTTTCATGTTTTATTATGCCAGCAGGCGGGAGCTCAACCATGAGCGCTAGCAGCTGACGGGTGATGGACAGAGGCCGTAAAGAGAGAGTCATAAAAGTAGTCTGCTTAGACACAAATCAAACCCCTCTTTGTTCTCCATATTTTACATTAGTTCCTTGTTTTCTAGATTTCATCAGTTTGCATTTCTGTCTTTCTTTCCATGTCTTTCTCATGTCTTCCAAACATATTTTTACAAAGTTATATATGAGAGTTCTCCATTTTACTCAAGACTCTCATCACCTTCTACAAATAGACGTTTATCCACCTGAAACGAACCTGTTACGTTAAGATGCATGCTGATTTGAGAACAGATAATGCTTTTAGCTGCACTATGGGACTCTTGTAGCGTGAAAAGTTCAGCAGAGAATAGGCTCTGGATTGCTGCCTGAGTTTGCTGTAATAAGTCTCAGACACGCTCTGGTCCTTCAGCCATCAGTCAACCACCGGACCGTGATTTTTCAGCCCAGAAATCCTCAGCGCACACCAACTCTTAGCCAAAGACAACAGGCTGAATCTCCTAACATATCAGCTGCATGAGGAACCAATGCATTTTCATACTTTTATTAGATCAGACACTTTTAATCAAACATGCGCAGCCAGGGCTGAGCAGAAGGTGATGTTGATCAGGGAAAAGATATCGCACTCTGCTGCTTTTTCAGGGACAGGAAGATGGTCACTCTGTTCCAAAACCTAGTAAGCTGCCTCAGTAGTATTTTAATGCATCATAAATGCATTCTTAGTGTAAAGGTTGTTTCAAAAGGCAACTTATTTATTCTGCCTTGAACAACAACGTCGCAAATTCTAATGCACTCTTATCGGGCGATAAAAGAAAAAACTATCGCCGTTAATCTATTCTCAAAGTTGGGTTGGGAGCTGGGTCTATACTACGCAAGCTATGATGACTTTCACCTTGATATTTTAGCACGGATGTATACCTAGCCGAATTGACCCTTCGCAAAGACCCGCCCCCCCTTAGTTACTGTTGCTTTGTCCGACAAGCCTATCACGCCACACGCAGTGATAAATGCGTCGCGGAGCAAAGAGGACACTGACAACACGTCGACAGACAACACAGAGCAGGTTATTTATGATATTAAACAAAGTCCCAGGTTTAAAACTGTGTAGTTTTTTAAGAAATTCAAACAATAAAAAACGTTTTGTTGCTCTTTAATGTGTTATGACCATGGTCGTGACAGATTGCTGTAGCGCCTCAGCTCAAGAGGCTTGTAAACCGATCATCTCTTACTACGAGTCCATTTATAGCATCAAATAAACATCAATGAACATGAGAATCAATGTTGTTTCAAACGCAGAAAGATGTCAATATACACAATTTTTAACCGAGGTTAATCTTCTAACTCCTGACTGCTTTGTCGGACAAAATGGCGGATTACTTTTAGTCATTATTTGGGTAGCACACATATTCTGAATGTCTTCGGCAGAATTCTAATGAGCCATTTTAATCTAGATTAATCTAGATTCATTTCAAGATTACAGTAATTTTTTTAATCTAGATTAATCTCAATCTATGCCCACCACTAATAAATATATATATATATATATATATATATATATATATATATATATATATATATATAAAAAAAAATTTCAACATTGATAATAATTTTCAACATTGATGATAATAATAAATGTTTCTTGAGCACGAAATCAGCATATTTGAATGATTTCTAAAACGTTATATGACTGATAAAAAAACTCAGCTTTGCATGAATACATTTTTTAATTTATTTAAATGTATTAAAATTGAAAACGGTTATTTTAAATTGCAATAATATTTCACTATAGTACTGTTCATATTTTTGATTGAATAAATGCAGCCATGGTCTGAGTGTCATGTCTTGTTTTGGTTTTGTTTCATGTTCACTTTTCATGGTTTATTTTATAGTTATGCTTTGTTTCTTGCTTTGTTTTTTTCCTTGTTTTGCCATGTTCTTTTGTGTCATGTGATTCCTTTGCCCTCATGTAATCATGTCATGTGCTTCCCCTGTCTCATGTGTCATGTTCTGATTGGTTGTCATTGTCATGTGGTTTCCGTTCTGTCATGTCATTGGTCCTTTTGTCTTGATTGTTCACAGGTGTTCCTTGTTTTGTCATTAGTCTCCTTGTATATATAGCCCTCATGTTCCATTGTTACCTTTTCTAGCTTTGTTTACATGTAACCTGCTTTTGGTGAGTGTCAGTGTCTATAGTCAAGTCAAATCAAGTCAAGCCACGTCTTTGTTTTTGTTCATGTTTTTGCTCATGTTATGGATTATTCTCATAAACTGCACTTGGGTTCTAACTACACTCGCCTCCAGTGGATCTTTACGTTACAATAAGAGACTTCTTTCAAAAACATTTAAAATCTTACTTATCCCAAACTTTCGAATGGTAATGTATATGTAAATATTATATTAAAATATTATACATTCTATATAATATAATATGTATAACATAATAATTTTAGAAAATATTTCCCCTAAACTTGTGTATATGTTTTTTTAGAATATTGCATCATTCCCCTCATGTTGCCTGTATTGAAATAAATTGCGAGTCCCATCAATAGTAGTCAGCACACTATAAGTTTTAGAATAGACCTCTTTTGTCTGGCAAATTTCTTTCCTTTTCATCTATCTTCATAGTTGGATGTTTTCTCCATTCAGGCATCTGTTTAGGATGCCATACTGGAGATTTTAAGGATTAGTTCACTTTGAAATGAAAATCACCCAAAGCTTTACTCACCCTCACGCCATCCAAGGTGTATTTGACTTTCTTCTTTCTGAGGAACACAATCAGTTATATTAATAAATATCCTGACGCGTCCAAGCTTTATAATGGCAGTGAACGGGACCAACGAGTATGAAGCTCAAGAAAGTGCATCCATCCACATCCATCCATCATAAACATACTCCACACGGCTCGAGGGGGTTAATAAAGGCCTTCTGAAGCGAAGTGATGTGTTTGTGTAAGAAAAATATCCATATTTAACAAGTTATAAAGTAAAATATATTTGCTTCAAAGGGCCTTTATTTACCCCCCAGAGCTGTGTGAAGTACGTTTATGGTGGATAGATGCACTTTCTTGAGTTTCATACTCATTGGTCCAATTCACTGCCATTGTAAAACTTGGATGCGTCCGGATATTTATTAATATAACTCCGATAGTGTTCATCAGAAAGAAGGTTAAATACACCTAGGATGGCTTGAGGGTGAGTAATTATTGGGTTAATTTTCATTTCAAAGTGAACTAATCCTTTAGCTCTCCCTACTTGCTCTTGGACAGGGTTTTTGCAAGTTTATTACTTCAATTATAATATTAAAGGTGGGTTGGAGTGGTGTGAGGAAATGGATATAACTTTGGCTGTTCTTAACTTTGCCCTTATTTTGGCCAAACAAGCTCATGAAAGGCAAAACGTGTGCTTTGCCCAGCTGGATCCACAGTGAATCCCTTGTGCCATATTAAAAGCTTTTTCCCTTGTGTACTCTTTATGAACTCTTCGTCTCCCATACTCTTCTGTTCCTCTCGCTATTTCTGTTTCTCACTCCTGCTCTGTGCATCTCTCTAAAAGATGGAACCAATGAAGGGCTGATGGTGGGGCATAGCAGGTGCCTGTGGGTTTTTCCCTGCCTATTAACTATTCATATGTCTCTTGTTGAGCTTCTCACAGAAGTAATAACGAAGTGAGAGAGAAAGATAGAGTCCTTCACAATTTCAGAAAATCATTGTTGCGTTACTTTGCCACAAAGACTTCACTCAGTGTGTGCCAAACTGCCAGCCTGCAGTTCAGGAATGTACAGAAACAATAAACTTCTCATATTGTATAGGCAATTAACATGCATAAGAAACTTTGGAAATATGTTTCTATTTTTTCATTTATTCTCATAACTCAAAGGCAGGATTGTTTTTCTGGCAGTGGACTGTGGAGAAAAGGCTGTATTATATAAATGTTCAGGGATACAAATTCATAAGTGGGATTTAGTTTTTATACGTCTCTTTCTTATGTCAGATGTAGAATGGAAAATATGTTTTGCTAAGCTAAGAGTACATTCATGAAGAACAAAAAATGCTTGAGAAGAACTCTTTTAACTCCCCAAGTCTGTATTTTTGGTGCAGAGGTCCTTTTTCTTACTATCTAGTTTTATTTTTATTCATTCTCTTCTACAGGACTCCGCCATTCAAGATGTGCCATCCACTGAAAAGACCCTACATGTGGAAACGGTTGATGCAGAGGAAACAGGCCAAACCCTGAAGTCTTACGACCATGAGGAAAAGAATGTGCTTGAGAAGGCGAGACAACAGCTTGCGCGGAACAAGCCGGGCGGTAGGAAGAAGAAATTAGAACCATCTTTGAAATGGAAGAACCTTGGACTCGTGTCCCCTTATGAGTAAGTGATAATTCCAAACCTTCTGTAGTGACCCAAAAAAGCCATCACAGCATGAACATCAGAGGCCACTGACTCTGGGCTGGCTGATGTTTGCTGGAGTGCATGTGGCTTGTCTATGTACTCTACAGATACAAAGTTCAGCAGTCATTCAGACTTTAAGAGATGGTTATACTGTATGTCTTATATATTAGTCGCTCTTCTACTGTGAGTTTTAATTTGAGAAGTTGAATTATTAGTCACAGTCAGCTGATAGAGTTGATCACTCAGACATTATCCTCCTTTGATTGATCTAGCAGACAAATCAGCTTTTTTTGGCTGTTTCAACACTTGTTACTGGTAAGCGTCCTCTGAACAGACATCTAAGATTTCCAAAACAATAATCTTTTGTTTTGGAGAAATAAGAGTTTCCCAGATGTGAAAATTTACTTCAGTGTTCTGCCTTTAGCAGTGAAAGAACCAAATTTGCATTCAGATGATCTAAGGTTTCTCTGTCACAGTGCTAGATACCCACTAGAGAGCTACAGAAGACTGAAACTAACATATTACATGATGGGAGAGAAAATGTATAGAAAACAATTAAGGGCCAAGAAAATGCAACAAAGATGCCAGTTAATCGGAAAGTCGAAGTGGCTTTTTTAAAAACATATTTGGGACATTCACATAGTCCTATTGCAATACTTACACTACCGCTCAAAAGTTTGGGATCGGTAAGATTTTTAATGTTTTTAAAAGAACTTTCGTCTGCTCACCAAGGGTGCATTTACTTAATTAAAAATACAGTAAAAACAGTAATATTGTGAAATATTATTACAATTTAAAATGACTGTTTTCTATTTGAAAATATTTTAAAATGTAATTTATTCCAAAGCTGAATTTTCAGCATCATTACTCCAGTCTTCAGTGTCACATGATCCTTCAGAAATCATTCTAATATGTCAATTTGCTGCTCAAGAAACATTTATTGTTTATAATTGTACAAAATATTTGTGTACAATATTTTTTTTCAGGATTCTTTGATGAATAGAAAGTTCAAAAGAACAGTGTGGAATCATGGAATCTGAAATCTAATCTTTTGTAACATTATAAATGTCTTTACTGTCACTTTTGATTGATTTAATGCATCCTTGCAGAATAAAAGTATTAATTTCTTCAATTTCTTTTAAAAAACATTAAAATAAAAATTCTTACTGACCCCAAACTTTTGAACGGTAGTGTAAAATGTTACAAAAGCTTTGTATTTTAGATAAATGCTGTTCTTTTGAACTTTCTATTCATCAAGGAATCCTGAAAAAAAGTACAATATATACAATATATAATAATAACAAATATTTCTTGAGGAACTAATCATCATATTAGAATGATTTCTGGATCATGTGACACTGAAGACTGGTGTTACAGAGCCCCATGTTTGTCTTCCCCTGTGACCTAGTTTCCCTGTTCTGTTGATTAGTTCATTTGATTCACCTGTGTCTTGTTTATCATCCCATCACCTTGTTTAGCTCCCTTTGTTAGTCATCTGTATTTATACCCTGTGTTCCCATTCACTCCTTGTCCGTTCTCGTTGTATGTTAGACGCTAGTTTGGTGTACGCTGCCTTTGTTTATATTAAAGTCTTATATGTTTGTGGAAATCTGTTATCTGCCTCATCTCTACACCACCAGCCGTAACAGAAGAACAGTTAACTATAAACTATACAGTTTTTGCGGCGATTTTCTTTTTGTTTGTTTTTTCCCCTTTCTCCGTCACCATGGACCCTGCCGTTGCCCTTTTGTGCCTGGAGCAGAGGGACCGCTCCCTGGAATCACACACCCTGGATTTTTTGGAGTTGGCGTGCCTCACACACTATCCAGACCGCTCGCTCTGCGTGTTCTACATCTCCAGCCTTAGTGAGCGGTCCCGGGCACGCCTCCCAGGGAGCGGTCCTCAGAAGGACTTCGCCGCACTCGTGGAGTGGGTGCTGGTAAACAACAACTCTCCGTTTACCATCTGCCCCGCGGAGGATGACTTCACCGCCAGCCCCACTCCACTGCCAGAAGCCAGTCAGTCACCATCGACGAACGTCACAACGGAGATGTTTCACGAGCCCACCGCAGACCGAGGAGGCCAGCCCACCGCGATGGATGAGCCAGGACCGAGGAAAGGATCGGACCGTACCATCGCCCCGGAGCCAACCTCACAGCAAGGTTCTGACCAGGTGCGTGAGCCGGTAACATCATCTGACGTCGTGGGAGTGCTTGTGGAGCTCGAGGGCTGGGAGATAAGCTCCACCCACAACACCACCACGACAAAAACTATGACTAACACTGGCAAATATGCTGAGGAACTGAAAGACATTTTTACAGCTGATTTAATTGATTGTTTCGGAGAGGTGACTTCCCATTCCCCTGATTCTCCTGTTTTTAATGATTCTCCTGAGCCTCCAGAGGACCAATCTCCAGTGTTCTCCAGATCTCCGTCTCCTGAGTTCCCTGTCTGCCCACCCAGCCTCCCTCTCCCGCCTCCTCCGTCACCCAGTCTCACAGCCAGTTCCTCAGCCCCACCATCATTTCTGCCCTTCAGCCACTTGACATCTCCCACATGCCAGGTGGGGATGTCAAGCATCTTCAGGCCCTCCACTCCATCCATTCAAGAAGATCCCCTGCCTCCACTTCCAGCCTCCACGCCCCCTGCTCCACCTCGGCCTGTCGACACTTCGGCGTCACCCTGGCTCCTCCCTCCCTCGGCTCCACCGGATACCATCGGCCATACGGCTTCTCCGGGCTCCCTCGTCTTTCCGGCTCCGCCTTGGTCAGTCGTCCACCTGCCTGCATCTACGGCTCCGTCTGGCTCCTCCTTCCCTCCAGCTCCGCCTACATCCTCGGTCCCACCGGCTCAGCCTCTGCCCTCTGGATGTCCACCTCCTCCTCGGACGCTCGTCGCCATGGCTCCTCCTCGGTCTCCAGGACCATCGGCTGCGCATGGGCTCGTCGGCTCTACAGTTACACCCAGGTCTCCAGCTGCATCTCCGTTGGTCGTCCCCAGGGTGTCGTCTGCCCCCAAGCCGACTCCACCATGGCTCCCACCTGCGACTCTACCCTGGGGCCTCGTCCTGGCTGGCTTCTGGGGTAACATCTGGCTCCTGCTGCTCCTGGCTACCCCCTGGCTCCTCCCACCCTCCACTCCCCCTTGGACTGTCATTGTTATGTTCTATGGACTCTTTTCTTTTGTTTTGTTGGTACTCCTCCAGAACCCCCTCCCTCCTTCCTCTGGACTCTTACGGCGCGAGGACGCGCCTATTCGGGAGGGGGCGAACTGTTACAGAGCCCCATGTTTGTCTTCCCCTGTGACCTAGTTTCCCTGTTCTGTTGATTAGTTCATTTGATTCACCTGTGTCTTGTTTATCATCCCATCACCTTGTTTAGCTCCCTTTGTTAGTCATCTGTATTTATACCCTGTGTTCCCATTCACTCCTTGTCCGTTCTCGTTGTATGTTAGACGCTAGTTTGGTGTACGCTGCCTTTGTTTATATTAAAGTCTTATATGTTTGTGGAAATCTGTTATCTGCCTCATCTCTACACCACCAGCCGTAACAACTGGAGTAATGATACTGAAAATTCAGCTTTGCCAACATGAGAATAAATTACTTTGTAAAATATATTCAAATAGAAAACAGTTATTTTAAATTGTAATAATTTTTCACAATATTACTGTTTTTACTGTATTTTTAATTAAATAAATTAAGCCTTGGTGAGCAGACAAAATTTATTTTAAAAACATTAAAAATCTTACCGATCCCAAACTTTGGAGCGGTAGTGTATGTAGTAAAAATAAAACATCAGACTAGACATACAAGGCAACCTCATAATGTGAATTTAAAATTACAAAAGTAACCTGAACTTTTGGACTTTGTGCAGTTTTGTGCCTCAAAAACAATTAAAATAATTGAGGGCAAAAAAACAAACAAGAAGAAAGAAAAAAGAATAGAAAAAAATAGATCTGAAACAAAGTCGACATGAAACGGAGATTGTGATTCTTTTTTTTCTAATGTCATGTATATCAACTTCTCAAATGAGAAAAGAATGTAGGGTGGGACTTGATTTTGTCCATCTAGAATTGGTTGGATTGATTGGATCATTAATAATTAATATTAAACACTGCAATATTCCATACAAATACACTATATTGCCAAAAGTATTGGGACACCCTTCTAAATCATTGAATTCAGGTGTTCCAATCACTTCCATGGCCACAGGTGTATAAAATCAAGCACCTAGGCATGCAGACTGCTTCTACAAACATTTGTGAAAAAATGGGTCGCTCTCAGGAGCTCAGTGAATTCAAGCGTGGTACCATTGTCACCTGTGCAATAAGTCTATGAAATTTTCTCACTACTAAATATTCCACGGTCAACTGTTAGTGGTATCATAACAAAGTGGAAGCAATTGGGAACAACAGCAACTCAGCCAAGAAGTGGTAGGCCACATAAAATCAAAAAGCGTGGTCAGCGCATGCTGAAGCGCACAGTGCGCAGAAGTCGCCAAGTTTCTGCAGAGTCAGTAGCTACAGACCTCCAGACTTCGTGTGGCCTTCAGTTTAGCTCAACAGTGCATAGAGAGCTTCATGGAATGGGTTTCCATAGCCGAGCAGCTGCATTCAAGCCTTAAATCACCAAGTGCAATGCAAAGCGCTGGATGCAGTGGTGTAAAGCATGCCGCCACTGGACTCTAGAGCAATTGAGATGTGTTCTCTGGAGTGACGAATCACGCTTCTCTGTCTGGCAATCCGATGGACGAGTCTGGGTTTGGTGGTTGCCAGGAGAACAGTACTTGCCTGACTGCATTGTGCCAAGTGTAAAGTTTGGTGGAGGGAGAATTATGGTGTGGGGTTGTTTTTCAGGGGTTGGGCTTGGCACCTTAGTTCCAGTGAAAGGAACTTGGATACACTTTATTTTACATTGCCATAGTTACATTGTAATTACTCAAATAAATACTGGGTACTATTAATTAACTACATGTAATTACTATAGAGTTACAGTTAGGGTTAGGGTTTTGTTTAGGGTTAGTTACTTGTAATTATGCATACTTTACTGTTATTACTATAGTAAGTACATGTAGTAACGTGTAACTACGGCACTGTAAAATAAAGTGTTACCAGGAACTCTTAATGCTTCAGCATACCAAGACATTTTGGACAATTTCATGCTCCCAACTTTATGGGAACAGTTTGGGGATTGCCCCTTCCTGTTCCAACATGACTGCGCACCAGTGCGCAAAGCAAGGTCCATAAAGACATGGATGAGTGAGTTTGGTGTGGAGGAACTTGACTGGCCTGCAGAGTCCTGACCTCAACCCCATAGAACACCTTTGGGATGAATTAGAGCGGAGACTGTGAGCCAGGCCTTCTCGTCCAACATCACTGCTTAATCTTACAAATGTGCGTCTAGAAGAATGGTCAAAAATTCCCATAAACACACTGGAAAGCCTAAACTTTGTGGAAAGCCTTCCCAGAAGAGTTGAAGCTGTTATAGCTGCAAAGGGTGGGCAAACTCCATATTAAACCCTACGGATTAAGAATGGGATGTCATTAAAGTTCATGTGCACTTGAAGGCAGGCGTCCCAAAACGTTTGGCAATATAGTGTATAAGAATTTTGGGTAACACTTTATAATAAAGTTCATTAGTTAACATTAGTTAACTACATTAGATAACATGAACTACACTTATACAGAATTTATTAATCTTTTTATTTTAAATTTACTAATACATTATTAAAATCTTGTTAACATTAGTTAATGCACTGTGAACTTAATGAACAATGAACAACTGTATTTTCATTAACACTAACGTTAACGAAGATTAGTAAATACAGTAACAAATGTATTACTTATGGTTAGTTCATGTTAGTTACAGTAGTTATATACATGTGTTAATAAGTGTCTGATTGTTGTTGTTTTTGTTTTTCCAGTGAGGCAGAGGAGAAGGTCAGAAAAAGCAGAGAAAGCAAGAGGATTTTGGAATACGGCACAAAGTCACCCGCATCAGAGAACAAAAAAAAGTCTAATTTTTCTGGATCGTCTCTGCCAGGCTGCCACTCTTCTCAAAAAATGTATGCCACAATCTCAGTCCACAGAAATAGCT
Organism: Chanodichthys erythropterus; assembly: GCF_024489055.1. Taxonomy (NCBI): domain Eukaryota; kingdom Metazoa; phylum Chordata; class Actinopteri; order Cypriniformes; family Xenocyprididae; genus Chanodichthys; species Chanodichthys erythropterus. Next base: position 16,964,977 of record NC_090239.1, read on the forward strand.
TTTTCATTGTACATGTGGTATTTCCTCTGAGGTAAAAACCTAACCATTGCAATAGGATCTGAAAAACCCTCTCCCAGGAACACGCATAATTGAATAACTCTTTATTCTCCTGGCCAAATATAAAAAACGTATCCAATCACTGAATTGGAAATAAAGACTCACTTTCAGGGCAAATTATTTCAGCTGTGGATAAGTATTCATTTTATAGCCTTTAATAAGACACGGATGAAGCAGCCGTTCAGGTCGGTGTGCACACAGAACGGTCCTCTGGTGCTACTGGGAGTAGCGGTCTGTAATAACCGGCCTGTGCCTGAGCCACTGATAACCCTGTTCCTTCTCCTGACTCCTCTCTGTCTGTTTGGCGATGGTGAGTGAAAACTCCAGCTGTCCCTATAACATCCACTGCCAGAGTACACAGTCCTGCCTGTAAGGAGCTCCGGGTGCAGCCGCAGTTTCTCTTTTTCCTGCCGTTTTAAATCAATGATGCACACAAAAACAGTGTAGCATTCTGTAGATCATTTGGATGTGTTCATGGTACACAAACACATCAGTAATGTAATGTATATCACACTTAGCCAGCACACTTACAATCTTGCATTGCAAAAACACATTCCTCACTTCCAGTAAGTGACTAGCACCGAAAGAGATGAGTACGCTGCTGTCCGGCAATACAGTTATCCCCTGGAAAACATATCTGAGTCCCTCTGGCCTCTTCTCCTTGTGTACCGAGTTTCATGACTCGTTTCCCGATACATTCATTTCAGTAGCCTGATCCGCTTTAACGGCCATCTGCGTTTGTGCGTGCGTGTATAAGCTCGCGATAAAAGAGTTCAGAAATGCACTGATGACCACTCCAGTCTTCCTCTCTCTCTGTTGCTCCGTCTCTGGTCTCTCAATCCCCTGCCGTTTAATTTGATGCCATGGCTTAAGATGACACTTCAAATACACCCCTGAGTTTGATGGCCGTTTTGCCCAAGGGTTTGAGCATGAGGCCTTTCAGAGAGCAATAATTCATTCCACATTGGATTCAGAGAGATTTTACCAGAGCTTTTGAGAGAATGGGCTGTGTGGTTTGGCTTGCACCTGCTCCGACTCTCCTTCGATTTGATGTATTAAGCTCTATTTATTAGAGAAAAGGCTTTTTCTATAATGTCCTGTTATGTATGGATAGGTCTCATTTCTATCCTGAGAAAATTCTGTGGGAGAGCACTTCTCACAGTGTGTGTCTGAGAGACATAAAATTGTTGGCCAGGTTGAATATTAATACGTCTAATAGGCGCATATGTGTGTGTGTGTGTGTGTGTGTGTGTGTGTGTGTGTGTGTGTGTGTGTGTGTGTGTGCACAGTAAAACCCCAGGAGGAGCTGATGACTTCAGCGAGAGTTCATCAGACGATGAGGAAGATGAGGAACAGCCCGAAAGACGTGCGGAGGCCGCCACCGACCTGCCCTCCGAATACTGGCAGATCCAGAAGCTAGTCAAATATTTAAAGGTAAAAAACACATTCACTTGTATAAATGCTCACACCAACATGCATCAATACTAGAGCTGTCATGATCTCAGATTTTTGCTACACGATTATCATGTGCAAAATAATTCACTATAAAAATACTATTGCGATATCTTTGGAAATGTTAATTTATCACAATATTATCTAAAAAATAATGGGTAAAACTTTACAATAAGGTTCATTAGTTAAACATTAGTTAATGTATTAACTAACACAAACTAACCATGAGCAATACATTTGTTACATTATGAAAATGCAGTTGTTAATGAAAATACAATTGTTCATTGTTTGTTCATGTTAGTTCACAGTGCATTAACTAATGTTAACAAGATTTTAATAATGTATTTGTAAATGCTGAAATTAACATTAACAAAGATTAATAAATGCTGTAGAAGTGCAGTTCATTATTAGTTCATATTAACTAATGAACCTTATTGTAAAGTGCTAACAAATATTGCTATCAGTCAAATTCATCTTTAATTTATGTTTTCACAAAAAAAAATAAAAAAAAAATTACTGAAATGAATCACTGAATATATCAGTGTAGGGAGACGGAAAAAGAGTTTGTAATCATAACTGTACAAATTCATAGAAAAAGAACTTAAAGTACTGCAAAATGCTCTGTCCAAAATCACATACTGTCTTGTAGGGGTGGGAATCACAGAGTACCTCAAGATACGATACTCATGATATCGATAATATCACGATACAATCCTATAATGATACATCACGATATCTGTCTAACTATGAAAACAAAATGCCCATGAAAAGGTTAAGTGCAGGTTTTCCACACTTTGGACTTAAACTTGGCTGGGGCATCTATTATTTACTGTCCGCCATCCCGTTAAAAATGGGATAAAAACTTTAAAACTGTTAACTTTTTCTTAGACTAGTTAACTTGTTCATATTTCCCTCATTCATGTGTTGAGCACCACCTCGATAAGCCATGAAGTAACGACGCTGGGAGCAGGGAAATCTATTTAGAGCACCTTATTTTATTAATTAAAATATCGATATTTGGGCCAACATATCGATTCTCGTATCACATGGAGAAGGACAACGATATATTTCCCTATCAGTATTTTGTCCCACCCCTACTGTCTAGTTGGCATATTTGGTTTGTCTTGCGACCGTTAAAAAAGTATGTTGTATATAGCATGAATATGGGTAGTATGAATGAATCAGACATTCTACATCCTACATGTTGTCACTGTCACATGACCTACCAGCATCAGTTGCATCACCTCACTGCCATTCACAACTTTTCCCGTGGCTACATGGAATAGTAAAGTGTCAATCAAATGCGCAGTCCAGAAGTAGTAGGTTATCTGGGTACTTTTCACCTACTGTTTTTTTTTTCGAATACAATGAATTTGGATATACTACTCTTTTGCTGTACTGTTTTTTTTTTTGCATACTATATAGTACAGAAGTAGGCATATTTGGACACATTGTCTGTTAAGCTAACTTTTTTCTTTTCTCTGGTGTGGGTAGAATGTCTTGTTTTCATCTGTCATCTCTGACGACAAGATTTTGTTCTGTAGTAGTAGCTACACACTGCATTGTCATTTTCTTTTTCCGTTTTATGACAGGTGGCAGCAACCTACTATACTGGAATGTCAACCGGTTACTGGTGCTGGATTATTTACAATATTATCATATGTGTAGTATTAAAACAATTTAAATATTTCATTTTTTAAACATCACTGTTATTGTCAATACATATAGTATATTGCGACACCTCTTGTCAGTACATTAAAAAGGGGTTTACAATAAACTAAATTTGCAAAATTGATCTTTCACATTAACGTGAGAATAAAATAAGGTAATTAAAAGACACATCATCTCCTTTTACAATAGCCTGTAGTAAATGGTATAAGAGGGCAATAGGCCTTTTGTAGATTAAAAGGGCACTGATGTTAAACACCAGAGGACATAGTTTGTACACTTTTTTAAAAAGATCTTCTTAACCTCCTAAGACCTGGGAAAAGATGTCCTTACATCGTTTATCGTATCATTTTTTGAAAAATTATATTTTATTCTTATATTATGCTATGTCCTCGTAAGTGGGCACCAGGACTCAATTGTTTAAAAAAATAAAATGACATGAAATGACATGACATATATAGGTGAAAACAATGGGATTTTTTTCATTCACCAATCAATTTTTAGGTTTCAGGATTTTTTTTTAAACCAAACTTTGTTTAAAGATTATTTTTCAACTTAGTTATGAAAGGTGTAATGGAATTAACTGATATACCATACATGAGTTTTCCCATTCAATGCAATGTATCTATACACTGTATCTAATTATTATATTAATGTGATCTTAGAGCAGCATGTAATGGAAAAAAAAGTGTAATAGTTGGCAACAATTACATAGTAATATCTAATATTTCATAGGAATATTGATGTATAATTTCTTTCCCTATTCACGTGTTTGTTTTGTCTCCTAAATGCCTAATAAACATGATTTAAGTCCTGGTGTCCTCTACAGAGGACATGCATGAAATCAATGCCCTGTTTTGTAACAGAAAGTCATATTTTGATTATAAACCCCATAACATTTTCCTGAGATGTTGATTTATAACAAACTATTTGAAAATTAGTCCGATTTAAATGATAATTACAAAATATTATCTCTATAAGAGTGCTAAATTTGATCCTTCAGTCATTTTTAAAAACCAAGGAGAAGTTGTTGTCCTGGTGAAACCTTCAAACATTTGGTATCTCTGAAAAGCCCTGAATGCTCTTTACAGGACATCCAGACTTAAAACTGTGACATGTATGGTGTCAGAGAAATTCACTTAAATATAATGTCCTTGTACGAGGACACAGGGATGAAGGAGGCTAAGTGTAGTGAGCAATAAATCATGTAAAGAAAAACATCCAAGAAAAGTTCAACCGCAGGTAGATATTTTTAGCCCAGTAAAACAGGATAATGAATGTGATTTTCCCAACGGGAGGTGCTCATCCTCTACCAAACGTCAGGAAAAAAGCACTTGATAACAAAATCCTGTTTGATTTTGGAAAGCGTTTGGAAAGTGGATTTGAAAAGTTAGGTTGTTTTTTTTTTCATTTCTGATTTGTGTGAGGTGTTTGGGGATGCGTTTGTTACATTGCTGTTTTCAACTCTAGACAGGATGTGTTTATAACGTGCCCTTCCCAGCATTCTATCTGTCTGGAAACCACAGTTCTTATTTATGAGGGTTTGTCCAGTAGCGCTCTTATAATGTCATTACCATCAGAAGCCGAAACACAGTCTGTGCCAAACTAAATATCTGTTTTATTTTTGGAGTGAAGGTTCAGTTTTTCTCCTCCCCTCTGTCTTTTCTTCTACTCTTTTCCAGGGTATAGACATGCGTTTGTATTTCTGGGAGATTACACTTCTATAAGGTGATGCATGAATGATCGGACTTGTGCTTTAATGGCTGTTTATCTAGGGATATTTTTGCAGTCTGCATTACCTGAACTGTACATTTACATGTCTTCATGTTTGCCTTTCTGTACACATGTACGGAGGGCAGTTTGCACCAGTGACTACATCCTTTCATGATGTGTTAGTGTTATATTAATAAATCGTGCATGCCTTTAGACCGCAAAACATTACACACACCAAACTCTATTCAGTTGTTGCCTGGATGGGTCCGAAAACGAGCGTTGAGTATAATTGCACGTTCACACATTCACAGACACACTTTGTAACTGCGTCAGTGTGTAGAGGAGGTGGCCACAGGCTGTTTGTCTCACTAGATTCTGCCCAACTGCCTCATTAGCTTGAATTAGAGAAACATGGCAGCCAAACAAAGTTGCATAGAAACATTCTCACTCTGTCCCTTCTTCCAATTGCTCCTCGCTAATCGCTTGCAAGGAAGTGAATTGCTAGTTCCCTAATGCCTTTATATGTTGAAAAAGTGTGCTATTTTTGCCAATGTGATTATCTAAATTTTTTTATTACTGAGTCATTTTGACTTAGTTTGCACAGTGTCTGTGTCTGCTCAGGAAATGAAGCCTAAATCTGGATCTCTCTCACTGCAACGGCTCATGCCTCACTTACATAGTGTTTCTCACAGAATACAAGACTTTCAGAGTAATAATGTGCACAAATAAAAGACGTTAGATGTTTTAAAATGATCCTCAGCATGGAATAAATTTAAGCAGCTACAGTTTTTAATTTGCATAGTGGCAGAAATTGAAATTCCTGTCAGAATAATAGAACAGTTGTTATTTGTAACCAGAGTAATGTCCACATCTTATCTCAAATGGCCATTATGAGGTATTGCTCCATCTACTGGACAAATTGAGTACTAAATTGAAGTCAGATCAAGCTTCTGATGCACCTCAGTCCGATTTTCTGAATTTCTTTAACCCTACAGAAATTCATATTACTTTTAAAAAATGTTTTAAAAAGTGCACACCCACATGTGATGAAGATAGTATTATCAGTATTCTAATAAATGCTTTTATTTTTCATAGAGTGGTTTGGCTCATTAGGGTCAGCATAATGAGATTACATGACCAGCTGAATTCTACTCTCTTTACCTCTATTTCGGCCAATGTAACATACACTACCTTTCAAAGGCTTAAGATTGGTAAGGATGTTTTTGAAAGAAGTTTCTTATGCTTACCAAGGCTGCATTTATTTGATACAAAAAAAACAGCAATATTGTGAAATATTATTACAATTTAAAATAACGTTATGTTTTCAATTTTAATATTTTGAAATGTAATCTATTCCTGTGATGGCAAAGCTAAATTCTCAGCATCTTTACTCCAGTCTTCAGTGTCACATGATCTTTCAGGATTCATTCTAATATGCTGAGTTGGTGCTCAAGAAACATTTCGTATTATTATCAGTGTTGAAAACAGCTGTGCTGCTTTCTGATTTTGTGCTGAAACTGTGATTCAGGATTCTTTGATGAATTGAAAGTTCAGAAGAACAGCATTTATTTGAATTTTTTTGTGAATGTCTTTACTGTCACTTTTGATCAAATTAATGCATCCTTGCTGAATAAAAGTATTCTTTTTTTCTTTTTTTTTAATCTTACTGACCCCAGACTTTAAAACAGTAGTGTGATTAGTGTAACATCAGTTTATTAGTAAAGTGGTATCATTAACCATAAGAGTTAGTCTGCTTTTACACAAATGGTTTGTGTGTGTGTGTGTGTGTGTGTGTGTGTGTGTGTGTGTGTGTGCGTGCAAGTGAAGGTGCTCGTAAATACTCTGTGGATATGCTGTTTTGCTTCAAGTTTATACTGTCCATTAAATGTGATATCTCTTTGCTCTTAAATCTAGACGAGGCGGCTCTGCTTTGTGGTTCTATGGCTTCTCTCTGTGTAAATCATTTATACAGCTGTCTTTATCTTGCTCTGGAGAGCAGGTTGCTTAATTGGGAATAAATATGATCAGACATCAGTCAGCTTCTCTATAAATTAACTCTAATATGTATATCATACACAACACTTGTGCCAGAATGAATATTCACCTTCTCTTTTCGTAATACTTCTTTGTTCTCATTCACTCTGATAATTTATTTCTTTTTTCTTTCTGCGCTCTCAATTTTCTCCAGAGCATCAGTATAGCTTTGTTTACTTCTTAAGTTTTATTTATATATCTTTTCTCTCTGTTTGACTTTTCCTCCTTTTTCCTTTCTGCTTTTATTCTCTGTATCACCGTGCTTCTGTGTTTTGCTCTTCAGGAGAATTTGTTAATTTTCTGAGAAATGGGCAGGATTTATGAATGCTGGCTCATTCCGCACTGTTTTGAGCTGTATAGTTCAAGTATTCTTTCCTCAGGATAGGTTTTTATGGTGACATACAGCTTGTGCTGTCATTGGGACCTGCTTTCCTGCTCTGAAACAGAACTACAATTTATCAGCTCTTTCTGTATTTTTGTGACAGTTAAATTACTTCAAATGCCACTAGGCATGGCTGTTTATTGAAGGAAAATGTTTACAAGCAAGCTTTTTAGCCTTTTTAGCTTTGATCACAGATGAATGTGAGGCTTGCTCTCCAACTTTTGTCTGAAGATGTTTTAACCTTCTGGGGTCTAAGGTGTTTTCTGGGCCCTGGAGATGTTTTGACATGCCCTGAAATTTGTGCTTATTTCAGTTACTTAAAACATTCTTGTAGCCTTGATCCTTTAGCCAAGAGTTTTCACTACACCACGGCTCTTCAACTGGTGACCCACGCACCAAATCTGGCCCGCCAATCATATTCATCTGGCCCGCAGCACCCCAATCTCCCTCCTACTCTTTTCTTGGTGGTGCGGCTTAATTTGGTTAAATATCGTGGCCGCAGTGGCACATGCAGATGTACGGCTATATACACACTGCTTGTACCATGCACGCTCCTCCGACTGACCTGAGAAACGTTTTCAGTTATTATGTGTGTTCCATATTTCTGTCGACCAAACCAGCGATATCAGTCATACGTGAATAAATAATTATTTTGTCTCGATTATTTTCTGTGAATTGGCCAAGCGCGCTTGCATAATGATCTGAAAAGATTTGATTCATTCGGACCGCTCTTTCACTGAATCATCTTAGGGTGATTTCTAGGTCAGTAACGACAAATACAGAACAAATAGCTCTGTTTTCAGGCGTTTCACTAGTTTACTTTGAACTTCGCAGCACAGCCCAGTGGATAACGGAAGGAAAGCTTAAATGAGTTGCGTTTATTCCCGGTCACCATTATTAAACAGCATTACGACATCTAGTGAGACATCTAGTGTTTCAATTCGACACACACTTCTCGCTTACAAACTACAAATCCCTCGGTGATTAAACTAGTTTTAAATCGGATGAAACAGCCTCAACATTCCCAACAAGACTGATGAGGAAAACAGGAGAAACGTGCCATGAATGAAGATAAGACTTTTAAATCCCAAAATCACCACACTAACACACAAACTTTTACCATGAATAAACTGTAGTAAATTACCATGGTTTGTGGAAATGTGGAATATTTATATTGAAAACTATGACATTTATATTGCAATATATTTATTAGGTGGGTAGGGGAATATATAATTTATTTCTTTGTGAAGGTGTGTATAGTTTTTACCTGTGTTTAGGTGTTTTTATAGACCTATATAATATATCATAATATAATATAATTTGACAGTGGTAGTTAGTAGCCATTTATGGTTTTACCTGTGGTTATCAAGTCTCACTGTGATGATATTTACATTTAAAGGGCATATTGCAGGTCAGAACTTCAGTGATTCAAAGTATAGAAAAATAATGTATGAAATAGATTTTCTTGAAAAAACACATATAAATACACTACTTAGGCTTCTGGAGTCATTTTTTGTGAGAAAATTTTACTTCCGCATCTGAAAAATGCCAAAACGGAAGTGACGTAACTGAAGGATCAATATAAACAATAGGAAAACAATGGATCGCAATGACAGTTTGGACGCTGAGGAAATTGTAAATGTTTATTCATACTCGTATAACAAACCACAGCCATACAATTAGCCTGCTATGTGGTCAAGAGAGCAGGGACAGGCCAGGATTAGACAGAACAATGGTCAAAAGAGACAAATTGAGCTGTTGTGTGAGGAGAACCAGTGGAGAACAGGATAAGAGACCAGTGTTAGCTTATAGATATATACACGTTAGCTAATAACGGCAACACTGTGCTCAGATAATAATAGATCATAATATTGTACAGATTATTATAATGAATCAGCTAATAGCAAACCTAATGGTCATCTAGGAAAAACGTTATTGATTACTAATAACAGAAACTAATAAACTTCATTAATATTCGTCCACACTAACGTTACATGATATAGCGGTTTCTCATCACAACTGATTTGGTAACGTTAGTTAGCAAATGTAAAAAAAAAAAAAAAAGTCTTACGGTGCACCATTCACATTTCATCTCTATGACGGATCCGTGACCTTGTCTCCCGTCGGCGGCCGAACATAGATAGTGTTACTGTATGTGTTTCTTGTAATGTTATCCTTTATTCATAAATTCTGTGTTATGAATTTATTCCGTGCCGATCACTGATAGTGTGGGGATGTATATGACGCCATGATTATGTAGTTGTGTGAACTTGAATGCAAGTCAAGTTTATATATACATGACATGAATGAAACTGGAGTACTCAGAGACTCAGGCATCTAGACTAGAAATTTGGCATCTCTATTTACATTACCAGCACATAATTCAAAACTGTTTTGTGTGAGTTTGAGACTGTATGCATTTGTGTACATAATTTGTATTCATCAGTGTTGAAATTGATTCAAGTAAAAACGGTGAAGAAGCATCGTGTGTGTGTACGTTTATTCATTTAATATAATCATTTACAGTAGTATAACAATGTTGAACTCCATCATATCGCCAGGATGATAATCCTCCGGTCTATAATGAACGTGTTTTTCACAGCAGATGCAGAAGTGAAGTCCCGTCTCTTCACCTGCCCAAAACAAACCCAGGCACAGAAGATAGCAGCATAGTTTTTCTTGTTAGTAAACCTCTGGACATGTCCTGGACATGTCCTGACAGGCTGGAGTTTGTGCAACCTCCACAAACACAATAATTTACCATGACGATGATAAATAGAATACAAAAACTACCGAAAACACACTGATTCATGACCGCTGTTACTGAATACCAACCTGCGCTGCACTGAGTCAACACAGAGCTCGGCGAACGACTCCCTTTAGTGACGTAAAATGACGCGACACTGAAAAAAAAGCGTTTTTTACAGAGACCGTCACTTTATCTACTGTCCTGCAAAACATTTTTAAACCCTGCAGTACCTTTTTATATGGTATTTTTTTACAAGGTTATATATTCATCTCGAAAAAATTTTTTAACCTGCAATATGCACTTTATATATAGAGCTGTGCGATATAATATAGTTTACAGCTTGTGATGATACAATCTAAGAGCAGAGATTTGCTGTAGAGTATAGAAATATTTGGTTATTTTGTATATCCGTCCAGTAACATATGAGAGGTAAGATGGCATATATTAATACTGACATATATTAATGTCAGTAAGGTGTATAGTGATATCAAATGATAAACTTGTCAGTCATCCATGTTCACAGCTTTTATCTGTGTGTGCATCTGTCCTGAACATCTCTCTTCACACCACAGACTGAGGGCCCGTTAGAATCGAGACAGAGACATAATAAAAGACCTTCAGATGTTTTCTGATTTGTAAAGAATGTCTACAGCACGTTGAGCCCAAAGCTGCTAGCAAATGAAAGCATATGAACATTGGATTTCTTTTTCCCTGGTATCAGTACTAAATATAGCTTTGTGTTTTTACAAGGTTCAGTGCTAACCCATCAAATGCTTTGAAGATGGAGAGAGTGGCAAGACAAGAGAGTGCAGTGGATTCACTGCTAGTTTTGGTTCACATTTAGTCCAGCCATTTAATATGGACAACACATGTGCTACTTTCTTCTTCTGTCTTTCTGTCTCCACCTCTCTATGACTATTTTTCTCACTTCTTAGCACTCTCTTTGTCTGTCTCCTTCATTACTTTCATTAGTTTCTTCATATCTGCCCCTTTCTTTCAAGTCTACCTTCATTTATCATTATTAGTCCTACTATATGTGTTTCTCTCTTTCATCTGAGGTTCACCTGTCCTCACATCCATGAAATTTCGATCAAATTGGAAGGGGTGGTTTATCTGATTCATCAGCAAAAAATTACCATGTAAACGCTTGAATCCGACTATTTTCTCAATCGTATCCAGAAGTCTCTGGGGCACATGCACAGTGCAATGTTGACACGCATTAAGCAGTGCACAAGTTCACGTTCATGTCTTTAGTTGTAAAACCGTTGCTGATTTATGAATGTGCATGACAACAGGGCAACAGTAATGATGAGCTCTGTTGATGTCACATCCACAGTTGTCTGCGCAAGTGTGATTGATATGACGTCACACAAAGAGATTGTGCGCAAACGTTTTAATTGGAATGTATATAAAACACATATAAACGGATATTTGAATCAGATTACAATGTTTAGAGTACATGTAAACAGATCTGCAATCGGATTCAGTTCATTCGGATTGGCAAAAATTGGTGCATGTAAACATAGCCAGTAAGTCCCATGTTAAAATGCCTTTACAGCAGAAAAAAACAAAAAAAACACAGCCTGGATCAAATTGTGGTTTTGGTCCATACAGCTAATTTTGCCCTTCATGACAACTCTGAGGGGGTGAATTTTTTTTTTTTTATAACTCATCTGTTTAAATTATATTAAGTCTTAAAGTTATGCATAATTAAGGGCGTGGTCACTTTGACAGGTTTGCCGCTGCTGTCTGTGAGCCCTCACGTTACCTCATCTAATTCCAGCCACTGAATTTGGCATCTCTGCCATGTTTGTGCTTTTTTCAGGATTATTTTATACAATTATCAAACAATATGTGCGGTTATATGGTTGAGACAGATGTGCGTCTGTGTACATGTGCACACATGCGGAAGATAAACAGAACACATGTTGTTGGATCGTCTTGGCATTGGCTAAAAGTTTTGTTTGTGAGATTTACTATGACAATGGCTGGAGAATATGCCTCTCAAGACTCCACAAATTCTGACAGCACTGCTTGGATATTATAACTAAAACTGCTGCACTATTTAAAAAAATTATACTTTGGATGCAGGCTCATTTGTTTGTGAGAGTCTAATGTATATGATCATATACAGTTTTACAACATAAACGCTGCTGAGGTTGCATAATTTCTTGAAGAACGGTGATGGAGAGCAGATCATTCAGAAGAAATATGACACAAACAATTGACAATATATCAATATTTTGTGGATTTAACACTTTTGTGAACAAAAAGTGCTGTTGTCTGTTTTTCAATGGATGCTCATAGACATTTTACCCAAGTGCAACAGATTGGATTGATCTTGCAATTGCTATTTCATTACAAAGGTATGGAGTCCTGTTTTGATTTTGCATGTTATCATTTGCACACCCGACACAAATTAAAATGACTGGTGCTGGAGCATCTATATCATAAAAAAGACACCATAGATAGTAAACCTTAGAACTTTCAAATTATATAACTTGTTATCTTTATTTATATTTTAGATAGTGTCTAAACTCGATAGATAGCTTCTTTAGCCTGCTAACATAATCACGTCACACTAGGCAGGAGTGGTTTCAGCAACCAGGCACCTCAGTTCCAACCACGCCCCGCCTCTTTGCCCATTTTCAGTTATCCGGGCGTGACGTGCGGTGACGCGCTGATAAGATGGCAGTGGCCTCATTTTTGCTTCAGAAATCTACGGGTGACGTCATGGACACTACGTCCATATTTTTTTACAGTCTATGAGCAGAACCAAGAAATTTATACAGGTTTGGAACAACTTGAGGGTGAGTAAATGATGATAGAATTTTCATTTTTGGGTGAACTATCCCTTTAAGTGTCCGAAAACATTGCATTCAGTTATGAAAAAGAAACAGAAGTGTTTGTTCAATTTCCAGGAGATTGGACTTGAGTGTCTCATTTCAAAGGTCTGTTGCACGAGCAGCATTACAGCAGCTTACATGCCTCTTTGGGACCTACTGCATTGAGCACAAGGCCAGCCATGGAGAGAAAAGCCTCTCTTTGTCTGCATTCATAAGAGCTTCTCCATAAAAAAAAAAGGAGGAGAAAAACAAGGCATCACATTAAAAACACACGTGGAAGTGGAGTTTCTGGTGTTTTCTCTAGGGGAAAGCTGATCTTAGATCTGTGGTTTTGACCTAAACAAACAGTAATCACTAAAGAAGCCATAATTTGTTGATTAAAGATGATTAATAGTGTAGTATTTTTACTGGATCTCCTGCTTTATTTATCTGTCACTCACCCTTCTGTTATTTCATTCCAGCGATAAAGGACATGCCGTGAATGATATTAAAACCACAGTCATCTCCGCAAGATGTATCAGGAGCTTGGCCCAACAATTGCCACATGTTTAGTTTGTTGTACTCACTGCGTAGGCAACTTCTAAGGAACAACCAGCCTAAAACACTGTGTGTGTATATAGCAACTGTCAAAACAGAATTTTTTTTAAGGCCAATCCGTTATCATCTCCAACATTTCAGAGCTTGTTTTCTTTTAATTGCTAACTTAGGTCATTGTCTATGGTTTCAGGCCGCAGCACAGCAGTAGTCTGTATCAAAGGATCTTTCCCCACCCCTGTTTATAGTCACAATACCAGACACTTATACACAACATGTGCTCAACAAAATAAGACTTGAAGGGATGATGATTTTGGGGTGTGGGTGAAATGGGTCGAAAAAAGGGGTTCATGGAGAAATTAAGCCATTGATACAAAAAATACAAGAATTATTTGATGCAAATAGCAGTAGGAGTGCACAACAGCCTTTATACAGATACATATACAGACAAATACCATGGGCATCTTCTGTTTAATGTCAGTCGGAGTTCTGTTGTACATGCTTCAGATGAATGAAATGTATTAAAGAGCAACTGTTTCTAATCATCTGTCCATCTGTCTGCGGGTTATGATTGAGCACCTTAATTGCTGCACATGTGTTTTTGTGTGTGAACAGGGGGCTAATCAGACAGCCACAGTGATTGTTTTGTGCTCTTTGAGAGACTTTAACCTGGTCCAGGAGATGTGTCAGCTGGCTATCAGAGATGTGGGGGGGCTGGAGGTTCTCATCAACCTGCTTGACACAGATGAGATCAGATGTAAAGTAAGTGCATCCAGATTCAGTTAATTAGGTCAGAAGTCACCATTTGACTCTGAGAAATGTTTATTTATCTGTTTTATTTCATTTAAATTTTTACATATGTACACTACCGTTCAAAAGTTTGGGGATGGTTCATTATTCAAAAAAATCAAAAATATAGTAAACAGTAGTATTGTGAAATATTACTACAATTTAAAAAAACTTTTTTTAAAAATGTAATTCATTCCTGTGATGGCAAAGCTGAATTTTTAGCAGCCTCGCATGATTGTTTAGAAATTTATTGATTGGACAACATTTCTTATTATCAATGTTGAAACAGTATATAACGGTATTGCCTAATATTTCTGTGGAATTATTTTTTTTTTTCAGGATTCTTTGATGAATGGAAAGTTCAAAAGAACAGCATTTATTTGAAATATGAATCTTTTTTAGTGTTATTAATGTCTTTACTGCTTTACTTTCCTCTTTTTTTTAAACATACAAATCCCAATGTTTTTAACGATAGTGTATTTAAATACTATTTTTCTTTTACTTTTATATTAAGACATTAATATTAGTATGACAATAATTATGGCGCTTTTCCACTGCGTGATACTACTTGGCTCAGCTTGGTACGGCACAGCTCGGCTCACTTTACTTTCGGTTTGCTTTTCCACTGCTGTTTAGTACCGCTTCAAAGTGGGTAGGATTATAGACTGATTGTTATAGTTGCGCCACCTCTACTCCTCGTCTACCAACAAGTCTGCACCTCGTCTACTGACCACGATACAGCCATTTTTTTTTTTAAGTTGCATGTGACGGTTGTTTAAAGCAAGTCGTTTTGCGAACAAATGATGCTGTGGTGGCTGTTACTGACTATTTAAATCAAGCGGGTTTAGTGTCTCGTGTTTCAAATCCAATGACACTGGTAGTGACAATTCTCTCTGACCAATCAGTGATCTGCAGTGTTTACATGTCACATTTAGTATTGGTATGGCATGGTTGGAACCTCCACGGAGGTGGTACTATTTAAGTGAGCTGTACCGTTCAATGCCAAGCCGTCCCATGCAGTGGAAAAGCACCAAAAAGTGAGCCATACTAAACCGTACCATGCAGTGGAAAAGCACTATTGGTTGCTGTACACTGCCATTTCCTAATATAAACACATGATAATACAATATACTGAGACACTGTGGCTGATTTCTACATTTATATTGTGTCGAAATTACCAAAATATTGATTTGTTCATTGAAACACGCATCAGGGTAACACTAACTATTATAAAAAAGCATATCAAACATAAATGTATTAAAGCCACTGCCATTTTTGTTCTCTTGAGTGTAAAAAAGAAGTTGAAGCTTTCATAAAACTCCAGCAAGTTGTAAACTCAACAATTTCAATCATTTCTACATGATGTAGCATTAGGTATATGAAGCAGTTATTCTTATAATGGATACTTTACTCTGCCTTGTTGTTAGATCGGTTCTTTGAAGATCTTGAAGGAGATCAGTTGTAACTCCCAGATTCGGCGGACCATCGCTGATTTGGGCGGTTTGCAGACTATGGTATCTATCTTGGACTCACCTGACAAAGAGCTGAAGTGCCTTGCTGCAGAGACCATCGCCAACGTGGCTAAGTTCAGACGGGCCCGCAGGACAGTCCGACAGCATGGTGGCATCAAGAGACTGGTGAGAAACATGAAGTCTTCTGCGTTTGTCAAAACAGGTTGGCCTTGATTAAAAACTTGCAGAAGGAAAAGAGAGAAAAGGATGGAGAATGTTGAGGGACAAGCAATTGAACATACATATACCAGCCTCTATTTCTCCTCTCTCTCTCTCTTTAAGTCTGTTTCTCCCAATCATTTTCTATGCCAGCATCAAAGGGAGCACATTGCAGGTAAAAACAGATTGAATGTCGTTCTCCCCCTCATCCTGGCATGTGTGTTTATTGACAGAGTGACGCTCGGTATGATTAGGGCTCGCGTGTTACTCTGCTCTGTATATTTACTCGGGGCCAGACTCGGACGTTCTCAATGTAGCTATCATAGATTAGTTACATTTAAAGTCCCAGACCACCTCTGAACAGCACTCGCATGTAATGCTGTGTTAAAGTGGCCTTTCTGACTTGACAGCAGGGAAACATGAAATTTACTCTTTGAAGGATGTGGTCATTTGTAGATTTTGGTGTGACATAGTCTGAATTTTCAAGCCCTCTTAAGTAACAGCCAATCTTTGGCTGATGATGAATGTTTAGATGAATGTTGGCAGCTTCAGGGCAGGATATTGTATTCCACATCCTGCATTGAAGATGTCATAAAATACACCATGACCCCACTAATAACATTCATACTCGTTTTCTATGACACGACTCTTCTGCCTTAATGCAGAGTGAAATGAAACCGTATAAATGATCACAAGGAATAGAAATGTAATGTTATCATGATATCATGTGAAGCAAAGTGACAAATCTATTACATTATTACAAAGTTCAAGCACAGGAAAGTGTTTTATGATGAGGCAAGAAGCTGAAGTTGTTTCTGGCAGGTGGAGTTGCTGGACTGTGTTCCTGATGGTGTGTCTCTGAGTAAGGAGCAGGAGAGGGACGTGGAGGTGGCGCGCTGTGGGGCGCTGGCTCTCTGGAGCTGCAGCAAGAGCACCTGGAACAAGGAAGCCATCCGCCGGGCTGGGGGAATCCCTCTGCTCGCTCGGCTGCTCAAATCACCACAGAAGAACATGCTCATCCCTGTGGTGGGAACATTGCAGGAGTGCGCTTCTGAGGTTTGCTCAAACTGTCAAAATTAGTAATTTTAGAATATGAGTTTTGAATACCCTATTGCAAAAATCCATGCTGGATTCACGAAAATCTTCTCAGGAAAGAAGTTAAGAAAATTATAGGAAGTTCGTAAGAATGTTCCTAAGTGCAAAATTCTTTATAGAAAATATATTTTCTTAAGAACAGTCTTATAATAAGAGTGGACGGGAACTCGAACGATAAGAGTCAAAAACGCTTCCATAGACAAGTCCAAATTAAACGCTGCGGCTCGTGACGACACATTGATGTTTAAGACACGAAACGATCGGTTTGTGTGAGAAACCAAACAGTATTTATATAATTTTTTACCTCTAAAACACCACTATGTCCAACTGCCCTGCGCATCCGGTTAGTGAGGACAGAAAACGCGTTCTGATGACGGAAGTTATGTCTCACGCATATACTTCAATGAGTGCTAGACATCACTGCCACTGTCAGAGCGCGATCAGACCTTACGAATCGAGTGCAGAATGTAGTTGGACATAGTGGTGTATTAGAGGTAAAAAATTATATAAATACTGTTTCTCACACAAACCGATCGTTTTGTGTCTTAAGACATCAATGTGTCGTCACCAGTCGCAGGGTTTAATTTGGACTTGTCTATGGAAGCGTTTTAGACTCTTATCGTTCGAGTTCCCGTCCACTCTTATTATAAGACCGACAGACGGCAGCGGTTGGAGTTAAAAATCAGCATTTGTGTTCAACTGAGGAAACAAAGTCAACTACATCTTGGATGCGCTGGGGGTAAGCAGATAAACATCAAATTTTTGGGTGAACTATCCCTTTAAGAACAATCCTAAGAAAGGTTTTTGGGAATTAAAAACATTCTTATATAATTTAGAAAAATTATTTTATTCTTAAAATATGTACTTTTTAAAGTATTTATGTTTCACTAACTGTTTCATTAAAAAAGTTACTTTTTAAAAAAAGTACACTACTATTCAAAAGTCATTTTGAAAGAAATTTATACTTTTTTCTTGGATTTTAATGAAAAATGCATTAAATCGATCAAAAGAGACAGTAAAGACATTTATAATATTACAAAAATAATTCTAAGGCAGATAAATGCTGCTATTAAAATGTCATGGTTTCCACAAAAATATTAAGCAGCACAACGGTTTTCAACATTGATAATAAGAAATTATTAATAATAAAATGGAATAATAAGAAACGAGCATCAAATCAGCATATTAGATTGATTTCTGAAAGCTTATGTGACACAGAAGACTGAAAATTCACCTTTGCCATCACAGGAATAAATTACATTTTAAAATGTATTAAAATAGAAAACAGTTATTTTAAATTCTAATAATATTTCACAATATTACTGTTTTTACTGTATTTTTGGTCAAATAAATGCAGCCCTGATGTGGTTAAAAAGTCTTACAGACCCTAAACCTTTAAACAGTGGTGTAATTTTAATTTCAAATGTATTTTTATAATAATTATTTATATGCCATGGAAATGTAAATACTACTAAATACAATAAAGAATATTTACAAAGTATTGTGAAACATAATGCAAGCTACAAATGCAACATGTAAAGCCACTCTATAAAAGGACACTTAGTGCAAAGTATGGCTGAAAATAGCATGCTGTTCATGAAACCTTACTTTTGACTGGCAGATTGTTTCTATTAAAGGACCAGTTTGAAGATGTGAATGACTGTATGATGCCAGACGCAAGAAACCCTAGGATGAAATAAGCGCTATGTTGCTGTACGCAGTGTTGTTTGGCAAGGCAGAGTGGTTTTTACAGTAGGTGTTCAGCGTAGAAAGTCATTCTGCATGTTTGTGTTGGCAGAAGAGCTACAGAATTGCTATACAGACTGAGGGCATGATTGAGGATCTGGTGAAGAACCTCAGCTGTGACAACCAGGAGCTCCAAATGCACTGTGCCAGCGCTATCTTTAAGGTATGGCCGTACACTCTCAACTACACTTTTCTTTGGCAATGTATAAAAGGGGTGAGGTTGAGGTAAAAATGAAATGGCATACTAATTTAGTCCTGGCTTTGAGTGTCACAACACAATGTACATCTCAATACTGCTTAAATCTTTCTATGTGTGTCTGGCTTCATTCCTGTTTTAGTGTGCAGAAGATAAACATACCCGTGATCTGGTGCGGCAGTACGGCGGACTGAAGCCACTGGTCGTGTTGCTCAACCAAGCTGAAAACAAGCAGTTACTAGCCGCCACAACTGGAGCCATCTGGAAATGTTCCATCAGCATGGAAAATGTTGCTAAGTATGTGCATCATGTAACTACAGAGCTTCAGCAAAAACATTTCTTTAATTTTTCAGAAAAATTGTGACAGTTTTCCTCTGAAAACAGCACATGCTAGTCGATGAGTTGAATCAACTCCACAGCAACTACATACATTTATCCACTAACCATTCAGAAACGTCCTGTTTCATTCTAAAAGTTCTAACTTCCTCCTGAGTCTCTCCATCAGTGTCTCACTCCGGTTTGGACAATGTAAGGCTGAACACAGTTACTGACAGTCGTCATTTTGGCTGCGTGAGATTCTCCAGCTTTGTTGTTGTTGGGCTGCCAAAGCGTGAGCTGTTAAAGTTCCACCCTCTTTTGGAAAGGGGGCAGAGGAGCAGCAGCTCATTTGCCTTTAAAGGGACATACACAAAAATGGCGTGTTTTTGCTCACACCCAAATAGGGGCAAATTTGAAAAGCTATAATAAATGATCTGTGGGGTATTTTGAGCTGAAACTTCACAGACACATTCTGGGGACATCAGAAACGTATATTACATCTTGTGAAAGGTGCATTATAGATCCCCTTTAATAAGTTTATCACAGATAAGAATACATTTTTTGTTTAGCATTTCTTATTAGTTTCTCATGAGTTTTATCTTGCAGATAGCAGATTTAAAAGAAAGGTTGTTTTGAAAAAAAAAAAAATGACCAAGATTTTGTTCATTTTAAAATAATATTCCATTCCTAAAAATCAAAATGTCATCGCGTGGTCAACTAGACCTCCTGATCTCAATGTGGCATATGAATCTTTAGACTATGAGGAGTCAAGTCAATGTGAAATGCGTAATTGGCTCCAGATTTGGCCAAATCGTGTACCACAAAGGGGTCTGGTAGGGAGAAGGACTGAGGATGTGCAATCAAATACAGCCTTCATTTTTAAGAGATGTCTCATTTGTTCACTTCTAACACTCAGATTTTCCATTGCTCAGAGCTGTCAACCATTGTCCATCTGAGTCTGCGCTGAGTGCAGCTACAGAAGTGATTATTTGAAGAGAGAGCAAAAGTTTTTATAAACTCTGTCAATGAGCTCTGATCTTTTATGATGACTTTTTGCTGAAGGAATGCAAATTGTTCTTTCACCCATACCGCTAACAAAAGATGAAGTAAAGTGTTGATTTTATAGACGTCCGTGATGTGTTAGTCGAGGCCGTTGCTCCATTAGTGCAGCAAGTGGGCTATGGGAGATGTGGAATGCGTCTCTGAAACAGTCGTGCTGTAATAATCAGGAGTGTAAGCTGAAAGACTCTTAAATCGTTTGTCATGTAAAGCATGCTGGCCTTATTCCAACGTCACTTAGCTCAGCGAAGATGATGACCGTCCTGGAGGCTTTCCTGGTGTAATTTTTCTGGCGGCTGATGTCTTTTAAGCCAGTCATTTTCCCCTATAAATACGAAAAACCTTGGAATCTTCATCTGGCTTGCCCGTTCTGTCACACAAGCACTCTCATATAAAAGTGATTTACACATATTACTTTGCTTCGCAGTATGCGTTTTGGGGACTCAAAAATGCATTATTTAATTCCACCATTACCTTTCTATAAATTATCAGGTGTTATTTTCACAAGTTTGAGGCCAAGGAGCTGATGAATTTACATTTTTAGTTTATGATAAGAGCTTTTTTTTATATTATGGGATTGTTATAGACTAGGATCTGTAGAAGGATCTACTGTCTGGCCCCACACCAGTCGCAAATAGAATAGTATTGAAAGAGGAATTCAGAGGGAGGCTTGTGTCTGAAATGGCCCAGTAGCAGTAAGGCCACTCTCTCTCCACCTCATAAGTCAAAACTGACAAAAGCTCATCCTGCGTTTACATCAGGCTTAGTTTGCTGAAACTAGAGGCAGGTGCCCCATGCCATATTCAATTCCTTTAATGTCCCATTAGCCAAATAAGTGTCCTCCATGAAAAGTAATGCTCCGTGAAAACATTTAGTTGTTAAGATTAGGGCCATGGTACTACCTCTGAAGAAGCCTCAATGAAACTTGTGCTAAAAAGAGAGATTAAACAAGCCAGTAAACAAAGTTTGTTTGCACTAATGATGTATAAAGGCCCGTTAACGCAGCAAAAATGATAACTATAGCCATAAAAATGATAAAAATCGTTCTAGAGAAAGAAAAGAAACAATATTGTTGGAATCACTTTCAGTGTTTTTCCCCCCAGGTGATGAACAATAAAAACAATGACAGCCAATCAGAACCCATCTGACATTAATATATTTATCATTATAGTATCATTGTAGTTATTGTTCTTGGGTCTTAATACTTATGATTCTTTCAAAAATTAGTCTTTTTTTCCCCACAAAACAAAATATCTTCCTCTTTTATTTTTCATCTTTTTTATCCTATTTTTATCATAACTTTTTTCATTATATTTTATGCAGAATCTGTTCCTTTGTATCATTATGTTAGTTATCATATCAACTCTTTATCTTTATCCCGAACATAATAAATATTCATTTTGTGCTGGATGTGCCAAACTAAATAGTTACACAACTCCTTTTCGACAGCTATTTTCATATTATAGCATTGGTATTATTTTGTCTTAAAAAGCGGCGGGGACCTTGAGTGGCGCTGCGCACATACTTGTGCTGTTTATTGTTTATAAATCCCAATATGTGTGACAAGGTATAAGTATCAGGTCTGTCTGGTCAGCACAAATATATGTGTTTTATGTTTGAATTCAGTTATGAAGAACGATGGATTGGAGGTGCTTTTTCTTTGCCCTGTAAACCTTTCTGTGGTGAGGACAAAATCAACTTTGGCTAAAAGTGGTGGGGACATGAAACCACCCGTCCCACCCGCAAATTACACCTATTTATTATAGTCTGTATTGTGCTGTGTTCACTTGCACAGGTGGCTGGTTGAACGTTTTAGATGTCAGCTGTATAGAAAATCACTGTGTTTCTGGCAGAATATTTAATGCACACTTGGACATGAAGAAAGAACTGGTTTTATTGCTATGTGTTTTTTTTGTTTTTTTTTGTACAACATCAAGGTCAAACACAACATTTGGAATAAAACAACCAACCATTTATGAAAATTAAATCTGTCGAAGTAGGGGAGCTCCAGGTCAGTGAGCATTTACCAGGGAATGTTTTCTCGATCCATCTGGTCTTGGTGTAAGTGCAATGTGCCATTTCAGAAACAATCCCAGCCTGGCATTTTAAGGCAAAAATCATTTTAGAATGTATTTTACAGTGGTCATAATTTTGAGGTGCTTTTCGTCCTTATTTTTCTCCATTGAAAGCACACAAGCTGAGAGTCCTGGTGTTGCCAGCAGCCGACAGCATGTCTTTGTGTGGCTGATGAGAGGGCTGGCCATGCGAGTCCAGCAGAGAGAGGGGTTCAGGGCTGGGTTGAAGGGGCTTTTAGAAGGTGGCCGTGCCTGAACAGTATGTGAGACCTCCACAAATATGCTGGGAAAAGGCACATGTTAACCATTTAGCTGATTAATGATGCATAAAATTAAAATGGTTATATTATAACAAGAAAAATTTTAGAATGATTATAATCATAACCTTAATATAATTATACACAAAGGGGGATATTCACTGGAGTTTTTACTCATATAGAGTTTTTATTGCAAGATCACAGTAATCTATTATTTTTCTGCTAAGAATGCACTAAATGCTTAATTATGCATTTATTTCTAGTGATGAATATTCATCTGAAATTGCAAAAAAAAAAAAAACAACAACATTTGTTCGACTGAAATATCGAGAGGCGGCTCATTGCTGAAGAACTTCACTACGATAATACAACATGATACTCTAAACGGCATACCATATTCAAATATCCAAATTTAATTTTGGTTTCAATTTTTGGCTAAATGAAAACTTTAATTTTGGTTTTGGTGTTTCATTAAAAAAATTCATTTTGGTGCATCGCCACTAATTTCCTAATGAGAAAAACCTTGTTTGAAAGGGATTAGAACTGATAACAATACAAAGTTGCATTTAAAACTATATCTAAACACAGTTTATCTCCATAAATTTAAATTAGAAAAGAATAAATGCTTGTCTGAGAAAATGGGAGATGGCAACAGTTGCTAATGCTGGAATGTTTTTAAGGTGGGGCTTAGCAAAGGGTCAATTGTTTTGAGTTTTACTCTTCACCTACAGATCTAAACATTTTCTGTCTAGTCTTTCCTTAGCAACCCACATAAAATATCCTTTCTTACAACTATAACAATGTGCTTCACAAAGAAAATTCTAAACTATTAATCAAAGAGTCAATGGGAGCATTTGGGATGCCATTAGGAGCTCTAAAACAGTGCATGCTCACTCTTTAACCTTCGTTTTGCGGTAGCGACTGATCTGTGCTGTTTCATGTTGTTTCTCTTGGCATGGTTATTTGGCAGGTCGGTGTTGGCTTTACAAAAATAGACAACACCCACAGTCCATTTATCAGAGGTAACATGTAATTACTCCACAACTTTAATGTAGCATACTGATAACATTTCTCTGATGGCATCTCTGTTTTACATGCTATGTTTTTCACATAGACTTGGCCTTATTTTTTTTTTTTTATTTTTTTTTCTTTTTTTTTAATAAAGGCTGAGCTAATTTTGGCCGCTGTTCTTTAAATTTACTCTCGAGAAAATGTTGGTTGACTTTGACCAGAGCCAAGTGACCTTGGACACTCTTTCTAATGGCCATCAGGGCTGCTTAGCCAGAAACCGTAACTGTGAATAAAAACAGCCATATAGCTTAACCGTACATCAGAGATTAGTTGAGGCTCCCTGTAACCACATTATATGCCTTTTAAATGTTTACTGTAGTTTACCACTACTTGGCAAACAAGGCCAAAATCGCACCAAAAGCTCATGTTGTCTTGCTCCAAACCAGAAAATGTGGTCGTTGAGCATAAATGCATATTGCGAGCAGCGTGGGAAATGTTGTGGCAATATAACATCACCGGATTTATTCTTCTCCCAGATATCCACAGCCCTTACAAATACTTCCTGTTGCTATTTATGGTTTTGAGTCTTCGTGTTTTTACAGTCCATTGCATGATGGAAAAAAAATGTTTCATCTAATTATAAACAAACTATTTCATGTTTTTGTGTCCAATGAAGAAAGGTCCTTGAGAGCAATATATAGACACAACTTGTTCTTTTTCATGGACTTGGATTTAGCATTATCAGATACTACATTTTAAACCCAACAATTGAAACACACAGGGGTAAAACTCACTATTCATTACTAAACTTTATTCAACAGCTGCAAATGTAAGATTTGAGATTACAAGCAAGTGTGTTCACAAAAGAAAAGTTTGAAAGAAAAAAATGAGCGCACCCAAAATGGTCATTTTGTGGAAGCAACACGAAAAGGTATTTTTCTTGCAAATAACCAATAGATGCCTTGGTTATATTGAGTCCTTGTATTTGTTTTTTGATTGGAAACACTCTGGAAATTATGTATGCACCATTTTCTTGGGCTTGGGCTCTTGCATACAAGTAATTGTTTCTTGCTCACTCTCTCTTTCTCTTTCTTTCTCCCAGGTTTCAGGAGTATAAGGCACTGGAGATTCTGGTACGTCTGCTCACAGACCAACCTGAAGAGGTACTTGTTAATGTAGTGGGGGCTCTGGGAGAATGTGCCCAAAAATCGGAGAACCTTGCCATCATCCGCAAGAGCGGTGGTATCAAGCCTTTGGTCAACCTACTCACTGGTACCAACCAGGCCCTTCTAGTCAACGTCACAAGGGCCGTGGGAGCCTGTGCTACTGACCCTGAGAACATGGCGTAAGTCCTTCCTTTGATTTGTAAATTTACAGCACTCTTAAACATGTCCTTTGCAAGTCAAATAAGAACGCTCGGTACTGTATAATTATGACAGATTTTCAGACAGTTTTCACAGATTTTCTATTACCTAATTAACCTGGATCCAAAACAGTTGTCCTGAAACAATCCAACAGCTGACAATGCTCACAGTCTCCAACCTTGGCCCTGTAATCCCTCTCACTGTTGCCATTGGCTTGGTTAAGAATGACAAGGCATTGTTCTTGTTCTCTGTAAAAGATTTCATGTTCACCGCTTCTGCAGCAGATCCAACAGGCCCAGGGTTGCGCAGTTTGAACAGGCTCCATGCTCCACACATGCAGGGCGAGAGCCCTTAGCCCTGGTGCCGTAATTACAGGGCCCAAAGCTCTGTGTTTACTCTACCTGCTGTGAGACTCATAGCTGTGGCCGGGGTGGAGGCCTTTTATTGTCTCAATGCGGTCAGTTTGTATAAGCTGAAAAGCACTTCTGACAACGGCCATTTGGACTTGCTAAACAGAAACAGGCAGGAGAGCATAAGCACAGATGAGTATACAGAATGTCATTTTCAACTTTTCACTCTGTGCACTTGACTAGACTGTATTGAGTGACATGCAATAAAAAGACTGTGTACTGTGAAATAATAGCAAGAAAATTCTTTCTGTTGAGTTTCTCTCTCAGGCTGCATCCAACAAAAACAAACATACAATGCAACAAATGTATTCCAGTTGGCTAACAAATAAGGGTTATGAAGCAGCTCTTTTTTGTGAATGAAAAACAATCCGTGTATGAATAGTACAGTATGTATAGTTTATTTCCTGAAAAAAATGACTAATTGACTAATTGTATAATTTACTTGTAGAATTCCTTGCATATATAAGCAAACATTATAAATTAAACGCACCCAAAGGAATCTTAATTCAATTGGAATTGAATCAGTATCTAATAAAATCCAATTTATTCAAATCGATCAAACTCGAAAACGAATTGAAAGCTTGTGAATGGTATTCAAATCAGGAAATCTGTATCAGTACTCAGCCCTAGAGGTGGCATATAGTTAACAAACAGAAAAAACAAGTATTATTGTCTTAAATATGTGCAAAGCACAAAACTGCAGTGTAATTCACACATTCACAGAGATTTGAGTATTGGTCTTTTTGTATATTTAGCACATCTGACTCTCATTGCTTTTACAAGACTGTTATAGACTGCAGTCCCCTTCTTAATTAAGGCTGGACACAAATGAAGAGCGTTTTGTTCCCCTTCTCTTCGGCACCCAAACTCACACAGCCTTTGTCTGAAAGATTAATACGTTTATGGATGTGAGCAACCACAGTGGTGTAGTAAAAGCCCACAAAGCCTGTTTTTGAAGAAATAAGGTCATTCATTTCATTTAACTATTTGAGTGACCAAGAACTTCAGTGCTGAAGATCTGTGCTCTTGAAGAACATGTTTTCTCATGGCATCTATATTTAAGATTCGTCTTTTTGTTTTAATTTCCTTGTAGTTGTAAAGAGAGTCTTTTTTGGATGTGTTTTCATTCCTTTGTGTTCCATGTTGATGGTTTATTTTGAGAATTAAGCAGAGTAGTCTGCAAAGCAATTAGTATAGCTTGTATTTGATAATTGTTTTCTTTTGTAGAACAGCATGTTCAGGCCTGTTTCTCAAATCAAGACCAGTACAATGTATGCCCTCCACATGGTATAAAATTATCTGAAAATCTCAAAATTATTGGTCAGTTTGAAAACACACTAATTGCCTTTTCAAAATCATTTATTGAAATGTTTGATCTTTATTCATCAAATTCATTCCAAATCAATATTCCATTGTTGGATTTGGTGCACAGATCCCAAACTATGAACTTCCACTGCTTCACCAGCCTACGGACTGATTTCTAAGTACATCCTACTGCTGTAGTGTTGAGTGCATCTTACCTGTTCAAGTGCAGGATTATGTCCTACTCTTGAAGGATTTAGTGGCCTCTCAGGATTGTGTGGGCCTCTCCCTGTTATCATGCTTCTCAAACTGATTTATTATGAGGATGGGGTACGCTTTGTGTTGAGATGGTTCTGACCAGTGCTTGGCCCAACCTCCGTTCACTAGCACCTCCCTTTGCAGCGTGGTTTAGCAATTATGACAGCATTGAATGTCGGCCTTGTCGCTGGATGCACACATGGGAAACAGGTTACATGTTATTTATACCTGACAAACGGACCGCACTGAAGAGTCATTTTCCCATGCTTCCCAGAGCCTGACTACATCCTTTAGTAGAATCATATCCGCAGCATGAAATACAGCCTGTTCTTAAGTAAACCTCACTCAGAAGCAGTGAAATATAGAAAGACTTGTCTCTGAGAATGTTTGACTTGGAAAACTGACTTTCTCTGGGGTTTTTTCCTCCTCCGAGTCACCGTCAGGAACAGAGTTAAACGTTGCGTTCTGTGCAAGTGTGTGTGTATGTGTGTGTTTGTCCACAGTTCACTATAAATATCTGCACGGACCTCCTAAAAGAATTGTACAGGTCAGCTTTCGGGCAGGCTGATGTGAACATGTTTGAATGGAGTTGTTGGAAGGTTTGGAAGGTGAGCAGGGGGTACCAGCGTAAGGGACTGAGCAGGTGGGATGTGATGGGAAAGCCATGCTGAGCAGCTTTGTGATCTGCTACTGGAATGTTTTCATCATCACACCAGGAGGGATAGTCTGCTGCAAGAGCCAAACTGAACCCTGGGAAAAACAGACATATGTTGGAGTAAATACATGAGCTTACACTGTACACTGCGTTGTAAACTAGTTTGTTGTATGCTTGGTGTGACATCTCAGTATCCAGAAGTGACAAGTTGTTATTCTTCTCTCTCAGGATCATCGATCAACTTGATGGCGTACGTCTTCTTTGGTCTTTGCTGAAGAACCCCAGTCCAGAAGTTCAGGCCAGTGCTGCCTGGGCCATCTGCCCCTGCATTGAAAATGCAAAGGTACATTTAATTATTCCCAGTTTCAAAACAGGTTAATTTTCCTCTGTTCATACCCGCAGTGTTTCACTTAACATACTGCAGGAGAGAAACCTCATATTGTTGGCTGCCGCCGTTGTTGATACGCTAGTAGCATAGTGTAGTTGTGATGCCAAATGTGAAAAGTAAACATTAGAACACTCTTAGTATCATGCTATACCAGTGGAGGCAATGGGAGAATTAGTACCTGTATGGCCGAAAAAGGTCAGAAACCAGAAGACAGAAAGACTAATAATGACAAAAAACAAGCATAAAAGTCTCTACTACATACACAAGGTGGAAAGAATTGATGACGGAAAAAATCTTGAGTAGCGATGCCCAAGTTGCTCGTTTTTTTTTTTTTTTGTTGGATAGTTAAAGGTACAATATGTAATAATTTTGTCCACTAGAGGTCGCTAGAAGCCTATTCAAAACAAATGCGTAGCTTGATGACGTTTTAGAGCGGAATCATGGGACATGTGGTCTCCACCTCAACGGACGGTGCAAAAGAATATGACTTGGAGTCAAGAAGAAACCATGTTCATGGATGCGATCATTAAAGTTACTGTAGTATGAAGCAGAGCAGGACTGAGTGTTGTGGGAGCTGAACGAGGCCGCTGGAGCGATTGGGCAACACACGCCTCAGGAGCAGCGGAACTTTTATTATGTCACAGTCGCCGGCACTGCTTTTGCTATTCCAGTCATGCTTCTGTTTATCATATTAGATACATTAGAGAGTGTTGAAAATGTTATAACGTTACTCTGTGCGTTCGCTCGGCGGCTGCTGTGAGACACTTGTTGCACACTGCAGTAAACTAGATCGATTTTAGAATATCATATTAAATACTGGATGGCTTGTGTTGATAAATGGCATGCAAAACGTATTGTATGATGGAGAAAATTATGTATTACTGTTCATAAAAAATAAAGCTGAATCTGATTATGCTATGTTAGCTATTTGACAAAATAGTGTTTTTCTCTAAAGCATGGTAAAGCATGGCACTTGAAAAAAATCAAGATAATGTATTTAAACAATAAGACTAAACGTGTTGATCTATATGACAATAATTAGTTTTCTGTCTATAAATATATCAAAACAGTTGTTCCCTTGTCTATTAAAACGTGTAATATATTAAAGCGTCTTTGGTGTTTCCATGGTTTCTACAAAATAAAACCGGAAACTGAGGGTAATGCGGGTATGACGCAATTGACAGCCGACTCCTCCTTGGTTAAAATTGCAGTTTTCTCACAATTTACAAATAGTTGGAAACATTTGGGATATTTTAAGTACTCAAGTGAACAAAATATATAACACTGGCCTAGTGGTTTTTGGATATTTTACTGCAAAAATATTACATATTGCACCTTTAAGAGAATTCATTAGTGTATAGACCACTCTCTAAAACTCGAACTAGAAGCAATGTATTTTGCATAAAACTTAGAGACAACATCGATAGATGGCAGTACAACATTTATTTCCATTGTGGTATCGATACTTCAGGAACACGAAGAACAAGAGATGCTAACAAAGCATCTATATATAGATTAAATCTCATAGCTGGCACAGAAGAAGTCTGCTTTCCTGAGCCTCTTGTGTAACGCATTAACACAAATGCATCATTGTTCTTGTAGATTATCAGCACAGTTACAAATAAAAGAACATTATATAATGTATGTTTATTTTTTGTCTAAACAGTTTTCTGCTTCTCTCTGCAAGATTTTCTTATTTTTTATTCCTCTATGTAGCCCCCTGGCTGTGATGTGCGGCTAAAAACAATGCAGGTTCACTTCATGTATTGCAATGGTTCAATAGCCCTTGTCGTGCACATTTAGAGAGAGAAGGGTTTAGGGCTTTAGAGAGAGTGAGGGTTAGTGGCAAGGACTATGTGAAATTATGTACCCATCCATGCTGGGAACCTGATCAGCCTCACAGCAGCAGTTATTTAGATAAAGCCCCATGTGGATTGAGTTAGCAGCTCCAGGACCAGATTTATGAGAATCATGCTTGAGGAACCACATCTGGGGGCTTCAAAATCCCTACCAGCACTCACAGCTGGTACTTACTATGAATCCTCTAGTGATTATGAGCTACTGTATGATTGTGCTTTGTTTCTTTACTAACAGAGGATGTTCGGCATGTAGCATGTAGTGCTGTCTGCTTTAATGAGGACTGTGCTTAATTATCCCAAAGGATCAAAGTGTGGTTATTTTAGCAATTTTGGCGAAATTTTGCAGCAAAAAAGGTTCATTGTTTATTGTCAGTAGTGTAGTGCACAGCTCAAGCATCACTTTCAAACCAAGCACATTTATGTTGGTCAACACAGTAAATCCATGTGACCAACTTGAGCCCATTGCGAAATCTGTGTCGGGAAACCTTTCACTCTCATACCAAATTACAGTTCCTGTGGGCTCCTACTGAAATGACTGTGTTTTGTCATTGAAAATTGTCAAACGCTGCTTTGAATAATGAATACAGACTACTGCCACATGCTGGTATGGACAGTTATTTCCACGCAAGCAGGTGCAGAATGTACGTGAGAATTGGCCGTTGACTGTAGTATTTACGGTATGTTCAAGCACAACAAGACAACAAGATGTGAGGCAACACCATGATCGGCTTTCGGCAACACCAGATCTTTTTTGTTGCTTTAGATAAAAACATCTGTAAAATGGATACATTTTAAAATGTTATACCTCTCATTCACTTCCCTTAATGCTATAATATTTGTTGAGAGCAGTACCCTCAATTTTATCTGTCGTATTCACACTCTCAGCATCTTGTTCTTCCCTTTTTATCCCTCAGGCCTTTTCCTCTCCCTCTTTCAGCTTGGCTTACATTGGTTTTTGTAGACTGTTTGTGTTTCATCCGTTCTCTCTCTTTCTCCCTCACTCTTCCTCCCTCTCTGCATGTCTTACTTCGTGCTGTGTTTGCTGATGTGGAACTTAGTTGGGGATGTTTTTGTGGGCCCTGGGTTGAAAGGGTTCCTCAGTGACCCTCCGCAGCTGGTGGCTCTGCTATACTTCCTCTTCTGCTCCCGCTTTTCTCTCTCCCTCTCTATTTCCCAGTGTTCATCAGTATTCCTGTACTGCCATTTCCTGTGTGAGACACGCTGCAGATTCCTCCCCTCTCCTCCCTGATCTTTGCCCAGACACACTAAACACAAAGCTCATCCTTTGGCATGACTTTAGAGACTCCCCTCTGATGCTGCTGTCTTCACTGCACTCTGCACACTTGACCTGCGCTGGGTCTCAGCTTCTCTTTCTGAGTCTGCAGGGTGGAAGGCTGCTTTTTACTGTGCTGTGTACAAGGGTTTATTAGGGTTAAGCTGTGTTATGAAATACAGGGTTATAGAGGAACAGATTTTATTGTTCTCAGGAGAACCCCAGAGGGTTGCAGTTACAAGAGGTTTGGGGACTTTAGACTTTGTTCTCTGGGTTAGGAGGATCCAATTCACATGGAGGTGAACTCAAGACATGGTTGTATCTAGAACAGAAGCAGCAACCTGTGGTACTCCATAATCATTCCACTATACAAGAAAGGCTTCCTTATCGAATCTTTGGCTTTATCTGATTCCAAAACCATAATGATATGCTTCTGTACATTAATAAAGATATCACTGTACTATTTTATAATTGTTCTAAACAGCCTGGTGCCATGCTGGCATGCTACATACCCTCTGGTACCACTGAAATGACTGGACTAGAACTAAAAGAGAAGCTAAAGTTGCCATTTCTGTGTGATATGTGCGGGCATGTGTATTTTTAATGTCCACTCTTCTACTGTGGTTGGCCCTGTGCTGCCTGTCATGACTTTGGCATGAGCTTCCATGTGGCTGGAGACCTTTGCGTGCACTCTATCAGGGTGCCATCAAGCTTAAAACCAGCTCTGTTTTACTCAGACACACTCACCTTTCTAGGGTGAGTATATTCTATAGGTAGTGTGGACTGATTAAGTTTGACATGTACAGTGGCCAGTTGCATAAACTTTGCCACTATGTTAAGGCTGTGTCTTAAGAACTAATTTGACCAACTGTCTAGCAATTAGTCAAGATATAATCAGTCTTACTTTTCTAATTCCAAATTAGTCCGATCTATCTTTTCATGTAACTGACTTTAAAAAGTTAGGACCAGTCTTGAAAAAAATGTTATGTCCAACTTTTAAGACTGGTCTTAGCGGTTTATTCAACCTGCCCCAGGTTTCCTGTGTGACAGAATAAGTACAGACTTGCTGAATCTTGCAGTCTGTGCCACATCCCAAAGCATGCTGGAGTGTCTCCTAGTATCATAAGAAAAATGTAGCTATTCTCAATAGTTCAGTGAATGATTTCACATGATAAAGCGCAAAATAGCCTTCTCAGTCAGCAATTTTTTGTGTATAAATACATTTTTTGACAATTTCTTGTTTTTTTTTTTTCTCTGTGTTTCAGGATGCTGGGGAAATGGTGCGTTCCTTTGTGGGTGGTTTGGAGCTCATTGTCAACTTGCTAAAATCACAGAATAAAGATGTGTTGGCCAGTGTGTGCGCAGCCATTGCCAAAATTGCCAAAGATGTGGAGAACCTGGCTGTTATTACAGACCATGGTGTGGTTCCCATGTTGGCCAATCTCACCAACACTGTGAGTGCCGCTCTAGCCATGTTTCACATCACAAATTCACATCTCTGGAATTGTCCTATAAGGCCCTTGAAGTTCATACAGTCATTTCACAATAGGTGTCTTAAAGGCATTTTGATTATTCTAATAAAGCCACTTTTGGAGAACTTGTATAGACACCTTGGGATATTAATGTACTTTTTCTGTTACTGAAAATAAATAGTAAGCATTTGTACAATTTTAAACATATTGAAAATGAGTAACTCTATTTATTTAGGTTTTCTCTTTGTCTCTCTCTTTGCGTGGATGTGCAGGGGGACGATAAGTTACGGCGGTACCTAGCGGAGGCCATCGCCTGCTGCTGTATGTGGGGAAGTAATTGTGTGTCGTTTAGGGAGGCTGGAGCCGTAGCTCCACTGGTACGCTACCTTCGCTCAAATGACCCTTCAGTGCACCAAGCGACAGCCCGGGCTCTGTTTGAGCTGTCTAAAGACCCTAACAACTGCATCACCATGCATGAAAACGGAGTGGTCAAGGTACTAATCATACTTCATGTTAATAATATAACCTGTAACCAAAACCAATAACCTGCTTATACATCTCCTTTTATGCATTGCTAGCTGCTAAATCCTCTTGGTTGAGAGCTCTCTCCATAGCACAAGCAGAGTTGGCACACTGCAGCTTATGACATGTAAAAACATCACTGCTTTGAAATGATGTATTTCAAAATATTTTCAAGCAATGAGGGTAAGAGAACAAGGCATGTTTTCTTATTTTTCGAAGTGGGGCGGGGGTGATGGGTTTTTTTTGGGGGGGGGGGAGGGTTGGCGGAAATGAGAATGTTTTCTAACCGTCATGGGAATTCAGTAGAGCAAACAGCAGTGTGTATACTGAGCTTCGCTCCGCCACCCCCCAGTTATCCCCTGTGCCCTAGCATGCCAGGGCTGCTGAGCATTGAAAGGCTGTTGCGCGGGGAACGGTTGCTCAGCAAGCTGCTGGGAAGAAGGAGCAGAATGTGACTGTGGCATGACTTTGGCCAGTGCAGACTGGTCTGAAGTGACAGAACACTGCTGGGATACTTTTTGAGTGGCAGTTTCTGGAATCCACTCAATATGGCACTCAAATCAAAAGACACACTATGTTAGACAACAATGCCTTACATGGTCTTTAAAACTTTCGGTAATAATTGCTCAATTTACAAGTAACTAAACAGATTTATGCGTTAGGTGTGATGTAGGTTTTATTGTAGTGCTTACAGGGTTATTTAGGGAAAAATGCTCTCCGCTAATGCCAAAAATCAAGCATTTCAAGATGTGGCTGTTAGAGTGACAGGTCTAGACTGCAACAGCTAAACCTAATGCTTCAGTGACACTTTACAATTATTGCATTAACTAACATTAACTAACAATGAGCAATACATTTGTTACACTATTAATCTTTATTATTAGTTAGTGCTTTATCTTTATTATTATTAAAAGTGCCCCTATTATGCTTTTTCAGATATTACCTTTCATGCAGTGTGTAATATAGCTGTTTGTGAATGCAAAAGGTCCGAATAGTTTAGAAGATCAAAGTGAACAACAAAGCTATTGTCTCCCAAAAGAAACAGATTCTGAACTGCCAAAATGAGTCATCAGTAATACCAGTCTTATTTCCGTAACATTCATACAAAACAATGTAACACATTTGCATAATGCCAGCCTATGGTCTTCATTGACCTTTTATTGAGTGCACCTCAATAAATTAGAAATATACACATAGGATTGTTGATGGACATATGCTTGTTAATGCTGTAGAGGAATTACAGTTGCATTATCTCATAATGTCAACAAAAACTTACCACTGAGAAATGTCCTGCTCAAGTTGTCCTTGCGATGGAGGTTCAGGTTGGAGGTCCATTGTTTCATGCGACTTGCACTCAAATTGATATGGTAAAATCAACGCCAACGTTACTGTCTTTACAGTGAATCGCTGTGGATTTAGGAAGCCTCTGGAGCTGAAATTCAGTTATGGTAATTGGTATTTTGTTTCCGAAGTAAGTGGTTGACTAATCGCATCTGACCAATCAGAGCAGAGCAGCTCTTGTAAAGGCAGGGCTTAGAGATACTGAATCTTCGAACAAGTTGTTTTCAGACTCTTTGAGAAATGAGGTGATTTGTTACACTTAAAGTATACTTAAAAGTGTACTTTTATACACTAAAAAGTGGGCCAATTTAGTCCCAGGTAGTATTGAAATAGTACACTTACAAGTATACTACTAGTACATTGATATTAGTATACCTACTACATAAAGTATACTTATATAATGTGTAAATATATAAAGTGTACCTTTAGGGGTACAATAGCTTGTCACTGGTGCAGTAGCCTTAAAGGAACATCTTTTACAGATTACTACTCAAATAAACAACAATGCATCTTTTACAGGTAGATAAGGATGTCCTTCCAGTGACAATTTGCTGTACCTCTAGAGGGGTGTCCTGTCCTGCTCCTGGAGGGCCACTGTTCTGCAGAGTTTAGCTCCAATCCCAATTGAACACATCTGAACCAGCTACTCAAGGTCTTACTTGGCATACTAGAAACTTCCAGGCAGGTGTGTTGAAGCAAGTTGGAGCTAAACTCTGCAAGACAGTGGCCCTCAAGGGCCGAGTTTGGACACTCCTGCTCTCTAGAGGTACTATTTTTGCACATTTTTTTTTTCTGACAGTACAAGACTAAGAGGTCTTTTATAGCCTAAACCAATAACCTACATTTACTCAGACTGGGCTAAACCTAGACCCAAGATACTCTCTATCTGATGAATGTGCTTGCAGTTAACACTAGTGAACTATGTATTCTTCAATAAAAGATGTATGACATTTTATTTTTGCCATGTACACTGTAATTCAGTTTAGGAGAAAGAAAAAAAAACATGTTTTGCCAATATTCAAATTTAACCACATTTTGCTTTCCCAATGAGATTTTCACATGAGAAAACAGTTTGAGAGCTCATACATACAGTTAAAAAGCCTCCCCCACACCCCCAATAACAACTGGATATAAATTATGAGAGTGGTTGTCGTGTTGCAGCCAAATATTTTTTCCCATGTTCCTTTAATGGTGTTCTGTAGTCTGATGTGCTGGTGCAGTGAATGTGGTTCAGCTCAGCCCATAATTGGAGGCTGGACTGAACTTTGGGTGTTCCAAAAGAGTAATGTCCAATTTGCAAAAGTCGTTAAGGCGAATGTTTTTTTGCCCGGTTCAAGCAATGACAAAAACTGGACAGCACAGTGTTTGTGTCTGTGTGAATGCATGTTGTCTGCATGTATTGCACCAACCAGCCGTTAATTGTGCCCTCATTACCTTTTTAACTTGTTCTGACTGATGCATTTCATACTTCCACCTGAGCACAACCGTACATTAAAAATATGATATATAGGCTAATGTGACAGAAGATGTGTTAAAACAATATTTCCTGCCATTGTAAATGGGTTTCGAGAGAGAGTTTATCGGGGAACGGTGTCTGCACTGCAGTCTAATTTATGAAGGGGTGTAAA
Source organism: Chanodichthys erythropterus (assembly GCF_024489055.1). Taxonomy (NCBI): domain Eukaryota; kingdom Metazoa; phylum Chordata; class Actinopteri; order Cypriniformes; family Xenocyprididae; genus Chanodichthys; species Chanodichthys erythropterus. The sequence goes on from NC_090239.1 coordinate 17,001,100, forward strand.
ACTCAAGACTGTCTCTTGCTATTATTGCAATCGTATTTCAGAGTCAGAAGCTCTTGTACACCCAACAGCTTAGAGCTGTAATGATTTCCTTCGCTCTTTCTCGCTTTGCATGCTGTGCCCTCTTAGACTTATGTTCTGTCTGTAACTTTGCTGCTTGACGTTCTTAATGGTGTAGAACTCAGTCCCCTAAGCTTTAGCAAAGGAAATTAAGCATTGAGAAGAAAATATTTCACACTGGAAAATACATTAGAGATGGTCTCAGCACCCTCCAGCTTCTCCAAATTCTGCCTTTACACTTTTTACACAAATTATTTAAACTCAAAAAAACAACTTTTAATATTCCATTTGAATATTTCATAAAATATGAAAGAACATTTTAAATTGGTTCTGAAACAAAAGCCTTTTGTGATTTTACAAGTCTGTTACACCTCGAAAAACAGACGTATGAAAGTTCAGCCCACTTGGGAACTAATATGGCTAGGACATATACACACATTCTCTTTGAACACTGTTCAACATGTTGTGTCTATGAGCGTCCTGTAGCATGTGTCAATTAATCATGCTCCGTTTGATTTGACACGTACGCTCAGTATCTCACAGCTTTCATTCGGATGTGCCTCGTTGTGGCTGATGCTCAGAAAACTCTTTTCATCCGGTCTCTCTTTCCCTCCAGCACACCGCCACAGCTTTGCAGATTGTTTGTTGAAACCATAAATCCCCGCAGACAGCTTTAGCTAGATTTTTCTATTAAAGAACCCCTTTCATGGGCAAAAATACCTTTGCGAGACAAATTACAAAATTCAAACTGTAATTATCAGCCATTTTCATCAGAGAGGATTCCAACTGGAGTGAGTTGCCAGATCCTGGTATGTTTTGTGCGGCTTAGACTGTAATTTTTTTGGACTGGGAACCTGCGCTTGCCATGTGTGGAAGTCCTCTGATGTTGCTACTGTCCTGAGCCTGTGTGTTTTCCCTCCTGTCCTGTTTATGTTTTTGAAAAAGAAAAAAAAAAGTGTGCGTGCAAATGAGCATAAATGTGCAAAATAAAAAGATCATGATTCAACCTCGACCTGTAGAAATATTCCATACGTTTCCTTTTAGTCATGGTCTGTGTGTAGCAGGTTAAAGCTGCTGTGAATATGGCAAGCAGATGACGTCCTTATACACACTCAGGCTATTCAGTCTCCCTTCACTCTCTCTTTCTCTCTCTCTCTCTCTCTCTCTCTCTCTCTCTCTCTCTCGCTGGGTGCTCTGATCTGGCTACTGTAGCATGTGTCTGAAGTTTGCAGTGTTTTATGTCTTGAAACAGCATGACTCGATCCTCTGTTTCGTCTGAGGTGAGGAATGCAGGATATCTCAGGTGTGAGAGTAGAAAAAGGTTTAAGAGATGTGTTCAGATGACATGAACAGCCTTAAAAGACTTTAGGGCTTTTCACACTTGAAATAGTTAACCCTGGGTCATTCTAAACCCTGGGTATTCATAAGCTACCATTTCACACATACATTTCTAAACCCTGGAGTTAATGTTCTTATTTGCATATTTGCAGTATCTATTAAGTTATACTGGATGGACTTTTCGGACTATAAAGGTAAAAATGAAATGGTCTTTTCTTAACTCCAATAGTTGCATTTTCTGTCACCATTTGACATTTTTCCCCTACTGTACAGCATGTGGTGTTTATATGACTGTACAAGCCACGTGAATATGAGGCACACAAGTGAGTGTCTGTTGCTAAGCATCTAGCCGTAACATTCTAATACTGCATTGTTTCACACTCTACAAGTTTGGCATTGCAATGTGGGGTTAACACCTGCTCTGTAGCAGGGTTTCATAACCCTTGGTAAAAAGCAGCGCTAACCCCATTTCTAAATTACATGTGTGAAACATTCCATTACCCAGAGATAAAAGCAGGGTTTTGAACAATAATAACTCAAAGTTAAGAGCAAAAAATGCCTTTTCTTGTTTCATTTTCTTTTGTGAAAAGCCATTTTCTTGTTTCTTAGCAAGTCATAAGAATAAAAAAGAAGGGAAAAGGTTGCAAAGGGTAGGACTGGGGAGAAATGCAACCCAAAAGAGTAAATGGAAAATAGTAAAAGAAAGGAAAAAAGAGATGCATCTTCTGTTGCTATTTACATCAGTAAATTTCCTCTTATATAAAGTAGGGCTTGGTATCAATACAGATGTCCCAATTCAATTCCAATTTGGATTAATTTTTGATTAGATTTCAATTCATTTCACTATACTTCAGTTGTAATGTCCATTTTGCTTGGAATAAATGGTATCTCTACTAATGTGTAAATAATACAGTTTCAGGCCAGTGTTGTTATCATTAACTAAAACTAAAAACTAAAACTAATAATTGAAATTTCAGTCATTTAAATTGAATTAGCTTAAAATAAAATATAAATATTAGATGAAAAACAGAGAAAGAAATTAAACGATTAGAAATGTTGCCTTTGTTCACTAACTGAAATAAATAAGTTGGTAACACTTTACACTAAGGTTCATTAGTTAACATTAACTACATTAGTTAACATGAACTAATAACTGCACTTCTACAGCATTTATTAATCTTTGTTAATGTTAATTTCAACATTTACATGATTAAAATCAAGAGTTGTATTTGTTAACATTAGTTAATACACTGTGAACTAACATGAACAAACAATGAACTACTGTATTTTTGTGTTTGTGTGTTTATTTTGTGTGCAGATCACAAGAACAGTTCCTCAGGCCATTTAGGACACGAGCCATTTAAAACTGCGTCCTGTAGTCCATCAATGGTGTAAATGGAGAAGGAAAGTGCAATATGTAGTAAACAGTGAGGGTAGAGGACGAGAACAAGGAGAGGCGGGTGGACGGGGGGCTTTTCTCCTCAGGAAACGGCAGCTTACTGCTGCTGCACTTAACACCGCAACACCTACATGCGTGACATAGTATGTGTGTGCAAGCATGCGTACATGTGTGAGAACTTATGTACATGTGCTTGAGCTGAAAGAGAAGCCTGGGAAAACATGTTTTCGCTCTACCTTCCTGGAGGTCAGGATCCTCCCGCCCTTGCGGCGTATAAGACAGAAGAAAGTCTTAGAGGCTTTCATTCATTTTTCAAACATGAGGCAAGTTATCATGTTACTGAGGTTTGGGAGTATTTAACAAGTGGACTATTATAGTCTGTTCAGAAACCAGCTGGGAGAGCAGAGAGGGGCAGGGGTAGACAGAGAGCAGTGCTTATCTGAGGCTCCGCTCCAGGCCCTAGGAGCCCCTGTCTGGCCACGGCTGAATAACACTCTATGAGTTCTGGCAAACGGTAGCTGACCCTGTCGCGGGCATCCTCTGACTGCTCACAAAAGCAGCTTGTCTGAACGTGCTGGCATGTTGCTGCGGCCTCGCGCTTGCATCCGTTCGTCTCTTCGAGGTGTTTTAGGATCTATTTTAAAAACAGCAAATCCAGCTGAACATGATAACTGATACATTCATAATGCTGAAATTATGTGAAGAACTTGGAAGCGGTTTTAACAAATAAAGACTCTACAGGAGGAGAGATGCTATCGAAGCTGTTGTTTTCCTAGTTTTATGTGTATGTCAGTTCAGCAATCTGGTGGAGCTCACACATAGAATATTAGTCTTTCCATCCGTTTATTCTTCACTATTGAACTTTAAGCAGGGAATTCTGGGAATGTCCTGCTTGTCTGTGCCTTGGCTCAGTGTTGTCTATATAAACTTGGTGCGTGTGTGTGTGTGTAACATGTAAAGAGTTTGAACTTTACCCTAACACAATTTATACTGATACTGACAGCCTAATCCAAAAGCACTAATACTGTTTTAGACTAAATTCTAGGAATGTACTGTACTTTATATTGGTGTCTGGTTGGTTATTGGTCATTATTAGAGTTTTTTGTTGCACTTTATTTTACAGTACATGCCCATATGTACTTGCAGTGTACTTACCTAAGAAAATACTGGGTAATGTAAGGCAATTACATAGATTAAGGATAGGTTCAGGGGTAGGTTCAGGGTTAGTACCTAGTTCTAACCCAGTACATAGTATGTACATGCGAAACAGTTATGTAAAATAAAGTTCTACCGTGTTTTTTTGTTTTTGTTTTCAGTCGATATTGGATATTTAATATTTAATGTTCATATCCCCTTACATCCCCTTAGGGCTCATTCACACAGAACGCGTTTTTTGCTTTGAAAAATGCGAGACGCAGGCAGTGGAATGGGAAAAAAAGGTCTCGAGATGCATTTTTTAAAAGTTGAACTGATTTTAAGTTGAGCGCCGCATTTTAAGAACGTCGTGTCAGGCGTGAAACCCTGCACAGGACGCGAGCACAATTGTCATACACGTCCGTGTTTACATAGAAAAACAAAGGAAGTATAGCGCATTGGATTGAAAAAACACGTTCTGGGTAAACGGCCCCTTACACTGTCATTTAATGCTCACTTAAAGTTAAAACTAATAATTTAACAATACTGTTTAATGTTAACTCTTTAGCAAATTTCAAGATGAATATCCATTTTTATAATAATATAATAATAATAATTTGTTACATTTTCTGGGTACTAAAAGCCCTTTACATACGGAAGGGGGAATCTGCTCAACCACTACCAATGTGCAGCATCCACCATTATACTGTACATTATAATGATGGGATTCCTAAATTCACTTAAAATTTATTTAAAGGTGGACTCAGTATTACTTCAAATACACTGTTTGGAAGTTAGTTGGGCTGATACCAACAACAAATCAGCATTAGTGGACATATGACGGTCGAGGAGAGAGAACGAGCAAGAAGAAGATTTGAAAATAAGGAAAAAGGAAAAAAAACTGCAGAATGAGAGATGGGACACAATACAAAACAGCTCAAAAGAATATCACTGGAATGAAGGGTAACGACTGGGCAAGATCTTTAGGACCCGCATTAATATTAGAAAAGCTTTCCAGCACTGGAGAGAGCCAAGTGGGAAGGCCTGAAAACAGACGCAGAGGCTTCTTTGATTCCTTATGTAAATAACACGGAGTTCTGATTGTCTGAAGCTGCTGTGCTGTTGGCGATTAACAACAAACTCTTGTTTGTATTTACTCTTGTGTACTGTATGTTCATTATTTGTGCTTCCTTGTTGTTTGTTCATCATCAGCGTTTTATTTTTCGTGAAGCATTTTGTTGAGTGTCAGCTGTGATAAACAGACACCCACACGCATTGCGTGTGTAACAGTGGGCAGATAGTGAGAGTTTTGCAGTTAAACTACTGCACACTGACGACCAATAGAGAATGCTGTGTTTAGCGTCATTGGTAGTGCACTCGCCTCGCATGCCAGCAGCAATCGGGTCTGGGTTCGAGATTGACTCGGAGCGGGGTAGGATTGGAGTGTGAGTTTTGGAGGCAGAGTAATGAAGAGAGGGGAGGGTTTGTTTGGGCTGATTTCAAATATCAACAGTGTTCAACAACGAATTTGAGAGATAGCATACAGCACCTATATTTAGTTTTTTTTTTTGTTTTTTTTTTTATTCTAGTTTACTATCAAATTTTCATATTGGCCTTTTATTGGTTATTGGCCATAACATGAAAATAATCATTGACTCACAGTATTTCTGTCAGCAAGAATTTTAAAATTCTGAAATGCTGAATAAGTGAACAGACTGTATTTAATATAATTATTAATTAATTTATTGCCAGTATATTTGCATCAAATCAAAAAAATCCGGGAGTCTTGGGAGTCTGATTTGACAAAGGCCTGCTTGGTAAAGTAAAACGTCTAGCCTAATTGTGCTGGGATGTACTGGATGAGGCTCAATTAATGACCTCCTATTGGTACTGCAGTGAGGGACATGCATATACCGAATACTTGTTGTTCCAGTGTGTTTTCCCACAGTTTGTGTTTATTTAGATTTATGAACACAACTCGCCACTAATCTTTGTGTCTGTTTCTCTCCCTCCCTTGACAGAAAGACAACTGCATTGTACCATGTTGTATAACTTAACCACAGTGTGGCATTGGCACAAACTCTACCCCTTGGGTTCACTTTGTGTGACAGTATAATAAGTAACTCTCATTGTACAATAGAAGGAAACATTTTAATATATAGCCAGAATGTCCTGGTCTTTTTTAGAGTCAGGGAACCCATTTTTGAGAACACGGCTCAAAAGAGGCACGTTACACAAGGCTGAAGTGGAGGGATCTGATATGACCTTTGATCTGAGAGAGGGTTCGGCCAAACTGCGTGGTTTAGTACATGGCCAAATGTTCAGAGGAGAGTTTATAAACAACTACTAAACCTGTTCATTACTGTAACGAACACAATTCCGCTAATATACTCACTCACAAAAACGTTCTGTGCCATAGTCTCACTTTCTACCTCTTACCTCTCTCAACATAACTAAACACACAAACACACTGATATGTGAGTTAATGAGCCGGCGCAGGGCTCTGCCATCCAGTAGGCAGCGAGCCTTGGCAGCCGCAGGAGCTGTAAACTCCTCTGGCAAAAGTCTGCAGTGTGCAAACAGTTGCATTTATAGCTTAATAACAGATTAGATGTCTCCTTCAAGCCCCAGGAAAGAACTGCTTGTAAGAGGCCTTCGTGAATGACTGTTATTGTAGCTATGTGGTTTTCGTTCTGTCTAATGAAAGGAGAATGTTGGCCAGCGTTTTCATTATTGGATTGTTATGATGGCTGTTTCTGACATGTTCCTCTCTCCGTCGCAGCTCCTGCTCGTCATGATCGGATCCACGGACGAGATTCTACAGGAGGCAGCAGCCAGCTGTGTGGCTAACATTCGACGCCTGGCGCTGGCCAATGACAAGGCTAAATATGGGTAAAAAGTGACCGCAAGCAACACAGATATAATCTTCCTCCCGATCTCAAACAAATTTGTTGCCCACTTTGGTACTTTTTACCCCCTGGTATCGACTCCGTGAGTATAAAAGGATCAGCTGTGATGACCAGTGTGTTTATTTATATTTTACTTCAGCTCTGTAATAATAGGAAGCATTTAGCCAAAGCTAAGCATGTCTTTAATTAATTCTTTGGAGTCCACACAAACCTGGCTCACCCTTGTCTCAGCTTTTTCCCTCAATTTCCTCATCACAGGATCTAATTTAACAATAACAATAAATGCTTTCTTCTTCTTTGTGTGTACACACCAAATGTTCCACAGTTTGCATTCTCTGAAATGGTTTAGAGCATAAATACAACAAATTCACAAATGCAGCAGGTACTGATGTCCACATGTCTGAATAAAAGGCACATCTGCTGTTTAAAAAGTTCATGCAACCCTGTAATTAAAGAATGCTTACTGATTAAAGCAGAAGCACTCACCATACTTTCTTCCACTCTCACATGCTCACAAACACAACAGTTATGAAGACTGCACACAATCATTTAGACAAAATATAACCAACAAAACACACTTACACACATGATTTGGTGATAGTTTCAAGCAGACAAAGACAGTCCCATTAATGTGAAAGATTGCTCATAAATGTAATCAATGGTGACGTGAATGGGCACAGTGCTTGGAGAACTTGGAACAGTGCAGTAGCAGGTCCCTTCTGAGTAAATATGATTTTGTGCATAATTGACATGCAGCAGTTCCCTGATGAGATGGAGTATTTTGCGTTATTATTTGTTATTGAAAAAATATGGTGATGGCTTCTCTCAATGTCCTCATTAATTTTGCCTGTTAAAAGTAGGAGCGTGTATGAGGAAAATGAGACCACCTCAACAGTACAGCAGCAGCGTGCCTTTTGCTCAGACAGACCCATAAAATGTAATCCTTAAAAATAATCATGTTTTATATTATCGGCATAAACCCAATGTCCAGTACTTTGTCTACCAGATATAATGAATGCAAAACAACAAAATAAGCAAATATACAATTACGCAAACTAGTGGAACAAGCAGTGGAAATTTGTCATATAACATTATATTTGACTTAAATGTCAGTGCTTCAACTGTAAAAACTTTTTACCTGATCTGAACCCGATTCTTGACTTTAGTTGGTGTAACCTACAGTAGATAGGTTGATTCAACTATATTAATATTTATTACTAAAATAAAGTCAAGTTACCTTCAGATTTTTTCAAGCAGCTTTAAAGTGATAAACAGCAAAATAATGATCTATGGTGCAAACATAATCCGATTCTAGCGTAAAGCAGCTCTAAAAAAGACAATGTAGTGACATTATTCAGATCAAGTCAGCTCAGTGTTGATTCAGTTCAGTTCAATAACTGTGTAAAGTTCATCAATTATGAAATGAGTTTAATTCAGCTATTAAGCAGCTCTACAGTGGGTGATTTCATCACCCAGCTCAGTTCTCATTCAATAGTGTCAGTGCAGTCAAATCAGTAATATTACCGATTATTAATTTAGTTATTACCACATTAAGTAACATGGTTTGTCAATAGTTCTGTTATTATAAATATGTGAAGATACATATTTTGCCTCTCAAACTGATTTGTGAAGCAGATTCCTCATTTAGAGGGTACACATCTATGCATCCATCTTTTTCATTATATATTACAGTGTTTACCTTTCGCAGAGCATGCATGGAATGGCTTGAAATATAAATATCTAAAGATAAAATACAAGGTTTTCAAATGTATTTTATGTTTTTAAGGTACATAATGTTATTTGTCTACTGAGCAACAAAAATGGTTCACAAGCACAGGTGTCATGGGTATGCATGGACAAGGAGAGTTGATGATCTATTAGCAAGCAGTTTTTATTCCATAGACACACAAACACAAAGATAATCCAAACAGGAAGCCGATGGCAATAATCCAAACATGAAGGAATAGGAAACACAGGAGATTCAACAGTTTTACATTGAGATGTAAACACAATGACCAACAAGCAAGGACTGAGGGGCTGTTAACACGACACCGTTTTCAACTAAAAACGGAAAACTTTTTATGCGTTTTGGCCATTCATTTACATGACAATGGCATTTTGGTGGCCTGAAAATGCAAACTTTTGAAAACGGGTTTCAAAGTTGAAGTAGTCACTATAGGGAAATAACAAGAAGAATATCAAAGTGCGGTAAACTGTAAAAATAAGCTGGAGAGGCATGAGTAAGGCGAGTGCTCTGTAAAATACGTATGTACGCATGCGCGTAGTCTTTCTTTACAAAGTGACATCGCCAACTACTTGTCTGGTATGCGTAATACAGCGCTTCTATTACATTGTTGTCGTGTAAACATTCCCTGAAACACAGGGGTATAAATACACTAGGTAACAAGGCTAACAAGAAATAGGTGAAGGTGATTAGTCATCATGGTAACTAATAAGGGAAACTGTGGAGACAAAAGCAAACAGGAACAAACAACAGGAAGAGAACACAGGCACAACAAGACAAAAGAATTTCAAAATAAAGTGATGAAACATAAACAGGGGATTGATGACAGAACACCCCCACCCCACCCCCACATTAAGGATGCTGAAAGCTCTATAAACTGGTCCAGGAGGGTGATGGAGTTCAAGTAAATTTATTAGTTAACATGAGCCAACAATGAAAAACATCTCTGAAGCATTTATTAAAGGGTTAGTTCACCCAAAATTAATGACTCACCCTCATGTCGTTCCAAACCCGTAAGACCTCCGTTCATCTTCAGAACACAAATTAAGATATTTTAGATTTAGTCCGAGAGCTTTCTGTCCCTCCATTGAAAGTGTTTGTACGGTAGACTGTCCATGTCCAGAAAGGTAATAAAAACATCATCAAAGTAGTCCATGTGACATCAGTGGGTTAGTTAGAAGTTTCTGAAGCATCGAAAATACATTTTGGTCCAAAAATAACAAAAACTACGACTTTATTCAGCATTGTAGTTGACCACAACTGTCACATCACTTTTAAGTGAAATCAGACCCACATTTGTGACTATAACCAACTACCAAGAAATCACATTGCGGTCTTTCTACAGTAAATGTCATTTAAAGACAAAGTAGGAGACAAACGGAACTGAATATTTGAATTTTTGAAATCAATATCGAGCTTGATTACAACTGATTTCCTGTGGCTCCGCATTTGTCATACTTGATTCTCCTGTGTTGAGTCTATCATGTATGGCTAAGTGCAGTTTACTTCAACTGACTATAAACTAAGAGACTCTAAATGAGAATCATTGTCTTCTGAGTATACGACTCTGATCACCAAAAATAAATAAGGCCTTTTTAAACCCAAGCAGTGCAGATGTTACAACCGCTACCCTTCTTTTTTACTTCCCCCCCCTTCATCCATCTCTGTCTCTCTCTGTTTCTCTCTCTGAGGTTGATGACTAGTAGGACATGCCTAACTAACATCATTAAACAAATGTTGCATGTTTGACTGAAGGACAGGAATTTATGGGATGGTGAGTTGAGGACAGAGGACGTTTAAGTCATTGGGATGAGAATTAGTGCTCTAGCGTCTGTCTTTCTGCCCTGTCAGCTCAAAAGTGCAGACTGTTCTCAACCACACTGCCTAAGCATGTTCAAGACTCAGTTCACTTCTTATCCAGCCATACTTTTGTTTTTAAAATTGCTGATAGCTACCTGAGATCTGAAGGTTTTTTGTCACTTTGAGCAAGAGGAAAAAACATGAATCTCAAAGTATCCTGAAAGCGCTTTACTTGTGCAAACTTCTTGTGGATCTGTTATTTGATCACGGAAATTATTCAAAGCTAATAAGAGGTTTTGTCACCACACACACACAATTACTAGTTGAGGCCTTAATATTTGGAAATCAGTGGAGAGGGAAATACGCTGAGAAATGTTGTGGTCATGCTTCACCTAAACCTCCATCTCTGCCCTCACCAAGAAATATGACCTCATCAAAACAACCAGAAACCTTTTCCTTATTAGATTTTGATTGAATTACGTTGAATAGTCTCATTTGTATAAAATCATAATTCAGTGTGTTTACTTAAGGTCGTGCTGGGATGGAGCGGTGTAATGCAAGTGCGTGCGCATGTGCTATTTTTTGTCAAAATGAAACGCGTCTGTTTGAAGTGGAAGGTTCCCGCAGCTCCCTAGGCAGTGGGTTCGAATATTTCATAAAGAAACTAATGACTAGTAAAATGTTCTTCCAAATATCAGAAGTGGCTTTGTTTTCCCTTCAAGAGGACAAGAAGGCTGTGTTTTAATATAAAGCCAAATGGGTAGCAGAGCATCACGGCTGTGAAAATACACTCAAAGTGCGTGCTCACTTAGTACTCAATCCAAAGATCTGGACTAGCTTTTTTTTTACACGCATACATGCACTAGTTCGCTCAGTATGTTGCAACAAACTGTTAAGTTTCTGTTCTTTTGTGGTCACAAACCCTCAAAATGTAATACGCTCTCAAAGGTTAAATATGTCTTGTAATGCCTTTGCATAACTAGATGGTTTTGGTTTGCTCACTCACTCTCTCCTTATTGCTCCAGTTCCCTCCCTCTGTCTCTTTTTCTCTTAAATGGTTTAACTGCCTCAAATGAATTCTGACATTCCCATCCATAAAGTGTAAATAACTAGCTGGCTTAACAATAAATAAACAGAAAAATGAGTGTGCAAATACCGCAGTGTCTGGGTCTGCTTTCAGACCTGTCCCCTATAAAGATTTCAATGACTTTAATAAAGACTGCATTGGTACTGACAGGCCATGCTTGTAGTACTTTATAGAGTACACAAATTTATTATAATAGGAAAAATCACCTGTAGTACGGTACCACTGGCATAGGAATTATCTGAAAATTCAGCCTTTCTTCACAATAAGAACATTTAAGAATATGTGCTTTTTAATTAGTTAATTGAAAGCAAAACAACTTAAACTTTTTAAAATTATATCTTACCAAAATGTAAAATTTTGTTTTTATCTGTTTAACAGCATTAACTTATAATAAGCAAAAAAATGTATAATCTTTTTACTAGATTGCATTGTTAATTGCTTGTCTGTGTTGCACATGCCAGGAAGACTGTTGGGCTTATGAATATTAATCACATTTTCTGTATTTGCCTGAATTGATTTGCTAAATCAGAATGGGGGTGGTGACTGCTAGCTAATGGGATTACCACTTTTGCATTATATCTGCCCATTGCCAAAGCAACCAAGCCGGCAGAGGATTAAAGGCTTTGTTTATTATCTTTTCTGAATTAATTCGTTTTTTTGTTTGTTTTTTTAACAAAACAGTTGAGCGAACAATTCAGTGGCTTATACATAAAGACAGTGACTGCAAAAATGCATACTTCTATACTATATAGGAAGCAAAAAACAGTATGTGAAAAGAGTAATATATCCAAATTCCCAGTAAAACAGCAAGCAAAAAACTGCCCGAAAAAAATACTTTTGGCGAGATTCTGAAGTGCACAGAAAACAAACACTTTATCAGTCCACGAGAGAGGATTTGTGAATATCAGTGAAGTGATGCAAATGACATTCACATGAAAAATGACATTCACTTGATTTGTTCCTGAATCAGTGATTTGAACAAATCGTTTGAGTAAATGATTCAATGACTCACTCATAAAAACAGTTATCTATGCCACCTACTGGCTTAACAATATAACCTGCAGAAAGAGTCAAAGCACAATTATATTATATTATATTATATTATATTATATTATATTATATTATATATTATATTATATTATATTATATATTATATTATATTATATTATATTATATTATATTATATTATATATTTGTAGTGCCCTCTTCCTGTCTTTCTTAGAATTATGAAGGACAGCGCACAAGGTTTGATAAATATGTGCCTAAAGAAATGTTAAAGTTATACTCAAACAAGATTAACTTGTGAAGAATAAAACTCTTGGATAACAAAATTTAAAGGATTCAATTAAAATAAAATCAGAATAGTCAAAAGTCAAAATACCTCAAACGAACAAATGTTCTGAATGTGAGATAATCACACAATCACATTAGCTTTGAATCACAAAGTGACGCAATATCACACCAATAAGGTTATATTTTGGGTGACCAAAATACAGAATTGGTCTCTGTATCAAATACTCCTTAGAATGATTTGACAAAATAACTCGCAAGGAGAATCAAAATGTCACTCTGTATATTCACAGTTCTTGAGTGCACTGAAGACTGAATAACCCAATATGGAATGAATATTAAATGCTGTGGGCCCACACACACACACACACAGAGTTTTTTCACAATCCACCCCATAGCAGGCCTGAGACATTGCTGGAGTACGTGGTAGCCTTAGAAACAACAAACTGGCCCCTTTACTCTCCTGTGTGCATTCTCGGAAGACGGGCCACAGACTCCTACCTCATAGCCTGTCTGCTGCTTTTGACATTTAACCACCAGATCCTCCTGTCAACCATCATGACGAAGGGAACCGCACTCCAGTGGTTGAAGTCTTACCTCTCATTTAGGTCCTTTTTAGTGTTGTGGAGTGGTGAGGTGTCTAAGTCACAACATCTAGCTTCTGGGGTACCCCAGGGCTCGGTGCATGGACCACTTCTCTTCTCCATGTACATGTCATCACTAGGATCTGTCATTCAAAAACATGTTTTTTCTTATAACTGCTATGCTGATGAGACACAGCTCTACCTCTCATTCCAGCCAGATGACCCGACAGTAGCAGCTCACATCTCAGCCTGCCTGACAGACATTTCTTGATGGACGAAAGACCACCTCCTTCAACTCAACCTTGCAAAGACAGAACTACTTGTGGTCTCTTCATTACAACTTCTCTATTCAGGTAGGTTTGTCAACCATAACTCCATCCAGGACAGCCAGGGAGTTATGATTGATGATCCATTAAATTTCACAGACCACATTGCTAGAACTGCCTGGTCTTGCAGATTTGCCTCATACACAACATTAGGAAGATCAGGCCCTTCCTATCGGAGCATGCTACACAAGTCCTTGTTCAAGCTCTTGTTCTATTGTAATGCTCTCTTGGCAGGCCTTCCAGCATGCACTGTCAAACTTCTGCAACCAGAATGCTGCAGCAAGTGTGGGTTTGTCACTCAAATCAAATTCAAGGCACTGATGTTTGCCTACAGGACAACCACTGGCTCTGCACTCCTATACCTAAACTCACTACTTCAGACCTGTGCCCTCCAGAAGCTTGCGCTCTGCAACTGGATGGCACCTTGTGGTGCCATCCCAAAGAGGCACAAAATCACTTTCACTGACTTTTACCTTGACTGTTCCATGCTGGTGGAATGATCTGCCTAACTCAACCCGAGCAGCTGAGTCTTTAGCCATTTTCAAGAAACGGCTAAAGATGCATCTTTTTCATCAATACTTGACCCATTAATACTAGCACTTACTATTCTATTCTGTATATCTTTTTATTTATCTAAAAAAAAAAACTTTTCTATGTGTACTGTGCTAGACTAACTGGGACTAGTCACAACACTTACATATTGTTGCCCTATTGTTGGTTTGATTGCTTCTATTGTTTTCTTCATTTGTAAGTCGCTTTGGATAAAAGTGGTTCTAGGACCAGTTCAAGGACTACATTTCTAGGACCCTAGTTTTTTGTGACAGTGCCACCTAGCCAATTCTACTCCAACAGAGGAGACCTGATTAAAACTTCAAACAAAGCAAAGACTAGACCCACGGAAAATTATTAAATTTATCTTTCAACCTTATTTTTAACATAAGAGTGGGCACGGCCATTTTAAACTTGTGCAAGGCTTTCGATGTCAGCAGTCTCCTGTTATTAATTATTTAGCTGTGCAAAAACAGTTCATTGTGTTGCTGGATTATTTTAATTTATTAACATACCAATAAACACACTAGTTTGTAGCACAATTGCTTAACCGTTCACTGCACTTTAAGTGTGTCACGCATCAGTCGCTGCCCTGCTGCTAATGAATTGAAGTCTTGCACAGACACAGAAAAGAGTCTCTTTCCAAGAAAACTGAACACCTTTTACAGTTCCTTCAGAATCAAAACAATAAGCTTATGCTGCGTTTATGCCATAACTGCAGTAATTAAGAGATTGTATTCTACTGGGTTATATTATATTATAATGAAATTGTCAGGGGTTGTTGTATATAAAGCGCACAATGTTGAATAAATCAGGAAACAGCCTTTAAATACAAAACTCACTCAGGAACACTCTGGGAAACAGATCACACAACATCTTAACATTGCAGGACAAAGACTGCAGGAAGGAGCATAAATACTAGACTAAACAAGGAACTAATTAATTAGACAACAGGTGAACTGAATACAACAATCAAACACACTGGGAAACTGGGTCAAAAGAACAGGCACACAAGCAAACATGACAGAACCAAAAGCACAATATACATGTTAGTTATATTATAGGAAAAAATGCCAATAAATGAGTCTGATATATGATAGAAACCAGTTATAAATGTATAAGTATACCTTACCTACCTCCCACATACACATTAAGCACTTGGACATACTGTATATAAGATCTAGAGCAGCACAGACCTTCTCCTTTCTGGGTTCTAAACCTACCTGGGAGGCTCGTGGCTCTGGACCAAGAATGATATTATCCTTGATTTTTCATCAGGATGTGTTCATCAAGCTCTCAGCACTCAACACGGGTGAGAGAAAGAGAGAGGAGGTCGAGACCGAGACAGAAAAAGACAGACAGAGGGAGTACAGCAGCAGGCCAACTGCTGATGATTATCAGATTTTTTTTCTGCTCATATAGTGTGTTCGAGATGGTGTAATGGGAGCTTTTTGCTTTGGATTTTTACACAGCAGGAGAAGGTGGTGGTAACTGATCGGACCAGATATATCAAACTGCTGCCAATCATCCTTATGTGCCACAATCTTTTATGGTTTTTACATATTTGATGTACTGCTGCTAGTTGCTCATAATGCTATCGGTAAATCACATAATGGCAGCATGTCTAAATGTGCTCTATGTAATGTTACATTGAAGTTTCTTTGTTCTCCTGAAATCTAAAATAAACCCTGCGCTGTCAGCATGCACACAAGCTTCTTAATATGAGGTCACGAAGCGTCCAACCTCAATACACCAACCACACGAATAAGCAGCCACTTCAAAAAAGGAACGGTATTACCTCTGAAAACAGTGCAACCTGAAAAGATAACAGCGTGCCAAAACACAGAGCCAGGCGACCCAGTAGATTACTAAACAAAACACGACACGCATACTTCACAGGCATTGATGTATTTTAGGAAACCGTCTTTAAAAGAAAAATACTGCTTGAGAAAGAAAGGAAAGGTGGGAAAAAACGAACCAACAGCTCAACATGCAATTATTCTACAAGACATTGTGTTTGCCAGCATGAAAGACACTAATGCCATTCAGATTGGACACAGTAATGGCCTTAAGTATGTGTGAAAAAGCTGCTGAGAGTATACATACCCTGACTTGTGCGAAGGTAATTTGAAAAACACTGATTGAATCACTTTTAACAATCTCTAATGGGTGTAATTGTTCAACAGTTTATATTTTCCACAAGGCCCAATGATTTTAACAAATCTTGTCTGTGGCTTTCTTTAAGTGGCCTCAACATTCAGTGGCTGCTCAACTCCTATTTAAGGCTTGTGGCCGGTGTGAAAATATTGGCTTAAATGAGGGACAGACTGTATTAATGACACCAGAAAAGGGATTTTGAGATTTTAATGAGAAGACATGTTGACACCGAGGTAATGTCAGGAAATTACAACTACGGCAAAAGAACTACCTGGATTTACTTTAGGCCAGTTCCATTACTCTCCGATTTGCCATGTTGGAAACAGTGAGAAACATGAATGCATCTTGTTTGCATAGCACTACAAGGTCGCATGCTGAAAGCTTCAGCGGTGTGGAATTTCACCATTAAGTTAAATAAAACATCTTGGTTTGTCATCAAACTTCTGTCTATCCTGTAAGTGGATTTTTGGGTTAGCTCTTCATAAACACTTAATTGTTTTATGCAGATGCTGTTGCGGCAACTCAGCAAATAAAACACAAGTATGCTGTTCCAGCAGAAAAGGAAATAAAATAGTAATGAAGAACACTTGCTTTGCCCATAGTTTGAGTAAAATGTTTTCTGTCAGAATTTCTGTTTGCAAGCCAACCTGCATCTTACTGTCAAAGTATATTCACATTAAATAATCAGTCCCACTTTATATTAAGTGTCTTTAATTATACTATATATTTACAGTACATAAAAAATGTTAAGTATAATGAACTTATCGTGCTCATGTTGTATTGCAAATTAGTGTTGCCTCTATTGAGGTGAGATATGGGTAAGGTTAGGAACAGGTTTGGTGGTATGGTTAGGCTTAAGAGTGGGTTAAGGTGTAAGCAGGGCCGTCCTTAGGGTGATGTAACTGGTGCAACCGCGCTTTAGGGGGCCAAATGGACCGACGGGGACCCTCTGGAATGCGGTTGCGAATGGACTGACGGCGAAGTAATCCAACCAACCACTACAACCTCCCTCCTTAAACAGACCACTTTCAAAGTACCCTCTACCCTTCCACATCCACACCCCCGCACACAATCCAACAAAGGTGATGCCCCGCCCCATGCTTGGGACGGCACTGGGTATAGGGAAAGGGGTCAACAGTGTAATGTATTTACATGGAGGTATTTTTTAAATGTTGGTACATAGTACAACCCTAACCCACTGAAAATGTAGACATGTCAAGCTGTTTAGCAATAACATCCATTGGTAGAAACACTGTACAAATAAACCTAGATCTTAAATAAGACACTTGGTCTGGCAGACACCCAAAGCCCCAGGGCAATTTACTGGTGAAGTGCACTTAAGGGTCATTACACTTTCAGCAAGGCTTCACGGAGCACATTATCTCTCCCTCTGACCACACCTTTAAGCAGTGGGCATCCCATGGAATGAAGTACACCGCAAAGTGTTGTGACTACCTGCCCAAGGGCATGTGGTTACCCTGGAGATGCCACTGTTAGAGTAAACCTGTGGGCACCCACATGTGTCAAGCCCCACATAGACAAGAGAGTAAAAGAAAGGACATCATTTCAATGGCCTTAGTGGTCGAGCAGCACTGTCTTTTTCTCTCAATGACTTGCATTTACGAGGGGAGTGAGTCACCCTGCTGATGTTCGGGAGAGTTTTGTTCATTAAATAGGTAAAAATACACCCAAATAAAAGGAACACGCCAATTATACGGGGCGTAAGGAGCGCATATGTGCCTCCGAGTTTAGTCACTTCACCTCCAAACACTACCCTGGATAAACCCGAAAGACACAGTCAATGGCATTCAATGCGACGTGTAAGTCGTGTAATTTGGAGAAAATGAGAGGGTACCAGAATCACATCGATGCTCGCGAGGGATCTCACGCGAGCAGCGTTTCCTCAGCACGCTAAGTCTCCCGATAAAGCATCGCACATGGCGTTGATATAATTAATTTGTTTATATATTGCTTTATAGCGGTTCTTAAGCGAACTGGAATAGAAGTAATTGTAGACCTTGGTAACCATGTTTGGAAAAGAATTAGGTTGTTCAATGAAGTGATTCCGCTCTCAAAATGTTAAGACAATAAAAATGAGGTCTCGAGGGATTTTGTGTCCTCGAGCGGTAAGCGTTTTTGGTGAACGAAAGGAACCCAGACTTCCGCAAGGTCTTTCGTTATTACAGGGAATAAAACCAAATCTATTATTAAACGATATCAAGTGATTTTAAATGATGTATGACATGACATCGAAATTGGCTTACATTAATAAGTTTTCAAGCGTTTCAATAGATACTAGCCTATAAAAAAGTTAGTCAGAAAAACGTAGCCTATTTTCACTTGAGCACTTTCGTTGCGAACGAATCACGATATCTAGTATTTAAGCAAGACTTTTTAAAAGAGATGCACATATAGGCCCATTTAACAAAATCACCTTTTATTTTAGTGGTTCAGGATGTATTTGGCATTAATTTAAACATTTTATAGAATATTTAGTTGATTTCTAAACTAATTTGTTGATTAATATGGAAATATAATATCGCTATAACACATAATATATGCCTAAATAACACCGAGTTACAGACAATTAAACAAAATGTGTTAGAACATTCCACGATTTCACCTTATTAATAAATTCATGGTAGCCTTCTGAGTCCTCTTCCCAAGCCAATGTCTCGATGACTTATTTCTCCATTTGACTACAATGCTAATATTTATCCATTCATCCGTCTCATGTCAAAATCTGTTTTGCACATCATACTCAGGTGAAGCTGCTTCTGATAAACTGCATCCAATCACACCAGCTCTGGCTGAAATTAGTAACTCTATACAACTGTCCAGGCCCGGATTAAGAACACATTGGGCCCTGGGGCTATAGCAACACCGAGGGCCCCCTTTCATCTGATTGCCATTCCACAGTGTGATGGCACCAATATTTCATTGTGCACTGGACTATTTCGGTCGTTATCTAAAGGGGCAAAGAAAGCATTCATAAAAACCCTTGCTTTCATATTAAAATGGTAATTGTTTCTCATGTGGACGTCAGTAAAAATAAATTTGCATTGCACCTCAGTGCAACTCATGCATTCAGATGGAGATTTGTCCATCTGGTTTTCTATCTTGCATTTTATCTCAAAATGATAATGTTATTTTTAAAAATATAGAAATTAGCAGAAATAAGTTACTGCAGCCTCTTATTTACACGAAGTAAAGTAGACAATAATTCTTTCCTTCTGATTAACACAAAATAAACTATTTTGAAGAATATGAATCAAACAGTTGATGGTCCCCAGTGATTTCACATTATTATTATTTTCCTACTATGGAAATTAATGGGGACCAGCAACGGTTAGGTTACCCACATTCTTCAAAATATTTTTGTGTGTGTGTGTGTGTGTGTGTGTGTGTGTGTGTGTGTGTGTGTGTGTGTGCTTTTGTTTATATTACATTGTGGGGACCAAATGTCCCCATGATGTAATATAAACCTGAGTTCACCTACATCGTGGGGACCAGCCAGCGGTCCCCACAATGTAAATGGGTTTATAAATCATATAGAATGAGTTTTTGTGAAAAAGTAAAAGTTTGCACAGTTTCCTGTGAGGGTTAGGTTTAGGGGTAGGGGCAGGGTAGGGGGATAGAATGTACAGTTTGTTCAGTGTAAAATGCATTGAAGTCTATGGAAAGTCCCCACAATTCACAAAAACAAACATGTGTGTGTGTGTGTGTGTGTGTGTGTGTGTGCTCAACAGAAGAAAGAAACTCATTCAGGTTTAAAACAACTTGAAAGTGAGTATGTGATTACGGATTTTAATTTTTGGGTGAACTATCCCTTTAAGGACAAGGGTCCGCATGCTAACTATAAGGATGCTGTCACTTTAAGACCTACACGCGTCCGATTTTCTCAACTTCAGACATAACCAACTGTGTTTATGTAAACCTTTTGTGTAATTGACAGTATTGTAGCGCAATCAGACGCGAAAGATGAAGTCCAGTAGTCAGGTACTGTTTGACAGGCTTAAATGTGTGTGCACGCTTCGGGTGTATGGGGTCAGAAAAGGCGCATCTCAGAACAGCACACGAATGACATGTTTAACTGGCAGGGCTTTAAAGCACATGCAAATAAAGAACTTTTGTGATTGCAAATTATTGCAGTGTTCCGTGAGTAACTCTACCGCTGTGTTAACGTGTGTTGTGAATGTGTCGAGGTCGAGTTGTACGGATGGAGCCACCAGAACTGCAACTGATAAAATGTGCTTCAAAGGCAGATATTGGAGACAAGTCACTCGACATTGGTGTTCATCAAAAAACAGTAGGAAAGTTAATTTGGGATTTTTACACGGGTGATGATGATGAGAGAAAAAACACTGACATTCTGAATCCACGGCAATAAAATCAATCGACTCGTCCCTGTAAATGTTGAAAACACCTTACGTTTTCATGAGAAACAATTACCATCCGAATAGGGCTTAACTCATAATAAAAATAATAACTTTGATGCAGCTGCTATCTCACCTTTTTCAACGTGCAGTGGGTGAAGATAATTGTGAGCTGCCGCTGCACGCGGGGTCTTCCACTGGCTCGGATGTTTTATGTGAACCGAAGTAGTTAGTTTTGGAATTTTTGATGTAAGGTTAGCATCCCTTTTCTCCCTTTCAAGCTTATTTTTCCTTTTTTGCGCACCACTATCACTTTTTTTATCATTTTGAACACCAGCGAGGCTGAACAAGCAATAAAGGCTTGCATAACGTCTAATGCTTGCTTGTCTAATCTACATGCATAACGCAAAGAGGCGTTTCCCGCGATGTCATATGGCGCGAATTGTAAAGTGATTTTGATTGGACGGGGATTTATCAGTCAGGCACATTTTCCAATCATTTTTTCTTGTTATTTTATTAGACAAAGATCAACCACCTATGACTTGTCAATCTCATTTCCTCCAGCCAATCACGGGCCCCCTCTACCCGCGGGCCCTGGGGCTTCAGCCCCACCTAGCCCTTATGTTAATCCGGCCCTGCAACTGTCATGCAGTCGGGTGATGGACGCGTTCCAGACGTGAACCCACACAAGGGAATACACTGTTGCACTGGCTGTCTCCCGGTAGCCTCCCCCTGCAGAGCGGCGAAACCGGCATAAAACAATCACTGTATGTTCGCCGTCTGAGCCGCTTAGCTGGGAAACACGAGATGAGTCCTTTATTCATGTTCCCGGGCGCGCTTGAATAAAGCACAGAGGCGAAAGCGGTTCGTGTGGTTTGCTCACAGGATCTTAGAGCGGAGAACATGTGAGAGGGGAATGGGAAACTGGAAACTGGATTACACTTTACAGAAAGACGCAGAAGGGGGAACGTTCAGGTACGTTACGTTCATTCAGCCTACATTTTACAACTGTTTTCAGTTAAGACTAATGTAAATGTTTTCACTATCGCGTCACCTAACCAATGTGACAGGGATGATTCGTGAAGTTTTAATCTTTGGTTCATTTCCATCGCTATGGATTGCAAGGACCACAAATGTTGACATTTTTCCTCCCAGATCTTTCCATAGGGATGCAGTCTAAATAAATGTAATTGATAAGTGCTGTAACAAAGTTTTTATCACATCAATGATAAAAACTAACATTTTTTACATGTAAGTTAAAATCTACCTTTCTTACAGACACATTGTTATTCGTGTCTAGTCATATGAAGGCTAATGACCGGTCAACACAGCATTATAGTGAAACATTATATTAAACACTTTTAATGTTATGCAAACTGTACAGAAGTTTCAAAAATATCAGTCAATATTTCTCACTCGAGCCTGTCTCAGACTCACGCGCTTAATGAGTTTTACGTGTTTTGTTTTGGCTGAGGGGAGCTTAACGTAGGCTATTTTACATTAAATGTAATATATCCTAGTCTTTATTTACTGAAAATGATATTTCCAAATGTATGTTTCGGTCAACTCACTGATGATATTGAACAAAAGTGTCCTTTTATTCTGTTTCACAGGATTTTGACAAGGCGCAGCGGCTCCGTCGAGTAGGACATCCCCACGGCGGCCAAGGCGCTTTCAGCGGACACAGGGGGAAAGAAGGACTAATATACCAAAGATGAACACAATTGTGTTTAATAAGTTAAGTAGCCAGGTTTTATTCGAGGAGAAGGCGAATGAGGTGGAAAGAAGCAGTCGAAATTATTTAGAGGTGATAGATGGACAGCATCCGGACCTGCTCTCCAGCAGCCCAGTCATCAAAGACAGCTCAGCTATCCGGCACAGGAGATCCGGGTATGTCAGAAACTTCAGTAATGTTTGCAAAAATAAATGTAGCTACTGCAGGTTCATGAACATGCTTCCTACTAAAAATTCAACTTAGCCTATTCTACTTAGTCCAAATGAATGGTTTCACAGATACACTGTAAAATATTTTCATCATGTTTCATCAAGTAACACATTTGTTTTCCTCAATTTAACTTTAGGATTTTTAAGTCATTCGAAATTGTATTAAAAAAAAAAAGGATGAATTTATCACAACAGGTTCACATTAGCACCGCTTGAAACGTTTTCAAGTTTAGGATGTTGCTTTTTTTGCAGTAGATGTGCTTTGCACATCATTTAAATTTCATGACGGAATAATTAGCCTAATTATTCTGGCTATGCATTAGCAGGGGAAAAAAAAACTAAATCCGCACATAAATGATAGCCTGTTTAAGTCATCTGTGGTTATTTTAACGCTGTTAATGCTTTTACGCGTGACAGCACAGAGAACCGTATTAAAGATAAACATCAAGTTGTTCAATTTTAAGGCCAGCGGTGAAAGGCAGTGGCACGTCCAACTGTTTGACTTTTCATAGTCTTTTTGTTTTCTTTCCATTGATTTTGCTTTAAGTTGTGGTTAGAGAGCATCTGGTTCGAATTGACAGCCCGTTCGCCGCCTTCTTATCTTGGATACGTTGAGGTTTCAAAAAGAGAATTGCAGGAAATTAATATTCACAATTCAATTAAGTCGCTGTCGATGGTGCTGAATTAGCAGGGGCTTGTTGTTCGGGTACATGAGGTCATTCGTGTTCGGTAGCAAATTTAAAACACGTCCAGGTCTGTTTCTAATAAATAAACATTTCCTTCAACTGTATGTGTGGTCCAGTCAATCACGAATATTTTTGTAGCGAGGGCGCAAGAAGAAACCATGTCATCCCTTATTTGCCCTCCGAACTCAGCGCGTTCAGCCTCACCGCCCCAAGCTGTTTACCCCAACCTGTTTTTTATTTGCAGACAACACAGTGCTTCATTATACGACTGCGATACACAGCAACACCGAAGCTAAATGTGATGTCTTGTGAAAAACTTGTGCAAACATCCTCCGCTGCGGGTGCGCGTCTGGCTCGCGCTTATTGAAGGTCCGTTTGCGCGAGTAAGAGGAGCCAATAGGAAAACACTACAGCCGCTCTGCTCGCCTCAAGGGGAATATCACTGCTAATGAAAATTATTAATATAAATACAGAGGTGTGTGTTGCAGATATCGAGAACAGGGTGGGAAAAAAACCTTCTTTAGGTTGTTAATACAGATCTGGGTTACAAGGAAAATATTTGCTGAACATGAACCTCGGTGCGTTGGGGGAAAATATGTTAAATGTGCAGTCAGGTTTTTGGAAGATAACAAGGTGATATAACAGCGCCATACTGACATCTACAGGTTTAAATAACCAGCTTCTGTTCACGCTCGAAAATAAATGTTTCAATTAGAAGGAAAATCTGAACATTTTAAACTTTCACAAGGAATATTTTATTCTTTAGTTCTTTGAAGAAATGCCTAGTGCTTACAAGAACCCACTGATCTGAAGAACCTGTATTGTATTGTATCAAAAACTTTTGCTTAACATCTTTTTACACTGAACCATTTAAGATTGTGATATTGAACGTGTATTGAGAATAAAAGTGACTATCAAGATTCGGTTTCTGCAAACCATCTTGCCTCTCAGTCCCTATAAAGTCTACAGATTTTTCTTTTTCAAACTTTTCCAGTCACTATCGGAGTACATACATGTAGCACATGTCGTAATGTGGATGTTGGATTACATGCATTTATTTAAGTGCACCGTCTTTGTGTTTTGCAGACAGACTGTAAACTGATTCTGAATGAAAATCACTCACTGGGAGAGATAATTATAGCATGATACTCGTTTCACAGCGCATGACCGTTAATTAGGCCCTCGTAAGAATTTTTAACCCTTACAATATCTCTGAAAATTCAACACATTTTTATGCATGTTTTCAATTTGACTGATTTCATCTCCTATTTAAAGCCTGTAACATTAAAAAAGGTTGTAGTCAAGCTCATTGGTCTGCTCACGGCATGCTACCTTTAGATATAGATTTCATATTTATAATTAAAATAATAATAAAAATAAGAGTTTAATTTAATTTTTGTTCCTTTCCTGTAATTTCCTGGCAATAAAACAGATGGCAGTAAGAACACCCCAAAAAAATTTAAAAATACCGTTCTCTATGTGGAAAATATGTTATGATGTAATAAATCAATCTTATGAAATTTCTTCACATGAGTGCCCATTCTTAAGTCTTGTATAATTGTCATGAGACTTATGTAGCATTTGTCGGCTTGTATTTCTTCGCAGGTCTCGTCAAAACCCAGGAAAGGTACGGCATAAACGGCAAGCTCTGCAGGACATGGCCCGGCCTTTGAAACAGTGGCTCTACAAACACCGGGACAATCCTTACCCCACTAAAACAGAGAAAATCCTTCTCGCGCTTGGCTCACAAATGACACTTGTGCAGGTGAGTAAGTTCATTTTCCACAACTTTTCCATAAGCGTGCTACCAAGAGCTACTGGTTCTTGACAGAAGGATTATTAAAATGACAGTTTTCTTTTTCATTAAGATGACGGTGCAGGTGTTCATTCCATACACAAGCAAATTCAGGCTTTTTTTTTATTGTTTAGCCAATATATATTTAAATTCAGAGACACATGGCTTGTGTTTAACCATTCACATATGTGTTTTCCAGTCTGTGTTGGTTTCTGTGTACATATCTGTCTCAGTCTGTGTCTCTGTATATACACATGAAGACATAAACATGTTCTCTAAATTTGTTAAGAATTGGCTCAGCCTGTAGATGCTATTCTGGATGACCCGAAAAAATTGTATCTGGTTCTAATAATCATAAAAAGGAGCCATTTGTTTAAAAAAAAAAAATGTGAGCAGACTGCACTGCAATATGAAAAAAAAGACTTAAACACAAAACTGATGCTCAATTTCAATGAATAAATAATTCTTTTGTGACTGAACAAATCTTGAACATCTCCAGACTTTAGCACCAAAGATACACCTGAACTTTTCTCATTGCTAGTGCATTTCTGCTACTGCATTGTATGATACCTCAGTGCTTCCTCCAAAAACGACTGGCCTCCGTTGACCTGTTTAAAAGGAAAAATATGGCTGTTGGCCTTTGAGAACTTTATATAAAGCAGAGGTCAGGAAACTCAGGGCTAGAATAACATTTTTAAAGAAGTGCCCCAGCACAATACCTGTCATAAGTGGCTTGAAGTGTATCGGGCATGAAAAGTTTTCCTAGTATATCATCTAATGGTCTCTGGTCTCTGTGAAATGGAGAAGGCTGGGGCGAATTATTGTTTTTATTTCAAAAAGACAGACGTCGGGCAGAGAAAAAGGAATATTATTAGGTGAGAGTGGCAGAAGCCAGAATAAGCACCCAGGTTTTCATCAACGTAACATTAGTAATGTTACGTTCACTGCTTCTGGGATATTTGCGTGTGGCATCAGCCTACTATTTTTAATAGTTTTCATAGTGTTCCAATAAACAGTTAAAAAGGTAAAGGTTAAAAAGGTTTTTTGTGTGTGTCTTTTTTGAGCATTCATAATTCTTTTTGTTTATTGGTCAAAATTTACTCAGTACCATCCCAACACCCTCCCTCTTTTCTCAGGTGTCTAACTGGTTTGCAAACGCTCGACGGCGACTGAAGAACACAGTTAGGCAGCCTGATTTGAGTTGGGCCCTTAGGATCAAACTCTACAACAAATACGTCCAAGGCAACGCGGAAAGACTGAGCGTCAGCAGTGATGACTCCTGCTCTGATGGTACGAAATACGGACACTCTCATTCACACAATCACACATAAAACAGCTGATATTTATGGAGAGTTAACAAAAACACACACTCACATAGAGGTGTCAATGTGATGTTGAAACCAAGGATATTTAATATTAAACAGTGTGGGGGACCAAATGTAAAGATTAACAAGCCAAAAATTGCAAAATATTTAGTGCTCCATTAATGGTCTTAACCAATTTAATCACAAAGAACTGATCAGGAAAATAGCAAGAATTGCACAAATACTGTAGATAAAATAACTTGGCATGGAAGAGCATTCCACAACTTCCAGACAGTTTTTTTACAGGAAGAAGATTCATTGTTGTTCTACTCAATGTTAATGGCTTCAAACAGTTCATGAGTAGTTGAAAAATGTCTCCCAGTTCTTTTGAGTTTAATGTGAGACCAAATATTTACTATAGGGTTTAAATCTGGACTCTGATCAGGCCAAAACATGAGCCTGATGGACTTGTTCTCAAGCCATTTCTGGGTTGTTTTTGTAATTTGGGCAGGAGCTTTGTCTTGTTGAAACATAACATCTGATCGTTCCTCTTCAGATGACAACTTTTCATTTGTAGGAAGCAAGCCATTCTGCAATATTCTACTGTACTTCAAAGCATTAAATGACTTTTCAAGGTGAAGCAGCTCACCAATACCAGCAGCTAAAAAAGCTGCACACACAATGACACCTCTTCCTCCATGCTTCACTGTGGTAGAGATGCATTTATTATATTTCTCATCAGATGTTCAAACACATCGCTCTGGAGCATCACCATGCAACTTATGTTTCATTGTGATTCATCACTCCGCTCATCCCATATTCTGTCAAATACTCTCATTCTGTCTTTGATGTTTTTCTGAGACATTGCATTTGCTTAAATTTAGCTAATTTCCTGACCAATAATTTGTGGTTTAAAGGTGCTAAAGAGGATCTTTTCGTCGACTGAGAAACCAAAGACTGTTAGTGAGTTTTTGAAATGAGCGCATGCGTAAGAACAACCCCCCTCCTTCACAGCTCATTTCGAGGGAACGCCTCCCAAAACTCATGCACGTGTATTGGAACACGAGTGTTTACCACCAGCATTCGCTGTGTCATGTTAGTGGATTCATTATGTCGGACTCACCGCAGGTAACTCATAATCTGCAGTTGTTATTCCTGTCTCCTGACAAAAACATTGCATGCGGCGCCTGTGGAGTGTGGAAAGTTACTGGAGCACGCAGCTGCACTTGTCTCTCACAAGGAACGTCACGGCAGTGATTGACAAGCCAGAGGGCCAATCGTTTACGCAATGATCGCGTAAACGATTGGCTGATGTTTTTAAGGCCCTACCTCATGCACAGATGATGTATATTACTATTATTCCTTTCAGTGCACATAATAAATAGTCTTTTATCAGTTAGTAAAGACAGTTTCAAGTAATATTGCAAAAATGTATACAACAAAACATCCTCTTTAGCACCTTTAAGACTGTTAAAAGCTTAGTGTTTAGCCATTTTGCCAGTTTTTTTTATTTATTTATGGTTGCAATATATATTGATAGACCACAAATAAGAAAATTGGTTGGAATGTGTCATCATCAATATTTTTGTGGTGGTTATAGCCCACGATGAAACACACAAACATACACTTAAAGGGATAGTTCACCCAAAAAAGAAAATTCTGTTATAATTTACTCACCCTCATGTTGTTCCAGACCTGGGGTGCATTTCCCGAAAGCATCATTAGTCAACTATGGTCGTAAGTCCCATTGAACTCTATTGGTAACGACGAAACTTGCAACCATAGTTTGCTTTGGGAAATGCACCCCTTTATGACTTTCTTTCTTCTGTCAAAGATAAAAGAAGATATTTACATAAATTTCTCTGATTTTGGTAAATATAATGAAAGTCAGTAGGGTCCAATGTTGTTTTGTCCAGTGTTGGGATCCATTGTTGTCATTGAGGGTGAGTAAATGATGACCGGAGTTTTTTTTTTGTGAGGAACTGACCCTTTAAGGGGTCATATTTAGTCATACATATACAACATGTATTGCAATAAACACTGGTAATCACTGCTTGATTATAAACTAGGGGTGCAACCACTATAGGCATTGTCCCCCATAATAATTAGAAATGGCCAGTGATCTAACAGTGCACATCATTGTCAAAATGATGGCCAATCAGATCAAAGAAGGCAGGGCTTACTGTTTACAGAAGACGAGTGTGAATTCCCACGAAAACGCAATGCTTTAGTTTTTACAGTAAAAGAGTGTGTGGTAAGATGTACATAGCTAAACATTTATTATTTGACAACTGTTTTACGATAAAAATATTCATCGACCCACAGTGACGCAAACTACTCAACTTTTTTATGGAATTTTGCCATTTTGAATTGAAAAGAAGTTATAATTTACATGATCCGTGTCATTCATAACTGAATGTGACAAGACAAGAAACATTAACATTTTTGACTTATTAGACATACAAATAAGAGTGAATGTGAGCATATTTTTAAATAAAACATTATTTGCAAAGAGTTTAAATTGGATTAGTTCACATTCACAACTAGGCTACAATTAGACCTATCTTTTTACCTTTTTTATTTCTTTTTCTTTATTCCCTTTAATCCCTTTTAACCCTGTGCAAGCAAAACTGCTCTTTAAAACAAACAAGCAAAAACAAATTCACCTATCCTGGTGCTACATTTGATTGGAATGAAGTGTTGTGGTATTTATAAGAAACTCTTTTGGGGTTTCGTTCAGCATGTAGCATGTAACAGACCAGACAGGATACTTAAACGCAGATGTTTTATTACAACACAGTCAGTGCAACACTCCAAACATTTTTATAGCATCGTATAGCAGCCGAGCCATAAATCAGGGTCGGGGTATGTCGAGCGCAGTGTTCGTGTGTGCATCCTCCTCTGTGTTTAAGTTAACCGGACAGACGCGTAGGCTTACAGACAGTCATGCACACTGTGATTAACACACCACAATGAGGCGTCAGGACTCAACCACAAACACTCGCACACAATCTTACACTTACATGCATAAACACAAAAACATCCTAGCTAACTATATCTAAAGTTCTCTCTTTTCCTTCTCCTTTTCTCTCTAATTCACACACTAAGGCGTTACAAATGCAGCAATTGTTTTTGGCTTTCTGACAAGATTGCATGTTTGTTGGCCTCATCGCTTAACATAAGCATCCGCACACAATGAGACATTCAGTCAGAACACTTATCATCTCCCTGTGCTTAACAGTGACCTCCAAACACACACACTCTGTATTTGGTGCCTTGATTAGATGTCTTGGAGAAGGACACACACTCTGTGGTTAGAAGAGGAATGCCCAGTCTTTGCCTCTCACATCTGTCTCATCCTACAAATAACTTCCCGCTGTTCTTACACTGTAGAATAGCACACAATCTGTGTCAGCAGCCTGGCTTAACCTTTGACCTCTACCTTTATGTGCTCAACTTAAACGGAAAATGACTGTGTTGACACTTGTGGGATTTTATCAATAATTAGCATTTCCATCAGGAATTTTGGTAAACATTTTGATACGCTAAATATTATTTCTCAAAAAATCCATTGGATGGAAACTTGGCTATTGAAATGTTTCTAGAGGAAAATATGTCTTGCTCTACGGATTTGAATTATCTCTTGGTCACAACACAACTCGTGGAAAAAAGCACAGAATGTTTATATTGTCATGATGAAGTATGTAAAAACAATGTTAATCCATAATCTCATTGGATCTCATGAAAAAAGTGACGTTTTTAATGACAATGAAGCTCGTTGACCCCAAAATCCTCAACAAAATGTCTCTAGATTCACCATTGACAATAATTAAAACATAACAAAACCCAAAAATCTAAAGTAAATAAAAATGAAAGGAGATGTGATAAAAATGTCCCTATTTTTTCTTCTTATCTTCTGACATGTTTTCTGAGAGATTCACCCAAATATTATGAGCTGTGATTATACAAGCACATCATGTAACATCATACAAGTTGTTTAGTATGCATATGAAATGCCTCAGTTGTTTAGAGGGAGAGTTTTGTTGCACAGATGTTTCATCAGGTCTGTCGTTCCCATGTCTGAGCTCAGTAATTATGTGCTACACAGAAGATCTAAGCTTCAGACACACTCTTCACACATTTGAGTCAAGATAGAGCCTTGCAGTGAAATCCTAGCTCACTTAGGAGGCATTCACTCACGCAATCCTAACCCTGTATCCTAGGAAATATTGCGTTTGTGTGAACTCCAGTGTGTTTACCTTTGTTTCCTGCATTATGGAATGGTTGTCAAGGTAGTATACAATAAGGGGTGCACTAAAACAATCTTTAAAAAATGTTGACTTTTAGGATGTGGAGTGAGCGATGGTATATGTGCTGGAAAAAACATTGCAATTTGGCTCATGGACCTTCTCAAATGTCAAAACCAAAAAAGAATCCACACACATAGTTACAGAATTCAAAAGAATTTGAGAGTCCATGTTTATATAGATTTTACTGAAGACGTCAAAGGGATAGTTCACCAAAAAAAGAAAAATTCTGTCATTATTTACTCACCCTCAAGTTGTAAATTCATACACAACTTGAGGGTGAGTAAATGATGACAGCTTTTTCTTTTTTTGGTGAACTATCCCTTTAAGGTATGCTGAAAACCACAAGGACGAGACAAAAGATAAATAAACAGTGGAACTGATTTTATTCTGCCTTTTAGTAACAAAAGTATTAACTTCTTTGTAATTGTTACACGAGTGACAATGTCAACTGAGAGAAAAAACAGTTTGGATCGTCCAACTGCTGTTGTATTACAATCAGCAGTGTAATGCCCCTATAATAGTTCATTTTAATAAAAATAAATAAATCAAAGGCATGTCTTATATATCATCCAGTAATAAAACATGTCAGTGTCTCTTATTTATGTTCTTTCATGAATCACTGTCGGGACTACAGGTGGCTGAGAAAATAATAAGAGACGAATGATTGGGTGTTTTTTAAAAAATGATCAACGGAACGGAAAGATCAACTGAACACACTCTCTCCAAGGCTGAGATATGACATTGGAATGTCCAAAGGGTTTTTCTTTCCCCCCGTTGATGAGAAAGTTAATACTTTTATTAGTTTTGTTACCAAAAAGCAGAATGAAACTTTATCACTTGCAGTTCTACCAAAGTTATTTATCTTTATTGTCACTTTGCGGAATAAAACTACTACTTTTTTTTAAATCTTACACCAAGCTTTTGAACAGTAGCTTTGGTGTCATTACTGAAAATATTTTCTTTTTTGGGACTTTCAACTTTTTTTTTGCACCTTTTAGTTTATCACATGTATATTTCAAATATTTATATTTCATATTTTGCATACATTTTTGTATTTTATCTTCTGTAAATCTAAATCTAGGAATAGATCTTGAACTTTTTTATTACATTTTATTTTTATTTTTTTGCGTGTGATATTTTCTCAAGGCTCAAAGATCCAAACCTTCTCTGTTTCCTCTGTAGCAGTAATCAGTCTCTCAGCACCAAATTAGATCTGACACACTCATTTGCAGTTGGGAGGCCCGTGTTTTCAAGAAGTGTAATCCAGTCAACTGTTTTCAATGTGCTGGAGGGGTCATGCAGAAGAGAAGGGTGATTAAATGAAAATGTGACCGAGTCTCTCCCTGCTGAGAAGGTGTAAAGGGCAGGAGATCAAAATATTGATGTTTTATAGTTCAGTTCTTTTTTTTCCCCCCAAATTTGTATTGACATATTTGCATGTATCCTGCATCACATCCAGATGGTGACCCAGCAGCACGGGCCCAGGTCGGGGAGTTTAATAAGCCAATGTACCAGAGCGTCATCAAGAAGGAAGGTGGTGCTGTGGGGGCGGGTCTTCGGGCAGCTGCGGACGCCTCATTGTCTGATGACTATGTGTCGCCACCCAAATACAAGAGCAGCCTGTTGCACCGTTACCTTAACGACTCGCTCCGTCACGTAATGGTGGCCAACGGCGTAATGGACGCGCGGAGGAGGAATCACTCAGGCTCTTTCAGCTCTAACGAGTATGATGAAGACCTGCTGTCACCATCTTCTTCAGAAGCAGAAGCCAACTTTATCTACAGGACCGGTGAGCTGCTGCCAGTCTTATATTCTTTCCTTCTCTGTGTGTCTCTTGCTCTTTGTGAGGAAGAAGGGCATCTTGAAGCTGTTTCATTAGCCCAGTATCAGCTATGTTTCAATCCATGTATGATTTTGGCTTCTTGTTCTACAAGTAGAGTCACAGAGGGGTCATATGTTTCTCTATTCTCTCTCTCACACATAGATCTATAAATCATTTCATTTAAACTTGACATTTGTAAATATTCTGAAATATGTTTTTAATAGTATGAAAATACTAGTATGTTAAAAATATTGCAGTTCAATAGTTCAAAGAATTTGTGCTTTTATATCAAGCTTTGTACTTTTGATAAAACGTTTTAGGTCATGCAAGTTTACATTTGAACTTGCAATGAAGTAGAACGTACTGTAGTTCATACTGGTTTAGTCTTCTGCCCATTAACTATCATTACTTCTTTAGTCATTGTGACAATTATTCTCTCTCATCCATCTTCATTCTCTCTTTATCTCCTTTTTTTCAGTATTAAAAGCACAGTATTCAACATAGTTCAAGTCTTAACACCAACTGCAAAGAAACAAGAAGTCTTTATTCAAAACAGTGTTTGTGAGGGAAAGAGAATCTGTTTTTAGAAGTGTGGAAGTGTGTATCAACTTTGCATAACAGTGTATAGCAGTACTGTGGCATTTGTGTGTGTGTAAATATAACTCTTTTCCTTCCTCCTGAGGTCTTTCTCGTTGCATATCTCAAACACGAAATGTTTCATATCATCATAGGACACTAAAGAAAGTTAAAATGTTTATTCAGTGGTTTCAGCTTTTAAATTCCATAGGACATTTCTGAGGTTCTTAAAAAAACAAAAAAATTTTTTGATATTTGATATTTTCATTTTAAATGAGATTAAGAGGGTGATGTGCACAGACAAGTTATAAACTACCATTCAAAAGTTTGGGGTCAGTAAGATTTTTTTTATATTATTATGTTATATTATTCAGCAAGGATTTAATTGATCAAAAGTTTCTATTTCAAATATATGCTGTTCTTTTGAACTTTCTATTCATTAAAGAATCCTGAAAGAAATGCATCATGATTTCCCCAAAAATATGAAGCAGCACAACTGTTTTCAGCATTGATAATAATAAGAAATAGTACTTGTTGAGCACCAAATCAGAATATTAGAATGATTTCTGAAGGATCATGTGACGGTGAAGACTGGAGTAATGACTGCTGATATACAGCTTTGCCATCACAGAAATGAATAACATTTTAAAATATAGACTTTTAAAAGAGAAACCATGATTTTAAACTGTTTACTGTATTTTTAATCAAATAAATGCAGCCTTGGTGAGCATAAGAGATTATTTCCAAAACATTAAACAATCTTACCGACCCCACATTTTTGAATGGTAGTGTACTTGTATTATTTAGTGATAGTATTTGGAAAATAAACAGCTTATAATAAGTAAATAAAGAGTAATTTTCTGTCAATTTCCTCGTTGCAGCTGCTTGATAATGGCTTTAATCGCTTTCTAGAGCTTTCACCTATCCCAGGCTTTCTCATTCAGCAAAAAAAGTCAAGCTCTGCCAAAGTTTAGGACTCTCTAACTCGTCTGTTTAAGGTCAATGTTGGTTCGGAGTATCACGACAGGGAGCCTCTGCAGTCCTCACAGTCGGCTGTGTTTGCTCCCATGTGCTGTTTAAGCCCTCCAGGTGTTTGTGATGTTATCACAAATCTTTTAGACAGTCCAAAATGACAAATATGTTTCAGGAGAGTTCTGGCAATTATTTAAGCCCTGTTCATCATCATCTGGAAGAATGTCAGCCCCTATTGATCATTCGTAGGAATTTATGTGAGATACTGTGTCGGCGACTAAGGCCTTCAAGCGCATGTGTTCGCTCTCTTCTCCTCGAGAAAGAACGGGTTTCTTCAGGTCAGAACACTGCGTCTTTGTCCTGACAGGATTCATAACTGATAACATTGTTTGCTCCTCACTTCTTCGCTTACATATTGCTGTTCACATCAAGCCTCGGGGATCTCGCCGTGCAGTCTTTTTTTTTACTTTGTTTCTCATTTCAATTCGCCATGTCTTACATGGTTTGCATTATCTTGGGGCTTAAGAACAGAATGCTGAAATTCTCTTCAAACTCAAAATCTGTTGCTAACTACCTTCTGGACCAACGTTTAAACTCCCTGCTATGTGAAGTCGAGGTTGCTTGTGTAGACACCTGCTGAGAGAGACAGAGAGAAAGAGCTTAAGTGTGTTTTCTTGTTTATTTCAGTTTGAATCAGTTCTTCCTACAGGATCTTCACTTTAAAATGAAAATTACCCCAAGCTTTACTCATCGTCAAGCCATCCTAGATGCATACGTTTCTTCTTTCTGATGAACACAGTCAGAGTTATATTAATACATATCCTGACGCATCCAAGCTTTATAATGGCAGTGAACAGGGGCAATGAGATTGAAGCTCAAGAAATTGCATCCATCCACATCCATCCATCATAAACGTACTCCACACGCCTCCAGGGGGTTAATAAAGGCCTTCTGAAGCGAATCGATGTGTTTGTGTAAGAAAAATATCTACATTTAACAAGTTATAAAGTAAAATATTTCTGCTTTCCATATTCAGCTTACGAAAAAAAGCTTTTTTTGTAAGTTGATACAGAAGGCGGTCTGGCGGAAGATAGATATTTTACTTTATAACTTTGTTAAATATGGATATATACACAAACCAGTGGCATGCAGTGGTGTTCTGAAATGAGGAGGCAAATTAACGTTGACACATCCATGTTAAATAAACATTACTTTACAATACATGAAAAAAGAAAAAAAGAAACCAAAAACAATTCTATTTTGTAATTTTTCATTAACAATGTATTGTAATAAATGTTCTATTTATCAAAATAAAATGTTTTAAGCATTTCTACATTCATTCCAAAATAATAACTAAAGGCAATAATAATTAAACAATATATTTTATTTGTATATTAATGTTTTTCTTTTTAATTGTCAACTTAGGCTATTTTGGATCATCAGTCATGCTCCATAAACAGACACGAATTGTATTTTTAATTTCACCAAGCTGATTTCACAAAAAAAAAAAAAAACCCTAAAAAAAACCCAGCAGTCTTCATGTTTTCAGTCCATTTAAAGTTTGATTTTGATGTGACATAAAGTGATGATATCTAACTGGGTGATCTGTTTAATTACTTTTCAATTAGTCTTCCCATTGACGCCATCATTCATTCAAACTGACACGCGGAACGCGCAGGTCAACAAGAGGCGGGATTTATCGCACAAACCAATCATATCCATTCATAACCAATTACATCCAATCATAGCGCGATGGAGACAATGCCTCCTCTCACGTGACTTTCCCCCATTCATTCTCAATTTCCCCCCACAAAACCCACCACACGCCAGGGGTCTGATGGTTTTCTAATCTGTGGTTTCCTACGAGAGCAAAGGGAGGCATGACTCCTGTAACTTCACCTGCGGATGTCGCTGTTGGGCAGTGTTCCTTAAGAAATACGAGTGACTTACATTCTTTTTAATGTCATAATTTGTAATATTTGTGTTGTTTTATATGTAATATGGATTATTTTCTCATCCTATTTTTTATTTTTTTATTTTTTTTGAGGAAGCACTGCCTCCCTTGCTTCCTCGGAGGAAACGCCCCTGACACAAACGCATTGCTTCACTTCAGAAGGCCTTTATTAACCCCCCGGAGCCATTTGGAGTACGTTTATGATGGATGGATGCACATTCTTGAGCTTCTACTCATTTATCCCGTTCAATGCCATTATAGAGCTTGGACATATCAGGATATTTATTAAAGGTGCCCAAGAACATGTTTTCAAAAGATGTAATATAAGTCTTAGTTGTCCCTTGAATGTGTCTGTGAAGTTTCAGCTCAAAATACCCCATAGTTGTTTTTTTTTAATTAATTTTTTTAACTGCCTATTTTGGGGCATCATTATAAACGCGCCGATTTATGCAGCGCGGCCCCTTTAAATCTCATGCTCTCTGCCCACGGAGCTCGTGCTTGCCTTAAACAGCTATAAACAAAGTTCACACAGCTAATATAACCCTCAAAATGGATCTTTACAAAAGTGTTCGTCATGCAACATGTCTAATCGCGTAAGTATAGTATTTATTTGGATGTTTACATTTGGTTATGAATGAGTTTGAGGCTATGCTCCGTGGCTAACGGCTAATGCTAAACTGTTGGAGAGATTTATAAAGAATGAAGTTGTGTTTATGAATTATACAGACTGCAAGTGTTTAATAATGAAAATAACGACAGTCTTGTCTCCGTGTATACAGTAAGAAACGATGGTAACTTTAACCACATTTAACAGTACATTAGCAACATGCTAACGAAACATTTAGAAAGACAATTTACAAATATCACTAAAAATATCATGTTATCATGGATCATTTCATGTCAGGCTTTTTGCTATTGTCCTTGCTTGCTTACCTAGTCTGTTGATTCAGCTGTGCACAGATCCAGACGTTCTGCCCTTGTCTAATGCCTTTCATAATGTTGGGAACATGGGCTGGCATATGCAAATATTGGGGGCGTACACCCCGACTGTTACGTAACAGTCTGTGTTATGTTGAGATTCGCCTGTTCTTCGGAGGTCTTTTAAACAAATGAGATTTATATAAGAAGGAGGAAACAGTGGAGTTTGAGACTCACTGTATGTCATTTCCATGTACTGAACTCTTGTTATTCAACTATGCCGAGGTAAATTCAATTTCTGAATCTAGGGCACTTTTAATATATCTCCAATTGTGTTCATCACAAAGAAGAAAGTCATATACACCTAGGATGGCTTGAGGGTAAATCTTGTGGTAATTTTCATTTTAAAGTGAACTAATCCTTTAAACACAGTTAATGTTTAATGAATCTTTATGATTTATGTGGTTTTTCCCACCTTTCATGGTAAATACAATTTCCTGGCTAAGAACTCTAATGGCTTCTTCAGGTAGATGAAGTGTCTGTTTGTCATTTTGCACACGAGTACATGCTAGACGAAAGGTTTAGAAGCACAGGATCACACACAGCAACAATTGTGCAACTCCGAATAAGGGTTCAATCAGAACAAAATACAGCAATAAACTCAATGACAAATTCATTATCAATTTAATTCAATCTTGTTACTGGAGAAAGGGGGTTTGCATCATTTCCTCCTAGTGTTTCTCTCTCTTTTATGCTCTGCTATTCGCTTTCCTTTCATTTTCTTTCTGCATTCCAGAATATTTTCATACAAACATTCCTTAAGTTTCAGACTAATATGGCATGAGGTTGAAATTTTAGATCTACGCTCTGTTTTCTTTTTTGAAACAGATGTTTGTCTGTCTCTGAGCTGTGTTAGCCAAGTTAGCCAAGTAATGTTTTAGCTCAGACGTCTTTAAACCAAAGTGGCATCTCGGAATCCACCAGTTAAATGTAACTTAATGGAACAAATTGGATCTAAAGGAGCTCTTGCCTCCTTTCTATCACTCCTCACTTGAAGTTTCACAGATCAGACGTGGCAAAGGAGCCGTCGGGCCAGCTAAGCCTCAAACCCTCTGATGGAAAACTAAAGAGGCCATTGTGTAAGAAAAATATGAAATAAAACGCAACAGGAACCCTGATGGGAGTTTCATTGAAAACAAGAAGCGAGAGAATTCCAGGGTACATGCCAGGGATTTTATGTCAAATTGCTCTTTAATGGGATATTTAATGGCAGGAATCTCGCTCAATGTTTTCCCTGCATGCGTGTGTTGGGTTTAGGGCCGTCCTGTTTGATATAGATCAGTATGCTGCACTCTCAGAGTGGATGAGAGCTCGCAGTAAAGTGAGAGCATGCAGGAAAATATTTCTAACACTTTAGATGTACTTTCACAGGTTGCATCAGGGGCTGGTTGTGCAGAATTCTCATCAGCCACATAGAAAGAGCATCACATGGGACATAAACTGGCTGCTGCACCGTTTACTCGAGAGCGATGTGTTGTTTGTCCTCATATTGCTTTCAACAGGGTCCTTGTGATCCAGTTATTGTAACTTATGTGTCAGTTGAGGGGTTTATGAATATATTATGATTTGCTTCAGTTAACTGAAATGAATTAGATGAAAGTGATACATATTTTAAAATTTAAAGCTGACTTTTAAAGAAATTAATACTTTTATTCAGCAAGGATGCATTAAGTTGATTAAAAGTGATAGTAAAGTGAATGAAGGCTGTTCTTTCAAACCTTCTGTTCAGCAAAGAACAGAAAAAAAATGTACACGGTTTTTATAAAAGCAGCAAATCAGCATATTAGAATGATTTCTGAAGGATCATGTGACACTGAAAACTGGAGTAATGATGCTGAAAATTCAGCTTTGCCATCACAGGAATAAATTACATTTAAAAATATATTGCAATAGAAAGTAGTTAATTTATTACATTGTAATAATACCATTTTTACTTTTTTTTTTTTTTTTTTTTTAATTTACTTATTTTTTGAATGAAGCCCTGGTGAGCATAACAAACTTTTTTTCAAAAAATATTCAAACAACTTGCAGACCCCAAACTTTTGAATGGTATGTTATTAATGTGTTTTTTTCTAAATGAGATGATTAGAGTTGTTTTTGAGCAATTTAACTAAATATCCTTCTATAAATTTAAAGCAGAACTCTATGTTACGCTAAATGCCCCCTAAGCCCCTAAACGTCACAAAAAAAAAAAAAAAAAAGTGATTGATTGATTTACATGTCAGTCAAATGGTTCCTTCCTATACTAGTATGGGGTTTTGTCCAGAATAAACTGCAGTGTGGACCAGTCCTTTTGCATTTTAGTCAAAGCTCAGGCTATGGGCGACAACGCTATGGTGGTGATATGACACCGGCTGTTATCTCACTCTTTTTTAGTTTAAAAGTTTATTTTTCAATTGTTAAGAATTCTCCTCCATTGCCCAGAAGAAGAAATTCTTTGTATGTTTGAAATCTGTAATAAGAGTAAAAAAAAAAAAAAATAGCCCGGATATTTTGCCAAAGAAAAAATAATGTTTTTAGTATGGCTCTCTTTTTCCAATCAGTCTTTTTGCTGTGCTTTAGTGTGTCAGCCATGCGCTGTGGGAAATATTTCTTCACAGAACCAAAAATGTCACCTGTGTTTTACGACATGAAAAGACCTTCTTTTTCAAGGTCAGTGGACATTAAACAGAGGCAGGAGGCAGAAATATGTTAAATGAAAACAGAAAGGCTTGACAAGGCCACCGGGGCTCATAGATGCCAGTCACATATAAGAGTCCTGCAGACTCATTGGACTGAAGCCACCAAAAGAAAATACTTTAAAAGTCATTGTCCAAGAAAAGTACAATCCCTCCAACTCATCAGAGCACATTTCAGGCCAGCCTCACTGCATTTTGAGGTGGGCAGTTCATCCAAGCCTAAACATGCAACAGAGTGGGAGCATGTAAATTCAGGCATTATTAATGTGCAGGGCCTGCTTTTCATCTGATGATTGACAGCCCTGTGTGTGTACAGCTGGAAACACGGCACACTTTTATTGCTGTTTTTGCAGTTGTACTACGCATCCAACCACATACAGTACATAAAAACACTGAGAGTCTGATACCATTGAAAGTTTGTAAGTCTCTCTTACTCTCAAAGCTCGACAGGCTTTGGCTAACATATTTGAAAGTGTTTGACATGTTTGACAGTGACATACAGTGCTGGGGGAGGGATGTGTAATTTAGAGAAACAGCCTGGCAGGGATATGTCATTTAAAGAGTACATGCTGAACTGTGATTTACGGTAGCTGACTGCTCACTGACCACAGAGCAGCAGGACAATGACTGATTCAGCTCTACTGTGCACATCTCAAATGGCAGGAAACACTTATGGAAAGTATCCTGTATCTGGTCAAAATTTCAAATAAAAACAAAAAACAATAATATAATATAAGGCTCCAGCATCCCCACAACCCTACAAAGTACAAGCAGTTTGAAGGATAATATAATATAATATAATATAATATAATATAATATAATATAATATAATATAATATAATATAATATAATATAATATAATATAATATAATATAATAATTAATATGTGATCATGAGCTTCATTAATGATAATTATAAAATAATTGCCAAATGGTGTTGAAAACAGTTTTATTCATTTAAAAAAAGCTTAACGTAGGCTTGTAGTCTTATATGAAATAGATTCATGTATTTATTATTGTTTAATTATTTATTTAAATAGCTTTTAGTTAATTATTATGAAAACTATGAAAAACATAATTTCTCAGAAAACATTATAAAAAAAACCATGCAATTAGTTCAAATTCCTTTTAAATATGTTGTGGTCAGCCATACCTACGAGTTTAAATACATTTCTGTAACTTAAATCTTTAGAGTTAAAATAGCATATTATTTCTAGTAACCTATTCAGATTGAGTTCTGCTTAACAAATATTAGTGACGTGAAATCAAAAACTAATTATATTAAGTTAAATTACCTTTTTGAAGATTTTAAGTAAAATGAACTTATTTCATTTAGCGATTTCACTTTTAGGTTTTACAATGTAGAAACTTCCAGACCAGTGTGTTGAGGCAAGTTGGAACTAAACTCTGCCGGACAGTGGCCCTCCAGGACCGAGTTTGGACACTCCTGGACTATAGTTTGTCACACCACAGGACATGTCAACTTCCCAAAAGTATATGTCATGTCAATTACCCATACACACTCATGGAAACACTAGGATTTCCTTCTCTTTGAGAAGTTTCTCCCACTCTATCCCTCACAAAGTAGGGAGGGGCGACTGAGCAATCCTAGAGAAAGAGGAGGCTGAGGCCAAGATTTGCTTTAGACTCTGGGTTGCAGTTGAATGATTGGGTCTCATCATCCATCATCAGAGCGAGAGAGAGAGGAGAGAATGTTGAGATAAGTGAAAGGTGGAGAATAGAAAGATGAAGGAAGAAGGGGAGGAGGAGAAGAAGAAAGGAGCGATGAGAGATGTGCTGGAAATGAGGGATGAAAGGTGAAGTATTGTGAAAGAGAGGGGAAAAAGTGAATAATGCCCAATAAAAGCCACATAAAAATTGGGATGAGAAAATATACAACTCAAATGGATACAGACAAACAGAGAAACTACTCACAATACTAAGAGAACCTCTAGCTTTTTGCAATAGTATTTTCATGGCTTCAAATTTAATATAAAATTTATTATACAGTATAATAAATAATTATAATAAATAATCTTTATAAAAATACAATTTAAAAAATGTTTAATTAGTATTTTTTTTTTATTAGTAATTATTTATATTCTAAATAGATTTATAATATGAGTCTTGATGAGCAAGTAAGCATTCTCTTTGTAGCATTAATAAATGTCTTATTTTATTACAACATTCTGCATTTATCCAAACACTGTTAGATAGTTTTCGTCCATCTTTTATAATTTAGTTTTTGGAGCCAACTGTAACTTAAATTAAGTTCAAAACTTTTTCCAAAAACTGAATTCTTAGTCTCTCGGCACATTTCTGTGTATAAACTGCTGCTGAAGCTCAAGAGCAATATATTGTGATGAATTGCAAATAGTCC
Source organism: Chanodichthys erythropterus (assembly GCF_024489055.1). Taxonomy (NCBI): domain Eukaryota; kingdom Metazoa; phylum Chordata; class Actinopteri; order Cypriniformes; family Xenocyprididae; genus Chanodichthys; species Chanodichthys erythropterus. Next base: position 17,043,248 of record NC_090239.1, read on the forward strand.
ACACTTGAAAAGTGCGTGTGTGTGAATTGTGATGACTGTGTGGAGAAGAGGTGTAAACAGACACGCATTGCTCTGGCAGCTTTCGTGTGAGAATAGATAGCAGACAGGGGAAAGAAACAGTGAATGAATGGGAGACTATTAGATGAGTGTGGAGAACCTAATGGCTATAAAATGAAAGACTCTGACACTCAGAGCATCAGAAAGAGTACAGCAGGGCCTGTGTGTTTTTGTCTAACTCGGAAAGTAATGTTTTGTGTGAAGGGGGAAAACGAGAATAGATTAACAGATGAAAATAGAAATTGGAGAATCAAAGCGCACACGATAAAGAGAGAGAATGTGCGTGTGAGCAAACCTTGAAGGAACATCGTAGCAATTCATTTTGTTATGTATGTATTTGGATGAGGCCGGCAATCATTATTTAGTTCAGAAAACACTTTCAAACATTGTTATATTACACTCAACTCACTGTTTTTTCCCTGAGGTTGCGGTCGAAAGCAATTCTGTAGTCATCTCTGGGCAGAATTAACTTGCAAAGAAACATACAAACTTGTAATATGAGATCAAAACAAGATTTTCCATTTGGCAAAATCATTTGCAATGATTCCAAACTTGCTCGCTTTTAATTGTTTTTCCATTTTGGAATGACACTAAAGCTGAAGCAAAACTGAATTTTATTGGAGCTGAAAAAGGTTTGTGATGCGTTCTAGATGGAGCCTTATCTGCGTCTGATAACACTTTAGGCAAATGCTTTCAGCATGAGCCCGTCTCTCTCTCCCTCTCTTTGTCCCTCTGTCTCTCTTCCTGATATACGTCAGGATGCAGATACCGTCTGTAATACCTCAGTGGTGTGCTATGTGCTCTAGCTGGTGTGTTTGAAGTCTGTTTGTGGGACTTTTATAAGTACTGATAGGGTGAGAGATCGGAATCATTCGTCCAGCCATTTGCAAATAGCAGATCCACACGTCCGTGTCCAGAACAGGAAGCCAATGGATGACCTCTTGTTAATGGTCAAGACTGGATTCCTCTGAGAGATGATGACATATACATGCCAAGTCTTTTCTAGAGCGTTTCCTTGATCATGTTTAGACCAGTGTCAGGAATTAACTTTTTTGTTAAAGGATGGTTCCCAAAAATACTTTTTTTTTTTTTATGAACACAAAAGAAGATATTTTTGAAAAACACACCGGTTTCTGTGTATACGCACAAATTTTGTATCGGATAAGCGTTTCGTCCACGCGGATCCGGCATTTTCGGGAAGGTGAAACCACTATTTTTTGAAACCGGGTCCCAGAGTGGATAAATCTGAAAACGCCGCCTTCGCGTTTTTGTGTGTACAGTCAATCTGTATATTTTGTGAAACGATGATGTCATCACCCCACGTGTCGACCCTAGTCAGACACCGCTAACAGCACAAAACAGCAAAGACAACAATAGCGTACTACATGCTTGAGTTCGTGCTGCAGAAGCTACCGAGCCTAAAGCTTTACTAATATAAAGCTTTTTTTCTAAGCTTTACTAAAGTTTATATACAGCGCGCAAGGTTTATGCGCATGCTCCAAGTCTTATTCTTTGTTTTTAAGGCCAGAACACACCAAGCCGACGCCGACGAACTAGTGGCGACGAAAGCAGACTGTGGGGTTTGCTCACGTCGGCAGCGTCTGTGTCCAAAGTTGCCCTGACACACCAAACCAACGCTAAACAGCCGGCGTCCAAGTAGCACGTCAGTTCTGTGCCTGCGTGAAATGAAATGCCTTTCCGAACCAGCAGGCGGCAGTAGCTGAACAGCCAATCAGAATGATCCAATGGCCCGACGGACCCGACGAGCTACAACGCCCATCATGTCGAATCGGACGAAAAAAGCAGACGAGGACCAACTTCAGCCGACGGTGCGGAACACACTGAGAAAACTTAGTCGGCCGACAAACAAAAGGCGTTTCTCAATGTCAAGGATACTTCCTTGGCAGGACTGGTCCTTCCAAGTCACTTCCTTCAGAGTCTAGGAGAGGCTCCTCTTTAGCATTCAGAGAACACGTAAATGGAACAGACTAGCAAGTGCACGTCATTGCGTCATTACCCCCGGTAAACAGCTGCTTGTTTTCTACACGGAGACGTATGAACGCCTCCGTTTGTTCCTTGGTCTCTGTTAAAAAATGCGAGAAAGCTATGAATAACGCTGTGAATGGTATAATGATATAATATTAACGTTAAATTACTTTAGACAACTTAACTAGTTATTTATAAAGGATGCCGGTGATGGCAAACTAACAACGGTCCGGTTCAGTTAGCCATCAATAACGTAGGCTAATTTGTATTTGTATAATTTATAATATCAATACGGTAGTAATTTGTACTGGCATTTAAACGTTAAACTTTATTTATCTTACATATTTACTACTGTTATAACAAATGTTTGGTAACGTAAATATACTTACATTTGAAAGCATATTGCCCGCTAACGTCCAACATTTTTTTAAAACATTTTTGAACAAGATTGCAAAGCTGCACGCATAGGATTGTGGGTGATTTGAGAGCGCGAAGAGCGCAGAGGATACACATATGCATCCTTTCCTGTGTATGGGATATTTTTCGAACGAAGGACTCTGTCCTTGTTTGAAATTCTGAGGATCCTCGACTTTGGAACAGTCCTTTGACGGATGTCGATGACGTAGCATCCTCGAAATTCTGGCTTCCGAGGATCCTTCCTTGACACTGAGAAACGCCTAAAAACTGCCTGATGGCTGACCGTCGGTTTGGTGTGTTCCTGCCTTTAGTGTATCTCTATTGCAGAATTACAGCGCCACATACTGGTCTGGCATGTATACTACATTGAGTCGTTTCAGTGGTTTTGTGTGTACGCAGATATTTCTTGAGACAAGGAAAAAAAAAGATCGGATAGAGTAAGCTTTGTGTGGACGTAGCCTGAGACATTTCTCAAAATACCTTCTTTTATGAAAGTCATACAGGTTTGGAATGACTTGAGGGTGAATGAATGATGACAAATTTTTATTTTTGGTTAACATATCCATTTAAGGGCTTTAATACTTGCCCCTGGAATTGATTTTAAAGGTTAGTTTATTTCTAACCATTAAAAAACGCACAGGATGCCATTCAATTATGTTAAATACTAAAATTAATCAATTTTTAATGTGGACAGTTGATAATATTCAACTCTCTACTGTTTCCTGTCAGAGCAGTGATGTGATTTTCTATAAGTTACATATTTTCAAAGCTGACTCTAATTATTTTAATGTAAAAAAAAAAACATCTCAAAATAGCTACACATGCAACAGCACATATGTTTGAGATCATGAATATAAAAATAATCAGACAGCCGCAGTGTCTGTGAAAGCATTAAACCTATAAACCATCACTATACGGGCATATTATTAAATATAATGTTACATAATACAATAAAACAACAGATTAGTTGACTATGGGAACATTACACCAAACATTTGTCAGTTTCTATTGCATTTTTGCACGATGCCCTAGTTAATTTGTGACCCTGGTACAGACTGTTCTGTTATTTGGCTAGTAGAGTGTTTGTTGTAGTGATCTGTGTTTATTCTGACTGGTAAATAGAACATGAGGGGGAGATTTAACACATTTCACACACCGATGCTGAAGCTGCAAGTGCCATTGGTGGCAGATGCTTTATTTTGGCTGTGGTTGGACTGTCATTGTTTGTCATCTGCTGTGCAGACCCAAAGAAATCCTAAAATTATGAAATAAAGTCTGTCTTGAGATGAGCTTTAACTGTTTATGAGTGGCCATGTGTCTATGATGCTGAATTAGGCTTTTTTTGGTCTCTCTCTCACCCTGTTTACCCCCATACAGTATTGCCACTGTTTGGTCGTTCTTTCTGCCCACCAGTCAAATTCACAGCCCAGAACATGTCAGCACCCTCAACTCAGTTTGATCCATCACAGATTAATGTGCTGTGATTCAAAGGCTCAGAGAAAAGGAAGTCCAACAGCGTCCAGACTGTTGTGTTTTTCACCAGGGAGAGTTTTTTAATAATACGAGAACATGTCATGTGCAAAGAATCACTATCATTCTTCACTCTTCTTTTGGGCCTCATGCCTCTTCCAACCACCCTGACCCAGAAATCATGGATATTTATAGTGCAGCGATTACTGATAAACGTGAATGGAATGGAGAGAATGGAAGAACGGAGTCAGTAATGGGGCTGCTGTTTAAAGACGGTCATTACAGTGAATGAAACCTCAACCAAAAGTATGATCTGGGAAGGCAATGGGAAAACAAGAAGCAAGACATTAGGTTTAAAAAAGAAAAAACTGTGAACGTCAGAGACGAGTTGAAGAGAGAAACAGAACAGAAATGATGATCACAGGATACATTCAGAAAAATGGAAGCAAACCAAAAGACAAACTCAGACAGTTTGAGATGGATTTATCTAGAGAGTGACCAGAAGAGACTCGCTCAAAAGAGAGAGAGCGAGACGGAGAGATGGTGTGGATGTTGATTGTTGCCATCCTGGATGGCTAGTGAGGGTAGAGCTGGCAGAGCTTGAGACGACACACGCCAGCTTCATCTTAACATCATTCACAGGCCTTCTATGACATTATTAAAGAACAACGTTCATTTTTCTCAAGCACACATTGGACGCCTGTAGTAAAAATGAGACACCAAGAACTGATGATGTCTGTCTGCTTTGGGCAAAACCAATTTTCCTCTCTCTTATTTGAAAGGCTGTGAAAGATGTGACTGCTATTTTATAAACCAGTAAAAACAGGCAAAGATTATAGTTGAGAAGACAGAGCAGACTTTTCTGATTTATCCGGTTGTTGCGGCATAAATGTGAGAAATTCAACGCCTGCCATATTCTGATGTTCACTAATTTTAGCAAGTTATCTTATTGAATTCGTAACCGCTTTTCTTTGTTTTACATGCCAGGATGTTTCTCAATGGCTTTAAAGCAGTACGTGCCACACTCAGTCACCACAGAGTGACATTGACGTCTTTTCCATTCTCGTCTGCGTGGCTCCAGAGCCAAAAAGCCATGACATCTTGCCCAGATTCCATTTGTCACTTCTCTTCACGCAGCTGATAGATGGATGATCAAAAGAACAAATGAACGGATGGATGGAGGTATATTTCCAGCCCCAGTCTACTTTGACATGCCAACCATGATGCCATTCTGTCTCAGTTGTGATCACTCATTGAGAGTTTGCACAGAAACAGACCTGTCTGCAATAGTTTACCCAATCGTCCATGCAGCCAATGTCCATTCAAACCTGCCTATAGAGTTTTCATAGCATATTCTATAATATACGATTCAAAAGCTACCCTTGATTTAAAGTGTTGTTTTTCTGGCAAACCTTTGCAATCCAGGGACAGAAAGATCAATGTGTTGTCTGTGTTAGACAATGAGAAGGCCGTTTCCTCTCTCTGAGTAATATCTACCAGATTCTCTTGATTTTGGTACTGACCCCAGGTCAGGGTGAGAGCACTGTTCTGATAACGCTTTAATATGATGGCTGCAAGGTCTAGTATTATTTCTGCATGAAGAATGAGCAGATTTTGAGATAATTTTTTGGGAGTTTTGTGTGTGTTGTTCAATCTGTTTTAAATATGTATGACTTTATTTCCTCTGTGGAACACAAGAGTAGACATTTTGAAAAAATATATATATATTTTTTTTTTTGTCTGTACATTGAGAGTCAAATGGGACCAATGTTGTTTTGGACCACAATGACTTTCATTATATGGATAAAAACAATAGAAACACACTTCTTTTGTGGGTGAGGGTGAGTAAATAAATATATAGATCAGTCATGAAACTCTAGAGGGCACAGGCTGATTACATGCAAACAGCAAGGAATCATATCATGACTACATGGCACATGCTGATTGCCTCTGCTGATTCTGCAGCCAATAGCTTACTTGTTCAATATTTCAACTGTCTGGTTCAGTGTTTGGTTTATTTATGGCTATTCATGCAGCAGCAGCATATCTTACATGCTCACTGTAGCATGTCTGTGTATTGGCAGTAGTGTGCCCAGCAGATCATTAGTCTGCCAAGACAAGCAATGCTTTCGATTTAGCAAGAGTATGTGGTGAGTAAAGAGCTAAACATTTAATATTTGATGAATGTTTTATGATTGAAATATTCAGCGACCGACAGTAATACCCAGTAATGCAAACTACTCAAAATTTTTCTGAAATTTTGAATTGATGCATGCTATTATTTGATTAATATTAAATGATTAATGTAATTTGAATGTGACGAGACGAGAATCGTTTTTGACATATTAGACATACACATAAGAGTGAATATATTTTAAAAAAAATAATTATTTGCAAATGGTTTAAACTCATTACTTTATAACCTGGAACGTTTACCATTCTTATTTCTTTTTCGTTATTCCCTTAAATGGTCCCTTAAAAATCCCTTATTCTCTTCTAATGTTTTCATTATTTAAGTCCTTTTAATGAAAAAAATAATAATAAATTACATAATAAAACAAAAAAATCATGGTCACCCCCAATGTTCAAGAAATGGTTACAGCCTTGAGTTATTCATTAACATTCTAAAACTATTCAGAGAGAGTTGCCATGACTGAACTGAATTTTTATTTTTGGGTGAACTATCCCTTTAAGCAGTTTTATATTTCTTTTTCATCAGTTATTCATCATTGATTTAGCTGTGTGTAATATGTATATTATGCAGTACTATGTGTGTATTTATCTGTCTGGCTAATTAATAGCAATTGTTGGTTTGTGCAGCAGTGGGTAATGACAGAGACCATGCATCTGTGGCAGGTGTTGCTGGTCTGATCTATCTGTACCTGACAGAGATATAGAAGTCTTCTTTTTAGCACTTCTTTCTTTCTCTTCCTGTTTCCTTTGGTGATAGTAAGTATACTGGGGTATTTTCAACCCATCAGGCCTCTTTAGCCGCAGTTTTATTGAGCATCATAAGTCCCCCAACTCACAGCTAACAGAGCCATGTCAAAATTTCGTTCAGTAGCAGATGCTGCAAAAAAGGATAAAAAAAAAAAAACACCAGAAAAATAGTAACAACTAGCACAGTTTGATTTATAGAGGATTTATAATTTTTTTGGCAAAGACATTGTTTTTAAAAATCTAAGTTTTAGATGTTTTAGGCAGCAGTATTTGGAAATTGCAGCAGGTCTGCATCCAATTTTCAGCAGTGTTTTCCTGGGGGAGAGAGAGTGGAGTCACAGTCTGCTTTCTAAAGAGGGTGACTTAATGCTGCGTGCAGACAAGCCCCCTTAGCACTGCTGGAGACATCATATCAGCATGAGTGACAGACAGCAGAAAGCAGTGAGCATTCTCTCTGTTTAGGTCAATGACAAATAAGGATGTCTGAAGAAAAAATCTAACCATGAGAGTTAGGTTGTAGTTGCATTGGTCATAGTGGGATAGATCTGCTACACATGCTGCTGCTGATGCAGACGAAGTATGGACCTGTGACAGCCAACAGATACACAGACATGCTGCAGGGTGAATGTAAGATATATTGCTGCTGCATAAGCAGACATACATAAATCCTGTAGCAGATTTAGACAGGTGGAGCTGGGGGAGGTGGAGGGTTTCAGAGGAACTCTGATAATGTGCTTACAGTGAACACTGATCCAGACTATTTTGAATGTTGACCAGGCAAATTTTTTCAAGGTATTTTTTTTTAAGGGTTTCAGCTTTAAGCCCTGGATACACTGCAGGATTTTAGCAATCCTATAAGATCATATCAGATGGATCTACTAAACTTGGGTACGACATGCATGTAGACTGTACGATGATGACACCTATTGAATCGTAGGCTACGATGCAAGTTTCTATAGAAGAATAAAACGTCATCAACATGTGCTAGTGGTAAACAAAACACCATGTTGAATCACACTTTTACAGTCGTAGTTTTTATGTGTGCTGAAAATAAAAAGGAAGCGGCGAAAGAAAGGAAAAGAGCTTGGTAAGCAGTTTTAAGTTTTAGCGCCACGTCGCTTTGATTTCATGTCGCATTTTTATTGGCTGGTCAGTAGGCCTAGCAGCAAACACACTGTGCGATGATCATGCTGAATTTCTGACACTGTCAGAAAATTATCGTAGGCTATCTTTGATCGCAAGACCGGGAAAACGGCCGTCTTTGAACCTCTCTCACTGTATGGACCACCGATTAAGAGCCACGATCACAGAAATCGGCACGAATCTTTCGTCTAGGACAGCCAAAAATCGTGCCGTGTATCCCGGGCTTTAGTCAACATAAAAAAAGAAAAAAAAGTTGTGAAAACCTTTTCTTACCTATTGTGACATATATCTGAGTAATTCGGCCTCTCAAACAAGAAAAAATATATGGCAGGACTTGATTTTGTCCATCGGGAATTGATCGTTGGATCATTGTGGTTTGCTGTTGCTGTGATCAAAGTAATAGTCGAAAGGTCTTTACAATTGGTAGGGTAAGGGGTTAGTTTCACAAGTTATTTCCTTATTAAAGGATTAGTTCAAACAAAAAAAGAAAATTTTGTCAGTAATTACTCACCTGACCTTTCTCCGGAACACAAATTAAGATACTTCTGATGAAATTTGAGAGGTACAGTGCTCAGTGAAAATGAGTACACCCCCTTTGAAAAGTAACATTTTAAACAAAATCTCAATGAACAAAATGTTGACAAGACTAAGTTTAATATAACATCTGTTTAACTTATAACATGAAAGTAAGGTTAATAATATAACATAGATTACATATTTTTCAGTTTTACTCAAATTAGGGTGATGCAAAAGTGTGTACACCCCACTACAAAAACTACTACATCTAGTACTTTGTGTGGCCTCCTTGATTTTTAATGACAGCACCAAGTCTTCTAGGTATGAAATGAACAAGTTAGCGACATTTTGCAACAACTGTCTTTTTCCATTCTTCAAGAATAACCTCTTTTAGAGACTGGATGCTGGATGGAGAGTGATGCTCAACTTGTCTCTTCAGAATTCCCTATAGATGTTCGATTGGGTTCAGATCAGGAGCCACTGAATCATTTTACCCTGTTCTTCTTTAGAAATCCAACAGTGGCCTTAGATGTGTGTTTAGGATCATTGTCATGTTGGAAAAGTGCACGACGACCAAGGGCAAAGAGTGATGGTAGCATCTTCTCTTTCAGTATAGAGCAGTACATCTGTGAATTCATGATGCCATCAATGAAATGCAGCTCCCCGACACCAGCAGCACTCATGCAGCCCCACATAAAGACACTGCCAACACCATGTTTCACTGTAGGCACCATACATTTTTCATTGTATTCCTCACCTTTCCAACGCCATATAGTTTTGAAGCCATCAGTTCCAAAAACATTTATCTTGGTCTCATGAGAGACAGAGTATAGAGTCCCAGTAGTCTTCATCTTTGTCAGCCTGGGCCCTGGCAAACTCTAGGTGGGCTTTTTTGTGCCTGGGCTTTAGGAGAGGCTTCTTTCGTGGACGGCACCCATGCATGCCATTCCTCTGCAGTGTACGCCGTATTGTGTCACGGGAAATAGTCACCCCAGTTTGGCTTTGTACTTCTTTAGATAACTGCCGTGAACTTGCATGCCGATTTTCTTCAGCCCTTCTCATCAGAAGACGCTCCTGTCGTGGTGTTAACTTACCTGGATGACCTGGATGTCTCTGTGAGATGGTTGCAGTTCCATCTTTTTTAAAAATTTTGTACCACTTTTGCTACAGTATTCTGACTGATAAGTAAAGCTTTGCTGATCTTGTAGCCTTCACCTTCCTGGTGTAAAGAAATTATTTTCTTTCTCAGGTCTTGTGACATTTCTCTTCCATGAGGTGCCCTTGCTGACAGCATGAAATGGGAAGGGGTTTTAACACCCTTTTATAGTCAACTGCTTGCTGGACACCTGTGTAATGAATAATAAATCACCTGTGGTTGAATTCTTGTTAAATTAGATTTTTTCAGTCTAAAATTTAGCTTTGCTCCAGAGACTTTCATTGGGGTGTACTCATTTTTGCATCACCCTAATTTGAGTAAAACTGAAAATTCGTTCTCTAAGTTATATTATTAACCTTCCTTTCATGTTATAAGTTCAACAGATGCTATATAAAACTTAATCTTGTCAGCATTTTGGAAATTGTTTTTGTGTTCATTGAGATATTGTTTAAAATGTTTATTTTCAAAGGGGGTGTACTCATTTACGCTGAGCACTGTATATGACTCTTCCATAGACAGCAATTTAACCAACGCTTTCAAGGTCCAGAAACATACTAAAGACATTGTTAAAAAAGCCGACGTGACTGCAGTGGTTCAACCTTAATGTTATGAAGTGATGAGAATACTGAGCATGCGTTCGGACGTAAACACGGAAGCTCTGCAATGCATTCACTGCGGCAACTGCATAACAGACTGTCAGGGAAGAGGAAAAATTGCGGAATAAAGTCGTCATTTTTGTTTTGTATTTGTGCACAAAAAGTTTCCTTGCTTCATTTACTTAAGGTTGAACCACTGCAGTCATGTCGACTGTTTTAACATAGCATACATAATGCATTTCTATAATGATATAATTGCCTTTTTTCTTCACTCTCATATTTATTTTTTTCTTCTGATTCTATCTCTTATATTCTAGTGGCTTTGTATCGTTCCCTCCCTCCCTCTCTCTCTTTCATTTTCTCTATTCCTGGCCATCAGGAGATTCATGTTATTTAGAAGATTAGATGCCATTACCAGCCATGATTTAGGAGTGAGGAATGGGAGAACGTTGTTGTCTTTATTTGTTAGGCTAGTGGTTGTCAGTAGAAACCATTCGCCAACTGCCAAGAGAGTAAACTGAGCTACTATCACTGCGGTAATAATGTCAGACAAAAGCAGCAGCTTTATATCTCACTATCTGAATGGTGTCCAAATCAAATTCATATTCAGTCCTGAAGCTGGTATTTTTAGGAAACCAAACCCAAATTTTCACAGTAGCAGTTTCTAAGCAGTCTGTATTGTTTGTATTTATTATTATAGCGTAGATAAATGAACTTGTCCAAGACAGAAATGACAGTTACGAGACTGAGGAAAGAGCAAAGTTGGAAGAGCTGAATACTGGAGGGAAAAACAGTGTAATACTTTCAAGGTTTAATGGCATGTGTAGCTAAGAACTGAATACCTGCATCTGACAAAAAACAGATCTAGATTTGTTGTTTGTATCAAGTGCGCTGAGAACAGCAAATCACAAACCCTCTGAGAGCAAGAGCTTATCTAGAACAGAGAACAGACAACCACAACAACCATATCCTGTAAATACAAAGAGATACAGAAAGAGAAAACTGATACGAGGACAGCATGTGCCACATGTGCCTGACAAGACATCAGCTGAGTAAACCTGATGACACTAGGACATTAAATATTGTGACAGGAACATTATGGGAATATCCAGAAAAATATTACCAGAAATCTAACTCAGACTGGACGAATTAGGCAAGATTTCCCAGCGGAGGATCTCTAATCTTTCCATCTTCGCATGAACTACTTGTTTCGCAATCACACACTCCGGTTCGGTTAATTGAACCCCAAACACATCTGTGAGTATCGAGAAGGGAGGCTCACTGTTATTGTGACTAACACGCTCATTCTCAGCCGTGTAAAACTATTACTGAACACGCTGAGCACAACAGGATATTTCTCAATCAGCCTCACACCAGCCTCAGGCAGTACTGGCCCACTGCTGGCCATTCCTCAACACCCAGTTGCCATTCAGCGCACATGTGAATGGTTTTTAAGGAAAAACAAGTTTAACACAGGCTCAGACGAGCCGTTGGGGATGATTAGGTGCTGTTTGGCCCTGCAGGTGTCCGGGCAGCGCTCCAATGTCCGTTCCGGATCCAAGGGGTGTGTGTGAGCACAAGGTTTGTGATGGGATGAGGTGAACGCATAAGAAGCGCTGCCTCAGGGGAGAGAACCGAGACATCCGGACTAAAGCCATGAGGTTTAATTCACTGGACAAACGACAGCATGAATCTGGATTTAGAGAATGATTCAGTGCCTGTAAAAGTCATCCTAGATGAACGTGTGAGACATGTTAAACCATAACTGTCATGTGCAGTAACAGATCAGCCTGGCATAATATCATACATCTCTTTGCAATCTCTTTACAAGATTGCAGGGTTAGGTAAGCGCATTAAGAGGGACATGCAAGAGTGTAGAGGTGTAAAGAACTTCATTACTATACTTGGTCCCACTTTATATTAAGTGGCCTTAACTACTATGTACTTACATCAAAAAGTAAGTACAATGTACTTATTGGGTTTATATTGAATTGCAAAACACTTTTGCAGCTATTGAGGTGGATACGGGTAAGGTTAGGGAAAGCTTTGGTGGTATGGGTAGGTTTAAGGGTAGGGGTAAGGGTTAAGGGATGGGTCAACAGTGTAATTATAAATGTAATTACATGCATGTGTTTTTAAAATATAAGTACAATGTAAAAACAATGTATGTACACAATAAGTGCATTGTATCAAATGATTAATTTAAATGTAAGTACATAGTAGTTAAGGCCACTTAATATAAAGTGGGTCCCTATACTTATTATTTTCAGCAGTTTCTACTTGCAAGACTAACAGCCTTATGATGTATTATTGATTTAATATTGAATGTTGAATTGATTATTTTATTGAATTGAATTTTCAATAAAACGTGCCTTCGATGGCCAATTCAGGCCCGATGACCTGCCTAATTTTGTGGACGAAAGGATCAGAATGGATCACAAAATCCATTTAGTAAATTAAATATTTATTCTGTGAATTAATATGAATGTAATAAACCAAGTTGTATATAATGGAATGCAACTATTAAAATGTATTAATATAAAACTATTAATATAAAATGTTCTTGTATGAAATATGCATTTGTGACACACAAAATGAGACACCCCTTAAAATGATATAAACTTGCAATTTAGAGAAATTTATAAATTGCAAAATTCGGAAGTGCAAGACAAAGTCAAATTTGTGTGCTATAAACTCGCAATTTTGAGAAAGTCCAAATTGCGAGATATAAACTTACAATTCTGAGAGAAAAAAATGGTCACAATTGTGAGAAATAAAGTCAGAATTTCAAGATAAATGTTGCAATTCCACTTTTTTATTTTTCTATTACGTGGCACAAAAGGGCTTCCATACATATATTGAAAATTATAGAGAAAAGCATAAAAAACAGGCAGCAAAATATACGTATATAATAAATATTTTCCATATAATATTGTGGTTTTCGTATAATGATAACATAAAAGCCAATTATTTAATTTTTATATTCACAAACATAAAATTTTAAAATAAATCAGTTCAATATGTTTTTGGTTAGATACATAAATGTGTAATTTGTCAGTATAAACACGTGTGTGTGTGTGTTTATGGTAGAGGAACTGGAGATTACCATTAAGTAATTAGCCTTAAGTGTGTTGCTGACCTCTGCATTTAACAAATAACACATTATTATTGTGCCAAGCATCTGGATATGGAAGATTCCACCATTCACAGAGTAAATGGAAACAAGCCTCTACGGTCTCAGTTAGTGAAGCATCTCTCTCCATTAACACAAGCAGCACAGATCTACACATAAACAAGTCCTCTGAATGTTTACTTGCCATCTTACTATGCCTTTGGTTAGTAAGTTATGGTTTTGTTATTGACGCTGGCTTTGTCCTGTGCTTGTATTTACAGAGACTGTGGAGCATGGATCAAATAAATGTGACAGGTGCGTATGACTGGAACTGACATCACATGAAAAAAAATCAACAAGAGCCAATCATTCACGCCATGTGGTAATTACCGTAATTATGAGATTTCAATTTGTAAAAAGCGTTCACCTGCTCGTAGAGCTCCAAGCTCCTACTTGTACCACGTGTCCGCTGTACCACCTGACTGCTGCAGATTAATTTAGGTGTTGATGGTGTTGCCATAGAAATGCTTAAAGGGTGAAAATTAAAATTCTGTCATCAATTACTCAACCTCATGACGTTCCACACCCGTAAGACCTTCGTTCATCTTCGGAACACAACTTAAGATATTTTTGATGAAATCCGAGAGGTATATGACTTGTCCACAGACAGCAATTTAACCACCACTTTCAAGTTCCAGAAAGGTACTAAAGACATCGTTAAAACCGTCGACGTGACTGCAGTGGTTCAACCTTAATTTTATGAAGCGACGAGAATACTTTTTGTGCGCAAAAACAAAACAAAAATAAAGACTTTATTCAACAATCTCTTCCCTGTCATTATCCTTACGCAGTTGACAGTTTACGTCAGAATAACAGCTCATTATTGGCCAAAGCTGATCATGTGAGCAGCACGACGTGTGTGTGATGCTGACACAGGAACTGGCCAGTAATGAACTGGCGTTCTGATGCAGAACCTGAAAGCGCTGGATGTAAAAAAAACATGAGAATGACGTAGAAGAGAAATAATTGTTAAATAAAGTCTTTTGTTTTTGTTTTTGCACACAAAATGTCTTGTCGCTTCATAAAATTAAGGTTGAAGCACTGCAGTCACTTCGACAGTTTTAACAATGTCTTTAGTACATTTCTGGACCTTGAAAGTGGTGGTTAAATTGCTATCTCTGGACAAGTCATATATCTCTCGGATTTCATCAAAAATATCTTCATGTCGTTCCAACCTTCGGAACACAAATTAAGGCGAGTAATTGATGACAGAATATTCATTTTTGGGTGAACTAATCCTTTAATTCCCAATCCGAGGATGTGAACAGCTCCAAGTAGAAAGTCACGTGTTATCATCTCAAAATTACGGTAATTACAACGTGCTGTGAACGCAGCATTAGTCTAGCGTGTCGAAACTTTTCAACTTTAGTATGTACGAATGATTCATATACAGCCAGTGAGCATCTTTCAATAACAGTTTTTTACATGTTAACAGAAGCATGCAAAAGGAGAAGGGACAGAGGAAAGACGAGACATACTGGAGGGAGATCAACGCGGCCATGGCCCTAACTAACCTGGCTCAGCCCAAGGACGCGGCCACCGCCGCCACCACCAGCTGCATCATCCAGAAATCCTCACACATAGCTGAAATCAAGACTGTTAAAGTGCCTATCCTGCACAAATACTAATGCACACACACATACGCAGAAGATCCCGCTCTTCTACCTTTGGAATTCACTTGTTGTTTTGAATATTGTTTATTACTTTGTTGTACTGATAAAGAATGACTTTTTTTTTTTTTTTGGTACGTCTGTTTTTATTGTTATTATGAGTGCGATGAAGTGCCCTGAAATGCAGCACTTGTTTAGTTCACCGATTTGTGCATTTCCTTTGGCTCGCACAGACTTTTTTGATAAGTGTTGATGAACTGTCAGTGCGACAGAATTTCTGAACGAGACACTTTTGCAATGTTAACTTATTTTGATATTAATCAGAAATTTGTATTGTATCGCACCAAAGTGCCTTCAAGCATCTCAAAGGAGAGATTAGTGAGAATGTACAGTTCGTGTCCTCTCTGAATGAAATAAACGGTTGAAATGACAGGAGGAGTGTGTAGCGCACTCTTCTCTCTGCTTCTCACAGCCGACGAGAGCTGCTGACCTTAAAATGAAATCAGCACAAGTCACAAAGTCATGCACATGCACCTAAGGCCATTTCTGCATGTTTTGTCTTAATATCTCATGTGGCTGTGACTACAACATTGTTTTGTCTCTACATTTAAAAACTTAAACTGTCACCTGCCAACAATAGCCGTGAGCCGAGAGATAAGTTCAGTCATCAAACTCGAACTCTTTCTTGCAGTCTCTGCTTCCTCTCATAAACTCACAGTTATGCACATTTCTCAGATACACAATGAGAAAGAGAGAGAGACAGACTTCAAGGTTTCATCTGTATCTGTTTGAGATGAGGACTGTGACCCAAAGGGATATCCATTATCAGAGCTAAACCGCACACGGGTTGCCCTCTCACGTTTCTGCTCAGAACAAGCAGAAAATGATTTGGCCAGTCGTTTTTTACCCCCTTTTCTCTCTCAGCTGGTTAGAATTACTCTCAAATCACTGTTTACAAGAAGTCCGAGAGACACTTCCATTAAAAAAAAAAAAGCCCACAAACCATTGCAGTATTACCACATCTCTGATTCAGTGAACGTTCAAACTTTTTTGCATTCTCCATGTTTGTCCTGCGGTTTTTACTCTTTGTTAGTGTTTTTGCCTTTGGTGAAACTAAGTTGTGTTAGTCTTATATTGACTGAATGGAAAGAAACTATGTTCAATGCAAATGTTATTTACATTAGAGTTATGGATGCCAAGTACACAATTTAGAAAATTAAAACGCCACTTTTAAAGTGAGCGCAGTAATACTTGTGTTGATTTTCTATGTGTTGTTTTTTGAGGAAAGTCTCCACCTGCTTGTGGTGAGACAGGCCAAAGAAACTTATTCAAAAGGCTGCATGCACTTATCTGACTACCCCTCCCCCCCTCCTCCTTTTTTATTGTTAATATTATTAAAAATAATATTCACAAACACCCACTGAGACTATAATTCATAGGTACTATGTCCTGTTTTCCTGCTCTACAGAGTAGCACATTTTTAGTAAATTTTCTAACAAAACTGGGAAAAATGTATGATCTGATCTGCTTTTGAAATCTCATTCCCTTCATTTTTTTTTCTCTAATCCATTCAAATCTCATGTGAATCTCTTTTGGCTTTTGCAGTGAACAAAGAGAAGAGAAAGTATCAACCTGTTTTTGTGTTTTTTTTCCCTTGCACACTCTGCTCAAAAGGATGCTGACAGACAAACAGTTATTTTGTGCACACTTTAGAACATTTGAAATGATTAAAGACTGTAAAAAACTTGTAATAATAGTCTGATTTTTTATTGTTAAGTTATATTCTTTTTTTATTTTATAGAGACTGGATGTTTGTCCAATGAAGGAATGCATAATATCTCATTTATTCTCTGATTTTCTTTTAATGTTCAGTTTTACACCAGGAACCTTGTTTACTTCAAAGGAACATTAAATAAAACATTTTTTGACGATATGCTGTTGCTTGGCGTTTCATCATTAAAGTTCTGCACAAACCTTTCTTTAGATAAAACCGATCAGAGATTTAATTGCTAACATTTTGATACAGGGTATCCATTTGCATTTTAACTTCAGTTACTTTATGAATAAACATGAGTTTTTCTTGAGTTTAAAATTAAATTCCAAACAGAAATGTTTTAGGGCCAACTTACTATGAATAATTCACACAGCATTGAGACAGACAAATGAAATTTCACTAATTTGTCTCTGCGGTTTGACCTGAGTTCAGATGACAAGCTCCTCTTTTCTTTTTTAGCCTTAGCGTCTTTTTGAATGCGGTCATGTTAACTTTGCCAGAGGCAGAGACCTTGTTTGCCTTCACGCTGGTTTCAGCCCAGTAAATACAAAGACACCGCACCGCACAAACAGAGCTGGAAATGGATGATGAGAATGGAGTTCTCTGTGATCTTGTCTTTCCTTAAGGGTTTAATCCTGAACAAATGCTGGGAACGGACACATTGGTGCTCACTGTGGTATTGACTGTGTACAGCACAAAGAGTTGCGCATTTAGCTAAACAAATCGTAAGTTAAAGGTGCCCTAGATTCAAAAATTCAATAAATAACAAGAGTTCAGTACATGGAAAAGACATACAGTGAGTCTCAAACTCCATTGTTTCCTCCTTCTTATATAAATCTCATTTGTTTAAAAGACCTCCGAAGAACAGGGGAATCTCAACATAACACAGACTGTTACGTAACAGTCGGGGTGTACGCCCCCAATATTTGCATATGCCAGCTCATGTTCAAAGCATTAGACGAGGGCAGCCAGTATTAACGTCTGGATCTGTGCACAGCTGAATCATCAGACTAGGTAAGCAAGCAAGGACAATAGAGAAAAATGGCAGATGGAGCAATAATAACTGTCATGATTCATGATAACATGATATTTTAGTGATATTTGTAAATTCTATTTCTAAATGTTTTGTTAGCATGTTGCTAATGTACTGTTAAATGTGGTTAAAGTTACCATTGTTTCTTACTGTATTCACTGAGACAAGACTGTTGTTATTTTCATTATTAAACACTTGCAGTCTGTATAATTCATAAACACAACTTCATTCTTCATTAATCTCTCCAACAGTGTAGCATTAGCTTTAGCCACGGAGCACAGCCTCAAACTCATTCAGAATCAAATGTAAACATCAAAATAAACACTGTACTTACGCGATTAGACATGCTGCATGACGAACACTTTGTAAAGATCCATTTTGAGGGTTATATTAGCTGTGTGAACTTTTTTTTATGTTGTTTAAGGCAAGCGTGAGCTCTTGGGGCGTGGAGCACGAGATTTAAAGGGGCCACACACCCTGAATCGGCTCATTTCTAATGATGCCCCAAAATAGGCAGTTAAAAAAATGAATTAAAAAAAAAATCTATGGGGTATTTTGAGCTGAAACTTCACAGACACATTCAGGGAACACCTTAGACTTATATTACATCTTTTAAAAAAAAAGTTCTAGGGCACCTTTAAGACCTCTGCCATATTAATCTAAGACACCAAACTGAAGCTTAATGTGCATTTCCATGAACCCTGACAACAGCATCAGGCAGAAAATATGAAAGCCTCTTTTCTGCATTTTCTCTGCATCTATCAAAATATACTCTCTCAAACACATATACAGTGGCCCCAAAACTTATTTGGACACTGAAGTCACCAAAAATGTCATTGCTTGAATTATATCTGTAGTCTATATAGTTTTATAATCCAAAACCTAATAATCTTTTGCAGGATATTTTGCATTAAAAGTGTAATTTCTAAAAGAAAACGTCATTTAGCTTAATATTTTGTTCTATAGAGGACATATATACAACGCACAGACATTCATACATCTTAATACAAAGTGGGAATTTAGTGTCGAAATAGTATTTGTGTGCAGGGATTGTATGTGGCCACAAAAAGTAACTCGGCTGCCAATGAGCAGTTTGAAAAGACTTACAAAACAACATCAACAGAAGAGAAAGAATATCAAAACAATGAATGAAACATGAATTTCCTAACTGTTTAGACTCTAATCTTATCTCACTCATCTACGCCTCATCTTTCTCCAGCATCCCTCTTTCACATTTATTGGTAGCATGCTGCTTGGCCTGGTTTAAAAATAATGTGGAATCCATGGTTAAACATGCCAGTCATGCAGTATTATGAGAGAGAAATTTGGTTCTGTGCTTTCAGATCATATCATCATCTTATTCAGAGCTCCAAAAGGGCACTAGCATAAATCAAGTCCCCTTGTCTCTCTTCAGCTCTCTCTGTCCTACTATTGTCTCTCCTCTCTTCTCCTGTTTCTCTCGAAGCAGACTGGCAAAGATCGCGCTCTGAGCAGAAATTTCCATCGAGGCCATTTGTTGAAATGTTTGAGCAGGTTTTGTGGATCTCACCCATTATCTAGCCGAACAGGTTGGGATGCTGGGCTGGCCAGCCGTGTGACACACTCCAGACGTCCCTCCACCCTTCTCATCAGACACAGGGTCCAAGATACTGTCAAAAAACTACACACACACAAACTGAGCACAAAGAATTTCCAAAATCATTTGAACAGGGAAAAGCGCTTCAGTCAGAAGAAGAAATCTGACCCATGCCCCATATTGGAATAATTAGTTACCTTGCCTATATGGTCTGTTGGTCCATTAATTATCATTTGCCTGTATGGACATATGCTGGACACACAGTCCAGAATCTGAGCACTGATTAGCCACTGGGTCAGATACTATTTGAAGCCCATAATGATTATAAATGTATTATGTTTATGTGACATTACATTTATTGTCATATTTATTACATATAATGAAAATAGATTGTTAAAATGCTATTGCTAAATATTCAAAAGTCTGTACTCAGTAGGATTTATTTTTGAAAGAAATCAATGTATTTATTCACCAAGGATGCATTAAATTGATTGTGCCATTATAATGTTGCAAATTATGATTTCTATTTCATTAAATGCTGTTCTTTTGAATGTTCTATTAATCAAAGAATACTGAAAATCACAGTTTCCGCAAAAATATTAACCGTTTTCAACATTGATAATAATAAAAAATGTTTCTTGAGCACCAAATCAGCATATCAGAATGATTTCTGAAGGATCATGTGACACTGAAGACTGCAGTAATGACGCTGAAAATTCAGCTTTGACATCAAAGGAATAAATTATTTTAAAATATATTAAAATAGAAAACAGTTATTTTAAATTGTAATAATTTTTACAGCAGACGACTTACAAATGAGGAGAACAGTGTTTCACAATATTACTGTTTTACTGTATTTTTGATCAAATAAATGCAGCCTTGGTGAGCAGAAGAGACTTCTTTCCAAAACATAAAAAAAAACTTACCAACAGCAATTAATAGGATTTCTAGGATAATTTTTCAAATGCAGAATAGATTTTTTTCCCCTTAACCAGAGCTTGATAGAGTTTAGACATTTAATAAGTTTTCTTTAATATCTTATAAATGGTGCATATAGTCTGAGTCACAGATAATAAGTTTAATCTATTGCATTGTTTCCTAATGGATTTAAATCTTTCTCTTTTTTTTTTTCATTTCAGAGCAGAAGGTGGTAGTTGGCATTGTTTTCCTGTAATTTTTTTTTTTCTTCCAGATTCACAGATGTTTCAAGGAATCTCACTCCTTCCTTTATTCTAGGTTACACTTCCCTCTTCAGAGCAGAACGGAGGCAAGCGTGTTTCTGTAGCCGTACTTCAGTGCGCTAGCCTGAGGTGCTCAAAAACATTTCCTGTCTTTAATTCAGTGAACCTCCAAGAAACCACCAGAAACATCAACAGAGAAAATCAGTGGTTTTAAAGGTGTTATTAAATCACAAATGCACAATATGCTGCTTTGTGTTTGAGGTGTTTACGGAAAAGGGATTAATCAGAGACATTGCTGGAATTTCCACTCGGACTGAATGTGTTATGCCCCAAAAAAAGGAAAAGAACATCACTTTAAAACTGAGCCACGTCATAAGAAAAGATTTCACTTTAAACCAATTAACAGAAAAACAAAACAAAAAAATTCAGTTCCTAAAAATGTTTATTTTTTGATTGAGTGATTAATTTCTTAGAAATATATATAGGAAAATGACCTGTTTACAATGTTTAAATTGTCCTAATGTTGGAAAATAGCAACAAAATTTAAAAAAAAAAAAGAATTAAATCTTAGATTTTTAAAAAAATATATATATAATTCAAAATATATATATATATATATATATATATATATATATATATATATAATTTAACTAAATTAATTAAAAATTATTATTATTATTATTATTATTATTTAGTAGTAGTAGTAGTAGTATTTAATAATGATAATAATGATAATGCTAAATGTAATCCAGTAGTTAAAGGTACATTTCTGGCTGTCAGAAATTTAGCCTTATTGATTAAGTTGTGGTGGTAAATGAGACATAAACATTTGAGAAACATTACTTCAGATGATTATTTTACTCCAGTTTTGACTTTACATTCTGTTCCCCTGTTTGCTGTGAAGCAACAAAGAGAAACAATCTGACTTTCACCTAGTGTCCTCTTCTGTCTAAACTTCTCTTTTCTTAAATCAAGTGTATTCGCTGCCCTGTGTTTTGTTTAGAATAACTGACTTTCATGTCTAAACCGGATCAGTTGTTGCCAGGTCAGAAGTGCCATGCCACGAATGGTTATGACAGCAGAAATATATTACAAAGGAGCTTGAACCACACAGCACATAATGACAAGATCAAACATAAAAGACACAGAAGGGGAGGGGGCGAAACCTCAGGGCCCATGTTTCTCTGTCTAATATTTCTAAACCGAAAGTTAAATAAATTCCTCAGTACAGCGAAGTGGAACCGCGTCAGTAGAGCAGATGGAAGGGATGGCAGCTGCAGCTGGAATGCGGTTTGGCTGAGAGGGACAGTGAGAGAAAGAAAGCAACGTCCTCACGCGCTCGAACCGTTCATATTCTCCGATACACTGCTGCTGATGAAGTGTTCGGCATTTGTGTGTGTGTGTGGCTTGGAGTCAAAAGAAAGCACTTAAAAATTTTAAGGTAACAGCGAGGACTCCACTTTGGATAAACCTACTGTTGTCAATAAACAAACCGTCTAGACTCCATCTCAAAATATTGGTCTCTGGGTACGTTTTCTGATGTATTCTAGACTATACAATGATAAATACACAGAAATCATATTAGATGCCTATGTCCGCTTGCCAAATGTTTTCAGGCAGACAATATTTACAACTAAACTGACAGTAACGCATATTAGTGCATCATATCATGATGAAAAATTATAGACAAAAGTTTCCATCCGCCTAGTGTCACAGTGTTTTAAAATTGACCTCTGAATGGGGCTTATGATTTACAAATTACCATCTGTAACACAAAACCTCAACTCACTTTGCTCAGTGTCTCCCTTTTTCTTTCCTGGGCTGCTGTTAGTTCAACATCTCCGTGTCTGTGATATATCACTAGCGAATGCTTCAATCTCAGTTCCTCTCACACCTAATCCGAATCGTAACCACAGTAGGGTAAAACGGGAGTCAGATTTCGATACCGGCTAAAAGTATGCTGATGTAACAGTGCAACAGCACTGGCATTTTCACTGATTGTAT
This sequence comes from Chanodichthys erythropterus, assembly GCF_024489055.1. Lineage (NCBI taxonomy): Eukaryota > Metazoa > Chordata > Actinopteri > Cypriniformes > Xenocyprididae > Chanodichthys > Chanodichthys erythropterus. The sequence goes on from NC_090239.1 coordinate 17,065,879, forward strand.
CACTCAGGATTTTTTAATTACTCTCTCTGCTGGTTACATAGTTACAACAGTAGTTAGTGGCAATGGTGGTGACAATGAGTGAGTCACTGAAACTTTGTTCAAAACAAGGATTCAATCAGGAACAATACAGTTTACTGTCTTTATGAGTGATTCATTGAATCATTTACTCAACTGATTTGTTCAAAAACACAAATGCCCTGTCCAAATACCCATTATTGCAATCTTGGCCACTTGAGAGCGTGTGTATGCGACAGGAAGTAAGTGCGCAAGATTGTCCATGTCTTAAAAATGCCAAAGTGTAGTTCCCTTAATGCACACTAAACCCACACTATCTCGAATACTGCTTCAGAGCAGATGCCTTACGTTTCCGGAATTCCTGTGTCTCGAAATAGTGAGATGAGGATGAAAACATTCCACTGTAAGTTAAATTAATCAGATATTACATATAATTTGGTAGTAAAACAAAAAGTGTTGCACTTTTTATTAGTGGAAAGATAAAAAGTGGTGAAAAGTAGGCTATGTGTATTTTGTACAACATTTGTAACTGCTTTTTTGAAAATTGTGTCTTCTGTTAGTTACAAAGCAACTATTAAAACAGACATTTAGAAGTTTATTGTAAAATGCAAAGTACTGAAAATAAAAAAAGCATTTTTGCAAGACTATAAGTGCATCCCATCGGTTAGTAAAAAGTTCTATAGACACTTGCAGTCACCCACTTGAACACTTGGGCCAAATACAGGAAATACGACATGTAAGTAGTCAAGTGCAAAGACCGCAAGTGTGGGTATTTGGACAGCAAGATTCTGAAACAGTTTCCTGCCTTGATGAGTGAGTCATTGAATCACTCACTCATTGAATCATTAAAAAAAAAAAGTGTTCAAAAAATGCAGATTCATCCTGGAAAGAACCAAGAAGATGATTGAATCTGAATATGCAAACTTCCCTACTACACAATAGTCAAAAAACAGATGACTTATTACATAGTTAGATTCTGAAGTGTGCATCCAATTTATTATCTAATGAGGTTATGGTAATGGTATTTGTGTATAGCAGTACAGTGATGCAACTCACACTGGTGAGTCACATGACAATGACAATGTGGTATGTCTGGAATCATATTATACATACTATTTAGAACATACATGCTTTCAGAGTCATAAAATAACTACTTATTCAGACAGAATGTGATTTTGGACGCAGCCTTAGTGCTTTTATAAGTGAGTCATTGAATTATTCACTCAAACGATTCATTCAAAAAAAATAATTCAGGAACAAAACACCAGTACTCTGTATTGCCTGAGACTGGTAGTGCTTAATTCTGCTTGGTCTTCATTTAGAAATGTTTTTGTGGGCAGCGCAAAAATCAATCAACAAGTGTTTAAAAGTAAGTTACTCAATATTAACTTATTGTTTGTTGTATAAAAGCAATACACTTGCAATTGTGCTGTTGGTCTGAATATCAGCATATGGCTGTGATTACCTGCGGCCTCGTGCCTACAGCCAAATGACAGGTTTAATAATTGTTGTACTCACAAACATTCTTACCCTTAACGTGACATATTTTCTCTTAGGGAATCCACAATTACACATGTAAACTTGGCAGGCAATGTGGCATCACTTTGCCAATGGGTATTTTGGGACAGCACTCATACAAGAGCACTATGACGGCTTCATAAATCCGAACGCTGACAGACACTTTCCACAGGCAGGCCCCGGGCCCTTCATATGCCGATTTGCTCCCTAACTCACTCATTTCTAAACATGTCTTTGTGTGTTTGTAGTTTTGATATAACCCTGATGTCTGGATTTAAACTCCATGGCGGGAGACTTGTGGTGAGCAGGAGTCACTTTACAACACATTAAGAGAGTGAAGTACTCATTAAGCAAGGAGAAATTGAACACACAGGGTGTCAGCAGCATAACAGGTCCAAAGACGAGAGCTAGAGTTTAAAAGAGGCCTTATCCCTTATCTTTCTGACAGCAAAACAATTTTTTCAATTACACATTCAGTCATCAAACAAAAGAGGTTAGTTCTCCAGGGAAAAAAGGAAAGTTGGGCCAGACTGCAACTTTTCCGCTTCCTTCATTGTTTTGCTCCTGGAAAATGATTGATTGGCCAACATAATTGAATCAACATTGAATCTTTGTGCACATGCACATCACATTACAAATAGGGCTCTTGCTCTCTGTCGTCTATCCAAAGCAATAAAAAGACAATAAAACAGAGAGATGTGCCTGGGAATCGCTCTATGATGGTAATATATGTCTCTCTAGATCCTCTGACGTCTACTGTAGTTCACTGAAACACTCCACTTTCCAGTCAAACAATTGCTAACCATCAAAGGTCCTATGAGGTCTCCACCGTAACAGACGCTTAATCCAGGTCTGAAGATTAGACAAACTACTGGATTTATAAAAACTGACAGCGTAACGTGAGTTTTTCCTTTTTGGAGCACACGTCTAGGAGCTCTTTTACTAATATTCTAGATACTTTGATTTTGACATTTGAGATTGTAGAATTTGAGAGGTACAGACTTTTGATTAAAGTATTGGGCTTACATTTACCAGGGTATATGAAATTAAACAAGTCAGCATGAGCAAAAAATTGGTTCTTAACCAGGGGGCTGGGACCAACTAGGGGGCCTCAACCAACTTTTAAGGCCACCGCAGGATAGTATTTCTATTAATAAATTATTATTAATCTAAAAACTTTAAACATTAAATCAAGACGTAAACTGAAACCATATTTTAATCCCCCCCATCTATATATATGGGGCTTTGAATATTGTGTTGGACAATTGGGGGGTAGGGGCTTTTGAGTCAAAAAGGCTGAGAACCACTTCTTTGACCCAGTTTACTCCTGGTATCAACATCCATCTTGAGTGATCCAATCGCAAGTGGTCAGTGCTAAATGTAGGTGTAAAAAGTCTACAAAACAATTAGTGAAACATATGGCCACATCACATTTGTAGTGTGAACATTAGGGACCCGTTTAAGATGCGTATTGGTCGATCCGATCACAAGTGGGTGATGCTTAATTAAAGTGTAATTGGGGTGTAAAACGTTTTGAGCTTGTCCACTTTCAACCACTTTCAGAGAAAACGCATTAGACCGAATTGCTTTCGTAGTGTAAACGCTCATGTGGTCGAATGTCTCTGAACAGACACAAAAGACTGCCTACACTCCGCCTGCTGACCTATTGAGTAACCATTATGGGAAGCGCACTAGTCAGACAGGATTTAAACTTTGTTGGCTGAAGACTCAAGACCCAGGTTTGAAGACGAAAAACTTACTAAGCACAATGTTTTCTTACCATGCATGATTTCTAACACACACTCACAGTGTTCGGAATGGTTTTGCGGCTGTCAGAGCTGTTGCTCTCCGTATGTTTTTCCATCATCTCTATGCGTATTCATATGTACATTGCACAAACTTATTTTCTCCATTAGATCGAAAGATCTGAAAAAAAAAAAAAAATCCCACCCATAGACCCTTCCCTTGAAGAAATCAGGACAGAAGTGGACAAAAGAGACGGATTAAAATACCAGGTGTAAACGGGTATGTGTCTCCCTCATCCACTTGTGATCCAATCGACCAAAACGCATCTTAATACCGGGTGCTTAATACTGGAACGAACGCGGTGCCAGTTTCATTTTTTTCCTTGGGTAGAATAGGGAAGGCGTAGGACATACAGCGTAAGCTTTTTGAAGAATACAGAAGCACATGCAAGGCGATCATCTGTTTATATAAAGCATATACAGTTGTATTTTTTTCGAAAATGACCAATCGTTTTGCTAGATAAGACCCTTATTCCTCGTCTGGTATCGTTTAAAGCCCTTTGAAGCTGCACTGAAACTGTAATTTTGACCTTCAACTGTCTGGAGGCCATTGAAGTCCACTATAAGGAGAATAATCCTGGAATGTTTTTATCAAAAACTTAATTTCTTTTCAACTGAAGAGAGAAAGACATGAACATCTTGGATGACATGGGGGTGAGAAAATTAACAGGAACATTTTATTTGAAAGTGGACTAATACTTTAATGTGTTTCAGATAACTGAACTGCCTACTCACCTGTCAATCAAGCCTTGACCTAAAACAGTTTTTAAACGTAGTTAATATAACTAAAATTGAGTATATCTGAGAGCAATAGTGCGCTGATTTTTTAAATGTGACTTTTTATCCTTTATCAAAATGCAGCATTACACTTACATAATAAGGCTACATACATATAATGATGTAGTTAGAGACTTTCTGCTCACAGGAGACACTTGAAATGTTAATATCAGGTGTTGAAAGGGCTGCTGAGTAACTTTGCAGGGATGTGAAGGCGGGATATGATGGCCCACCTGGTCTGTTATGTGCTGTAGCCTTATAATAATGCCGCTGGTGGCAGGACTGTGAGCTCAGAGTACGCATGACCTCACTCTAGTGTAGGCGCTACTGTCTGGAGCTTGATTGGCCAAATGTAAACATTTTAGCACTGAACTTTGCCAAAGGTGAAATCAGACTTGAGACCTCCAGCAGTGTAGTCAAAAGCACCTCAAAGTAGGGCTGCTTTTGCACTTTTAAAGCCAGAAGTGTAAGAAAGAATTACTGGCACTCACAACACGCTCAGAAAAGCATTAATCATTAGCTGTGTTTTTTTGTACCGTACAGGGTAAAAAATTAAAACGAGCCAACAAATCATAGTTTGCGTATTAACAAGTGCACTAAAGTGAACGTGTTTAAATCTGATGCAGTTAAATCAGACTGGCCTGTTCTGTAAAAACAGACAGGTTATCTACAACCTGGGACAGACAAGTAAAAACATAGTAGTGATTTACTGCTACTTTTAAGCCCACCAGTATTACACAATATGACTGGTTCCACATTATATTCCAGCAGAGGAACAGAGACTGGCTATTGTAACATCCATCCATGAAATTTCAGGCAATTTTGAGCCTTCAACTCACCGACGTGTCCAACTGCACCAGATCAGACAGTCAAAGAGAAATAAATACTACAATTATTTCACAAGGCAAGATTATTTACACAAAATAAAGAGTCTGTTACCGTGTGTGCCAATCATATGACCCGTAGGACCACCAGACTGTTTTCATCCTCATTCCTCAGGAACACAGAAAAGGGACTGTCTCAGTGAAACATGCGGTTTTTCCATGGCATTGCCTCTTCTGCTTGAGGAAAGCTTACACCCTCCATGTGTTGATACAATGTGATTAGTTTATTATAGAAGCCTGTGGCTACAGCGTTCTATACTGTAGTAGTCAATCTGGTAGTCTTTATGTGTGCATGTACGTGTGGAGTGAATGACAGAATGCTACAGGAATCCCACTAAGCGGACATAAGGCCAATGGGATGTCATATGGGAGCACACTGAAAACCGCAGATCTGCTAAAGATGAATGAAGCCACTAATTCATACTCTGGCCTCCCATGTGCCCACTTAGCTTTGTGCTAAAAACTGACTTTGAGAGAAAAGGACCTTTTTTCCTTTCAACATAGGGTCTTTTATTTTCCATCACCACTAAGTCAATACGTGAGGGGCAGAAGACGGATGGTCATGGTCACGTCAGAATTCATGTGGTAGACATTTGCATTATGGAATTTAGACAGCGTTATTAATTTCCTTTTTATTGATGAGGAAAGCACTGCTGCCCATTTGTCTGGAAAACAAAAGGTGAAGAAAGAGAAGAAAGCAGAATTGGGTTTCTGGATGTCAGAGCTCTGTCAAATATAGAGATTGGAAACTGGACAGATCTGAGAGCGTGGACAGCCCAGCCAAGTCTAAATTGTGTGCAACAGGTTTTACAGCCAGGAACGTCATCTGTCCAGAACAGAAAATTGGAATTCAAAAGTTTGTTTTAAAGATTGAAGTCAGGGAACAGATCGTGAGCTGCTTCATATACAGTACATGCCAGTTTAAAATAGCTCTCTAAATGTTCATTCTTATCATTATATATCTGCTTAAGTCTCTCAACTGTGTGTTAATGAAATTTAGCCTTAACTGGCATAGTTGCAGCTAATCAGCTGTTTGGTCAGCAGCAGCAACATTGTAGGAAACAATGTGCAATAAGGGTGCATGTTAGTATTTTAAATTACTGCTAAGGCAGTGGTTTTCAGCCTTTTTCACTTGACATCATCCAAGAAGACTTCCTCCAATATTGGCTAAGAAATTTCCTCTGCCGTAATTATGCAGATTAAATGAATTATGACTGTAATTATGACAAGTGTTGATATTACAATAATGAACTACAATTCATTTTGTGATTCCAGAATATTCAATATTTTGATTGGTATGTTCTTAGTTGCAATTGTACCGAAATGCACAAATGAGATTCTATGAAATCATACAATTTAGCCACCAAATTACCAACATGTAAAATAGATAGGAATTGCTTAAAGGATTAGTTCACTTCAGAATTAAAATTTCTTGATAATTTACTCACCCCCATATCATCTAAGATGTTTGTGTCTTTCTTTCTTTAGTTGAAAAGAAATTAAGGTTTTTGAGGAAAACATTTCAGGATTTTTCTCCATATAGTGGACTTCACTGGGATTCAACGGGTTGAAGGTCCAAATTGCAGTTTCAGTGCAGCTTCAAAGGGCTCTACACGATCCCAGACGAGGAATAAGGGTCTTATCTAGCTAAACCATTGCTATACTTTTTAGCCACAAATGCTCATCTTGCACTAGCTTTGCAATGCGCCACGCATTGCGTAATTAGGGTGGAAATGTCAAGCGTGACGTAGGCGGAAGTACCGCACAAGTGTTTACAAAGCGAAGATGCAAAGACTAAGTCAAAAAATAAAAAAAAGGCAAAACAAAGACAATGAGACATTATGAGTTTTTAATGACCTTAATGAGTTTTTCGCCCTACCACAGTACTTCTGTCTTTCCAACGTGATTATGTAATGCAGGGCCCGTCAACTGGTGGCCTGCAGGCCAAATCCGGCCCACCAATCATATTCATCTCCCTCCTCTTCTTTTACTGGTGGTGTGGCTAAATTTGGTTAGATATCGTAGCCGCAGTGGCGCCTGCAGCTGTACGGATATATAAACTGTTCGTACCATGCATGCTCCTCCGACTGACCTGAGAAACGTTTTCCGTGTGAATATTTCAGCAGTTATTATGTGTTCCATATTTCTGTCGACCGAACCAGCGATATCAGTCATTCGTGAATGAATCATTCTTTTGTCTCGATTCTTTTCCGTGAATTGGCCAAACGTGCTTGCATAATAATCTGAAAAGCTTTGGATTCGTTCAGACCGCTCTGTCACTGAATCATCTGAGATGATTTCTCGGTCAATAACGACAAATACAGAACAAATAGCTCTGTTTTCAGGCGTTTCACTAGTTTACTTTGAACTTCGCAGCACGGCCCAGAGGATAACAGAACGAAAGCTTAAAAGGAGCTGCGTTTATTCCCGATCACCATTATTAAACAGTGTTGTGACATCTAGTGAAACACACCTCTCGTTTACACAAATCACTTGATGATTAAACTGGTTTTAAATTGGATGAAACAGCCTCAACATTCCCAACAAGACTGATGAGGAAAACAGGAGAAACGTGCCATGAATGAAGATAGAAGACTTTTAAGTCCCAAAATCACCATTTTTACAAACATTTACCATGAATGAACTGTAGTAAATTACCGTGGTTTGTGGAAATGTGGAATATTTATACTGAAAACTATGTTATAGCCATTTATATTGCAATTTATTTATTATTGGGTGGGTAGGGGAATATATAATTCATTTTTTTGTTAAGGTGCATTTTACCTGTGTTTAGGTGTTTTTATAGGCCTATATTACATATCATAATATAATATCATTTGACAGTGGTAGTGAGTAGCCATGTATGGTTTTACCTGTGGTTACCAAGTCTCACTGTGATATTTTCATTTAAGCCTAATAATTAATAAAATACTTGTTACCAATAAGGTAAAATTTGAACATCAACTTGTTGTACCCCATTGAAGTCCACTATATGCAGAAAAATCCCATAATTTCTTTTTAACTGAAGAAAAAAAAGACATAAAAATCTTGGATGACATGGGGGTGAATAAATTATCAGGAAATTTAATTCTGAAGTGAACTAATCCTTTAAGGTATGCATTTTTTAGGGGTACAAAGATGTACTTTTAAAGGATTAGTCCACTTTTAAATAAACTTTTCCTGATAATTTACTCACCCCCATGTCATCCAAGATGTCCATGTCTTTCTTTCTTCAGTCGAAAAGAAATTAAAGTTTTTGATGAAAACATTCCAGGATTATTCTCCTTATAGTGGACTTCAATGGGCACCAAACAGTTGAAGGTCAAAATTACAGTTTCAGTGCAGCTTCAAATTGTTCTACTCGATCCCAGATGAGAAATCAGGGTCTTATCTAGTGAAACCATCGCTCATTTTCTGAAAAAAATTGAAAATTACTCATTTTTATATGCAATATGCTAGTTCAATAGTATATAACAATTAGTTCAAACTTTAACCTGTGGAGGGCAGTAATACACTTAGCAGCATCTACACTGCTGGAATTGTAATAGAGGAGCAGAAGAAGAGAGCTAGTTCAAGATGAGCATTTAAGGTTAAAACTTATATAATTTTCAATTTTTTTCAGAAAATGAGCGATGGTTTCTCTAGATAAGACCCTTATTTCTCATCTGGGATCATGTTGAACAATTTGAAGCTGCAGTGAAACTAATTATGACCCTTAACTGTTTGGTGCCCATTGAAGTCCACTATAAGGAGAATAATCCTGGAATGTTTTCATCAAAAACTTTAATTTCTTTTCAACTGAAGAAAGAAAGACATGGACATCTTAGATGACATGGGGGTGAGTGAATTATCAGGAATAGTTTATTTAAAAGTGGACTAATCCTTTAAGGGTACTGCCCCAGTGACAAGGTGTTGTACTAGAAGTACAATTTTGCAGGGTTGGGGCACAGTATGATTTGTAATGTTGAAAGTTATTACAAAGTTGTATGGTGATACTAAAAAGTTATTATATCCCACCAAAACTTGTTAAAAGAACAATTTTGTAGATAAGTGAGACTTTGAGGTGCAAAATGTCTTCGAAAGGCCACACACAGCTTGTGAGTTGTAGGTTGAGTACAAAGGAACTGCACTATGACCAATATGAACTTCCAAGGTACATAGCCAACTAGTCAGAAGAGTTAATCATCAAGAAAGAATAAACTGTGGTTATTCTAACAGTTCATATATTTTAACACTTGAAAGCAATTGATTATGACAGTTGCAGAGGATTATTGCAAAAAAATTACACGTATTACCACAGACTTTTCTAATCAATTTGATACTTAACATAAATAGTGTTTCAGATCCAGATAGAATCTTATTCTGGATTTGGAAAGGATTGCAGCCAAGCAAATTGCTTTTCAGACCAATGTCACGCTTAACTGAGGCTTCAAAACTGGCCAAATATGCCATCAATAACTAGAGGATCCGTGGTACAAAGAAACCCTGCATTTCACCCCACATTGAGATGCAGTTACCGTATAACTCTAATGAAAATGTTCCTTTGGTTTATACACAGCACGATGTGCTAAATGTGCCTCTAGAGTGAAATACAGATTCCGAAATAATCACTAAACCCTGACCCTTCGTGCACTTTCCGCAAGCCATCCTCCGACCCACAACTGCTTTGGCTCTGTTCCCCCTGCCGACATGGCAAATCAATCAGACTGATAACGAGAGCAGGGCGTGTGTGCAGCCAAATGCAGTGACATTTGGGGAACTCAACACCTTTTGAAACCATCATAGCAGTCTCATAATGATCTTATGCAGGACAGTGTGATGAGCCCACAGAGAGCCCGTCTGAGCACCGAGCCATGCAAGAGAGAGAGAAGGAAAGAAAGCATAAAAGAAGAATGGTTAATGAGACATGGGCTGATGGCCTAGGCAGAAATGTCCAGATATAAGCTCTCAGTTTGGTGAGCGAACCCACCAATCTTCTACAGTCAGTCATCACGGTATCTCCACAGAACTCCACACAGATTCAAAGGCCAGCAGTGTTAATCTCACAACAAAATTACTGACGAAAATTGTCACTGATTAAGATTTTGATCAATGTTAATGACATCAGAGAACTGTGAACTTAATGTTATTATTTATTATTATTGACAATTTCATTATTGACCTAACTTATTAAAGGGTTAGTTCACCCAAAAAATGAAAATTCTGTCATTTATTACTCACCCTCATGCCGTTCCACACCCGTAAGACCTTCGTTAATGTTTGGAACGCAAATAAAGATATTTTTTGTTGAAATCTGATGGTTCCATGGGGCCTGCATAGGGAGCAATGACATTTCCTCTCTCAAGATCCATAAAGGTACTAAAACCATATTTAAATCAGTTCATGTGAGTACAGTGGTACAGTATAAAGTGACGAAAATATTTTTGGTGCGCCAAAAAAACAGAATAATTTAGTGATGGCAGATTTCAAAACACTGCTTCAGGAAGCTTCAGAGCATAAGGAATCAGTGTATCGAATCTGCAGTTCAGAGCGCCAAAGACACGTGATTTCAGCAGTTTGGCGGTTTGACACGTGATCCGAATCATGATTCAACACAGAAGAATCATAATGCTCTGAGGCTTCCTGAAGCAGTGTTTTGAAATCGGCCATCACTAAATAAGTCTTTTTTTTTTTTTTGGTACACCAAAAATATTCTCGTTGCTTTTTAATATTATATTTATATAATATTAAAATTAATATTGAACCACTGTCCTCAAATGAACTGATTTAAATATGTTTTTAGTACATTAATTAATCGAGAGAGAGGAAATGTGATTGCTGGCTATGGAGGCCTCACTGAGCAATCAGATTTCAACCAAAATATCATAATGTGTGTTCCGAAGATTAATGAAGGTCTTAAATGACATTATTTTCATTTTTGGGTGAACTAACCCTTTAACTTAAAATCTAAGGGCTTACTTCAAGTAAATATATTAGGGCAAAGAGGTTTAGCTGACAAAAAAAAAAGGGGAAATCCAGGTATTGCATGTAAATATGAAATGACGTGAATTTGTACATTTTACACCTTAAAAGGTTAGTTCACCCAAAAATGGTTAAAAAGGTTACTCACCCTTTTTGATGAAATCCGATGGCTCAGTGAGGCCTCCATTGCCAGCAAGATAATTAACACTTTCAATGCCCAGAAAGCTACTAAAAAACATATTAAAAACAGTTTGTGTGACTACAGTGGTTCAACCTTAATGTTATAAAGGTTTTAGTGCGCCAAAAAAACTAAACAACTTTATTCAACAATATCTAGTGATGGGCGATTTCAAAACACTGCATCATGAAGCTGTAACTGTTTTAAATATGTTTTTATTATTAAATATATTTAAATATGAAAGTGTTAATTATCTTGCTTGCAATAGAGGCCTCATCAGATTTTATCAAAAATATCTTAATTTTTGTTCTGAAGATGAACGAAGGTCTTATGGGTGTGGAACGACTAGTCCTAGACTAAAATGCATGTTTGAGCTGTTTTAACTGAAAGTAACTTGCACTGACATATCTTAAAATATGTCAGTGCCATTGTTTTGTCTCAAGATGCACACCAGTTATGTTTTTTTTTTTTTTCTAGTGAACGTTTATAAAAGATACTTAATAGCCCTAATTGAACTAAGGCCTAATCCAGGCTTAGGCTAAGCCCTGTCTGTGAAACCGGGCCCTAAAGTGTTTGAAAGACAAAAGCCTTCCAAAGACAGTAATACATGGTTAAATGACTCACTGAGTGATAAATAAAATAATTATTATTGTGTTCATCAGGAGCTGATTAGATGCTGCAATGTTGAGAAAACAGTTCTTAAAGGATTAGTTCACTTTAAAATGAAATTACCCCATGATTTACTCATAATCAAGCCAGCCTAAGTGTAAATGACTTTCTTCCTTCAGACGAATCAGTTATATTAATACTCACCCTGATGCTCTGAAGCTTTATAATGGCAGTGCATAGAAACCACCTGTTTGGAGCTCAAAAAAGTGCATCCATCCATCATAAACATTCTCCAAGCGGCTACGGGGGGTTAATAAAGGCCTTGTGAACTGAAGAGATGCATTTGTATAAGAAAAATATCCATACTTAACACATTATAAAGTAAAATAACTAGCTTCCGCCAGACCAGCGGAATTATATTCTACTTACGAAGAAAGTGTTCAAAACACGTACGCTACGTCCTATGCCTTCCATATTCAACTTACGAAACACGCTTTTTTCCGTAAGCTGAATACAGAAGGCGGTCTGGCGGAAGCTAGTTATTTTACTTTATAATGTGTTAAATATAGACATTTTTTCTTACATAAATGCACTGCTTCGCTTCAGAAAGCTTTGGAGCATCAGAGTGATTATTAATATAACTCTGATTGTATACATCTGAAATCAGAAAGTCATATACACCTAGGATGGCTAGAGGGTGAGGTAATTTTCATTTTAAAGTGAACTAATTCTTCAAAAGTGAAATGATTTCTGTAAATCAAGTGGTCAAATGCTATGGGTCTCAGTTGATTTCATTGATTTCAGGATCATGACTAGTAACTGGTTTGTATGTGCAATTCCACAAACGTGGAAGACCTTCTGAACATTTATAAGCAGTAGACTTTTATAGAAAGGAATATTTAAAATATAACAAAAAAGTAGCATCAATGAATTATAAATAATTTATTGCCATTGTGAGAATAATATGTAATCATGTTATCCATAGTAAAGTAACTGATTACGAGTATTTTAAAATGTCGTAAAAACCAGATGACATGTAATCCGTTACTACCCAGCACTGATGATAATAATAATAATAAAAAAACAAAAACAATGCTTGATATTAACAAAGCACTAACAATATTTCTTGATAAGGAAAAATATAGAAAGAAAATGTTTGTCAATAATGTAGGGGATTGAACTGCTTAAGCTGCATGAACTGAGGCAGAACAGTGTAAAAAAAAAAAAAAGGAAGCACTTTGTTAGCGAGTTAACCCAACACATGTAATATGAGAATAATTACATATTAACACATAAACATAACACAAACTTAATATTGCAACTTGCAATTATGCCATGAACTGTTATTTTCACAAACAAAATTTAGAAGCACTTTTAGTCAGACTAAAACGGACTAAATTGAATATGACGATGAAATATTGACTAAATTGAAGGGATATTTTGTCAAAACAAAAAAAGTATGATGAAAACAAGAAAAATGAAAACTGACGCCAGTCATTTACAAAGATCTACAGCTCCCCAACTCCTTATTACTATGTTATGCATTTAGATAAAATTAATAGTCTGGGAAAGCTCTGGGAAATCCTTTCCATGAAATTCCACAGATTTTTTCCTAAAATAAGGGCAGATAATGCATAATAATAATAATAATTATAATAATAAAAACTTAAATAACCTGACTCCACTGTTGAGGCAGCCAGAAAGAAATGCAATGTTAAAACCTCAACACAGGGGCCTGAGATTCCAAACCAAAGTCAATTTATACGCTTAACCTGAAAAGACCAAAATGGATGGTCACCCACAAGTTAAATTTTGGACACTGATACCTACAACACTGGTCCAAACCAGGCTTTTTAACTACCCTAACCATCAGCATAATTAGGCCTCAGTATTATATTATGCAATTATAATATTGTGCCTGGAATATCCTTTCCTGATCCAAGAGAAAGGTAAAACTGGCAGGTGGATACATTTAGTGAAGACTCTAGAGGAAATATAGCATACTGAATTACAGGACTATAGCATGGACAGCCAGTCGTATAAGAACAATATGCATATACCACAAAACGCCTTTTATGTATGACCGACAAATGCTTTCTTAAAAAAAAAAAGAAGTTGTATTTAATCCAAGAAGATTTTTTAGCTATGCCTTCATTTGTCAACTAGGAATTACGCACCTCTTAGTCAAACGGCTCTGAAGACATCCACGGTGAAAACCCTGTAATCACTATGGTTACCGGACCTGCCTCTCTGTCCAAATACAATAATTTGGATTCATCTCATCGGACGGGTGCGGGAAACCATATGAAGATGCCGTTTGAACATGTGAATAAGCAAACACTTCAGTCACTACAGTGTTCACGCAGAAATGTAACGGGAAACGGTGAAATCTCAAAGGCCTGGAGATACATTCCTGTGGTGGGTCATATTTAACAAGAACTCACTGCTGGAAAAAGTATGAAAGAAAGTGAAAGAGAGAGAGAGAGAGAGAGAAAAAAAGAGTATTCAAAGACAAAATATTGTCACTTCAAGCTCAGCATTATAGTAAGGAGAGTCAAACATGAACATTATACAATGTATTTATGAGCATTATTAGCAAATATTTACATACAGCAATTAATGTGCAATAACAGTATGCAATATTGCGTAAATGCATTCTTGTTTTATAGTTTTTGGAATTAGTGCGGAATAGCAATAACTTACATACAAATATCTATAAAACAGAAACGTGATTATTTAAAGAATTCAAAATTAAAGTCCTCAAACCAATGGAGATTAACTCAGATGATATGATTTTGATATGTAGTGAATGGTTAAAAAATACACAATTAACTGTAACTGACCTAAAAATGCACAGAAGACATCATTGCATGCAACTGGAAACTACATAATACATACACAAATCTTCTAATAATCTGCGTTTTCAAAACAAGTGAAAAGGAATGAATAAATGCTCAAAATGAGAAATTCTCTGTGAGTGTACATACAAGTCCAGCGTTTCCTTCCACATGTGCCACACACTTTCTGAAACTGAGGACTTTACCACCCAGCTTTTAAGCAATGAATACAAGACTAGACATCTGGGACCCCCTGGATGTTTCTCTAAAACAAACAGAACAGACTAAATAGTCCAGATCGAATAGTCCAGATTAAACCAGGAGAATGGAAATATTCATTTGGCATCGCTATTAAGTGTCATACATTTTTTGGGGGAACATTTATTATTTCTAAATTTGTTCTTTTGTTCCATTTCTGTGTGTGTAAAAACCCGCCATCTATAGTCACACCCTAATGACTCACTCAAAGGATTTTTAAAAATTTTTTCCTTTCTCTGAGATGGACAGACATGTCAGGACAGTAAGTGTTACACTGTCCATGAGCCCATGCAGGCGAACAGAAAGAAATGAACCTTTTCCATCGATTCTTCTCTATTCTAGTTATTTTTTACCCTCTTTTTATGTGTAAAACAGTGATTCATTGTGCCAATCTGTTTGATTTATAAACCCTTCAAAAACATGTTTTTAAGTGGGCGGTCCAAGTCAATAAAAAGTAGTAAAACACAGATCCAAAACCATGGTAGCTCTATTATTCTGTAGAGACTGAGGGATGTGGAGAAACCGAGACAGAACTGATAGAACTGAATTGAAGACAGATAAATTGTGACTGACAGTATAGGAAAAAGTGGAATCCAAAGATGGACAGATAAAGACAGAACTGTGTTCCGCACGTTGCAGACATCAAGCGAGGGCATGATGATGGAAATCTGTGTTCTACTGAGGTCTCATTCCAGCAGTTTGAAAGGTCGAGTTAGACTGATGAGTGTTTACCTCTCACTAAATAAGAAACACAGGCACTGGGACAAAACAAAGTAAAACATTACGAGAAATATACTAACCAAAAAGCAAACTGATCTGAGGTATAATGGAGTAATCAAGCTTTTTTTTATCCCCCTCCTGAATACAAACGATGAGCATGCCATCAATAGAGTTCTTTAAATTAATTTCATCCCTAAAAAAAAAAAAAAAAAAAGGCCAAAGGTATGTGTCCTCC
Organism: Chanodichthys erythropterus; assembly: GCF_024489055.1. Classification (NCBI taxonomy): domain Eukaryota; kingdom Metazoa; phylum Chordata; class Actinopteri; order Cypriniformes; family Xenocyprididae; genus Chanodichthys; species Chanodichthys erythropterus. The sequence goes on from NC_090239.1 coordinate 17,081,676, forward strand.
TTGTATGTGTCAGCTCTGTTAAATGATCAATGCTTTAAGCATGTGATATGACTGTGCTCTTATGGCAGCTTTGCTTGTGTACTTGCATAGGTACATATACCAGAGAGGTGTATGTATCCTGTGTAGGTGTATGAATTAACTAATCTAACCTGCACTGTTTAAACACCAGTTTGTGTGTTAGAGAAGTGAGCAATATGCCCCACAGCCTCCTTGACCAGTTTGAGAGAGTTCAGACAGGGCAACTCCTCTTGTCTTGTGCACGCTCTCCCACAAGCCAGGAGTCTGCAGGATTTTCTCCACCAGCTCCTCAAATGCACATTGAACACCATCCCTCGTCTTAGCACTAGCCTCTGCATGGGAGAGAGACAGAGAGAGAAAGAAAGAAAGAGAGAGAGAGAGAGAGACAAGTGTACAAACATATCACCTGGAGAAATCTATGACATGTGACCAATCACTAGGGAGCCACAGGAAAATGATATCATGATAATGCTCAACAGTTGATATCACTTCCGACTATCCTGAGTTGTGACCTCAAAGGCACCAGCAGACATATAAATCCATAAAGTCTCTTATGCTCACCAAGGCTGCATTTATTTGATCAAAATAAAAGAAAACAGTAGTAATGTTAAATAATAACATGTAAATTAATAGGGGTGTAACGACACACAAACTGATGGTTTGGTTCGGTACAGCAGGGGGAGAAAACTAAACAAAATTGCTATTTTTATTTAGACAGTTTACTGAACAAATTGTGTCACATTTGTCAAATTGTGTATAAATTAATTCATTTATAATTAAAAGTTTCTTAAGGATATAAAAACTACAAACCTGATTCCAAAAAAGTTGGGACACTGTACAAATTGTGAATAAAAAAAGAATGCAATCATTTACAAATCTCATAAATGCTTTTTATTCACAATAGAATATAGATAACATAGCAAATGTTGAAAGTGAGACATTTTAAATGTCATGCTAAATATTGGCTCATTTTGGATTTCATAAGAGCTACACATTCAAAAAAGTTGGGATAGGTAGCAATAAAAGTTAAATGTACATATAAGGAACAGCTGGAGGACCAATTTGCAACTTATTAGGTCAAGATGGGCAGAGGATCATCAATTCCCCCAATGCTGTGGCGAAATAGTGGAGCAATATCAGAAAGGAGTTTCTCAGAGAAAAACTGCAAAGAGTTTGAAGTTATCATCATCTACAGTGCATAATATCATCCAAAGATTCAGAGAATCTGGAACAATCTCTGTGCGTAAGGGTCAAGGCCGCACTGCATCACATACAGGAATGCTACTGTAATGGAAATCACAACATGGGCTCAGGAATACTTCCAGAAAACATTGTCGGTGAACACAATCCACTGTGCCATTTGCCGTTGCCGGCTAAAAATCTATAGGTCAAAAAAGAAGCCATTTCTAAACGTGATCCAGAAGCGCAGGCGTTTTCTCTGGGCCAAGGCTCATTTAAAATGGACTGTGGCAAAGTGGAAAACTGTTCTGTGGTCAGACCAATCAAAATTTGAAGTTCTTTTTAGAAAACTGGGACACCATGTCATCTGGACTAAAGAGGACAAGTTGTTATCAGCACTCAGTTCAGAAGCCTGCATCTCTGATGGTATGGGGTTGCATGAGTGCGTGTGGCATGGGCAGCTTACACATCTGGAAAGGCACCATCAATGCTGAAAGGTATATCCAAGTTCTAGAACAACATATGCTCCCATCCAGACATCATCTCTTTCAGGGAAGACCTTGCATTTTCCAACATGACAATGCCAGACCACATACTGCATCAATTACAACATCATGGCTGCGTAGAAGAAGGATCCTGGTACTGAAATGGCCAGCCTGCAGTCCAGATCTTTCACCCATAGAAAACATTTGGCGCATCATAAAGAGGAAGATGTGACAAAGAAGACCTAAGACAGTTGAGCAACTAGAAGCCTGTATTAGACAAGAATGGAACAACATTCCTATTCCTAAACTTGAGCAACTTGTCTCCTCAGTCCCCAGACGTCTGCAGACTGTTATAAAAAGAAGAGGGGATGCCACACAGTGGTAAACATGGCCTTGTCCCAACTTTTTTGAGATGTGTTGATGCCATGAAATTTAAAATCAACTTATTTTTCCCTTAAAATGATACATTTTCTCAGTTTAAACATTTGATATGTTGTATTCTGAAAAAAATATTGAAATTTGAAACTTCCACATCATTGCATTCTGTTTTTATTCACAACTTTTTTGGGAATTGGGCTTGTATCTCTGCTGATGCTGTAAACTACATAGGGAGCCCTTACATGCACATTCTCTGCAATCTGATTATAAAATCTGGTTATTAAATTATGTTTTTACTCCAATTCGTTGTTGAAATATAATCATTTGCACAGTGGCTGTCATACCTTGTTTTCATGACAGATTTATTTAAACATACATTAAATAATCTAAACATCACTAACAATTAAGTAAAATATAATGAATATATAGGCTAATATAAGGCATATATTAAGCACAAGTTCATTTTTCTGTAAATGCTACGTGACAGAGTTTACAAGCTGTTTTATTGATGTCTTTCTGCCGTTGAAACACTGTTTGAGCAATATAATATACATTTCACTAAGTTGTATTATATCTTTCAACATATCTTTAGATGTTCATTCATGTTTTTTCTGTAACTAGTATTAAAGAGGAAGAGATGATCACGTTCACTTGCGCCCCGCGATGTCGTTTGAAATGGGGCGCCTGTACAGGTCTGTCACACCACATAAAGAGCGTCAAAACGTCATTTTTTGTTTGAATTTCGTGATAAAATAGACAGAATTCGAAAGATGACACTTTGTTTCTTATCGAAAGTAACAAAATGTGGAGCTTATTGAGATTAATGGTGGTTAGGCTACACCGCTGTACTCATTGTGTTGATCCAATGTGCCAGGGCTAGGTTTTTCGGTTTGGTTTAAATATCGTTACACCCCTAATGACCGTTTTCCATTTCAATGTATTTTACAATTTAATTTATTGTAAAATGACAAAGATGAAGAATTTTCATTCTAAACTCATTTTAATATGCTAATTTGTTGGTGAAACATAACTGATTATTATCAATGTTGAAAACAGTTGTGCTGCCTAATATTTTTGTGAAAACTATGATACATTTTTTTCAGGATTCTTTAATGAATAAAAGTTCAAAAGAACAGCAATGTAAAAGTTTTTACTTTCACTTTTAATCAGTTGAATGTACCCTTGTTGAATAAGTGTTGATTACTTTTTTTTTTCTTTTTTTTAAATAATAATCTTACTGACTCCAAACTATTGGTATGGTGTTTAGAAGCATTTGGTTTTAAATATTAAAAGTCAGTAATAAGTAAAAAAGTAGAAGGGGATAGGAAACATTAAATTTGAAAAAAAAAAAACACTGGCCTCCAGCACATGGGCTGCAGCCATATTGTCCATCTGCAGATTTCATTTGGTGTGAGGGCTTCACGGCTAATTCAGACAGATTGCTGCTTACATACCCACTCATGAGGCGTGTCACATGACTTACAAACCAAACCCACAGTGCAGAAGAATGCAGGACGTCACCCACAAATACATATACAGGACTGTTACGATTACACAAGCTCAAATGAGAAATAAATCAGAACCATTGAAAAGTCTGACTTGAATTTACTGTCATAATAAATGAATGCTCAGCTTATACAAATATTCCATCTTTCAATTAAATAACATAATATTTGTGTTTAGCAAGTGTTTAAAAATAGTAACCTGTGTGTATTACATCCCTTGAATAAACTAGCTTACGTCAAAAGTCTGAATTTTCCATGTGTGAAGGTGATGAACCTTGAAATGAAATATGGGAATTGAAACCAAAGTAAAAGGGTATTCCTATTTAAACTAATATTTTAGTAAATGATGAGGGTTCAAGTAATTCATAACTGTATGAACTGAACATCCTGGTGACAACTCACCTATGAAAAGCATTGAATGTTTTCTAGCGAACTTCAGACCCTCGTCTCGCTCTAGCTCACGGTCTTCCTGCACAAAGAGAGAAAAATCAGTCACTTTTTTTCATTAGAGCTACAAATACAGGAAGATTTTTCCATGTCCAGTAATTAACAATCCAGAATAACTACTATTTTTCTGTAGACAGATATAGAGCAGTGTAGAAATGAAGCTGAAATAGCAAACAGAGGGCAGATCTGTCTATGTCAGGCTTTAGGGACTGGGTGCAGGCAGGTGTTTTAAAGACCAAAGGAAAATATATGACAATGAGTGGAAAGGCTGTGCTGGCTATAAAAAAACAACTACAATGCATAAAGTGCAACTTACCTTATCGATTTTGTTTCCCACAAGCATCTTAACAAGGTCATTTCTTGTACAGTATGTGTCCAGCTCATTCAACCAATTATCCAGTTTAGCAAAAGTCTCTCGCCTAGTGACATCATATACTAAAAAGACAATACAAAAACAACATTAAATAGATGTTAAGTAGACATTAGATTAATGCTTAAATCAGACAAATATAGTTCAGAACATTGGACACCATTCCAGTTTATCAGACTATAATTCTGCTGGTTACATAAAACATTTTGAATCAATCTAAAGCAGTATAACATTTCATGTTTTTTAAATAGTATAGCATTGGGAAAAAAAAAAAAAGTTTTGTTTGTACTTGCTTACCCAGAATGACACCCTGAGCTCCTCTGTAGTAACTGGGTGTTAAAGTTCGAAAACGTTCCTGACCTGCTGTGTCCTGTAAACGTTAAACAAAATCAGCCTTCAAGTGAAATGAGGTTTAAAAAAATGTGAACTATCAAGATATACATTTAAAAAATAAATAAATAAATAAAGAGTAGACTTCCTTTAGGGAATACAAGAAGGAACAATACTGCCATCTTGTGGTATGTTAGTAAAACACAGACAAGCATTTATACAAGCATTATACAGTAAAAACCCATTTCATCTGTCCCATACAGTAATGTCCAAACTAAGACATGTTTTCCCTTGAGAATAAATATGTAACACTAACTAACAATCAAAAAGAGTGGAGAAATAGTCAACCTACCCAAAACATAAATTGGTGCTCCTCCACACTCTAAATTTATAAGACAGAGAGATAAAACCTAGTTGACTCCTTACCCAGATTGCGAGCTTTGCTCTATTTCCATCCACAGCCAGGGTTTTCACCTTGAAATCAACACCTCAATGGAAAATAGGAAAATGAATTTAGTACACACTGATCATACTATTAACTATATATATTTTTATATTTTCATATTTATATTAGGGCTGTCAAATGATCGCAGTTAATTGCACACAAAATACAAGTTTGAGTTTGCATAATATATGTGCGAGTACTGTGTGTAAATAATATGTATATATAAATACAAACAAATCAGTGTATATATTTAAGAGAAATGTTATTTATGTACAAAATATTTTTATTTATATAATATAAATTATATAAAAATATAAATAAATACACATACTTGTAAATATTTCTCAAATATATACATGAATGTGAATATTATATAATTACACACAGTACATCCACATACATTAGGAAAACTCAAACTTTTATTTTGTATGCAATAAATCACGATGAATCGTTTGAAAGCCCTAATTTACATATATATTTTTAATATATATTTTCTTAAAGCTTCTAGACTGTATTTCCATATTTTTGAATATTTTATCTGTCCAAATTTTCTTAAAATTGACATATATATATATATATTATATATATATATATGTGTGTGTGTGTGTGTGTGTGTGTGTGTATGTATGTCTATTTTAAGAAAATTTGTACAGGTAAAATATTCAAAAATATATGTGGAAATACAGTCTAGATGCTTTATGAGGATTATGGTAAAACCATACATACAGTGAGGCGGATTTAATTTTTGATGGACCCAGATATTTGTCAGGCAACAAGCCCAGAGAGACTAAAGTTAGAAAGACCAGGATTTACAGCTGAATGGGGAATTGTGGGTTTATTACATATAGATAAAAAAGAAAATAGGATGACTCAACCACCTGTCTCATCACTCACCAAAGCCACATCGCTTACAAACATAAGTGATTTACATTCATAAAAGAAAAATGAAAGTATGTGTAAAGTTGACAGGGGAATAAATCTCTCAGCACTCTGTGAATGAAAGATCTGGAGGCATGAAATACTCCTGAATTTCAGCACAGCACTGACAGATTTACCAAAGGAAGCGAAAGAAGGAGATCTGGACTTGTTTGGTTTGGATTCAGGGGCTTTGAAAAGAAAATGGCAGTCACACCAACATACGTCAACCTAAATGTGTCAAAGTGATGGCCACGGCTTTGACAACCGATGAATTTCCACAACATATAAAGTAAGAACCAGTAGATTTTACACTAGTGAAAAGGATCTGACATGGATAAATATACTTTTCAATATTTAAAATGTCCCTTTTAGTTTTTTTGGAATTTCAACAATGCCAGCAAAGTAGTTTTTCAAGTAAGACCAGAACTAGAGCAGCAGACAGGGATACAGACAGGGATACAGACAGGGAAAACTGTTTTCATTACATTATAAAGACACACAAACTAAATTTAAAACCAAGTCTGTGATCTGTAAACAATTCATAACCCATATACAGAACTAGATGACAATCAAAGCACAGTAATCAATATATAATACTGTATTTTTAATATACTGAACTTTTTACATGTCAAATAATATCAGAAACTCACAACACAATGTGACTGTCTGTTTCTAGATATGAAGGATGAGAACACTACTGTGTTTAAACCTGTTTTTGTGTGTGCTGGGCCTATATCATCATGGCCTTTTTCATTGTCATATATGATTTTACACACTTACCAATTGTTGCACCAATTTCTGGATCAAATGTATCATCTGTAAATCTCAAAAGAAGACTGAAAGAGAAGATGGGAAAGTAAATAAGGTTTCCACCTTGGTAAAAAGCATTATAAAAGTGACTTTACTTTTTTTCTTAATAGAAAACAACCAGACATATAAGTTGCACACATATGCAGATACATGCTATATGTGGAATAGGAATTTGAGAGGAATAGATAAATTATTTGAATATTGACGAAAATTCAGTGCCTAAAGCTAGGTGAAGCTAGGTTTTAATAAGCTACAGATCTAGAGCTAGATGAGATGGTTTTAATAAGCAGTAACGTTACATGCTGTGTGTGAGTTGTTGTTGTTGCTGTTGTTGTTGTTTTAACCGCTGACATCTGTAAACTTTAAGGCTCTTAAGTCTCATACCTGGATTTGCCCACTCCGCTTTCTCCAATGATCAGTATTTTCAGAGTGGTCAAAATATCCTCATTCATCTTTACCGAGAAATGCCACTGTGTGCTAAAAATACTGTCGATGTTAATAAAATAATAAAATGGAAGGGGGAAACTATTATTCGGTGGCTAAACGTTTCTCTCTTCTTCGGTAAAATCTCTCGATGGTGGTAAACATTTGAGAAACACAGTTCTGCCCCCTAGCGGAGCTTTTTCCATTTATTGGCAGACGTTTAAAGTTTAATCGTTTAATTTACTAATTTCAAGATCTTGTACCTAACGCACAAATTGAAATCCTCCGATAAATATAAAATATTTTCTTTATTTTCAAAAACTACCATACCAGTGGTCCATTCCGATAGCAATAAATTGAGAAACCTGAATAATCTGCATTTGAACAATCAACCAGTGAGTGAGAAACATTAAGAGCACTAAAAATATACAATGGAGTAAAAATATGAGAGATGTTTATACTGAAATCGAACCAGGCAGATAAACACGTTAAATGTTCAAAATAATTGTTTAATCTGCGTCCACCTGAGGGCGCCAGTGTTCTGTGTGAATCACTCACTGAATTTAACTCTGAGCGTGGGATTTGTTAGTCAGAATTAAAGGAAACTTTCCATTTTCCTCATCTTTTTATATGACTCTGTGGTTAGATCGTTGTGAAATCCTGTTAATTGTGTATTAAGTCATTTGATCCAATATTTGTAGTGAATGCGCTGCTTTAAACACTTTTTTTATGTTTTAACAACAGGGAGGACAATGTCCTCTCACATTTTTGTCTTTTTCAGTTCTTTTTTTTTTTTTTTATCAATTTGCCTGTGTTAATGCAAACGGTATACATTTTGGCACAGGTATGTATTTTTATTGGAATTTTACTATTTCATCACCCCCCATTTCCATTAAAAAAATCAGTTTTGCACTAGGTACAAAAAATAGTTCCTCTCAGGACTTTAAGGATAATTGAAACCAATTAAAACTGCAGTTTTTAATCCAGGGGCCATTTAACTATAAAATGTTGCAATCTTTGTTAATAGGCTTTCATTCTGTTGGAAAGGCTTCAGAATATAAATTTGTACTATTTTTTGTCAGATCGTGCCATTTTCTCAGGTTTGGCCCATAAAGCAAATACTCGCTTTACTCCTGATTTCTGTTTATGCTTATTATATAGAGCCAACTGAATTAATTATTGCAGCTATAATTGTGTGGGTGTGATTGGTATGAATGTCAGAGTGTGGTTTTTTATGTGTGTTATAAAAAATTGTGTGTGTGCTTGTAATATTTGAGAGAGAAAAACTACTGCAAATCACAAACCACTGTGTGTATCAGTGGAGTTTTGCTGGCATCTAATGGGGAAAATTTGGTACTGCACCCAAACAAAATCTTAACTGAAAACAAATTTTTTGAGATATCAACCTCAAATTTGGAACACAACTTGTTTAGATTTATGGCATTGATTTTCTAGCAGTTTTAGAGTTCAACATGTTTCTATATATATATATATAGTGAAATGATGTTCATAAATAATTTTCATAAACTTAAACCTTTCATAAAACTTCATAATTTTCATAAACCTTACACTTTTTTTTTTTTTTTTTTTTTTTTACTTCAGCAATAATCTGCCAAGGGTCTTCTTTAAAATGAGACCAAACTTAAGAGTGTGCTCCCAAGCTTCAATTTTTTATGAGTTTTTTGACTATCTACTGTTTGCCTGACCTGACGAAGACCTCTTTGGTCGAAACGTTGTCTTTTTATTAAATTCTGAGAGCAGCAATGGCAGTGTGCAGTTCTTTTTTGGTTTATTTTTTTTTTGACATGGACATTTTTTTCCTCCATGGACAAAAGTTTTTTTTAATTGATGCACAAGGGTTAAACTAAATTTGCAGTCATGTTCTGAGAAAATATTTCTCACGAGAACAATAAATAACCAATGATGCGCACTTGAGTCTGATATTATGGCAGACACTGCTAAATTAGTTTGTTGGTAGAACGGTCCATTGGTCCAAAAGGTCTCCAGTAATGTATGACTGCGGCACGGATGTGTGCCGTTGATGTTGTGTGCAAGTAGACAGTATAGCCTAATGATAACTCCTTCTGACATCCTCCCAACATTATGCAAAATACCATTATTTAAAGGACAGAATTTGAAGGAAACAGTAAGATTTAAAAATGTTTTGTCAGTGACGTGTTGAGTCAGACAATTATTTACACTGAAAACAAATTAGGCCTATCTGTTTCCATTAAAGATATACTGCATACACATTCTAAAATATGTAAACCTTGTAGGCAAAATTCTATACATTTGACTTGTTTAAATCAATTAAAAATACAATTTAGACAGTGGAAAAGAATGAAAAAGAGTATTTAATATGGCTTTTTTGGATTATAGAATAGGATCCAAGAGAATGTAGTTCAACACTCTTATTTCTAAATCTAATATGATGTAATTTTTGCTTATTAGTATGGTTAAATTGGATCATTGAAGGTCAGCAGGAAAGACATTGGTTAAAATGAGATTAAATACATAATGGCCCAGTTTCACAGACAGGGCTGAGACTAAGACAGGATTAGGCCTTAGTTCAATTAGGGCATTTAAGTATCTTTTATAAACGTCCACTAGAGAAAAGAAAAAAACATTACTGGTGTGCATCTTGACACAAAACAATGGCACTGACAGACAGTATTTTAAGATATGCCAGTGCAAGTTGCTTTCAGTTAAAACAGCTCAAACATGCATTTTAGTCTAGGACTAGCTTAAAGGTGCTAAAGAGGATCTTTTCATCGACTGAGAATCCAAAGACTGTTAGGGAGTTTTTGAAATGAGCGCATGCGTAAGAACAACCCCCCTTCTTCACAGCTCCTATCGAGGGAACGCCTCCCAAAAATCGTGCACGAGTATTGGAACACGAGAGTTTACCACCGCCATTCGCTGTGTCGTGTTTGTGGATTCATTATGTCGGACTCACTGCATGTAACTCATAATCTGCAGTTGTTACTCCTGTCTCCTGACAAAAACATTGCATACGGCGCCTGTGTAGTGTGGAAAGTTACTGGAGCGCGCAGCCGCGCTCGTCTCTCACAAGGAACGTCACGGCAGTGATTGACAAGCCAGAGGGCCAATCGTTTACACGATGATCACGTAAACGATTGGCTGATGTTTTTAAGGCCCTACCTCGTGCACAGATGATGTATATTAATATTATTCCTTTCAGTGCACCTAATAAATAGTCTTTTATCAGTTAGTAAAGACAGTTTCAAGTAACATTGCAAAAATGTATAAAAAACATCCTCTTTAGCACCTTTACGACTTGTTTGTGAAACCGGGGGAAGGTATATTTGTGTAATTTAAATTTTTTTAAAAATTCAGTTTTTATTCATTTTGAAGAAGACTGAATGTTTTCGTGCAAGTAGGATGAGTAAATGTATGTTCATATTTAGTCTAGAAGTACAATAACCTTCATGTTTACACAGCACTCACAACACCTCTGCACTTCTCTCAACATGGCAACAGGAGAGCTGTCAGTCAATACATGTGAAAAAGTAACTTGCATTACTTTACTAATTACTTGAAAAAAGTAATCTGATTTCGTAACTCAAGTTACTTGTAATGCGTCACCCCCAACACTGGACATGGCTGAGTAAAGTTAGGCGTTGTAAGACCCATATATGGTTATTTCGGGGAGGAAACCGCTGACTGGGATTTTGAATTATGCGCAGGTTTTGACGTACGCATGGTTTTATAAATCTAAAAAATTTTAGGATGAAATCTACTGAAAGTTTTATACACAATGCCCCAGGTCAGACTGTAAATAATTACGGTTTCATAAAAATCCATAAAAATGTTGCCAGCTGTGGTCTATCGTGGCATTTACAGTGAATAATACACACACTGGTACATACTGTAGTCATACACACAAGCACATTTTTAAAAGCAGTTTAATTATTTCTATGTACAGTCTTTTTGTTGTCAAGTTGACAACAGTCATCAGCAAAATAAAACTGAGTAATACATAAGGTGCAAAACAAACAATCGAGTCTTTGCTCCCTCCCTCAAAGCAAAATGACATTTAAAGCAAAATTGTTCACATTCCACATTCCTTTATTTCTGCAAAGTGAGGCTGAAAGCTGACTCAACCTAAAGGGTTTATTTTACAGTTTTACTGAGTCAAATCAGTAAATCACTCTGACCAAAGAATAAGCAGTTGTGCAGAAAGACTGAAGCATCTCATCTACTTTGGTGAGCCGGAGACAACGAGAACTCCCAAGAGTTTCTCCTTTATGAATATACTGATACCAAGGTTTCATCCAGTGCTGACTTTTACAAAATGACTGGACAAAGAAAAGCTCTAAAGATCTAATGGCCCAAGTAGAAAAAAAGTAGAATTATATTTACACAGGACCCTGCGTGTAGTGTAGCTTGAAGATGTGTAGCCTCAAATCAAAAGCTGAACTTTACTGCACAATAAACAAACAGTTATAAATGTGCCTTAAACATTAATATCTAAATGAAGCACCTAGACTCCAGGATCTGACTGAATTAGGAGGAGTTAACGGTTTAAGTATTGCTTAAAAGCACCATTTTCAGTATGTCAGGTGGCTGCACTTAAGAGTGGTCAAAACAAAGCAGGATGCAACAGTTTTAACTCTTCTGCCAAAAACATACTTTTGTTCAAACAAACATTTGGTTTTTGGAAGCAAACAGATTACTTACAAGCTCTTACACCTGCACAAGCACAGATAACAACTGCAAACTATAATGAAACTTCACATATGCACGCTTCTTTGTGTTAGCATACAGTGCATGTATAACTGTCAGTGTATGACGCATTGCAGTTTCAGTGCAGTGGATGGGGAAGAGCTGTACTCTCAGACCCAGTTTCCAGAGCAGTCAGCCAACAGAGGACCACACCCTGGCCTGAGCTGCCCTGTTCCCCATGGGCTGCAGTTAACATAGCCAAAAGTTTGGCCAGACCACTGGATTGAAAATAATGGGCCAGACACCGAGAAGGAGGAGACGACGCTGGTAAAATACTTTCATACAGATTACACTTTTTCTGTAAAGAACAAGCTTTGAATGATCACGTTCTGTAATTTACATTTATCTTAAGACATACATCCTGAAGCTGCTCTCTACAACTAGTGTGAAGCCAAATAAAAGGCATTACTAAACATCAACAGACAAACACAGAAAGGCTTATATTTACTTAAACATTTACAAATAAATACTTGGAGATCTTGTCTTCCATTAACGGCTTCTTGTTGAAGAAAGAAACAGACTTTAATAGACTTTTAAGTGATTACCAACTGAGACCAGTGAGCTTTGCGTGCGTAATATTTAGATTGTGAGTTAAGGACCATAATAACTAAAAAGATGTTCTGCATTTGTGATGTTATCAAAAAAAATACTGTTACACCCTCTTATGCTCACCACACTGGAAAAAACTATTTTCATGATTTGTTATTACAATATTTTTTCTTTTGTCAAATCAACTTAATTAATGTGGATCAGATAACATAATATTTTGAGTTTCTGTTGATTAAACCAATCGCCTTCATTGTATTAACTTAAGTTAAACATTTAAGTTAAACCAACAATTCTTTTTCTTTTTTTTTACAGTGCAGGGCTGCAATTATTTGATTTAAAATACAGTAAAAACAGTAATAATGTGAAATGTTATTACAATTTAAAACAACTGTTTGATATATTTTAAATTGTAATTTATTCCAGTGAAAATTCAGCTTTTTATTTTTATCAAACTTGAAAACAGTAGTACTGCTTAATGATTTTGTGGAAAACATGATGCGTTTGTATTTTCAGGATTCTTTGATGAACAGAAATGTCAAAAAAAAAAAACTTTTGTAACATTATAAATGTCTTTACTGTCACTTTTGATCAATTAAATGCATCCTTACTGAAAATTTCTTTAAAAACATCTTATTAACTGCCAAATTTTGAAAATTAGTGTATATGTATTATGGTTTACTACTAAAATCTGGCATTGTGCCATTGCCGTAGGCCCCTTTATGTGTTTTTCCTATTAAAACAATAAATGTAAATGAATAGCTCTAGTCAGGTCCAATGATAGTGCTATAATTAGAAAACAGCACTGGGCACCAGACTCAGTCAAGGTCTTCCAGAATTCATTCTGGAAAATAGTGTCTATGGTTCAGTCAATTCAATTTCAACATCACTCATATATGGACAAAATTAAATAAATAGATACAATGAAAGTGAAAAGTTGGTGGAAAAGAACTTATGTGCCAGATTTCATCTCCCATTCCTGCAAAAAAGAGAAAGAAAACAGATTGAGTGCATAGGGGAAAATATATGCAATGTAAACATCTAAAAACAAATGCAATTGGCTTTTACATGCGGACGACACATTACCTGCTATTATTACCTATGTAATGTATAAAATAATTGTGGTCACTGACCTTGGCTTTCCTGAGGACGTGTCCTCGCACGGGTGAGGCTTTCTGTTGTGTCTGGCGGCGCAGCAGAGACGCGCTGTTGACTGGCAGAGAGCAGGTCTCAGTGTCACTGGTGTCACAGCTGGAGATGGGCGAGTTGTCCACCGTTCGCCTCATTAACACTGGAGACTAAAGACAGACAAGAAATTTTGATACTTGCTTTTCTTTATCACCAAGAACTGAAAGTGACACAAACCTACAGTTAGTATTACATCATGTCTATATACTGAGACAAGTAATTGTTGCTGTTTTTCCAGACCTGTGGGCTGGAGCTGCCAGTTTTGGGTTCAATGGTCAGGCCCAGGGTGACGCCTCCATTCAGGGCTTTCTTCAGACTCTCCTTCACCTCTGTCAGTTCCAGCTCCAGATTGACTCGCTCCTCCTCTTTCAGTTTGCATTCATCCTCCACTTTCTTAAGTCTCTCTGTCAAAGTTGCCAGAGAACGCTTGCCTGGGTGGAATAAACAGCGGGTGAGGTTATAGATGTCATTTAAGAGACAACTTGCACTACCGCTTCATTTCATTTTCAAGACAGATCAGTATTCACTGTCCTGCTACTGAATTTAAAGTCATGTGGCAAATCAAATGTGGTACAACTTATGTGGAGAGACGTACAGGGGGAAAAATCATATCAGAAAGGACCCCTGCAAACATTATAAATGTCTTTACTGTCACTTTTGATCCTTTTAGGACTTGCTGAATAAAAGAATCTTACTGACACTAAACTTTTGAACAGTAGTGTATACAGAAAATATGTTTTTGCTTACGTTTCACTTGATTAAATCACAATTTTAGAGTATAAAACGCTTCTTGAAAATGGTATTTTTTTTTTTTTAATCATATGAATGTAACAAGAAATCAAAGAGCTCATTTGTCACTTTTTTTGACAGTGACTCATTTGTCACTTTTTAAAATAAACTTTTATAGTCCTTTTCATTACATCAGACACTCTTATTTGTCATTGACACTGCCAATCAAACTCAAATGCCATAGGCCCGCTGACATCCTTACCTGTGTTGTTCTCTATAGCAGTGCGGAGGTCCTTCCTGTCTTTTTTCAGCTGGGTCAGGCGGTTTCGAATTTCCTGCTTCCTCTTCATCAGCTCCTCCTCTTTTGCTTGGAGTTTCTTGGCATCTGCCTCCACTCTGTTTTTCCCGTACTTATACTGATCCACACCTGTGAAGGTTAATGATGCATTATAATCAAAGTAAACCATCAGAAAAGCTCTACATTTTAAACGTTTGGATTCAGACTTTTTAATCACATTAAAGGCCTCTGAGACCACAAACGCAGATTAAAAGGCAGGCAGAATACACAGTGTACCACATCCAAATATTTTCGAGTCCACGTAAATGGCCACTGGATGGTTACAATGTCTGTGACTTACTGACTGCCTGTCTGCAATGGAATTTGGGGTGATTGAGTTTACAAAAGAGCATGTCAACAGATCCACTGCTGTCTAACAGCACTGCAATTTCCACATACCGGCATTCTCCACAAATCTGTGTGGCTTCTTTTTCCTTGAAAGAAATTAGTGGTGTAATAGCTAGGATAATGGATGCAGACTTAATGTCTGCTTAGTTTAGTTTCAGCCGAATGTCCACTTATAAAAAAGGAAGGGCTCATTTTGAGATTATCTATCAGATGTGCTCTCATGTGTTAAAATCTCTTACTAGAGTTGTTGCGTTTCACTGGCAGAGTGCTGCTAATTCCATTGGCCTTTTTGGGCTGATTCTTGTCCAACTTCTGCTTTGCAGCGAACCCATTGGTGGTCAGGCCTTTCTTTCCTTTCAGCTGATTGGAAGAAAGAAACATATGTGAGCTTTTGAACACACACACACAAAAATTAAGCTGATATGTGGGTTACTAACAAACTGTTATATAAGAACTCTGATTTCGCAGTTAGCACCTGTTACATTTTAAGTGTGTAAATTGTGATCAAGTTCTAAGATTACTCCTTCATACAAATACTTTCACAAAGGTTTCTTCTGCAAACCACATCTATTGAACCACACATGTTGCTAGAGGGGGCATTTTATTTTAGTTATACTATAGCTGGCAGAAACACTTTTTTCTATCCCTGTCCTATAAAATTTTACCTAGAGCAAACCCAGTAAGGCCTCAGTAAATCCATTCAAGGCCATAGCCACAGACATGGATATTATAGAGATCAAAAGTAGTCATTTCTGGAGCTGGGTGGTCCATAATGCATGCACTATGCAGCATGCACTGTTTATTTCCATTATATGTTTGTTAAAGGGTTAGTTCACCCAAAAATGAAAATTCTGACCCTAATGTCGTTCCACACCCGTAAGACCTTCGTTAATCTTCGGAACACAAATCTCTCAAGATCCATAAAGGTCCTCTCTCAAGATCCATTAATGTACTAAAAGCATATTTAAATCAGTTCATGTGAGTACAGTGGTTCAATATTAATATTATAAAGCAACAAGAATATTTTTGGTGCGCCAAAAAAACAAAATAACTACTTATTTAGTGATGGCCGATTTCAAAACACTGGAAGCACTGGAAACTTCAGGAAGCATCGGAGCACAATTAATCAGTGTATCGAGACATGATTCACATCGCATGTCAAACTGAAATCACGTGACTTTGGCGCTCCGAACAGCAGATTCGATACACTGATTCATTGTGCTTTTGAAATATCGGCCATCACTTTAAAGGTCGTTATTTTGGGGTTTTTTTGGCACACCAAAAATATTCACGTCGCTTTATAATATTAATATTGAAACACTGTAGTCACATGAACTGATTTAAATATGTTTTAGTACCTTTATGGATCTTGAGAGAGGAAATGTCATTGCTCCCTATGCAGGCCTCACTGAGCCATCGGATTTCAACAAAAATATCTCAATTTGTGTTCTGAAGATTAAGAAAGGTCTTACGGGTGTGGAACGGCATGAGGGTGAGTAATTAATGACAGAATTTTCATTTTTGGGTGAACTAACTCTTTAATAATATTAACTTTAAAATAGTAATGAGATAAAGATATCCACCGTTTAAAGTCAGCATGAAATCAAAATTGACCCTATTTACTTTGTTAGCGCATGTTATTACACAGAAAAAAAATAGTTTGTTTTGGTAATCTTTAATCAAAATCTGAAAATTTGCTTCTTCTCTGGAATGGCGTTCCCTTTCTGATGACGTCAGTTTGACGGTTTCAGTTCACCCCCAAAAAATGTGGGTTTTTTTTGTTTTGAAAATGGCCCATCACTAGATATTGTTGAAAGTCGTTATTTCGTTTTTTTTGGTGCACAAAAAGTATTGTCACTTTATAATATTAAGATAGAACCACTGAACTCACATGAAATGTTTCAAATATGTTTTTAGTACGTTTATGGACCTTGAGAGTTTCAATGGCTTTGCTTTCTATAGAGGCCTCACAGAGCCATCGGATTTCATCAACAATATCTTAATTTGTGTTCGGAAGAAGAACAAAGGTCTTACGGGTGTAGAACGACATGAGGGTGAGTAATAAATTACGTTATTTTCATTTTTGGGTGAACTAACCCTTTAACCACTACCTTCCAACCGCCAGTCTGCCACGAGCAAGAAATAAAGAAGATGTGCGCTAAAATAAAACCTGCCATCTGCTTAATATTCTGTCGTGCTAGGAAATACGACACAACACTGAAGTAAAGTCAGATGCAACTTCCGCTTCACGCAGACTGTAAGATAGACTGTAGGGCTCGCCATTAAAACTTGTGTCCTTAACGGGGCAAATGAATAAGAATTTTACTTGCCCAACCAACAAGTAGCCTGATTAAAACATCAATAACAAAAATAACTAGGGAAGCACCAAAACATCAGCCATCAAATATATTGAGGCAAGAATGATTCTGATTTTACTGACGGTAACAAGGTTGAACCAGTTGAGGCTTGCACTTGCTTCATTCTTGAATGTATCAGCCTCACACATTAAGATAGTATCTTGCCACTAACTATTGGTGGTTTTGTATTTTAAAGTATCATTGCATTTTTTCCAAATTTGCAGTGTAAATGTATTCATGCCACCTCTGAGCTTCATTAGACAGTGTGTAAATAAATCTAAATGCTGCTTCAAATGCAGCTTGTTTCCTCTGCAGTGGACAGATGGATTTTATTTATAGTGAATTTCTTTTTATTGGTAAAAGCCCTTCAGTGTCTTATTATTCTAATTGAATACATTGATCAAATTTAAGAATTTGACATGAAAGAATGAAAGATGAATCATACATTTAATACGGGTAGGAAAAACTGCTTCATAAAAGGTAAAAAAAAATCCTGAAAATCCATTTAAGGGAGCAAATATCACAAATATGCTGATTTAATTAAGAACTCATAGAACACTAATGAGAATATTACATTCACACACACACAAAAATCTTTTTCTTTTCTTTTTTTCGGATCAAGCAACATTTTGAATGAACAATTTACTTGTCCGAAAAGACAAGTGCATATAACAAGGCCTGGGTTAGTCACCTGGGTAGTGTTAGTATTAGCAGCTGAGGGAGAGGAGGAAGAAGACAGAGATTTGGTGGAGAGCGGTGTGTTGTAATGCCCTGTGGAAGATGACGGGCGGATAGATTTGGGAGAGTAGCGTGCTGCTAGTTTGGGGGAGGGCATGTTTTCATAAAGATCTGTATTCTCATAATGAGACTCTTCTTTCCAACGACGGTCCCCTGAAGCTGGGGTGGAGTAGTGCGCATCTGGTACCTTCCCGTATCGCAAGCGTGCAAGCAAGAGAAAAGTGATTAGAAGAGAGAAATTAGGGAGGGTCAGGAACGGAGAGGAGTTAGGCAGGATCAGAAATGAAGGTGAGAATTTAATGGATTTAAAGTTTGTGAAGTTGCATACCGATCCATTGATGCAGGGCACATCATCATAGTGCAGAGCGACCCCTGTGGGGCAGGCATAACCATTGACCGGGTTATCCAGGTACGGGTTTGGAGAAACTGCACGCTTACTGGTGAAACTGAGAACACATACATACATTCATTACTACATATACAAATGTCACAAAGAGAACTCCAACTCTAACTTTAAACAGTAGTGTTGGAGAAGATGCTTCAAAACTGTAGCTTGACATGCTATTCAAGTACTTCAAACTACAGTCAAGCTACTATACTAAAATGCATTAGCAAAATATTTTAAAATATACACTACCTTTAAAAGTTTGGTTACTAAGATTTTTTAATGTTTCTGAAAGGCTGCATTTACTTCAAATCAAAAATGCAGTAGAAACAGTAATATTGTGTAATATTATTATAATGTAAAACAACTGTTAATATATTTTAAAATGTAGTTTATTCCTGTTATGGCAAAGCTGAATTTTCAGCAGACATTACTGCTCAAAAAAGATTTCTTATTATCAACAGGTGTGCTGCTTAATATTTTTGTGGAAACTGTGATATGTTTTTAATGAATAGAAAGAAAAGAACAGCTCAGCATTTATTTGAAACAGAAAACTTCAGTAACATTATATATGTGTTTACTGACATTTTAATCAATTTAATGTGTCCTTGTTGAAAAGTCTAAGTCTTATTTTTCTAAAAAAAATAAATAAATAAAAATAAAATAAAAAATCTTAAACTTTACCAAACTAAACATTTCTATAAAAGAAAATTTATAAATTAATCACAGCAAAATTTCTCTAGGAGGAAATAAGAATAACATTTTTTTTTTTTAATGAACTTTTTTTTTTAATGATCATTTTTAATGAACATATCTTGAATCATCTCTCCAAAATGATTCAGACTTTCAAATGCTACATACTGTTTGAGAAAGAGAGTTTAAGAGAGCAAGTATATTAACTTAGCTCACTTGGCTGTAAAGCTATGTCTGCAATACAATGTGGCATTAAAAATAATAATGCTACACTGCTACATGTTGGAAAAAAGGTTACGAAAATGTCACTAGCATGCTAATAAAAATAGTTTTAGCAATACTGGCTTCTCACCAAAATGACTGCTTGGCCAGTTGAATTACATTAGCAGTGGTCTCTACGTCAATGTAATCGTAGTGCAGTGCAGCAGGATCTGTTGTGGAGCCCGTTTCGGCCAGCAAGACCCCCAACCACCTTCCCATACTCTCAGAGGATGAGGCCTGACGGGAAAAAAAGAGTTAGGGAAGACACAATTAATGAGTGTCAGTGGAATATGAGACAAATAAAGCACTAATCTAAGCAACCACTGCAAATCTACTCTACACATGATACAGTACTGACATCATTACGAGAGCCAGCCAACCTAACCATCCATCTAATCCCTGCCCTGAGGTCCTGTCTCAGACACATTAATTGCCCCGCAAGAGCTGAGGGATTTGGCCCGTACCTCCAGAACAGCCACCTCCTGTCCATTGCGCAGCAGACGGAAGGCGAAGGGATGTTTGGAGTCCAGCCCTGGAATGACCTCACACCCCCGCAGCGGCAGAGAGGCCATGTGTGTCTTCAGATCTGCCCGGTCTTTGTGCAGCAACAGCTGGTTGTCTTTTAGCTGGCACCAGCGCTCTCTCCAGCGGTTATTGGACAGCACGTTCAGATAGCCTGTTATTGAAGGATTGGGCCGATAGATTTATATGACAGCCAAAAGACACACAAGCAGTATGGAAAGTTGTTGATGACAGGGGTGTGTGTGTGGGTGTGTGTGTGTGTTGGGGTGGGGGTTTGGGGGGGAGATCAATATGTAAAAAATTGCAGAATTACTATTTTCATACGTTTTTTTACATAAATATTTTCGGGAAAAGGGATAAAAGGGAAAAGAATTTCGTTGGAAAAGAATTCTGTTACAATAACAATAAAGAAGTCTAAAGTGTAATAAATTCAACCAAATCTGAAATCAGTTCAACCAAATCTCAGAACAAACAATGAATATACACTACTTTTTCAAAATGAAACCATCTACAGATGGAAGAAAGTTCAAATGTCTCTTATGCGCAGCAAGGCTGCATTTATTTGATTAATAATATAGTAAAAGAAAAAAATATTGTGGAATATTATTACAATTTAAAATAACAGTTTTCTATTTTAATATATTTTAAAATGTCATTTATTCCTGATTTTTCAGCAGCCATTACTCAAGTCTTCATTGTCACATGGACCTTCAGAATAATTTTTCAGTCTTGTTCCCACAAAAATATGTTACCTTCTCCTGCTCCCACCCACAACATTTTTGTTTTGTCCTGCTCCCACCCATAGGTAAAAGTATAGATTTTGTCAGTACGTCCATGAAATTTCCATGAAATACTTTCAAGTTACATGTCACTAGCCACAACCTACACATCCCAGCATAAACACTCATGATAAATGATTTGCCATTAAAGCATCTAAATTCACAAACCACTGTTCATTTTAACAGAGAAGTAAGCATGCGTGATGTGATTTGCATAGAGCACTCCCTTTATAGTCACAAAAAAGCTGTCGCTCATTTTAGTTAATTGCGATCTCACAAAGTTCCGTTAGATTAGATTAGATTAGATTAACTTTATTAATCCCCGAAGGGAAATTCACATGCCACAGCAAGCTCAACACACAGAATAATAAATAGAATAGAAATACAAAAAAATAAAAAAATAAATTTAAATTAAATTACAAACAATTACAACAAATTGTGCACAATAACCTGAGCAACTACATTATACACTGCACCACATTGGTTTAGTTTTGAGCATATAAAATACACATTCCACATCAATACACAATCTGATTTCTAACAATTATCTTGTATAGCACTGGTTGTAAAATGTAATGGCTGTTGGTAAAAAGGACCTTCTGTAACGTTCCTTATAACCCCTAGGTTGAATTAATCTTGAACTAAAAGAACTCTCGCAAGCATGAACTAAATCATAAAGAGGATGGCATTCATCCGTTACAGTCAATGGAGCTGTCTACGCTACACAATGAATCATTTATTTACATCGTGTCTACATTTTGTGTGTTATAATGAGATACACGAGCAAGCAGAACTCAGCACTGAACAAAAACAACAGGTGTGGATTCAAAACCTCTGATTGTCTATCCGCTTGTTAAGTCATGACGTAAGGAATGCCGTTTCCGGGTCCACGCCTCGACTCATTTCACTTGAGAATGCCATCGACGGCCATTTATGAGAGTTATTTATTCATAATAAACATCAAACATTTTAAAAAGTTAAACATTTTAAATACTTACAGTCTACACAACAGTCTCCATGCTCACAGCGTCACAGACATTAATATTTTAACGATTTATAAAAGATGAATCATTGTCTGGCCATCTGGGATTTTGGTATGGAGATAAAGGTTATAATTATATATTTTTTGTAGTATTACACCACATCGTGTGTGTATATTAGCACCATTTGTTGTTTTCTTGTGGTATGAGAGAGAGCGTTTGGACCCGAAAGAGCTGCAGCGTGAAGTCAGACTTAACAACCGGATTGCATTCAAGAAATAAACAGATATGTTTGTAATTGGCTACATTGTTCTACACTGCAAAAACATGCTGTAAAAAGAAACCTTTGATGATCTCCATTGCGCAAACACAGATAAGCAAATCAAATATGTTTTGCTAATATTTTATTATTATTACGAAGAAAACTGATCCTCGACCAGCAGTTGTAGGCAGCTTTTCCATCTAAATGAATCAGAAGCAGCAGCAGGCAGGGGAAGACTAACAGTGCGTGTCCACTGGCACGGAACAAGTGGAGCAAAGTGAGCATTTTCAATTAATTCCTATGGAAGTTGAGCTTCACGATCACGCAGTGTATTGTGGAATTGACAGCGGACCGGAGAAAGTGATGAGAGTGTCAAAAGGTTGTGACTACCTGAACCTCACAATGATTTGCATAATGTCAAGAACTGTCCAACCTTTTGGTGCTCTCGGCTGCTCTCAACACTTTCTCATGTCCACTGTCAAACAACTGTCATCACTGACCATACACTACTGTTTAAAATTTTGGGGGAATTATTTTTTTTTTTTTAAGTAAATTATTTTATTCAGCAGTGATGCATTAATTTGAAAAAGTGACAGTAAATTCATTTATAAAATTACAAAAGAATCGTTTTCAAATAAATGCTGTTCTTTTTGAACTTTCTACTCATCAAAGAATCCTGGAAGACTGGAGTAACGGCTGCTGAAAACTCAGCTTTACCATCACAAGAATAAACTCCATCTTAAAATATACTAAAATGAAAACATTATAAATGGTAATAATATTTTACAATATTACTTAATTCACTGTATTTTTGATTAAATAAATGCAGCCTTGGTAAGCATAAGAGTTTTGTTTCAAAATCATTTAAAAAAATTGTTCCATTCTCAAACTTTTGAATAGTAGTGTATATAAAATGGTATTGCAACCGCTCACCACATGTTGGGACATCCTCCTCCGCTGATGAGGTCTGTTCATCTGTAGATGGTTTCTTCTTGCCCAGGCTTATGATTTTAGTGATTTTCTTTCCAGTCACACGTCCCACAGTGCCTTTCTGCTCTGATTTAGAGTTCTTCTTGCCTTTGGCTGCAAAAAAACACAAATTAGTGTCAGAGAGTGAAATATATGTATGGGATTTTATAATGTAATATATTATACAGATATGCTAGATATCTAAAAACCCATTGGTGTTGCAACTATAACAAGAGATTGGTTTGGAAAACATTTTGTTTGTGGGATGGATTTGGTGGGAAAAAGACTGAATTATGAAAAATGAAAAAAGGCAATCTGTTCACTTTAGAATGTGTAATTTAGGCCGGAGAGAAAGAGGTTGAACTGACAACGACTGGACACGTCTACAGAATTATAATCTAAATCCTTAACAGTGCGTGAAACCGATTTCACTTTTCTCCAAGTTGTTCAGATGCTTTTATCCGAGGAGTGTGGTCTGTGATTATTGTAAGAAAAAAAAAAATCTAGAAAAAGCACTGAAAGTGAAAGGACACTGGACAGTGTACAGCACAACAAATTTCATGCTTTTCTCATTCTTGTAAAGGTCTTTACTACAAAAGCAGCAAACAAGGACAAAGAATACATGTAAAGAGACTGTAAAACTCTTGCTCTTCAGAAGGTCTGACTTGGTCCAAGCTCCATTGCAGAAGATTACATCTTAGTTGGAGACTCCTTTAATTAAAGCTAAGCCCATCTGAACCCAGAGTCCTCTAAAGTTTCTCTGTCTCTGTGCAGCAGTCTCGGGCATGAGGCAAAACCCAAAGTCACAGATGCAAAAACCATTGGCCCTTAAAGGACCTATACAGACATAGTTCTCTTTATTTTATCATGAGGGAAAATTCTGCGATCAGGCTAATATGATTTCACAGCATCTCAGCGCTTACGACAGCTGGAATCTGATTAATCTGCCTGGCTCTTTTCAATTTTCAAACATCTTTCATCAAAGAGGTGCAGCGGTTGGCTGCTGGTGTGATGTAAGAATATCTAAGGTGCTTTCAAACAGACACAGAAGAGATCAGATAGAGATGGTTTGTGTTTCTGCCGCCAAGAAATGCTACCCTACATTTTTTGTTATAAAAAAGATTTAATCTCATTTGCGATCCTTTAGATACCCTCACACTTTTACAGGAATTATTATAGGAGTTACTTTATCTGTAGGTTTTATCAGAGGTCAGCTGCTATAACTCATGTGAAAACAGCAGAGCAGTTGCTGCGGCTTGTGGCTATGATGCCGAGCTATCAATCATACGGGTTTGCAGATGCAAAAGTCTTGGAATCCACTCAAATTAGGCAATTCTTCACCAACAAGTCTGAGGCAAGGCAGTCTCAAATTGAAAAAAGAAAAAGAAAAAAAGAAACATTTCCACAGACCTGAAACAGATGTCCTGAAAAGTTCAATCCCAGATCGAGACTGTGTGGTGTAAATACCAGATAAATAATCCTATTAGATTATTTAGGAAGGGTCTCCTTGCCTTGACTTTGGCGTTGTTCGAACAATGCAGTCTTTCAAGTCAAATAAACATCAACTTTATAGGATTAAATTTATTGGTGCTTTTCAGACTTAGACTACACTTCATAATTTTTCAAGATTTTTTTTTTTTAAATATTGTATTGACAAATTAATGCTGAAAATGTTTATAATTATTATTATTATAAATTAAATATCCCTGAATCAACCTAAATATTATGTGTGTGTGTGTATAAATATGTATTGCACGATTGTTTCATTGAAAAACAAAAAAAAACCTAATTAGATCAGGTAGAAATTGCTCCTTACTTTTTTTGACAGTGTATGACACAAGATACTCTCCCTTTATATAGAAAAACTCTGTCGTCTCCAATGATATGGCCCAAACAAAAGGACTAGACATGAAGACTCACCTGGATCTTTGCCATCTGAGATGCCATTTTCATGGCAGGGCTCTCCATCTGAACTGGGTCGATCGCAGGACAGCTTCTGCAAAACAACAGTAAAGTTATGGATACACTTGCAGTTACAGAGAAAGCGTGCATTTTATCAGGAGAATGTATACTGAACAGCACAAACAATAGGTGGATTCAAGACACATTGAATGCATACAAACAAAGTGTATGGAATACTAAAGCCCATATGCTTAAATCTCTGCAGTCTACCCAAACAAAACTCATAGAGCATCTGTTTAGCATTAAGTGTGAATAATTAGACTAGGCTCATGCATGCTGTGCCCGTTTTAAAGAGTTTTAACATTAAACCTCCTTAGATGTGTCTTAAAAACAACACACACACATAAACAAGTGTAACATGCACACGCTGCAAAAATAATGTCACAGCATACTGCATACTAAAGAATGTGTTCTTAAAAAATGATAAGATCACATTTCCTCCCACACCTATTTAACCTTGCCAGCAGCACACATCCGTGGCAAGATGGAATTTGGTGCGCATATGTAGTTTTTATAGCCCTCCATGCCCTGGCAGAAGAGCCACTGTGCAGGAATACAGAGAAGAGGCGCCTGTGCAGGGTACTGAGGTGTGGTGAAGCTGGCAAGCATGCAAAACGACACACAGTCTCACATACCTGCATGTAGGTAGACCTGCATGTACGCTGCAGGCATAGTAAATCCACACACACACACACAAATGTACTTCACATAAATATAATTAGTAATTCACACCTTTTCCAGCTCTGCTTTGTGAATAGGGGAACCAGAGCCAGCACCGTCACAGTCCACCACTCCATTTCCATTGGAGCAGACTTCCTTCATCACCTTAAAGAGACCACAGAACAAAAAGTTAAAGTGCAAAACAACATGCAGAAATTCAATATTTCTCAACTCTCCATATTCAAATGAATGAGAATGCTTGTTATATAGTACATAAAGAAATATACTGTGCAGAAATCTTTTCATGTGATCACTTTCTCATAGAAAGTCATAAGAACAATCACACATCAAACAAAAAATGCCATTAACTAGAGAAATTTTCCAAGAATTATAAAAAAAAAAGTGTTTTATATTTGATCTAGCAAATATATTTAATTGTATTATTAATTAGAGGTATATTATATATATATATATATATATATATATATATATATATATATATATATATATATATATATATACACACACACACACACACATACAGTGCTCACCATAAATGAGTACACCCACTTTGAAAAGTAACATTTTAAATAATATCTCATTGAACACAAAAACAATTTCCAAAATGTTGACAAGACTAAGTTGAACATAACATCTGTTTAACTTATAACATGAAAGTAAGGTTAATAATATAACTTAGATTACACATTTTTCAGTTTTACTCAAATTAGGGTGATGCAAAAATGAGTACACCCCACAACAAAAACTACTATATCTAGTACTTTGTGTGGCCTCCATGATTTTTAATGATAGCACCAAGTCTTCTAGGTATGAAATGAACAAGTTGGTGACATTTTGCAACATCTATTTTTTTCATTCTTCAAGAATGACCTAAAGAATGATCAGGAGCCACTGAATCACTTTCACCCTGTTCTTCTTCAGAAATCCAACAGTGGACTTAGATGTGTGTTTAGGATCATTGTCATGTTGGAAAAGTGCACGACGACCAAGGGCACAGAGTGATGGTAGCATCTTCTCTTTCAGTATAGAGCAGTACATCTGTGAATTCATGATGCCATCAATGAAATGCAGCTCCCCGACACCAGCAGCACTCATGAAGCCCCACATAAGGACACTGCCACCACCATGTTTCACTGTAGGCACCATGCATTTTTCTTTGTATTCCTCACCTTTGCAACGCCATACAGTTGTGAATAGTGAAGCCATCAGTTCCAAAAACATTTATCTTGGTCTCATCACTCCAGATGATAGAGCCCCAGTAGTCTTCATCTTTATCAGCCTGGGCCCTGGCAAACTCTAGGTGGGCTTTTTTGTGCCTAGGCTTTAGGAGAGGCTTCTTTCGTGGACGGCACCCATGTATGCCATTCCTCTGCAGTGTACACCATATTGTATCAGCGAAATAGTCACCCCAGTTTGGCTTTCTACTTCTTTATATAACTGCAGTGAACTTGCATGGCGATTTTCTTCAACCCTTCTCATCAGAAGACGCTCCTGTCGAGGTGTTAACTTCCGTGGACGACCTGGACGTCTCTGTGAGATGGTTGCAGTTCCATCTTTTTTAAATTTTTGTACCACTTTTGCTACAGTATTCTGACTGATAAGTAAAGCTTTGCTGATCTGCTTGTAGCCTTCACCTTCCTGGTGTAAAGAAATTATTTTCTTTCTCAGGTCTTGTGACATTTCTCTTCCATGTGGTGCCGTTGCTGACAGCATGAAATGGGAAGGGGTTTTAACACCCTTTTATAGTCAACTGTCTGCTGGACACCTGTGTAATGAATAATAACTCACCTGTGGTTGAATTCTTGTTAAATGAGACATTTGTAGTCTAAAATTTAGCTTTGCTCCAGAGACTTTCAGTGGGGTGTACTCATTTTTGCATCACCTCAATTTGAATAAAACTGAAAATTTTGTTCTGTAAGTTATATTAACCTTACTTCCATGCTATAAGTTAAACAGATGTTATATAAAACTTTTTTATATATTTGTTTTTGTGTTCATTGAGATATTGTTTCAAATGTTACTTTTCAAAGGGGGTGTACTCATTTACACTGAGCACTGTATATAAAAAGAAATAAATTAGACTAGAGCCATTTTTACAACTTTTCCAAGACTTAAGATTTTATTATTTTTCATGATTTTTCCAGGCCTAAAAATTGCAGATTTCCCATGGGAACCCTGGAATAGTCGATCAAAAACTTTTTTTTTGCTCCCAGTCAAACAGCTGCCACAGACTCTCCACCACCTCCACGTTCTGCCATGCACATGCGCTCAAAAGGATTCTGCACGTCACATGCAGTTGGAAGTGCAGCTGGAAGGCTGTTACATGCGTCATTGCTCTCGTGGCTGTCTATGCACTGTGCAGTGGCTCTGTGTGAATGAGATATCCAGAGATCTCCAGACTGCACAGACTCTTCGCCGCCACATAAGAGCGTGACCTCACATTACCTGGGGGTTACATCCAAAAACCCCACAACCAGTGGTGTCGAGTGAACTAGATGGATAAAGAGAGCATCGCAAAGAGAGGCGCTCACCTTTACACACCGTCACACCCTCTTCCCAATCTGCCCCCATCCCAAAGACCAAAATATAACCAAATATCCTTTTTTGTTGAGCTCCTCTGAGCATCGTAACTTGACGCAGCACGTTGGGGTTTGGCAACCGTTTTACATAATTGGGCTCACGGGAAAATTGCAGGCTGTGGCCTCACTCTTTGGCTTTAACTGCAAAGAAGTGGGTTTCTGGGATACGCGCAGTCAAAAAATCTTTTTTTCTGTGCTAATGTGCCCTCATTAGCATTGATATTTTCATATAATAACTACTGCATAAAATCCAACAAAAAAGCCAAAGTTAAAGGTCAAACAAACTTCGAGTCATAAAGCAAAACTGCCAAAATAGATAGTGATGGGAAGCAAAGCCAATGACAAGCATTAATTAAGGGCATTAATTAACAATTTCATAGCAATCAGCACACAAAGACACACCAAAGTAGCTAATAAAATGAAACCCAACAGAAAGCAGGAAGTGACAAGAGGAATAAAACCGTCAACATCATTCAGTGGTCACGTTCATTTACACACACAACAAAAACGAATACACTCCGTTTCTTACCATTCTAGCCCAAGGCAGTGGAGAGTCAGATGACAAAAAAGAAAGAAGAACGAAGGGAAGAAGAAAGACAGAAGGTGGAATTTCCCCAGGCCTGTCCAAAGGATCAGAACAGAGGAGCTACATCAAATAGAGAACTAGTCGAATAAAGACTGGAAGAGAGAGAAACAAAGAGGAAAACAGTGCCGAGAAAAGATACAACACTAAAAGAGAATTAAAAATGAATCATGGAAAACAACAAGCTAACATTTTCCATAAATAGATCATTAGCAAACTGGATAAAGCATTAACGGACCACAGACGCCTCTGGGCTTCTATAATGATCCTCGATTTTGTTTGAAGACATGAAGTATTCCATTAAAGGCTAAAAAAGTTTCCTTATCACCTTATATGCCACAATTTTTAATACTCCATCTAATGGCTCCCATATAAAACCATTTATTTCCACTTTTAAAAACTGGTTACAACTGAACCAGAGTAAAACTCGGCCACAATCTGAAACAACCTCATCTTGTTAATATTCAAAGAAGTTTCAGTGAAATAAATAATTAATTGGGTTATTAATGACCTAATATCTAAAGATTTAATGTTTAGGGAAAAAATGACATTAGCAAGAAAAAAACTTATTTTCCACTTATTTTAAAAAAAGAAAAGAAAGCAAATGCACTCACAATGAGCAATTTTGTTTTCTATATTATATATATTAGCAATTAGAGCTAGAAAAATATAAACTAGACTAGTGAAATATTTTATAACTTTTCCAAGACTTTTAAGATTTTCATGATTTTCCCAGGCCTAGCAAATTGTAATTCTACTCTATTTCCCATGGGAACTCTGCAAAAGTCAATCAACTTTCTTTTCTCACAATCAAACAGAAGCCACAAACTCTCCACCACCTCTGTGTTCTGCCATGCACAGCGTGTGCATGAATGAAAGACAGTACAGAATGTGAGTTAAGTCATTAACTTTTCCTCTGCTTCAATTGTAATTCATATTTTAAAAATAAAATGGTTTCATAAGGGAGCCATTAGAATAATTATTTAGGAGAATTAAAAATAGTGGAATAATTCAAAAGAGTTTCAGTGGAATAAATAATTTACCAGGTTATTAATGATCTAGAAGTTAGAGGGAATGTGCTTTTTCATATTGGGAATGAGTCCCTACGCACCCTTGAGTTGTTGGGTGTACAGTATGTGCCTGAATGAAATACAATACAACAAAACCCTTCGAGCTAGGGTGGTTTCTGTTTATCCCAAGCAGAAATCAATTACTCCAGTATGGTTTTAGTACACACGACACCTGACCAAACAGTGCTGAGCTATGCCCTCTTCCTAAACAGCAATTATGGCTGTTGTTGCTTTCCTGAGCTGTATATTTGAACAATCTGATGTCCACACCCATTTGAAGGTGCTGTACAGCTCACTGCATGTGCCTTCCTGCCCGCAAATCAATAAACAGAAGCTCCTCACCACATGGAAACATGGTAACGGATTCAGAAAATCTTTTTTTTTGTGTCTTTATAAATGAGACGATTGCAACAAGTGATGTCTTTATAAACAGAGCCACCAGAAGAGTGATGGACAGCGATGAGGGAAATGCTATTTCCATCAATCGTCCGTTGACTGCAGCTGGTTTTGATGATCTTTGTACAGCATAAGTTGCTTTCAGGTTATAAACTCAAAGATCCATCACACGAGAGCCCAGAGACTTTCACGAGCACTTTTCTTAATGTTTGTGAAAAACAGATGGGGAGGAAAACAGCTTTAAACAGATACACAGCAGACTATCAAAGTAGCAAGTTATCAACAAGTGCAATCTTCAGAGCTGTTAAAGACTAAAATCCTAAAATCCTTGCAACAAGAAACACTTTTTAGAGGTTAGGCTCATACGAGACATGCGCATGAAAGTGGAATGAACTTTAGGCGGACATAAAATATCAAAATGTACTGATGTGCTGTAGAGCTGGCCGAAAACAAAGATGTAATAGTATGCATAATGCTGTATTTATTATGCGCAGAACCTCACACACCCAACTGAACAGCTGGACCTGAGGATTGCTACTCCTTGTTTGTTTAACATCTATGCTGAAAAGACAGACATTCCCATGCAGTTCACCAGGAAAAAAAAACTCGCTGGTCGACAGCTGGTTTCTAATAAGCTACTCCATAACACTGCGCTGAAGCCTAGCACTGTTTGAGCTGTGCTTTGGTTACCTTTAGCCACTCTTCGGCCTGTTCTTTGCTCTGTACAGCAAGCACCAGAGCATCAGCTCCCTGATGGACGATCTTCAGTTCATGCTTCTTTTTCTTGCCGTCTTTGGGAATGTGTGTGATACTGCAGCCAGAAAGGAGGAGCTCCATCTGTGGAGTCTGGTCTTTGGACGACTTGTAGCACTGAGAGAAAGAGAGAGACATATTAGATAAGCTGTTTAGCCATAAATATTTTCCTCTGAAATCATTTTGTTTACTCACTAC
Source organism: Chanodichthys erythropterus (assembly GCF_024489055.1). NCBI lineage: Eukaryota > Metazoa > Chordata > Actinopteri > Cypriniformes > Xenocyprididae > Chanodichthys > Chanodichthys erythropterus. The sequence continues at coordinate 17,113,046 of NC_090239.1, forward strand.
AACATAACCTGAGTCAAACTAAACAAAATCGCTTAGAGGACATGGGATAGTGAGCAAGTAATCTCACCTCGATAATCAGTCTCATAATTTTTGTCATGTGAACATATATTTAATGTATTTTTCAATGTACCCTTTTACATGATAAGTAAAATACATTTTATAGAAGAGCAAACCTTTTCAGGATTAAATAGAATTACCAATGTAGAAAAACATGGGAACTGTTTGGCTAAACATTCATCATTAATTATTAAATGAAGCATTTTTCCTAAAATAATAACTGTGGGGTTAAGTGTGCCAGGTTCTTTCCATCTCAGCATATCAAATTAAAGTTTTTCCTCCGAATCCATTAAATACTTCCAACAAATTGTTGAATTTTTTTTCACTACATTTGACATTCCATACATTTCACATTACATCCTGAAATGTTCCTGATTGGTTTATGAAAATGTGAATAATGTGTCACAACACAAGACCCTAGAATGGGATTTCTAATTGGTAAAATAGTCAATTGTTCCCGTTCAGTCAGTCACGTTCGACGATACTTCAGACTGATATCATGGGGTCTTGCCCGGGAGCCCAATCACCTCCAAGTGGTAACAAAATGTGCCAATGAACATTGGCTAGTAATATTTGCATGCCGAGTCACAAATGGGTATAAAGAGGTGCATACTCAATTCATTCATAATTTGCTTTGAACGTCCCCAGAGTAAACCCTGTTCCTTCCATCCCCCTCAGTATGGAGGACTGTCTCTCAGGTTTACATGGGGCGCTGGGAAGGTTATGACAGTGTGACGACAGTAGCCAAAAAGGCACGCGACGGCTTGACAGCATCTTCGTCTCCAACACTCGTAACACGGTTCATTGGCTGTGACGCTTTCCATAGGGACCCCTTGACGTCAGTCCAACGTAACTGAATGGGAACGTCTAGGTTACTAATGTAACCCCGTTCCCTGAAGAAGAGAATGGAAATGTTATGTCCCCCTGCCACAAGCCCTGAACCACCACTGAATGGCCGGGATCCTGTCTCAGCTCCTCAACAAAACATGAATGAAGTGAGTATGCCGGTCCTATTTATACCTGTTAGTCCGGGTAGGTGTGACTTGGCATGCAAATTTCACTAGCCAATTTTCATTGGCATGTTTTGTTACCACCTGGAGTTGATTGGGCTCCCAGGTGAGAACCCATGACATCAGTCCAACGTAACGTCTCCGTTCCCTCTTCTGGGAAACGGTGGTTACATTATTAACCTAGATGTTCTTTTAAAGTGGCCAAGTTGTGTGATAACCACTTTTGTTCGATAAGCATTATTTCTTAGCCCTATTTTATGGAAGACTTTTTTATTTTTTGGTGGATATGTAATTAGGAGTTTTTCTGGCTTAAAGAAATTTTTAAAAAAAAAAAAAAAAAAAAAAAAAAGTGCCAAATCTTACCCCACTCCCCTCTAGTGAGTGTTTATATCTGTGTGTGTGTGTGTATGTGTGTGTGTGTGTATGTGTGTGTGTGCTCACCAACAGTTTGTTGTCCTTTATGACACAGAGCAGTTTGGTCCACTGTCCAAAACGTTTCTTTCGCAACAGGAAGGCACAGATTCGTGCATCTTTCACCAGGTCCATGGAGGCCTCCTCAGATGGCCACTGGTGACGCATCTTCTGCCCCTTCCCGTCCTCCTCTTCCTCATCATATGACTCATATGAACTGCTCATAGCATCCGAGTCATAATCTAAGAATACAGTTGGGACTCAGATTAGACTTTATTGAAATATTTCAAATATATTCTGGTCTTTCTTAGGTCACAGATGCAGTTACAGTACTGTCATAAAGTGATCTTTATAGTGTAACTGTCCTTACTAGAGGTGATGTACTCTGGTGCTTTGCCAGGGCCTAGTGGAACAGCTTCCTCATAATAACCTTCAGGAAGAGAGGAGCTCGGCAAAGGAGGAGGGCCATTGTCTGGAGGCTTTGGGACGAAGAGAAAGAGAAAGAGAGACAGAGAAAGTGGTCAGCTCAATCATTCAGTCTCCTGGATTACAGTGTTCATTTCTGCTTTTCTAAGAAATGTGAAGAAAAAAATTTCAGCTTCACTGGTTCCAATGAATCCAAGCTAATAATATCAAAACTGCTGAGGCATCATCAATCTTATCTGAAGTGCATTTTAGAGGTCAACTGTTCATCCTGCACCAAGATTATAGTGGGGCCGACATAAACCAATCACAGGCCTACAGTATCAATCTGTGCCAAGAGGAAAAAGGTTATGTTAACAAACAAAACTGTCAGAAAGAAAAGAGAGAAATTATGGTAAAAGAGCAGCTGGTCATGATAAGTAGAAGAAACAAAATGTCTGAAGCTAATTTCTGAAACACAAACAAATCAAAAATAGTAAACTAGCTGCAAAATAGAAAGCAGAGTGAGCTACAGATCAGAAAGATGAGAATCATAAGGCTGCCCAGCAAGTTCTGGAAAAAGAGTTCAGGGAGGCGCACCAACAGAAGTGTAGGCACCTTACTAAATGTAAGTCATTCGGCCAAATTTCTGTCTGTGTTTAAACAAAAACAGCTGTAGTATATAGAGGTACACCTAACAGCCTATCACTCATTTAGTTTGTTGCAATACAGATTATGTTCCTAGTGTGCTGCCTACGCAGGCAGCCTTTTACATCATCACAGACAAGCATCTGATGCCAAGACAGTACCAAAAGGTAGGCGGTGTAATTATGCTGCCCTCTAAGACACTTTCTTTTGGCTAAATTGCTAGGGCAGAGAAGGAAATCCCACAATGCACTGCAATGACCTCTAAGCTAGGGTGAAAAAAAAAAAACATCCAAGATGGCATATTTATAAGAAAAATCTTTTAAATATAAATTATAAATGTAATTTATGTTATTATGAAAAATGTTTTCATATGTACTTTCATTCTTATTAAAGGATTAGTTCATTTCAGAATTAAAATTTTTAGAATTTCTTTATTTTCTAAATAAAAAATTAAAATTTTATACTTTTTAACCACAAATGCATTAACTACATCTTACACTAGCTCTGCGATGCACCATGCATTATGTAATCACAGTGGAAAGGCAGAAGTACCGCAATATAGCAAAAAAACATTTTCTCCTCCAACCTCAAAATTGTCCGACATTGTTTTACCTTTTTTGTAAAGGCTGTTTGACTTAGTCTTTGCCTGATTGCTTTGTACACACTAACTCGGTACTTCCAACTATGTCACGTGTGGTGTGACCTTTCCAATGCGATTGCATAAGCACAGAGCTAGTGCAAGACATGCATTTGTGATTAAAAAGTTTATCATTTTTATTTTTTTAGAAACTAGATAAGACCCTTATTCCTCGCCTGGGATTGTGTAGAGACCTTTGAAGCTACATTTAAACTGCAATTTGGACCTTCAACCCATTGGTAGCCGTTGAAGTCCACTATATGGATAAAAATCCTTGAATGCTTAATTTGTTTTCGACTGAAGCAAGAAAGACATAAACATCTTGTATGACATGGGGGTAAGTAAATTATCAGGAAATTTTCATTCTGAAGTGAACTAATCCTTTAAAGCCACACAATAAATTAAGAGTTTTTGTGTATGTAGGGGTTTCAAAAATCTGAAAACGTGTTCAGACACATACTTTTAAGATGAAATCTATGCTAAGCTTTCTACACAAGGCCCCTGGTGTCTATAACCAATGAGCACACTATAGAACCTCATTAGTGAGTAAGTGGGATTGTTTAAAGAAAGAAAAAGAGAAAGGGAGATTGTGTGTATATAAGCGCAAATGAGCATGCAAGTGTGAGTTACAATGTGTTTAAGACTGTCTGATTTGGGCCTTGGTTGGTTGGGCACTGCTGGCAGCACATGTGACAACCTTGTGTTGTCATAACGACATAGGCCCTCCAGAGCCTCCCTCATTTCCCAGGCTGCATGCAAACAATTATGGTTGATGACAAACTCATATAAACGCTTTTCATTTTCCTTTCCCCCCTGTAACCCATGGAAAGTCTGTCTTGATTTCTTTTTCTTTCATTTTAGTTAACAGAAAGCACTGCTATTTTCCAGTGCTTTTCAGGTGGGGGAAATTACAACACATTTTAAGAGACCAAAGGACCAATGTTCACAGTTGCCACCTGGCACACTTTATCACCATGGTAACCTCAATATAGTAGAATGGTAACACAGAACATGAACAACTATTTACATTACAAAAACACTGCAAAAGGACTGCTCATGGAAATATACTGTATAAGGAAAGTTAAAACAGTCAGGAAAGAACAGTACAAAAGATGTTTCCTCAAGCTTTCAATGGTGCTGAGTGCTTTACTCCATTTTCCTTTTAGGTTGTAACTGCAAGACCTTCTACATTCAGAAATTACCAATAAACAGCACAGGTTAATGCTTTTTAGACTATTTATGTTGGCCAGAACGGCATTTTTCAACATGGCCTAAATTTTCTAATTTCCCCCTTAAGTATATTACAGTTTATAACAAAAAACTGTCAAATTGATTGTGTGTTGGGCTTAACTCAGTGTTTACTCTGGTTCCTTAGGGTTTTCATTCCATGTGTAATCAAAACTACAACAGAAACTAATGTTTTAGCGTGACCTCCTGGCAAATTTGAGAAGGGTGTGTTTGAGGTCTGAGGTAGAGGAGGATACTTTATCTCAGTGCTAGTCATTACAACTTGGCTTTAAATATAATGAGGACCAGAACATGCAAAATCATTCATCGGTGTGGGTGGTTAACATTGTACATACTGTAAATGTACGTCTGTAGACATGCATGTCCAAAACAAGACTTGGCTGCTCCATTCTTCTAATGCAAGTTCTGCTCTGATCTTTCTTATGTTTTCTCTGACCCACTTTTAATAATGCTACAGAACAAATACAACTACAGTACACTACCATTCAGAAGTTTAGGGTCAATGTTATCTTTAAAGAAGTTTACACTTTTATTAAGCAAGGGCACATCAAACTGATTGAAAATGACAGTAAATACATACATAGTGTTACAAAAGATTTTTTATCTCATATGAATGCTGTTGTTTTGAACTTTCTATTCCTCAAAGAACACTAAAAATGTATCACGGTTTCCACAAAAATATTGAAATACAAATATTGTGATATAAAATCATCAAGCAGCGCTTAAATTTTTTTCAACATGCATTAAAAAAAAAGGTTTCTTGAGCAACAAATTATATTAGAATTCTTTTTGTAGGATGATGTGATGTGAGTAATGGCTGCAGAAAATGTAGCTTTGCCATTACAGAAATAAATTACATTTTAAAATGTATTAAAAAGAAGAAAAAAAAAAAGTTAATTTAATTATAATGATATTTCACAATCGAAATTTATTTAAAAATACTTTTTCAAAAAAAAAAAAAAAATGTAGCCTTGGTGAGCATACGAGAATTATTTCAAAAACATTTTAAAAATCTTACTAACCTCAAACTTTTGAACAGTACTGTACATTGTTGAAAAGTGGGCGAAAAAACAACGAAATATGCAAAAACCAAAAGGGCAAAGAGCGGTTTTTCTTTTATGGTTATCATTTCCAGTCTAAAATTTTCCCAAATACAGAAGTGCTATTTATCAGTTCCTTCCATCCCATCAAGCCATAAACTGCTCAACTAAACAAAGAAGACGGCTATGTTACTGCCTGTTATGGTTTCGGTTCATCGGGGCATCTAACCCCGGAGGGAGGACAGAATTCCAGGCAAAAACTGCAGTATGAAGAGTCTTGCTGAAGCAGCGTTCCGTACCAGAGCCGCTCAAGTATTTTTAGGCATAGTTCCACCTCTGGTCTGAGCTGGAAATCTGTATGAAGCATATCTGCACCTAGAAGAAGAAGAAAAAAAAAGCGCACTTCCACCCATTCATGCAACACCTAGTCCATCAATAAGTCTGTGCTTATGTATAAAGATACATACTTGACCTACATTTCAAGTATGAGCTCCAAACTTCACACTCCCGTTCCAGACCATTTCACCTCACAACATGGTGTGTGGTGTTATTTTGTGGTCTATGATAATTCTGAGTGTTAGCAGACGTCTGGGCCAGTCTGGGTCTATTGTATTGGGACTGCAACGCATGTTAGCCAGGAAAATGCAGTCAATCAATAATTCAATCATTTAACCTTCATATTTCCTCTTTTGGCCACCCTGATATGCAGTGTATTCATGCACACACTTGAACACTATTCATGCACAACAACTCAATCTCACTTACACACACATTCACACAGTGGAGTTGGGAGGTTTGTGTTCCTACAAATGGTTTTCCATGTGTTTTGGAGAATCTTTTCATTCTCGACTGGTTCTTCAAAGAAACTTTCCAGCAGTCCCACACAAAAAGCAGCTGAATAACTGAAAGCTCATTTTCCCGAATGAAATGACTATATAAACTGTCACTTGCCATAACCTATAAAATATGTTCTGAAAAGTAGAAACACCATCTGTATTGGTATTTCCATGGCAACGGACAAAATGCATTGTTGTGCATGAATCATAATTCATTTTCCTCCTTTTGTCCATGACACAATAAGGGATTAGGTCATTGCATTCCAGACTGCGGTTAACCCTCCTTAAAAGGGAGGTGGGGGTACAGTAGAGCCCTTCACTTTAGCACAACTGAATCTTTGGATGTCCACTGTTTGCGCTGTGGGCCTAGAAAGAGAAAACTTCAATTCAAAATGACCTGATTCTTCTGCTATGGACTATGTCATTAACCATGGGAGTTTCAGTGTGAAAACAAGAGAAAACAGGAAGAAAGGAGGAGCTAAAAATGGCCTAAAATGAAGGGGAGGTTCTTCAATAACAGACTCCCCTTTGGGTTAAAAAGTGCAGACAGATAATGGGTTTGTCTGTGTCTGTGTTCATTAGTGTGACATTGTTGGGGTGCAGATTTGGAGGCTGGGGGATGCTGGTGGGGAGGAGCAGAAGCCAACATAAACACAGATGGAAGTCATCATTGTCCCAGCGGAGTCTGTTATGGTTTCCCCATATTCTCTTACACGCTCTTTCTGCACAGCTACGAATAGCAGGATGAAAGTCGATGACTGAAGAAAGTGTACCATGGACTTTCCCTCTCCATGACAGTATCAAAAATGTTTATTGATATATGGCAGTGTTGTCTTTCAACTCACTGTGCATGATGGGGTGGCAGGGTTGCATCATATCTCTTTGTATTTTCAGCTTCTCAGCATAATGTTTTTTTAAGATGGAGTGTCAAAAAACACACCTACGTTGTGTAAGGATGAATGAGCCCTGAACAGAAACAGCTCTCAACACTCTAAAGAAAGTCTTGAGATGTAAAATACAAAAAGATTTGATTGAATGCTGTAAACTAATGTCCTTCTGTTGGGACAACATATGTAAATTTGTATTTATATGACAACTAAGTATCTCTTCAGCAAGCTGACGTGCAAACTAACACAAATGAAACTGAAAGTAAGTCGCATATGCTCAACACAATCATCTTCATTTAAATCAGTGAGACTAATGGGCTTGTCTCCACTGAGCGGTATGCTTCAGTTCAGTACAGTACAGAACGATTTGGGACAGTAAACCCTGATCTGGCTTGCGTTTCCACTGCCAACAGTACCCTTACTTGATAGGCGTAGTGTATGTCGGAAAATTAACTGGATCTTAACTTGTGAACTACAAACCCAATTCCAAAAAAGTTGGGACACTGTACAAATTGTGTATAAAAACAGAATGCAATGATGTGGAAGTTTCAAATTTCAATACTTTATTCAGAATACAACAAAGATGACATATCAAATGTTTAAACTGAGAAAATGTATCATTTTAAGGGAAAAATAAATTGATTTTAAATTTCATGGCATCAACACATCTCAAAAAAGTTGGAACAAGGCCATGTTTACCACTGTGTGGCATCCCCTCTTCTTTTTATAACAGTCTGCAAACGTCTGGGGACTGAGGAGACAAGTTGCTCAAGTTTAGGAATAGGAATGTTGTCCCATTCTTGTCTAATACAGGCTTCTAGTTGCTCAACTGTCTTAGGTCTTCTTTGTCACATCTTCCTCTTTATGATGCGCCAAATGTTTTCTATGGGTGAAAGATCTGGACTGCAGGCTGGCCATTTCAGTACCCGGATCCTTCTTCTACGCAGCCATGATGTTGTAATTGATGCAGTATGTGGTCTGGCATTGTCATGTTGGAAAATGCAAGGTCTTCCCTGAAAGAGATGATGTCTGGATGGGAGCATATGTTGTTCTAGAACTTGGATATACCTTTCAGCATTGATGGTGCCTTTCCAGATGTGTAAGCTACCCATGCCACACACACTCATGCAACCCCATACCATCAGAGATGCAGGCTTCTGAACTGAGTGCTGATAACAACTTGGTTTGTCCTTGTCCTCTTTAGTCCGGATGACATGGCGTCCCAGTTTTCCAAAAAGAACTTGATTGGTCTGACCACAGAACAGTTTTCCACTTTGCCACAGTCCACTTTAAATGAGCCTTGGCCCAGAGAAAACGCCTGCGCTTCTGGATCACGTTTAGATATGGCTTCTTTTTTGACCTATAGAGTTTTAGCCGGCAACGGCGAATGGCACGGTGGATGTGTTCACCGACAATGTTTTCTGGAAGTATTCCTGAGCCCATGTTGTGATTTCCATTACAGTAGCATTCCTGTATGTGATGCAGTGCCGAAGATCACGGGCATCCAGTATGGTTTTCCGGCCTTGACCCTTACACACAGAGATTGTTTCAGATTCTCTGAATCTTTGGATGATATTATGCACTGTAGATGATGATAACTTCAAACTCTTTGCAGTTTTTCTCTGAGAAACTCCTTTCTGTTATTGCGCCACTATTTTTCCCCGCAGCATTGGGGGAATTGGTGATCCTCTGCCCATCTTGACTTCTGAGAGACACTGTCACTCTAAATGGCTCTTTCTATACCCAATCATGTTGCCAATTGACCTAATAAGTTGCAAATTGGTCCTCCAGCTGTTCCTTATATGTACATTTAACTTTTCCAGCCTCTTATTTCTACCTGTCCCAACTTTTTTGGAATGTGTAGCTCTCATGAAATCCAAAATAAGCCAATATTTGGCATGACATTTCAAAATGTCTCACTTTCAACATTTGATATGTTATCTATATTCTATTGTGAATAAAATATAAGTTTATGATATTTGTAAATTATTGCATTCCTTTTTTATTCACAATTTGTACAGTGTCCCAACTATTTTGGAATCGGGTTTGTACGATGTCTGCCACTGTTCCCTGAAAGAGAAATTATCTTTCCAAAAGTGCCCGATTCTCTTGCTATGATGGACTCTTGACATGAACGGTCACTGGTATGGCATTTTGGGCAAAGAAACTTCTACATTTAAAATGTGGAGTTTTTGTTTAATGTTTGTGTATAATGGGTTTTGGGGGAGAAAAGTTGGAAAAAAGTAAGCTCAAGTTATGCAATTTCCATTAACAAGTATTGCTGTCACTCCAATAAGGGCTATTGAAAGGACATAGACCAAACTATGCATGCATGTGCAGTAAGCATAACCCCCACTTGTCTCTAAGTAATAGTAACTATTGGTTGAAAGAACTAAATTGGCATTTAGCAAGCACTATTCATCAACAGAAAGTCAGAAATTCCTCCTCTGGGTTCATTATAGTACATGTACAGGGAAGTTTTGCAGTGAATTGTCTGCCAAACATTTAGAAACCCAAAGCCACGGAGTTCAATTCAACACAAGCACACACACACGCACAAAAAGTCTCCAGACACGATTCTCCCCCTTGCGTACTGTGGCGTCTGCTGTCCTGTCCACGGCCCTATCTCACCACCCACATGCCCAGCTTCAGTCCCTTTTATTCAATCCCTCCGTTTCGTTCCCGCTGTAATTTTGACCACTCGTAAGGGCCATAGAATGCTTTAGTCAAACACACACACACACACACTGAATGTGCAGAATTAGGTCTGGCAGGAATATGACAGGGAGTCAGTTTATAAACCTGGCTCACTGACGCAATACTAAATCATCACATAGCTGGGGAGAGAAAGAGAGAGAGAGAGAAATGGAATGAAGAGGATGGAGCAGAGGGTGTGGTTGATGGAGAGCAGGAATAAGAAAAACTAAACAGCGCAATGGAAAAGAAAAAAATGGTGGGTGACTTTCGTGTTCTGCCTTTCCTCGGGCAGGTTTTGCACAGGCAGAGGTCCGACCTTGGACTGTAGTAAATGGATATTTCTCTTCCCTCATCTCAAGTCTATCCCACAATCCCCATGCCCCCTCACACCTTCCGGGAACGGGAACAGTCGGCCCCTCACACACACTGGGGTTATGTATGGATGGCTGAGGTAGGAAAGGATGTTTCTAATTATACTGTAAAGTGCTGAGTGTGTAAAGGGTGAAAGGAAAAACAACGTGCTGGGATGTGTGCATTTGAGAATGACCAACTGCGACCCATGAACACCTGCTATTTATCACAAGCATCTGCTGCTGCCCTCCAACATGATGATTGTTACTCTTAGTGTCACACACATGTGAGCACATACATTCACGCAGGCGTAATCTGTTTCATGTGTGACGGATGAGACCACATCAGGGTCGTGTGTCGGTAACTATGAGGTCATGTGATAGAAAGCAAACTGATGTGAACACTTCCTGCTGCTGTTTTACAGAGCTCATAAAACACTTCACAAAAAGAGACCATCAAACCACCAGCCAGTGGCAGTCAGAGTTCAGACGACATCACTTCCAAATATAGGACAATGCTATTTTTGTTTCTGGAATGCTAAACCAAACTTAGAAAAACCGTAAACTCACTATAAAAAAAAAAAGGTTTTCCTGTTGACATTTGTTTAATAGAGCTGGGTGATATATTGAATAAACGGTAACACTTTACATGTTTCATTTGTTAACATCAGTTAACATGAACAATGAACAATACTTGCACAGCATTAATAAATGCTTTATAAGTATTGTTCATTGTTAGTTCATGTTAACTGATGTTAACAAATACAATGTTAGATTAATAAATATTGAAATTAACATCAACTAAGAATAATAAATCCTAGTTTGTTTCAATATTTATTAATACATTATTAAAACCAAACGTTGTATTTGTTAAAATTAGTTAATCACTGTGCAACGAACAAAACAATGAACATTAATAATATTTTTACTAACATAAACAAAAGGTTACTATGTGTTCACACCACTGGCGGCGAGAGCGTCAAAGTGACAGGAAGTCATTCATTTTCAATGAGAGCTGGTGGCGAGCTCCGGCGAGAGCAGTGCGGCACGTCTTTGACGGTGAGAATGTGTCGAGTAGAGTTAAAATCAAGTCAACTTTATGGTAATGAGCTATGACGCGGTTCGGCGGCAACCAATCAGAAAGTAGAGGTCCTCGCTTGAGAGGATTCCGATTGGTTGCCACAACTTGTCATTTACTTTGACAGCCTTATTGGCAGGGCGGCCAAGGCGAATGTTGACGCTCTCGCTTGCGACGGTGTGAACGCACGGTTAGTTAACCCAAAAAAGTTTGTCTTTAATTACTAACCCTCATGTCATTCAAAACCTGAAAGACCTTCATTCATCTTCGGAACACAAATGAAGATATTTTTGATGAAATCCAAGAGGTATATGACTCTTCCATAGACAGCAATACAATCACCACTCAAGGTCCAGAAAGGTACTAAAGACATCGTTAAAATAGTCGACCTGACTGCAGTGGTTCAACCTTAATTTTATGAAGTAACGAGAATACTTTTTGTGTGCAAAAACAAAAATAATTACTTTATTCAACAATATCTTCTATTTTGTGTCATTCTCATATGCTGTTCAGCTCTTCCAAGCTCTATGTGGTGGTTAAATTGCTGTCTATGAAGGAGTCAGAGAGCTGTCGGATTTCATCAAAAATATCATAATTTGTGTTCCGAAGATGAACGATGAACTTACGGGTGTGGAACGAGTTATTTTTGGGTGAACTAACCCTTTAACAAAGATTAATAAATGCTTTGAAAAATACATTGCTCATTGTCAGTTCAAGTTAGCTAATGCATTACCTAATGTTAACTAATTAAACAAGTACAAGCAGAGAGATTATGAGACAAATGTGTGAGCATGAGAGATTTAAGTTTTTTTTTTTATATATATATATATATGATAGCTGCTGTATTGATAGTAATAATATGCACATCTTACCATCCAGGGGTGAGGAATCTCTGGCAGGGGCATCTGAGGAGGGGCCGGGAGAGAGGTGTGTATCTCTGTCTTACATGAAGGCTCTGAGAGAAAAACAAACACATTCATACAGCACAGCTGAAAAAACTAAATTGACACAGATATTAAAGAGACATGAGTCATGATGATTGATGATGAAGAGTTCATCTGAAGTCAAAGGTCAAATGAGCAGCTAAAGTGGGTTTGTGCTTACCTCTAGTGGCTAGAACTCTGTGCAGGATGTTTAATATTTGCTGTTTTTTCTCTCTCACTCCAGCAGTTAAATACTCTCTGTCTAACAACTCCAAAAAGACCCGCAACTCTGCCAACAACTCCTCCATCGCTGAAAAAAAAAAAAAAAAAAAAAAACACAAACAGTACAATTAGATATTCAATAAGAACAATAAGAGGCATCAAATCTTTTACTTTGTTGATTTTATCATTGACACTGTAAAGATGGGTTGTCAGCATTGCTCTGCCCTGAGATGCTGGCTGGCATCTCGTAAAAGCCGTGAATTATGGGTATCTGTTGGCTCGGCACCTGAGGAATATCAAAGGCTATCAAATGTGAATTGCAGCCCTGGAAAATCAGAGGTCTATAAAACAGCATTACAATGGGCTCAGGCCCATACAAACACATAGCTGAAGGTTTACATAAGAGCTGGAGGGGGGGGGAGACGGCTGCTGTAGGGACAGTTTTTTGATGTAAAACAGAAAATACAGCTCACTGATTAGTGTGTGCTATGAAATGAAGTGTGCATAGCAGATTGAGTGTGTCACTGTAGTCTAGATTCCAGCCATCAAGACTGCCGCTGCACTTACATCTGGATATGAGCCAGTCTTTTTCAGGTTGGCTATAGTTCATTTGAATGCAGGTATTACTCTAAAGTCCCTCCTTCAAGTATGCACAAATCAAAATTGCAGATGGAGTGCTTTTTGTCCAATAAATATTTGAAATGTTTAAAGGGATACACAAAACAGTTGTTAGAGTTGGGCCATATGGACCAAATAATATATCTCTGTATATATCTGCATTTTCTAAATGGGAAATGTTTAGTTTTACAATACACCATTACAATAGTCCCTTTACTGTTACTGCTCTCATAAAAGTGCAATTGCTTGTGTTACATATAGAATTTTAAACCTACATTTAATATCCAACAAAAAATATAATTTAGCAAAATGTATATTTTAGAAACAATTATTGTGCTCCTATCATTTGCACTACATCTGTTTGACGTATACATGCCAGTGAGGCCTGCGAAGTTTAATGGAGGCTCGTTTACTCTCAGAATGAGCCTTTATGCAAAATGGAAATACTCATGTGACTTTCTAACATTTTACAGATAAGCATACAACCATAATATGAAAATTATGCACTGAGGAAAATGTGAATGCATTAAACAGTACACACATCTGACAGAAGGGTATGCCCCATTAAACTATATGTTTAGGAAGTATGTAACCTCACTAGGATGAGGCCTGCTGTTTGAGAAGCACACTGTGTCCTCCACTACATCAAAGCATATTGATATAAACTTCTCATATCTCATTTAAAAATATATCAATATATCTTACACAAGTCGATATACAGTCCAGCCCTAACAATCGTTACAAAAAAGTGGAAAGTTTATTAACATGTTTCATGCGTCATAGACAGTTAAACTGATTGCCCGAGTACTGATTGATTTAGGAAGACATTATGGTGTCCTTACATAAGGACATCTAATTTAATAATTGGAGTTCTTATTGTTTTACTGGATAATTCAAATCACATGTTCTTGTGTTTGAATGAATAGACATTTCCCCCACAGTATGTGTTTGAACTGCTCTTCGGTTACTGTTGACTACAGTCTACAATCACACGTCACAAAGCAACACACTAAAATATCAATTTAGAATTTTTTTTTTCTAAATTGCCCATTCTGAAAAACGATTAGTTTGATGCAAAAATGATATGATCTATAAAAGCATAAGCATAAAATATAAAAGACACAGTCATTCTAATGCACACATCACAAACCTTTGTCTTAGCGGTGATTTTAAAATTTAAATTTTGATATTATTTAAATCATAAATAAATAAATAAGGTTATTAATTAGAGATTAAAATGGTGGGGGGGGGGGGGGGGTAAATAAATTTTGGCGTCTCTAGCAACCAACAATATTTATAATTAAAAACTGAATATTTTGTAATAATTATGGAATTATTATAAATATATATTCCTATATTTATTTATGATTACTATAAAAAAATATATATATTATTATTATTATTATATAAAAATATAACTTTCCTGAAAATATGGTATTCAAATCAGACAAAAGCAAAGCAAAAAAGGGTAACTCGAAACACATGCCAAATATTTTTTATAAAGGAACATTTTCAACTGCTTTGATGGGTCTGAGATCTCATGTTGCTGTGTATGATGAAAAATACAATAAGCTTATACCATTTCCAGTTGTTCCTGTATCATTCCTTGTCCAACAGCTTGCATGTCAGAGCGAATAAAGCTAATGAAGCACTTTCAGTGATGGTGGCCAAATAACATGAAAGGTAATACACTTTAAAAACCAACAGCGAACCAAATCGCTGCATTAAAGAGCACCAAGTGCCACACAGAAATGAGGACCACCTTCAAACTATGCTTGGGGGCAAAGTCAAGAGAGAGAGAGAACGAGAGAAAAAGGAGAAAGGAAAAACTTTAAACAATCACAACCACCCACATTCACAATTCTCTGACTCTGATTCTTCTTCATTCACACACTCTCGATTGACTAATCCTAGCGTAAACAAAACTAAATGATGAAAGATAACAAGAAGCGCATCTAAAAAGCCCATCTTTAAAAAAGAGCACAGACCGCCAGCTGAAACCCAGAGGAATGACAAAATATGTTAACACAATATGCTAAAAAAGCATTTTTAGTCTCGTTTAACAAATACCTGCCAAACCGACCATAAAGAGGCTGATGCCATGCCAGAGAAGATTTCGACAAGCAAAGTTGATTTTAATTTGGTGTTGACAGAGAGAAATAACGAATGATATTCAGTTTGGTGGTTATCTAGAACCAGCTTGACAAGTTGACCTAGTGAACTCTCAGAATAAACATCATTCACAGCCTCTTCTGAACAAAAATCACATTATTCTACCATTCCAACCCAAATTCAATAATATAAAGGGATGTGGTCTGCGAAAGCAATTGTGATGCTGCCAGCTTGCAAGAACCAGTATTATTTGTCTGCTGAAGCAGAATGTGTGTGCATTTGCGTAGGCGTGTATGTATACGTGGTTACGGTCTACCACCCAGGCCGCTGAGAAGCAAAAACATCCTTGAAATTCACCAAAGAAAATGTGTGTGTGTGTGTGTGTGTGTGTGTGTACATGTACAGATTACAGACTATCTTTCTCTCCACACTGTCATCCTATCCGACCCTTCCGTCACATTTAAGAGCAGTTCTCTTTAATGAACTGTTCAAATCCATATGCACATGATCTATGACCTACCGTATATATAATCAGGCATTGACCCATGCCAAGTTTTTGTGGAGTACCCGCCATCCCACATCCTTCACTCACTCTTCTCTCTACTTTTATCTCACTTACTCCCACTTCTCCATTTCAATTTCCATACTGAGCCAAGAAGCTATTCTTTTTTCTCACTTCTCACTTCAGAAGGGGAAAGATATGGCGGCTGACAATAAACCTTTCAAAAAAAGAGATACCAAACAACCTCTTTTGCTTTGGTTAAGAAACCTGCCAAGAACATAAACGTGAACTTCTTGCTCTTCTGTCCTCCCTGACTCCTCATCCAGTGCAATGCTTCTCTTTGATGTCTGCTGACAGGATCCAGACGGAGAGCTGGTGATGACTGAGATACAACACAAGCTCCTTCATACTCCAATCCGGTCTTACACACCAAACACCTTGGAGGCTGAACAGAAGGATGGATGGAGGCAAAGATAAAAAGAAAAGCATGCCAATCTTACTTATAACACCTCCAGAGTCATATCAAAGTTCTTTAAAAGCAAGTCAATTCACTCTGCAACCATATGTTGTTTTGTGTGTGTGTGTGTGTGTGTGTGTGTGTGTGTGTGTGTGTGTGTGTGTGTGTGTGTGTGTGTGTGTGTGTGTGTGTGTGTGTAAATAATAGCAAATAAAGGATTTTTTTAAATGAATAGATCTCTACAAACAATGATCATCATATCATTGACCTCTGTGATTTAGTTTTACTAAACTCTATAAATAAGCTTACTGGCACTTTTAACTGAAAGGCGGAACAGCCACCATAAGGGGCCGTTCACACAGAATGCGTTTTTCCATTCCAGTGCACTACTTTTCCATTGTTTTTCTATGTAAACACGCGCTAGACGGACATATATCTCGTGCATAACACGGCATTCTAAAAACTAAATTCTAAAAAGTTTAAATCAGTCCAAGACCTTGCATTTATTCCACATTCCAATGCTCGTGTCTTTGAAAATGCGTTCTGTGTGAACGAGCCCTGAGGTCGTACAATTTCTTTGACTGATTTTTCTATGAGTAATCCATCTCTGTCCACATCCCTGTCTCACTAGAGCCCAAAATATCAATATTATCAATCAACAATTATATGCTGTATAGAATCTCTCGTAGATGTGAGAGGCAATGGGTGCCCGGAACAAAACATTTGGCAGCTGTGAATAAGGCGGCTACTAATCTGTGGTTTGTGAAATTAGGCTGCTTTACGGTTTGGCCTCATCATGGTTACCGCTCGCTGCCACAGGCCAGGGCACACCAGAGCACAACTCAAGCTACACATGCCTGGAAAATAGTAGAAAACTACAGGAGAGAAGAAAATATTGAACAGATGCTCCACTATCCCACTAATGATGGGCTTCAATACCAGCATCTGTGTAGTTACGTAGTCACATATATCAAATGCCATGGGATCATCAATAAGAGAATATCTCAGCTGTGTGATTATATTCATCTCTGTGTTTGATTATATGTGTGTACTATCCATGTGTCTCATGTATGTTCACATGAACATATGAGGAAAATACTGAGGCTTCAATTATGAAAGGACAGTTTAAAATATACGTCCATAAATGTGTACTTGCGTTTATGAGTTTGTGTGTGTGTGTGTATATAATTACAGAGCGCTAACTCCTAAACCACAGTGGGCAGAGGGGTGGGAGAGAGGAGCCAGTGGGTTACAGAAACCTTTAAGAATCATCCTTCAAGAGGGTGGGGGAGACTCCATGATGCCTGGGAAACTGAGCAGAGAAGTGATTGGATCCACTTTTTATGTGTGCATTTGTGCATGTTCACCAGCATTTGAGTATTTGTCTTTCAACAATTACTTAGGGTGTTGACAATTTAGTTTGCACCACAATTATGCTTCCCGTTGCTATCATGATCAGATCTGCATATAGAACAACCATTGAATATTGAACAAGGCCACAAACCATATACCACCATGAACCAATGGCCACAAAAATATACTCAACTTAATAGCAATGTCATGAAATCATGGAAGTTCCTTTTCCTTATAGAGTTTCCCAAATTATCTTAAATTGTTTTGCTAAAAAGGCAAACACACTAACCTCTAGCACTCCTTCCTTAGGGACAATGTAGAGAGCCATTATCATGGTAGCAATTGAAAGAGGGGGGAAAAAAAGAGAGAAAAATATGATAAAAGACTGCAGTAGAGCCAAGCAATTGACAGAGTGGGTGGAAACGACAGAGAAAAGCAAAGTTATAGAGTATTTCCTCTCGTCTTTTTTGGGTCAGACATCTCTACATGGAGGGAAGGAAGGGCTTTGGGGGTTTCTGGCACGTGTAGGCCTTTAAAAACTCATCAGCATGGAAACTGTCAGAGAGGAGACCCCCTAAAATAAAGCCAAGTAGGCTAACAGACCAATACCCACATCACACGCAATAATCGAGTGCCAATTCATACCATGTCAGACTGGTCTAACAACACAGTGCCATATGTTCCTAAATGCCAATAAACACATTAACCACCAGCACAGCCCAGTATGAGCTTTAGAACAAGATGAAAAGTTCAAATCCACAAGGAACATTGACACATCTGGAACTATGCTGACATGCTTTAGTGCAAAAATCCGAAAGGAATGGTGTTGTAGGCTCACTGTAACATATATACACACTAAAAACTCCTGGGTCAAAAATAACCCATAATGGGTTATTTTTGACCCAAATCCTGGGTTAAAAAGGGACCAACTAATTTCTGGGTTATTTCAACCCAGAAAAATGGGTTATTCTTTTTGACCCAACTTCTGGGTTAAATACCTGACCCAAATTTTGGGTTAAAATAACCCAAAATTGTAGTTAATATAACCCAACTTTTGGGTCAAAAGAACAACCCCAATATCTGGGTTGAAATATCCCAGAAATTAGTAGGTCCCTTTTTAACCAAAGGTCAAAGGTCAAAAATAACCTAACTTGGGTTACTATGCCAGTATGCCTTATTTCAGAAAATAAAACTTCAGAAACTTACACACTTCAAGCACTTTTACATTTTTATTGCATTAAATTAAATTAAACTCTACACACTTGGACCTATTTATCTTAGGTCACACTGTAATAACATTAGACATTAGAAAAAATAGAAAAATAAACAACTCATTTTCTCTCAAACATTTGACAACATTCAATAACTGGATTGAACTTGAGGGACAAGATTTTTGATAGTGTCCTCATCTAAGAGAAGAAATGCCTCCTCATCTATGTCTTCACCTGAAAGACAGAAAACAAGACAACATGAGTATTGTTAATAAGTCGAGACAATTGTGAACCACTCACCAGACACTCTTTGATTATCAAGCTAATAAATAATCACTCTTAAGGGAATGCTGTTGGGTTTTTTTTTTTGTTTTGTTTAAAAAAAAAAAAAAAAAACGTGGCCCAATTTGCTAGTTAACTAATGTGGTTCTTTTGCAGCATTACCCATTTTGTGTGAATGACAGTCTATACTGTCCATCTTTTCTTTCATTAACAAGTGTAATAATGACATTAATGCAAAGGTGAATATCTGGCCCATTATTATGCATAACAGCTTAAAGACAAGGCACAAGTATCTTTTAACTATAAGGGTTATTATAGAGATGCATTCCCCACTGTCAAAGAAGTTGTGACTGTCACAAAATCTTACACTGACACATTTAAGCCATATTCAAGAAAAATATTTAGGTATAGAGAGATGATATGAGGGCAGTTAAAGGGATAGTTCACCCAAAAATGAAAATTTGATGTTTATCTGCTTACTCCCCAGGGCATCCAAGATGTAGGTGACTTTGTTTCTTCAGTAGAACACAAATGATGATTTTTAACTCCAACCGTTGCAGTCTGTCAGTCTTATAATGCGAATGAATGGTAACACAATTTATAAGAGTCAAAAAATATGCTTAGACAAATCCAAATTAAACCCTGCGGCTTGTGACGACACATTGATGTCCTATGACACGAAACGATCGGTTTGTGCGAGAGACCGAACAGTATTTATATAATTTTTTACCTCTAAAACACCACTATGTCCAACTGCGTTCAGCAATCGCTTAGGTTTCTCACACAAACCGATCGTTTCTTGTCTTAGGACATCAATGTGTCGTCACGCGCCGCAGGGTTCAGTTTGAATTTGTCTAAGCATATTTTTTGACTCTTATAAATTGTGTTACCATTCACTCGCATTATAAGACTGACAGACTGCAACGGTTGGAGTTGAAAATCATCATTTGTGTTCGACTGAAGAAACAAAGTCACCTACATCTTGGATGCCCTGGGGGTAAGCAGATAAACATCATATTTTCATTTTTGGGTGAATTATCCCTTAAAAGAGTAAAACGCTCACCTCTAAAATTCTCTATCAGCCCAGACATCCGCCACTCAGTTAGCTTATCAGCGACAAAGCTGTCCATTTATAATGACCTGAAGAAAACATAGCAATAGAGGTTAGCAACAATTTGAAGACTTGAAACGCTTCTTTAACTCTCACTACTTAAGACAGTAGGGCACTGTATAATATGATAAGCACAGCGCAGCTGGTTAACATAACTATTGTGTAGCCTCGTCGCTCTAGCCGCGGCTAAAGGGGGGTCGCACACCGGAAGAGAAGCGTATTTAAAATTCAAACACATTATTCTCTATGAGTGTACACACACCGGCGGCGCCATTCGGCGTCTGTCCGCGGCGCCCAGCAACGGTTCGGGACCTTGTTCAAAATCCTGCAGCGCCACAGAGCGCCATGTACATCGATTTATATTAAATTTACACTTATTTGTCTCAAATCGTCGTTAATGTATATACTGACTTCACCATGTGCTGCAATATAAATTTAGTTTTACATTAATTTACAGAAATCAGCTGCTTGAATGAAAATTGCTGATGTTATTGGATTTTCAGGTGATATTCTCAATTCATTCAGTTAACGGACGCTCTGAGGTAAAGTGTTCAGACTGCAGACTCAGCAACGGTTGTATTTAATTATACAGTACAATCATAACATACTACTGACATTATCTTAATTTCATAATGTCCTAAAACATAACAATATTGCTGGCCATAAACTGAGAAAGTACGCGATACCTTGAGTTGTCCTAGACGCGGCGCAGCGCGGCGCTTCTCGTCCGGTGTTCGACCCCCTTAACGCGGCATGAAGTCGCCACTAGCTGCACTGTGCTTATCGTATTATTACCAGTATTATAACAATGAGATAAGTACAGCACAGTTTATGAAAAATAGAATTTAAAGACCGTGTAAAGTGAATTCAGTCATTTTCTTCTAAACACATTAAATAGATCATACGTTTCTCGATGTGTAAAAAGCACAACCATTTTGACACCTAATTTCATGAACTTATCGTTATTTTTAATCATTCAAATTTGGCTGGGTGGTTAATAACACTTTCTTATTTAGTCTGACAAACTCAAAACACATATTTATTTTGACTTTACACGGACTTTAAACTAGTTAGATGTTGTCGCGATATCCGTGGGCGGCTACGTGCTAACCACAGAATTACCACGGTAAGCCATGGTCATTTTTTCAACAGATGGTGCTAAACTAGCAACGGGGACATGGACACAGAAAAGTTTACGTTACATTGACACTGAAAATACTTGCTTACCTTGAACACGCGATGAAGTTGCACCGAAGAAGCCCAGGCCAAAACGGATCGAGTGCGTTCAAGTTCAAGTGACGGTTGTTTCAAACGACTGTTGTGAGAAAATTCCAGAACAACAGCGAGGGCGGGGGGAAGGGGCGTTAACCCAGAACATGGGTTACTCTTTGAAAAATAACCCAGAAACCTAAACAACCCAGGAATTGGGTCAAAATATTAGCCCTATAACCCAGAAAATGGTTACTCTCTGAAAAAATAACCCATAATTTTAACCCAACACAAATAACCCAGAAAATGGGTTAAAGAAATAACCCAGGAGTTTTTAGAGTGTAAGGGATATAATAATACGTGGTCTTTAGCACTAAATAAACCCCAATGCAACAATGCTACGGCAAAACCACACTTGGCCCTTTACATACAAAACTCCAAAGCCAATGCTACGCCCTGCACTCAGATACCGTTAAACCACTGTGGACAATAGGGCTCTGTCATATCCAACCTAGTGCAGAGTTGTGATGCATGTCCAGGATACCTGACACCTCACAGCTGCCAGCCAACCAGCCAATCACAGATATCCTGCCTATCCAGCTCATGTTATGTTTTTGAAAGTGCAGACTTCTGTGACAGAAGACAACAGGGCACCTGTATCACCCCTAGAGTTATTATTTATGGGTGACTGGAATCACTCTTATGATTTAATTAATAAATTTAACACTAAAATTCTAATACTATTAAAATTAAATTTAAAAGAGAATTTAGGCATATTTACTTAAATTAAATGCAAATCTTATCATTTTTAAAAAAAATACAGCAAACAAATAGCAGTTCACGATTTCCTTGTACATTAACGTCATGTCATTAAATTTACCGCCTCTTCACATTTAAAATTGCAACGGCTTTTTTAACTGACCTGTGAGAAATGAGAAGAGCTGTGAGGGATGAGAAGATCCGACTCGGGGTGAACGAGGCTCCTTCCCAACCAAAACGGTAATATATTGCCTTTTAAATGTCCATTATGTGAAATATTTGTCTCTGTCTTTTAAATTAAATACGAAAAATTATTTTTACAAACTTCTTCCTCACACAAAGCGCGAGGATGCCGATGTAATGAGAAATGCGTTTCTATCATACACTTCGTGATACTGCATCTCACTAAAAAAGATACATCGTTCTTTCATAGGCACTATAAATTACACATGGAGAGAGTAATATTAATCGACGATCTCAAAGCATGCAAATCCACATGGAGATACTGGACACTCACCCCTCGAGGCGAACAGTATGGGGTCGCTCCGCATCTTAAAGTCAAACGCATCTAACTCCGAGTAGGTAACTTAGAGGTTGCAGGCGTGTGTCCGACAGCTGCTGTATTTCATTAAAATCCGCGCAACAGAGCCGTCTCTGTTTTCCCCGCTTTCTCTCTGTGAGAACAAGCAGAACTCCACTCGCTACCGCCCGGCAATGTCTCGTTTCCTCTGAAAACTTGCCCTGACTTTCTCCTCGATACTGACACAGAGCAGGTCTGTTCACTTTCTGTTTATCGCGATGCGGACAGCAAACCGCTGCGCCTTTGAAAGGGAGCTGCTTGGAGGCTTACAAGAAAATCTTTCACCTTCTCTCCATGTCGTGCTCGGCGAAAAGTGGGACCTCCTTCCTTTCTATTTAGTTTCCTCTCCCTCTTTTCTCCGCCCTGTAGCCCCACATCTCCAATTCCACAGCTGGATACAGCGCATGTGTGTGGAGAGGGACGACTAACGAACATGTTTAGTGAAGTTTATGCGCGGATACGCTTTTTTTTATTACCATTTTTAAGTTTAGAACATTTACCTTAGAATGATTAAGAATATATTGTGTCTTCAAAGATAACTTCCATTCTAAATAAGTTTAAAAATTAATAAGCTCAAGCTAAAGGCTCAAATATGTAGATGTTGGTATTTTCTAATTTAAATTTTCATCTTGCTCAACTAACAGTATTTTAATTAAATAAATGAGGTGTATTTGTAACTGTTTGTAGATCAGAGGAGACCAGACGAAGAAAGGTTAGCTGCTTTATTCTAGCACAAGTGAACATTCCTCTCTGCCAAGTTTATACATGCATTACTATAAATCAATCATCTATTTATGGTTTAATTACAAGTCATTCATCTGAAAGGGTCTATAAAAAGTGAGAAACTCTATAATCACAGCATCAGCATGGTCGAAAACAGCAGGGTCATTGACCTACAGATCTATTAAATACAGTCTTAAGTGGCTAAAAAAGTTTGTTTTTTCCAATAACTAAAGCAAGGCCGATATGGGTTTTTGTGGGCCAATGCCGAATCTGATATTAGGGAGTAAAAAAAGTCAGATATCGATATGTTGGCCGATATTCTTTATGTACATATTATAGGGGTGCAACGGTTCAAATTACTCATGGTTCTGTTTTTATCACGGTTTCGGTATGGTTCTGTATGTGCTATGTTCAGGGAACTGTCAAATAAAAATAAAGAAAATAAAAACAAATAATCAAACTACTAGCAACAGCAAGTATTTCAGGTATCTAACAATAGTTTTCAGGTACAGAAAGTGAATAAAATAATCAAATATAAAATAACACTGCATATTATCTTCACTATATAAATGAAGTAAAGATTATTCTTTATTGAAGTTACAAAAGCTATTCAGTCAAGAGCATATTCAGTAAGGAATATTAGGCTTCTGTCCCTTTAAGACATTTTTGATCATCACTGTTGTAACGTATTGGGAAGCCAGAATGTGTATTCATCGACTAAAACATACATTAGCTGAACTCTGTCTGTCTGTTTTAGACATTGCTATTTTCAACAAACCATATTATAGATGTGTCATCAGATTTGAGATGAACCCCGGTGCAAGTTCGTGCCGAAAATGTTCATACTGGTGGCATATCTGCGGCATATACGCCGATGCAGATGTATCTGCGACAGACTCATATCGGCCGATAAAATCGACAGACCAATAAATCAATCGGGCTCTACCAATAACCTTGTTTTACCACTTGGAAAAACTGGTTCTTGAATTTATGACTAATGTTTATCTTGTTTCCTACAAGTGTCCAACACTGATATGGCTGAAATTTGTTGGTCACTTATTTGAAAATAAACAACAAAAAAGTATCTTTTAAAGTTCAGGTTTCAGTCAGTAATGGCATTTCTCTACCTCCTCAGGTGCATGTCCCATTTATCTAAAATTTTCTCCTTCACAACCTATAGAAGGGGTTACTCACAAATCGTGAATGAACATAACATAATTTGGAATTAGTGAATCTCAGTGAAACTGAAATGACCTTTAAAAAAACTATAATTATTTAAGAATGTAATTATGCAGAGATTATGGTCCTACACAATCAAAGAATATAGCAATAACTACAAGTCAATGTAAAGGCATTTCTGGATTGAAAAACATGCAAACACATGTGGGTGGCCAAGTGAACTCATGTGTGTGTCAGCAGGATATTGTATCTGGACACTGATTCATGCATTTGACCTTAAAACAACTATCTATCTGGTCTGAGATCATACTGGAGAAAGAATCAAATTGATATATGCAGACATTAAGTCCACCCAAAGCCTGCAGCACAGCAGAAAGCAATAGTGACTCAGAGTTTTCAACACAAAGCCTGCATTCCCCACAGTATCAGATTCAACACTGTATCAGATTCAAACAAGTGCCAGTTTTACGATAACGTACTTATCTGCGTTCTGTTTGTTTAGTTGCTTTCCTGTATAACTTTATCAGTTGCGGTATACCTTGTGTTTAACTTAGATTACAGATGTTACGATTGTCAACTGCTTCTTGTGGCATCACATGAAAGTCATGACAAAGCAGATACAAAAAAGGTACAATCTAGAGAGAGTTATGTGGAGAATAGGAGGCGAGAGAATTAGGTTACACCGCCACAGAACTAAATCCCTGAGGTCATTCTGACTGCACAATTCAACAGAGTGATATCATAGAGGAGTCAAAAGTCTTTAGAAAGATACACCAGAAAAGCTGAAATTCATTAAAAAAAATCTGTAAAGTTTGAAACTTCGGTTCTGTCTAGAATCTCAAATATTGAGTCATTCAACTAATTTCTAATAAAAGAAACACATGGAATACACAAATTGTAGTGATACAAAAACAAAGAAATCAATGTATCTGATCTTAACCACATTATGAGTAAACCACAGATAATCTCTTTCCAGCTCCAGACACATCATCAAAAAGTAGTTCTGTGACACCCTTCTAACTCACATCACATGCTCAGGATGTTGGAAGCAGGGTGGAGGCCCTATACTGGAAAACTGGTAATGGTGAGGAGGGTAAGCTTTAAACAAACAAATCACTAATGAAGCATTAAAGAGCCTGGTAGCCAGTGGAATGACTGTTTCCTCTGGGTTCCACTGCAGGGCATTCATTACAGCAAAGGCTGTTTTTTTCAGGGGCAACACATGAGCTGAATTCAAGGTCTTTTAAAGTAAATCTCATAGAATGTGTCTATGTGTCACTCATCAGTGCTTATGCGTTTTCATATCTCCAAGGAAATGCAGCAACAATCTGTGCTCTGGTGAAACACCTCATTACTAAAGTGGCTGGCCTCACTGGCAAAATACACAAGCCAAAAACATTTGCAGCCCACCTGCAAGACAATAGAATTTTTGATTCCACAGACAAATTAATTTAAATGCTCTAGAGGTTGTTGTACTCTTAAAAACTAGCATTTCTAATCAGAGTCATGAATGAACCCTTTGACATTTATTTTTCAGCCCTGAAATGCTTGCAGGACTTGCTGAACCTTTATAATTGCTGGAAAATGTTTTCAGAGTTATCTGGAGTGTTGTAGAGTGCTTTTGATTAATTTGAAACAACTGAATATCATCTCTGCAATCTGCATGGCTACTCTCAATAACCAAACTTCATAAAAATGGCTAAGATTTAAAAAGAAATTTGGCTGTGCTCTTCTCCTACACATACACATGTGTAGACACACACACACACACACACACACAGTATAATCAAGCCAAAGCCTCCTTATGGAATTAGCCAAGAGTAGACAGACAGGATTTAGGACCACAGGAGGCACAGCAAATCTATCAAAACCTTCATAGTCAACAATGCATGCTTTTCTCAATTAGAATATTACAACTCTAACTCCATTCAGTCTTGAGATAAGCCTGTAATAGGACTGATTCATCAATGTGTTTGCTATAAACTGGTGGATTTCCACAATATCAGTAAAATAAAATTAATAGGTTTGTAGCCTATGCCTGAGAGAAAACACATACATTAAGATCTGTGGTCTCTGTTATAAAGAAAATTAATTTGTGCCAGACTGCAGAGGGTGTAGTTATTTCTACAGATGTTGCTGTTGTAAATACCTCAGATGTGTTCAAACTCAAGGAAATGTGCTAAATGAACTTCAGTGCTTCAAACAGCAGTCAGCATACATAACGGCACAAGAGCAACCAATTTTCATTGGTTGCTCTCCAGTTCACAGTTATCCCCTGATGTTATCTCATGTGGAGAATTAAACACACACACACATCAACTTACACAGGGAGTAAATTTGACTAATGGAAACTTTCTGAGCTGGTAAACTACAACCAAAACTCTGTATACATGTCTGGAGAAATCATCATCATTGTCTTCATCACATGCAATCAGTCTTCATAGACTCTCCATATGGCTATGAGGTAAAGGTCGCTCTGCTCAGCTGCAGTTGCATAATTTGACACCATAGTCATTTTATAGTGCAGAAAGCCTAGAAAGCTGTAGTGCATATGGACAGGCAGTATGGAACACTGGCTGTGGTCCAATGGAGAAAAGCCTTGATGGAGGGAAGACAGAGCAACGGTAAGGAGTATTTAAAAACTAGGTCAGAATCGGAGTGAGCATGACTGTCTTTTGACACTGCTCAGTTGTAATATCCTGGCTCAGTTTCAGACATACATTGTGCTGTGTTTGGGTTGGGCAGGATCAGCTGGATAGTGCACTACAAACCAGTCCAACAAGGGGTCTCAGAGGAGATACACAATCCTATATCCTTGAAACACCCTAAAGAAGGCTTTGACAAAAACAGCTCAACATTCCATACATGATATTCCGGAACAGTGCAGATGAGGCCACACTGCAGTATGTTCTTGCTTTCTACTTTCTTTATATTGAAAATATATGCTCAGCCAGGAATAATCAATAAGTGCATTTACAGGCATTGATTTTAGTCCGACTAGAGCAATAATTCATCTTTTTAAAATGTCATGTAAATAGTTTAGTCTGACTAAAATTGTACCACTCAGATTTTTGCTTTTTTTCCTCTCCAATTGCTTTAAAGCAACAACTCTCTTCATTACTCAGCACTGAAAGTTTAATTCATTTCAAATGTATTCGCATGCGGGTTTGAACTGAAATTGTCAAAGTACATGAAAGTACCAAGTACTTAAGTAGTAAGAATTGGCAAGGACAAGGTCCAATTTGGGTTCATTTGAGTCCATTTGTTAGAGTTAATTAAGTGGACAATGTTGAAGAGAAGACCCATCTGCAAGTTACCACCAGGAACAAGCAGCTGCATGAAGCCTGTCTTTTGCTTTTTTCTATATTGATCTATACAATATCCACTACTTTGCACTGATCCTGTTTCCCCAGGCAAGATTCTTCATAATTTTGTGTATTTTTGCCTTCCTTCATCCATTAAGTCCTCCTCCTATTTTGCTGTCCAATTGCATTTCCTTCCTCCCTCTTTTTCTTCTTGATGCCCATTCTTGATAACATACACATAACCCTCCCCCAATCCACACCCAGTCTCAAGTCCCAGCTGCTATAGCCAGGGTGCCTTTTTAGCTCCAACGGTCCACAGCAAACATGCAGATAAATGAATGGATAGATGTACGAAGGGGAGGATGGCCCAGCAGGACAAAATGTCACAAACACTAATAGTCACTCAACACACACACCTCCCTCCATCAGGCCACCCCTCTACTTTGAGGCTCAGTCCACCATCTGGCCAGGCTGAGAGTGCAGACGTGTTGTTGGTTATGGCTGGACAGCCCTATGGGGGTAGGAGACCCAATTAAGAAACCAATCTGGTTTAATGCAAAATGAATGAGCCCCCATCCCAGTTTTTCCAATGCTTTTTTTATCTGGCTCTCCCTCGATCGCCGAACACAGCAATCAAATACAAATCCTCTCAGTACATAGCGGACATCACACAGTCCTTCATTTCCTCAGATCCAGGCACTTCCCATCAGATGATTTTGATAAATGTTTCAGCCAGACTCCGCCAGAACCACAGACATTGATTTTCATCAGACCTCAGGGAGGAAGTACGCCCCCGGAGATCCAATAGCATGTATTTGTGCAGAGTGCTGATTTAGGATCAGATTTTCACATTGTTTACTGGGGTTTAAGCCAAGGAGTGCAAAGGAGCAGCTCTGATCCAGAGACAGCATTCCTGATATATGATCTTGTACATATAAGGGTCCTGGCCTCTCACAACAGACCAGATGAGTGAGACTAGTGTTGATAAATCATCCCAACAAAAGAAAAAAAAATGAGAAGGGAGAACAGCTGTCATGACCAGTAAGACATGGGAGCTCATTCATTTTATCTGTTAAATGACAATTCAGTTTAGATTGAGTCACACAATCCTGATTTGTGTCCATAACGTTAATTCTGACCTTAAATGAACACATACTATAGACCAGGACTAATATCATTGAGGGGGAGAGTTGCTACATATAATGCAAGCAAATAGTTTGTTAGTAATCAAATTGATGAATTAATCGAAAGGACCTGAAATAATTCAATCAATAGGAAATAAGTAAACATGTGCACGCTTATTACTTTCTCAGTCGGATCCAAAAATACCTTACACAGCGACTGGGCACTGCGCATGCACTAGAGTTTTGTTTGGAATACATGTAATACACGTGTAAACAAATCTGTGAATTGGACTGCAAAATTTAAGTTTCATATAAACAGAACTTTTGAGAATCTGAAATCAGACTGATGCGAATTGACCAAAATTTGTGCATGTAAACATACCTATACTGATTGCCATAAAGGAAAGGTATTGAAAGCATGCAAGGCCAGAGGGAAAAAGAGAGGATGTGGGTGAAAGAGAAGGGAGGAGGAGGATGGAAAATGTGGAAGACCTTCACTTCACCTGCCAGACACAAATTTCAAAGCCTCACCCTACTGTCAAGAAGCTGGCCAATCAGCTGTAAAAATCCAGCAGTCTCTCAAATAATCACACTGATCCTAGCCATCTATGTTGAACTTTGACACAAATTGAAAAAAAAAAAGATGGATTGATGAATTCCTTTCTGACAGTCTAGCCATAGGTGTAGCATGTTTGAGTATGAAGAATGTAGTAAACTACTCATTATAACCATTTTAAATCAGCCAGCTTTAAACCACTTGGTTTTTCTTCTGCTGATTTCTTCTGTTATCTTTTTATATTCTGTTGCATTTTTGTGTGTAGTTTTGTGTTGTTTCATGTATTGTAGCATGTAAAGACAAAATATAATTCCTGTCTATCAGTTTTGTGTTTTGTAAACTGTAATTGTGAAGACAGCATAAGAGGCAGAGGCTCTGTTGTGCAGCCAATAGCGGTACTGGAGAGTACCATTGAGGAGAGAGGGGTTATGGGAATAACATTCCAAAGAAACATCTGCAGAGCTTCAATTTAAGAGTGCTGAATGACAGCGACAACAAACAATTATCATACACTGAAAGAAAAGAGAGAGGGCGAATAGGTAAAAAGATGACAAAGGCTGAGTGTTGATGAAATCTCTTTCACACACAGACTCACAGCATTTCCTTTTTATTTACAAAAAAAATTGAAATGTTACAGAATTGTGGAATAATGCGATGACGAAATGCCATGTGTTAAATCTAAGATGCGAAAAATCTATCAATTTTCAAGTATATAGATTTAAAGCCAGAAAATTAAACACAAATTAATGCATTAAAATGTCAGAACCATTCCCTCAGATGGCGTTTAAATCCAATCCTACCCAGGATGTTTATAATCTAAGACAGCAACTGCCTCTTTTATGTGTGGTTTAATCCTTTAAAGAATGCCATGATCCTAATGCTCACACCTCTGAGAGAGTTCTGCAATGGAATCTTTGCATGGCCAGAAAGACTAACAATTTACTGAGGACTAAAAGTAGTAGCTGCTATAGGTTACACTAATTATTATACACTGGAAAAAATGGTGTTGAATTTACTTTGAAACTATTTTCACTTAAGTGTCACAATCAATTACACAAAGAAACGGCAACTAACACATTGAATTAAGCATGACATTTTAAAGTAGAAAGGCTGAATTTGAATTTTCTTGAAAAATGTACTCCAATAATCTTTTATTTCTTAACATCACATTTACAGTACATGCCTTACACTCACTCAAACACAAATTCAAACACTGGAAATGGACCTCTGGATTAAATGAACCGCATGTTTCAACACAAGATATAATATCACAACACTGAAAATTGCTGTCTTTGAAGATATAAAAACTGTTGTCTTGGGAACAGGCATGAATTCATCTATAGAAGTGTCATGTGAGGGTGACACTGATATGAAGAAAGCAGCTTGGCTACTACAAGGGATGTGGAGAATTACTCTGAAGTGACACCAATAATCAATAATGTAAACAATGATTGGTCATGATTATGTGTGATGTGTCTTTTTTTCTGAATTTGAAATTCAATAATTCAACAGTTCAACAACTTTCGGCAACATTCAGCACATACAGTATGACAGAGGCCATGTACAGGAGGCACACACATTCACAGACACATTTTCTCAAGGTTCACAAATGAATGCAACAGACTGCTCCATCTTGAAACTATATAAAATACTTGGCGTATAAAAAAAAACATGAGTGCTGAACTCGTGTGAAGACAGTCACAATGAAAATAGTGTTCATGCTTTTTATTATTAAGGTAATCTACAAGCAGCACAAAAAGACGGCCTTTGACGTGTTTTTTGTTGAGTTAATCAGCAAGTCTTTGGAAAGAACCGCCATCAATCAGATAACACCATAGCCTGTTATTTTCTTCTGAAGAAAAAAAAAAAAAGTAACTTCCCAAAAATTCCCCAACATTTTTACAAGAACAGCACTTAAGAATATTCTCAAAATCTATCTTAAGAAATTTCTTAACTTCTTTTTCCACAATGTTGGACTAGGTGATGTGGGTATGTATGCACCAGTCTGGGACAACTTCTTTCCCACCAACCAAAGCAAATCAAACTCTGACACCAAACGGACCAAAAGCAGGCAAAAAAGTGCTGGTGTAAAAGCACGCTAAGCTTGAAGCTCTTCAGTATTAATAGCCTCTGGGCTCTGTGTGGGTGTGTCAAGGGTGAAATACAGAGGAAGAAGGAAAGTATTCCCATAAATCATAACACCTTGACATTAACCTAAAAGCATAGTCAATTTAAAAGGACAAGTCTGGAGGCCTTAGTTAGCACTTAAATGCTCACAAATTTTCCAGATCGTAACCAGAAATTGAGCTACACCTTTAACACACATAGTACTGAACACCTGATTATTTTTACCAGCAGATCTATACATGCACATAAGCACATCCATTTAGTACAGAAAAGCCTGAAACAACTATTTCAGAAACATGTGAAAACAAGTCTTGGCTAAAATCCAAACTAAGCATTTTACCCAAATACCCAAAGGGCAGGTTGCCTTCATCATCACCTAAATCATACGCCCCTTCTAAAAATAAATTAGAATTGATGGAAAGTGGGTTACAATAACATGAAAGGGTGGAAAAGCATAAAAAAAAGATGTGTGAGTTTGTGCGCACACACACACACACACAAGCATACTGTCTGAGCATTAAAATATATGCACTCAGCCTAAGAATTAGAACCCAAAGGCTGACTCACTCTTACTCCTTTATGACCCGCTACAGGAAGTGGCATAATCTATTAGTCACTGTCAATTTCCCCATTGACTAGAGTGATTCCTATAAAGTGGGCCTCTTATGTTTCCATCATATTGTTGTTTTATGCAGTATAGTATGTGTGTGTGTTCATTAATTCCTGTCTCTATTCCTTTGGCAAATCAAAATGTGCAAGGAAAAAGGTAATGACAGGCACAAAATAGGCATGGAAAGGCATGCAGAGCAGCAGAGAGGAAGAGAAATTACTGTACAAAGATGAGAGAGCTGCCTCAAGGCTTAAATACCAGTACTTATAAATACACCTGCAGGATCAATAACCCAAAAACACAGATGGCGCTTGTTTTTAGAACAGAAAGAATTTGGCGAAGAAGGACAGATAAAAAGAGTTCATGTAGGTCAGCTGTTTATAAGATAGTAGAGATACAGATACAACAGGAAATCAAGATCATCTGCATTCCCCACATGTGGTTACCACAAGATCTGAGTGTGAGATTTGAGTTTTAGTATTATTATAGTATTATTTATCAATATTTTGAATTGGCTTTTTATATTTTAATTTAAGGAATTTAGTTGCCAAGGCAACATTTAATTTCATTTCAAGTTTTTCAAGTTTAAGTTTTCCATCTTTGGATTTTATTTTAGCTTTACTACAATTAATAATAAAAATAAAAAAAATCAGTGTTTTTTTTTAGTTAACCCTCCATGGTACAGAGTTGCCATATAGCAACAATTAATTTAGACTCATTTCCTTGTTATTCAGAAAAAAATACAATATATTGCACTATGGGAATTAAAAGGGTAGGCCTTAAGGTTGACAATGATGTGCTGTTTTTAATTCCCATGACATTTATTTACATTATTTATTTATCTTGAAGTGCTTTTTTGTAGTATAGTTGTATTTATGTATAAATAACTTAATTAATTATTTCTTCTTTTCAGAAAATGAATACAGCAATATTTTACGGAAAAGGCAATAGAAGTTAGCTCTTCCATGTGATGAGAGTAAGGATGAGTTAGCCAAATGATATGGAATGATAGGGATTAAATGATAGGGATCTACTTATTTTTGGTTTGCAAGTTCCAAGTATATAAATCTATCAATTTCTAAAATAAATGTGCATTTAAATAGAAAATCAATTTAAATTTTATAGAAAAACTACTTTTTTGACCATTTTCCATTGTGGTACAGAGTTGCCATATGGCAATGTTTCCCCCCTAAAAATATATTTTTTTCAAAAAACTCTTTTGATTTGCACAGTTGAAGCTATTTCGTGTAATAAAAACTTATTTGATAAAATATTTAATGGTTAGAACATAATGCGTACCATAGAGAGTTTTAACAATATCACTGTTTTGACTTCAAGAGGATGCACTTACACACGCCAGCCGATTTTCTATTTGAGTATTGATGCATTTTTTGAAAAAAATTGTGAGGTCAATCAAACTGAAAATCTTTGGAATCTGAAAACAAATCATTTTATTCTTAAAAAACTAAGCTAGCTCAGCTCCTAAAAGCCACAAACAATTACAGCACACTGTGCAATGCATTAATTATTCATGCTAATGATTCTAGCATCTGTTAGCTATAAAACAAGCCTCTACAGAAAGACTGTTACCTTGGCTGTGACAACACACCCTAAAAACAAAATACTCAACCAGAGTTTCCACCCAGCGAATAACACTGACCACATTAGTCTAATCAGATCCCTCTCCGCCTGTGATGTGGTCAGGAGCGTTAAGAACCATAGCGACTTTCATCTTCTGTATCTTTGCCACAGTTTCCACAGCACCTTCTTCACTCATTTGCTTTTTCCCTCTCTCACTTTCCATCTCATAGACAAATAACGTAAAGGAGCGGAAACAAATAATAACAGAGACATAATGATAGTAATCCTCTACTTATTTAAAATGATTCAGAAAATATTGAATGACGAGAGCAAGAGAAAGAGGTAACTAAAGAAAACTAAATCTTTCTAAAGAACATGAGGCATCAGCTTTCTCAGACAGTGACTCAGAGGTCTCAAGTTCAGCTTGGTTTACAGCACAGACACTCTGAGACTACAAACATACACACATACTCAAATGGGCAAGTTGAGGTATAAGCACCTACTTTTTGAACACAAACACACTTAAGTGTTTTGAGTTTGACATAAAGAAAAAAAAAAGCAAACCCTTAAATCTTGCTTCTGGCTATTTTTCAATGTGAAACCCTAATGGGACAACATATCCAAAGATGAAGAAGAGCCAAAGGCATGCAACACCACGTTTTCATGTCTTACTTGAAAGATTCGCCAGTCCAGTCATGTTACAGAGCCGCAGGGAGTGTGAAAGACTGACAGCTCTGGAGAGACGTCTCGCACAGCTGTTTGTGTACACTGTGTGTTACTTCTGAACTTGTGCACAATTATGTATAATAATAAGATGAAATTATTATTATTATTATTTTTTTGTTTTTTTTACATTTTTTTGTTTAACTTGTACAACCTATAAATTCTTATTGTAATCATTGTTATTATATTTTTAAAGACCCCATTTAAAGGTGCCATAGAATTGAAAATTGAATTTACCTCGGCATAGTTGAATAACAAGAGTTCAGTACATGGAAATGACATACAGTGAGTCTCAAACTCCATTGTTTACGCCTTCTTATATAAATCTCATTTGTTTAAAAGCCCTCCGAAGAACAGGCGAATCTCAACATAACACCGACTGTTACGTAACAGTCGGGGTGTACGCCCCCAATATTTGCATATGCCAGCCCATGATCGAGGCATTACACAAGGGCAGCCAGTATTAACGTCTGGATCTGTGCACAGCTGAATCATCAGACTAGGTAAGCAAGCAAGAACAATAGCGAAAAATGGCAGATGGAGCGATAATAACTGACATGATCCATGATATCATGATATTTTTAGTGATATTTGTAAATTGTCTTTCTAAATGTTTCGTTAGCATGTTGCTAATGTACTGTTAAATGTTGTTAAAGTTACCATTCGTTTCCATTTTCATTTTTTAAACACTTGCAGTCTGTATAATGCATAAACACATCTTCATTCTTTATTAATCTCTCCAACAGTGTAGCATTAGCCGTTAGCCACGGAGCACAATCAAACTCATTCAGAATCAAATGTAAACATCCAAATAAATACTATACTTACGCGATTAGACATGCTGCATGACGAACACTTTGTAAAGATCCATTTTGAGAGTTATATTAGCTGTGTGAACTTTGTTTATGGAATGATACAGTCGAGAGCTCGGAAGGGGGCGGAGAGCACGAGCAATTAAAGGAGCCGCAGCCTGAATCAGTGCATTTCTAATTATGCCCGAAATTAGGCAGTTAAAAAAATTTATTTAAAAAAAATCTTTGAGCTGCAACTTTAGACACATTCAGGGGACACCTTAGACTTATATTACATCTTGTAAAAAAAAACGTTCGATGGCACCTTTAAAAGTGTTTGACAAGCACAGTTGTTTTTCTTGTGTTGACATATTTCCTATTGAAACAAGTCTGAGACGGGAAATTTTGAAGGGCTTGGCCCTTTTTTTAACAGCCAAAAGCCTTTAAATCTCAGCCATGAACCATGATTTGCTACTTGCTAGTTGGTTGCAGATGGTATCAGGGAAAGCATTTGATTGGACAAAAGTTTGTGTAGTGCAGGATGAGTCATCAGTCACCGTTCTAAATTAATGCGCTGCCTTCATCGAAGCACAAGCTCACACATACAGACAGTCACACACACACACAGAAAAATTCAGGACTCAGAAGCACAGAAACTTGTTGTCAACGCTGCCCTGCAACTTGTATTAAAGGTGCCCTAGATTGTTTTTTTTACAAGATGTAATATAAGTCCTAGGTGTCCCCTGAATGTGTCTGTGAAGTTTCAGCTCAAAATACCCCATAGATTTTTTTTAATTAATTTTTTTAACTGCTTATTTTGGGGCATCATTAACTATGCGTTTGATTCTTTGTGAGTTTGAGGCTATATGCTCTGTGGCTAAAGCTAACATTACACACTGTTGGAGAGATTTATAAAGAATGAAGTTGTATTTATGAATTATACAGACTGCAAGTGTTTAATAATGAAAATAGCGACGACTCTTGTATCCGTAAATACAGTAAGAAACGATGGTAACTTTAACCACATTTAACAGTACATTAGCAACATGCTAATGAAACATTTAGAAAGACAATTTACAAATCACTAAAAATATCATGATATCATGGATCATGTCAGTTATTGTTGCTCCATCTGCCATTTTTCGCTGTTGTTTTTGCTTGCTTACCTTGTCTGTGCACAGATCCAGCCGTTAATACTGCCTTTCCTTGTCTAATGCGTTGAATGGGCTGGCATTATGCAAATATTGGGGTCATACATATTAATGATCCCGACTGTTACGTAACAGTCGGCGTTATGTTGAGATCCGAGTGTTTTCCGGAAGTCTTTTAAACAAATGAGATTTACATAAGAAGGAGGAAGCAATGGGGTTTGAAACTCAATGTATGTCTTTTCCATGTACTGAACTCTTGTTATTCAACTATGCCGAGGTAAATTCAAATTCTGATTCGAGGGCACCTTTAATAAAATAGCTTTGCTACTGAAAAGCTGCATTATATTTCTCAGCAACAAGGTGGAAGCATTGCTGTTTTTGAATTAATTAAACTAACAGATTCACTATTAGTAGAGAGATGCTGCACAAACACAATTCACACATATTATCTCTCTCTCTCACCAATTCATTCAAATAAATTAGGGATGTCCCGATCACGTTTTTTTGCCCTCGAGTCCGAGTCATTTGATTTTGAGTATCTGCCGATACAGATTCCCAATCCGATACTTAATAGCCTACATAAAAAAGAATAAAGAAGAGCGAAAAAACAGATCCAGGAACAGTGCTTTTCAGGTTTTTCATGTATCTAACAGTTTTCAAATAGTAATCAAATATAAAATATCACTGCATATTATCTTTACTGTATAAAATAAATAAAGATTAATCATTATTGAAGTTACAAAAACTATTCAGTCAAGAGCAGTGAGTGATTTCTTTGTTATTTGTTGTTTAATTTAACATACAGGCAGCAGGAATAGTTGTTTTCCCTTTAAGACATGCACGATCCAGTATATATACTGTTACACATGCGCTGTCTTTCTCGACTAATATACGTTCACTTAAGACATAACCGACTATGTTTGCTAGGATACTCGCTAGGACGGGCATGTTGACATAATTTTTGTATGAATGTGGCCGCCGAAGCGCAAGACTTGAAAGAGAACTCAGTATTTGCGCGCTGACTGGAATAAGCGTGTGCGCGCTTCGGATGAGCGCACGCAAATCTTCTCACAGCGCGTGCAAGTTCTCTTTCGCGTCTTGTTCTTGAAGGTTTAAATCAGCAAGGCTTAAATTAGTTAGTTTAATGACTGGACATTTTAAATGACTGGACATTAGAGCAGACGGCACTCGAAGTTAACAGTTTACAAAGAGTGACTGTTTTGTCCACGCTTTCTGATTATCGTTGTTGAAACGTTTTGTGCATCCATCGACTGAAACATACATTATCTGAACTCTGTTTTCCACGTTGCTATTTTAAACAAACCATATTAACCAATAGATGCGTCGTCATTCGAGATGGACCGCAGTGCAAGTGCGGTCCGTCAGTGGAGAACCGTAGTTCGATTTTTTTACCGAGACCGTTGCGCCCCTAATAGCTACATATATATCCGAGTCCTGATCGGGAGGTAATGTCCGATTCCGATCGAGTCTGAAACCACATGATCGGGCCCGATTTCCGATCACGTGATCGGATCTGGACATCCCTAAAACAAATACAGACTTACTGCAATTCTTTATCTCTGTGTCTGATTTAAAGTGGGCAGAATGCTAGATCTAATGACCTGTAGATAAAATAACTAACGAAAATGAACCGTCTTACCCATCCAGTTAGCTTTAACTTGTCAATGGTGGCAAATGAACAATAACTAGATCTGAACGATTCAGGATAAATTGAGAATTGCATTTTGTTTATTGCATTTTCTTTATAGAGATCAGAATCACAATTCATCTGAACAGATGAGACAACTAAACAAAATAACGTAATTTACTGAAGGTTCTTATTAAATGTTAATTTCTGCAGTCTATTTAAAATGTTTAATTATTTGAATGAATTATTTTAAAAAAAATGTATGATTCAATGACTCGCTCATAAATAATTCACTTGTTTCATTTCTGGATGGATTCATCATAGTTTATGAATGAATCTCTTGAATGAATGATTCAATGACGAATACATTTTTTAACAGTCACTTGTCGCACCCTAGTGGCATAACAATGTAATAATAACATCGTTATTTGAAGAAATAACCATACTGTGATGTTGAAAAGACTGTTCGTGAAGCTGTTTTATACCTATACATGATATAGGTGATAACTGCTCTGGGTCAGCTAGCACCAGCTCCGAAACAGATTTGAATGTTCAGGTGTGATTTGGTCAAAGGTTTAATAAACACAGAAGAATTGCTGTCATTTAGGAATAAGTTTGAATCGAGATAGTGACCTTTTAAAGGGATAGTTCACCCAAAAATAAAAAATCTGCCATCATTTACTCACCCTTAGGTTGTTCCAAACCTGTATAAATTTATTTGTTCTGTTGAACACAAAGGAAGATATTTTTAAAAATGTGGGACAGTTCAGGGGCACCATTGACTTCCATAGTATTTTTTTTCCTACTATGGAAGTTAATGGTGCCCCAAAGCGGCCTGGTTACAAACTTTCTTCAAAATATCATATTTTGTGTTCAGCAGAACAAAGACATTTATACAAGTTTGGAACAACTTGAGGGTGAGTAAATTATTTTTTCAATTTTCATTTTTGGGTGAACTAATCATGCAGCTCTACCAATACTGCTACTTCCTATACGCAGAGTACATATTCTGCATTTGAAAATG
The DNA here is from genome assembly GCF_024489055.1 of Chanodichthys erythropterus. Lineage (NCBI taxonomy): Eukaryota > Metazoa > Chordata > Actinopteri > Cypriniformes > Xenocyprididae > Chanodichthys > Chanodichthys erythropterus. The sequence goes on from NC_090239.1 coordinate 17,152,228, forward strand.
AATTAGAAAGTAAAAGAGAGCGCACATTCGAGAGTGAATTTGACCGAGGAGGAACCCCATGTCTATGTCATTCTCTTAGGCTGTTCACATTCAGCGCTTCCAGGTTCTGTGCCAACGTTCTGACAGTATATAAAAAGGTTTAACAAAACAAAGACAACAGCCCAACTGGTAGAGCATGGTGCTTGCAACTTCAAGCTCATGGGTTCGATTCCCAAACAAAGCATTTGACATGAATGCACTGAAAGTTGTTTTGTGTAAAGGTGTCTGCTGAATGCATAAATGTGATGATGCATGTTGCATTTCCTTAGTGTGTCTAGAAAATGAAACAAAAGTAAAACTTCTATACATCTTTTCATATATACCAATAGAACTTCCTATAGAATCAGCGTCAGAGGTCAGGAAGTGGTTTGATATTGAGTCATACAAAGAATCAGCAGCTGTTTACAGCTGTATTTTGACACATACACACACACACACAATTAAGCGACATGCTGCATCCTGAGGCAGACTAATATAAACCCACTGGAGACTCTGTTTGTCTGTGAAAACTTATCCTAAGGCGCAGACTGCTAGACTAGAACCACAAGAGAAAAAACAGCATGGACGGGAACTGGTAGAAGTCAGGCTACTATAAAAGAAAAGAAAAAACTGTACTGTACATCATCACTATATTTTATTTTCCTTATCATACAAAGCAGTGATTAATGAACATCAATTAAATGTCTGTACGACTGCTTTTTTCTCTTGCAAACTAAGCAAGACCATTCATCCATCTCTGCCCTACTACACAGATGCTGCAACAATGCAGGTCCAGATGTGCACTAGTAATGATGTCACTGCGTCAGCAATCAGACATTGGACCACATGTACTGACCAGTCATCAAGCTATCAGACAAAATATCAAACTCCCACCTACTAAGGCCATACAACACTAAGCTATACTGGCATTTAGCCCTTGGATGACCTCACTTTGTGTGGTTACAAAATTATGGAAATAAAGTGTAAATGAACAAGCTATGCAATGGTGCAACATGCCTTTTTCACCTTAAATGGCATAAAAATCCACTTCACGGAGTTAAATCAAGTAAAGTCAGCATTTACTTAAGAATGGAAGGAAATGTTATTTTTTAAAGGGTGGGATTCAATAAAGCAAAGGTATTTTGTTTCTGCTCTGATTAGGAAGTAGAACATCCTGAATTGAACCTCCTGTTTGTATGATACAAACTGCAGTGAAAGTTCAGCCAAATGCAAATGAACAAGTCAAATTAGGCTCCATCGCCCATTTTACCAGATGGTCCTTGACTAACATCCCTCAAAGTGCTTGGTCACACCCATTAAACTCTACACTGGCTATTGATCAAAGATGCTGAGCTTTGTCCACATGCTTATCTTTGTTTTTCCAAATGATCGTATTTCCAGCCAAGGAGTCCAAGAATTGTGTTTTTGGCCAAACCCAACCTGTTCCAGTCAATTCTTTCTTATTTTCTTTACCTGGTTTGACTGTTTTGAGACAGTCTGGACAATGAGATATGAGACGCAGCATGCCACTTTGGTGGCTTTTTACGTTTTGTCCTGTTTTCCTTCATCTCAGAGCCAGAGTCAGTAATGGCAACAATGCACAGGATGGCCGTTCTTGTCGGCTCTATTGTCAGTTATTTCCAGAGGAAAACTGAACTGGAGATGGAAAACTCTTTATATAAATAGCCTCTTTAAACAAACATCCTCTGAACTTGCAAAGCACCTGAGAACAACAGTAATAAAGTTGCTGAAGAAAAGCTAAGGTAAACCTACTCTTAGACATAGGGAGGAAATTATGGTTTTGTCATTGACAAATATGCTTCATCCTCATACAAACCACAAAAACATAATCCAGCTTCCATATCTAAGTGGTTTAAGAGTCATCCCACTTAAAAGTGTCCAATTAATTGGATTTGTTCTTCACAATTTAGCTTTTCACCTCTCCCAGCCCCTCCCCCCTTAGCATAATCAGAGACTGAGGCTCGAGACGCCAGCTGATCCCTGCAGGCTTGTGCTATTCAACAAGGGCCCCCACGAGTGCTGCACATACATCAGGATGCCTCGTGCTTCTTTGTGCTCAGCCTCAGCTCCAAAACAAGAAAGGGTTGATGGCAGCTCTAAAAAAATACTATTATTGGTGCATTATGACAACTTCAAAGCTGTTTTATCTTATTATTAGCATTTGTAAAGAAATAAACAATGGAAAGCAAGCCTATCACACTTAAATTTACATGGTAAAATTGAGATTTCTACAAGTTATATTAAGAACTGTACAGGGTTTTTTTTTTTCTTCTTCATGCACGTTGAATGACTCTACACAGCAGAGCTTGTCCTTACGAAACCCCAAATGGTGTGCTGAAATCGAGAAATTAGGAAACATTTCATGGATAGCCAAGAGTCTTTCACAACGCATAAATAAAGGCAACTGTCTGATAATTTTAACAGTGACATCTTACCTTCTCCGTTATTTTCTGTCATAACTTTATCGCAAGATGATGGACCTGCCCCGTATCCGCGTGGACGTGATAACGACCACCTCTGTTGTTCCTCTGGCCTGTGTGAGCTTCTTCCAGATTCACATCTTGGCTCAGAGGACCGCTCACGCTGTCAAATCATCCCTAGATTGACAAGCGTGTGAGCCAATCCGGCAGCGTGCTGCAAACAAATCCAACCAATAGCAGAACAGGGAGGCGTTAACATTTACACATTAGGAAGATCAAGGAGTGATCTTGTGAAGACATTTTTAGTTTCGTCTATATATTTATTTCGGGGTTGATGTTGTTGTTTTTTTGTTTGTTTTTTCAAACTTTGATATACATTTCTCTCATTTGTCTGCAAAAAAAAGTTTCTCTCATCCATAAACTGTGTAAATTAACGTGAGTGTAAAGTGCAAAGACTGTTGTTACAATCTACCTGCTACCAAAATGGTAAACATATTGGAAAAAGCAAATACATTTTGAATCTATCTATCTATCTATCTATCTATCTATCTATCTATCTATCTATCTATCTATCTATCTATCTATCTATCTATCTATCTATCTATCTATCTATGTCTGTCAGTCAGTCAGTCAGTTCAGCCACTTAAAGGATCACTTTCTAATTGAAATTTCTTGATAATTTACTCACCCCCATGTCATCCAAGATGTTCATGTCTTTCTTTCTTCAGCTGAAAAGAAATTAAGGTTTTTGATGAAAACATTCCAGGATTATTCTCCTTATAGTGGACTTCAATGGAGCCCAAACGGTTGAAGGTCAAAATTACAGTTTACAGCAATCCCAGACGAGAAATAAGGGTCTTATCTAGAGAAACCATCTCATATTTTATACGTTTTAACCATAAATGCTCATCTTGAACTAGCTCACTTCTTCTTCTCTATTTGAATTCCAGCAATGTGTAGACGCTGCTAAGTGTATTACTGCCCTCCACAGGTCAAAGTTTGAGCTAAATTATCGTATACAATATGCTAGTGCAAGTATATAACGATTAGTTCAAACTTTGACCAGCAGAGGGCAGTAATACACTTCTGTCTACACTGCTGCAATTCAAATAGAGAAGAGGAAGAAGAGAGCTAGTTCAAGATGAGCATTTATTGTTAAAACTTATATTATTTATTTATTTTAAGAAATTGAGCGATGGTATCTCTAGATAAGACCCTTATTCCCCATCTGGGATCGTGTAGAATGCTTTGAAGCTGCACTGAAACTCGAATTTTGACCTTCAACCATTTGGGCTCCATTGAAGTCCACTATATGGAGAAAAATCCTGGAATGTTTTCATCAAAAACCTTAATTTCTTTTTGACTGAAGAAAGAAAGACATGAACATCTTGGATGACATGGGGGTGAGTAAATTATCAGGAAATTTTAATTTGAAAGTGAACCAATCCTTTAATTTCTTTACAAAAAACACTCAAGTTGAAGTAGCTTTATTTATTGAGATGAATATCAATATTTCTTGCAAAGCATCAAAGACATGGTGAATAAAATGGGTGCATTTACATTTCCCAAACTCATACACAGTCAGATTAACATCACAATCACAGTTATACGCAGTAGTTAGTTTGCATATTAGCACAAAACCATGTGCACCCATTTTGTTGTGGGACCTCATCATAACACAAAGACAACTTCATAAGGTCTCTCAAACGTTCTAGCTATAAATGAAACATTTGTGTGAATGCAATCGGACCCAGGCACAAACCCTCTTCATGTGTGATAGTAGCAAAAGTAGGCTAGCAGCTCTCAAAACTGTTGGGTCAGAGTTCTCTTGGGTCACGGTCCTACATCTGCCTTCATCCAGACAAAGAGACTCCACACACACAAAGAAAAATAAATTTTGAAATGATTTCCAAAAGCAAACCATATTTTTAGAAAACACAAAAATTGAACCAATGCAGATGTAGATATGACCTCTTTGTTTAGTCTTGCTTTGGGTGTTTTTTAAGGGTTAGAACAGCGCTATGTTAAAGAATGAAGATGATTGAACACACACTGATCTGAACTCACGTAGCCTGAACTATTAGACTGCTGTACTGAAGGCTAGCACCACTCACACCCACACGCGTGCCTGTTTCTACAGCTGTTCAAATAAGACTAACGCATTCGTCCTCTGCAGCTCAACATGGTTCTTCTGGGAAGGCTCCCACCTACGCACTCAGACCAAAACACATTCATGTATTTGAGACAAGCTTTACTGTACTGTATTTTCCCAAGCGCAACAGATTTTGGCATGACCGGCAAAGGCTAAAATTTACTGCATGAAAACTTTTACATTATGACCCTGAAGAAAGAGATTTGGATATGCACATACTTATAGTCGGTTATAAACACCATACTTTCACAATCGACAATAAAGCTTAAAAAAAAAATTTCAAAGATGCTTTGATATTGTACAAGATATAGGCACAATACACATGGTTATCATTAGTCAAAACTTTACTGAATGTTGCGTTTCTAACAGTTCCAGATTTCTGACATCTTTAAGTAATTTATCCATATAATTAAAAGGACAAAACACCTTGCATGTTTCTTTGCAAATCTGAGTCATTGGCATCAGCAAAAGAACCAAGTTAAATTTCATCATATCTAGAACAAACTTGGTACAACTTAAGAATGTGTCTGAAGAAACAAAACAATCTCTCAGTAACTTTCAGATCTCAAATCAAACAACACGTCATGATTAAACTCTAAAGTTGATTATGAAGCCATTACATGATGCTTCCAGTATATGCAGTGCATGCCTACAGGGTGACATGATCAGTGTAACGGACATTTATATCAATATACTGCACACGTATTTATTAACAATCAAAAAAAAAAAAAAAAAAAAAATAGAAAAACAATCATATTTTTTTAAATGAAATAAAGCACCACTAAACGGCATGCTTTATTAAGTGTTGTGTTGTATTAGTTTCGCTAATTGCTACAGAAACTGTTAACTTTGGCATGGCTCCATGCTAAAGTCAATGTTGCAATTATTTGCAAATGGCAAATAAAGTATCTGACAAACATCTGTATGAAAAAAAAAAAAAAAAGATGTATATAAAAATAAGAGTTTACTCTGCCATGAGCACTTTCAATTGTGTAGATTAAAACAATGAGAAAGATCAATGCAGTGTCTGGCTGATAAGATGTATGACCATACGTACTATGCACAATATATATGGAGAGGAGGGTATGTGAAGTCCAGATATGAATTTAAATGTCTTATTGAATAACTGTGATGTCATAATAATGACATCTGATGAATTGCACATTGACCTGAAAAGCAAACAAATACATAATATAACACAAAAGCTATGCATTGTTCCAGCTGTCTGCACTCACAGTCATTCAGCAACAGTAAAGATTAATAAACATATCAACTAACACTGTGTCCTAACCAGGCGCAATATGACAAGTTCTGAATCTGATGTGTGATGTAACACAATCACAGCCAATGAGAAGATATGTAATGTACAGTTATGACGAACCAATGAGATTTCACAGTGGGCGTGGCTACCCAGCATGATGCTGAGTCAATGAAGCTAAGCGAAGTGTTGCTTCTTTGCTCGTCATGGTTGAAGCTGGATAGGACAAAAATGACCTGGAAGAATTTTTTTTTCTTGTCGCTTTATTGCGTCGCGTCTGGTTAGGTCATGTGTAAGGTGCTTTGCTCTGAATGAGTCTTTGGCCTGGTCATGCTAAAGCCATGGATGAAGAGCTTCCATTAAGCTGATATTACATGATAAATATTACAGTCAGAGCAGTGGCTGAGTATCATGTCTACGAGGAAATAAGAGGAACAGGCAGGAAGAGACCGAGAAAAGCGTGAGAGAAAGACATTGAGCAAAGAATACGAGTAGACGAGGACAAGACTTAAACGTTAGACGACATTCATTGCAGTCAAAAACAAGGGGACAGGGGAAGATGGGTAGTATCACATAGCATAAAGATGTTTAAGTAGAGCTGGTTGGCCATGTTTATCAATGGTATAAAATGTAAAGAAAGTGGCTTATATCAATATTGAGTGCTTTTTCCACAAAGAGAGAATACAACACAGTAATCACAAAGACAGCTGAGGGAGCGAGATCAAAGACAATCAAAGAGAAAAACAAAGAGTCATGGAGAGTTCAGTTCTGACTCCAGTCTATCCGTCATCAGAGTAACATTCAGACCATGTGGTGTGGCGTTCACGCACAAAGCTAGGTGGCAAACAGCGTTGTGAAAGCGCTTCCTCTTCCTCAGCGTGAGATGGGATGACAGTAGCTATGCAGCAGAATGAAGGTGCATATATATTTCTCTCACACTCATCCCTCCATGCACACAGGATGGATGAGAAGAGGTTTTCTCTTTATCTCTGCTTTCCTTCAAGCGATTCGGCGTGATTTAAAACAAGCGGGCTTTCTTCTTGAGATCATTTTTCTTCCACAAAGCCAAACGGTCAAACTGTTCAATGGTCATCCCAAACACGTTGTAGAAGTCCTCTGGTGACAGGTGCCTCTGAAATGATAAGAATTATGATAAATGTAATTACCTGAATTTTAAAACTTTACTAATTAATTTGTTAACTGGTCTATTTAAGGATAAGATCACTTTCAGATGACAATTACCCAAAGCTTTATTCACCCTCAAGCCATTCAAGATGTACAGTACAGTCCAAAAGTTTGGAACCACTAAGATTTTTAATGTTTTTAAAAAAAATTTCGTCTGCTCACCAAGGCTACATTTATTTACTTAAAAATACAGTAAAAACAGTAATATTGTGAAATATTATTACAATTTAAAATAACTGTGTACTATTTAAATATATTTGACAAAGTAATTTATTCCTGTGATGGCAAAGCTGAATTTTCAGCATCGTTGCTCCAGTCTTCAGTGTCACATGATCCTTCAGAAATCATTCTAATATGCTGATTTGCTGCTCAATAAACATTTATGATTATTTTCAATGTTGAAAACAGTTGTGTACTTTTTTTTCAGGATTCCTTGATGAATATAAAGTTCAAAAGAACAGCATTTATCTGAAATACAAAGCTTCTGTAGCATTATACACTACCGTTCAAAAGTTTGGGGTCAGTAAGAGTTTTTATTTTTATTTTTTTGAAAAGAAATTAAAGAAATTAATACTTTTATTCAGCAAGGATGCATTAAATCAATCAAAAGTGGCAGTAAAGACATTTATAATGTTACAAAAGATTAGATTTCAGATAAACACTGTTCTTTTGAACTTTCTATTCATCAAATAATCCTGAAAAAAATATACACAAATATTTTGTACAATTGTACACATTAAATGTTTCTTGAGCAGCAGATCAGCATATTAGAATGATTTCTGAAGGATCATGTGACACTGAAGACTGGAGTAATGATGCTGAAAATTCAGCTTTGCCATCACAGGAATAAATTACTTTGTGAAACATATTCAAATAGAAAACAGTTATTTTAAATTGTAATAATATTTCACAATATTACTGTTTTTACTGTATTTTTAATTAAATAAATGTAGCCTTGGTGAGCAGACGAATTCTTTTAAAAACATTAAAAATCTTAGTGGTTCCAAACTTTTGGACTGGACTGTATGTATGTATATATATCTTTTTGATTTCCACAGAATAATGTTATACAAATATTGAATAAATATTTTCATTTTTGGGTGAACTGTCACTTTAAAGCATGCAGAATAGCTCTATGATATAGTCATCCATCTATTAAGGCCTAAAATAATACTGTCAAAGAGCTAATCAAATCTTAATCAGAACAAACCCAAAGGACCTTCCAGCCAGGAATCTAAGCACACTGTTTATTCTGCTAACAATATCTACATGACGTAAACGTCATTACAGATTAAAGACAGAGTGAAAAATAACACAATATTGACAATAATTACAACCATTCATATCCAAACTTTGCACTTGTTGAGGACGTTCAGTATTATGAGCACGACTGGGGTGCTGTGAAAGTTGTCAGGCTTTTAAGCCTATGACCTCAATTTGGGTTTAAACCATTCCAGAAAGGATTTGTAGAAATCTTTATTCTTTCAAGCCCTGTCATATGTGGTACTGTAACACTTGCAGATGTGTGGGTATCTTGCATGCCTCTAAATAGATGCTGAAATCACCGTCTTTGGAAAGTTTTGGGTGTTGCAAGTGCCTCCCGCTGGGAGACTGATTCCAATCACGCTCAATTCAAACAGATGTGACAATGGCCTCTTATATCAGTACAGCAGTCATATGATGAAACAGACACACACACACACACATATTTTGAGAAATTGCAATTTTAACCACAGTGATTCCAGGCTAACATTTATAGGGGGTGGGGGTCAGTAAATCAAGTATCTAGTAACTCATGCTGAAGTTAAGACATTTCTCTTCCCTTTTCCATTTAAACCCACTAATAACACTGACACAACGTCCAGAAACACTGAGGATATATTATGTGTTGGCCGTGGGCAAGTAGACTGTGGTCCAGCAATAACCTCACAAATATTCACACAGGCAGATGACGAGCAGTCAGGCATTCAGACAAACATGAACAACTCTTCGTCTGGCTGCCTTCTCATATACTTTGATCCAGACTAATATTGACAAAATGATTATTAAACAGCAATAAGACCGCACATGCTTCATAGTAAACAGAACAACACAACTGCATTTAAGTGTAAATCATTATAAAAGCATTGCTTGATTATGACTCCAAAGTGCAATACTCAGTAAAATCATTTACAGCATAAGGCTGAGTATGATTCAGCAAAACAGGTCACATACAGAGGAAAACATAGAAGAGGACAAGGAGAAAGAAAAGTGGTCTACGTGAAGTTCTAATAAAATATTACCTCCAGTCTGGTGCGGTCCACATCACGTGGTAGTTTTACTCTAACTCTGTGGGTCACAGCTAGCATGTCATAGGGGTAGACCTGCAATACACATGCATGTGAAAGACACACAGTTATACGGATGCACACATACACTACCATTCAAAAGTTTTTTACATACATTTATTCAGCAAGGATACATTAAATTGATCAAAAATGGCAGTAAATACATTCATAATGTTATAAATATTTCTATTTCAAATAAATGCTGTACTTTTACACTTTCTGTTCATCAAAGAATCCTAAAAAAAAATGTTTCCACAAAAATATTAAGCAGCACAACTGTTTTCAACATTGATAATAATAGAAAAGTTTCTTGAGTCGCTAATAAGCATATTAGAACAAAGTCCCTTTAAGACAAGTCATTTCACTCGGCGGCCATCTTTGAAATGCCTCTCAGGCATGCAAGTGTAGCTCCTATCTCTTTGAATGGGGAAACATCAAATTCTCCAAAGTTTGCCAAGCTTTCGATTAAATTTCATTGAAATCACTAATGAAATCTGACAACAACTGTCTCATACATTTTGTTTCTAAATGCTCGAATCATGACAAAAAAAAGGTATTTTCCAGGCTGGATCAAGCTAATGCGCAATCCTAAATGCGCGTCTCTTGTGCCTCATTTCGGAGGTGCGCGTCTGACTGTTTCTATAGGAACCGGAGCTTCTAACGGCTGCTGCAGTGAAGCGATGACTTTACCAATCGATGATTGGGCTCTTATTTAGAAGGTGGGACTTATTCCGCCATATTGCATGTTGCACTTTCTCCCATTCAAAACAATATGAGTGAAGCATTTTTTGTTATTCTATAGTCTTTGATTAGATTGATTTCTGAAGGATCATGTGACACTGAATACTGGAGTAATGATGCTCTGCCATAACTGGAAATAATAGCATTTTAAAATATATTAAAATAGAAAGCAGTTATTTTAAATTGTAATAATATTTCAGAATATTACTGTTTTTACTGTATTTTTGATCAAATAAATGCAGCTTTGGTGAGCACTTGATCGCTTTTTATGATAAAAAGATTTAATTTAGGCTTTTCATGCCGTTCCACACCCGTAAGACCTTCGTTGATCTTTGGAATACAAATTAAGATATTTTAGTTGAAATCCGATAGCTCAGTGAGGCCTCCATAGGGAGCAATGACACTTCCTCTCTCAAGATCCATAAAGGTACTAAAAACACATCTAAATCAGTTCATGTTCGTTCAGTCGTTCAATATTAATATTGTAAAGCGACGAGAATATTTTTGGTGCACCGGAAAAACAAAATAACTTATTTAGCGATGGCCGATTTCATAACACTGCTTCAGGAAGCATCGGATCATAAATGAATCAGTGTATCGAATCTGCTGATCGGAGCGCCAAAGTCACGTGATTTCAGCCGTTTGGCAGTTTGACACACGATCTGAATCATGATTCGATACACTGATTCATTTATGATCCAATGCTTCCTGAAGCAGTGTTATGAAATCGGCCATCACTAAATAAGTCGTCATTTTGTTTTTTTGGCGCACCAAAAATATTCTCATCGCTTTATAATATTAATATTGAACCACTGAACGAACGTGAACTGATTTAGATGTTTCTAGTACCTTTATGGATCTTGAGAGAGGAAATGTCATTGCTCCCTATGCAGGCCTCATGGAGCCATCGGATTTCAACTAAAATATCTTAATTTGTGTTCTGAAGATGAACGAAGGTCTTACGGGTGTAGAACAGCATGAGGGTGAGTAATAAATGGCATAATTTTAATTTTTGAGTGAACTAACCCTTTAACAATTTTGTCTCTAAATATCTATTGAAACCATCAAAAGCATCTTGCAATCAATAATTTTTCATACAAAACTTAGAACTTACCTTATACTCTGGGAATCGATTTAAAACAGGAAAGATGTTGAAAAAAGAGAAAGGGAAAGACAAATTACAATCATTAATCTTGTGTGGTACAAATGCAACTCGTCTATTGTCTATGTAAGTTAAATACTCACTCACTCACCTCTCATTCCACTCCAAGATGAGTCATGATCTGCATCATCCTCACCAAGATCAGCCGCCTAGTAAGGAGCAATGCAAAAATTTGGCATATAGAAAAAAATTGTATACAGTGCACATATATACACAAGCAAAATGCATGACAATACCACAACACAAATATTTTATTCAAACAGTAGGTGGCTATTTTTTCAGCTACAGGCACATTTATGTTCCAAAGGATCAATCGATTTCAACGTCTGGTTTTAAGAAGGTCACATTAAAAGCTCATTAGAAATGTTTCACCATGCCATGATCATTTATTTTTGCTACTATCAAATGAGAGTAACAAAATCATGTTTGAACAGAGCGGCTGCTGTAACTGTGAAAGTTTTTCTTTCATTTCCTGAGGTTAAAGGTTAAAGTCTAGTGCAGACAGAGGCTTGAATCCTTAGGGCTGGAGCTTGCATAAGGTTATATTGATCTATGACCATGTCGCTGTTTCATATGCCTTTGTGAATGCTTGTGGAAAGTAAAGGCGAAATATGACACTAAGGCAGACCAGATTAGATATAAGAAATGGGTAATATTTCTGTTTTCAAGTAGTTTATTGTCCTGAGAGTTAGATACAAAGAACCGTTGCAAAATACTGCCACCTAGTGTACAGGAGAAGCTTTCAAACCATTCCCAAAACAAAGAGGACACTGGAATTCTGCATGCGAGGTAAAAGATCTGAATTTGATTCTTAATAAAGTGTGTGCCTGGGTTTTCTGCTGTGGAAGCACATTTGCTCTTCATTAGGAGGATAATTCATTAAGGGAGCTAGATTTCTAGTTCAAGATCAAAGTAGAACATGGAAAACAGCCAGAGGGTGGGAGCAAGACACACTTCTAACTGCACGCAAACACAGACAACACCCTCTCAGCATTATGGCTTCCTCAGCTAAATCTCTACAGTAACTGATCTGTGACTGTGTGTCCTCATGTGTGTGATTACAACAGCCCTTCGTGTCCCAGCAGCTGGGTTTGACAAATCCAAATAGGATCAAACAACATTCTTCACTGCTGAGAGAGCGAATGACAGCATTTGTGACCACAGCTCACATATATTCCCAAAAATCACAGACAGATGGAGCATTAAAAGTTTGCGGGGTGCTGTTTTTGTGTGCAGTTATCAGGTCTTATAAGGTTTACCTTGTATATGCCGTTCCGCCCGTATCCTGGCAGTGAAGCAGACTTGTTGTATGGAAAGTCTGTAAAACAGAGTTGGTTGAATGGTTTATATAGATTTGTGGCACTTTACTCTGGAGAAAAAGATGAAACATTCCAAGAAATATGAACAGAAGAAACTGTAACAATGAATATGACAGTTTGATGATTAATAAAGTCTTGCCTTTTAGTTAAAAAAGCAAATCACATGAGTCTGTTTACTCTAGAAAGCGCATACATATTAAAGGTGCCCTAGAACCAGTTTTTACAAGATGTAATATAAGTCTAAGTTGTCCCCTGAATGTGTCTGAAGTTTCAGCTCAAAATACCCCATAGATTTTTTTTTATAATTGTTTTTTTTAACTGCCTATTTTGGGGCATCATTAACTATGCACCAATTCAGGCTACGGCCCCTTTAAATTGCACGCTCCCTGCCCCCAAGCTCTCGACTATAATACAGTGCATTTACAAAATACACACAGCTAATATAACCCTCAAATGGATCTTTACATGACGTTCGTCCTGCATACTGCATGTATGCGTCGGATCATGTGAGTATAGTATTTATTTGGATGTTTACATTTGATTCTGAATGAGTTTGATGGTGCTCTGTTGCTAAAGCTAACATTACACACTGTTGGAGAGATTTATAAAGAATGAAGGGTGTAGGGCTGCACGATATATCGCATGAGATTGTCACACGCATTTCGTCAGTAAAGCCGGTTTCCTGATTGTGTGGCTTGTCAGTGAACTACGGCTCTGTCTATTAAATGCCGCTCCATTTGAAAGCAGGTGATGGCGATTTAGCGGTAATCAGGGAACCGGCTTTACTGACGAAATGCGCGTGACAATCGCATGCGATATATCGTATTAAATGTGTGGACCAAAACTAGTAAACTACTTGATTATAATTTTAACTGTAGTATATTATTCAATATAATATTTTTCAAATGAATACACTTGAAATGTACTCAATTGCAACTTCATCATTGCAAATGTGTAATTACAAATATATTTAAATACATGACATACAAGTTTTAAGAGAAATGACTTTAAGTATATTTTAGTTCACCATAAATGCTTGTCAGTTCACTCAGCAAACTTTAAAACTTTAACTTTTTGGTTAATACTGGCTGCCCTTGTGTAATGCCTTGAACATGAGCTGGCATATGCAAATATTGGGGGCGTACATATTAATGAGCCCGACTGTTATGTAACAGTCGGTGTTATGTTGAGATTCGCCTGTTCTTCGGAGGTCTTTTAAACAAATGAGATTTATATAAGAAGGAGGAAACAATGGAGTTTGAGACTCACTGTATGTCTTTTCCATGTACTGAACTCTTGTTATTTAACTATGCTGAGGTAAATTAAATTTTTTGATTCTAGGGTACCTTTAACTAGACCAGCCTGAAAAGACTGTCAGATTCATAGCTGAATTTAATTACAAACAATTTTGCATATTGTAGTCCATCTCCATTGGGGATGTTACCATGATGGCCGTTTAGTGAACTGACATGACTGGAGTTGGGATGTAATGAAATCATTAATTGGCAACTCACTGGGCTGAGAGATATCGGTGGGTAAGCTGTGTGTGGAGGTCCTGGGATCCAGGTCTGGAGACTGTCCATCAATCTCACTCTTCAGGTTCATCCAACTTGTTCTGGTCTATTGACAGACAAAAACAGTCAGATTTACATGTAATACAACCAAATAAAGAATTTAATGAAAAATACAGGAAAACATATACGTTTCATTACATTATTAAAAGAACCCTAAAACAACAAAAATAAGTGCATTTAATTGTATTGAATGTGCATTTGCAGTGTACTTCAAATGTTTACAGTATTTTTAAAAACTGTAATCCTAGATGAAATAATATTAATAAAATAAAAGACAATTTAAATGTACTTAAAATTAGTACACTTTCATGACTGAATCTTAAGTACACTTTTAAAAATCGCACCTTGCAATAATGACAAATTAAAAGTTTTACTTTATAGTAGATTTTAAATAATTATGTTTTAATAATATTTTGTTGTGGTTTAAAGGAGTAGTTTTATTTTGATGTGTGGACCAACTTACTAAAACTAGTAAACTACTTGATTATAATTTTAACTGTAGTATATTATTCGATAATACATTTGAAATGAATACATTTGAAATGTACTCAATTGCAACTTCATCATTGCAAATGTGTATTTACAAATGTATTTAAATACATGACATACAAGTTTTAAGAGAAATGACTTTAAGTATATTTTAGTTCACCATAAATGCTTGTCAGTTCACTCAACAAACTTTAAAACTTTAACTTTTTGGTTAAAACTTTAACCACCATATTTCAAAGACAAAAAAAGTAATTATAAAATAAAATAAAAAAGCTTAAATTAAATCTGTTCAGCATATAAAGCAATCAAGTCTATTCAGATCATTTGGACTAAACCACTGAATTCATGTGGATTAATTTTACAATCTCTTAATTAACTTTTTGAAGCATCAAAGTTGCGTAGATCTCATTTGAGGGACAGAAATTGGTCAGATTTTATTAAAAATATCTTCATTTGTGTTCTGAAGATGAACGAAAGTATTACGGGTTTGGAACGACATGAAGGTCATGAATCAATGATGACAGAATATTCATTTTTGGGTGAACTATCCCTTCAAAGTATATTATTTCTGTAATAAGTACTCTTTTTAAAGTATCTTTTTAACAATGGTCGGTTGGATTGAATTATTAAAACAACTTGATACTGAATGTTTAGAATAGACAAAAACACACGGAGATGTTTAGGTAAATATATAAATTACCTTTCTGTCTATGTCATCATCTTGCCAGGAGGTTCTGGAAGCTGCAGCACAGTAAGAAAGTTTAAATATATCGTAATGGACAATTTACACTGTTTGAGAGAGAGAGACTGACACAAGTTACATCATGCAAACTACCACACACAATAATAACTTTAATTAAAATACTGTTATATACAGTTGGGGAGAGCGGGGTAAGTTGTCACACTTTTCACACTGTCTAACATTTACTGAGCACCATACATCACAATGGTATACATGTCATACCAAATGAAAGAAGGAAGTCCTTGGCACATATGTTGTATTCATTACATTTTAATATCTTATCTCATTACGGAGTTGTAGACTGTTGAATAGAGAATGTGCACTTGTGACAATATGCCCCATCGGCGGGTAAGTTGTCACACTAGATTATCTAAAAATTAGAACACAACTACTTAATTGATATTATTGATTTTAATTTTTAAATTCAAACCAGAACTGGAAATATAAACAATCATACCTAGAGAATTTGGGAAAACAATTATTTCAATCCAAACAATACACATTTCAATCAAAACACATTACGTGGCAAGACCACTTTACTTTGAACTTTAAACTCAAACTTTCTCTGACTTGCAAATAGATCCATAATATCTGAATGGAATACTGCAGATAACTCGCTTAACTTAACATGTTGAACCTCTTTTTTGAGCATGTTCTATGTGTTTATTTGTACTGGGGCAAGTTGTCACATGTGACGACTTGCCCCAAGGTCATTGAGACAACTTGCCCCAAACTGACATGTGTGCTAATGTTGGCTAAATCTCAAGGTTAGCTCATACAACATAGCACGTCAGCTAAATTATCAAAAGACACGTTATTGTCTCCTCTATGTTGTGCAAAATAATTTTTTTTAACATTCATACCTAACAAAGTTGTATTGCATTAAATTTAATGTGCAAATTTTTTACTTTTTAAGCCAAAAAATAAGAAAATTGTGCTAACCTCAAATTAGAGCGATCTTGACAACATGTGAACAAGAAATTGACTATAGAAGAAGAAGTCACACAAAGTGGCTATTTGATTTTTGAGATAGAGCCTCTAGTTTTGGAGTTATGAAGAGTGTGACAACTTACCCATGTGACAACTTACCCCACTCTCCCCTACTCATAAATCACATTTCATCTGATTTTTTCAGGGTAGTTTGATTTTAGACAGGGGTTTAAAAAAATCTCACTCTTCACTAGGGGAGAAAAACAAATTTACGGACAAAATTAACAAACAAGTGAAAAGTGACAACCAAACACCATGTCAATTAGGGTGAAGGGGCAAGTTCAGAAAAAAGAACAAAAGAAACGAGTCATGTGATTAATACCTCTACCACCCAATCACAATGAGTTTACTGATGTCTTTGAACCAATCAAAATGGGTTACACAAATGCCTTTGACATTTCACCAAACCAATGAGTTACACAGACACCAAACATTGTCTAACATCTACAGTAATCTATTGCAACACCACAGACAGATGGGAAAATAT
This sequence comes from Chanodichthys erythropterus, assembly GCF_024489055.1. Classification (NCBI taxonomy): domain Eukaryota; kingdom Metazoa; phylum Chordata; class Actinopteri; order Cypriniformes; family Xenocyprididae; genus Chanodichthys; species Chanodichthys erythropterus. The sequence goes on from NC_090239.1 coordinate 17,169,113, forward strand.
ACCGCAACTGACAACCGATATGTATGGATGGAAAGATTATATCTGACTGCTGTTTCCATGTCAGGATAAACCAATACCACAAAATTGCAAAAAAAAAGAAGAAAAAAAAGTAGGATTTTGTCTATGAAAACATCATATCAAAGGCATTATTTACATTAAATGTAAAGTTTTGGGTCAGTAAGATTTTTTTTTATTATTATTTAAAAACAAAGCTGTTCTTTTTAACTTTATTCCTATAGAGTGATTTCTGAATGATCATTTGGCACTGAAGAAAGGTGTAAAATTCAACTTTGCCATCACGTGAATAAAAAATACTTTAAAGGTGGGGTATGTATTTTTTCAAAAACACTGTTTGGAAGTTAGTCAGGCCGACACCAACAACAAACATCTAACCAATCAGCATATGATGGTCAAGGAGACAAAATGAGTAAGAGGGAGATTCGAAAAAAGAAAAAAGAAAAAACGGAGAGATATGAGACAATACAAAACAGTTCAAAAGAATATCACTGGAATGAAGGTTTATGACTGGGCAAGCACTTTAGGGCGCGTTAATATTAGAAAAGCTTTCCAGCGCTGGAGAGAGCTAAGTGGGAAGGTCTGAAAACAGATGCGGAGGCTGCTTTGATTCCTTATCATGTAAGTGGGGTTTGAGTGTCTGGAGCTGCTGTGTTGTTGGCGACTAACAATGAACACTTGTTTGTATTTACTCTTGTGTACTGTATGTTCATTATTTGTGCTTCCTTGTCGTTCGTTCATCATCTGTGCTTTATTTTTCGTGAAGCATTTTGTTGCGCATCAGCTGTGATAGACAGACACCCACTCTTGTATTGCGTGTGTAACAGTGGCCAGATTGAGCAGTTGTGCAGGTAAACCACTCCACACTGACGACTGATAGAGAATGCGGTGTTTAGCGCCATTGTTAGTGCACTCGCCTTGCCTGCCCGCAGTGATCGGGCCTGGGTTCAAGACTGACTCGGAGCGGGGTGGTTAGGATTGGAGAGTGACTTTTGGAGGCGGAGCAATGAAGAGAGGGGAGGGTTTGTTTGGGCTGATTTCAAATATCAACAATGTCCAACAGAGTTGTTGAAAAAATACATACACCACCTTCAATATGTATATATATATATATATATATATATATATATATATATATATATATATATATATATATATATATATATGTATATATATATATATATATATGTTCCAATACTTGTGCACGAGTTTTGGGAGGCGTTCCTTTGAAATGAGCTGTGAAGGAGGGGGGTTGTAACAGTCTTTGGTTTCTCAGTCGACGAAAAGATCCTATTTAGCACCTTTAAATTTTAGAATATTACTGTTTTACTGTATTTTTGATCTTATATATGCAGCCTTGGTAAGCATAATAGACTTCTTAAAAAAAAAAACATTTAAAAAGTCATACCAACCCCAAACTTTTGAACGGTAGTGTATGTGTAACATCAAATGCATACAAAACAACAAATATCTGCAAGTAACTTGGCATTAAACAGCGATGATAATTATTCAGGGCTAACCGCTATTCCAAATAAACCCAAAAAATATACATGAAATATGACCCTTTGCATGTGTTCAAGATGTTTGCTGATGTACAACCAACAATTATGTACTGACTACTTGATAAGAAGTACCTTGTCAAATCCAAACCCTTTTCTGGGATTTGTAAAAACCTATAAGGCCTACTGTTTGGAGCTGAAATGGAAACCAGCAGACAGAAGTAGGGTCAAAGGTTACAGTTTCATGGCAACAGGTACCATGGTGACATGCGTAAAAGCATGCAAAGAAACATGATTGTACGAAGACTGGACTGTACCATGCTGTTTGTAGATAGGGGGTTTTCTATAGATATTATCTTTGACTTTAGTCTCTGAGAATGGAAGACAAAGAGAGGAAGAGAGCAAGAGAATAAGAAAAGATGAATAAAGAAGCATGAGTTATTAGAGCATGGAATCAGGGCAAAAGAAAGGGCAGCAAATGCAGTATATGATGCTGTAAAAGATTCCAGATATTGTAGTTCATTTAATTATCATCATGTGCAGAAATGCTCAAGGTTGGCATGCAATGATCAAGCATTTTGCCTTTGACTTTGACAAAATCCTCAGCTTTGAAAAAAAAATGGATTTGAAATATGGATTTTTCTGCAGTCAGAATCATGTATAACATAATAAATAACAAAAGCTTCATCTCATTTTCAACTTAGAAGACAGAAATATCACCTAAAATGAGCTAGGCCAAGAGGAAAACAGGGAGATAAATGGTGTAATTGCAATGACATAATGTCTTAATAATTGACACAGCATGTGTATCTCTACAGCTTGTTTAGGTCATCTCAACCTCACGTCTGCTTCTCAACCATTACTTCTAGAAAAAATCAGTTATTTAATGTAACACATGTGGGACATTTTAAGAGCTGTTTCAGCCTCTGCCAGCATTGGAAACAAGACGTCATTAGAAAAAAGGACAGAAAACACATGAAACTGATCATTAGTTTTATTTTAAACATATCCAGGGACGAGCAATGACAGTAATAAGTTTATTTTATGTACTAAAAATAGGGCTTTGCTTAAAATAATGAGTTGTGAATGTACGAAATTTATGTAAATCATGCAATGATGTACAAAAATGACATTTAGATTTAGAGAAAGATCACAGAATATTATGAAGGCAGAATATGAATATGAATTATTCAGTCTGCCAGCTTCTTTCATAAAATAGAAGCATATATGTGGTCGAAAAAGAGGGTTTAATATTGTACAGAAGAGAGGACAGAAGAAAAGAAGAGATATGAGTAAAGGACAAGAGATTTTGCACCTACCTGGGATATGGAAATGCCGTGGGGCTGCCACATATGTAGAGGAAGGAGATTTGCCATCGGAGTAGGTGGAGAGACTGGGGGTACTCCGCCCACTTTCACTACCTCGAGGGGTTGAAGGTCACGGCAGACACGAAAAAGAAAAGGAAAGAGAAGAAGAGTTGACGGGTTTCCAGAATTATGCTGAATTGAGTTTTAAGTGTTCCAATAAGCCTCACAATACAGCCAGCTCAAAAAAGACAAAAAAAAAAAAAATTGTCTTTGCATTGGAGATTGTGAAAGTGTGTTTATACTGATAACATCTGTTCAGCAGAGACTCATGCTTTATCCTCTGCTTGAACTGAGCAGACAAGTCGATATGAATTGAACATAGACAGAAAAATAGATAAAATGTTATTGGCAGGCTGAATTGTGATGCAATCATCATCTTTAGGGTATTTATATTAGATATAATTAGTTAGATAGATTAGGTATTTAAAATCCCAGTCTTTTATCAAAATGAGACTAAAGGAGAGAGAGAATCTCTTATTCATCTATTCACTAAAATGTTTAATTTAAAGGTGCCCTAGAACTTTTTTTAAAAAGATGTAATATAAGTCTAAGGTGTCCCCTGAATGTGTCTGTGAAGTTTCAGCTCAAAATACCCCCTAGATTTTTTTTATTCATTTTTTTTAACTGCCTATTTTGGGGCATCATTATAAATGAGCCGATTCAGGGCTACTGGACTTTAATTCTCATGCTCCATGCCCACGGAGCTCGCGCTTGCCTTGAACAGTGCATAAACAAAGTTTACACAGCTAATATAACCCTCAAATGTATCTTTACAAAGTGTTCGTCATGCATGCGTCGGATTATGTTAGTATTGTATACTGCTATATTGTTTTCATTTGATTCTGAATGAGTTTGATTGTGCTCCGTGGCTAACGGCTAATGCTACACTGTTGGAGAGATTTATAAAGAATGAAGTTGTGTTTATGCATTATACAGACTGCAAGTGTTTAAAAATGAAAATAGCGACGGCTCTCTTGTCTCCTTGAATACAGTAAGAAACGATGGTAACTTTAACCACATTTAACAGAACATTAGCAACATGCTAACGAAACATTTAGAAAGACAATTTACAAATATCACTAAAAATATCATGATATCATGGATCATGTCAGTTATTATTGCTCCATATGCCATTTTTCACTGTTGTTCTTGCTTGCTTACCTAGTCTGTTGATTCACCTGTGCACATCCAGACGTTCTGCCCTTGTCTAATGCCTTTCATAATGTTGGGAACATGGGCTGGCATATGCAAATATTGGGGGCGTACATCCCGACTGTTACGTAACAGTCGGTGTTATGTTGAGATTCGCCTGTTCTTCGGAGGTCTTTTAAACAAATGAGATTTAAATAAGAAGGAGGAAACAGTGGAGTTTGAGACTCACTGTATGTCATTTCCATGTACTGAACTCTTGTTATTTGACTATGCCAAGATAAATTCAATTTTTCATTCGAGGGCACCTTTAAATCAATGAGACGTCATTTGCGTATGTTGAAAGCAAAAATATGAATACAAAAACATAATTGTCTCTTTCTCTGTCTCCTTTTTCTTTTATTTCTCTCTTTCATACACACTTGCAACTGTCCTTCAGACACATGCACACACCATTTAACACACAAAGTGCTGTTAGTAAAAATTCACCCTGTATCAGGGGAAAATCTTCTACACATCTGGAGCTGGGGGAGCAGGAAATTGTCAAAAACACAGCAAACATACACAAATCACAACACTGGAGCACATTGTGAAGTATGAAGGTCTCGATGCTTCCCATTACTCATTGAAATGTGATTTTAATGCAATTGCAACGCCCTTCTTGTGTCAGCTGGGTGTAATGCAACATGTTTCATCACTAACACATATTATGTGAATGATTTCCATATTCATTTTATATATCTTAAGTAGAAATCAAACTCAGATGGTGATATGACAAGATCGAGGCAGCTATAGCATGTAATGGTTTTGCATTTGTAAGGAAGAGCCAGTTTTCCTCTTGTGTGGCTCCTTTACCAATAAGAAGTCAATTAGTGTCATAAACAGCTAAGTGTATAATAAACGGCACACTCCAAACACAACCTCGATGTACATTCATGCTGCATTAAAAGGTTGGCCTGGAATTGCACAAGGCCAAAGTTTATGCCACTGTGCCTGGCAAACCAACCCAAAATTACAGCTCATCAATTTACCCCTTTAATCTTCTCCTGCGAACTTTATTCCCGCTCTTTCTACTTCTTGTAGAGAAACCACAAAACCCAAATCTGTAGCTTGATTTACAGAAAATATAAAGGGTTTTCGTTTCCTGTTTTCCATCATACTTTCCTCCTCTTCACAGACATCTTTTCTTGACGAATAATTACTCTTCAATATATTTTAGATATACTGTACATATAATGTATTTACAGAAAGGATTTTGGATAGAATAGGATTTTGACATTTTTAAACAAAGTTATGATGTAAAATGAAGAAATATTTCCGATTCTGCCTTATTTCTAGGTCAGCAATTAAATAAGCAAATTTGTTGTACTGATATTGATCTTGATGTTTTAAAATTCAGAATTTCTTATATTTTTCATTCAAATTGAAATTATTCTATATTATAAATTGTAATGATATTATAATAGTATAATGTTCAACTATACAAGTTTGTATTAAAGTAGAAAAAATTCAAAATACAAGCATTTTCACTATACCATATCTCCACCTGAAAATAACTGCCTGACTGAGTATGCATGTTAAAGGATTAGTCCACTTTAAAATAAAAATTTCCTGATAATTTACTCACCCCCAAATGAAGGTTTTTGATGAAAACATTCCAGGATTATTCTCCTTATAGTGGACTTCAATGGCCTCCAAACAGATGAAGGTCAAAATTACAGTTTCAGTGCAGCTTCAAAGGGCTTTAAACAATACCAGACGAGGAATAAGGGTCTAATCTAGCGAAACAATCGGTCATTTTCTAAAAAAATACAACTGTATATGCTTTATAAACACAAATTATCGCCTTGCACATACTTCCGCTTTCCGTATTCTTCAAAAAGCTTATGCTGTATGTCCTACGCCTTCCCTATTCAACTTACAGAACGAACACGGCGCCATTTTTGTTTTTTTCTGTAGGTAGGCGTAGGACATACAGCGTAAGCTTTTTAAAGAATATGGAAAGCGGAAGCACGTGCAAGGCTATAATTTGTTTTTATAAGGCATATACAATTGTATTTTTTATCATTTCGCTAGATTAGACCCTTATTCCTCATCTGGTATCGTTTAAAGCCCTTTGAAGCTGCAGTGAAACTGTAATTTTGACCTTCAACCGTCTGGAGGCCATTGAAGTCCACTACAAGGAGAATAATCCTGGAATGTTTTCATCAAAAACCTTAATTTAAAGAAAGACATGAACATCTTGGATGACATGGGGTTGAGTAAATTATCAGGAAAATTTAATTTGAAAGTGGACTAATCCTTTAAGTTAAATAAAACACTTGAAAATAGTGAAAAGAGAGAAATAACAGCCACAAAGTAAATGGCAACACTAACACAAACATACAGACAGTCACTCCGAATATCAAGTGCATGGTGGAAAATTTCATCTTACCAGACAAAGCACGACATCAACTACAGTACAACAAATAAATGCATATTGATGGCCACCACCAACGTTCGCATTTGTCTTGTGCATAAAGTTACTGTTTCAGCTCAAGTATAATGAATGTCCACAGGTTTTCCATGCAATATGATTGGACATACAAACTCTATAAACACAAGCAAGCATTAAAAATGGATTGGTCCAAGGACTGAACCTTGTGGTACACCTACAATCTCACATCACTGTAATACACTGGTGATACACAGTGAAAGAGATACTGTTTATTAGGGTTTACCGTGAGAAGGCAAATTGAGGTGCAGGGCTGTCCTAGGCCTACTTTCAGACTTTGCTTCCTGTTTGAATCCTGTCTCAATCCCTGTTCAGGAAAGGTGGATGAAGGATAGGGTAGTAATTTCATGTCTGCAATTTGCTAGTCCATTGTGAATGCAAACCCTTATGAAGCTCTAAGAGAGCTTGACCCATTGTTCATTAGTGTTGCAATCCAATTCCAAGCAAGAACTTCATGCACATTGTGATAGTCTTAAGTTCTTTAAACAGCATTTTTAGTATTGCACTCGTTTAGTCATCTTGTCGGGGGGAAGTGAATCTTACCAATCAAATCAAATTCAATTGCACACTTAAGTTCACACGAATGCAGTCAGTAGGTAGTTTGGAACTAGACCAAGGCCTGCAGGAAGAGTTGTAGTACCTCTAAAGTAAGGGATGTAGTTGTGCTGTTGGAGCAATGCCAGAGTAGTGGGGTTGAGGGGCAGGGCCACACCACTGCTCCCTGCCTGTGGAGTGTTTCTACCACTGCTGCTGTACAAAGGCAGTGGGGAGGAGCCTCTGGCACTACCATGGGTGCTACTCCTCCCCGAGGTTGGTACAGGCAACAAGTTGGAATTTTCTGGATGGGTGGTGTATTTGACGCTCAGATATTGCTCTGAGCAAGAGACCGAGCCGGTCAGGGAAGAATGGCAGTAATATGAGATCAGCAACTACACTAAAAACCAAATAATTACTTTGTTCTTGAAATTCTGCATCAAATCAGTTTATTGTTGTACAAAATGTGATAGTAGAATAGAACGTTTTAGCTCTGTTCCAAAACTTGGTGCTTTTATGAACAATAAGGCGCCATTTATTTGATCAAATATATAATAAAAATACAGTAATATATCTACGGTGGTTCAAACGCACGAGAATACTTTTTGTGTGCAAAAACAAAACAAAAATAACTACCCCAGGCAAAAAGTGGTGCTAAATTTGCTTCTAAATTACAATTGTGAAACGTTCAGTAGGGTTTAGAACAATGACAACTAGGCGCTATAGTGTATAATAGAAAATTATAGGAGAAAAGAATAGGTGTTTTAACTAGAAGATATTTATAGGACATGCTTTTGATTGTAGTTTAAGTAATCACCTAAGCCTATGATGCCTTAAAGGGATACTTCACCCAAAAATTCTGTCATCATTTACTCCTCCTCAAGTAGTTCCAAACCTGTATGAATTTCTTTGTTCTGCTGAACACAAAGAAAGATATTTGGAAGAATGTCAGTAACCAAACAGATCTCGACCCCCATTGACTATCATAGTATTTATTTTTCCTACTATGGTAGTCAATGGAGTGCGTGATCTGTTCGGTTTTTCATACAGGTTTGTGACCATTTGAGGGTGAATAAATGACACAACTCACTAGGTTTTGGAACAGTGTGTGATGGTGTAGAACATCCAAATCACTGAAAAGACTCATAGATACACAATAACTGCGAAGGTAAGAATGACGCTGTGTTTATGTAAGTATCAACATGTATATGGAGGAATACCTGGTCTGCTGTAGGTCTGTGGTGAGCGGGAAGGCGTATAGCGGCCATAACCCCCTAAAGAGCTGTTGGAGCTGGGGCTGGAGGGCCTCCTCTGGCGGGGAGACTTTTCCCCATCTCCCTAGAAACAAACAGACAGTATTATTTAGTCTGAAAGTGTCAGGCAATTAGCAAAGTTAGAGGTGACCACTGTGGCCCTGGGACACACAGGAGGAGACTATAAAGCTAAAAAAGAAACCAATCTACAATAATCAGCCTTAACTAGTAATAGGCTGATCATTGAGTAATTTCAAAGTGAAGATGGTGAAAAACACACAATACTATTCATGTCACCAAACCACAACTATTCAATTTCACAAACTACAACAACTATTCACAAAATATGAAGAAACACTAGGTCTCATTTACTAATAATACACATATATGCATAAAATGTGTGCAAACATTCTCAATTAGAAATAATGAACCATCAAGTAAAGTTCAGTAAATGTATTCTGATGTCTATTTATGACAAATTGTTATTTTTATTATTACAATTATAAATTGTAATAAATTATAAGATAAAAAACTTCATCAACATTAAAATGAGAGTAAATTTTAATTTGGCAGAAATTTTGTGTGAGAACCTTTTCTGTACATGCATTTACACAATTGATATGCCATGATTAGCAAATAAGACCCACTGAAACAATAACAGGGCCTGTTTCTTCATGTCAGCTCTACTGTACCTCAGTTGGAGTAGGGGTGAGTTGCTGGGGTGACTGTAAACAAAGACAGCAAATGAGTAAGATGGACTGGAATGCAATGATAGCTATGTTAATGAAAAATGAGCTTTTCTCCTTAACTGAGTCACTTTGACTGAAACTATTCTAATACTTCAGTGAAATAGCAAAAATGAGTGAGTGATGCTGGGTGATGAGTGAAGATGATTAGATTTAAAAATGGCACTGTTATAACAAATAAGTACACACAAGCTGCAGCTGTTGTATGAGTAATTATGCTAGACTTTTACTTTAAGTCACCTGTGATAAGTAAAAATTGTCAAAAGTGGAGGAAATGTATTTGTCATTCCCTCATGTAAGCTAGTCTGAGGAGTTTTTACCTCTCCAAAGGTCCTGTCCTCCACAGGATAGCTCACATAGGGCGAGTATGAGAGCATGTCAGGTCTGTCAATATTGTAGATCGCTTTGATTTTAGGAAGAGCAGCCAGGTCCTTGTAGTCCAGAAGTTCATCACCCAGTTTTGCCTTGAGAAAGAGCAACATTATAGCATTATAACTCTCTCTAGTCACCCTTTTCCTACACCCTATGACACTTTGTGTGAATTATAGAAGTAAATTCTGTTAAACTGTAAACAATCAGTTAAAGGCCCGTTCTGTGAAAGCAATAATAAGCTTTTTAAAAAGAAAAAAAAGAAGAAAAAAATGGGATAAAATGGAGTGACATTATTCTACTCACCTTTCAACCATCGAGCATAAAAATTACACTTAAAAGTGTAAAAGCATTAACAAATTACTACAAAAGACCATGAATGACCCCAAAAGCTCGATTCTCTCCACAGCAATATTACAGATGGGTTAAACATTGCTTGTAGCAATATTTGTCTACATTATGTAACATATGTTGCCTTAGTCAAAAATGTTCATTTATTAAGAGATAATATTTCAAAGTGCTTTTCATCATTTTGACAGATAACAAGAATTATATTTGCTTTAGAAACATTCCAGAACAGGGAATGTTTAATCCCTAATAGGGATAAGAAGTGAAAAGGGGAGACTGTTACATTTTAAAGGTGCCCTAGAATCAAAATTTGAATTTACCTCGGCATAGTTAAATAACAAGAGTTCAGTACATGGAAAAGACATACATTGAGTTTCAAACCCCATTGCTTCCTCCTTCTTATGTAAATCTCATTTGTTTAAAAGACTTTCGGAAAACATGCGGATCTCAACATAACACCGACTGTTACGTAACAGTCGGGATCATTAATATGTATGACCCCAATATTTACATATGCCAGCTCATGTTCAAGGCATTACACAAGGAAAGGCAGTATTAACGTCTGGATCTGTGCACAGACTATGTAAGCCAGCAAGAACAACAGCGAAAAATGGCAGATGGAGCAATAATAACTGACATGATCCATGATAGCATGATATTTTTAGTGATATTTGTAAATTGTCTTTCTAAAGGGGGTCGCACACCGGACGCGAAGCTCGGCGCCGCGCAGCGCCGCATCTCTGACAACTCACAGGTATCGCACACCGTCCGCGCACATTATATACGCACGAGCTCAATTTTGACTCGACTCCTGATAGAAGAGCGGCACAATGGGAGTGTTTTACGTCAACAAGGAAACGTTACATGCCTATGCTTTAATATTTCGCACTGAGGTTAGTGTACATGGAAAAATGGCACAACAAAGCAAAAGGAAAGAAAATGCTACGTTTATTATACATTTTTAGACTTTATTCAAGCTGTTAAACTTAGAATGTGAAACTGATGTATCTTGCAACACAGGGTAAAGTCAGTATGTACATTAACGATGATTTGAGAGAAATATAATATACATTTAAAACAATGTACATGGCGCTCTGTGGCGCGGCAGGATTTTAAACAACTTCCTGAGTTGTTGCTGGGCGCCGAGGACAGGCGGCGAATGTCGCCACCGGTGTGCGTACTCTCATAGAAAACAATGCGTTCGAATTTTAAAGACCTGGCGCGACGCCAAGCTACGCGTCCGGTGTGCGACCCCCTTAAATGTTTCATTAGCATGTTGCTAATTTACTGTTAAATGTGGTTAAAGTTACCATCGTTTCTTACTGTATTCACGGAGACAAGAGAGCCGTCGCTATTTTCATTTTTAAACATATGCAGTCTGTATAATTCATAAACACAACTTCATTCTTTATAAATCTCTCCAACAGTGTAGCATTAGCCGTTAGCCACGGAGCATAGCCTCAAACTCATACAGAATCAAACGTAAACATCAAAATAAATACTTTACTCACATAATTTGAAGCATGCATACAGCATGCATGACGAACATCTTGTAAAGATCCATTTGAGGGGTTATATTAGCTGTGTGAACTTTGTAAATGCACTGTAATATAGTCGAGAGCTCGTGTGGCAGGGAGCAGGCGAATTAAAGAGTTAAACATTTAAACAAAATCAGTGTATAGTTAATGATGCCCCAAAATAGGCAGTTAAAAAAATTAATTTAAAAAACATTTATGGGGTATTTTGTGCTGAAACTTCACAGACACATTCATGAGACACCTTAGACTTATATTACATCTTGTGAAAAAGCATTCTTGGGCACCTTTAAAGTATCTGTGTGAAAAAATAGTAAATCGTAAATTGTAAAAGTAAATTGGGAGAGCAGAGCTCAAATGTGCAGTATATGTTGTCTTTTTTTCATATTGCTACAGCGTAATACAAAGAAAAAGGAGGAAAAGAAAATATTGCAGCAAAATACCAAGTGTTACGTTATTCTTCTGACGTCTGAAAATGGAACATAATATAAAACAACCCTGATAAGGATTATTATAGAGCAACCTTATGATTTAAAAATTATTTGTTTCAGTCTTTTTGACTGGAAGTTCCCCAAAACAGAAGTGCCTCCCATAATTCAAAATGCAGTAGGCTCATGAGGAAAAAGGTGGATAACTCTCACATGGTTATTCATATGCTTGTGTGTTGCTGCCCACTGGTGGCAAACTTGAACAAATGAAAAGTAATAAAGCATGAAATAATTTTCAGATGTGCACTTACATAGATAACTCTGCTAGGGGAGCCAGATGCACTGGAGGCAGGAGCAGAGGTGATGCTCTCAGAGGAGGTTCTCGTCACCTGGAAACAAAAACAAGGTAAGAAATATGAATGCAAAGGCACTAAACCAGAAGGGGACAGCAAACAAAAAGACAGTAGAAAAACATGGTAAAGTTCTAGTGACTCTTATTGACTCAAGTGAAATCATAAAAAGTTAACAGTCATGTTAAGTTTTAAGGTCATAAATGATTTAATAGAGCCATTTCCTTGTGGCTGTTACTATTGTGTGGACATAAGAATTTATCAGTCTTCACACAAGTTATAAAGGATTAAACAGAAAAGGTTTTGCCGTTAGGAACGATGCTTTTTTCTTCTTTTATCAAGCACTTCTTGTTACATAGGAACAGATACACAGTAAACTGCAATAAATAGATTTTAATCTGTATTTTTGTCTTATTTTCAAGTAAAAGTATATAAACATGCTAATTTAAAATAGAATTGGAGAAGAAAACCTTATTTTTCTTAGTCAAATGCAATATAAATTTATAATGCTGCGGTATAAATGGCACATCGGACAAACGGTAGATTGTTGTAAGTTACATACTTAAGAGGAAATGGTCTGTCATTTCAAAATCAACAAACAGGCAGTCTAAACTCTAGAGATTCTTCTTACAATATTATTAAAGATTTTCGATTTTATTAATAATGCATTCAGGATCATTTCACAGTGTCTCCTCTATACCTACACATGGTGCGTCTCAATCAGCTCCCTAGGTCGTGAATCAGTATATCATATACATGAATTCGGGAACTGGTAAGGACAGTAAGGACACTGGCTCACTCCACACTGGGACACAATGGGTTATTTAAAGTACATTATGATAAATAAATACTTTAATTGTTATATATATGTGAAACATTCAACCGTAAATGAATAATACATTTAGCTAGATTATGTTCATTACCTGTTGTTCATAATGGGTTGTATTAAAAAAAAAAACGTCTATTGCATGTCATGTTATTATGTGCAGTGAGTTGGCTCACGTGATTTATGTTTCATGCTTCAGAACGTCAGTTAAAGGAGCATAGTGAGCATCCATGCTCCCTGGTTTTCATGGTGCATTGTGGGACTTTTTAGAGATCGAATGTTTTAGTGCACTGGTAGGATTTTGTAATTGAGACACACTTAAAATGGCCAATTCCCTGATCAGTGCCCTGACTACTGAACTTAGGAACTGATTGAGACACACACTGATTAAGAGCATTTATCCAGATGTTGAAACCAGTTCTTTGGTTCCTTGGGTACTGGGTGGGTGTGGCAGTCGCCTATGGTGGCCTGGCAGGCCCATTTTGGGCCTCAGTGAGCATTCTATTAAAGCTGAAAGCAGGTCGGGAGGTAAGCCCATGCAGAGGGGAGTGGGCTGCATGTCACAAACCTGCTCATGTACATTGGAATGGAGATCACTGAGCTGAATCCGCACCTGTTTCTGCAGGGAAAGGGTTGTTACAGTGAAGCGCTTCCAGATACTGCACATCACCTTTGTTTAAGATATGCAACTAGATGGATTTCCTGGTAAATTATTTTGCATAATATATTTCAGAGCATGTCAGCTACCTAAAGCAGAGCTCATTTTCATGTCGTAACATTGCACATCTTTTTAGGTTCTGTCACTGATTCTAGCTGCTATTAAATAATAAAAAAAATCATCATAGGCTTTGGTCTTTAATGACATTCAAGTGGGGGGATTTCACTAAGACTTAATTTGATGTGCTTATTTGCATATTCTATCTGTGCCTGATTCATTTAAAGTGCCCCCTTTATGCTATTTTAAAGGTTCCTAATTTTGTTTTGGAGGTCTCCTACAATAGGTTTACATGCATCCAAGGTCAAAACACTGTAATTTTCCCATACTATACACTGCAGTATCACTTCTTTTCTCACAGTATTTGAGACGATTTGATCAAGGATCTGGGCTCTCTAAACCCCTCCTTTGCGAGAGCCTACTCTGCTGTGATTGGTCAGATGGCCCAGTCTGTTGTGATTGGTCTACGGCTTACAGCATGTGTCGAAAACTAAATTTCCATTACCATATCTGAATTTCAGCACATTGATACGAACAGTAACGATCGGTTTATAACGAGCGACGGTTTTACCGTATCAATTCGAGCCAGATTCCTCATCCTTTGGAAGTGCATGCAAAGTGGATTTGCTTGACGTGAACAACACAAACCAAACTCTTCCAAGCCTCAGCTAAAACTACAGTGTTTGATGGCCAGTCAAAGTAGACATTGTTGGCAGGCAGCAGAACAAACCTACTTAGGTTCATGCATGCAGGAAGTAAGACTGGAATTACTAATGACAGTAGCAGCTCAGAATTGGTTCTTTATTTTGGGAGACAAACTCCATGCACTTTGATCTTTGAAACTTTGCAAACCTTTCACATTCACATTCAGCTATTTAACACACTACATGATAGATAATATCTGAAAAAGCATAATTGGGGCACTTTAAGGAATTTTACTAATTCATTAACAGCACAACCATGCAAAATTAGTACTGAGCACAAATTGCAGCTTTCTTGTATGGTTGTGGAGGATGAAATCTTGCATACTTCACTGGTATTGCTCCACCACTATGATCCAGGCACCTTAATCGGCTCTTTAAAATGCCAAAAGTGTGCTTGACAATAACATACATCTGGAAGTTTGTAGATTACAACGCTTTTCTCCATTAGTTGATGAATAACAACTGCCTTCTAATTTTTCTTAAACAAAATTAATTTAAAATACAGTCAACCTATTTCCTGAGGGTGAAAGTATCCAGTTTGTTGAAAAAGGTGCAATATATTAAGCCTAATTACATAAAGAGAATGACTCTGTTTCAGAGCATTTAGCTCCAAGTCAAACTGGATTGCAGTTACCTTACTCTTCTCCTCCATACGCGCCGCCTGTCTGCAAGGAGGATGCCAGATGGAAGAACCTGTGAAAGAGAAAGCAAAACAGTACTAAAAAGTCAGTATTACAGTATTTGCCACTTAAAGGGTTAGTTCACCCAAAAATGAAAATTCTGTCATTTATTACTCACGCTCATGCCGTTCCAGACCCATAAGACCTTCGTTAATCTACGGAGAGCAAATTGAGATATTTTTGTTGAAATCCAATGGCTCTGTGAGGCCTGCATAGGGAGCAATGACATTTCCACTCTCAAGATCCATAAAGGTACTAAAAACATATTTAAATCAGTTCATGTGAGTACAGTGGTTCAATATGTTTATAATATTATAAAGCGACATGAATATTTTTGGTGCGCCAAAAAAAAAACAAAATAACGACTTATTTAGTGATGGCCGATTTCAAAACACACCTTCAGGAAGCTTCGGAGCATAATCAATCAGTGTATCGAATCCGCAGTTCGGAGCACCAAAGTCATGTGATTTCAGCAGTTTGGCGGTTTGACACGCGATCCGAATCATGATTCGATTCCATTATGCTCCAATCTTCCTGAAGCAGTGTTTTGAAATCGGCCATCATTAAATAAGTAATATTGTTTTTTTTTTGGGCGTAGCAAAAATATTCTCGTCGCTTTATAATATTAATATTGAGCCACTGTACTCACATGAACTGATTTAAATATGTTTTTAGTACATTAATGGATCTTGAGAGAGAAAATGTCATTGCTGGCTATGGAGGCCTCACTGAGCCATCAGATTTCAACCAAAATATCTTAATTTGTGTTCCGAAGATCAACAAAGTACGGGTGTGGAACGGCACGAGGGTGAGTAATTAATGGTGAGTAATAAAAATTTTCATTTTTGGGTGAACTAACCCAAAGTCACTTGTAATGGCTGTATGTCATTGCATTAGAAGTGGCATCAGCAAAAATAAATAAATAAATAAAAATATTAAAAATTCAGTATAACTTCACTTTCCTAAACCATTTTTGCAATTTCTTTGGTGTCATTATTAGCGCATTGATATTTTGTTATATAGCACAAATACATACACTACCATTCAAAAGTTAGTAAGATTTATTTAAAAGAAATTAATACTTTTATTCAGGATGCATTATATCGATCAAAATTGACAAAGTTTTTGTAACATTATAAATGTCTATACTATTTCAAATAAATGCTGTTCTTTTGAACTTTCTAAAAATGCATCATGGTTTCCATGAAAATATTAAAGGTCCCGTTCTTCGTGATCCCATGTTTCAAACTTTAGTTAGTGTGTAATGTTGTTGTTAGAGTATAAATAAAATCTGTAAAATTTTAAAGCTCAAAGTTCAATGCCAAGCGAGATATTTTATTTAACAGAAGTCGCCTACATCGAATGGCCAGTTTGGACTACATCCCTCTACTTCCTTCTTTAATGACGTCACTAAAACAGTTTTTTGACTAACCTCCGCCCACAGGAATACACAAAAAAGGGGGCGTGGTCTTGTTGCGCGTTTGTAGAGTGTGTTTGTCGCCATGTCGTCGAAACAGTGTTATTTTTATCCCGCAGTCCAATCACCTTTGTTTGGCCTTCCCAGGGACGCTGTACTTAGAGATCAATGGTTACAATTTATGTTTAACTCGGTTCCCGAAAATTATAATTGTGGTATCCTTACTGCAATAGTTAATGTTGGACTGCAGTGCACATAATGGCCACAAGAGGGGACTATGTTTATGTATATGGCTGTTTTCCGTATGAGGTACTCTTCTGAGTGAGTGCTAACGTTGTACATTTTCTGTCGCTGCTTGTGGAGATTAAAGAGTTCAGTCTCTCGGGAATTATTGTCTTTTGTGTTCATTCGGCACAACACCACAATAATCCACATGTAAAACTATGTGCAGCACACGTTATGGTAAGAGGCGTGACCTTTCCGGGCAAGGAGCGCTAAGCTGCTGTTGAATCACAACACAGGAACCGCTGGCACAATCAGAACTCGTTACGTATTTCTGAAGGAGGGACTTCATAGAACAAGGAAGTCATCAGGCCGTTTTTATGACAGTGGAAACAGCGGTATACAGATAAGTAAATTATGTGAAAAATATTGTGTTTTTTTACACGCGAAACATGAACACATGTTATACTGCACACTATAAACACAATCAAAGCTTAAAAAAAAAACACGAAAAACACGAAAATGGGACCTTTAAGCAGAACAGCTGTTTTTAACACTGATAATAATGATCAATAATGTAATAAGAAGTGTTACTTTTGAATGATTTGAATGATTTCTGAAGGATCATGTGACACTGAAGACTGGAGTAATGGCTGCTGAAAATTCAGCTTTGCCATCACATGAATAAATTACACTTTAAAATATATAAAAAAAATAAAAGTTATTTCACAATATTAATGTTTTTACTGTATTTTGATCAAATAAATGCTGCCTTGGTGAGCATAAGAGACTTCTTTCAAAAACGTAAAAAAAATTTACAGACCCCAAACATTTGAACAGTGGTGTAGATTTTTAGGTGTGGTTTAAATACTTTTTGGGCCCACAGTTCTTAATTCAACTAACTTATCTAACATAACTTATCTACCTGAGGTGTTAGCATGCTCATATATACACCTATATAAACTGGCATTCATAAACTATGAAGAAATACAATCATTCACCCCTAGAATGAGTCAGCAGTTGTTTATTTAATTTCAGCTAGATTAAAAAAGGCTTCTAACTGATTCGGCCACCTAGATGTAAAGCCTTGTCCACATCTGACTATAAATTTCCTTTGACAAACTGCAGTGCAGCGAGTTTCTTTGCTAAATCACTGTGCAGAGTTCAGTGAGAGACTGAATTGTTGCAATGTTTGAGGTGGGACATGAGAAAAAATAAAACCACAAATCTTACAATGTCAAATGTTTATTTTCTTTTTTATAATTTAAAGTGTGTGTAGTGTGTAAAAGTGACTAGTGTGAGCTTTCAGCTTTATATGACTGTCTATTGCTTTATTATTAAAATACAAAACAAACTATTCATCCATGTTTTTGTTAGATACTGTGTTTTCTTAAGCATGACACTCCAAGTACACTAATACATATACTGTATACAAATGATTAAAAAATTCCCATCAATAGAGCCCAGCTGTGTCTGAACAGCCTGTCTGTCTGGTTTCATGGTCTAAAATTAGAGAACTTTGCAGAGGAAAATGTTTCCTGCAGCATTCTGACACAAATCATCAAATCAAATCTCCACAACAAATCAATTTTCTTCATATTTTCTAAAGAATATTACAAGCAGATTTGGGAGGCACAGAGATGAAGTCACTCATGAGACTAAGGCTCCATCCATCAGATGAATTATTTGTGATCCAAACTGACTAGTGTCCAAATTGATTAGGCTCTATTAAAAAAAATAAAATAATAATAAATATATATATATATATATATATATATTTTTTTTTTTTTTTTTTTTTGGACAACATCATTTGTTCAATTTAAGCAATAGATAGTTATACCGTTCAAGAACACACTTGCATACTGTTATACAATTTTTTGTTATGAATATTATTTGTAATTATATGTTTTATTGTATTGTAGGGATGATGTTTTTTGCATTGTATTTGATAACATTTAAGTTACCTTGCAGGTACATCTCCTCGCCCTCTCCAAACATCTGGTCACAGCGTGCACATTTGGCACATGTGGGATGATAGTGTTTTTCTCCAGCCTGCAAAAGATAAACAGAGAGCACACATCAGTCATTCAAATCCACTCCAGGAAATTATGAATTAATTTATACAAACATAATTTACATGGAGTGAATATTAAGAATATTTATTAAGTAATTTACTCCCCAAATAATTTAGGTCATCTAATAAAGTTCAAATGCTAACAGCAGTAGGGGGGAGAAAAAAAACCCTGTTTTCACTATATGTGTTTGAACAGTAGAGGGGACACAGAGAGAGGAGCTGGTGGTGCAAAACTGCCACACTTCACTTCTTATGTTCACATTAATTTCATTTGAAAACTTTGACCAGACCACTATACACAAAATAGCTTTCCATTTTGCATGAGTGGCTCCGCCTCAGCAGGCTTACTGTACTGTACTGCAAAAATCTCACTCTGCAACACCAAAAAATATTCAGACATTTTAAAGACAGTTTTTTAACAATGTCAAATCAAAAGAAAAAAAATGCATGTTAAATACGTAAAATATAATATTTTGGTTCCTTTTGACCCTTGGGTGAAATATGACCCAGGCTGAAAGACAAACAGTATGGCAAAAAGGCACAGTATGGTCTCATATTTCATATATCAACAACAACAACAACAAATAACAAGATAATGCCTTGTCCTTATATTTTCTCTAAATTTTGCCTTATTGATATGATAATTAATAATTTTAGTGTTTCTTAGCGCTCTGTCAGGGTGTTTTGTAAATAGTTGAATAGGTAAAAAGGTAAATAGATCTAGACTGTTTCATCTACTCTGAGAGAGTACAGATTTGTAAAATCTATTTCATCTTTTATATTTTCCTAATCTATTTCATCAATCTTCATTAAGTCCTAAAGGACTCATCTATAATCTAAAATTTACAGCATGCTGTTTTTACTTTTCAACACACGTTGACTGAATATCACATGCATCATAACCTGCACTGGAAAATCCACTCATCCTCCTCCTCAAAGCTCCTCCCTCTCAATGGCCATCCTCTTTGAACACAGCTACAGTCCTGCCACTGGAAATGTCATGACATTTTAGGTTCAGATACGATTCCTAATCACTGCTACAGAGTAAATTGGGCCTGAAAACCACGTTCAGCTTTTTTTCACTTTCTGTTTCCATCTATGCGGTTATACAAATGAAACAAACAGTTTAAAAATCCCTTCAAATATGCAATAAAAACCTTTACCTTTGATTACCTCTATACCCCGATGGTGTCCAAGCCTGTAAATTGGCATTACTCCTGAAAGGTGGGCTAATTATTCTTCCTAACATAAGCATACCTGTATCATCTTGTCTTCAGTTCATGTAAAAAATGTTGCCGAGGGCAAAAGAATATGCCAAGATACCATTTTGCATGACTTCATTTATTTCACATCTGCTTAAGGCACTTGGCACAGCAGTTGTGTATGTAGTTAAAAATACCATCCTAAACTATGAAGTCACACAGTGACTCAATCTAATTCTGGGTTACTAAGAGAAGGTGCCAGTGCCAAAAGGACAGTATTGCAACAGTGTGCAACCTCTGACAAATACTTAACACACACAAATAAACACACAGATTTATAGAGCACTAAGAAACACAAATATATAGATCTTTATGTGTATGTGACAATACTGAAATACACACATAACTTGTTGATTTACAAGCAATATTTACCCATATAAGACCACCCAATGGGAAACTAAGCAAATACAAAGAACAACTACATCAATAGGGTGCTTGTTAAGGTGTAACGAAATAGCTGTTTAAAGAAAAATGAGGACGAGTTTGCATGTAAGAACAAAAGAGAGTGAACAAAACAGAAAAAGTGAAAGAGAGATGCAATATGAGGAGATGGATTGTTCTATACTATAATTAGACTTCAGAGGGGTTGTGAAATGACTGTCTGAGATTCTCTTTGTAAGCACCCACTAGGCTTCTGCCCCCTCCAACATGACCACTGGGATTATAGAGTACTAGAATACTAGCTCTCAGATGAGAATAAAAGCCTTTCACACACACTTAAAGCAAAGATATAAAACGCAACCAAATCTTACGGGCAACAATGCTAAAATCAACATAAAACAGCATTTGCAACCCATTTTACTTGGTAATGTGACACATTTCTGAGTGAAAAAGAATACCTGATTAGAAAAGTATATGGCAGGACTTGTTAGTATTACTGGGAATTAAGCAACGCTTTTATCGCTTATTTCTGCTCCTTTTTTCCCCTGTGTTTTGATCCGGAGATACAGTTCTCTTTCAGAAGTTGATTAGTAGTGCCCACAACCGTATAACGGTGAAAACTTTAATGGCTGGGAAGCGTTGTCTCATAAATTACAGAAAATTGCGTCGACGGTGGGGAAAGAGTTAAAGAAGAAAATAGGGTCTGTTTTGATTTCATGTTGACTTTAAGCAATGTTAACAATATGATTAAGCCATCCATTCATCTGCTTCTATTAATGAATATCTATTAATGAATCCATTCATTAAAGGGATAGTTCACCCAAAAATGAAAATTTGATGTTTATCTGCTTACCCCCAGTGCATCCAAGATGTAGGTGACTTTGTTTCTTCAGTAGAACACAAATGATGATTTTTAACTCCAACCGTTGCCGTCTGTCAGTCGTATAATGTTGGTCAATGGGAACTTCTTTTATAAGAGTAAATAAAACATGCACAGATAAATCCAAATTAAACCCTGCGGCTCATGACGACACACTGATGTCCTAAGACACAAAACGATCGGTTTGTGCGAGAAACGGAACAGTATTTATATCATTTTTTACCTCTAATACACCACTTTGTCCAACTGCATTCAGCACTCGGTTAGTGAGGTCTGATCACGCTCTGACAACGGAAGTGAAGTGCACTCATTGAAGTATACGCGCGAGACATCACTGCCGTTGTCAGAGCGCGATCAGACCTCACTAAACAAGTGCTGAACGCAGTTGGACGTAGTGGTGTATTAGAGGTAAAAAATGATATAAATACTGTTCGGTTTCTCACACAAACTGATCGTTTCATGTCTTAGGACATCAATGTGTCGTCACGAGCCACAGGGTTTAATTTGGATTTGTCTAAGCAAATTTTATTTACTCTTATAAAAGAAGTTCCCATTGACCCACATTATACGTCTGACAGACGGCAACGGTTGGAGTTAAAAATCATCATTTGTGTTCTACTTAAGAAACAAAGTCACCTACATCTTGGATGCCCTAGGGGTTAGCAGATAAACATCACATTTTCATTTTTTGGTGAACTATCCCTTTAAGGGACCACTGCCAAATAGTAAAGATTTCTGCAAACCTCAAGTACTTTTCCGGTGATGTATTTCTTGCAGGTTTCACACTGGATGCCAAACATGGCGTGGTAGTCAGCCTCACAGTATGGGATCCCGTCCCTACAGAACAACAACACACATTACAGTAGATGTAATTCACTTGAACTCAAAGATGGTGACAAATCTTTGGTCTCTGGCCTTGACAATTCCCACACTGTTCTTTCATATTAGAGCACATCAATAACAGTGAGTCACTCCAGAGGGTTCAGCAGGCTTTCAGATCACTGTATCACATTATTGCGATTGCTAAAACACACACAAGCACACATCTACACATTCACACACACATAACAGGAAGAGTGGGACTAACTTGCTGATATATTCTGCATTAAGCACTTTATTGCACACTTTGCACTTGAAGCAGCCAAGGTGCCAGTGCTTGTCCAACGCCACCAGAGACTGCTCGTTTTTAAACTCCTTTCCACAGCCACAGCAATCTGCAGATTGAGCGAGACAAAGGTGTAGTGTAGTACTAATGAAATGGCAGAGAGAGCTGTCATTGCAAACATTTAGGAAATGAATGAGTGTGTAAGAGTGAGAGAATAACATAATGGAAACAGATAGCAATGCAAAAAAACAGAGAACTCACTGTACACAGCCTGTGGGGGGGCCGTGCTGTTGACTGGCACAGGCTGAGTGCATTTCTCACAAATGCACTCCTTTCCATTAAATGTCACGCGGTCCCCAGCTGGAAACGGCTGCCTGCCAGAAAAGCACACACACAGTCACCTCATCATTCAACAAGTTTATAAAGTCGCTTTCATATGAGGATGAACTTTAAACTAGCTTTAAGCAAACTATAGTAGTCAACATTTGAAGTGGATCAAAAAAGTTCATCAAAGTTGTCCTAAGAACTAGGTTGTCCTAAGAAGAAGGTTTTAGAACAACTTTGATGAAAGGTTTTGATCCACTTCAAATGTTGACTACTGTATTTTATGTTCAGATGTAGAGACACTACATTATATATGTTAAAAAACACACAACAGGGTGACAAAACTAAATATTTTACCATATTTGCAGTTGGCAAACATTGCGAGAAATTCCCTTTAAGTCATGAGACATTTACTGCTTTGTTAATCTTTTAAAATCAATCAAATAACTCAGCATAAGCAAAGCCAGATGCATTCTTAAAGGGATAGACAGTTTTTTTCATTTAAAGGTTTAGTTCACCCAAAAATCTGTAAGGCCTTCATCCGGATCCACATCCGTGAGACCTTCGTTCATCTTTGGAACACATATTAAGTTATTTTTAATGAAATCCGAGAGGTTTCTGTCCCTCCATAGAGATCAAACGCAACTACCGCTTTCAAGGTCCAGAAAAGTAGGAAAGGCATCATTAAAGTACTCCATGTGACTCCATGGTTTAACCTCAATTTTATGAAGCGACACAAAAAAAGCACAATTTACCACTTTATTTACAAAAAAATTATTATCCAAAGATAACGTCTTTATGGAGGGAGGGAAAGCTCTTAGATTTCATTAAAAACATCATTTCATTTCATTTGTGTTTCAAAGATGAACGAAAGTTTTACGGATGTGGAACGAACAAGGGTGAGTAATTAATGACAGAACTTTCATTTTTGGGTGAACTAAAATAATAATAATAATAATAATAATAATAATAAATTCACAAGAAGAAGTTTTGTTTTCCATTAAACGAAGCAATGGGGACAGATGCTGTCAAGCTCTAAAAGTTACAAAAAAGCAGCATAAAAGAAAGCAAAAACACATGTGCACTACATTTCAAATCCTCTAAACCTGTACCAGTTGCTGTTTTAATGAAAAATAGGTCTACTGTAACTTATTTGTACATTTGCATATTCAAGCTGCCACATCACAGCCAGTTATTATACACATGACAAACATTATTGGTGTCAGACCTGCTGCAACAGGTCTCTGCATACAATATATACAAACATAAAAGAGATTTCATAGCTGTGGGGAGGGTGAATAATTACTTACATTTCAGACTGTTCTTCACTCAAAACAATCATTCAGAAGCATATAGTATCACATACTTTTGGACTACATTTATAGTGCTCTTTTGTCATTTTTAAAGCCTGAAAGCACAATCACTTTTAAATATCTATATTAAATAACTACAGTATAAACTATTCAAATACATTGTGTAGCTAAAACTTAAGTAAGAATATTAAAACCAGAAACATCAATTGAACTGATTTTTTTTTTTTTTTTTAGATAATGGATAGCTACTGTAGCATTAGCATATATCTTTGTACTAAGATATGTTTGTACCCTGCCCTGGCATGTACATAGTAACATGCTTAATAGCAGTAGTCTTAGTAGTATTACTATTTACAGTGTATGCAAATAAACATCTTAAATATTCAACCTAACATCTCATTTGTGTTCCACAAGCTTTATGTGAACCAGCCAACCACTATTACATCTGTGCTACAAAGAATAGAGCAGGATAAGACCTCTAGGTTGAGTGAAGCATGCCATCATTAGACAGGCTTGATGGCACAGATTCAATCATATCTGGCTGATAGTTCAGTATGAAAGCTGATGATATCACGGTATGTTGATCATCAGCTCTCTTGCTCTCATCACCCAATGGAAGAGTCAATGTCCAAGTCCTATTAACACACCATTGCCTGATTTCGAATTTAAACCTGATGTGTTAGCCAGGCAATGTTATGCCAAACTCTTTGTGATGGATGTTGGTTGTCTGTTTTTCTTGGTATAACAATGAATACTCTGTTCCTGTGGTTGTTGGCCCAATTTACTTAGTCAAAAATGTCATCATTAAAGATAAAGAGCTATTTTAGAAACCTCTGTTCACACCTCCTAGCTTGCCATTAAAGTTATAATAATAGCAGTAACAATAATTTCTAACTGGCAAACAGAGAAACACTATGTGCTGGAACAGGCTGGATAGAGTCATCCAGAGTAACTACAAATGAGATGTTTACGAGGTGATTTAAGATCCAATCGCACCCAAGATACCAATTGGGTACACCGTGTCCACAGAAACATGGGCATCACTATGGAAATGTAGGAGGGACTCGTCCTGAGCAACATGTCGCATACACATACACAACATCCATTCAGAGACTGAGGGACACCCTACACCACTCTGGAAATAAGTGGCCTGGGAGCGGAGCATACACTTAACATTCTTACTGAAAGCTGATGGGTGCCCTTTCCTTCCCCTCCCTCAGTAGCAAGACTGCCTTCCCATAAAATTCACTCACACATGCAGTCAGTGGCAGAACATTTAGAAATTATATAGAGAACATATGACGATATAGTTAAGCAATATCGAGTAACGAGTATCACACGTGCTGTTTGTCCCGAATAGCTTGAGTGCAAATTTGATTTGATTAGATTTTTGAGTTCAATAAACAAGAAGTTAATATTGTGTTATATTTTATAGAATGGTATTTAATTACTGAATGAATCCGCGTTTTCAACGAATTAGATGAACCAATGATTCAATGGCCCATTCATATAAAGAGCCATTTACTTCATTCCAGAATGAATCAGCTGTTTGCATTGAATGAATGAATGACTCACTGGCTTCTTCTGAAATCACATTCTTTCCGACTATATAATAGGTGAAAAATAGTATGTGACAAAAGGAGTATGTCCGAATTCACAGTACTCATAAAAGAGTAGGCAAAAAATACCTGGACGACCAACTTCTTCCAGCAAGATTGTGCATACAATGGACATTTTGCTATCCCATGAGGCCACGGGAGAGGATATGTGAATGGCAGTGAAGCAACGCAACTGACGCTGGTGGGTCACATGATAATGACAACATGGAGAATATAGTACGTCCAAACTACATTCACACATTCAACGCTTGCAAAGAACTTATTCAAAATAAGCACCTACTTCAAGGGAGTATGCAATTTCGGACCTAGCAAATTACTTACTCATTTAGACATTTGCCCCCACCTACTGGCGGTTTTAGTTTCTCATTTAGAGTATAATTACATATAAAAAATAAAACCTGTACGACTTCAGTGCGGAGCATAAAATAAGATATTTTGAAGAATGTTGGGAACCAAACTGTTTTGGTTACCATTGACTTCCACTGTATGAACAATTCAAAATACTGAGACATTTCTCAAATTATCTTTTATGTTCCACAGAAGAAAAAAAGCCATACATGTTTGAAACAACATGAGGGTGAGTAAATGCTGATAAAATTTTTATTTTGGGGTGAACTGTCCCTTTACAACCCATTTAAAAGCCATTTATCTCATGGCATTATTTATGCAATTGTAATTACAGTTTAAATGCATTCACGCCACCTCTGATCTATATCTATATTATCTTTATTATTTTATTATATTTTTATTATATATTATTACTTAATTGATAAATTTGATATAGAAAAATACAATTTTGAAGTCTGGTTACTGTTGCCTTACCTTACCCAAACTATTAAAAGTATTAATAGTGAATGTACACTAGTGTTTTTTGCATGCGAGTCTTACTTGCAGACGGCACAGACAAAGCAGCGTGGATGGTATGTCTTGCCCAGGGCGGATACAACTTCCCCTTCAATGAACTCTTCACAACTGAAGCAGCGGGTGCCATAGAGTCGCTGATAATCCAAAGTGCAGATATACTCGCCTTGCCGCACAAAAAAGCCTCCCTGAGCCAAGTCACTTCCACAAACTGCAGAAAAAGAGAGAGAGAGAGAGTTAATCTTTAATGATAACATAAATTGCCCAGAATTTGTCATTCACTCAAGTCAAATGAATATGTGAAAAACCTGAAAAGATGGGGATATATGGAGCTGAAACCTGTTGGTGCTTCTGTGTACTGTCACTGATAGCCATTTGCAAGTTTTTAAACTGGAATGTCCTCTAATAAGCTAATATATAATATACAATATTGACAAGGAAAAAACAAATCATTCAGTTAAATAATTATTTAATTAAAAATATTAACTATGTATGATTATTTCATAGAAAACGTCATTGGCTCAATTATTTTTTAATATTTATCTTTTTAAATAGAGAATTGTATTCAATAGCATATGTTAATGAAAATAGCATTGACAATCATTATATTTCACTAGTATTATATTAACTACAGAAATTGTAGCATTATGACAATCCTGTTTGTCAATAAAAATACATAATGACTACACAAATCACACATTTGGGTGAGTGTCCATTTGTTTATGTGAGTAGAGTAATTGTTGTGTGTGTATAATCAGTATCAGCACACTATGACATCATCAAGGCACATGGAGACTGAAGACTGGGCAGGTGCATGAGTGGACAGGACAAAACAAAATGAAACACAACCTTCCCCTAATTTTCCCCTCTCCCTCATTGACTCTCTCCATCTCTCCCTGCGCTCTCTTTCCTTTTCTCACAGTCCTTTTTCCACTAAAACAGGAACCACATCAGGAACATAATACACACAGACATGCTCCGATGACATCATTCTTAGAGCAGATCCATTTTCCACCTCCTCTGAGGTAAATGATAACTGTGGAATTTCCTTCTCTCCCATGGCTTTTCTTTCTGTTTGTCCAGAGCTGAGATTTCTCATTCTGAATAATCAAAAGAAATGTACCTCTTTCTTCGGTTCTTGTATTTGTCTGCTATTGTAATGTTAACGGTAAAATGCTACAGTAAAATTCCAGTACAATATAGTATGCATCCCATTCTCTCAGAGCATCTAACATTCATTCACTATCCTCCGTAAGATCCCATTTTATATGACCTCACTTGGTTATTACATAAGAGCTTAACAGCTTTAGCACTCAGAAAACAAGCTCTCCCTCTTGCTCTTTTTCACACACACACAAATGCGTACACATATACTAATACGTGTACTAATTTGCGTGTTAGCACAACACAATGCATTCTAATGTTCCGCTCATAGTAAAAATCTAAACAATAACATAGGAATGTTGGTCAGGAAATAGCAGACATATTTTCCGCATCTGCTCAAGAGTGATTGGTTGGCGTCTGTGATATGAAAGGTTAGCTAGGTTAGCTAGCAGATTGTGTGTGACAATGTGTGAATTCTGTTCCAAACATAAAGCACAAACTGTCTCAAAGATAACCTGTAAGATAAGAGGGAAGCACACACCCAGGGCAAGATTGCATTTTAAATGCCCAGAAACCTACTGTGACTACAGTGGTTCAACCTTAAAGTTATGAAGCAACGAGAATATTTTTTTGTGTGCCAAAAAACAAAATAACGACTTTAATCGACAATATCTAGTGATGGATGATTTCAAAACACTGCTTCATGAAGCTTCGAAGCTTTACAAATCTTTTGTTTCAAATCAGTAGTTCAAAGTGTATATTCAACTGCCAAAGTCACCCCCCCCCCCCCCCCCACACCATTGAAATTTTGAAACACTTATGACGTAATGAAGCCTAGTTTACTGAAATCCTGTGACTTTGGCAGTTTGATACACGCTCTGATCCACTGATTCAAAACAAAAAAAAATTGTGAAGCTTCAAAGCTTCATGAAGCAGTGTTTTGAAATCGTCCATCACTAGATATTGTTGAACAAATTTGTTATTTTGTTTTTTGGCGCACAAAAAGTATTCTCATCACTTCATAACATTAAGGTTGAACTACTGTACACAAATGAACTGTTTTAAATATGTCTTTAGCACCTTTCTGGGCATTGAAAGTATTAATTGTCTTGTTGTCAATGGAGGCCTCACTGAGCCATCGGATTTTATTAAAAATATCTTATTTGTGTTCCAAAGATGAATGAAGGTCTTACGGGTGTGGAATGACATGAGGGTGAGTAATTAATGACAGAATTTTCATTTTTGGGTGAACTATCCCTTTAAGTTGACAGTCGATTCTCTTTTGTATGAACGTATAACTAAAAAATTATTTCTGACTAATTATGCTAGTTACTAACCTAGGACAGTCAATAGAGTAAATAGTTGTGATTGGTCCAGTTTAAAGACAGCAGAAAGAAATGGTAAAAAAAGTGTTTAATTATTGTATTAAACATTTAATCAATATATTAATACATTAACATTGACAGCCTTAAAAATATATTTAGTAAATTCTTTGCTTTTTTTCTGTGGGCTCCCAAGCATCCCCTTGCAGCCCCCTGGGGGTCCTTGGACTCCAGTTTGAAAACCTCCACTCTTTTGCCCATCAACTACTTAAGTATGTAACCCAAACCCTGCAGTGATAAGAAGCCCTCAACATTGGGCAGGGTGTGTCTTTCACCCTGCCAGTATATTTAGCTCAGCTGCAGACAGAAAACAACACCTGAATAAGAGGAGCAAGGAATGTCTGCAAGCAACACTGCTCTCACGATCAAACACATGCCACAGTACTTACTGAGCTGAAAGTTTTTAAGTTATAATGTTAGTTAATATAGAGGATGTTTTCATCCAAAACACCAGAACAATTCCAGGAACAGCCCTCCCTGGGGTTAAGAGCTCCAGATGGACACCCCATCATCACCTTGGGAATTAACACTTTGGGTGCTTGAGCTCCCGCATGAATGTCACACCTGCTGTATGATGACTGAAAAGCTGGAAGCTTCTAGATACGGAAAGTATGATTTCGGCTTACAAAAGAGCAGATTAATTAGACAACATGAAATAGAACAGCTGAGGAGGTTATACAAACAGCACTAAAAAGGGGATGGGTTGGGTTAGAAGAAATGGAACATGGAAAAATGATGGCGGAGGACGATAAGCAGACTATAGAATAGGGAAGGAGAGCAAACAAGAGTAATCAGGAGGGTGGGTGAACAAGGAAACTTGAGTATATTGATATTAGACTCGAAATCAAATCTCTACATAGACATTCTCAACATGTCTGACTCTCTGAAACCTAAACTTTGCAATGCAAGAAGAGCAAGTAAACAAGATTATAAACTTAAATAAGGTTATACTGAAGCTATCGTGAAAAAGCAATTCCTTTGCACACATTTCTTACCTGAGACACTGAAAATCAAAGATGGACACAACAATCTGGGAAGCTATCAGTGAAAGAGTTAAAGCTATCAGTGGAACTGCAAGGGTAAATCTCTCTCCTCAAGGCCAAGCAATTGCGAAAGCTAGCACCAGTGACATGTAATTGGCAGGACTCACATCAACAGAGGGAAGCATTTTATTCCTGAAGGGTAATATAACCCCTCTACACACCGTCTAAGCCAACACTAGCTAGCTCCAGTGTTCCAACTGAATTCTCTGGCAATCTAAAATGGCGCTGGTTTGCATGCTTTCAGGGAGTTGGCTGGCTGGAGAGGGTCTGCTGTTCCTCTACATGAGGGGGGGTGCATTTTCACAGCCTGAGATCAAACTTTCAACAATAATCCAGGAGACAGGCTACTGATGTCACATCTGCCTTAGAACAAATTAAAACAAAAGTTGAACATGTCATATTGAGTACACTGTAGACAATGAGTTATGATATTACATAAGTCACTTTTCCACCATTGGGCCAAACCGTTCTTGTTGCTTAAAGGTGCCCTAGAACTTTTTTTTAAAAGATGTAATATAAGTCTAAGGTGTCCCCTGAATGTGTCTGTGAAGTTTCAGCTCAAAATACCCCATAGATTTTTTTTAAAATTAATTTTTTAACTGTCTATTTTGGGGCATAATTAGAAATGAGCCGATTCAGGGTGTGTGGCCCTTTAAATCTGGTGCTCCACGTCCACGGAGCTCGTGCTTGCCTTAAACAACAAAAAAAGCTAATATAACCCTCAAAATGGATCTTTACAAAGTGTTCGTCATGCAGCATGTCTAATCGCGTAAGTACAGTGTTTATTTTGATGTTTACATTGATTTTGAATGAGTTTGAGGCTATGCTCCGTGGCTAACGGCTAATGCTACACTGTTGGAGAGATTTATAAAGAATGAAGTTGTGTTTATGAATTATACAGACTGCAAGTGTTTAAAAATGAAAATAGCGATGGCTCTTGTCTCTGTGAACACAGTAAGAAACGATGGTAACTTTAACCACATTTAACAGTACATTAGCAACATGCTAACGAAACATTTAGAAAGACAATTTACAAATATCACTAAAAATATCATGTTATCATGGATCATGTCAGTTATTATTGCTCCATCTGCCATTTTTGGTTGATTCAGCTCTGCACAGATCCAGACGTTAATACTGGTTGTCTAATGCCTTTCATAATGTTGGGAACATGGCCTGGCATATGCAAATATTGGGGGCGTACACCCCGACTGTTACATAACAGTCGGTTGTTACGGTGCTGTATGCAATAGAGATGAGGCAGATACGGAAATCCACAATGATGGGTATTTTAATGATCCAACACGGAGCCGAAGCATAAACACACATTACAACATTAAGAACAGACAAGGAGTGAAGGGAGTGAGTGCCATATAAAGGGAGTGCAGATGATAGAGTCCAGGTGCAGGTGATCTGTGATGATGAGGAGCTGACGAGGGAAGTGAGTGCAGGTGTAGAAACAGGAGGATCATGGGATATGGAGTCCAGGGAAACAAGGGATCCGTAACAGTACCTCCCCCTCCCGGTAGGCGCGTCCTCGCGCCGTAGATGTAACAACCGGGAGGGGGGCGGGCGCCCTGGAGACCTCAAACCGGAGCAGGGGGAGGAGTAGACTGGAGTGGAGGTCTCCAGGGCAGGCTCAAAAACCATGGCGGGACAGGAGCCGTGGGCAGCCATGGCGGGTCAGGGGCCGTGGGCAGCCATGGCGGGTCAGGGGCCGTGGGCAGCCATGGCGGGTCAGGGGTCCTGGGCTGCCGAGAAGCCATGGAGTCCAGGCAACGCTGAAGGTCCGTTGGACCATGGCGACACCGGCAGCTCCGCCGACCGAGGTGTAGGCAGGGCTCCAGAAGGCCGCAGCGGAGCCAGGACGACAGACAACAAAGGGAGAACAGGAGGGAGGGAAGAAGCCAACAGAACTGAGGGACAGAGGGACGGAGTGAATACGGAGGAGTGAAGTCCTGAGGTGAGGGCAGGCTGATGGACGACCAATGTTTGACCGGAGGAAGGATGGAGACTGGTGAAGCTGGTGGACTGATGGGCCATGGTGGAGACGAGGGAGGTTGGAGCCAAGGTGGAGGTAATGGGACCGAGGGCCGAGGTGGAGTACTGGATGAAGGGGCTTGAGGTGGATGTGACGAGTGGAGACAAATGAGAGGAGGTGGGAGAGGGAGGCAGGGAGGGAAAACAGTCTTTGAGCTGGAGACTTTTATAATAAAGTTCATGATATGAGCAGCTAGCTCGGCGGCGGCGGCTGGAGCGGCAGGCTCGGCGGCGGCGGCTGGAGCGGCAGGCTCGGCGGCGGCGGCTGGAGCTGAGGGCTCGTAGGCGGCGGCTGGAGCTGAGGGCTCGTAGGCGGCGGCTGGAGCTGAGGGCTCGTAGGCGGCGGCTGGAGCTGAGGGCTCGTAGGCGGCGGCTGGAGCTGAGGGCTCGTAGGCGGCGGCTGGAGCTGAGGGCTCGTAGGCGGCGGCTGGAGCTGAGGGCTCGTAGGCGGCGGCTGGAGCTGAGGGCTCGTAGGCGGCGGCTGGAGCTGAGGGCTCGTAGGCGGCGGCTGGAGCTGAGGGCTTGTAGGCGGCGGCTGGAGCTGAGGGCCAGTTCATTCCCTCAAATACAATTAAGATCCCCACAGGCACTGGAGCTGGCTCTGTGGGGACTGGAACGGGCTCTGGAGAGACTGGAGCGGGCTCTGGAGAGACTGGAGCGGGCTCTGGAGAGACTGGAGCGGGCTCTGGAGAGACTGGAGCGGGCTCTGGAGAGACTGGAGCGGGCTCTGGAGAGACTGGAGCGGGCTCTGGAGAGACTGGAGCGGGCTCTGGAGAGGCTGGAGCGGGCTCTGGAGAGGCTGGAGCGGGCTCTGGAGAGACTGGAGCGGGCTCTGGAGAGACTGGAGCGGGCTCTGGAGAGACTGGAGCGGCTTTCCTCCTCCTCCGCTTTCTGGGCCCAATAGAGGAATGTGGGTCCAGCATGGGGCAGGCAGGAAGTTCACTGGAGGGGTATGAGGAGGAGGACGGAGCTTGGCAGACTGGCCAGGCTGCCCGTGTTTTTGGAAGGACTGGACGAGAGGAACACTTAACATCCTGAACCTCTTGGATAAAGAATTTGGAGCAATTTAAATACAAAACTAAATTTATAGCATCAGCTAAGGAAACATAATCGTCAGGTTCAGAAAAACGGATGGTGTCCTCGTCCAGTCCATCCAAAAACAGGGCGATCAAATGAGCATCTGACCAATCTGTCAAATAAGCCAACTCAACAAACTCCTCCACATACCTCTCCAGTGAACGACCCACCTGGAAGAGGCTGACGAGCTGGTCAGCCGCTGATGTTGGAGTGAGAGGCTGTGGGGGAGCTGGAGCCACAGGAATCAGGAACAATCCCATATTTTGGTTTGTGGATATCCAGCGGTATTGGTCTGTTCTTCTGTTACGGTGCTGTATGCAATAGAGATGAGGCAGATACGGAAATCCACAATGATGGGTATTTTAATGATCCAACACGGAGCCGAAGCATAAACACACATTACAACATTAAGAACAGACAAGGAGTGAAGGGAGTGAGTGCCATATAAAGGGAGTGCAGATGATAGAGTCCAGGTGCAGGTGATCTGTGATGATGAGGAGCTGACGAGGGAAGTGAGTGCAGGTGTAGAAACAGGAGGATCATGGGATATGGAGTCCAGGGAAACAAGGGATCCGTAACATCTGTGTTATGTTGAGATTCACCTGTTCTTCGGAGGTCTTTTAAATAAATGAGATTTACACAAGGATGAGGAAACAATGGAGTTTGAGACTCACTGTATGTCATTTCCATATACTGAACTCTTGTTATTTAACTATGCCAAGATAAATTCAATGTTTGAATCTAGGGCACCTTTAACCATTCCATTATTATTAACTTGTATTATTAACATTATTATTATTAACACCAAATCGCTACACTCTGTCAACACAACTTGCTGTGCAGTCTCTGCCTTGTATCTTCATCCAGACGGTGCAAAGAACTTGACGGTAGCGAAGGCAAACCTGGTATTGCGATGTTCATCACAGCGCAAATAATATCCAGTACGTTTGTAAAATGTATTTTTAATTTGATGTAAGTAGATAAAAACAATGGCCGGTAGCATGCATACTGTATGCCTATCAGAGTGTGGTATATCCATATTTATTAGTGAATATTCAGAGTAATGAAAATGGCATGTAAACTGGAGTGAAGACTTCTGCTCATGTCATGTAAACATCTTACTCTGATTATGAGAAATAATCACATTATTGGTGCACATGTAAAAATATTCATTGACCCAATCAATGTGATTGTAACTATTAGAACTATAAGCCATTGCCATTTTTGTGTGTGATATGCATTAGACAGCCAGCTAACCTCATCATAAACACAGTATCACAATATTGCACACACCTTTGCCAATGAACCATTTATCAACCCTGTCATCCTGATGAACAGTAGAACTTCTGCATCATCACCTTCATTTGGCTGAGGATCACAAACTCTAGCTGTGACATTCACCTTGAGAGTCCTGAACATTCACTGCAATACAGCACAGAGTGTTCTGTTCTAACTGCAGCTGAGTGTCTCTAATTTCCTGCAATTACACAAACTTGATCAATAACTAACACATGAGTGCAAATTAGTGTGCACCAGTATAATGCAGGAAACATGGACATGTAACTGCTTGACTTACACAGCAGAGAGAATGGAATATAGTAAGAAAACACATCTCTGAACAAGCGCACAGACAAATCCAAACTGCTTCACATAAAAGGCCTGGGCTACTAGCCAAGCAGAACTAGGGAACTGAATAAATACTTACACAACAGCAAAAAAGACAAATACACATACATACAAAGGGAATCTGTTTGACCGCTCTTCCAATAGGGCAAAGCGAAATGTGTTTAATTATGATCGGTTATGGTTATTTTTCCTTTTTTTATGACAATTAAACATCAAGAAATTTTTATCATTGTCATACAGGGTATATTATCTTTTAATCTGAGGTCCAGTGAGTATGAAGGGTGTATAACAACTACATAATTGGGTTAAAGCAAGGTATTAGTGCTGTTGCGATATGTAAAATGTGAACTACAAATCAGCTGCAGGCCTTGAAAAGAGATCACAAAACAGAAACAAAATACCCACACCATTATGATCATATTGTCTGATGTGAAATGACATAACATGGAGTGGATTTAAATTACTGGAATGACCTATAATGTTAGATAACAATACCATAATAACATGTTTTTGTAAAAACCAAGGCTGCTTTTATTTTATCAAAAATATAGTATAAATAGAAATATTGTGAAATATTCAAGTAACAGTTTTCAATTTTAATATATTTTAAAATGTAATTTTTTACTGTGATGGCAAAGCTGAATGTTCAGCATCATTACTCCAGTCTTCAGTGTTACATGATCCTTCATAAAACATTCTAATATGCTGATTTGCTGCTTAAGAAACATTTATTCTTATTATCATTATTACAGTTGCTTAATACTTTTGTAGAAACTGTGACCTATTTTTTCAGTATTATTCGATGAATAGAAAATTTAAAAGAACAGCTTTTATTTAAAATAGATTTATTTTGTAACAAAAATGTCTTTACTGTAACTTTTAATCAATGTAATGCTTTCATGATCAATAAAAGTATTATTTACATTAAAAAAAATTTACTGAATCCAAACTTCACCGGTAGTATATTCACCTTGTTTTTTCATTCACCATAGATCATCTGTACATATACATTTATAAATGTATATGTGTGTATATATACAGGGTTTGGACAATGAAACTGAAACACTGGCCAATATAGTATTGGAGGATTTATGCTTACATATGCGCGGCCTGGTGGCAAATCTTCATTGATTTTACATTCCATCAATAAAAGCAGAGTGTCAAGGTTGAATTAGCTGAGCAATAGCACAGCTTTACATAAAATATTGCAATACACACAACATAATGGGAGACATATTAGAGTTCAAATGAGGACAAATTGTTGGTGTGCATCTTGCTCGCTCATCTGTGACCAGGTCAGCAATTCTTTGTGGTGTATTGAGAGCTATGGTATCCAGGGTAATGTCGGCTGTAGCGTCTGGACCAATCAGACACACAATTCTGTGAACCCATCCTCCAAAATTGCTACTAGCATCCCAAACGAAGCTAACACACAGGCAGAACTAGGTGTCCTGTTACAGGACACAGGAAAACTGATAAGAACTTTTTACAATCAGAAAGAATTTGCAGAGACTTGTGACTCTTCTTGTCTTCTTTTAATCCTATATATTCTATATATAACCACGTGAGAAATGTATAAACATGTATCCAATTTTCCCCTCTCATGATTTTCCTTTTATAGAGTTTGGCCTATGTATTAATTCTCTCTCTTTTGGTATTATTGTTTCAGAGTTGCATACTATGGTTAACTAAAATCACATGGGTAGAATGTTTGATATCGATGGACTCCAACTTTCGTTTCCTATTTGGTAATTTATGTTACTCTGTGACACAATAGTATTATAAGAATCAAGAAGGTTCTCTCATACATCCAATCCAATGTCTTATGCTAATATCGTGGTAGAGAACAAAGACTCATAAAGTTCCCTCCAAGGGAACAACTCCTTATTGGCTCAGTCACCTATAGAGGGTGTGGCATCTTCACACTTTAAAATCACTGATCACAAGATCACGAGCCCCTTGTCCTTTATTGAAAAACACTGATATGAAGATGATGCCGAGCTAGAAGCTTCTAAGGAACTCCAAGCTTGTGCCAAGCACCGGCCTTGTTTTTTTCCTTATACCAAAGATCCTCTGAATCCAACTGGTTCTCTTTCATCAAGACAACATCAGCAAAGATCAACGGGAGCCTCTGCAAATTGCATCAGGACAGTTTCATTCAAATGGGCGAGACATACAAGTGTCAAACTTAGTCTCATTATTTGATACATTAAGTATCCTACCCCTTTTAGAGAAGGGTGTGTTAGAACTAAACAGATGGTTTGCTCAAGGCCGTTGATCTGCTGAATTTCAAACAATGCTATAACTTTGCTTTCTTGTATTCTGCTTCAGCTCTCTCTTTCCCTTGGTAAAATGTATGCATGTATGTGTGTGAATGTTAGAGTAGTTTAAGTGTTTAGTCTAGTTAATAAAGTCTTGTTCATGTCACACGTACAGTCGTCCGTGTTTCGTGCTCATATACTGGAGTCCCTAATCATGCAGATCCTACTGTACAATAAGAATGTTATTTCCCATAACCTGGAAATGAACATTTCTTAGAATTAATAAACAATTAACACTGAGTGTTCATTGGCCAAACAGGTTAACTGATTGTAATATTAATTTTATTACATTAAGTTAATTTTATTACCTGATCCAAATATTTATAATTAATTATAACTAGTTATGATTAATTATTAATATTTCTTTCGAGATAATTTGCTACAGGGCATACACTCATGAAGGACAAACCACATCAAACAGGTTTAACTGTCAACGCAAGAGGAAGCATTCTGAAAGGGATATCTGGGTACTAACCCGGATTATATCCAAAAAACATACTCAATGCAGAATTAAATGCACACGTCGACTCTCGTGTTTCCACCAAAACTGTATCGGGAGCTGCACAGAGTCAATTTTCATGGTCGAAACGCTATAGCTAAACCTTTGGTCACTTAATGCCAATGCCAAATGTCGGTTTCATTGGTGCCAACAGTACAAATCTTGGGCTGTGAATAATGTGAAACATGATTAATCCACCTTCACTGTCTTTCCCACATCCGTGGGTGTTACAGTGTGGAGAAGCCCCAAAGAGGCTTAACCCCAGACAGTTGCTGCCCGGAGTGAAGCATGTGGGTGGATCAGTGATGGTCTGGGCTGCAATATCATGCCATTCACTACTGTGCTTAACGGGTGCGTCACTGCCAAGTACCAAACCATTCTGGAGGACCATGTGCACCTAATGATTCAAATATTGTACCCTGAAGGGTGTGCCATGTATCAGCATGATAATGCACCAATACACACTGCAAGAGTGGTGACAGAGTGGCTTGATGAACATGCAAGTGAAATTGAGCATCTCCCATGGCCTGCATAGTCACCAGATCTAAATTGGCTCAAAAACTTGTATCTGTCATTCCCAAGATGAATTGATGCTGTATTGGCCACAGAAGGAGGGCCTACACCATATTAATAAATTATAGTGGTCTAAAACCAGGTGTTTCAGCTTTATTGTCCAACCCCTCTGCAGGGAGTGCAGAATTATTAGGCAAGTTGATTTTCTGATCATATTTTTTCATGAAGTACATGAAGACTTACTGCCAGATTCTGGAAGATAAATTCTTCAAACAGTGGTACAAGAGGATGTGGTGCTGGTCCTTCAGGAGTCACTCTCAAGCTGTCTGTCTATAAGGCCTATAAAAACCCAGTCTTCATGTACTTTATAACACTTCAGCTTGTGATTCTTATTAAGAGCGGGTCATTTTTTAGGATTCTTCACCTAACCTAAGTCTCTGAGATCCTGACACCTCACACTTCTGAAGACTCCAGGTAGGTTTCAGTACTGGGAAATGGTGGCGCTGGAGACTAAAGGGTTCCTGATGGTTTCACACTTAATTCTTCAC
This sequence comes from Chanodichthys erythropterus, assembly GCF_024489055.1. Classification (NCBI taxonomy): domain Eukaryota; kingdom Metazoa; phylum Chordata; class Actinopteri; order Cypriniformes; family Xenocyprididae; genus Chanodichthys; species Chanodichthys erythropterus. The sequence goes on from NC_090239.1 coordinate 17,207,736, forward strand.
CTCAATTCTTAATTATTTTGCAGTTAACGTGTCTTTTCTTCTCCAGCTGTTTTTGTATGACCCCGCTGACCCAATGAGCATTTCACTGTCCAATGGTCATGCTTTAACTTTGCAATTTCTAGTATTACATTAGTATTGCGTCCTTCTCATGAGTATTTAACAATTTTTGACTTTTCAGTCTGAGTTAAATCTCTTTTTTGGCTCATTTTATCTGTAAAAGAAAACCTTCCTAATAATTCTACACACCTGAATATAGGGCATTCTTCATTTCCAGCCTTCATGAACAATTATATATCACTTATAAATGATTAAAAACAATATTAATAGTAGTTATTAAGATTGATGTGGATTGGAATTGGTAAAATGTGCTTGGAAAAAAAATATGATCAGAAAATCAACTTGCCTAATAATTCTGCACTCCCTGTATATTACATTAACAATAAACATTAAAAGTTCACATAATACATTGTTCTTAACTAAATATACAATTAAGGACACACACACATGTAAATAAACATTCTAAAATCCAAATCCAAAACAGGGACATATCATTCTTATGTTTTTAGATAAATCTAACTATCAATACTATACACTAACCCAAATCCAACATTAATCTTCAAAGAAATCATTATGCATTATTTGATTTATTTATCTCTCTTTTTTTTTCTTCAATTGAGGACATCACCAAAAGAGGTTTTATCAGATTTAAATAATTTCTAACTCTAATCCCCCCCCAACTACAGTATTGCTAAGTAAAGTCCTAAACATCCCAAACAACCAAAGCACAAGATGTGATTAATTAAAAGTGTGCTACTGTGCAAGCAGTTTTATTTATAGATGAGCCAGCATCTGTAACAAAAAAAATCATAATGCATCTTGACTTTATTTGCTAAAGATTTTGAGTGTTTAATTAGAAATTTTTTTATCAAATATTCATTACGCACTGCAGTTGCATCCTGCATTTATTTTCTAGAGATACTCAACTGATCATAATCCAGTGTGGGATTACAGTGTAATGTGTTCCCACAAAATCCATTGAAAATATTAGATAATGGGGGAAAGCCATATTTGTCATTTCACAACATCCACGGTCCCAATGCACTATTGTTGAGTTATTAGTGATAGATTATGAATAAAAAGACTCTGAGCTGCTGCTAAATTTCCCTGATGAGCGCTTCTAAGGGGGGAACTAAATAAAGTGTGTCATTTATTAATTCTGCTGAATCCTTCTGGATCTGAAGAGTTGTTATATAAGGTCAGTTGCGGTGGGAAACAGCTTGAAACAAGAATCTTGGCGTAGCTTTGAGCACACAAACACATTGTGCTCCGTCCTTGAGAAGGAAACAATTTAATTTTGTGTATTAAATCATCCTGGCATGATTTAATTTAGCTGTGAAATATGTACTTGGAGGTTTCAACTGAAATGACAACAAAACAAATCAAAACCCATGTAAATACAGATTCAAGAGAAAACAAAAGCTATATTATGACATAGCCCATGTGTGGAATGAATGCTACATCAATGTACTTAGAAAATTAGACTATAATCAATTTATTTTTGAATTACACAGCCAGTAGTGAACTGGTCCATGCATACAAGTGTGAATACGTATAGGCATACAGTATGTGAAAGCATATCATTTGCCAAGTACATGCTTATAAATATACGAGGCTCTTCATGTTTCAGATGTTGAACTCTGGTGCTGTCAGGACAGAGCAAAGAGAAGCAACACAGGCTGCCCTGATAAAAAAATAAATAAATAAATAAATAACAAGATTCGGGAAATGACAGACTTTCTAAGAATGAGTCAAATCATTTCAACATTTTCCCTAGATGAGATATCAGGATTCAAGACTTTACTGTGATGTGTGTGCATGTGGATAGTTGGCATGTGTGTTGATAATAAAAAAAAAAATCACTAGGGTGTTCAAGCAAACAAAAGGCAGCTGTATTAGGGTGTTTTCAGTAGGGTGTAGGTCACACACACACACACAATATATTTTATGAGTTCTTTAAATTTCTTATATTTGACATGCACTGCTTTATCACTATTTAGTTTGAGCATGTTTTAACATATTTCTTTCTCAAGTTACATACTAAATTCAAAATTATATTTACATTAAAAATTATACACTAAAGGGGAGTTTATGTCCATAATGCTATCTGTTAAAAATGTTTACTATCTTTTCAAGCCTGCTGAGAAGGCTACATTACATTTTAATGCATATACAGTATATGCGTATTCTGATTAAATAACATATTTGAATGTTTGAGCTCACATGTTTGGAACGAGCACTGGGCGTGCTCAGTCCAGCCTTTATGGAGCAATGAAATCCCCACTGTGCAGAATAGTATTACCATGTTGTCATGGTGTGCATGAAACAAATACAAGCAGTTTTATGATAACTGAATTTCCCCACTTGTCTCTGACCGTCTCCAGACCTCCATATGAAGGCTCCAAACCTCTTAGAATGAAGAAATATCATCTGGTTTGTCTGATGTTTTACATAACAAATGAGTTGAAAGTGGTGTGACAGCACACTGAGTGCTGGAATGACATACACATAAACACACTTCCCGTAAAAACATCATCCGCCCACATAACCAGTGTTCCTAGAATGACTCCTATAATACATGAGGCATTTTACTTGTATTGGTAAGTTAAATAAATTATGTATGACTAAGAATGTAAGTGCAAACTTTAAATTACAATTAAAGGCTTAGGCCTGATATGGGATATTTGTGGCCAGAGAAAACAGGATAAATGCATATAATTTTTCGTATGCATTTTGGGCACACAGGTGCCAAAATGAATAAAAAAATCACAGTCAATCTCACTGTGCACATGGGGTGGAAGGTGGCAACAATTCGAGGGGCGCACAGGTGCAGGTAGTCACATAATAGTCCTGTTTATTGTAGAAATAATTTTCTGTTGATTTCTCAATTAATTCTGTAATTTCTCAAAATATATTACAAGAAAACAAAATTTTTCAAGTAAACATTTAAGTATTAAAGTAAATTTAACAGAATTAAATATTATACAATCCAGTACAAATGTTTATACAGTAAAAAACTGTAATTTTGTGAAATATTATTTAAATTTAAGAGAACTGTTTTCTATTTTAATAAATTTAAAAATTAAATTTATTCCTGTGATGACAAAGCTGAATGTTCAGCATCATTACTCTAGTCTTCAGTGTCACATGATCCTTCAGAAATCATTCTAATATGCTGATTTCGTGCTCACAAAACATTTATTCTTATTATTACCAATGTTGAAAACATTGTTTTTCATTGTTTTTGCTGCTTAACATTTTTGTGGAAATTGTGATGTTTTTTCAGGATTGTCTGATGAATAGAAATTTCAATTAACAGCATTTATTTGCATTTAAACCTTTTTAAAAACATTAAAAAAGTGTGATGTTTCCAAACTATTGACAGGTACTCTACATGCACACATATTCTAGGAAAGATCTTATCTATCTTCATTTTTGACCCTAGTTAATGTGAAACAAGCATGGCACTGACCTTTCAGAGAATACAAACTTAAAAACATAACCACCCACAAAATTAAGGCAAACTGCAAATGACTACCTCTATGCTGAGTTTTAAAAAACTCAGAACGTATCAAAAAAATAAGAGCAGCAACTGTAATTTGACTAATAGCGTGTAGTAACCGTACTGACTGATCCTCTGAGGTAAGAATAAATGTGCTAAACTCTATTAAGAAGCTCACATTGTCTGAACCCTGAGGTCACCTAGCAACCACTGTCTGTGTTCACAACATCATCAAGCTGAAAACAGCCGGTGCTGGGAGGAATTGACTTGCGCATACATAAGCACACATGCAAACACACGCACTGACAGACAAATCAGGAAATCAAAGTCATCCATGTGTTTGGCTTAATTTTAGCTATTCTTGATGAAATCAGATCCCAAACAGATGAAACAGTCACCTTATTAAACTTCCTCTCTACTCTATGGTTCTGGTACACCACTGTCCCAACAGCAATATGCACCCCACCCTCCCCGTTCATGGAGAGTGATTGAGTTTGTTCATGTAAAAATGTTGTGATGTTTTCATCACATTTGTTTTGTGTTCAGGTTCTATTACATGTATATTCAAAGTCCCTTTCAAGGTGTAAAAGTCATTATATAACTGTCTGAAAATTTCCACACAATAACAGTATATATGAATGGAGAGGGTTGTGACATGTTTTACCTTTGCAAACAAAGCACTTGATGTGGAAGTGGTTATTTTGCACCCGGAGCACCTCGCCTTTGCAGGGCTTGCCACAGTTTTGACACGGGATGGGGCCGCTCTGCCGCTGTCCCTTCTGCTGCTCCAGGGGACTGTGAACAGCCTGCTGGTGAAACGCTGTGAAGACACAACGAGAAAAAAATTAGTCAACAACCCATACTGATCTAACCTGACCAGATTAATCTGAATATTGGGGTGAACATGTCTCCTTAACGTCTAAAACTAACAGAAATAGTAAACCTCATTGGTTCTCGCATGTCAAGCAAGCATTCTTAAGCTTCTGTTTACCATATCTGATGTGTGCATTAATGAATGTTTATATGTGAATAGAAGCTTAAATTCAATCTGTTCATCATATAAAGTGACTGCGTCTCTTTAGAAAATTCGGACTAAACCACTCCATTCATATGGATTCGTTTTACAATCTCTTTATGCGCTTTTTGAAGCATCAAAGTGGTAGTTGTGTAGACTCAATGGAGGGACAGAAATCTTTCAGATTTCATTAAAATATCTTCATTTGTGTTCTGAAGATGAACGAAAGTCTTACAGGTTTGGAACGACATGAGGGTGAGTAAATTGTGACAGAATTTTCATTTTTGGATGAACTAACCCTTTAAAGGCGCCGCCCCTTAAAAATGGATCATTTCAGACAAAGGGTAGATTGAAATTTGAAAATAATAATTTTTTCCACAAATATATTTATTTCGTGCAAAAAAATGTATTTAACATTATAAGTGAACCTCTAGCAACATATATTAAAATAATTTTAAAAAATCCATGTCATCACCCCTTTAAGTTCATTTGTTGCCTTAAATTAAACATAATCAACTTGCACAAGTAATGCATAAGTTATTTCAACTCAACTTTAAAAATAGTTGAATCTTGTATAACTTAAAAAAAAAGTTTAATTTGCTTAAATTATTTCTCATATTTCTCAAAATCATACATTTCCATGACTTATTATTTGAAATTATTGTAATTACATGTAATTATTTTAATACATAAAATATGTAAAATAAAATATTTATTTTTGACAGTTTTATTTTAATTTTTTCATTAATTTCTTTTCTATGTGTAGCAATGTGGCATGTTACTTTGAAAAACCTTTTGTTTATATTTATATTATAAAATTACTAAAATATGGAGCCCCGCAAATGACATGACACTGCACATGAATTTGTTCCATGGCCACAATTTATTAATTTGTCCCCTCATTTTAATTTAGTTAAAGGTGCCCTCGAATGAAAAATTGAATTTATCTTGGCATAGTTAAATAGCAAGAGTTCAGTATATGGAATATACATAGTATATATAGTCTCAAACTCCATTGTTTCCTCCTTCTTATATAAATCTCATTTGTTTAAAAGACCTCCGAAGAACAGGCGAATCTCAACATAAGATTCGCCTGTTGTATTATATTAGGGGTGTACGCCCTAATATTTGCATATGCCAGCCCATGTTCCCAACATTATGGATCTGGATCTGCACAGGGGAATCATCAGGCTAGGTAAGCAATAGCAATAACAACAGCGAAAAATGGCAGATGGAGCAATAATAACTGACATGATTCATGATATCATGATATTTTTACTGATATTTGTAAACTGTCTTTCTAAATGTTTCGTTAGCATGTTGCTAATGTACTGTTAAATGTGGTTAAAGTTACCATCGTTTCTTACTGTATTCATGGAGACAAGAGCCGTCGTTTTCATTTTTAAACACTTGCAGTCTGTATAAAACTTCATTCTTTATAAATCTCTCCAACAGTGTAGCATTAGCCGTTAGCCACGGAGCACAGCCTCAAATTCATTCAGAATCAAATGTAAACAATATAACAGTATACAATACTCACATAATCCGACGCATGCATGATGAACACTTTGTAAAGATCCATTTGAGGGTTATATAAGCTGTGTGAACTTTGTTTATGCACTGTTTAAGGCAAGCGCGAGCTCCGTGGGCGGAGAGCACGAGATTTAAAGGGGCCGCACAACATAAATCGGCTCATATTTAATGATGCCCGAAAATAGGCAGTTAAAAAAAAAATAAAAATAAAAAATCAATGGGGTATTTTGAGCTGAAACTTCACAGACACATTCATGGGAAACCTTAGACTTATATTACATCTTGTAAAAAAACGTTCAATGGCACCTTTAAATTTTGGCCACTATTTAACTAAAACAAGGGAATTGAGTCATGGGAACGAATTCTTGTTTTTTTTTCTAACAAGAATGCATGTCATGTGCACTGTAAGTAGAACAATAGAAAAAGTAGTGATAATTTTATGCTAGGACATTATCCATTAAGTTTGCAATGCACAATACATGGAAAGCACCTGTGAAATATCATTACGGAAAAAAATCCTTATTAGCACAGTGCATTGGGCCCTAGTTTTACAAACATTTCTTAGAGTGCATGGGGCACGTTAATAAAACATTACATGCCCTTGTACCCTCTCACGCCACTGTTCACTAATCACCACAGGAACAGTGAGGATGAGTTTGCAGTAGACATGGATGACGTCAGTGCTCTGCTGTCCTTTGTGAATTTTTAAGCTGTCGCTTGTGCCTGTCTGGCACCCAGTCTTCACACCTACTCTATTACAAAGGCGTGTAAACTCAAACAAACACTTCATACTACAGTCCAAGACAGAGAAAGACCTTCAACCTCTTGTTTTAAAAGGGTGTGTAGCAAAACTGGTTCTGTTGGACAGCCCGTTCCATTCTGTAGTAGGATTTTCACAACAGGTGTGAAGTCTAAGGGATAAATAGCTATAGAGAAATGTGTCATTGCTTGTTCTCAAAGGCGAGAACCTGTATTTGTCCCTTAGTCGTTGAGAAGATTCTAAGAGCTGCTGGTTTCAGTTCACTCACATAGACTTGCTGACACTAACTAGATAAAAGTACTTTGGGATGAAACTACAGCATTCATTGTATGTGTGTGTTTGACTACATTTGTCACGTCATGGGGAAAGACAACCCATGTGCCAAATCTTAGTGGTCAAACAGTATAAGACACTTCTTTAAAGTCAATGTGTATTTCAGAGAAAAAAAAGCAGAGTAGGACTGTGTGTGTTGGCTGGATCAAGGAAAGTGGACACTAAATTCTAGAATGGAGACAGACGAAATGTGAGTTTTCTAAAACAATGCCTAAAAATCTATTTGACTGTTGGTTAACATTATCCAATAATCTGCATGCATGACCTAAGTAACATCAGCAGAAAAGTTGTTTTAAATGAGGGGCAAGTTACTACATTTTGATAGGTGAGATATTCCTTGAAACTCTCTAAATAAGTCAAATGAAGTCCTCTGAACCAGATTCATTTAAGAGTTAATATTAATCATTTAGATTAGGCTAACGACAGAGAACAGAAACAGGCTGGCTAATGTGTCAATTCCTTTCACTTGTACCATTCATCCACCAGTTGGCACAGCATTTCATTTATACTTAACATAAAAGTGCTCTGTGAACCTCCACATCCACATGTTTTTATAGATCCTAAGAGAGTCACTTGTCCTGCTGAGCCTCAGAAAGAGCATTCTGGAAATGTTTAAAGACCCCTTTAAAGCTAAAGCTATTTCCTGCTTTCACAGATCAGGAAGAGGTGTTAAACAACAGTGGACATTTACAATAATCCAACCTTAAAAACAACAACATCTATGGACAACTCACTTTTAGCAAGCTGTAATGGTAAAGTATGGCAATGCTTTTTACATGAATTAATAATTTGAGGTTACAGTCAAATCACAGAACACTGACAGTGTTTTCCTAAGCAGCTCTACAGGTGTTTAGCAGAAGGTATGTTTCCAATAAAAAAAGCAAGCTTGAAGGCCCATAAACCATAAAGAGGTCAATGCGTTTTACGAATGCCAGGTTCATTCCAGCTACTACATGAAAAACAAAGACCCATGAAGACAGGAATGACAAACTTTATCATTCTAGATCAGAGTAAAATTAAAAATGAAAGCTTATATAAAATATAATATATAACTTAAAATGAAAATTACAAATGTTGCCTGGACAATTGACTGATATAAGTTTAAGCTGAAGTACTAAAATTACTAAAATTAAAACTGAAATAAAAATTAAAGTTAAATAGATTATTTTTTATTAAAAAATAATAAAAATGACAAAAACACATAACAAAATTACTAAAACTTCAACTAAAAGAAAACTAAAAATATAAAAATAAAAGCTTATTCAAAATATTCATAAATACTATAATTGTAAAATAATGCTAAAATAACACTAGATAAAGCAACATTTTACACTATTTGAAAGGAAGTTAAATGTTACAGCAACAAACAGCCAATCAAAAACTGTCTCAAAGGTTACCTCATTAAACATTCATGTGCTTTCTACCTATCAGAACATGGTGTTTAATTTCAGCACCTGGAAAGAAGTTAAACATTTTGAACAGTGACCGCAAACACAGATGATGAAGAGATTATCAACCAGTCAATTATCTTGAAGAATGTTGTGAAGAATGTTGAGGTCCAAACTATTGACTTTCATTGTATGTACGAAAAAAAAAAAAATTAGAAACAGACATTTTTCAATATACTTTCTTATTTGTTCTGCAGAAGAAAGAGTGCACTATTACTTTAGCTTTCAAGTCACAATATCTGTCAAGTGTGAAAAGCCCATATACTATATGGTGCAGATAGAGGATTGTGGTGCCAGCCATCACAAGACTTAAATAAACTAGCAAACCACAATAAAGAGAGAAAACGTATACATCTAACCACATCTTCTATGATAAGAACTCGATAAGTCAGGGTGGATCACTATCCAGCTCTCATGAATTACAGTACAAAAACAATCCAGAGTTTTCACAGTCTCTGATTCCTTTCAACCTGAGCCAAAGATCTGTGATTAAAGGAATAAAGGCATGAATCCATACTGCAGTAGTAAGATCCCTATCATTGTCACACCCCGCTCTGTTATACACTGATCTGCATGCTTCAGATGTCCACATCATATATCATCAAAACCTCTGTAAGCACAACCAGCTAAAGGTCAGCATAAGGGAGGAGTTTGTTCCACATGTCCCTAAACACACGCACCATACTTTTCACAGACTTGCTCGTTTACACAGAGAGTCATCCATCTTTAAGCAGGTTCTCCATAAATAGAGCATCGTGGGGATTCCATCATGCCCTGCTACATTCTGCTTGAGGTTCATGTACATGGCTGGCATGTCTGTGTGTTTGAAAGGCTCGGATATCCACCGCAGAATCCCTCTGCCATTCACTTAGGCAAAATCACTCATAGTTTGCCTTATTTTGCAAATGCAATTGTGGGTTTTGGGGTTAGACTGTACAATAGAAAGCCTTTGAATGCTAGAGCATTCATCATATTACCCTCTTGCACTGCAGCATAATTTAATTTATATATAAGTCAATAGTTACATAAGACCTCCATACTTCAAATATCATGTACATGTGCACCTTTACCTCATTTACTCCCACTGAAGTGCACAGGCTCATGAAATCATATTAATTCACGTCTTGACCTCAATGTGACCGAATTGTGAAAGATAAGTCTTAAAAGGATAGTTCACCCCAAAATGAAAATTCTGTCATTAATTACTCTCATGTCATTCCAATCTCATCATTGGGAAACACATATGAAGATTTTCTGAAGATGAATGAAAGTCTTACAGGTTTATAACAACATGAGGGTGAGTAATTAATGACAGAATTTTCATTTTGGAGTGAACTAACCCTTTAAATGTTAAAAGGTTATAGACTGTGCACGTATACAGACAGCAAGAAAGATGAATATAGAGAGATACAAATGAGACAATAAATAAAGAGGAAAAGATAGTAAAAGTTAAGAATAGATAAAGGTGCCCTAGTTTCAAAAATTGAATTTACCTCAGCATAGTTAAATAACAAGAGTTCAGTACATGGAAATAACATACAGTGAGTCTCAAACTCTATTGTTTCCTCCTTCTTATATAAATCTCATTTGTTTAAAAGACCTCAGAAAAACAGGCGAATCTCAACATAACACCGACTGTTACGTAATAGTCGGGGTGTACGCCCCCAATATTTGCATATGCCAGGCCATGATTGAGGCATTACACAAGGGCAGTTAGTATTAACGTCTGGATGAAAGGCATTAGACAAGGGCAGAACGTCTGGATCTGCATAGCTGAATCAACAGACTAGGTAAGCAAGCAAGGACAATAGCAAAAAATGATAACATGATATTTTTTGTGATATTTGTAAATTGTCTTTCTAAATGTTTCGTTAGCATGTTGCTAATGTACTGTTAAATGTGGTTAAAGTTACCATCGTTTCTTACTGTATTCACGGAGACAAGAGCCGTCACTATTTTCATTATTAAACACTTGCAGTCTGTATAATTCATAAACACAACTTCATTCTTTATAAATCTCTCCAACAGAGTAGCATTAGCCGTTAGCCACGGAGCATAGCCTCAAACTCATTCAGAATCAAATGTAAACATCCAAATAAACACTGTACTTACGCGATTAGACATGCTGCATGACGAACACTTTGTAAAGATCCATTTTGAGGGTTATATTAGCTGTTTGAACTTTTTTTATGTTGTTTAAGGCAAGCGCGAGCTCTTGGGGTGTGGAGCACTAGATTTAAAGGGCCACACACCCTGAATCGGCTCATTTCTAATTATGCCCCAAAATAGGCAGTTAAAAAAAGGAATTAAAAAAAATCTATGGGGTATTTTGAGCTGAAACTTCACAGACATATTCAGGAGACACCTTAGACTTATATTACATCTTTTTTTTAAAAGTTCTATGGCACCTTTAAAGATGACAGCAAAGGTCATCTAAATGTTAAAATAGTGGAAACGAGCAAGCACAAATAAATACCCAATACTGATATACAATGCATCCCTTATAAAAATATTGTACAAAACAACAAGTGTTGTGAAAGCTTAACTTGAAATTCAACAGACAAGTACATACATCACTATGCAGCTGTAGACTACCTTAATTTTCAGCTCACTGTGCAGTGGTGAGGAAAAATCCAAAGAAATTAAAAGAATTTGAAGTCCCAGCAAATATTTCAAGAGATGCTTAAATCTACAAGAAACTTAAAGCACTAATTCATCCACAAGGCTTGCAGCTGTGTGTGTGAGGATGATCCTCTGATACGGCAGGATGATTAAAGGATTTTAAAGCAAATTACACAATCGTAAGCTTGGAGTGCCCATTTTGAGGCAACTCCATTTTAGCAGATTTCTGTCTGGGAGGACTACAACAGGAACCACGGTAATGGATTTTTAAGCACTTAATCCAAGTCTCACTCTTGGTGGTAATGAAAAAGCAAGATAAACATCCAAGACTCAATGCCACAGATTTGTGCACTTACATTGATCTCCCAATTTCACAAGGACACATGAAACAAAGGTACCTCTGAGGCACCATTAAATGTTGCAGAAATCAAAATCCAATTGAAATCTGCAAAGAAAACAACTACCTGTCATATTTCGTTTCTCCATCTTTCTTCCAGATCTGTTTAGAGAAAAGGCGGAGCAGAGGAAGAGAGTTTGTTTACTGTGACCACAGTCAGCACTACGGGTATTTCTGCAGCTGCTGAGACTCTTCCAACAGTTATATCATGACTTGGATGTGTTTGCCCTTGTGAAAGTGTGACAGTAAGACATACCCAGCAGTTAAGAGTAGTTGCTTTGTAATCTCAAAGTGTCAGATGCCAATACTGCCTTTCTGTCCCTGCGATAGCCACACTCACACAGAAATCCCTTCACAGGTTGCAACAAGTTATAGACTGATATACTGACCTGGCAGTAATTAGACAATTATTTGGTCATTTTAGATGATCAGCTTAAACGGATAAGTGTACCTGCTTCTCTGTTACGAAGTCAGCATTCACTGGATAATGCACAATTCCTGTTTTCAACATTTTGAGAATATTTAAAAATATTTAAGATTACATAATTTGTATTAACCTATGTCACATGCTGTATCCACTCGAAATCAATTAGACATCGGCCAACAAGTTTCTGTAGATATCGTCATCATCAACCGTCTCAACTCTTATTCACATAAAATTAATCAATCATTTTTGCACGCAAACAACTTTAATGCACATTGAGCTTATTCAAAAGCAATTAACTGCCTACTTTCTGATTCAGACATAATTGTAGTGTCTAAATATGACAATCAAAATAAAACCTGGCTATTCAGCCTCATAGCACTAGACTTGCAAACCTCTAATAACAATCAAGTGCTCTTTAATTGCCACTCAAAAAAATCAGCATGTCAGTAGGCCTGTCTTTCCCCTCCTCTATATTCTCACCCTCCTTCTTTCTCTCTTTCGCTCACACACAGGTTTGTTTTGCTATCAATGTGAGGACATTCCATAGGGGTAATGGTTTTTATACTGTACAAACTGTACATTCTATCCCCCTACACTACCCCTACTCCTAAAACTACCCATCACAGAAAACAATCTGCATTTTTACATTTTTAATAAAACATTGTTTAGTATGTTTTAAAGCTATTTTAAATATGAGGACTCATGAAATATCCTTATATTTCATGTTTATGTTGTAATACCAGTGTAAAAACCATGTCATTATACAAATTTGTGTTCTCATAAATCACAAAAACGCACACACACACTCACACGGGCAAAAAACATCTGTAGACTGCTGTCCAAGGAGTCCAGATTGAATCTGAGCTCTTGGAGTGCAACAGCATGTCCTTCTGCCAAAGACATGCATATTCTCTAGGTGGGCTGTTGTTATTGTTGTTGTTTTAATAGGCAACCCTCTAAATAATTTTTTTTTTTTTTTTTTTTTTTTTTGCAGAACCATATATGATATATTTTTTGAATAGCCATACATATATATATATATATATATATATATATATATATATATATATATATATATATATATATAACAACCATACATTACCATTAGCTAATTGTCACAAAATGCATCATGTATTCTCAGCTGTTGCACTGAATGCTCCTGAAAATGTCAATCTTAAAGCTCAAAATTCTGTACCATAGGCAAATGATGACGAACAGACTGAATATCATAATATTAGAATACGCTATTATGCTTCGATATTACTACAATGAAGTCAACATATCGCATCAATGACACAGGTTGCCACTCACAAAGAGGCGCAACCGCCATCTGAAATAGGCTAATAAAATAAATGACCAGAGCGTCAAAGCGCAACATTACCTTTTTCTTCAGGCATCGTCTCACGTAATCACGTCTATTCTGTAAATATGAAACGGAGACGCTGTTTCAATAAATATCCGTCAGTATTTCAGTGGAGCGCAGCGGTGTGGTACATGCTGAGCTCTTCTCGCGAGCACCGGAGAAATGCGCTTCACGCAGCGCGTGTCACAGAGATACTACAGGAATGAACGCAGGTCATATGATTCCCGCCTCAGCGCCTGACAGCGCACACACTCGAGCTATTGAAGCAATCCATTATAAATAGAAGCTTCTCGTTCAAAAACATGACACCCCTTCCCAAATATCTGAGGGCGTTCACCGTATATTCTCTGTGTGAGGTACGCAGCTGGACTATCATTCAGCCCAGTTGGGAAAACATATGAAACAACCTGATATCAAGCTACATTTAAAGGTCTCCACTTTAGGCTCCTAACCAATGCATGAACTTGTAAAACCATTTTCCTTTTGCTGGAAACACCTTACATATGAAATGTTTGTGTGTATATATATATATATATATATATATATATATATATATATATAAAAACTTTCAGTATTTAGTCAGTGATTGAACTTGCATTAAACTTGCATGGTGACCAAGTTACTTTTATTATTATTATTACTACCTATCTTTGCAAACAAGTTCATACCTTAAAATGACCTTGTCATGTTGAATTCGCTTTTCATCGAAAAAAGGACTGTATTATGATAGATTAGATGCCTGTAACAACAGATATCCGAGATATCATCAGTGCTCCATTAGCAAGACCACACTTGAATAGTTGCTCTAATGAAAGTTCTGAAATATGAAGACAGGCATTTATGAACCGCAGAACTTTTCACACACCCCGTCCGCTTAATTAACGAATTTATGAGGTCAGAGGGGCGCAAATCTTTTCCAGTTCAGAAGAGCTTTCCCTCACACTCCAGATCTGTCTCTGTACACAGTTCAGTCTTTGATGTCTAATCACAGAGCATGAGTCAATGTCATTCTGCTATCTCACTCTCACACATGTCCTCTATAAGTCTTGAATAATGATCAGGCTTGTGAATGGCCAGCTAGCACCTGTCAGGGGGGGATTGCAAAATATTAAAAAAGGCAGTGGCCATTTAAATTTCCAGCACTTTCTCACATAGTTGAGTCTTTCACTAGAATTGAGAGCAAAATGTTTTTCTCTTCTTCATGGACTTTCATTTTAACAAAGTTGAAGATTCACACTAAATGGAAGACCAAACAAGTAATTATGGTTATTTTTTTTTACTGTGCTAATTTTGCTGCCATAAGAATTTGGCTTCAGTTTCTGTAATCACTATTAAAAATGCTTGTTACACTACTTAAAATCTGGGCTGGCAATCCATGGAAAAAAAAAATAATGAAAGAGGCATTGTTCTAAGGTGAAAGATGGGAAAAGAGAAAAAAAAGAGAGAGAGAGCCAAGCTCCTTCAAAGAAAACACATTACATAATTTCCTTTGTATGATTTGCCAAGATAGAGAACATGTAAATCTAACTGTGCTCATTTTTCTGTCCGTCGAGATGATTTATTTTTAAAGTTTTGACATGACATTTTCTTCATGTAGTGACATATTCTTTCACAGTTATGCTTGCACACATTATAAGATATTTTCAGGCTATTCATCAACTGGATCAATAGAGACAGCAGGATAGTCAGAGGCTGAAGAGTTGGCTACCAACAAAATCACTTAAATTGTTAAGGATGCCCAACCAAATCTACAGACCTCTTCTGGATATATTTATGTAAATAATCTTTTAAAAAGCATCTTCATAAATATCTCTCAAATTGCTCCCATTGCTGTATTATTATGCTGGCTGACTAATTTAGATATATAAATGGGCCAGTTAACAATACAATAAAATAATAAAATAAAATAAGATAATAAAAATATTACATGTATACCTCATCTCAATAGAGGAATTTTAAAAAGGAATCAAACTATTTAAAAGAAAAAAGAAAAACAATTATAAAATGTAAAATAAAATTAATAAAATATAAAAAATAAAATGAATCACTTCTATAATATATATATATATATATATATATATATATATATATATATACACACAGGGAGTGCAGAATTATTAGGCAAGTTGATTTTCTGATCATATTTTTTTTCCAAGCACATTTTACCAATTCCAATCCACATCAATCTTAATAACTACTATTAATATTGTTTTTAATCATTTATAAGTGATATATAATTGTTCATGAAGGCTGGAAATGAAAAAACCAGCACCACATCCTCTTGTACCACTGTTTGGAGAATTTATCTTCCAGAATCTGGCAGTAAGTTTTGGAAGATCATTTAGTCCATCTCTGCAAGATGGACATTTCAGGATAAGAGATGGACTAAAAGTGAACTCCCACACCTTACTGCCAGATTCTGGAAGATAAATTCTTCAAACAGTGGTACAAGAGGATGTGGTGCTGGTCCTTCAGGAGTCACTCTCAAGCTGTCTGTCTATAAGGCCTATAAAAACCCAGTCTTCATGTATTTTATAACACTTCAGCTTGTGATTCTTATTAAGAGCGGGTCATTTTTTAGGATTCTTCAACTAACCTAAGTCTCTGAGATCCTGACACCTCACACTTCTGAAGACTCCAGGTAGGTTTCAGTACTGGGAAATGGTGGCGCTGGAGACTAAAGGGTTCCTGATGGTTTCACACTTAATTCTTCACCTCAATTCTTAATTATTTTGCAGTTAACGTGTCTTTTCTTCTCCAGCTGTTTTTGTATGACCCCGCTGACCCAATGAGCATTTCACTGTCCAATGGTCATGCTTTAACTTTGCAATTTCTAGTATTACATTAGTATTGCGTCCTTCTCATGAGTATTTAACAATTTTAAATCTTTTAAATCTCTTTTTTGGCTTATTTTATCTGTAAAAGAAAACCTGCCTAATAATTCTACACACCTGAATATAGGGCATTCTTCATTTCCAGCCTTCATGAACAATTATATATCACTTATAAATGATTAAAAACAATATTAATAGTAGTTATTAAGATTGATGTGGATTGGAATTGGTAAAATGTGCTTGGAAAAAAAATATGATCAGAAAATCAACTTGCCTAATAATTCTGCACTCCCTGTATATATATATATATATATATATATATATATATATATATATATATATATGTATATATATATATATATATATATATATATATATATAAAAAATCAGCTTTGGGATAACAGCCTAATCGTCTGGTCCATAAATACAAATACAGTATGTATCTTAAACCTGCTTTGTTTCCATTATCTAACATATTTGGTCAATCACTATTCATTACGATTTCTACATGATTTTTGTAGAAAATATGTTTTGCCTCCACTCTGAAAATACATCACTCACCAACCATCCTGTACTAATTATGCGACTGTTTGGGAGAGTATGAAACTGTATATATTATGAATTACAGGCAGTGTTTGAACACTGATTTTTTAGATAAAACTTACATGGACTATATGTACATGCACCCTCATGATTATAATGAAATTTAGGTGATAATGCAATTAAACTTTACATAATACATCAATCAAATTGATGTGATTAAGCTTAAAATCATATTAGTAACCAAAATATGTGGTTTATGCCAATTTTAATCACATTAAACACTTTAATCGCATCTATTCCACTGTGACCAAAGTGCGCATATGCTTTTGATGTACACGGATGATGTTGTTTTTTTGTCATGTGCAAATTAGTAAAGAAGGTAAGTAAGACATCACTTTTCTGGGGTGCTGAAAAAAAAGTTTATGTTGACAACGTTGCATGACATGAATATAATGCAGTATAGTGGTCGAAACTGAAGACATTTCTAGGTGTCAACTGAAAAAATCCAATATGTCCATTAAAATGCGTCTGCACATGAAACAGTGGCGAGTAACACACCTATGAATCTTAGTGAATAATCAGTATAATTAAAATTGCATGTAAACAGGAGCGAAGAAGTCTGCTTGGGTCATGTAAACATCTTAATGCGATTAGTTTCTTACACTGATTATTGAAAATAATCACTATTACAATAATCACAATAACTGCATTATTGGTGCACATGTAAACAAATTCATTGTCTGTAGGTGACATTATACAAAAAGCTGACAAAGCACAGCATGCCCTGCACTTCATCAGGGTATAAAAAAACAACACACACATATACACCCACATGAACACTGCCACTGTCAAAAAAAAAAGGAGCTAAAAAGTCATTCAGCACTTTCACTTCAGCTTCATTCTATATCCTCTTTGCCTGAGCTAATGGAGAGAGTAACAGGGGCCACAGACAGAGAGAGAGAGGAAGGGAGAATGTACGTTGCTCACTCCAACTCAGACACCCTTAAGATTCAGGTTATGAATAATTTACTGAGGTCCTTTACTCTCTCCACGTAACCTGAGACTCCTCTAAAGCACAGCAGTGGTGCTCAGGTGTCAAAATCTCAGCAACACATGCAGCTATGGGTGATAGCTGCATGTGTTGCAATTTATATATATATATATATATATATATATATATATATATATATATATATATATATATATATATATATATATATATATATATATATATATATATATATATATATATATTGCAGTAGGTTTTACCAGAAAATTGCAGTTTTTCTACTTTAGAATTTCATGTTTAATTAAATGTGTTCCTTGTCATTTCTTTGTAATTATTTGTGAAACTTACCAGAAATTTCTCAGTGAAAATAGTTTCAAAGCACTGTCTTTTTCACTGTAGGTTGATTTCACCGAAAAGGCACTGTGGCATTTACAAAACATTGCTAAATCGACCAGGGGTGCATTTTCCAAAAACATTTTTAGCCAACTATGATCGCAAGTTTCGTTATCATTATAGTTCAACAATTCAGTGTTTTCTTGTTCCAAAGAAAATGTGCAAACAGCATCACAAACTTGTGTGGTTGGAACTACAGCTCTCAATCTGCGGTTAAAATAACAGTTTCTTGTTAGTATGATATTGACTTAAAGGCCACCTATGATGCAAAATACACTTTTACATGGTGTTTGGACATAAATGTGTGTTGGCAGTATGTGAACACAACCACCCTACGATGATAAAAATCCACCCACTTTTTAAATCCCCATTAAACCAAAGCAGTCTCATTAAACATGCTGTTTTGATTCTCTGGGCAGTCTGACACCATTTTCGAGCAGCTCGAGCAGCTTTTCCGACAACAATGTCTTGTAAGCAATCCCGGTGTTCTGTTGCTGGATGTAAGAGTGAACATAGGAGTCTTAATTTTCTCCCAACATCTGAGGCACCGAAGACGCAGTGGAATCATTTTTGAAGGTAATGCGCCCCAAAATATACCTAAATTAATTTATGTCTGCGCAAATCACTCCAGACTGCTTTGTGAACGCGGGTCAACACAAAAGGACAATACAAAACACAGATTTTGCTAAAAAGTGGTTACTCAAGGATAGATCAGTACCAAAAGTTCGTGATCTAGCTTATAGTCCCTGGAGCAATACTAGTTACAGCAGCAATGAAGGTGAGAGGACGCACTTTAATGCGCACTTCTTGTACTGTTTCATTCAGCTCTTACAGTGATTTTCTGGAGTAAAAACAGACACTTCATCTTTTGTGTGATGTACAATAAACTTCATAAAACTCAGTGAAGTTTTGGCCATCATTCGGATGGGGTCTGCAACAACAGGCTTGTACTAATAGTGGATAAAAGCAAGATGACAAAATAATTTATATCCACACTGTTAGCGATTTCTGTAAATACCACAGTATTTTACTGTAATATGAACTGTATTTTACAGTAAAACAGATATACAGTATGTTACTGTATTTTAAAGTTGCATTATGGGAAATATCCCATTGGCGCCAATAAAATACAGTATTTTTCATTTACTGTAAACTGAAATACAGTAAAAACAAATGAGCGCGAAAACTGACCAATCACAGAGAGGCTTATGTCTCCGCTTGGAGAAAGAAGAAAAGGAAGACAGCGATGCAAGAACCTGGCAGCTGCAAAGGTGTGTACAAATATTCCTGCTTTTTCTTAACATAATTTGTATTTTTGGATTAACTAAAAAAAAAAAAAAGAAAAAAGAACAAAATATGCAGCCACGTGAAGTCACGTCACACTTAACGGTGTAAAGAGAGACACTCGTCTGGGAAACTCGTTTTAGTTTGACGAAAACTTAACTTGACTTAACTTAAACTGACTGTGTAACTTTTCTGTGTAAAAATGAATATTTCTCTTTACTTTCCTTTTTAAAGAACGTTTCACCATCGAAGTAGGGCCTATGAACATTAACTGGTTTCTGTCTTGGGTTTGACTCGACTACGTTGGGAGCAGGTGAGTGTTCATTTGAACTGTGACGAGCTTTTGTGGGTTTAAAGCATAGGTTTAAAGTCAGTCGTTTCGTTGTGATTTTTAATTGCTATATACTTGTTTGGCTTTAACTTATTGCCCCATATGAATGTACAGCATGCATTTATTGCAAGAGTAAACCCCGCAATATTAGTATGCAAACACTGTGGCGTCTTTGTGAAGACATTATACGCCGTTATTAATCATGCCAAAAAGCACAAAAACATGGCGAACTCCAGTTTTTCGTGTGCAGTTTCTGAATGGCCATGCTCGTTCCAAAGCCTCTTCGCTCTACGTTGCACATGTAGTGCAAACACAACAAGCCCACAAAAATAACGAACAGATCAGAACAACACGATATGAATTGTAAATGCGGTGTTGTTTATGGCTGTACATTCGTGTCGACTAACGTTAAATTCGCCAGTATCTGTGGACGCCTAAAATGGCACATTCGAGGTGGTAAAAGTTGAAAGTCCGACTGCTGGCAGTAGATAAGTATTTTACAGTTAAGTCACCATTTTCAGCACACCTCAGAAGAAAGCATAAATATGATTTTGAGATCTATCTGTGCAGTTAAAAATTAAACTTCTGTTATTAATACATGACTTTTGTTCAGAAATTAAGATATTTTTAACATCTTATCATTTTTGTCCAGCCACTTAAAGTCCACTCAACCAAAATATTCCAGTTCAAATAGTGCATAAAGACATATTAAAAGCAATCCATATGATTTTAGACTTTTATTCACATAAACATTGGTCATCCAAATACATAGCACATAAATACAGTATACAGATTCTCAAATTTGAGAATCAATTATGTGTCTTACTAAACCTCTCAATCATATGGATTACTTTTACAATGCCTTTATTCACTTGACACTAAAAAACTTTGGTTGACTGGATAGACAAAAAATGAAAAGAGAAGAATATTAATTAATTTGTGTTCTGTAAATGAATCAGTCTTATGGGTTTGTAACAAAATAAGGGTAGATGATGACATAATTTTCATTTTTGTCTTAATGTTTAAAACGTTTTTACACATCAAATGATTTAATGAATTTTTTTCTTTTATGTAAAGGTTCATTGTGATGATTAACCCCGACAGCAAGTTCTCCTCAAAGTTCCAGTTCAGCAAAAGAAGTGGGAAGATGGTGCAAAGGAAGAACTCTGGCCTGAACCCTCATGTATCCTCCTGTATTAAAGGGTTTGTTCACCCAAAGATTTAAATGATCTCATAATTTACTCATCCTCAAGCCATTAGTTGTATATAACTTTCTTCTTTCAGCCAAATACAAACAGAGTTATATTAAAAAATATCTTGGCTCTTCAAAGCTTTATAATGGGTTTAAATGGTACCATGGTTTTTGAAGCCCAAAAAAGCACATCCATCCATCATAAAAAAATCCACATGGCTCCTGTAGGTTAATAAAGACCTTCTGAAGGGAATTGATGGGTTTTTGTAAGAAAAATATCCATGTTTATAACTTTACAAACTTTAATAACTAGCTTCCAGTAACGTCCGTACGTGAGTAGTTTTGTTCTTTCGTCTGTGCTTCCGCGTTCGCCAATACCAATACACTCTTCCACCAGAATCGACTTGTGTACGACTGTTACCCGAGGCCAGTCATAGCTCATAAAGTTATAAATATTTATATTTTTCTAACAAAAACATATGCCTTTGCTTCAGAAGGCCTTTATTAACCCCCTGGAGTCGTATGGATTTCTTTTATGATAGATGAATGCACTTTTTGGGCATCAAAAACAAGGTACCAATTACTCTGATTATAAAGCTTATAGAGCCAGGATATTATTTTAATATAACTCCATATATGTTTGGTTGAAACAAAGTCATATACACCTAGGATGGCTTGATTATATTGAGTAAATTATGGGATTATTTTCAACCCTTTAAGGAGTTTCTGGTTTTCATCTGGCAAAACGATTAAATGGTTAGTTCACCCAAAAATGAAATTTCTGTCATTAATTAGTCACCTATATGTTATTCCACACCCATAAGACCTTTTTTCATATTCAGAACACAAATTAAGATATTTTTTATGAAATCTACAAGGTTTCTCTCCCTCCAGTGACTGCTACTCAACAACCACATTCAAGGTCAAGAACAGCTAGAAAGACATCATTAAAGTAATGCATGTGACTCAGTGGTTTAACATCAGTTTTATGAAGCGACACAACTGCTTTGCGCAAATAAACAAAAATTACCGCTTTATTTTCAAAATAATATTATTCAAAGCACGTTCATGGAACTACATCAGCTCTCGAGTCAACACACATGCCTCATGATGCTCTCTTTACTCGTTTGCAGGTCAAAACTTTTGTAAGTAAAGTGGTAAATTATATTTGTTTGGTTTTTTTTGCACATAAAGCACTCCTCACCACTGGAGGAGTCACATGGATTACTTTAATGATGTCTGTACAACCGTTCTGGACTTTGAATGTGGTAGTCGCGTAGCTGTCAATGTATGAACAGCAAGCTCTCAGATTTATTCAAAAAGATCTTAATTTGTGTTCCGAATATGAACGAAGGTCACACGGGTTTGGAACAACATAAGAGGGAGTAAATGATGAGAGAATTTTCCCTTTTGGGTAAACTAACCCTTTAAACTATAAGAGCAAACACATTCCACTGTGGAGAGTTATTTTAAATTTGTAAGTTTTTAAAATTGTTCTTATGACTGAATTTGTTCATTAATTGTTTTAAAATGCTGTAATATTAAACTTTTATGTATAAATGTTACTGCAGGGTTGGGAATATCAGATTTTGTGAAGAAAACTGAAAGTTCAATCTGCAAGAATATTAAAATGTTATTTCAAGTATTACAATTGAACAATTAAAAACAAAATTATAAACATTATACAGTTGTCATTGTCTTTTTATTATTTACTGAGACCTGTTAAAATACAGTAATTTACAATTTGTACAGCTTTATAGTAAATAGAAACAGTGGACAACGAATTACAGGAAATTTTACAGTGTAAAGTTATATTTTTTTGATTGTATTAAAATATACTTCTAGAGAAAAGACCCTAAAATTGTATTCTTTACAGCAAAAAATACTATACTGTAAATATGTTTACAGCAAGTTAAATGGTACTGTAAATACATTTACAGCAATTTAAATTGTACTGTAAATATGAATACAGTATTTTTACTGTAATTTAATTTACAGTAAGTTACTGGCGAACTGCTGCCAGTAAGTTACTGTAAATTCTACAGGAATTTTTTTACAGTGCATAGTTAAACTAAACTATATCTGTTCTGTCTCCATGTAGCATATATTCTCTGGCTCTGTTGGCATCATTGTCTGACTCCGGTTTGAACTGAACACCATTACTGACAGTTTCTGACATTTTCAGTGCTTGAGATTGTCCTGTTTTTTTTGTTGCATGAGCTCTTGAAGCTCTGCCGTCTTCTTGGAAGTGGGCTGGGAGCAGCAGCTCCTTTGCAAATGGCCGTTATGCCAAGTTCATTTTTTACAGCCAAATCTGACATTAATTTGAGCTTGAACTAATTAATTAGCAGAAGATATTACTAATTCTATTATTTAACAAATGTGGTTTGAGAACAAATGTTCAACAAAGTTACTACAGTTTTAATAAATAATCATGACTATAGTTAAATTCTCAAATGATGCATCAAACTATTGTAGCAAATTAGAGTATGAGGCAAGACTATCTGTTTGCGCAACTAATGGCTGACAGGGGAGCGTTACAAACCTGTCTGGAAACAATCATTATTTTAGCAAAAACTAGTACTATTATTATTTTAAAACTATTGTATTATTACAAAAATATTACTGTAGGTTGTGAAATTTTTAACTAAAATTTTTCTAGGATTAATAATATATATACATATATATATATATATACATATTTTACAACCTGAATTCCAGAAATGTTGAGCCATTTTTTAAAATTTGAATGAAATGAAAAATCACATGACTTTGACTTTCAAATTACATGAGCCAATATTTTATTCACAATAGAACATAGATAACAAATGTTTAAACTGAGAAAATTTTCATTTTTTTGCACAAAATGAGCTCATTTCAAATTGCCTGCTACAGGTCTCAAAATAGTTGGGACAGGGGCATGTTTACCATGGTGTAGCATCTCCTCTTCTTTTCAAAACAGTGTGAAGATGTCTGGGCATTGAGGTTCTGAGTTTCTGGAGTTTTGGTGTTGAAATTTGGTCCCATTCTTGTCTGATATTGGATACCAGCTGCTGAAGAGTTCGTGGTTGTCTTTCGTTTAAAGGTGATAGAGAGGATTTTTTCGTCGACTGAGAATCCAAAGACTGTTACTGAGTTTTTGAAATGAGCGCATGCGTAAGAACAACCCCCCTCATTTCGAAGGAACGCCTCCCAAAACTCATAAACACTCGTATTGGAACACGAGTGTTTACAACCGGCATTCGCTGTGTTGTGTTAGTGGATTCATTATGTCGGACTCACCGCAGGTAACTCATAATCTGCAGTTGTTACTCCTGTCTCCTGACAAAAACATTGCATGCAGCGCCTGTAGAGTGTGGAAAGTTACTGGAGCGCGCAGCCGGGCTCGTCTCTCACAAGGAACAAAATGGCAGTGATTGACAAGCCAGAGGGCCAATCGTTTACACGATGATCGCGTAAACGATTGGCTGATGTTTTTAAGGCCATACCTTGTGCACAGATGATGTATATTAATATTATTCCTTTCAGTGCACCTAATAAATAGTCTTTTATCAGTTAGTAAAGACAGTTTCAAGTAATATTGCAAAAATGTATACAACAAAACATCCTCTTTAGCACCTTTAATGATGTGCCAAATGTTCTTTATAGGTGAAAGATCTGGACTGCAGGCAGGCAAATTCAGCACCCGGACTCTTCTACAATGAAGCCATGCTGTTGTAATAGCTGCAGTATGTGGTTTTGCATTGTCCTGCTGAAATACACAAGGCATAGACGAAATAGACGTCATCTGGAGGGGAGCATATCTTGCTCTAAAACCTTTATATACCTTTCAGCATTCATAGTGCCTTCCAAAACATGCAAGCTGACCATACCGTATGCACTTATGCACCCCCGTACCATCAGAGATGCTGGTTTTTGAACTGAGCGCTGATAACCTGCTGGAAAGTCTCTCTCCTCTTTAGCCCGGAGGATACGGCGTCCATGATTTCCAACAAGAATGTCAAATTTGGACTCGTTTGACCATAGAACACTTTTCCACTTTGAAACAGTCCATTTTAAATGAGCCTTGGCCCACAGGACACGATGGCGCCTCTGGACCATATTCACATATAGCTTCCTTTTTGCATGATAGAGATTTATTTGGCATCTGCAGATGGCACGGCGGACTATGTTTACCGACAGTGGTTTCTGGAAGTATTCCTGGGCCCATTTAGTAATGTCATTGACACAATCATGCCGATGAGTGATGCAGTGTCATCTGAGGGCCCGAAGACCACGGGCATCCAATAAAGGTCTTCGGCCTTGTCATTTAAGCACAGAGATTTCTCCAGTTTCTCTGAATCTTTTGATGAAGTTATGCACTGTAGATGATGAGATTTGCAAAGTCTTTACAATTTGACATTGGGGAACATTGTTTTTAAAATATTCCACAATCTTTTTTATGCTGTCTTTCACAGCTCAGCCCATCTTTACTTCTGAGAGACTTCTGCTTCTCTAAGACATCCCTTTTATAGTTAATCATGTTACAGACCTGATATCAATTAACTTAGTCACTAGATGTTCTCCCAGCTAAATCTTATCAAAATTTCTTGCTTTTTCAGCCATTTGTTTTCCCCGTGCCAACTTTTTTGAGACTTGTAGCAGGCATCAAATTTAAAATGAGCTCACTTAGTGGATAAAAGTATAAAATATCTCAGTTTAAATATTTATGTTATCTATGTTCTATTGTGAATAAAATATTGGCTCATGTGATTTGAAAGTCTTTTAGTTCTCATTTTATTCAAATTTAACATTTCTGGAATTCGGGTTGCATACATTTTAACCAAAACAGATAAAAAGCCTACAAATTGATTTACCTTTCTATTGATTTACAGCTTCTGAGCTGAGAACACTAACCACCAGTAAATCCAGTTTAGCACAGGGATGCTACATTCTGGATGTGTCCTCATAACCTGAGCACTCTTCTGGTTTCCATGGCAGGATGAGAGGGGTGATGGGTAGAGAATCATCACACTCTGCTGTTAAATTCCCTTCCAAGCCAAAGATACATCAACAACAAAATACGCACACACAGGGATCACAAAAATGAACATTGCTTGGGACAAAAATGCCATCAAAATGAGCAAAAATCCCCCCAAATTTAAGATAATAGGGCAAAAACGTCCCTGTACAATTAAACAAATTATTATGTTATGATTAATATCAAGATGGCTTGACTGCTGAACCAAAGAAGCTGCAAACCATTATTTTTATATGTTTATATGTCATTATGTTTCTGGCTTGGCTTTTGGGATAAGAGGCATGCTTGATCAGACGAGGATATATTTAGAGATATTCAAAGTGTGCAAAAGGAAGGAAAGAGTACATTCATGCAAATTGCCTGTGGTTTGACATTGTTTCAGTCTCTCATGAACAAGCTGGCAACAAAATTAGATGAAACCAGATGAAGCTCCATCTGGGTTGTCATGCAAACTGTTCATGAACACTGACTCAGCAGTACCTTATTCAGAATCAGCAGAGCTTGAAATAATTGGAAATGTTCAAATCAAAATGCATCATATGAGTTTTATTACTGTTGTGCATGTGCATAGGCTGTGGTACAATCATAAAATCATGGGACAACAAAGCAACCTGTTATTAGGAGCGTTTGAAGAAAATTAAGCAGAATATGCACACAGATACCCGTATACACAAACGCTGTCACAATGGCAGCAGTTTATCTCTGGACAGCTTGCCTTTAGGGTACGATAGATAAATAGAAGCCAATTTTGCATGAAAGCCAAAATAACTGGTCTTAACAAATACAGCTCTTATCTTATCTCAAAGCAAATATCAGTATCAAATATCAAGTCATTAGCACATATCAAATGCTTAATGGACTGACTGTAGAAAGAGTTTGTCTAAAAAACAGGTTAATAAACCACCCTTCAATAATTCCTGTATAAATACATCCGCATTAGCTTACTGATATGTATTATTTTCAGTTAATTCTATTTACATGGGAAAACCACATTTTGACACTAATAGTGCACTGAAAATGTGCTGTATGCATTATGATATAAACATTTTGTCCAAAATATTCCATAAAAGTAATTTGTGGTATAATATGGTCTAAAAACAATAGTGCACATCAAATGACAAATATGGCAGCAAATGTGATGGAGGAAACAAACAAACAAACAAAAAAAGAGTTATACTGCACTTGTGTATTAAATACACAGATCCTGTTCTTGAAATGCCCCTCCAAACACCTGCTGATGATGAAACGGCATTCTCCCAGCATGCATCCAACCAAGGCTCAATTAACAAACCAGCAGGGTTCATGCAGAAGGCAAGGGTGTATATTTCAAACACACTTTTCAAACATATGATATCCAATTTGTGTCTCCTTTCTGATTTCTGCAGGTCAGAACAGCACCTTAAATAGCTGAAAACACCGTCCACATTATGTGAAAAATGAGCCTTCTTATTTTGTCGCTACCGTAAGCTAGGGTTTGATGAATAAGCTGGAGGCAATTCCTCTCACAGTCAGTACAAATAAAACCAGGACAAGGAAAATGTCACAGGCCCACTCTAGATTTCAGGGCTAATTACTAGTGCCTCTTTCTCAGGGACTCACTGTACAGCAGTGATATCACCAGCTATTTCTCTGTTTGCTTCCAACAGCTGTAAAAATCCTACATCCAGTCTTGATAAGCTCCTCAAAGAGCCAAAATCCACAATCTTTTTAACTGCGACCATATTTTGGTGCAAATCAATCCGTTACTTGATAGATACTAACCCAAACTATGTACAATATAAAAGATATGACCAAATGAAACTATACAAAAAAAACTTTATTTTAAAATAAGATATCCAAATAGTTCACTTGCCAGGGTTCCTACACATTTTCCATTTTTAAAATGTATTTGACTCAAATTAGTCTAATTCAATTTAGACTCAAATTTCCAAACCTCCCTTTGACCATATTTAACAAATGGTTTATACAGCATTATTTTCACTTTATATTTGGTATGTAGTAGTAATTTGTAAATATTTTTATTTTATCGCTCACCCAGTTTAAATCTAGATTAAAGACGCATCTCTTTACCCAAGCATTCACATAATGCATCTCATATCAGATCAATTGCACATGACTATCTTTGCTTAATGTTATGAACAGCAGCTACGCTAATTATTCTCTATTTGGTTTTCTGTTTTACCTCAGGATTCCCAAATTTCTATATAGCCTAATTATTGTTAAAGGTGCCATCGAACGTTTTTTTTTTTTACAAGATGTAATATAAGTCTAAGGTGTCCCCTGAATGTGTCTGTGAAGTTTCAGCTCAAAATGCCCCATAGATTTTTTTTTTAAATATTTTTTTTTAACTGCCTTTTTTGGGGCATCATTAACCATGCACAGATTCAGGGGCTGCTGGCCCTTTAAATCTCATGCTCCCCGCCCATCGAGCTCGCGACTCTATAATACAGTGCATTTACAAAGTTCACACAGTTAATATAACCCTCAAATGGATCTTTAACCACATTTAACAGTACATTAGCAACATGCTAACGAAACATTTAGAAAGACAATTTACAAATATCACTAAAAATATCATGTTATCATGGATCACATGTTGTCGCTGTTGTTATTACTTGCTTACCTAGTCTGTTGATTCAGCTGTGCACATATCCAGACGTTAATACTGGCTGCCCTTGTCTAATGCCTTTTATAATGTTGGGAACATGAGCTGGCATATGCAAATATTGGGGGCGTACACCCCGACTGTTACGTAACAGTCAGTGTTATGTTGAGATTTGCCTGTTCTTCTGAGGTCTTTTAAGCAAACAAGATTTATATAAGGAGGAGGAAACAATGGAGTTTGAAACTCAGTGTATGTCATTTCCATGTACTGAACTCTTGTTATTCAACTATGCCAATGTAAATTCAATTTTTAATTCTAGGGCACCTTTAATATGTAATTGATTATTTCCAGGAGCTCATTGCTTCTACCTTCAATTAAAGAATTAGTTCACTCAAAAATGAAAATTCTGTCATTTATCACTCACCCTCATGTCGTTCCAGACCCGTAAGACCTTCGTTAATCTTCGGAGCACAAATTAAGATATTTTAGTTGAAATCCGATGGCTCATTGAGGCCTGCATAGCCAGCAATGACATTTCCTCTCTCAAGATCCATTAATGTACCAAAAACATTTAAATCAGTTCATGTTCGTTCAGTCGTTCAATATTAATATTATAAAGCGACGAGAATATTTTTGGTGCGCCAAAAAACCCAAAAAGACTTATGTAGTGATGGTCGATTTCAAAACACTGCTTCAGGAAGCTTCGGAGCGTAATGAATCAGCGTATTGAATCATCGAGTCATTGCTCCCTATGCAGGCCTCACTGAGCTATCGGATTTTAACAAAAATATCTAAATTTGTGTTCCGAAGATGAATGAAGGTCTTACGGGTGTGGAATGGCATGAGGGTGAGTAATAAATGACAGAATTTTCATTTTTGGGTGAACTAAACCTTTAAACTGTCAACAGAGATTGTAAATTAATTGCCTAAATTATTACATTATTAGCCAACTACATTCTCTAAATTGAAATGTTGGCATGCATTCTCTGTAAAGCTGCTTTGAAATGATATGTATCGTGAAAAGCGCTATACAAATAAAGGTGAACTGAATATTTTCTTTTTTGTCATTGGTTTTCTCGTGGCGATAACATGTGCTTGCATAATGAGAAGAAACCTGAAACGTTTTAAAACCTGCATATATTCACCTCTGACATGATCATTAAACTTTTGCCATGAAAACACTCTGTTTGTATGATGCATTTATTTAAGAAATTCTTAATTTTTATACTTTAGAAAAGTAAATAAGGGCAATTGTCTGGAAACACAAATATTTTCCATACTCTTCTCTTTTTTCCCCATACTTATCCAGACCTGGAAATTACTCTAATCAAATTCCAACTTTTCCATACCTTTCCAAACTGTGTAGGAACCTTGACTGTGCTAATCACAGTGTTTTGTGCTGTGAATTGTGCATGTTTTACATGTATTTTTGTGTAAAAAGAAAATAATCTGGTACAGTGTTGAAACAGCACTTGATGTCCAATATAAAAATAAATTGAGTCCTGAAGCAAACCCAGTTGAAAACTGCTACTCTAATGTACTAGCTTCACTCCAATACACATTCATTCCTGTTATGATTTAGTGCTCTGCTATTACGTCAGTCAGTTTCACATGAGTTGAATTTCGGGCACAAGTCATGCTGACCTGAAAATAAGGTTATACAGAACATATAATTAACCAAATTAATCACAATTTGGTTCAAATTCATGAACAGGTGAGAGCAGGACAGAGGTCGCAGCACACAAAAATTCTCCACATAAAAAGCGCACTTGCTGCTACAGAAAATATTGACTTAAGTCAGAGGTATTGACCACCTTGACATCAAAATCAGTGAATACCTGAGATCTTGAGGATTATCCTAATTGCCAGAGATTCTGCTTGACACCCTCACTGTTAACTTAAGATACCACATAGTGAATGACAGCACTGTAGCTCTATTACATTAACAGAAATACAGAAACAATACTTTTGATAGTAATGTATTTAAAGTTTCTAAGAAGCTTAAAAACTGCCCCTAAAATGGATAAAAATCTATGGTAAGACTATGCACAGGACTAAATCCAATTGTTTTGTTACAAAAATATTATAGAACAGAAGCATGTTTTAGATTTTGCAAAAATTAAATATATTTTATAGATGGTGCCAGATTTCTCCAAATAAAAATACCCATTGCAACAAATCCCTTAACAAAACCCTTAGAAATAATTTTATTATTATAGTTCTTAAACTTAAATGGGTTCATTGTCACCGGCTGCAGAACACTAAGGTGCTTCGACCTTATTAAACACGCTACACATCACAGTTAAACGCAGAGACAACCTACATACACCTTGGACAGCAGCACATTACGCATTTCCCAACAACAAGGCTGCACTGCAACATAATGAGCGCTGGTGGAAAGGTGGGTGGAACCAGACTACACCGCGTACAGACACAGACAAATCTCCGGGCTTTGAAGTAATGAGATTAGTATACGTGATGCACTCATAACACACTCACCGGTGCTCATTGTTGTCCGCAGACCTTTTCAGAGTCCAATGTCATGTATGTCTCTAGATCCTCATTAAGGCTGAGCATTCAGCGTGCTCCGTACATCTTTCAACCGCCCGGTGCACAAGTGCTCGAGCCAACGCGGAAAGTAATAAAAAGACACGAAATAAGCGCCTCGCACCTGCGACAGAAGAAAAGTCGTTGTTGTATATGCTGTAGAATCGGTAATAAACGTAGTGCGCAGCGTTGCGGGCGCATGCACGAGCGGGGTGTTGCCGTATGGCTGTGATGCGCTCGTGCGTAGGCTATTTGCCTCAGCACCATTCCTGCACGAGCCGCACTGTGACAACCTACGTGTAGCAACGGAGGGCGTCTGGGAAATGGAGTTTCGTGCGAGAATGACAGATTATATGAAGAAAAAGTCAACGAGATTAACTAACAGTATACCATTATTAATGGCATAATTTTAAAGCATCTCTCACCACATAGTGATAGGATTTGAATGATCCCATGACTCAAAAGTGCCCACCCCGATATTTGTGCTGAAATAGTAGGGGTCTCAGGCAGTATTGCCAATTTAGGGATTTTGTCACTAGATTTAGTAATTTTATCACCCCTTTTGAGACTTTTTCAAAAGTTTAGGGACAAATCTAGCAACTTCTTAGACAAACTTTATCTAGATTATTATTTTTTAAGTTAATATACCATTGCTGGCGATGCAGGCCTCACTGAGCCATCGGATTTAATCAAACATATCTTAATTTGTGTCCCAAAGATGAACAAAGGTTCTTATGGGTGTAGAATGACAATAAATTACATTTTCAGTGGTGGGTGAACTAACCCTTTAAAGCTGCAGTCTGCAAGTTTTGCCTATGTCGCCATCTCTGTTAAAAACCTGCAATTGCAGTAATTTGCACAATTATCTTTACGCGTGTCGAGCATCGGCACAGCCCCTCAGCGCAGATGAATCTAATGTTTTGAGGAGAATGTGTGGCTGTCAGTCACCGCACCGGTGGATAATGTACAGGTACTTTGGAATCACATATTGTAGTCTTGGAAGTATCTGATTTGTTACAGCAAACTATCACTTATTTTAAGGGGGACACACGCACAAAAAAAAAAAAAAAAAAAAAAAAAAGACCTCATGCTGGACAAAAATTATAAACATCACTTTATTGCATCTCTTTACAATAGTTTATTTATTAATTTACATTTAAACATTAAAACATTGGCTCCAACCGATTGGATTAAAAAGCATCAGCGTGTGTTATTGAGCCCCACTTTTTTGTTACACAGATAGTCCATTAGGTCCTGCAATAAAGAGGTCACAAACTTCTGGTTAAGCTAAATTTCCAGAATCTCTTTAAACAACCATGTAAAGTGATGCGTAAAGTGATTAAATGGTTTACCTTGATCTTTCGCATCTGATCTACAGCCACATCATCGAGCAATTCAACGCTGATGTCATCTTTATTGTCCTCAGATAGTAGCAGTGTCTTGAAATGCAGAAAAGGACCATTGTTGAATGCTATAATGAGCAAAAACTTTGCAAAGGTTCATACATACACAGACATACTTCTCCATGGGAAGTTACTATGGTTGCCGTAGCCATCATTTCATCTCCAACAGAGCGACTAGCTTGTCTGTTCATCAAAAGAAAAGCAGCATTTTTAGTGAAAATGCACATCTGAAAAGAAACTCACCATGCAAGAAAGGAAACTTTACCTAAATTTAGGTCCTAAACCAAATGCTTGGTCACTGAGTTTGACAACCCGTCCTTGGGTTCTTTTTGCACTGATAGTTGAGGCACACCTGTCAATGAGAGCAAAGAGGAATCCAAATTTGAGCTCTCCACTATATTTGACCATTAGGAATATTCCATTGTGGACAAAAGCAATTATTCCACCCCAGCAGTCAAGAACAAAGTCAATGAGCTTACATTTTTATTACTTTATTTAGTTTCAATAATATTTCATATTGATGCATTTATAAAAAAAATAAATAATTCAGTTAAAGGTGCAATATTTAACCACTAGGCCAGTGTTATATATTTTGTTCACTTGAGTACTTACAATATCCCAAATGTTTCTAACTATTTGTAAATCGTGAGAAAACTGCAATTTTAACCAAGGCTCTGGGACATGTGAGGCCTGTCAATTGCGTCATACCTCCGTTACCCTCAGTTTCCGGTTTTATTTTGTAGAAACCATAGAAACACCAAAGACGCTTTAATATATTACATGTTTTAATAGACAAGGGAACAACGGTTTTGATATATTTATAGACAGAAAACTAGTTATTGTTATAGCGCAACACACATTTAGTCTTGTTGTTTAAATCTAATTTTCTTGATGTTTTACCATGCCTCAGAGAAAAACACTATTTTGTGAAGTAGCTAACATAGCATAATCAGATGCAGCTTTATTTTTAGTAACAGTAATACAGGATTTTCTCCATCATACAATAGATTGTAAAATTAATTGCATGCCATTTATCAACAAGCCATCCAGAATTAATTAATGATATTCTAAAGTCGATCTAGTTTACTGCAGTGTGCAACAAATGTCTTGCAGCAGCCGAGCGAACGCACAGTAACGTTATAACATCATTTTGAACACTCTCTAATGTATCTAATATGATAAACAGAGCTGTGTTACCCATGAACGGAAAAGTGGAAGCAGCGCCGGCGACTGTGGCATAATAAAAGTTCCATTCGTCATGCATTCGTCTCTCGTTAACAATCGCTCCAGCGGCCTTATTCAGCTCCACACAACACCGTTTCAAACTACAGTAACGTTAATAATCTCATCCATGAACATTATTTCTTCCTGAGTCCTATCCCCGTTATTTTCCACTGGCTGTGAGGTGAAGACCACATGTCCCAAGATTCCACGCTCAAACTTGGCATCATGCTACGCTTTTGTTTTGAATAGGCCTCTAAAGACAGAAAATCATACATATTGCACCTTTAATACAGTGTTCAAGTAAAAAACAGGACAAGTATTACATTTCATGCATGAAAGGCAGATTGGCGCCATCTAGTTAGGAAAAAATAAGAAAATTATATATAAAATGTCATGATTTAACTACATGTTTAGCCCCTATATATTATATTATATTATATTATATTATATTATATTATATTATATTATATTATATTATATTATATTATATTATATATATGGGGCTTTGTATTCCCTGGTTGCTTAAGTATTCCCAGACATTACTACTATTTTTAATAGTTTTCAGATTTTTGGAAAACCTGATCAAAGATTACTTTACTGTGGCTGATTTGTAGATTGTACCCCGAAAAACTGCTCTGTATCTTTGTATTTTTCACGTTTGCCATTCAAGATAATTTAGTGTTTTCAAATCATGTCCAGTTTACAACTTGTTTTCAACAGATTCACAAGAAAGTTTTAGTAACTTTCCAATGAAGTGATACACTGTAACTCAAAAGTAACCAAAGACCACCAGAAATTAAAACTTTACCTCAGACTTCCAGTGCTGTTACTGTTGTGCAGGGTCTTCTTTGCAGGTTTCTGTTATGAGAAAGCTCATAAGTAAATTTTAAATTAGGCATACAGAAAGAGGACAAAAAAACAAAACAAATGGAGGGTCAGTACCTTTGTACCTTCCACTGAAGTGGTCTTGTTTTGACTCGATGACCTTTGTTGCCCTGCTGTAGCATTTAAACCTGAAAGGAACGCAAGTTAACCTAAAAAGAATGAAAGCTGAATTTAAAAACGTGACTTTATAAGTTGCCTTGCACCTTTTTTGCTTGGTTTTCGAGACAGGGGTTTCTGAATTTCTGGAGACGCATTCTAAATGAAGAAAAAGAAAGAATACAACCACCACAACTCTGCGGTAACCTTTAGTAAACACCAGAGGGCAGCAAAATCATTTTACCGTTAGTGCCATAGTGACCTCGCCCACAGACGTGTCATCATCTGAAAAACATGATCGATTATAAAGACAAATAACATTAATATTCATAATAACGTCCAGACAGGACGAACAGCCTCTGTAATTGTCGTACCATTCATTAGGTCTTTTATCAGCGTGGTGTGAAGCGATTGCGGCATTTTCATCAGCTCTATTTTGAAAACTCGGTCCACAGTTGCCAGTAATTTGTTCAGATTGGTCTCCATTTCATTTATCCGGGCCTGAGCTATTTTGTGCAAGCAAAATAATGGGTTCATTAATACATATACAGGAAAGAGTATGTATTGGCTTTAATATATGACTGACCTTCCTTCTCAAACTGTTGTATGAACAGCTCCTTTCTCTTGGTGAGTCTAATTTTCTGGTCATAATCAGGCTGACCTTCAGAATCCTGACTGACTTTTCTAGTTCTTCGGGGAGGCATGCTAATAATAATACAAAGATTGATTTTCAGATCTTTTTATGAACAACACACACCTCGGAGCAGGTGCTCACCAATTACCTTCTTCTGTTTTAATAACGATTGGCAAACAAATTTATAAGATACTCTTCCGCCACCTACTGGACTGGATGCGCCTAGAAATGAACAATTTAATAATGATAATAATAAATATTATTATTGAAGTTGTTAAAATATTGAAATATTAAATTATAATCTCAGGGGTTAATTAAAGTAAATATATTAGATCAAACGGGTTCAACTCTGACAGAAATGTTTGGGAATATTTATGAGATGAAAATTATGATTTAAGTAGACATAGAAAGTCTTAATTTCGATTCTATTATTATTAATGATCTTAAAGACATACAACCCACAACAAAAGTGGATAAAATAAAGAAAAATTAAAAGAAAAATAGATTAAAAAATAAACCAGAGTTAAAGGATTCAAGTTGATGTCAGATAACTTAGTAATTCACATGTGAAATGTTTTTGATTCCCAGTTAAGTCATGCTACGA
This sequence comes from Chanodichthys erythropterus, assembly GCF_024489055.1. Lineage (NCBI taxonomy): Eukaryota > Metazoa > Chordata > Actinopteri > Cypriniformes > Xenocyprididae > Chanodichthys > Chanodichthys erythropterus. Next base: position 17,243,797 of record NC_090239.1, read on the forward strand.
AGTTTAACTGAATAAACTTAAAGTTTTTTTTTTTTTTTTTATGAAAATAGAACAATTTACAAACAGAGCACAGCATAAGGCAGTGCAATACAAAGTGTGACATTAATTAATAACAGGGGTTTTGAAAATAATATAATATTTTAAACATGTTAATGACTTTTTGTTTTTTAAAAATTTCAGAGAAGATATAAAACAATAAAATTCCACTAAAAATACCTTAAATATTGGGGATGAATTTAAGCGTTTTTGTTTATGTATGAAATTTTGCCAGCAATATGAATAAATTAACAATGTATTCAAGACCTTTGTTAACATTGTTTTCATAGTACACAATAATATCCTTTAAATAAAAACAGTATTTATCATTTACTAGATTAAAAATAAATTCTGCCATTTCCTTCCAAAAATTTCAGGTAATTTTACAATAAAAAAAAACAAAACAAATGTGTTAACGCTTCTGTCTCATTTTTACAAAAGGTAAAAATGTCATCAATATCAGAGTATCTTGAAATTATTGATTTAACAGGGTAGATGGTATGCAAAATTTGAAAATGTATTTCTTTAGTTTTGTTATTGATACAATATTTAAAGGGGATTAACTTTTTTTTTTTTTGCTTCAATTTATTGAACAGAGAAACACAACCTATACAGTTACAACAACAATACAGAAATTTGAAATGGGGGCATATAAAAACAATTATAAGAATACATTAAAAAGTGTACATGCTTGCAAAATTCTAATAGTTTTTTGTTTCTTCGAGGGCAATATAGATTCAATATAATATTTCACTTCATTTTTAAATGCTATAAAACATGTTTTTTTTTTTTTTTTTTTTACCTGAAAATGTACATTTATGGATATGAAATTTGGCCATTAAAAGACAAAAACAAAAAAATCAATAAAATAAGAGCAAGTCTGTTTATCTTTGGAGTTTACAATAATGCCTAAAAGAAAATTTAAAATAAAATTTCCATCAACATTTCCAACAATAAAGTCAAGTACATTTTGCCAAAAAAAAAAAAAAAAAAAAAGATAAATAAGGGCAGTGCCCAAATAAATGAACAGCTGTCTCCGGCTTCTGCTTGCAAAATCTACAGCTTACATCTATGTCTTTTTTAAAAATTTAATTAAATAATGTTTAGCAGGGTATATATTGTGGTGAAGCTTAAAAGACACTTCTTTAACCTCGTTTGTTAAAAGATACCGGTTAGGCAGAAGCCAGACTTTTTTCCAATCAACATCACTCACAAATTGATTCCAATATGCCATTACATTTGGTTTCGAAACAACATCCTTCTGGAAAGAGCTCTTATTGATCTATTATAATTAATACAGGAGAAACATGTAAAGGGATTAACTTAAAATAGTTAAGAAGCCTTTAGTTGACGATACGTGACGTCATATGTGTGCGACAGATTTGGTTGTCTAATGGCAGCCTTCTGTCACGCGTGTGAGTGTTGTTTTGATTCTCATTCGTAGCATGGGTAAAATACTGGATGATGCTGTGGATAGCGGCGGAATAGAAGTGATTATTCAAAATGAAAGCAACAAAACAATACCACGGTGTCCACATGGTACGAGATAAACTTAATAATATTGTAGCAATGTCAGTTTTGTAATTCTAAAATATTATATGAACTAATGTATAATAACTTTAGGATAATAACTCACTGACACGTGCTTTTCTCAGGGCCAGCTCTGTTGTTCGAGAAAACTGGCAAAGGAGAGGAGAAAGGAAGGAGATTTTACGCGTGTTCTGCTTGTCGAGATAGAAAAGACTGCAACTTCTTTCAGTGGGCAGACGAGAAGGTTAGTTTTGAGCTAACCTAGTGTTGCTCAATGTATCAGTTTTATGTAACACGTTTGCTTGTGCCTGTCAAAGCAGATTTCCAGAGTTGTTGTTTTTTTTTCATGAAATGCTGAAAATTACAAACAATATAATAAGATTAAACACTAAAGCCTGACATATTATTTTGTTTTCAATGTATTAGTCTATTGAACATTTAGACAAAATCGTAAAAAAAGTCCTATTAATTTTTGATACATCAGGCTTTTATGGCAGACGTAGTTTGACTGTGAGAATATAGAGCCACTTTTGTAGAAATAAACACCCCAATTTTATTAAGAGGCTCAAACTGAGCAAAAATATGGAGTTATTATTTATAAGGCCAAAAATAAGATGAATCTCAGACAGCTTGTAATGAATAGTTGTCGCTATATTTCTCCCAATAATATGTTGTAGTAAGATTATTTAAATGCTTAATTTTATGAACAATGCACTGTCATTTTACTTAAGAGGGTACAAAAATATAATGCAGTACAATGACAATGAAGTGTAAATGTTTAATTGTTGCCAACAATATACAAGTTATTCTTAACTTTACAAGTTTACTTTATTAAAGTCATTAAAGATTATTACACACCAAAAAGACACTGAAGGTGAACATATTTATAATTATACTAAAAGGCCTTTTACTTGCTCAAAAGTATGAAATATCAGTCAGGTGACAGAAGGCATGTAGTTGATTGTGTAAAACAGGTGTTTTTTTTTCATTCACTTGATTAAATTCATTCATGCTCCAGATATCAGAGGCAAGGATGCTTGCCAGAGAGGAGCAGAACCGCTCCAAGATGCCTCTTTTCACTCATCAGGAATACTGTTCTAGGTAAATAACTCCTATTTTAACATTTAAGCCATGTTACACTGATCAAATGAGATATTGACATGTCTGTTTATGATAAATGAATCTAAATATCAAACACTGGTATGCTGGAATAAAGACCTGTCTATATCCACTGTAATTAACTGACAGTAAAATATCAAAAGTACCTTAGATACGATGACCTGCCAAAATATTAAATATGTGCCCATTTTTGTTTCTTTCACAGATTTAGAGAATTTGTGTCTCTGTCACTGGAGCAAAGAAGGTTCTGTGTGGACTGTCAGATGTTGATCTTACCTGGGGAATGGGCGAATCACGCAAAACACAAGGCTCTTTCTGAGGACATCACAGTGCAGCGGTTAAAAAGGCCCAGTCTACTTCTGTGTCCTCTGGTCAACAAGAAGAGTAATGCACAATATCTGTTTGCAGACCGAAGCTGTCATTTCCTCTTGGATATGTTCCTTGTGTTAGGCTTCCAGAAAATTCTCTGCGTAGGGACACCACGGTAGGTGTGAGCCCTTACTCCTGTGGTTGGAAAACTAGTCATGGGTATCATAAGTGCAAACCTTTTCCCAAACTTGTTTGGAAAGGCTATTTGCTTAGAAATATCATTACACTTATGCTAACACTTAAGCATGTGTCACTATTTGCACTGGTCACACTTTATATTAGGTGTCTTTAACTACTATGTACTTATATAAAAATGTTATGCACAGTGTACTTTGGTGGGATACGGGTAAGGTTAGGGACAGGTTTGGTGTTATGGTGTAAGGGAAGGGTCAACAGTGTAATTATCGATATTACAGAAATTGATTACAGAAGTAATTACATGCAGGTATTTTCTAAATATAAGTACAATGTAAAAAAAAAAAATATGCAAGCACACAATAATTGCAGTGTATCAAATGTTTAATTTAAATGTTAGTACATAGTATTTAAAGACACTTAATATAAAGAGGGGTCTTTGCACATAAAGGGATAGTTCAAAATGATATTTCTGTCATCATTTACTCACCCTCATGTTCCAGACTTGTAAGAATTTCGTTCATCTTCAGAACACAAATGAAGATCTTTTTGATGAAATCTCAGAGATGTCTGTTCCTCCATAGACTGCCTTTGCAACTACCATTCTGAGGCTTTAAAAAAGTTCATAAAGAGATCATGAAACTAATCCATATGAATGGAGCGGATTAGTCTGAAGAGACTCAATCGCTTTTTATGATGAACAGAACAGAAGATTTAATTTAGGCTTTTCTACTCAAATGTAGACATTTATCAGCGAACAAAAGCAGAAGCTCATTCATATGGATTCGTTTTCTGATCTCTTTATGAACTTTTTGAAGCGTCAAAGTTTCAGTTGCAAAGGCAATTGAGGGACAGACATCTCTCATATTTCATGAAAAAGATCTTAATTTGTGTTCCGAAGATGAACGAAAGTCTTACAAGTTTAGAATGACGTGAGGGTGAGTAAATTATGAATTTTCATTTTGGGATGAACTAACCCTTTAATGTAAGCATCTATGTTTTCTTACACTTAGAAATACGACATCTAAAAAAACTTAGAGTCACAGACGTTTTCAAATGCAATATAAAGCATAGTCAAACAGTCGAAAGCATATCTCCACATTTTAGCTTTGCATTTGAATTATACTCTCTTATAAATTCACAGATTACATGAGGTGATAAAGTTACGGAATATGGAGGGCAAGAGTCCGACTGTGAAGAGTTTATTGCTGGATATTGATTACAGGTAAACATAATACAACATAATTATTTGCAAATACAAGGTTAAATAGCCACACAGACATAGAATTATTTTATTTAAAAAAAATATTTAACTGTACTCTGTTTTTACTATACTTTTTACCATGTTTAAAGTAGTACACTGTGCTATTAAGATGACTTTGCTTTTTTGGTATGCTTGCACTATTAACTGAATCTCAGAAAGGTGGTCCTATAATCTATAAGTATAATATACATTACTGTTCATATATTGTACAAAAGATTTTTATTTCAAATAAATGCTGTTCTTTTGAACTTTCTGTTCATCAGAGAATCCTGGAAATAATGCATTACATTTTCCAAAAAAAATTGAGCATCACAATTTTTTCAACACTGATAAGATATAAGATATAAGACATAAGAAATAAAAATGAATAAGAAATATTTCTAGAGATCAAATCAGCATATTAGAATGACTTATGAAGAATGGCTGCTGAAAATTCAGCTTTGCCCTCACAGAAATAAATTACATTTGATTTTACAGTTTAAACAGTGTTTTTTAAATTGTAACAATATTATTTTATTATTTTTACAGTAATTTTTGATCAAATAAAATTCAGCCTTAAGAGCATAAGCATTAGAAACCACTTTCAAAAACATTAACAAATCTTACCGACCTAAACGGAAGTGTATTCAAACAATATTAAAGACCGAGGTCACATATTTCCATATGATGATGGCCTGTGTGTTTGTCTCTGGGTGAGAAGAAGCGGAAAGCTGGGTAGAGAGGCTCAGTAAACTGATGATGTGCTCTGTCAAACACGGCCGTTTGCACTGCTGAAAACTCCTGCAGCATTCTCATAGTCTCAGCATCATAGAACACCACACGACCCTTCTGATATTTCACAAACACTCCCACCCTGTTCGGTGCAGCCCGTGCTGCTGTGACGGGTAGTGCCACGTGCCGATCGTTGTGCCAGGCCATGAGATGCCCATCCTGAAACTCAAGACTCCACGAGCACCTGTTCCGTCCAAGTTTGGTTGCTTTGTCTCGTCCTCTCCTCTGTAGGCTCCCGTAAGCCACACCCACAGCCCATGATGGGCAGCAGTGCACATCCACCTCCCAGTAGTGCTGCCCAGATTTAAAAGCAACGGAGCCCAAGGCACAGTATAACTGATCAAACCTTAGAGGGTCATTGGGAACGCAGTGTTCCTCTGCAGAAAGGGACATGCCCTGTCCCTCCGAGGTCACCTTGATCTGTTTGTGACAGGTCAGTTTATCAATCGCCACATTTGAGGAGTCTGTCAAGATGAAATACAAGAATATTAATAAACAGCTGATTTACACATAACATGGTCCCATTACGTATCTAAACATTTCTTGTTATATATTAGCTAATCCTTGCATTAATACTATAGATTACATAGTATATATAAAGAAGTCTAAAAGTTTAAGCAGAAATATAAATTATAAAGATTTGTACATTTTAAAATATTGTATGCTCTATATACAGTACTGTTCAACAGTTTGAGGTCAATATTTTTTTCCTCTCATCTTCACTAAGGCTGCATTTATTTGATCCAATTTAAATATTTATTTGAATTGAATATTATTACAATCAGGGGCGTAGCACCAAATTTTGGGCCCTGGGTACAAACCATCTTGCTGGGCCCCTGTACCAAATACCATAGTGATACCAATGGGTGGGGTATTGCATTTTTATCATAAAAACACTTAAAATGTAAACAAAATAAGCCACACTCTAATTAATATATTTTTGTTTCATTGTCAAAAGTACTACTAACTTGCTAAAATATCCTTTATTGTCACAATACCCTTTTTAAAGTGTAGGCTAAGTACAAGTTAATTGCTGATTATTTGTCTGTTTAAAATAAATGCAGACTATAGAATCACAGGGTACACTAACCGCCAAACTAGACATTCAGTCTTTGAATTACGTTTTAAAATAAGTCATTTTCAATCATTAAGATGTGCATTAAACTGAGAACAATCCTGTACTTAATGTAAGAGCGTGCGCGAGCTAATTTGCATAACAATGCGGTAAAATAGGCGCTAACGATCTGTGTTTTCGCGGGTGTTAGATTTTGATAATGGAGGGAAATATACAGTGTTTTCATGTAAAGTTCTGACTCTGGGGAGAACTGCAGCAGAAGAGGAGACAAGCTGCGCAGGCTCCGCCTCCGTCTGCTTCTCACTCCGTTATTTACTCAGAAATATTGTTTGCTCGCTATGTAGGGTGTGATACTATAAAGTATTGGTATATTATTCAAATAGAGTACGAACATAAATGTATGCTATTCTACCTGGAGTAGATATTTATGTTAAAACAATGTCAATGCTCGATGATGCATTTGTAGCTCACCTTTCTTTTCAAAAACCTGAGTGAGCAACTGCTTGCCCTCATTTGCCTTTCTCTCTTTAATCTTCTTTTCTTTTCGTTTTTGAGCCCCTGATTTTCCTTTCTTAAGGAAAGACATGACTCTTCCCCTGTCTTCCTAGTTCATATCACGGCTAACTCCAGCTCCTGTCTCATTAACTGATTCACGAATCACCGCAGGTCCGCAGAAGCACCTGACCTGCGGGTCGTACCATTTACATTGATTCGAGAGGGGTGGTGGGGCCCTGCACAGCATGAAAATGACTTTTTTTTATACCAAACCAGTGCCTAACTACAAGTTTAGTTTTGCACAGCAACTTTTTTATTTGTAAATAAATGCTATAAATGTTAGTGCATGTATATGTATGTATAGAAAACTGACTTCTAAGGGCCCCCCCCTGCCTCGGGCCCTGGGTACTCGGTACCCTTTACCCCCCCAGTCCGACGCCCCTGATTACAATTTATAATAACTGTTTTCTATTTTAATACATTTTAAAATGTAATTTATTCCTGTGAAGGCAAAGCTAAATTGTTGTGCTGCGTAATATTTTTGTGGAAGCCGTGACACTTTTTTTTCAGGATTCTTTGATTAATAGTTCAAAGAACAGCATTTATTTTCTAATACTTTTGTGCGTAACAATATAAATAAGCAATAAGGTACGAGAGACTGTGCTGTATCGTGAATAAGTCACGGCAATGACATATACAGCACTAGCCTCGAGTACCTTATTGCTTTTATAAAACGGTTTCCACACAATACCACTTTTAAAGCCAAAAAATATGTATCAATGCAACTTTCATTAAGTAAAATCACTAAAAGCCTTCCTTCCGCCAGAATAATAGTCCCTGACCGTGAACAGCAACAGAAGTTACATTATTACACCATTAGATGGCGGCAAAGACTGTCTTTATGAGTGATTCACTCAGTTGCAAACACATTTATATTGAAAAGACTGAATTGTTGTGAGCACTGAACAAGACACAACTGATAAATGCTTTGACTAGCACTGTCAGTCATGGGAAAACCCCTTAACTGTTAAAAGGACAAGATATTGCAGCGGACATTTAAACATTTTTATTATGAACATAGGACTGACCTGAAGGAAAATGCTAAACTAAATAAACTTGCTCACTCAATCTTTTTTCTCACAGTACTCTTCTACATAATACAGTAAGCTTCAATGTATAATATAAATTGAGAACAAACGGTTTACGTTGCTAAGAGTGGCTGCTAAGGGTGTTGTGTAGTGATACACAGAACCGTTGGGTGAAGCAGTGAATAAAGCACAGCTATTGACCAATCAGAATCAAAGACAGAAACTAACCGTTTTATAAAAATTTTTGTTCGTTTTTTCATCCATGCTTAATAAAAGTATTATTTTTTTTATTAGAAAACTTGTTGACCTCAAACTTTTAAATGGTAGTATGTGTGTATGTGTATATATATAATTTTTTTTTTTTTTTTGCATAAACTTTTATTCATTTTTATTTATTTAACAATATATATCTAAAATATATTTTCCATTAACTTGATTTAGACTGATCAAACTTTTTTTGTACAACAAAATGATGGGTTTTATGGATTGAGAGTTTTTTTGTACCCAGCAGCAGGCTCTTTCGTTGTAGCTGGGCTTTCAGACCTTTTGAGATGTTCCTAAGAACCTTCATGAGCTTCTGGATCTTCTCCTCATTCATTTTTATCTGTTCTTCAGCTGGGTCCAGTTTCTTATGGCAGCTAGTCAATCTAGCCGAAGATGCATTTGAATTATATAGTTAATTGCATTCATTGTAGAAGTTGCATTACATATATTGTAATGTACAGCATGTTTGCTATTGAAAAGAACATGGAAGACATATTGTTTTGACGTATAATTAGGTTATCAATATGTATTTATATTAAGGACCTGTCAAAATCTGCTATTCATATAATGAAAAAAGATGGTCTTACGTAAAATCCTCAGGAAATGACTGAAAGCAGAGAACATGCAGAAGACAATATATGTGATCCATGCATTTGTCAAGATTATTACAACAACATGAAATTCATGTTTGGTCTTTGACTGTTACCTCCTTTATGGACTCTGTGGGGCTCTGTTGAGCTGACTGCATAGTGCTGATGTGTTTCTGCAGCAGACCAAGGTGTTGATTCCAGTCTTGAAGAATTCGGTTTAGTTTACTGTTGGTCTCCCGGCGGTCTTGCTCTATCATGTCTAGAACAGCCTTCTCATCCTCCTGCAGAGCCATATGTAGCTCCTCATAACACTCCTGTACGTGCTGCTTCATCGCCTCTGAACTCGTCTTCAGCAGAGATGTATGATTCATCAGTTATTTAACATTTATGATAGTTGAGGCTTTATCGCATTCAGGTAGACATTCAGTCTACCTGCTTTCCTGATATTATTTTGAATAATTATTTGAAGAGATAAAAATAAAATTAACTCTAATCTTTAAATCAAAATGTAATAACTTTCCCTGCCTCTGAAACAACAACTTCCTTATTTGGGTGGTGTCACCACCAAACCATGTCCTTCAACCACCAGTCATATATAGACCAGTTTTCATGATCAAATCAAGTTACAATAGAATTTCACTCACATTTAGGTTGGCTTGCCGCTTTTTAATAGATTCCAGATGAGACTCTGTTCTTTTCTTCTCCTTCTTCAAGTCCTCCAACCAGAGTGGCAGCTGTTGACACATTTTTTTTTTTATTTTTTTTTTAATTAACGTACACTACTGTTTTTTTTTATTTTTATTTTGAAATGAATGTTTATTTAGCAAGGAAGCATTAAATTGATCAAAGGCGACAGTAAAGACATTTATAATCTTGCAAAAGATTTCTCTCAAAAAATGCTCGATAGCCTCGTGGGCAGCACGCCGACATATAGCACTGTTGTGCTTAAGGCGACCCGAGTTCGAGTCCCAGCTCGTGGACCTTTCCTGATCCTGTCCTTCCTCTCTCCAACTTAACTTACTGTCCTATCATAATAAAGGAAAAAACTCCAAAAATAAACTTTTACAAAAATGCTGTTCTATTAAAAGTTCTATTCATCAAAGAATCCGGAAGAAAAATGTATCAAGGCCTACACAAAAATATTAAGCAGTGTAACACTAATAACAATAAGAAATGTTTCTTGAGCACCAAATCAGCATATTAGAATGATTTATGAAAGATCATGTGACACTAAATTCCATCACAGGAATAAATTGGTATATATAAACATATTTCTCTTAAAATTACTTTTTGTAAAATAAATGTAGCCTCCTACCCATATTGTGTAACTTTAAAATTGTAGTGTATATCTAAGTGGGTCTTCATTTTTGCAGCCCATGAGCATGTGTTCAACCTTTAACTAAGCTCCTATATTTCTAGCATGACTACATTCTTATGTTGTCCTTATGTGGTCTCATGTAGGTTGCCCTACTTCATAATCAGCTTATTAATTTTGTTTGGCAGGTTAGGGAATCTGTATTACCTGCTCTGAGGGTTTTGGAGAGATGGCTCCAGTTCTCCTGATCAGTTTTGGAGAGCGTGGGAAGGGCTGGATGACTTGTGGCCCTGAACGAGCCTCTGTAGCCAGACAGAAGGAACTGGTTTCTTCTGATAGAGGCCTAAAGTCTTCCTCTGCCATCTCTCCAAGTTCTCTGAGCATAATGGGAGTCGATGTGCAGCTCATTTAGAAAACATCATAAACATCACATTCACATCAGTAGTTTGTAATGCTCATAATTTTGTCAATATGTATGGTTGTAGTATATAAAGCATGAAATGCAAATACAAAACATTCTAAATTTGCTGATTCTCTCAGAAGACATGCAGACTAGTTCCTTCTTTCTGTTAATGTGCCAAAAAAAAGAAGAAGAAGAAAAAAAAAAAAAAGCCTTGACTAGAAAATAACCGGATGCCAAAATGCACATGTATATCTGCATAGCCTAAAGCAAAGAAATGAAAATTCAAAGCATATTCAGCTTTTGAGCAGCCTACACATACGGTATATGTATTGACATTGGCTCACTATCAAGTTCTTAAAGTGCTTTAAAAGGTTTTATCTTTATGACGATGTAAATTAGTTGTGCTTTTAGTACTGCATGGCACTGAAATAATAATATGCAATAAAATAATGCAATAAAACAACTTACCTAAGGAAGTGATATGAGAATTAGTGAATGTGTTTGATTGTCGTCCTCCTGCAAGCATTTCTGTGTTCGTCTGTGGAATGTGTTGAAAAAGTTGTACAGCCCCTTTTAACAAGCCAAAGCCTGCTGCATATGCGTGTTTGTGTGCACACACTTTCACAGTGTTTTATAACTGACAGGATTTTGTCTGCTCAGTTCCAGACTTGTTGACCTGCAGGGTTTGGAAATAACAGCAGATTGTGGGTTTTATTTAGCTGTTCTGAAATTCATGTTGAAACTTGTATTTATTTAGTGCATTGCATGCATTTTGCAGCTATCAACCTCTTTCTTTTTCTGCCCTCCTAGGTACTGCCAGTTTTTTGGACAGAATGAGTTCTGCCACTATAATATGTTCAATCATCACTTCTTTGACAACGAGGTAAAAAATAAACCTCCTTTGACGTCAAATGTGGTCCCTCTTGTACATTCTGAAAAATCATGATACGCTTTTGTGCAGGAAGCGGTCACGTTTTTTCAAAGCTTTCTGCGTGAGGAGGGAGGAGCCAAGGTAGTCATGGTTACAGACCCCCCATTTGGAGGCCTAGTGAAGCCACTTGCCAACAGTTTCTCTCAGATGTCCATGACCTGGAAAAAGCAGAATAAAGGTGTAAGCAACTAAGTTTTGTAACAACTTGTGCATGTTTTAATGTATGTTTTACTCACTTTTACAAGTTTACCCAAAAGACATTTTTTTTTTTTTTTTTTTTTTTTTAAACTCACCCTCAACCTTTATTTCTTCAGTGGAAGATAAACGTAGAATTATGGTGGTTTGTCTTTTTCCTCACACACTATCATATGGCTTCAGAAACCATTTTATATTCCAAGGAATAAATAAAAGCATACAGGTTTGTAATGGCATGAGGGTGATTTAAAGTTGACTAAAAAGTTGATTAAAAATCATTCTTACCTGTTGTTGTTGAAATCCTCTTTAGTGAGCGATGCAGCCGAGATGCCAATGATCTGGATCTTCCCATACTTCTTTGAGTCCCGTATCCTTGAGTGTTTTCCCTCCTTCTCTATGCTGGATTACCAGGTATTATAGGAATTTCATGTTAAACAAATGTTAATTAATATAATAAAACATTTACAAGGTAAAGTAGTCAAGTGTTATCTTCATTCTCAGGTTGATTATGATAACCACCCTCTATATAAACATGGAAAGAAGGGCCGTAAGCAGTCACCTGTTCGACTTTTCACCAATCTGAGCCCAAAAGATATAATTTTACCAGTGGATGAAGGTTACAGGTGCATATACAACACAACTCTTCTTCATAATGCATTCAGGGTTTGTTTGGTCCCAAAAGAGATACAAAAAAATGAAAAATAAAATGCATTTTTAGTACAGGAACTAATCTTAGGACAAAGGTTTTTTAAGAGATATAACATTACATTTTTTTTCCCTTTTGCGTTCAGGTCCATCTTGACCCGGCTATCAACTGAGGCTTTAACATTATGCCACTTATATATATATATATATATATATATATTATATATATATATATATATATATATATAAAATCAGTGCTTCCCACACACATACTTTACTTGGGCTGGCCGCCCACATATAATAACGGCCGCCCAAGTATATTTGGAGACACATTTTTGATTTTATTATTTTTTATCCTCTTATACTTTTATATCCGCGCAAGATAATGAAACTATCCTCGATCGATAAACTAGTCGTTTCATACCTGCTAGTTACGTGTGCATCAGAACTGTTTACTCCCGCTGACATTCCCACGGGCGCTGCATTTTGCATAGTCACTAGGTGGCGATGTTGCGTGTTCTACAAGCTCTTCAGTCTGCGTGTATACATTGAAGAGATAACGCATAACATGTGCAATGCATTTCATAAGTTATTCGGTTTCGCTGCGAAGAGAGAACACTAGGTGTTTGTTGCACTGCATTGCATACAAGAACTCTTTCTTTTGTGCATTGACGAAAAAACAAATTACATTGTTTTGCAACGCATGAAGATTTGTTTAACTGCATTGCTTACAATCGTTACCTTGTGCATAGAGGAAATTAATATAACATATGTGCTCTTGCATTGCAACATGTATGATATAAACGAACGTATTGTTCATGCATTGAAGATATAACACATAACTTGTGTTGCGATGAATTAAGTAACTCATCCATTATGCATTGAAGAGATAACAAATAACGTGTATTTCATTGCAGTAACTTGATCCGTTGTGCAGTGAATTTATAACACATGCAAGGTGCTTGTTGCACTGCATAACATTTGCATTGCAGTGTTATTCCATTTTCTATTGCGTTAGTTAACTCATTAAGCTGTTTCCTTGCAACAAATATTGAAGAGATGCATAACTCGTTGTTTTGCGAAGAGCTTTGAGTTATAACACATAACATGTGCATTGCATTTCAGCAAGTTATTTCATTTTCTATTGCAATAGTTAACTCATTACGCTGTTGCAACGTGCAAGTTTATGCTTCCTTGCATCCTGTACAAGAATTAACGTATTGCTCATGCATGGAAGAGATACATAATTCGCTGCGAATGGATTGTGATGCAACAGCATATATGTTTTGTTTTCCTCTTCAATGCACTACGGATCAAGTATCTGCAATGCAATTAGTATTGTATTGTATTGCATTAATTATTGTAAGCAATGCAATTAAACAGTTCTTGATGGATTGCAAAACAATGTTGTTGTTTTTTTTTCTTTTCGTCAATGCACAAAAGAAAGAGTTCTTGTATGCAACGCAGTGCAACAAACACCTAGTGTTCTCTCTTCGCAGCGAATGTAACATCTCAATCAATGAAAAGCGCAGATTTATGCCAAGCGATTGCTAATGAACTCAAGTTGATGAATTATTACAATGTCTACTTTATGGCCTTTATATAAAATGTTGTAAGAATCTGAAGGATCAGCCTGCAATAGTACAGTCATTTCAAAATAAGAGTCCCGGTGTATTTCGAGCTTGTTTATAATTAAAAGTCACACGGTAAATTTTTTCTTTTTCTTTTGGGCATTATTGATATTTTGGTTACACAATAAATTGTATTTAATTTGATTTCCATTTAATTCATAATAAATTATTGTAGTCTCCCCCACAGGAAGAAAAGACTAAGAACATTATTTGACACATATTATTCATTTTATAAATTTTACTAGTAAAATCTGTGTCCCATTGTGTCCCAGACACTATATGACAGCAAGGAGAACATAGGAAAAGGTGAACCATTTAAATTCTGTAATTTTGCATAATTTACAATGCATAATAATGCATAATATTGGTATGTAATTAAATATAATATGTTATGTAATTAAAATTAATTTCAATAAATAAAAATACTGTTAAAAATCACACATTATTTGTTTGTCACATGTAGTAGACCATTTTTGTGCCGTGGGTAATAGAAGGATTTTTCGCCCGACTACCACCGCAAGTATACTTCAAAACTGTGGGAAGCACTGATATATATATATATATATATATATATATATATATATATATATATATATATATAATATATATATATATATATATATTTCTCTTAAAATTACTTTTTGTAAAATAAATGTAGCCTCCTACCCATATCGTGTACACTTTGGAGACTGAATTTTATTTATAAGCATGAAAATGCATGCACGTCTATTGATAAACCACTGCAGCATGAAAAATGTATCATCTTTTTCATCTGAAGTTAAAGTTCATGGAAAAAATAATTTAAAATAATTAAAATATATAACATTCCAGTGTAATATTGGTGTTGAATTGTTAAAAAATTTATATGTAATTTTCATAAATTTGGACTGTTATTGGGCAGTCTTGGCTCATAGGTTCAATGGAATACTGGTAATTATATTATCTTCTTTCATATAATTATATATTCAGTAACACTTTAATTAATGTTAGCAAATCAAACCTTATTTAAATGTATTAACTAACAATGAGCAATTACTTTTGTTACAGTATTTATATTTTTTAATCTTTTTTAATGTTAATAAAAATCCAGCTGTTCATTGTTTGTTCATGTTAGTTCACAGTGCATTAACCAATGTTAATACAATATTTAATAATGTTTTATTAAATGTTGAAAATAACATTTAAGATTAATAATGCTTAAGAAGTATTATTTTTCTTAGTTCATTGTTAACTAAAGAAACCTTATTGTAAAGTGTTACCATATATTCAAATAAAGTTTCTCATGAATATAGAAAATAAATTCCATACTCCTTGTAAAATTAGTAAATCGAAGTAAAGCTTCTTTTTTTTTTTATTAATAAAAACGGTAAATGTTACATTGAAAACTTTTAGAAGTTATTGATTAGGTACAATGTTGTTTTAGTTAAAAAATATTAAGTTATAACCGTTGTATAAGCTTACGTTCCACGGTCTCCAAACTGATCTGGGAATGTAAAAATTTAATGCAGATTTTGTTTTAATATGTAATTTGTTTTTTTAATATGTAATTTGCGGTGAGGTGGCTAAAATTCTACCATTAATATTTTTCCATTCTTCTCAGATTTTGCAGTGTTTGTGAGAGGTATGTGTCTGCAGGAAACAAACACTGCCCCAAGTGTGACACGTGTCCATCAAAGGTAAATACTAATGTATAATTCAGTATATGGAATAGGAGTAGATTTACTGACATTTCCCTATTTATCTCACAGGATGGACGAGAATGGAGGCACTGCGATCAATGTGGGCGGTGTGTGAAGCCTTGTAAGCAAATTTGAATTATTTTGACTGATGTATCCTAAGGTTTATTTCTTGCTCTCTAATTGCATCTTTTCTGCTTTCTTTCTCTCTCCAGCTTGGCGCCATTGTTCTTCATGCGCTCACTGCGCTCTCCCTGATCACCCTTGCGGTCAGAGCCAAACTGGCTGTTTCAACTGTGGCAGCCATAAACACAAACTTAGAGCCTGCCCTAAGAAACACAACAAACAGTGAGTATAAACCAATATTATTATAGTTAACTATTAAATTACAGTTTATTTTAAATTAAATAAACATTATTTTGTTACTTGAAATAATAAAATAAAATGTCAAGTTTAACTTAACTACTAAAATAACTACATCTGAAATTGGAAAAGAAAAAAAAAACCCTGAAAATATAAAAATAGTAATTCAATCATACTAAAATAAGACCAGTATATAAACAAAGATTACCCTAAAAAATACAATAAGGCCTGGTTTCACAGACAGGGCTTAGATTAAGCCAGGATTTGACCTTAGTTCAGTTAATACATTTAAGTAGCTTTTATAAACATGCCTTAGAAAAACATATTACTGGTGTGGATCTTTAAAAAAAAAACATATTTTAAGATATGTCATTGCAAGTTACTTTCAGTTAAAACAGCTCAAACATTCATTTTAGTCTGGGACTAGCTTAAGCCTCGTCTGTGAAACAAGGGGGAATGTTTTAAAACTCTCTTAAATTATGCTTTATAATTTAAAATAATAAAATATATACAGAATATCTGCCCTAATACTACCAATGGCTTATAAACATTATTAATGTTCTCCAGACACTCAGATAATTGGTCACAGTGCTGTATTGATGATGATACTGTAGTAACATGTTTCTACATGAGCAACAAGACTATGATTTTCACACTAATACAAACTGGTTCTTCAAGTCTTTTAATATATTTATACGATTCTTTTACACATGTTCTGCCAACAGAATGCCTGTGGAAGGTGGTCGTGGAGCTCCATGCCTGTCAAAACACATTACAGGCAAACCCACAGCTTAGAACAAGAGGAAAAGGAAAGTTACATGATCTCCCACAGTGCATTATGGAAACAATGGTTTTGAAGCGACTGAGAATTGCGTCACAAACACAAAGTGAGATCACAAAGTGTGAAAACATGAACTGGTGTTAAACCTACATGTATACAGTAAGGTTTTTGTGCATCTACAGCCATTTCAGTTTGCCATTTTATTTTCATGCATCTTGTCCCTGTCAGAAGCTTATCCTACACTAGAATGTTTCCAGTACAATTAACACATTGTGAACAAAACTCATCAAAACAGTCTGGAGTAATGGTTCAAAGAAGCTTTGTTCTAGCTTATGTGGCTCAAACAATGACTATCTGTGGATAAAACCTTTGAATATAATTACTGTATTATTGGAATGGATGTCATTCCTGTATCTTTCATAAGGAAAAACTGATTTCTTGTTAAAAAAATGTAATGCATTTAAAGAAACAATGTTTTTAAAAACATTAAAGAAACAACTTATTGCACATTTTCAAGAAATATCCATATTGTGCTATAACACCCACAAAACAAAGCATTTGGTGTGAATTTAAAATGAAGTAGTCTTATAGTTGTGAATCAACAGTGATTTTTGTTAATCTTCAGGATGCACCCAAAGCCAAGTAATGAATCTAGTGTACGTTTCAAGCTTAGTGTTTTTAAAAATAATAATAAAAAAAAAAACTTCATCAACTTCATGCCTCTCCTATAAGTGTCAATTTAAATAAATCAGCTGTCACATTTGTTAACGTTTTACAACGCAGAGATTAAGTTGATAAGGATTATAAAACCAAAACGATCATAATCCAGTGTTAAACAATCTGCTGTGCTTCATAACCGGTGGAGCTGCCAAACTTGTTTAATACTGCGGTTCACATGGGCCTCCATTCTGCCACTGTCGGTTTTAAATGGTGACAAGATCCATGTAATGCTGCTCCAATAATGGTTAAATTCACATTTAAGGTAACTATGGAAAGTGTAGTTCAATATATAGAGGATATAAAGTAAAAATATTTACATTTACATGGAAGACGATCTACTTAAGGATTCATGTGCTTGAAAAGCTCTGCATTTTTTACAACTGTCTATAAAATACCATTCACAGGTATATTAGTGGCTGTTTTCCATCATTAAGTCATGCCCACTTCTCTGAACGGTCTTTTAGCTTGGAGGCACCTTTCAGTCATGACATCGTTCTTCTATCCTTCCATGGCGTATGGAGAAGGCGATGAGTCGTCTGTACATAGCACTGAGGAGAACGATTGCAGCTAGTACTATGACGCATATGACACTGAAGGCCCATCGGGGTCCTAGGATGGTGTAGAAGTGAGAGACGAACACAGGCCCGAGTGTACGTGCACCACTTCCAGACGCTGTCAGCCAGCCCATGTAAACCCCCTGAGTTCACACACAAATAGGGAAGAGAATAAATAGTATGAACTTTAATTTATCATCATGTTACTTAGTATGAGATTCGATATTTTAAAAAGAGAATGTGGTCTACCTGCGGTTTGGGGCCCAGTATCTTTGAGTATAAAGTGTAGGACATTACATTGCAGGTCGGATAACCCACTCCAATCAGGATGTCAGAGGTGATGTACTGTGCGAGATGAATTACAGGGGTATACAAGCACCAGGACTGTTCGGACGGACATCCGGTGGGCTCCAGAGAACCGTTCAAGGCTGGGGTGGGTGCCAGTCTTATTGTTGGCATAGTGTTATTCTTAATGTCTGTTTATGGGATAATATTTGTTTAATATACACAAATTTAAGTTGTAATATGCACTACCATTCAAAAGTTTGAGGTTAGTAAGTTTTTTTTTATGTTTTTGAAAAAATACATGATACAATTTTTTTCATCAATTTAATGTCTTTCATTAAAAAAAAAAAAAAAAAAACTGCATTGACTCCAAGCTTTTGAATAGTATATTGCTATTTAAAGTTGCAGTCTGTAAGTTTTGCCTCTTTGTCGCCATCTCTGTTTGAAAGCTGCAATTGCAGTTATTTGCGAAATTATCTTTTATGCGAGTTGTGCATCAGCACGGCTCCTCAGTGCAGATGAATCTAATGTTTGCTGTCAGTCACCGCATCGGTGTGGATACTACAGAAAATCTCATCTGAACAATTTCCGGTGAACATCTGAACGCGCTGCCAATGGTGATTAAATCCAACGATCCCTTAGCTCGGATCACGTCAAACCATGCAAATTATTATTGTTGTTAAACTTTGTTCTCAAATTGTTCATGTTAACAACAACAGAATTGCGTGACTATGTGTATTAGCGTTACACGTAGATTTAAATTTCTGTAGCCACTACACAGTCTGAAGACTTGCTTTTGACTACAGGTGAATATCCAGTTGTCACTGAAGATTTTTATTTGGACCTTTCTGGATTACAATCCGCCATCAAAATGATGAGTTTAATTATTCCAGCTGCTGTGAGAAAAGGCTATAAATGATCCGCCTCACATGCCATATAGCCTACTAGCTGGGACTCGTTCTTTATGTAAACAGAACATAGACTGTAAAAAAAGATGGACGACGCACCTTCACTCTCTTCCATTGTAGTAAGTGAAGTGGCCAGTGTGCCAATATGGCACTGACATCTTTAGTCTCGAGTCTGCTCATAGTGAAATTGGAGCCAGAGTCTGCATAGTAGTGGAGCCGTGATATCAAGCTCCCGCCCACACTCCCGCAAAATCAGTAAATACTGCAGAACAACACATTATGTCGGTGTAAAAAACAGTTCTGGAAATGTAGAAATTAAAGCTCCAATCTCCTCCCGAAGATCCAGAGAAAAGTTTTGCATAAGTGATGACTTTGCTCAGAGAATCTGTAATCTCAGCTGTCAATCATGATGTCAAAACCCACATTTTTATAGCATAAAATACACTTTAACTAACATCAGCGTGATAAAAACTGCCTAAAATGACAAAATATCTTTGGAAAAAAAAAATTTGATGTGTAATTTGACTGTTTAGTTTGTCTCACATTGATTACATTACATGTAGAGGACGGGGGTTTATGTTCTATACTGCATCCAGCCTCCTGGGGGCGATCGAGACGCTTTGGCTTCACTTTTCAGGACGCGTATGTCACGCTTGAAACAGACATGACGCAAAGACAAACGGCTGCATGCTCGAATTTCCAGCGGAAACCCACCAGTACCACTCTATTATTAGCAAACATTATTACAAGTTTCCCGTTGTGAATCGGGCTAAGGTAGGGAGATAGATAGTTCTGAACACAGGCTGGTTATGTACTTGCTCAAAAATTGATTTTGGATAATTTAACAAAAAAAAAAGTTGGACTGCAGCTTTAAATAATAAAAAAGATGCATTTGGAAAAAAGCTTTACCGAGTTAGTCAAATACCTCACCTGCCCACTGTATTGTAGGATATTGATTTCCCCATGGCAACAAGATAAAGAACCCTGCAAATATGAAGACCAAGCCTCCAAGCAGCAGTGGCCGATCTCCTACCCTGAAAAACAAACACAAAAAAGGACTGATTTTATCTAAAGATCTGACTAGTCAGCTTTTAAGTTCAACAAGCGGAAGTCATGTGTTGAAAACCACATGATATCCAATATATATTTGTACAGCAGAAAAACACTGCAACTGACCCATTTTAACCCCATTTCACAGACAAGACTTAAGCCTTGTCCCAGATGAAAGCAACTTGCACTGACATATCTCAAAATATGTCACTGCCACTGTCTCAAGATGCACACCACAGGTTTTTAATTATTTTTAAGGCACATGTATAAAAACTACTTAAATGCTCTAATTGACATAAGGCCTAATCCTGGCTTAATCTAAACCCTGTCTGTGAAACCAGGCCTAAAATAATCAGAGGTTTTATGCATAGGCATAATTTGTGGATGGGAAGTGTGGGACATGTCCCCACCACTTTTTGCCAGGGTCAATATTGTCCCTACCACTTTTTGAAAAATCGGATCCATCTAATACAAAAAAGAAACACCTCTAGTTTATTAGCAGTTTGTTCGTTTGTGTTAAATAGGAGGTGATCTGGCACTGGGATGTGTTGTTTTTGAAATCATGATCGTTGCCGCTGTTATCAGTGGCTTAACAGTGTTCTTTTGAGCGCGTCAAATTATCACTTAACGCCGTTGCGGAAAATCAATTTGTTCCTTTCTAATCACAAAACAAAATGCACATAAACGTGCCCCTCACTGCTTTTGATATACAATCATTGATGAACATCTTTGGTTTTAATGAGGGAAAAAAAAAAACATATATATATATATATATATATATATACACAAGGGCAGATTAGAACCCAGAACCTCTGGCACGCTTAACAAAAATTCTACCACTAGCTCATTAGGACTAACAGATACTTAACACGGATGTATATATTTATTCACATCAACATAAATACTCTTGAGACTAACAATATATTGTATTATAGAAGTATGTATAATAGAAATATTCAATAAACTGTGCATTTATTAGGCTATTGTACATTTCTGATATGCAATCATCACAAACTACATCCACAAGGAGATTGTAGCTTACTGTAATTCAGTCTGTATAGTACAATTATGAGTAGTCATATGCAATACCAACACTGTGGTAGACATTTGATTCTCTGATGATTGTGCAAAATATAGAGTACACCTTTGAAACAGATTTTTGCAATAGGAAAGCAGTGACCTAAAAACTCTTTTGATGTGTCAAACTGAAGTTAAAAAGCATGTCTGATTGTTCAAGGTCTAATAACTAAAAGTCTATTAACTTTTTTACCGTTTTGAAACCACTTTTACCACCAGGAAGACGAGGATGGACTCAAAGCCAATGGCAGCCAATATGATGCCGTTATACAAAACAGCATCTTTTCTTGTCCATGCAAACATGTCCATTGATAGAGGAGTAGATATACTGCAGGGAAACAAATTCACATGAATATGAGCTGATTAGACTTAAAAAATATAAAGACAATATCTGAGGATCTCCACTTACGTTTCAAACACAGCAAAAATGAAGAGAATAACGAAGAAAAGGATGTTAGATGTGAACACTGCACAGTGGTCAATATCACCTTCTACCTCAGGAGCCACATTTACCCGTTCTGAGGGCAGAAAGAAAGTATTGTATAAAATGTTTTGAATTATTATAAAACAGACTGTTCAGAGACAGCATAATATATCTTACCTTCTGGGGTGTAATTAATTGCAGGGATATGATTTCCATGGTCATCCACACAGTGCTCCCTAAATAATTTAAAACATTTTAAATTCTATGCACTGCTTTATTCAAGTCCAGTCAAATAGGATGTAGGCCTTAGGTTAAATATTGGTTGAAATACAGAAACACTGAAGAGAATATACACATACTTCAAATAAAATATACAATGCACATGTATTTAAGACTCAGGTTAAATCATTACCTCAAGACTAATATAACCAGTAGAATGTTAATGACCCCGAAGCAGGCTGCCAACAGTGCCGGAGCAGTGTACATATTAACCTCAAGCTGGATAAAATTCACCTTGATGCCAATCTCTCCAATGAATGACAAAACAGCCTGCAGAGCTGGAAAATAAAGACAATCAAAATCTTTTAATTGTAATTTACCCTAAGAAATTATAAAATAGACACTATCAAACTACAGACCAATTTCGTGTCAAATGCATTCTGTAACTAACATACTTTTATTGACTTTTTATTGACACAAACCTGGGCCAAGTATAAAGCCGAGAGCTTGACAGGCGCTCATGTTAGCCATTGCACTGGTTCTCTCCGTCAAGGAAGTGGCACCAGCCACATAAGACCTCACAACTGCTACATTTCCTACAGGACACAATGACAGACCTTAACAATGCAAATAAATTAAGTACTTTACCTAATGCTTGATAATAATTGTTTACTGCATCTGTATTTGCTGCATTTATGCACAATTAAAAATGTCATATGATTGAATTTTCAGCATCATTATTCCAGTCTTCAGTGTCACATGATTCTTCAGAAATCATTCTAAAATGCTGATTTGGTGCTCAGGAAACATTTATTATTTTAATTATTATTATTATTATTATTATCATCAATGTTGAATACAGTTTTTGCTGCTTAACACTTGTTACAAAAGATTTCTATTTAATAAATGCAAATAAATGCCATTTACTCAACTTTCTATTAATCAAAGAATCCTGAAAAAGTATCACCATTTGCACAAATACCGTTTTCAACATTGATAATAATAAGAAAGGTGTCTAGAGCAGCAAATCGGCATATTAGAATGATTTCTGAAGGATCATGTGACACTGGAGTAATGATGCTGAAAGTTCAGCCATCACAGGAATAAATTACATTTTAAAATATATTCAAATAGAAAACAGTTTTCAATTTGTAATAACATTTCACAATAATACTGTTTTTACTGTATTTTTGATTAAAAAAATGCAGATTGGTGAGATAAAAGAGATTATTTCAAAACTTGACAGGTAATGTGAGTTTTTTTTATAATTTTTTTATTTTTTATTTACCTGCTCCAATGCCCACAAATGTGCGAGACAATAGCATGTGGATTTTGTTGTTTGAGGGAATTAGGGAGATATAGGCATAGTACATGTTAGCCAAGACGTTGATCAATATAGAACAGACTAGAGGCTCTCGTCGAGGCCTGCGATTGGACCATAATCCAAAGAGGGGTGAGGCCACCATTTGACCCAAACTATAGGCAGCAACCACCCATCCCAAGAAACTGGCATCTGCACTTCCATCAATCTAAAACAAACAAACAAACAAACACATCATGATTGATAGACTTGCAAGACAAGAACAATTTCTGTAACCAAAAAAAGAAAAAAAGAAAAACTACCAAATTGCATCTACACTGTGCAACAGTTATATTTCGCACTGTGGTTGGCTGCTTTTCATGCCTTCAGTCAACCAAGCAAGCACGAAAAACACAGTGTGTAACTTGTTGACCTGTTTCACCTTGTGAAACAAAAGTGAAAAGTGAAACTTAACATGAACTGCTGCTGTTTTCTTGCAGCCTGTCAAATTAACAGAAAATATTAAATTTGGTTAGTCAGAAGTTAAACTCATTTGGCATGACTCACACCATGTTCTTGAATTATGTCATAATTAATAAGTTCGATTTTCTTATGCCTACTTCTGCATGTTATATTGTGGCACATTAAACTAAAAATGGCTCCCACATTTTTTTTTATATTAAAGGGATAAAAATTGGTGTCGCCTGACTAGAGAAAATGGAGAAGAAAGGCAGTTTCTTCCCTTTTGCCAAATAGGTAGGAAAACTTTAACACCCTTAATGCATTGGACATGTTGCTGTCCAAGGCCACTCCCAGTCTGCTCCTATTGGATAAACTTGACCAGAGTCAAATACAGGCTTGCTTGAGAAGGAAATACTTTCTTACATACTTACATTCAGTCAAAATGGTGTCAATTTTTTATTATTCCCAGGTGCAACAATTTAAAGAGTAAGCTATTGCCGAGAGAGTAATTTTCAGTAAAAGATCCAAAACATTTTAGGGAGCAGATAAAGGCTGCCAATATGGAGAGTTTGTAGTCAACGTTGATCTGACTGTCCGTGGGTGCGGGTATAAAAATGCAAATGTACAAACTGCAGTTCACATGAAAAGCCCTGGAGCTGTCAAAATTCTGTCAAATAACGCATTTGTATAATCCAACAGACTTTTGCTGACAAATAAACGTCAGGGACGACACAAAGAGTAAACATTGTTCATTGACATTTACTACTGACACTGTAGCAATACAAAATAGGATGAAAATCTGCAAACTTACGCTTACAAAAAAAAGAGATAAAAACAAGAAAACATAGTGCCCTGAATAACCCTAACTCGGTGTACACACTTCTGAAAAGTCTACGCAAGTGTAAGGACACATTTGAAAAGAGGATCTCAGAATTTAAACCTCTAAAGATTTTTTTTAGAAGATATTTAAGATATTTAACGTTCTCAGGGGAAAATCACTCAATTTAAAAAGGTTTCAGGTGTTTCTTAGGCACTCTTTCTTAGAATCAAAATGCATGACTATCTACTTCCCTTTTTCACTTCTAGTTTTTAAATCAAGCATACGGTAGCTCAAGGATTCAGAAATTTCACGGAAATAATTTATAGAAATCCCATGTTAATGAATGTTCACGTTACTCAAATCGCAACTGCAAAGAATACACTCTGTTCCTGTAAATCAAACAGAAGGGGATTTTGCTAGAAACACCAAGGCCATGGGGTTTGATTCCCAAGAAATGCACGTATAGGTTGAATACAATGTAATATTGAATGTGTAAATGTAAATATACTTACTCTCTTCAGATAGGGCCATATGGAAGTGATGACAATCGTAAAACCTAAGAAAGAACATTGCAATCACTTATATTTTACGTGCATTTACTTTGTGCTATACAAACAATGCAAATATTAATTTATCTATTAACTATGAAATATAATATAATAGAAATATAACTGCAACTGCAACAGCTGTACAGACTGATCCCTTCTAGTTACACATTTACTGTTTTTATTTTATAAGGTTAGAAGGCATAAAATGTTGAACTGAGTTGCACAATGTACAGTTAAACACAACCTGTTCCGACATTACAGACACATCTTGCGAGTTACAACAGGTTTTCAGCTCTAAAATGAATGCGTAGCTAAATGTACATTGAACCAGACAGCTGAATTCATCTTCATAAATACTGCACAGCAGCGTTCACTGATCTGATCAGTGAGATAGTCAAAGCAGGAATATGTAAGAGAGTAAGAGAGTTTCTTTCATACCAACACTGCTGAGGAACATAGTAAAGTACATGACCCTGATAGACCTCCACCGGCTTCTATCTGCATCCCCATCACTTAAAGAGGAAAAGAAAGTTGGACATACAAATAATTATAGCTCTTTCTTGGTTGTTTAGATTTAGCCTATTTAGTTACAATAGTTCATAGTTTATTTATAATTTCATGCATTATGCATTATACATGTTGTGTTATTAGGACAAAAGCTCATGCAAAATATTGTGCACATCTTCACAACACTCCACATTGAGCTTAAACTTTCACACTGACATGATTTAATATATTTTGAACTTATCAACTTAGTGACAGAAATTCCTTTGTGACATGACACAGTTTGACTGGTCGAGCCAAATAGTTTCAGTTCACATCATTTCAGAAAATTAATCACAAAAACATGACCAGTCCTGCAGACTACGTCATTACAAATTCAATTATCACAACTTACCTTGTAATATCGCCTCTGAGAAGCGGAGTGTTTTCATTAGACTCCACAAGTGACATTATTAGCGATTGATCAGGCTGCGAAAATTAAGCAACGACACGAGTTCATTGAAGTGCAGATCTTTAAACTGACATGCACTTTATAATCAGGTTAACTTGGATGAAAAGTGTCTGAAGTTGCACAACACATATCTCAAAAACGCATTCAGGCATCTGCATAATAATACTCCCATTGTAAGTGTTATAACCAGACTAGTGTTAGGAGTAACTCGGCGTTATTTCACGCGCAGTCTAAAGTCCACACTGGTGTTGTTGATTCAGCGTAAACTTGAATCATCTGAACGCTGTCACACGTGAGCAGTGGGAAACAGAAAACAACAGCGAGAAGCAGACTCTGACACTTCAAAATAAAAGCCCCTTATAATTTTTCAAGTTTTTAGATGATTGTATTTATTCATATTTCCATTTTCTTAATGTATTTAATGCAATATTATTTTTAACGCATTTATTATATCTAAAATCATGTGTGTGTATATATATACTACTTGGTTTATGTGCATAATAACATGGGTATTACAACGTAAACATGGTTTATGAGGACACTTCCCAGGTGAAAAAAGTACACTTCCATAATGTACTGAAAGTGCTTTATTTTCACGCACTAATTTTGTACTTAATATACTAAAAAACTTCTTTAGTACTTCTTAAGATCATCTTAAGAACATCCATGTGTACTCAACTGTGCTATTTTGAGACATCATGAAATATGAACTAAAATGTGCTTTTAATATACTATCTCTGTATTTAAAAAATATATTTGGCTACCACTTGTAGTACACTATGGGTTCAAATGCACTGTAAGTGGTATCTAAATACATTTTTTAAATACAGAGATAGTATATTAAAAGCACATTTTAGTTAATATTTCACACTGTCTCAGAATAGCACAGTTGAGTACACTTAGATGTTGTTAAGATGAGCTTAAGAAGTACTAAATAAGTTTTTTAGTATATTAAGTACAAAATTAGTGCACAAAAATAGAGCACTTTAAGCAAATTATAGAAATGTGCTTTTTTTTCACCTGGGTTCCTGGCCCAGTTTCACAGACAGGCCTTAGACTAAGCCAGGATTAGACCTTAGTTCAATTAGGGCATTTTAAGTATCTTTTATAAGCATAGACTAGAAAAAAACATTACAGGTGTGCATCTTGAGATAAAACAATGGCACTGACATATTCTAAGATGTCAGTGCAAGTTACTTTCAGTTCAAACAGCTCAAACATGCATTTTAGTCTAGGACTAGCTTAAGCCTTGTCTGTGAAACCCGGGGCCTGTGTCCTCGTAAACCAAATGGCTTAAAAAACATGTTTTTTTGAAATTTAAAAAATGCAGACAGTTTCCTGTGATGGGTAGATTTAGGAGTAGGGGTAGTGTAGGGGGATATAATATACAGTTTGTGCAGTATAAAAACCATTGCGTCTGTTGAGAGTCCCCATAAACCACATACACAAGTGTGTGTGTGTGTGTGTGTGTGTATATACAAACACACACACTTAACATTTACAGTGGGTACGGAAAGTATTCAGACCCCCTTAAATTTCTCACCCTTTGTTATATTGCAGCCATTTGCTCAAATCATTTAAATTCATTTTTTCCTCATTAATGTACACGAAGCACCCCATATTGACATAAAAACACAGAATTGTTTAGATTTTTGCAGATTTATTAAAAAAGAAAAACTGAAATATCATATGGTCCTAATGTTCAGACCCTTTGCTCAGTATTTAGTAGAAGCACCCTTTTGATCTAATACAGCCATGAGTCTTTTTGGGAAAAATGAAACAAGTTTTTTCACACCTGGATTTGGGGATCCTCTGCCATTCCTCCTTGCAGATCCTCTCCAGTTCTGTCAGGTTGGATGGTAAACATTGGTGGACAGCCATTTTTAGGTTTCTCCAGAGATGCTCAATTGGGTTTAAGTCAGGGCTCTGGCTGGGCCATTCAAGAACAGTCACGGAGTTGTTGTGAAGTCACTCCTTCGTTATTTTAGCTGTGTGCTTAGGGTCATTGTCTTGTTGGAAGGTAAACCTTCGGCCCAGTCTGAGGTCCTGAGCACTCTGAAGAAGGTTTTCATCCAGGATATCCCTGTACTTGGCCGCATTCATCTTTCCCTCGATTGCAACCAGTCGTCCTGTCCCTGCAGCTGAAAAACACCTCCACAGCATGATGCTGCCACCACCATGCTTCACTGTTGGGACTGTATTGGACAGGTGATGAGCAGTGCCTGGTTTTCTCCACACATAGCGCTTAGAATTAAGGCCTAAGTTCTATCTTGATCTCATCAGACCAGAGAATAGTATTTCTCACCATCTTGGAGTCCTTCAGGTGTTTTTTAGCAAACTCCATGCGGGCTTTCATGTGTCTTGCACTGAGGAGAGGCTTCCGTCGGGCCACTCTGCCATAAAGCCCCGACTGGTGGAGGGCTGCAGTGATGGTTGACTTTCTACAACTTTCTCCCATCTGCCGACTGCATCTCTGGAGCTCAGCCACAGTGATCTTTGGGTTCTTCTTTACCTCTCTCACCAAGGCTGTTCTCCCCCGATAGCTCAGTTTGGCTGGACGGCCAGCTCTAGGAAGGGTTCTGGTCATCCCAAACGTCTTCCATTTAAGGATTATGGAGGCCACTGTGCTCTTAGGAACCTTAAGTGGAGGAGAAATTTTTTGTAACCTTGGCCAAATCTGTGCCTTGCCACAATTCTGTCTCTGAGTTCTTCAGGCAGTTCCTTTGACCTCATGATTCTCATTTGCTCTGACATGCACTGTGAGCTGTAAGGTCTTATATAGACAGGTGTGTGGCTTTCCTAATCAAGTCCAATCAGTATAGTCAAACACAGCTGGACTCAAATGAAGGCGCAGAACCATCTCAAGGATGATCAGAAGAAATGGACAGCACCTGAGTTAAATATATGAGTGTCACAGCAAAGGGTCTGAATACTTAGGACCATGTGATATTTCAGTTTTTCTTTTTTAATAAATCTGCAAAAATGTCAACAATTCTGTGTTTTTCTGTCAATATGGGGTGCTGTGTGTACATTAATGAGGAAAAAAATGAACTTAAATGATTTGAGCAAATGGCTGCAATATAACAATACTCTCCGTACCCACTGTATGTTAATTTTGTCAATATTTAGGAGCATGCTATCTTATATATGGCTTCAGAGCTAAAAGATGAGGACTTAAAGCAACAAAACTTTCATTTTGATTTAATGAAGTAAAAAAAACTTAAACTTTGAGTAAGGAAATCAATTCAGTTCAATAGTTTGTAATGCCTAGCATATTGGTTTAGTAATTTTTTTCCACGAATATGTTTTTCAATTTCTTAAACATTATTTAACCGCAAAACATTTTGCTTCTATCAGCAGTATGGTCTGAAAAAGTTTGTCAAGTCAGTGCTCTAGCTGGTTAGCTGGGTTTCAGTATAAAACCATTTACAGCTGCACATCTTTTCCTGGAGAGTGTAAAGAACTGGGATGCTGTTCTCCTCATTATTAGTGAATCAAATATGTAGTTAGATCAACACACCTGTACAAATTGTATGGTGAGTGACTAGCTGAAAGTGTGACAAAACAATGTAAATGTTGAGATTCACAAGAACAGGCTTAACCACATCCACAGTTTTTCTCTGGCGATGTGCCAAGGACCTGCTAAAACCTGTGGCATTTAAGCACCAAACATCCCACCTTTGATGGTAAGACTGATCATTTTCCAAAGAAAAGACAAGTTCGGTCAAGATCTGATTCCAATACAAAAGGAACCAATTCTGACACCTGCTGTTGTGTTGGTGAAAAATATGTCTGATAAGGCAGCAACCAATGCAATCAAAACAGCTCTATTATTCAATAATACAATCTGCCATTGATATTGCTTGCCAAGTAGAGGATAAAATGTAAAGAACAGTTTGAATAAACAAAGAGTGGCATTTTTTATGTGATAGTGACAGCTGATAGACAAGTGATAGAAAATCATTTAGAATAGCAATTGTATGTGTATAGACGGCAAGAGTGACAATGCTGAAAGAGCTCGGGCTGAAACCTTGTGAAGAAGCTGAATAGGTCTGAAATGGTTCATCTGGAGAGAATCTTGCTGATGTGTTCAACAAAATTAAGAGAAAAATATCAAATGAATAAACAATGATTCACTAAAACAATCACAAAGGAAGGTCAAAGCTTTAATGAATTAATGTGAAGATGTTGAGGTGAATAGGATTAAGATATGCAGCAGCCTTTCTGCTTGAGCTAAAGATGAAACATGCAGACAAGACACTGACATTTTGCTTTTTATCTACTTACTTGTGCGAAGTTGCTTTCTCAGGTTTGACCCAAATCTAAACCAAGCAGAGGAACAAACTCAAAGTGGTAAATTGCCTTATAATGACATCACTGTCCCAGTTCTCTCTAAATTCTCTTTAAAGAGATATGAATCATTCTGAATGAGCCTCAATCTGTTTTGCACCCACCGTGTTAATATGCGGCATTCTGGTTGAGAGAATTCTTATAATATTAGTTAACTACATTAGTTAACATTAACTAATAATGAAGTGCACTTCTTTGTTAATGTTAATTTCAGCATTTACAAATACATTATTAAAATCTTGTTAACATTAGTTAATGCACTGTGAACTAACATGAACAAACAATGAACAACTGTATTATCATTAAATACAGTAACAAATGTATTGCTCATGGTTAGTTCATGTAGTTAATACATTAATATTTAACTAATGAATTTAACTATTTCTATACAATAACATCAGTATACATTCAATAATGTAATATTAGTTTGCAAGCAGATTAAATAAAAAATAAGATGGATTTATATGCCATATTACAAAAATGAATCATGGTAACCATATTTTCCACCAGAATATCAAGTTAATAAATATTACTAGGCTACAACAGAACTGTGGTAACTTAAAGTCACCAGTGTAAAACATTAGAAAATAAAATGATTATGAAAAGACGTGAAGGCTTCTTAACACTGTTTGAATGAGATTTTATATTAATTTACTGTATTTAGAGTAGTGATAATTGCAGTGATTTTGGTGTTATGTATTTGGTGTACCATCAGCACCACCCCGCCTAAGAAACTGAAATGTCAAAACAAACCTTTTCATGAACATCGTTGCTGTTTCTGTCCAGTCGGTGCGCAGTTGGGCCCAGAAACAATGAGAATCAAAAACCGTTTAGTGAGCAGCGGTAACCGGTTGGAAAAGTTTCACATTTTCCGAAATATCCCGCCCCTGGCTAAAGGAGAATCTGGGATTGGTTACACCACTGAGATAGGAGTCTGTTCGCGCAATCCTATAGGTAAATTCTCCTGCTCTTAGGGAGAGTCTAGATCAGGGGTTGGCAGCCTATGGCTCGCGCCAGCAGTGGCACGTCCGGTGGCACACTCAGCCTTTGTGTCATTGGCATGTGCCAGACTCAGTGTTGCCAACTTAGCAATTTTTTTTTTTTTTTTTTTTTTTTAAAGCACCTAGCAACAAATTTAGCTATTTTTAAACAATAAAAAAGGCACATATTTTCATCTAAATTACACAAAAGTGGAAACCATTGAACAGCTAGCCAGCCAGCCATGCAGCATCAGCCTGGAGAGAGCTGAAGAAAGATGTAACAATACACACATATGTGAATGAAGTTGATAGTTGCAGTTGTTCAATAATAATTGTTAATTTATGATGTTATTAGCTTGTACCTATAGGCTAATTGTTGTTCAGTTAGGTAAACTGAAAGAAAACAACTGTAGAAAAACAATAAAGGTACTGGTAATTTTCTGCCAGAACATTATCTGTTACGTTGTAACTCTGTGTATCCCTAAAACACAAAATGCAATGCGTCATTTTAAACAGGTAAAACTGTGAAAAATCAACATGGATAATTCCTTCATATTAACACAGTAGGCCTACATTGTGCCCTATTTTATGGACTTATGCTTAAGCAGCAACATTACACACTGACTAAAGTTAAAAAAGTGAAATACCAATGAACCACCCCTTTAAATATCACTAAAGTAGGCTATTTATTTAGGATTTTGTATAGCTGCTCAATCTTTTAGTCACTACGGGAGGAGTCACAAGACTTACAACCAGAGCCATAGCTCGGAAATTGTGGGCCCCCTGAAAAAACATTGATGTAGCACCCACTGCCCTCCACTTATACCGATATACAGTACAGTCCAAAAGTTTGGAACCACTAAAATTTTTAATGTTTTTAAAAGAAGTTTTGTCTGCTCACCAAGGCAACATTTATTTAATTAAAAATACAGTAAAAACAGTAATATTGTGAAATATTATTACAATTTAAAATAACTGTGTACTATTTAAATATATTTGACAAAGTAATTTATTCCTGTGATGCAAAGCTGAATTTTCAGCATCATTACTCCAGTCTTCAGTGTCACATGATCCTTCAGAAATCATTCTAATATGCTGATTTGCTGCTCAATAAACATTTATGATTATTTTCAATGTTGAAAACAGTTGTGTACTTTTTTTTTCAGGATTCCTTGATGAATAGAAAGTTCAAAAGAACAGCATTTATCTGAAATACAAAGCTTCTGTAGCATTATACACTACCGTTCAAAAGTTTGGGGTCAGTAAGAATTTTTATTTTTATTTTTTTGAAAAGAAATTAAAGAAATTAATACTTTTATTCAGCAAGGATGCATTAAATCAATCAAAAGTGGCAGTAAAGACATTTATAATGTTACAAAAGATTAGATTTCAGATAAACACTGTTCTTTTGAACTTTCTATTCATCAAATAATCCTGAAAATAAATATTGTACACAAATATTTTGTACAATTGTACACATTAAATGTTTCTTGAGCAGCAGATCAGCATATTAGAATGATTTCTGAAGGATCATGTGACACTGAAGACTGGAGTAATGATGCTGAAAATTCAGCTTTGCCATCACAGGAATAAATTACTTTGTGAAATATATTCAAATAGAAAACAGTTATTTTAAATTGTAATAATATTTCATAATATTACTGTTTTGACTGTATTTTTAATTAAATAAATGTAGCCTTGGTGAGCAGACGAATTCTTTTAAAAACATTAAAAATCTTAGTGGTTCCAAACTTTTGGACTGTACAGTTTAAGATATGGGCATGGTTGCCCACATCTGGTGCCATGTGACCTAATAGAGATTTTTTACAAAATAACAAAACAGATAAACAAATAAATCAATGCAAATAAAGGTTTGGAAAATATTGCTTTTAATTATTTTATATACATTTATAATATATAGTTGATAAAAATATTATCAAAATGGCATTATGTGATTAATAACTTCTTAAAAAACATTGTTTAAAATCATCAAGCAATCATTCAAGACAATAGTCTTTCTTCATAAGTAGCATGTTGTGGTGAGCTTATATATTATCTTTATTATCTTTATTATGATGAGCGCTAGTTCTACAAGTGGTGGACTGAAAGCAGAAACTTTGTGTCCATGCACCTGCAGGTCAATGATCTCCACATGCATGGGGGTGCTCAGGCAACCCTCGCGAACCCAGAGTGCTGTCCTCACTGTTCTCTCTTCCCGTCAAGGGTGCTAAAGAGAAGCGTGCAGGTCACAGCCGCTAACAAAGGAGAGGCCCTGCCTTTCTCCACTGGAGACTAAACAGCCCCCTGCATCATGCACCTGCGTCATGCAGCTGAATCTATGGAAGAAGTCTTCCACAAACTCTTTTGGATCCTCAACAGATGAAAGAGAGGAGGATGACGATAATGACGAAGCTATCGCTCATCTGTTGGAGGATGAAGGAGAGGGGGATGATGACGACATGATCCTCCCACTGAATCCCTCCTCCGTCCTGGCCAGGCAGCGTGTTATGCAAAGGGTCATCCTTCCCAGCTCAGGTGGAGCTCGATGTACTGGAAATGTGCCGGAGGGCACTGGATGTAACATGGAGGAGGTAAGGATGTCAAATCCCCCTCCTGTTGAGCACATCATCTCAACCCTAAATTCAGGGCAGCCTTTTCCTCTGCCTCAGCCTCACTGGCAGGAAGCACTGCACACTTAGCAGCCTTGGTTTTTCAGAAGATCTATTGTTCTTCTGCCCTGGCAGTTAATGCCACCTCTCTCTTCACTACTTATCAGGCGGAGCTTATGGAGGAGATGGGGAGGCAAATGGATGCTGGGGCACCAAACCCAGCCCTCTGGGAAGAGATCTGCTTTATTGTAGATCTCAGCCTAAGAACTTCCAAGGGCTTGGTCCACAGCTGTGGTCGCAGCATGGGCCTGGCAGTGGTGGGTGAGCAAGCTCTCTGGCTGGGAGTGTCAGGGCTGTCAGAGAAAATTTAGACATCTTGGATGCTCCAGTTGTGCCCTTTTCAGGGCATCTGTCATTGCTATGTGAAAGCGGTGTCATTAAGGAAATAGGAGGGTGAGTCTTTCCAAACTTGCCTCCCTCACAGACCGAGAGGAGGACCTTCCTTTGCAGCGGCTGCAGCTAGACACTGGCCAGCAAACCCTTAGGGAAGGAAAAACGGCAAGCAACCTGATCCGATTTTATGTTCAGGACAAAGGGATGAGCAACAGCACTTGCAGAGTATCTGTTGTTATCCGCCCTACTGACAAGAAGAGGCGTCAAAGATGGGAATTGTTCACAGAAAAATGTTATCCTGCGACCACTTGTTACCAATTCTACTCGGCACAAAAAAATTCTCAATGTTTGCCTATAAGGGCACAGCCTATGAGTTTTTGTCAGTTCCTTTCAGGCTCTCATTAGTTCTGAGAGTGTTCAGCACTGGGCAGCGTTGAAACGCTCTCATGTACAGTCTGCCTAAGAGAATAACTATCAGGGCTGAGGCCATCAGTCCTAATAGCCCTAATATCCAGGTAGTTCTCTACTCCGGTGCTCCACTCTGACCTGCTGCATTCACATTCGGTCTCTTCCATCTAGTAATGCGAAAGTTGGGGGTGGGGGGATGTAACTTGTGCGAAGACCTGCCAAGGTGATGGAGGTGTGCAGTCTGCATCTTTCTAGGCATACAGTATTCCAAAGCCTCATTATCCCTCCTCTTTTCTTTGCATCTCATTTGCATCATTGTCAGAGCTGAGCCAAAAATGCCCTCTGCAACAGCTGGTTCATCCAGAATGGCTTCTTTTTCCCTGTCAGAAAGATTAGCCAAATGAAGCCAATGTCCTCTCTCTTGAATGACGATTTTGGCCATGGCCTTGCCCCCAGCTTGGACTGCACATCTCTGAAGACACAGAGAGAGAGATCCATAACAACACAGATCTCTTCCCACGTGTCTGACCTGGCATGATAGACTCTTCGTCCTGCAGCTCGGTTCACTTTAGATGTCAACGTCAGATTTGCACTTTGGGTGCAAGTGCGCCACAAGTCGGCAACTAACAGCCCCATACGGGGCATGCAGAGAAGGCCTTCTTTCTCCATCCCCTCTGAGAGTGGACCCCCTCTGCATGGGCACCTCACTGGCAAACGGTTTGTCCTTCCCGGTAACTGCACCTCCTCCAGGAGCTCTGGAAATACAGGAAGGAGCTGACTTGCTGCCTGTTTTGCTTTTACCCTCGTAGCGTGACTTTACAGTCTCCGCTACCACAGTCGGCCACGGTATATTTAGTTTTTCTTCAGCGCGTTTGCACACATCTTGCAGATCATCACTGAGAAGCTAAAAGGAGGGTGCCCCGCCCACCATCTCGATGCATTAAGGAGTTGTGCCGAGAGTTTGTGGCACAGTGATTGACTCAGTAAAGGTTGCCGACCCCTCTGGTCTCGATTTTTTTTTTTTTAACGAATGAATCTGGAACTCAATTAAACATTGCCTCAGTGACAATATATTCCCAATGTTTAAACATGAAACATTTATTTTGCAGTCTGCCTTGGGCCCTTGCTCAGGGTCCTCTTCTGGTCCCTTTTATCTTCAATCAGAGCACAGGTCCACATAAAGATTAATTTGTGAATGGTTTGTTTTCACTGAAAGCTGAAATTGTCAACTAAATACAGCATTAAATTAGACTTTATGTGTTCTCACTACAGCAGTGCAGTGGGGACAATAATGAGACACATGGTGACCTATATTTGTGCTTTATTAATACATCTATATAATCATCCATTGCACCTATAAAAAACAGAACGATTAACCTTTTAATAGACATTATCTACACATGAACATAGATAGACCTATAATAAATATCTCATTGTTATCTTATTAATGATTACAGCATGAACATATATAACACTCAGAGAAATATATGCATGGCTAAATAATGCAATTTTATTAAATATTTGTGTCAAAACACATACTATTACTTATACACATGAAAGTAGATAAGCTTAGACATGTGTATATAATTATTGAGCTAATTTATAAATGGATAAAGCAATACATAGGTGTAGCAATCATGTCGAGGCTGCATTTAAATTGTAAATAATAATAGGAAGCTGTGTATTAGTTGTGTATTTTGATAGCACTCATTAAGTGGGTCCAGCCCACCATGGTGTTGAATCCTCTGAATGGAAAAGTAGCCATTAGGAGTTGCTTTTTAGTTGACAGTAGATTTGGTTCCAGTGAATCATTTGTTAAGTTATAAATGTTCAAATGAAAGTGCAGAATGAAAGCCTGCCTTGTTAAAAGCGGCTTTGCTCAGTAGGAGACCATACGGTTATAAGGGACCTGCCATCCATAACGGCAAAGAAAGGGTACAGCTTCTCACGAAAGTGTCCTGTGAAGGTGAATATGTGTGATTTGTTCTCCACGTTGTAGAAAGAAATCTGTCCCTCCTCATAATCAATGTATATTCCCATTTTCCGGGGCACCAGCAGCAGTGGCAGGGCCGTTTCAGGATTGGTGCAGGCGAAGAACTGTCGTGTGCTGCGCCATAGGACCCAATAACCATTAGAGGGATTCATTGGAAAGCGGCCATGCCTCTTTGAAGTAGCAGTTGTCACTCCAACTTTCCAATAACCATTGTTTGCAAATTCCACTTCCCAGTAATGGCGACCATTCATGTAGCCCTCCCAGCCTAGGACGCAAGGCAAGCTATCAAAACGCTGAGGGCTATATGGTAGATCAGCCTCTGTTTGACCCTCCTGAACCTTCTTGTGGTCATCAGAGAGCTGCAGCCAAGGGTTGATGGTCTTGGGATCAAGACTTACATCAGCTATTTGGGAGAAAAACGTGAAGGTGTTAGGACTAATGCATTTAACACTTTGTGTGAAGAGGTTTTGTTGGGGAGAGTCTTATTTAAATATGTTATAAACTTACCTCCTGCACTGACAATCCAGCTCCAGACTGTGAAAAATAAGAGAAAATAATCTCAATCTTGAGTTTAGATACCAGACATTATTATTCAGTTGACTTGCTAGGAATATTAGCCATCACAACAGCTACAGACTAACACATTCTTAAGCAATTCATAACTATTTTACATTTTGGCAAATTGGTGGCTAATTTGCATGAATTCATATGATCTCGCTTTCGGTTTCACGTTAGGTTTAGGTGGACCTTCATGCTTACTATTTTCTAAAAAATTTACATTTCTGTATGAATCGCATTGTACAAATTCATATGAAATCTCCACCTCATAAAATTGGGTTGGCTGGTCATACACTAGTGCTTTGTTAAATATCTCAAATTTGCTGAAAAAAGTTATAAAAAGTTACCTGAATTAGGGATGTAGCGTGGCATGCCTGTTTGAGAAAAGAGAACCGAGAAAGGAGTTATGAATATTCAATTAAGTGCTTTACTCATATTTTCAAAATTAATAATGATATTAGGTTAGATTCTGGATCCCTCACCAGCTTTCCAGGTACGCTGCTTAGCTGAAAGCCACAGATGAGGAATCATGCCCTAAAATAAATACAAAAACAAACATTAGATTATAAACTGTCATTCTTTATAAAGGGATGAACAACCCTTTATCTCTTATACTGTGGTACTGTACATTACGGTTAAAATTACATGATATATGATGTATTTACAGACTTTAAGTTGCAAATCAAACAAGTGAACCTGTCACCAAACTGTTCCCACACAGAAAACACATTCCATACAACTATTTAATTTCATCATCATTTAATAAATCATTTTATTCATCACATATGATGTTTCTCTATCACTAGTTGTACAGTACATAATAAATGTCTCTCAAATGCAAACTTATGTCACAGATGACAATAACAGGTCAATGTACAGTAAACCAAAGATGCTTTCTTGAACTTTACTCTTTAAACAACCACAATGATTTCATTTTTCTATCCATACATTATCATATCTATTTTATCTCTTGACGCAAATTGGGCAATTTAGATTTACAGTCTCACACTTCGCCCCTGATAACAAAATATATATTACACATTCTATCGTAAGTATGTAACAATTGTTTATTTATGAATTATTGTTATTGTTGGTTCCTTCAATAAGATAAAGTGCTGCAATATTGACAGAATATCAATACAATTCATAGCCATCTTACCTTGCTGTCTTCCTTCAGAAAACTCCAAGTTATGAACTCCAGCAGTGGCATGAGGGAAACCAGCTTCTTCTTCCTCAGTCCCAGGAGACGCAACATCTGTACCAACTCATCTCCCAGCATTCCATGGCTCTGCATTCAGACAGAAAGCACAAATTTAGCAAGCTTTTCATCACTTCTGATTATCAGTTAAATGTACATGTATTGTATATTAAAGAGTCACAAGTGGATACTTTGAAAGATAAACTGATTCTAAGAAAGAAGAAAACTGAACTTAGGACCACTTCATGCGTTAGTAACAACAGATAAGGCACCATCGCCCAAGATAATATAGATATTTTTGCTGTCCCACCTCTGATACACTCTGAATCTCTTTGGCCCACTCCGTTATCCTCTTCTGCACCACCTCACGCTGATCTTTATCCTGCTTTGTGTCCTCTTCCTCCTCCTGATCAATCCTCTCCTTCATCCATGAATGCTTTTTAGACAGCTGAGGATCACACAGGCACACAGAAAGCTTAGTTTGAGCAAGTCACCATATATGGTTAAACTGAAGTTGATCTGTATCTAATACTGTAGCGTACTCCAGTACAGTATGATTGAGACGTTCATGTCTCTTTTTTCACCTTGTCTACACTTTGAAGTTCACTGGCCCACTGCAGAATAAGCTTGCGGCTTTCTTCAATACTGCGCTCAGTTCTGCGGTCTGTCTGCTGCTCTGGCGGTCTGCTGCACCCTTCACCGGGATCATCCTCATTCTGTAAATCACATGCACACATTTAAAAATCATTTTTGAATGGACAATATATATATGTACCATATCTGTTATCTGATGATATTACAATATCAGTCAATGCTGGATATTTAATTGCTCTTGCTCAGTTCCCCTATTTTTACATTAGGTTACATATGCCGTCATCTAACATGCACTTAATCTTGTAAAACACTAATTTAATAACACTGTTCAATGTAACCTTTAGCAAATTCAAAATGAGTATCCATTTTTCATACTGTACATAATTTTTATTCATTCATATTACTTTTTAAAAAACTTGTGACTTGTCTAATAACCCTCAACCTCTAGACCCCAAACACCTCCTCACCATAGATACGGTGTGACAAGGCCCAGGATTACAGATGCATAATTGCTAGGCTATTGATATAGGTGTTATCAGTCACCATAAACTAATCTAGCGGCATTCATGTCTCACATGGCAACGCTTATCATATGATAGCATGGATAATAAAAATGTATTGGTCACCTCTGAGTTTGCACGCAAAGAGGA
Organism: Chanodichthys erythropterus; assembly: GCF_024489055.1. Lineage (NCBI taxonomy): Eukaryota > Metazoa > Chordata > Actinopteri > Cypriniformes > Xenocyprididae > Chanodichthys > Chanodichthys erythropterus. Next base: position 17,283,528 of record NC_090239.1, read on the forward strand.
GTTTGCCAAGAAATTATTACTTGGGCTGTTAAACAAGGATCGAACGTAATACTCTGAATCGAAACTTGGCTTTTCACATACAAGCATTTTCCCAAAAAAAGACATATACACATAAACTGTAATCGACTACCATCATACTACAACTCTTGTCTCTTATGTCATTACCTGATTTTGCCATTTTAGTTGTCTTCGCAATGCTTTCGGTTACAGAAATAACCAATTTTGCTATAATATACAATGTGTTCCAAATTATTATGCAAGTGACATATCAGTAGGATTTCCTCATAATAAACATTCGGATTTTATTGTTTTTATTTCTCCATATTTTTTAGATAACTGGTATCAATCTCAGACAGGTTTGTTAAATAGTTTGCCAGGTCTACTTAGGTTAATGTAAACCTTACTTAAAGAGGTTGTTCTACATTATTAATGAAGTCACAGTTCTCATGCAATATGGGAAGGAAGAAAGATGAAATGTCTTGCAAAAGTCATGAAAACGACTAAGATTTGTGAATAATTTACAGCACAAGTCAAGATAACTCATCAGATAAAGATCTATTAAGGAATGTTTTTGTTAAAAAAAGGCTGGCAGTTGTGCATCAAGTTGCATTTCAGCCACCTCTAACCAAAGCTCGCAAAGAGAAAAGCTTACAGAGGGTGTAGAAATACATGAAAACTCATTTTTAATAGTTTTATTCACTGATGGATGCCATACTACAATGGATGGTCTAGATCTGGAGTGTCCAATCCTGCTCCTGGAGGGCCACTGTCCTGCCGAGTTTAGCTCCAACCCCAATTAAACACACCTGAACCAGCTAATCAAGGTTTTTAGGCATACAGGAAACTTCCAGGCAGGTGTGTTGTGGTATGTTGGAGCTAAACTCTGCAGGAGAGTTGCCAATTTCTGGACAACTCCTAGTGTAGATGGATGGATTTCTGGATGGTTGGTGACAAGACTGCGATTTCAGCAAGGAGCTGATGGGTTATGATTTGGGCTGGAATATTGGGAAGTGAAATGGAACCGCACCGACAAACGCCAACGAACAAGTTGGCCGTTGGATTTAGAATTCTATGAGAAAAAAACTGTCATGTTCACACCGCCCCGACAAACACCGACCAACGAGTGACGTCTGACTGGGAAAATTCCACAACTACACAAGTAACATCTTAACAATATTGTCAGGCAAGTTTATTACATTAATAATATAGTATCATATATATATTTTCATCGTATTAAAGTATTGAGGCAAAACAAAAATACCTCAAATCCGAAGCGCTGTAGCCATCGATCTGATCGTAACCTATTGGTTGGTATACACCGGTTTTTAAACTTTTTTTTTTTTTTTTTTTTGCGCGCGACCCTTTTTATTAACGAGACCCATAAGCATATACAGCCATGTAGCTAAACAGAAAACGAATTATTAAAAACGAAACTGAAGGTAAACCTGCGTTGCTCTCACAGTGGTTAACATCAACGTTACCTCTCTCTTTCGGTGAAGTGGAGCAGCTGCTCTTGCTGAATGGCACGGATTGCACTATGGACTATTGTACCTTTTGTATATTTTTATTTTTTAAGTAGATTTTATTTTTTATAACGAACAAGCTGCGATGTCACGTTTCCAGTACTTTGTTGTGTGTGAGGCGCGGGCGCGATCAAACAGCCGCCTTTGCAGGGGACTTGCTCTTTGTGAGCTTTGGTTAGAGGTTGCTCTTTATGCAACGTTACACATAACTGCCAGTCTGCATGGAGAGCTTCTTGAGACTCCAGAGACACCAGCAGCTTCAAATACTGTTTGCTGCTTATGATAGTTCGATAATCTCCATTCATTTTTCACACAATATTAGTTGTTTTCATATCTTTTGCATAACATTGCACCGTGTCATGCTTTTCATCTTCAGAAAGATCTTCCTTCCCATATTGCATTAGAATAATGACTTGCTTAATAATGTGAAACAACCTCTTTAGGTAGGCTTTCCATTTACCTAAGTAGAGCTAGCAAACTATTTAACAAATGGAACAACTCAAAAAAATGCATTGTGTCTTTGACACTTTGGAGATATTCTTCTAATTCAACTCTCTCTCTCTCTCGAATTAGCAACAGAGGCTTGGGATGAGATGCGTAAGAAATTAGTCCCACACACAAGAGTGTTTTAAGGAAAAATCTTGAAATACACCTTGAAATGTCTTGACATACACCATCGAAACAGTGTCTTGAGGTGTGGTAACCGTAGTATAAGCTGAATTATCGAACTATCGATAATTCAAACTATCAATGGCCCATTGTCAATTATTCCTTACATACAGAGGTAGAATTGTAAAATAATCCATGGCTGACCTTACAAACTTGTTCCACCTGTTGCTTCCAGTGGTTGATGAATCTGATGCACTCATCCAAGCTACGGAGGTCCTGCAGGCCCTGCTGACGTTGTCTTTGCTGGAAACAAACATGAAATGTTCACCACGAGTACCAAATTATTGTGATCATGACCCAACATGGATCCCAGACCATAACATCCTTGAGAAAGTTAGAGCTGTTTACCTGTGAACGGGTGGAAAATCCACCACTGCTCTTGAAGTGGCTGGTGGGCGCAGAACTGTGGACCTGAGAAGATTCCTCTGGTAGCGTCCAGCGCACGGCCCCAATTGAGTTACTCTGCATTTTGGGCACTTCTGCAGAGGAACAGAAGTTTTTTCACTTAGATTTTAATTGGTTTAGTCTGATCATGCCTTCACAATCAAAACCTCACACTGCAGTTTGAATGAATGCAATGTGTTACATAAACAGAAATACAAGCATACAGTAGTAGTACAGACAGCTCTAGTTGTGTTATATTAAAAACAGAGAGAGAACATGTGTAAGAGCCATACTTTTGTCCTTCAGGATGCTCTTCATCTTGTAAGGCTTTGAGTGTTCTCCTACAAGAGGGATATTTTTTAGAGGGACATATTTAAAAGTTATTAATATTATCAATGCAAATTAACTTATTAATGGAACACATTTACTAAATCTTGATGATGATGATGATGATCAACATAAAATAATAATACATGTATTATACAATAATAATGAACTATAATATAATAATAATAACATATCATAAAATGTTTTATGAATTTTAAACATTATAAAGTATATATATATATATATATATATATATATATATATATATATATATATATATATATATATACACAATTTTTTTATTAAAAAATAAATAACAAAATCACAATAAACATAATAATAATTATTATCCCTGATGCTTAAAGAATATGATGGGTTTTATTTCCCGTGAATGCATGAACTGTAACTTGAATGCCAAATGCATAAATGTAATAATAATCATAATACCTCTATCAAAGATGACAATAATATTAATTTCTCAGTAATGGCACGTTTTAACTGACATCATGATAAAATCTATGAGACTCAAAGAGACATACCTAAGTTGAAGTGTTGGGGAGGCAGGTGAATGCTGGAGGTGTCTGGTGAAACTGAACGCTGGCGCTCTCTCAGCTCTTGTTTTAGTTCATTGCCTGCATAGTCTGAACTTTGGACCTGAATTATTACCACCATGACGCTGAGGAAAGCTACGTGATGAGATATGAGAGTCTTTCCCAGCAATGATTCAGAAAGTAGTCAAAATGGCATGACGCCAGGAATATAGATAGAGAATACACTCACGCATTGAGTATAATGCCACATGTTCATTTACTGATTCACTGAACACTCACTAAGAGATAGCCTATATGTTTTAATCAGATTCCATTCAGTAAACTTTTGCATACTGCTCAAAAGACCTCACATTTGTGTGACCATCCATCCTCTGCATGGTTATAAAATATGGATGGTTATAAAAGGTTACATGACTATCAAACAAGTAATGCAAATGTCAGGGAGTTCAAAAGGACTGTAAAAGTATGATGGCAAATTCCACTATACAGAGCATCTGTGGCCAATAAAAGAAGTTCTTGCATGATATGCATTTCTTGAAATTTAGATTTAATTAATTTAATAATTGTTATTGTTGTATATAATAACAACCAAAAGACCTGTTTGGACTTTGTGGGAAAAATGCTGATTATTTTAACTGCTTAGGATAGCTGTTGAACTTTATTCCAGTAACATGCTGACTGCTTTCACATTAGCACTTTTGGTGCGCACCCGGGTTCGATTGACGTCAGAGTTCGGTACGTTTGGATGATGTGAACACGGTCTTCTGAACTCGGGTGTGCACCCGTGAACCGTACCCGAGTCCGCTTAAAAAGGGTGGTCTGGGGTGCGGTTCAAGTGAACTCCGGTACGGTTCGCTTCTGATATGAATGCAAACGTACCAAATTGCGGAAGTGAACCGCTATTAATGCTGTATTATTTGATAAAAATGTGTGTTTGTGTGTGTGTTTCACTCACTTTCCCAACGAGAGTGACTGACGTGCTGCAAGCAGAGAGCTGTAGTGTAGCCCTTCTTATTTCTGCTCACCTTCCGTACTACAGTCGCGGCAGACAGAGGCAAGTGTCGTTATGAACAAAACCAACGGTTCAAAAACAAAAATATGAAAGTGAGGAGAGCAACGTTATGCATTTTGCCGCCTTCTCCTGCGCCGCCGTTACTAAGCAACAGAGTAAAAAGCTGCTGGCTTGATGACGCAAACGAACCGCGGGTCGGACCCAAATAATATAATGTGAACACAGTCCAGTGGGGGCAGGGGGAGGGGGGAGCAATCGAACTCGGGTTCGGTCCAGGCAATCGAACCAAGTGTGAAAGCAAACTTCATAAAGATGAGATTGAAAGAGTTGGATTTTGTTGTGGTCTGATTATTTTCGATCTTATGATTCATACAATTTTAAACCTCTCCTTGTGTTCGCCATGTGTTTAGTTTAATTTTTTACATGTTGACTAGAAATTAGTAGGTGTGATTAAAAAAATCTCCAAATTTCACACTTGTAGTTTGGTTCGTTTGGTCCGGACCAAAGAAGAAAAACAAAAAACAAACATTTAGTCCTGGTCCTGGTTTTATCACCGAACCAAAAGATACCGAACCTTAAGGCATAGTGATACATTCACAACGTGATTGGTCAGGTTTATGACGTATTGCCTATTTTGAGACGGAACTTACCGAACATCCAAAACAATGCTGTTTTCTGAGGTAAATGCGCTCGTTGTGTGTGCGGTGCGTAGCCTGCATGTGATGGTATTTTGGCCAGCTGGGAACTCGTGAAGAGCTTATAAAATGTGTAAAGTAGTAAAAACAGCGGCGGGAATCCATCCGTCACACACACAAATGATCTGCTGCGTGGAGACGCGCATCTGATGCCTGTGATGGGCAAACTCGCGACTATGACAAGAAAAACCGACATGCGTGAGGATTCTGTCCTTTTTAGGGTTTCGTCTTCCTGTTTTTGGTTCGGTTACATGTCTTTGGTCCGTGTTGCGTTCATATATCATTTGAACCGCACCAGAGTTCGTTTGGAAGCGGACCGAGACCCATCTTTTCAGCGGTCTCGGTCCGCTTGTTTGGTGCGCACCAGGGTTCGGATGGCAGCGTTCACATATGTTCAAATGAACCGCACTATCCGAGCAATCGCACCAGGGTTCGTTTTAATCGAACCAAACGTGTATGTTAGGGTGTTTTCACACCTATGGATCGCTTGTTTTGTTCCGAAACAGGGACTAAATTTGTTACAATGTTGCTTTTTTTTCTTGGTTCGGTTCGCTTTCACATGGCAATTTCAAAGCGTACCAAAATGCGTTAAGGTAAGTCACATGGGAGTAAAACTGTCCTCTTATTGGTCAGAATTTTCTCTGCGTCATCCATCAAAATAATGATTGACAAGTTCGCTCCATGAGTTTATTGTGGCTTTATTTGTAACTGTCGAGACACACACAAACACTTTATAAATGTAGCTCTCTCCCGCAGTTAATTCATATTTGCTGCGGCAAATTCAAACGCGCGCTCTTTCTCTCTCTCCATCTCTGGATTTCCCAGCGCTGTCTAGTAGGCGACCTGTTTTCCGTGTGTCTGTCGAGGGAGACCATTTTAATTTTATAATGAAGCAGAGCGGGAATTGAGACTTCGTCGGGACAGCATTCTCGCACGGAGAAGTGTAATTACACACCAGAGGCGATCGTTGGCTTTCAGATAATGTAAATAATGTGCTCACTCACAGAATCAGACATTACTGATTTTTATATCATATTTTCCGTTATGAAAATGATATAATTTGGTTCGTTGGTCCGTTAACTGGGTCGATTGCTTTCACATCTCAAGCGAACCGCTCCAGAGTTCGTTTGAAAGCGTACCGAGACCACCTCTTCAAGCAGGTCTCGGTACGCTTGTTTGGTCCGCTTTTGGTGCGCACCCGAGTGCGATTGCTGCTTTCACACCTGCCCAAACGAACCGCACCAAAGGGGCAAACGAACTCTGGTACGATTCAACCGAACTAAATGAGGCAGGTGTGAAAGCACCCTTATATATCATGGGGCAATGGACATAATTAGTCAGAATTAATAAGTACATTGTTTATGGTTTGTCCTGAATCTGCACTAGTGAAATTGGGTGACGTTTACCAGTTGAATTTGAATTGCAATTCAGTAAATTCCTCTTTCTGTCATTCCAATTACAATTCAGCATTCTGTGGGGTGTCGCCAATTCAATTCAAATTCAAATTCTTACATTATGACTGTACGCCAACCCTTCTTATCACGACCTAAATATTACACCCTAATCACTCAGCATAATTCAGCAAACAGTTCATGTGAAAAGTAGGTGAACATTTTTCATAACCATGTGATAAACCATGTCTTTCTTAGTTCATCAATTCCTCCATCCAAAGTTCAGATTTATGAAGCAAAAAAAAAAAAAAAAAAAACCCTCAAGTATCAAACTTTATAGTTCTCATACAAATAAAAAAAATGATATTATAACACAACAGGCTATATGTTTATTTAAATTTAGCTTTACTTAAATCTGAAGTTGATAAGTTTTGATTTCTCATAAGTGTTTTTATGAGCTTATGTAAACCACGGTAACATGCCCTAAATGCAAATGACTCTTAACTGCCCTTATGTAACATCACTGTCCTCTTATCTGTCTAAAGGGGAATTCCAGGGCATTTGCACAAATGCATGCAGGATAAATAATCCCAGAATTCTTTCCCATTGTTGCAAATGCATTTTTTATTGCCATGCTGCAGTTACATACACAAAATGAGTAAAAAAAAAGCAACAAGCACACGTTTCCACAGAAATTTGTGAAATTGCAGTGCATTGGCTTGAAAAATGGTTAGTAACATTATTCTGTTTTTTAAGTAGAAGTGGCATCTACTCAGCGGTTCATGGTTATCAAGGCAGACTTTCTCAATCAATAAAGGGGGAAATAATTCAAATCTCTTTAAAATTTCTATTGATCAATATAAACATCTTTTAAAAGCCATAAAAACATGGTAACAGACAAATAGTAAAGCCTCTCTCATTCATACGCATGATCTTTTTTAATAAAACTGTACATTTGTTTAGAATGTAATATCTCTGTGACCTTATTTAGGTAAGTTACAGTATGTTTTTGACAACTGGTTGAGTGCAGTTTATTCTTTGATCATGCAGTCAAATGAGGTTTAATTCCAGTTTTGGAAAAACTGTTTAAACATTACAGTCTCTCTGCCCTGTGGTAAAATCTCCACCTGTAAGACAGAAAAACACTAGATTTTAGAGGATCTGGCATCTTTACATAGGTATAAACTCAACAGATTTTTCATTCTTTTGAGTAATGCCTCCAAAGGCCAGACCAAACACGATGAATATAGCTGTTTTCAAGCAATACATGAAGAGTTCAGATGCAAAAGCCTCTAAGTGCCATCTGAAATTTTCTTCAAAAATGAGCATTTTTATCAAGGTTGTATGTTTATGTTCAGTTATTTCACTTTAATGGCAATGAAAAGGACCTATTAATTGCCATTAAAGTGAAATTACTGAACCTAAACGTACAAGCTTGTTGCTCATTTTAGAAGAAAATTTCAGACAGCACTTAGAGGCTTTTGCATCTGAACTCTTTACATGATTCTTTAATTTAGAAGACATGCTGTAAGTAGTCAATTATAAATTGCCCACCCACCAACCCATATTAGAATAAGAATTTTATGTGCATGTAACTTGCAGCACCAAACAGAATTGAAATCTGTTTAAGCATCCACACTGGGCCAGGCACAATAACATTGTGTTTTGGGGGCGGGACAATACATTTCCAGTTCTGTTAGGGGTTGCCACTGGTGCACAAATTACCAATTTTTCAAACTTTTAATATACAGTACTGTACAAAAGTCTTGTGCCACCAGCTTTGTTGTTTTAGCAATTTTTTATTGACCATCCATATTTATTTTTCGATCTCTTTATTAAGATACAAACAGCAAATAAAGGAAATATGCACACAAAATCAGAACAAAATGGCTTATTTAAGCAATAATCAGTATTTAGTGTGACCTCCTTCCAGTTTGTCAAAGAAGAAACAATATCATATTTTGAAAGTTTTCTTGGACTTCCAGTCCTTTTCCATTCCATTTAGGTTTAAGAGAACCAGGTTACTGCTATTGCTCAAGTGTAAGGGGAGGTCACCAAATACTTGCTACTTTAGCCTATAGAAGCTGTTTTTTTTTCTGATTTTTTTTAAATACTGCATACAAATTTCCTGTATTTTCTGGTTATATTCTAATAAAGAGACTGAGGAATAATTATATTGCCAGATACCATTGCTAAAACAACATGTATCTATGTATCTATGTAACACACAAGAATAATTTTATAAGTGCAGACCTGTGTTTTCATCTTGGGGTAATTCATTTGCTGGATGAAGTCATCTGCCATTTTCAGAGCAGCCCTCTTCTCTTCTGCGTTCGCTCCACTTCCTGAGAGTCACCGAAATAACATTTCAGTTATGAAACTTATGTATGCATGTAGTATGTACACTACTATTCATAAGTTTGGAGTCGGTATGATTTTTTTAAATATTTTTGAAATATGACTCACCATGGACTAACAGATTTAGTTAAAAATGTAATTTATTTATTTTCAGCATTACTCCAGTCTTCAGTGTCACATGACCCTTCAGAAATCATTCTAATATGCTGATTTGCTGCTCAAGAAACATTTCTTCTTATTATCATAGTTGAAAAATGGTTGTGCTGCTTAATATTTCGTGAAAACTGTGATTTTTTTTCCGGGATTCTTTGATGAATAGAAAGTTCAAAAGAACAGCGTTTATTTGAAATATTTTATATCATTATAATTCTTTACTGTTGCTTTTGCTCAATTGAATGTGTCCTTGCTGAACAAATCTTACTTACCCTAAACTTTTGAAGTAATTTGTTCACCAATTGTTTTATTGTGACATGCATGCACAATTTTTCTTACCTTTCCAAACAAAGATCTTCCCATTGGTCCCATTGTCCAGGATAAAGCAGTCATCACGTACCAGCAAGTCCTTTGCAAATGGACTTTTCTCTGATACCTTGGTCAGCTTCATTGACCCAGTTGCATCTGAAACCTATAAAGAATTGACCATTTCTTCAGATTGAATGTACATAAAAATGTGGAAGGTATGTTTGTTAGACCTTTTAGGAATTTTGGGAACATCAGATAAAAGTGCATTGAGCAAGAATAGATATGGATTACTTAATGGACTCCTAATGGCAAGGATTAATTTGAACATCCACATGTAGTCTCAAGGGCTGTTTGAGAAATCACCCCCATACCCTAAATAGGGCACTATTTGAGGGAACAGCCAGTTGTAGTGGTGTCTGAAACCATAGTAGACGTTATTGAGTGCACTCATTCAATCCCATAATGTACCGCAATAACGACTGTACAACCGATGTACACTCAACAGCTAGAGAATACTACCCACAATGCACGCCAAATTAATTCCACATCTGGCCAGAAGATGGCACCTGCAGCTGAATCATCCATCTATCCATTTTCCAAACCTCTGGTCCGATGTGGGTACAGTGTAAAATCATACAGGTAAAAATTCTATTTTAAATGATGAAATTGTTTAATTAAGGTTTATACAAAATTTTAATGACAGAGTTCTAGACATATCTTTTCATTACAACTGAAGCTACAATTAAACGGCAAGCACAAACTATACAAAAGCGGCAGCCCTTCCATTGCACTCAGTGTCCGAATTCGCTCACTCCTTTTTGTATTCACTCCATCAAATAGACTATATTAAAGGAATAATGTAGGGAATAGTGAATGAGTGTATAGGGGGTGATTTCGAACACAGCTATGGACTTTCCACAGTTTAGATCAGGATCTGGTTATTTGCACAATTAAAGAATTAGTTCACTTTCAAATGAAAATTACCCCAAGCTTTACTCAACTTCAAGCCATCATAGGTGTATATGACTTTCTTCTTTCTGATGAACACAGTCTGATAAATATGAATAAATATCCTGACGCATCCAAGCTTTATAATGGCAGTGAACAGGGGTCACGAGTATGAGCTCAAGAAAGCGCTTCCATCCATCATAAACAAGCTCCACACAGCTCTGGGGGGTTAATAAAGGCCTTCTGAAGCGAAGCGATGCGTTTGTGTAAAATAAATATCAATATTTAACAAGTTATGAACTAAAATATCTAGCTTCCGCCAGACCGCCTTTCGTATTCAAGTTATGAAGAAAGTGTAAACTGGCGTTGCGTCAGTTACACTTTTTCCGTAAGATGAATAGGGAAGGCGTAGGGTGTAGCGTAAACATTTTGAACTGCAAGAGTTTTACACTTTCTTCATATGTTGAATATAGAAGGCGGTCTAGCGGAGGTTAGATATTTTACTTCATAATTTGTTAAATATGGATTTTTTTTTTTTTACACAAACGCATCGATTTGCTTCAGAAGGACTTTAGTAACCCCCCGGAGCTTTGGAGTACACGTTTATGATGGATGGATGCGGATAGATGCACTTTCTTCAGCTTATACTCGTGAACCCACTCAGGGGTTCACCCGTCAGGATATTTATTAATACTTCTGCAATTGTGTTCATCAGAAAAAATAAAGTCTTATACACCTAGAATGGCTTGAGGGTGAGTAAAGTTGGGCTAATTTTCATATGAAATTGAACTAATCCTTTTACACAAGACAAGCACATAATGGAGTTGTGGTACCTTGTAGAGGGAGGCGGAATTTGATGCATCTGCTTGACTGTCCTCCTCTGGAGTGCTTTCTTTCAGCTCTGGCACTGGACCAAGAACCTGTTCATTATAACAGAAGATAGAGAGGACGAGAGCAACACAGTCAGAGCTCATTGCCTAAAAAAAAGCAGTATTTATCGCTTTGGATAAAAGCGTCTGCCAAATGAATAAATGCATTCATAAACATGCCATGTTTTGTTTTTCAGTGCCATATTTTTATGCAAAAAATGCAGTGTGTGTGTGGGTTTTTGCACCGTTTGTTGTTTTCTTTTGGGACCTGAATGAACATTTGGATATGGAAATTGTGACTTGTGATGTCAGACTTAATAAGGATTGAAGTGAAGTGTAAATGGTTTGAAAAATAGTTTGGTTTTCTGGCCAAAATACACTGGCCTGTTGTTACCTGTAGCATTTCCTGTGTCTCCTCTCCCTCATTGATGTTAGTGATCTGGGCTTTGCCATGTCTCTCTGTATCTCTGATAAGAGTGGCGATCTCCCGCACCTTCTGCTTCTCAAAGATGTTTGCCTGAGATCCAATCCATGACACAATCGTCTGGAGAATTAAAAGATTTTAAAACAAAATCAGTTTTATTTCAAAAAACTGCTACTTTATATTTTGTTGATATGCAGTGTTGTGCGATGCAGAAGAGTTTACATTTTTATTTGATCAAAATAAAGCATTTATTTTAAATATTTCAAACATCTTTACTGTTACTTTTGATCCTTTTAATGCATCCTTGCTGAATAAAATAATTAAAGGATTAGTTCACTTCAGAATTAAAGGGGCTCTATGTAGGAATGACACCCAGTGTTCAAAATAGGTACTGCAGTCCAAATTCAAAATATTGTTTGGCCCGCCCCCTCGTTCAAAGATGCGGGTTTCCAGCAACAATAGGGAGTGCAATTGACAATGAAAGCTGAGGAGACTTAAAGGATTAGTTCACTTTTAAATAAACTTTTCCTGATAATTTACTCACCCCCATGTCATCCAAGATGTCCATGTCTTTCTTTCTTCAGTCGAAAAGAAATTAAAGTTTTTGATGAAAACATTCCAGGATTATTCTCCTTATAGTAGACTTGAATGGGCACCAAACAGTTGAAGGTCAAAATTAGTTTCACTGCAGCTTCAAATTGTTCAGAACAATCCCAGATGAGAAAAAAGGGTCTTATCTAGTGAAACCATCGCTCATTTTCTGAAAAAAATTGAAAATTATGTAAGTTTTAACCAGAAATGCTCATCTTGAACTAGCTCTCGTCTTCTTCTCTATTTGAATTCCAGCAGTGTAGACACTGCTAAGCGTAATACTGCCCTCCACAGGTCAATGTTTGAACTAATTTTTATATGCAATATGCTAGTTCAATAGTATATAACATTAGTTCAAACTTTGGAGAAGAAGAAGAAAGCTAGTTCAAGATAAGCATTTAAGGTTAAAACTTATATAATTTTCAATTTTTTTTCAGAAAATGAGCACTGGTTTCACTAGATAAGACCCTTATTTCTCATCTGGGACCATGTTGAACAGTTTGAAGCTGCAGTGAAACTAATTTTGACCTTCAACTGTTTGGTGCCCATTCAAGTCCACTATAAGGAGAATAATCCTGGAATGTTTTCATCAAAAACTTTAATTTCTTTTCGACTGAAGAAAGAAAGACATGGACATCTTGGATGACATGGGGGTGAGTAAATTATCAGGAAAAGTTTATTTAAAAGTGGACTAATCCTTTAAAGCTGATGAGTTGATTTATCTGTTTTAATATGCTGTTGTTCGTAAAGATATTTAGATGGATTCAGAGGCTTTTTAGGTCAAGTAGAATCTGCAATTCTCTGACCCAGTTTGTTTGCTCGTCTGCATGGTTGCAATATGCGGTGTTTTCCGCCAACTGGCAACCTGTGATGTCGAAATACTATTGGTTAAACTGGCAGCAGGTGGTTTCACACAGACCAAAACAAAGACAGACATTCCGACACAGAATGCGCATTTTCAAAGTAGAATATCTGGCTGTAGCATTGTTTTTCCGAGGAACAAGTACTTAGCATGTTTCCTAAATATCTGCAGACATATCGGGGTATTTTTATGCTTTATTAAAGTAAAAATTTTACATAGAGCCCCTTTAAAATTTCCTGATAATTTACTCACCCCCATGTCATCCAAGATGTTCATGTCTTTCTTTCTTCAGTCGAAAAGAAATTAAGGTTTTTGAGGAAAACATTTCAGGATTTTTCTCCATATAGTGGACTTCAACGGCTACCAACAGGTTGAAGTTCGAAATTGCAGTTTAAATGCAGCTTCAAAGGGCTCTACACAATCCCAGACGAGGAATAAGGGTCTTATCTAGTGAAACGATCAGTAATAAAAAAAAACAACAACAAAAAAAAACATTTATATACTTTTTAGCCACAAATGCCCGTCTTGCACTAGCTCTGCGATGCGATCATCATGTTGGAAAGGTCACGGAATGCGGAAGTACCAAGCAAGTGTTTACAAAGCGAACATGCAAAGACTAAGTCAAACAGCCTCAAAAAAAAAAAAAAAAAAAAGAAAGTAAAACAACGATGTCAGATGATTTTGAAAATGATTTTTGAAAATGAGTTTTTCGCCCTACCATGGTACTTCCGCCTACGCCATGCGTGACCTTTCCAATGTGATTACGTAATGTGTGGTGCATCGCAGAGCAGTGCAAGATGAGCATTAGTGGATACACATTTTTATTTATTTATTTATTTTTAAAAAATGACCGATCATTTGGCTTGGATTGTGTAAAACCCTTTGAAGCTGCATTCAAACTGCAATTTAGACCTTCAACCTGTTAGTAGCTGTTCAGTCCACTATATGGAGAAAAATCCTGGAATGCTTTCCTCAAAAAACTTAATTTCTTTTAGACTGAAGAAAGAAAGACATAAACATCTTGGATGACATGGGGGTGAGTAAATTATCAGGAAATTTTAATTCTGAAGTGAACTAATCCTTTAATTCAAACAAAAAACAACAACAACAAAAAATCTTACCAACCCCAGATTTTTGAACAGAAGTGTACATAGAGATACATAGGCAACAATGAAACAGACAGGCACACACCTCGCCCAGGTCGAGTATGAAGCAGTCCCCTTTGTTAAAGCTCTGCCAGCTCAAATCCACTTCCTTGGCTCTGATGTTGCGCTTCCCTTTGATTTGGTATAACCTATGAACAGGTCCAGATCCAGACTGTGTTTTTCTGAAGCCAGACTCCACACCTCCCTCCTGTACAAACATAAGCACTCTTTAACTGAATTAAATATGGATTCTGTATTACTGTAACAATCAGTTCATTTATATATCAAGCCTTTTTGTGTAAATGTGAGAGGATGTGAAAACACACAACCACATCTCACCTTGTAACTGACTCCGCGAGGGAAGAGGTTCATGAATTCTGGGGATTCATAGCCCTGAACCTGCCTGTGCTGGACTGGATCTCCACCCAGGAAGTTATCCAGCTGTGTAGCCAACATGGCACAAGCTACCTGCTCGTCACGAGATGATTTCTCTCCTAAAAGGGAGAAAGAGGAAGAGAGAAAATTGATGGTTTGTTGACTATAAGTAATGTTGCACCTGTTAACTAAGTCTTACAGTATTAGTTGAGTAGTAGTAGACTGTTAGGGGTAGGGTTTTAGGGTTAGCAGAATAAGTTGACAAGTAGTTGCAAAGTTACTTATAGTCAGTAGAATGTCTGTTGGGGGAACCATAAAAATAAATTGTTAGCAGATATTAAAGGGTTAGTTCACCCAAAAATTAAAATTATTTCATTAATTACTCACCCTCACGTCATTCTACACCCATAAGACCTTCATTCATCTTCAGAACACAAATTAAGACTTTAGTACCTAACTCTTGAGAGGTTAAGTGACATTGCTGGCAATAGAGGCCTCACTGAGCCATCGGATTTCATCAAAAATATCTTAATTTGTGTCCCGAAGATGAACGAAGGTCTTACGGCTGTGGAACGACATGAGGGTGAGTAATAAATGAAATAATTTTCATTTTTGGGTGAACTAACCCTTTAAACAAACATATTACTGATGCTCTACTAATATTCTAATGATTCATGTAGGTGCAACATACTTCTAGTCAAAGGAATGGCCCTGTCCCAAATGGCACACTTCATGTGCACTTTCAGTCTTTAGCTTTCAAAAGGGTGCTCGCGAGCGCCCCCTTTTCGGCCGCTATGCACCCTCGATGCGCACTTCTGCTGAGCCCACAAGTCTGCGAGTTACGCAGAGGGCTTTTACCCAGCAGTCAAAGCGCCATTACATTGCAAAAATTGCGAACTCAGAGGAAGACTGTGAGTTTTTAGAGTGCTACTTGGGACAGGGCCAATGTCTAAAGGGGACCATCATAATAATGTTAATGAAAATTAATAGCCTATATATATATTATTTTTAGTAACACTTTACAATAAGGTCTCATTTGTTTACACTAGTTAATGCATTTGTTAGTACATTAAGTAACTATGAGCACTGAGCAGCATATTATTAACCTGTTAATGTTAGTTAATAAAAATATAATTGTTCATTGTCTGTTCATGTTAGTTCACAATGCATTAACCCTTAAATGCATACCTCGGGTCTTTAGTGACCCGGGACGTCATTCACTACCCTCCTCCTCATTCATTTTTTGAAGTTAGACATCAACCTTCTTGGTATTCCTCAATCAATTAATTATAAAGAATATAACAAGAAAAAAAAAACATAAAATTATAAAAGAATGCCTATTTTTGTATTCATTTTTTGTAAAAATTGTATAGGGTCGCAAACGACCCGAGGTGTGTATGAATGTACGTATATTTTTTCTGCACAACAATAATTGAATCTTAGATGACGGAATAAGTGCAATTCACCTTTATTCCACAAGGTTACAATGTCTGATACACAATGCTGAAGTGACGACTCATTTAGACAGAAAACAAAGTAAGAAAAACATGAAATGGCTCAGCGATTTACTGCAGAACAAGTACTGAACGCAATCAAATATGACTGTAACTGTTATTGGATGGATCTGGTGAAGCTGTTAGCGATCGAAATATTGATTTTAAAGATGTTGAAAATTATATAGTTTTGAGAATACGTTTGAGATCGCGAATGGGCTAATATTCATGACCTCAAACATAAAACAAGCCCAATATTTGCTGAATTTACTGGGAAATGAGCTCTGAGGAGGACAGTGATGATGGCATAAAACATCTGCTCAAACGGAGCCCTTTCAAGCTCCAAAAGGTAACAAAATATGTTTTATTTTATTCTTCTGTAATTGTTACTCTAATATCAGAGGAGTTTTATATTATCACGACAGGTAGAGATCCTTCCGTGTTAGATAAAGATCCGGGTCGATAAAGACCCGAAATATGTAAGAATGATTGGCGAAACAGTCATCCATTTAAGGATTAACCAGATGTTAACAGACACAACTTTTGATTATTTTGAAATTAACATTAACTAAGATTAACAACTGCTGTAGAAGTAGTGTTGATTGTTAGTTCATGTTAACAAATGAAACCTTATTGTAAATGCCATTTTACAAACTTTCTCTCATACATGGCAATAAAAAGTCAGCAAATACAAATAAGAGAAAGCAATTAAAAAGAACATTCCTTCAACATATAGTAAACATTTGAAGTGCATCAAAACCTTTGATCAAAATTGTCCTAAAACCTTCTTCTTAGGACAACTTTGATTAACTATTTTGATCTACTTCTAATGTTGACTACTGTACTTGCCCCTGGAAACACTGTGTGTATTAACACTACAGTGCAATTTTGCACAATTCTACTATGTGTGAAATGCCACCAACGCAGCCACTTCCTCTATCTACACCTCTGAGCAACAGTTTTCTGAGCTGAGCTGTTTGACTGAAATGCAAGGCAGTTTGAGGTAGGGCTGAGCGATTAATCAAATTGATAAAATGATTCTTATGCTGCATTCCGTTTACCAATGATGCTTTTGTTTAATCTTGTCATCGCCTGGAATCCAACCAACAAACATGAACTATGCTAGCCAATATAGGTCTATGGCCTTATTGTCACCTTGCTCGTGACAGAAGCATGCCAAACCAAGTGCCACCCTTTCCTTTACAGCGGTGCTCCTTCCTAAATGTTTAGTAGTTTTCAGTAGCTTGCACCTTACAACCTAGTTGATCGGGTTCAAGGAAATATGTTCAATAAATGCATGATGTTTCCAAAGTCAATGAGTAATTGTAAAACAATCGTGATCTCAATATTGACCGGAATAATCACGATTTTGGGTTTTACCATAATCGAGCAGCCCTCGGCTGTAGAACGTGGTGGTATTATCTCTGCAGTAGAAGGTCATTATGAATGAATGATATGTTGGGGTTAGGAACTGAGACCAGGGATTCTGAGTAATGAAGAGATGGGGGGTGTTTATGGATAAGGGATGGTTAATGAGAAGGCATGAGAGAAGATGGCTCATCATGCTGACAACCAGGCTCAGTGTTACCTAAAGCACCGGATACACCATAAGACAATAGACCTAACTGAAGTCCTGTCACAGGCCTTCTGAAACATTAATGACCTATGAAAACACCCGCCCATGCCTTTTTCCCTTGGGACTCTTCCCTCTTCATCCCTCTCTCCTGTCTATCAGCCGTTCTATCCAACCTTTCTGTGCACTCACTCAGACTGGGTCAGGCCCACTCGACTGTGTGAACAAGCATATCATTCATCTCAGCAGGCTATTGTACCAGTCTTTCAGACCCCATACCCCGCCACATGATGAGCATGAATCATGACTGACTGACCCTGACCCTCAGGACTGTGGCGAAATATACTGACCTTTCTGTTTATGGAAAAAACAATGCACAAAATGTTTTATTCCATGTAAAATTATGTACTTTGCATCATCCTTTTGCTTACAAATTGCAATATTTGGGTGCAGGTAACACAGAGAAAGTGAACATTGTTCATTTACATATACTACTGACATTGCAATAATACAAAGAAAGCTGAAAATTTGCAAAAAAATGTTGATGCATTCTAATGGATTTTCAAGCCACATGTTCTGTCCCTTTAAACCCATCATTAAAAAAAAAGAAGAAACCCTACTTCCCATATGATGTTAATCATCAAAAGTATGAAAAAAATGTCATCAAATACTAAATTGTGTATCCTGTGTCTTTCAGACTGCAAATGTGAAAGTAACACAATAACCAATAGAGAAAATCAGCAGCTATCATCTCACCAATCCACATGTGGAGATCTGCACCCTGGTCACCCCGGTTATCCAGCACAAGGTAGGAGTCACCATTGAAGAAAGCCCCCACCTCAGCTTTATCCAGAGGAACTGCCTTCATCTTCTCCACTCGCCAACATCTCAGTCCCGGCTGTCTAATCTCATCCCCAAACTGCCCTGGAGCGGCCTGAAATGGGAGCATTCTGCAGAGAGACAGAACAAATGGTGAGGAGGGGAGGATCAAAAAGCAACAGCAGATGATTCCCGAAAGGACTACGGGCACCAGACATCTCACAATAAAACGATTCATTCTTTGCTCTTAAATGTTTTTGAAGCTGAAGCAATTGCCCATGACTTGAGGTCTGTGTTTCTGGAGAATTCCAGTGTTGAGCATCCTAATAAGTTGAAAAGATGAATCAGGAACAGGTTTAGGAAACACTGGGTGATTCTCAATTTGAAGGCTGCACATCATCAAGCTCATTCGAAGTTAAAAGTCTTTACTGTCACTTTTGATCAATTTAATATAGCTTTACTAAATACAAGTAGCCTATTAATTTCTTTTAAAAAAATATTTAGGAGTATGGAAAGTGTATCCTTTAAATTAAAAAGAGAATAAAAGATTTCATATTAGATATGTTTGCTTTACAAGAAAAAATTTATTTTCACCTACTGGTAGTGGTTAAACGGATCGTTGTTGATCCGTGATCCGTACGGACCAAGCCCCAATAGAGTAAAATGATATAATTTGCACGTGTTTTGTCTTGCTAGTTTACACATTAAATAGATATAAAACCATTCCAGCGCTAGAAGAGGTAAAAGAGGATTTAATTCGGTATCGCACGCCACGCTGTTATCGCTGTGGCACAGGCGCACATACATACATGGCTCGCGCGCGCAAACAGAGCGAGAGAGAGGCGCGTTTCAGATAGCTGGCAAACTCCAAATTGATTTCTCTTTCGCGTCCTCAATGCACCTGGATGGACACATACACGCACGAAGTATGTCAGTCAAAATACCCCTCTCGGCAAGTATTTTCGTGAACACATTCGGTTAATGTCTTAACCGAACGAAGTGAGAATTCGGATGTGAGCGTGCATGGGGTCCTACTCTTAAAGTGACAGCAACCTATAAATACTTGCTGTTGTCTGTCATGTAAATCAAACAACAAAACACAGCTTTAACAAAGATTAATCTATATTAAATGTATACAGTGAACAGTGTCATTTTATATTTAACTATTACAGTTCTGTACATGAAAATTAATACTACAGTTAGACCTTATACTTTATTTGTAACTTTATGTTGTATTTATCTATGCTTGTAATTGGTGTACAGTATTTGTTCTTTTTACAGTCTGTTCACTTGCCTTTAATAATGTATTAGTTAGGCTAGTAGTTTCTGCTGTGGTATCGGAGTAGTTAAAGTGGGCTACGTAATAAATGCAAAGTTACCCCCCACCCCCCAAATGATCCTATCTGTGACTTACGCTGCGTTCACGTCACCTCGTATTTACCGTAATCTTGAAATGACAACACGTGACGTTATATTCGGAGCTGTTCACGTCCTTTTGGTCCTTTAACTGGGAATTATGCGTTTCCATGGCAGCACTGTCAACGCCTAAATGAATCTACAGCTGTCAGGTGGTACAGCACGGCCACGTGGTATATCTGGGAGCTTTCAGAAAACTCCCAGCTTACAAGCTGTAATTATGAGCTCTACGAGGACGTGAGCGCTTTTTACAAGCTAGAATCTCGTAACTACAGGAATTACGAGGCCACGTGAACGCACCTTTAATAACCGTGATATGATCCGAACCGTGAGTTTTGTGATCCGTTGAACCACTACCTACTAGTCATTTGGCTTCTGGGCCGATGGGTACTCTATTGTAGCTCTACTCCTCTCACTAATTTGCCAAGAGAGCTATCAGTTAAAGACTACTGTTATCTGATTGGTTCTTTGACCTGTCAGTAACTTGACTGCCAAAACACATGGTCTGGATTCTTGAAATCTGTTTGTTTGGACACTACAGTGTGATGGAGGCACGCATGAACACAAATGTAGAATCCAGCATACTGCTGCCAATAAAACACTCAAGAAAATAAGGATATGCCAGGATTTTCCCCCAAGGTTTCTTCTTCATTGTCTTCTTTGGCATTGTTTTAATATTCGTTGTAAAACTGCTTCAGCCATATAAAAAATAAGCGGAAGTACACAGGCTGAAAAACAGCACCTTTTTGCTTCCTTGTCAATGTGAACTGTTAATAAGTCTTCTAAGTGTCTTATCTTATTAAATGTTTTAATTGGGACGGAAATCAAACTAAATATATCATTGGTAATATTAGATGGGATATCATTAATCTTTGACAGGTACATGGATTTACAACATAAATATTGTTGCTGCAAATAAACTGGCATGGTACAAATAAATCACTCAGTTTAATTAGGCTCTTCTTGTAATGGTCTGACACTGAGATGAGCTCTAGAACAGAGCTGCATTACTTCACTCTCATTTAAAGAAGAGGCCTTAGAGGCCCATGTTATCTTACGTCTCTCTAAGACATGCCATACAGAGAGCCAGACACGTCTAGTTTCACAATGACTAAGAATGCACCTTATTTCCTCACATAGTTACTGTTGTGAAAACACACAAAACAACTATGACAGAGTTCAGTTACGCTGCTGGCTGCTCCTCCCTCATTATCTGTTAATTCAGTGCCATATATTCTGTTTAGTCACTATTGGGAATGGCGCCGCATAAACTGCAAGGAAGTATTAACAGGGAACATCCCCTAACTAAATATTAAGATTCAATTGTAGCTTTTCCTAGTTCAATTAATGATACACATTTATGACTTCATTTATGAAGACAATAAATTAAATTAGTATTTGTAATTTCTAGAGAGGGATAGACGATGTACTGTACTGTAATGAAAAAGAAGTGCAGATTTTGGTTAACCTGCTCTGCTAGAGCCATACATTAAAGTCATCATGAAATCAAAATTGACCATTTTTATTGGCAGTGAAAACAGCAATAGATGCGATATACACTAAGTGTAAATAGCAACAGAAAGTATTTTCTTTGCACTAAGTGCAAATAGTGGTATATGCAATGAAAACAGCAGTATTTAAATAAATAGTAGTTAGATGCGATTTAAATCTGTTAAAGCTACAATATGTAGATTTTTCTCCACTAGAGGTCGCCTATTCAAAACAAGCTTGATCTTGATCTTGACCAAGCAGAATCTTGGGAGATGTCGTCTTCACCTCACAGTCAGTGGAAAAGAATCGGGATGGGACTTGGGCAGAAATCATATTCATGGATGAGATTATTAATGTTACTGTAGTATGAAACAGAGCAGGATGAGAACTGGAGCGATTGCTAATGATAGACGAACGCGACACACACCTCAAGAACAGCGAAACTTTAATTATGCCGCAGTCGCCGCTACCGCTTCTTCTGGTCAAGCTTATGTGGGGTAACACAGCGCTGTTTATCATATTAGATACATTTGAGTGTGTTGAAAATTATGTCATAACGTTACTCTGTGCGTTCGCTCGGCGGCTGATGTGAGACACTTGTTGCACACTGCAGTAAGATAGATCGATATTAGAATATCATATTAATAAATGCTGGATGGATTGTGCTGAAAAAATGGCATGCAATCAATTTCAAAACATATTGTATGATGGAGAAAATGCTGTTAGCTACTTGACAAAATAGTGTTTTTTCTGAGGCATGGTAAAAGCATGGTACTCTCGGAAAATCAAGAAAACTAGATTTAAACAATAAGACTAAACATGTAGTATAAATGTAACCAAACAGTTGTTCCCTTGTCTAATAAGACATGTAATATATTAAAGCATCTTTGGTGTTTCCATGGTTTCTACAAAATAAAACCAGAAACCGAGATTAACGCGGATATGACACATTGACAGGCAACTCCCAGACACATCCCGTATCCTTGGTTAAAATCGTAATTTTCTCACGATTTACAAATAGTAAATGAAGTAATACATTTGGGATATTGTAAGTACTCATTTGAACAAAATATATAACTGGCCTAGTGGATATTTTACTTCAAAAATCTTACATATTGTGCCTTTAAACACTTTATTCCCACTATTAAATACTCATTATACACACTGTATTGTATATTTTCTTCATTTTTTTTTAAATAAATGCTACTCTGATGGGAAAAGGGAGAAGAATGAGTTAAAAGGCGGATTTTAACTTGGATCGGTCATGTCAAGCT
Source organism: Chanodichthys erythropterus (assembly GCF_024489055.1). Classification (NCBI taxonomy): domain Eukaryota; kingdom Metazoa; phylum Chordata; class Actinopteri; order Cypriniformes; family Xenocyprididae; genus Chanodichthys; species Chanodichthys erythropterus. The sequence goes on from NC_090239.1 coordinate 17,306,180, forward strand.
GATGCCACCTGCCTCCACGCCACTGATTCTGTTGTCAGTGGGATTTCTTTTTTAATTTTGTCTGGCTCAATCAGATAATGGTGGGGAGAATTAGTGTTAATTTCCAACAAGGCAGGCTATTTGCACTTGTTTTTTTAATGGAATATTGCAGTATTTATTATAAATAATTAACTATACACATCATTATTTATTTATTTTTCAATTTCATGCGCCCTCGTAATCTTTAATCAAAATAACTTTCCCTCGCTCTTGCAACGACATCTGTTTTTGGCATGAGTACGAAACAACCTGTCACTCACATGAGATCAGATCAAACCACAATGATCCAATCAATTCCAGAGAAAAAAAATCAAGTCCCACACTACATTTTTTCTTGTTCAAGCTATTTGACTTAGATATAAGTCACAATAGGGAAGAAAAGAGTATCACAACTTCCGTTTCATGCAGACGTTAAGCAATTCATCTGTTTAGACAGAAGTTATATGTGTCCTAAATGTCAAGAACAAAGAATGACCTTAGTGTTCACACTCCCCCACTTCATCAAGTGCTTTAACACCCCACCCTCACACTACAGCAAAGTGTAAAAAGTCCATTTATTATGGTTTATCGAGTAAGTAGATGTGAAAGTGTCTTAGTTTAAGCAAAAAATAACCAATAGTGTGTATGAAATAGCCAACTACAGTGAGTCATGTAGAACCACAGGGCAAAGAACATGCAAGCTGGCACAATCTGTTTCCTGTGTCGAGGTTCTGCTCGGGGAAAATGTCTTTGAAAGACGTGGGCCAAATACACTTATATGACTCTTAACTTAGCAAAATCGCACACATGGATCTGTATAATGATCCCCAGTTTCCATATTCATTACCATTCAGAACTAATTAACTCTAATCATAACCTCTATAATATGAAAATATAAAATAAAATTAAGAATAAATAAAATACTATCTTTTTTAATGGTGAAGTGTAAAATTTCTTTGATTTTAGCGTCAGCAAGCAGAGTTACACAAATTATGCGTCTGACATACTGTCACCCTGCATCTGAATGTATTTAGTAGGCGAAGAGTAGTATGTCAACATTTTTAGTATTCATAAAACAGTAGGTGAAAAGTACCCGGATGACCGACTAATTCCACTGAGATTCTGTGGTGCGCAGCAAATGGACACTTTACTATCCCATGACGCCACTGATGCCGCAAGTAACACGACAATGACAACATGGTAGATGTAGTATGTCCAGATTTCAATCATACTACACAAATTCATACTATATTGAACATACTTTTTAAAGGTGCTCTAAGTGATGTCACACGTTTTTAGGCCAAAAACATTTTCCTCACTATCCACTAGCTGCCTGTCCCCTGAACACACTGTAAAAAACGCGGTCTCTGTAGTCGCCACAAGCTCCGAAAACGGCAATAAAAATAAACTGGTGCAGCCTGGACCACGAATCATAATAGACATGCTCCAGCCAATAACAGACAAGAATGATGTTAAATGCGCGTTCATGACTGTTTCAGGAAGCATGGAGGGGAGGGGGAGGAGGAGGAGGAGGGAGGGTCTAGCTAGCCTCTGTTTTGTTTGACATAGGGCTGGACAATAATTCAATATCAATATATATCGCGATATAATTCTTTTCGATAACGGTGATATGATTTTTAAACACATTTCCGGTATTTCGATATACATTACAGCATTTCTCACTGACTTGAGGCGCAGCGGTTAGAAAGAGCAGAACAAGATTGGCTATTTGCGTGATGACGTACACCACAGAGACACGCTGCCATCAGCGTATCTATTGGTTAATATGGTTTGTTTAAAATAGCAACGTGGAAAACAGACAGAGTTCAGATAATGTATGTTTCAGTCGATGGATGCGCAAAACGTTACAACAACGATAATCAAAAAGCGTGGACAAAACAGTCACTCTTTGTAAAATGTTAACAGCTAACTGTCACAATGCAGAAAGGACCCAGAAGCGAATGCTGGTTCTTGTAATTTATTAAACAGTCAGTAAAAGGACAAAATAGGCTGTCTGCCGGTCACCGGCCGTGCAAGGCGGACGCAGATCAGGAGAAGGAGAACTCAAAGGAACCAGAGATCAAACAGGCGGAATGCCTGGTACAGGAAGCCTGCAGACAGAGGGTGCCCGCTGGAAACGCCGATCACACAGTCCACTTGGCAGTCACGGCAGTACAGGAGCGCAGACTTGAAGGCAGAAACAAACAGGGTGAAATCCTCGTTCGCCACGCACACACTGTGATACAGGACTAGATGAGCACACAACGACAAGGCGTAAACTGCAGATATGAGTGAACAAACAATAACCCGACAAAGACGAGAGAAGGGCATGAGAATTAAATAGCAAGGTAATCAGGGCAAAGGAGGAACAGGTGAGAGACTGTGCAGAGCGCAACCGCTGATTAAGATAGCGAACAGCTGAGGGAGAGTGAAAGCAATTAGAAGAGAAAGGCAAAAAAGGAATCAAACCAAACTCCTGACAGCTAACGTTAGTGCCGTATGCTCTAATGTCCAGTCATTTACGCCGTCATCACCCGGGTGTTGATACAGGTGAGACCTGAACAGCACACGTTGCTGTCTGTGTTTAAACTAAACTCATTTAAGCCTTGCTGATTTGAACCTTCAAGAACAAGTCGCGAAAGAGAGAGAACTCGCACGCGCTATGAGAAGATTTGTGTGCGCTCATCCGAAGCGCGCACACGCTTATTTCAGACAGCGCGCAAATACTGAGTTCTCTTTCAAGTCTTGCGCTTCGACGGCCACATTCATACAAAAAATGATGTCAACATGCCCGTCTTGTCGAGTATCCTAGCAAACATAGTCAGTTATGTCTTAAGTGAACGTATAACAGTCGAGAAAGACAGCGCATGTGTAACAGGTATGTACTGGTTGTCTTAAAGGGAAAAAAAACTATTCCTGCTGCCTGTTTTTGATGTTAAATCAAATAACAAAGAAATCACTCACTGCTCTTGACTGAATAGTTTTTGTAACTTCAATAATGATTCATCTTATATACAGTAAAGATTTTTTATTTGATTACTTTATCCATTTTCTGTACCTGAAAACTACTGTTACATACCTGAAAAACCTGAAAAGCACTGTTTATTTTATTTGAATATTTGCATTATTGTACTTATTTGTGATGTTGCTTGTAGTTTGATTGTTTGTTCTTATTTTCTTTATTTTTATTTGACAGTAGTCCTATTTTTAGGGTCACGGTTTCGGTGCGGTACAGACATCCATTGTGGCCGTTCTTGGCAGTTTTTCTGAGGCTATTATATAGTTCATATCGATATCGGAATTATATCGTATCGACCGAAATTTAGAATTATATCGTGATATAAATTTTGGCCATATCGTCCAGCCCTAGTTTGACAACACTTTGAACATCAACAGGAAGTTACCCAGGATCACTTAGAGCACCTTTAATTGTCACAAAGACCGTATGCGATTTCTGACATAACTTAAGTGTAGGTATCACATTTTAAGAAAAACCTAATTTGTGTTTAAACTGTTAAAAATATGTTCTATAACATATGTATAAACACAGTCGCATACTACATCCACCATGTTGCCTTGCGACATCAACTGTATTTACTCAAAGTTGTACATTAAATGCCCACTTCGTCCTGGTATTTTTCACCTAGTATTTTATGAAGACTACTAATTCAGGCATTCTGAGTAATTTCACGTACTGCTTTTAATTTACTATATTAGAGAAGTATGCATAATCAGAAGTGGGGTATTGTTTCCTGAACACTCCCCCCGTCCGCCATTGGCCAGCCAAACATATTCCCGCCCTGTCTGCCACATCATTTTGTTCAAAACAAAAAATTTTGATAGCACCACAGTTACACTTTTTAGGTAAAACCTCCTACGAATGGTTTACTAATAGTTGTCTCTGCATATTAAGGTGTGATATGAGTGGAAAAAAATAAATCTATAAAATCTATCTATATAAAAAAAATTAATTGGAGCTTTAAAAAGAACACAACTTTAAGTTTTAAACAGTGATCACAAACGTACTGACTCAAGATTGTTATTGCACTGAAATAATATTAGGCTATTTACTACAGAGCATCATCAAATATGACAAACATACAGGTACATCGCAGGATAGTGGAGCATTTGCCTATGCGACTAATGTGAAGACCATAGGTGAAGACAGTGATGACAACAGAAGCTCATAGCCTCCCTTTATAAGTAAAGAGTGTGATGAGCGCTCAAAGCTAAGAAACACTAGTCAACTTAACTGCAAAACCCCTTCGGCCTGCTCCGCCATGCTTTCTGAGTCCGGCTCCATTCTGCCTTTTCCTGTGTTTGTGTGTGTGTGTGTGAGAGAGAGAGAGCGAGAGAGAGAGAGAGTGTGTGTGTGTGTGTGTGTGTGTGTGAGTTCACCTGGCCTGGTTAGCTTATATGTGTCCAGTAACTGGACACGGGGGAATAATCCGAGCGGCCCTGCCGAGGACGCCCCACAGCGAGGAGAGTCGGGTTGCCTGACAAACGCTAAACACTAGCGTGATAATTACTGCAAGCCACCATCCATCTTTCCTCCACTCATCAGAGGGAGTTGATGGAGGAAACACGGTAAAACATGGTTTTTGTTTCTAAGACAATAAGCAACGATGTCCAGAAAGAGGAGGAACTAGTACCAGTTTTTAATTTTTCTGTTAAAATGTTATTATCATTTAGTAATTTTGACAATTTTACCTGAAATGGTATACTTTTTAATATCAACAAATCTCTCTAATACATTTTAATAGATTGTAAGCTAACAGCTAGGAGCTTGGCCTAGTGGACTAATATGTTATAAAACGCAAATGACCTGCCAATGTAGACAAAACTTTATGGTCAGACAATATGACGGAAAACCATAACAGGTTATTGATAACGTAATCATTTTTAATAAATTGTTGGTTTGGCGCTTGGCTGGACTTGTGCTTTATCAGTTACAAAACAAACACAATTGGTCTCAGGCGATTTAAATTGTATAAATAAATTATCACAGTGTAATTACATAAGATAGAATTGAAGAAAAGTGAAATGAACAATAAAAAGCTGATAAAGAGGTTGATAAGACACACTAATATAATCTGTTATGTAGCTTATGTATATCATTACAGAGAAACATGCAAGTAGAGCATGAACAGATGAATTACAGGAGACATGGGTGCTCCACCCTTGTATCTTGTTATTTATCTGTTCAAGATCTACTTGTATGAAAATACTTCCATAAAAATACTTTAAATAATTTCTCAAAAAGAACTGCAATCAAGTTTGACAAAATGAAAATTACTCAATGGAGGGTACAAAAAAGATGAGATATTTCTGTAAGTGCATTTCATTTTTTTTGAGAAGCTCAGGTTCCCTGTTTTAAACATTCAAGATCCAGTCAAAATCAAAATGTGCAAAATATTTTTAACTAACTTTTGAGTTTAATATGTTCATGAGTAGCATTTCTGAACTCTACAGCTCTACCTGCACATCAACTATAAGAAATAAGCTAGATGTGAAACTAAGGTGTTGAGTTTTGGGAGTGTCTCTTCCAACCTAAACTTCACTCTGCTTTAAGTTACTTTGCTCTAAAAATGAATGAATTTGGTACAACGGGATAGCAGCCATAAATAGGGCTGGTTTTGTGGGCTAGGCATGTATAATTAGTGAATTTCTGAGCATCTTTTCAGATTTTACAGTGCTTACCTTGCTGATGTTGAAGTTGGAGGACTCTGCAGAGTTTCGAGAATGAAAGGAAGAGAATTTGTTGAGGAGAGACATTGTGTACAAAATCACTTCCTGCATCAGTTCTAGCCCAGCCCTTTGAAATACACCCCCACCCAAAGAAACAGATGGCAAAAAAATGAGGCAAAAAGAAGGTAAGAGCATGAGAGAGTGAAGTTCACAGATTTGTTAAGTTAAACAAGTTATTTGCTTGTTTTGACTACATGAAAACCCTCATGGACTGTGTGGACTAAAAAGAGAAAAAAATATATATCTAAAAACCATGTTTAGCCAGAGAGGTTTTTTTTTTAGTTTCTCCTGTTACTTATATGAGTCACACCCAGTCACTCACAAGGCATTCATGACTGTCAGAGCTTGCCTATGCATACAAACCAAATGAACAGAATAAAATACATAAGCCTAGAACCTGGAAAGCCTGTATATCTGATCTCAGAGCTGTAAGTCATAACTGAAAGTTATGTCAACTTTAAAATGCAGCTAAGCATGTATTTTACACACAATGGCTGTGGCTGCATTCACTCAGACATTCACAAATGCACAGGAAATCCAGAGGTTGGACTGTGGTTTCAGCGGTTCATTAAAAACACGAACCTGTCAAGTATGAAATGTCTGTAACATTGGCTCAAGTTCCTGAGAATAAGAGGCATCTCTATGATGGTGAATTTGTGCATTTCCTTTGATAATAAACTTATGGAAATCACTCTTCTTATATCTTTGATACTGTAAATCAACAGTTGAAACCCAAACACAAGAGTCTATTGAATAAAGTCATGAGATGCCAAATTTAAGTGAACAATGACATAGTTTTCCAGTTCTTTAACTCAATGACATTCTGCTACTTCTGCATAACTCATTCACATTTAAAGGGACAGTTCACCCTAAAATAAAAAGTCATTACTTGCCCTCATGTCGTTCCACACTAGTAAGATCATCGTTCGTCTTCAGAACACAAATTTAGATATTTTTGATAAAATCCGATGGCTCAGTGAGGCCTCCACTGACAGCAAAATATTTAACACTATCAAATGCCCAGAAAGCTACTAAAGACATATTTAAAACAGTTCATGTGACTACAGTGGTTCAATTTTAATGTTATGAAGCGACGGGAATACTTTTTGTGCATCAAAAAAAACAAAATAAGACTTTATTCAACAATATCTAGTGATTGGTGATTTCAAAACACTGCCTGATGAAGCTTTACGAATCATTTGTTTCGAATCAGTGGTTTGGAGCGTGTAACAAACTGTCAAAGGCATGTGAACAACTGAAATTTCAAAACACTTATGATGTAACAAAGCCTCATTTACTGAAATCACATGACTGTGGCTGTTTGATACATGCTCCGAATCATTGATTCGCAACAAAAGATTTGTAAAGCTTCAAAGCTTCATGAAGCATTTTTTTTTTTAATCGCCCATCACTAGATATTGAATAAAGTTATTTTGGTGCACAAAAAGTATTCTCATTGCTCGTTCTCACAACTTAATTTGGTGACAGTACAGTGTGTTAGTGAAGTTAAGAGTTTTTCATAATATAAAAGGAGCAAAAGGGTTTTGCACTTTTCAGACAGTCCCTTCAGACTGCTCATAGAGACCAATTTATTATAAAGCACATGAGGAAAATTGGGTTGTTGTGCATTTGTGTTTTAACATTTAACTCATGAGTTATTGATCGAAGTTCGAATCTGTGAATATGGCCAACTTTACTGAACTCAAGAAGTTAAGCACTGACTGCATTTCTTTATATTTGAGTCCAACAAGTTCAAACTCTGAGCAGTGCATTTTGTATGCATTATTCATTTATGGAACTGAAACACTACTGCCAGCCAGCAGGACATTAAAGAGGAAGTTTTTGTCCGAGCTCACAGTAAGGGAACGCAAAGTTTCTTGGGGGTGCGCAAAATATTTGGAAAAATAAAAAATCCTCCCATTCCAATTTTTTTCCCACCACCATGTCCCTTTAGGGGCTCTATATACAGGTTTGGAACAGGAGTTGTAACAATTTATTTAAGTGAAAATTGAACAAACACCCAAACAATAGTTTAGTCAAACTTTTTATTTTTCAAGTCAAAAAACAAACAAAACATAGATACAGAGAATGAAGTAATCAGATTGATTTCTATACAGTGGCAAATTCTCTTAATTTAAATTCTCCTTTCCCCATAAACCTGACCCAGTTATTACTCAAACTCAAGAAAACCCTGTCTTTTCCATTTATACCCTCTTGCACACACACTTGCACACACACACACACACACCATTACTGGGAGCCTGGGTACAGAGTATTAACTGGATTTTCTTTAAACAACCATGAAATTGAAGGCAAACAAGGGCATTAAAGAGACACTGTAAGAACTGCTCTCCAATCTAAGGCCTTAAATCTAAAGCTGAAATATGCAAGAGCAACAAAACCTTCCTGCAACTACCACCATCCAGTTGGAAGAGAGTTGAGGAAACCACAGGCACCACTTGCTGTCAGATTTAAAGGAAAAAAAAGGTAAAGATCTAAATGCCTCTAAAGCCCAAGTTAAACCAGTCTCTGTCGCCACCTACTGTTCAAGCATAAGATGACTGTCAGAATCAGCTGACAAAATTTAGGTTGACAAATGATCCCAAGGTCTTTGATGACAGATGAAACCATGCATATTTGCAAATGAAACAAACCAAACTGCACCCTTCCCCCACCCCACCCAAAGCACTTAATCCAAAAAGCAGAAGCTGACCCAACGACAATGAAGCCAGCGCAAGAAAGTGTAAAATGCTTTTCCTCAGTAATTCACACAAAAGATTCAGTTGTACTTGATGCAAATATCAGAAAACAATTATACACTTGTTAGATTAAAGGGTTGAGTGCTGAGGACAGGGAAAGTCTCATAAGATTTAGACCTAGGTGGTTTAAAAATGTTACATGGTGCAGCTTATGCAAAGCCATGCTCCAACCCCACTCTTAGGATAAAAGAAATAAAACCAAAAAGGTAACTTCACACTCCAAGACAGCTGGTTACCTTTTTTTTTTTTTTTTTTTTTGCAGTTATTGAAATTGTAAATTACTGGGCAGATGCTGGTGAAGGATATAAGGCTTGCATCATTTGGGGACAATTGAATAGAAATTTGATGCCTTAAAATCAAGCATCCGTTCCCCCTCTCAGACTCCTACAGAAGAGGGCAATCACTACACAACACTTTTACCCATGTCATGGGCTGGCATACATTAGACTACAGTATTACAGGACATTTTTAATCTGCACAATGAGTGTCAGCTTCAACACGTTTCTAATAAACAGCCACTTCCAACCACCTGTTTCTTCAGAAATAAATTTTTATAAGTCAACTCAAATTAGACAAAATCAACATTAATATTTAAACAGTTCTCAGTTCTGACCTAGAAACATCAAAACTGGGAACAAGCGCTTATTTACACAGAGGAAGAAAGAAAATGCCATTAAAAAAAAAAAAAAGTGAGAAAGGTCAGTTTCCTCCCTTTCTATTTATGTTATAGAGATTTAAGGTTTCATTTGAAACTTTTCAGATACAATCCACTGTTTTCTGTTTGAAGGCTTTTGGCAATACTTCTTAGCTTTCCTTTATATCCAACACTGAATTTTAGAGAAAAAGGGAGAAAGAAATGACAATGGAAAGAGGACTATGAGTGATCATTCCCTTCCAAAAGCAGTCAGTCAATCTCCTGCATCTTTCCACTATTTTTTAGTTACAGTTCTCCCTCTAAACTTAGAGCGACCAAAATGGTCTATACAAAGGCAGCCTTGTTTGGCTTATAGTTCAAACCTCTGATATAACAGATGCAACCACTGAAGCCTGTTTAGTGAGGCTATTTAAGAACAGTTCAAGAAGCCCAAAGGAGAAGAAAAAAAAAAAATCAAAAAGGAGGATGTCACATGAGGGATCCCAGGTTTCTCAGCCTTCCCTGTAAATCACAACAACCCCAGCTGAGTGGCTTTCCTTCAGTCTTTATCCCAGGGTCAGAGTGCCTTTCAGGGAAGTAGCATGAACCCCGACACCAAACATCTTTAGTTATTTTCTTCATCGCTATCGTCAGGGCTGATGGCTGGGCTGTAGGTCGGAGAGGTGGGGCTGTAGCCAGGAGAAGTGGGGCTGTAGGTGGAGCCCTTAGGACTAGTTGGCGAGTAGGTAGGGGATGTAGGAGAGTATTTTGGAGAAGTTGGAGAGTAAGTCGGAGAGGTGGGGGAATATTTTGGGCTGGTTGGGGTGTAGGTGGGAGAAGTTGGAGAGTAAGTAGGGGAAGTAGGACTGTACTTGGGTGTAGTTGGGGAGTAGGTTGGAGAGGTGGGACTGTATTTGGGTGAAGTGGGCGAGTACTTTGGGGAAGTAGGGGAATATTTGGGGGATGTTGGGGTATATTCAGGAGAGCTGGGACTGTAAGAGGGAGAGGTGGGAGTATATTTTGGAGAGGTGGGGGAATAGGATGGAGAACTCGGGCTGTAAGAGGGCGAGCTTGGGGTGTACGTGGGAGATTGCGGGGTGTAGCGCGGACTGGATGGAGAGTAGGATGGCGAAGTGGGGGAGTATGAAGGAGAGGTGGGGGAATAATTTGGGCTGGTTGGGGTGTAATTGGGAGAGGTGGGGGAGTAGGACGGTGAGGTGGGACTGTAAGATGGAGAGGTTGGGGAGTAACTGGGTGAGGTGGGTGTGTAGTTGGGCGAAGTTGGGCTGTAGCTCGGAGATGTTGGGGAATAGGATGGGGAGGTTGGAGAGTAGCTTGGAGAGGTGGGAGAGTAAGACGGAGATGTGGGGGAATAAGACGGAGACGTGGGGCTGTAACTCGGCGAGGTTGGGCTGTAGCTGGGAGACGTTGGGCTGTAGCTGGGGGATGTTGGGGAGTAGGATGGTGAAGTCGGGGAGTAAGAAGGTGAAGTCGGAGAGTAAGAAGGTGAAGTCGGAGAGTAAGAAGGTGAAGTCGGAGAGTAGCTTGGCGATGTTGGAGAATAAGACGGCGAAGTTGGAGAGTAGGAGGGTGATGTGGGCGAGTAGGACGGAGATGTGGGGCTGTAGTTCGGGCTGGTGGGAGAATAAGATGGTGAAGTTGGCGAGTATGATGGAGAGGTTGGAGAGTAGCCAGGGCTCTGAGGGGTGTATCCACCAGGAGAACGAGGCTCATAGGCAGGAGAGGTTGGAGAGTAATTGGGAGACAAGGCTCCTGAAAGAAAAAGACATGCATAAGAGAACAGTTTGGTTTGCAACCAGCTAGTACAACCAAGTAAACAACATCCATTATTCTTAGACAAAGACAAAAATGGACAGTGGAGTAACCTGGTGAGGGGATATAAGGGCTAGCTGGCCCAGGTGATCCAGGAGAACCAGGAGTAGGGGACCAGGCAGGAGAATAGCCAGGCGAGAAGCCGCTGGCATCGGATGCAGCACTGGGAGAAAAGCCTGCAGCACCTGGTGTCATTCCACTTCCTGTATGGGAAGGAAAAAAAAAGCCATGAAATAGAGTTGGTCAACATATACAAATGCACAGTAAATAAGGGTGACAAACAAAACTTTATGTAGCAATATCTTACTCACCAACACTGGGAGACCAGGCACCATATGCAGGAGTGGCTCCTGTATTCCAAGGAGTCATGGCTGGAGACATGCCACTCATAGGGCTGGGGGCAGAGCCAAAGAACATGCCTGTGGCTGGAACGGAAAAAGCAAAAGTTAAAAGGTTTAGATTTGAGGACAAATGAGTATGCCTAAATTAAAGCTATAAAACAATTAAACAAGGCAGTGAGTTTGACTTACGTCCTGCAACACTGATGCCAGGGATGTTGGTGGGGATCTCCATGCCATACTTGCACTTTTCAGCATCTAACAGCAGGTCAAAGCAGCCAGTGCCTGCAGGAGCCAGCTGTCCCAGCATGATGTTCTCAGACACTCCCTTCATTGGGTCACATTCACCATGTGAAGAAGCTTCCATCAACACATCCACCTATAGAAGAAATGGACAACATTAGACATTAAAGTTCTTTACAAGACTACCATTTTAAAATGTTAAATGGAGCCAATTAATCAAATCTCACAGTCTCTTCAAAAGAGCACTTCATGAGGGGTCCAGTGTCCTGTCTGTTGATACCATGACGAGTGATGGCCATCAAGTGACCCCTGCATGTCATTGTGTCACACAGCAAGGCAAGATGGCGGTAATTAACATAAGAACCGTCGAAAGAGATGACATGGTACAACTCTCTTTCCAGTGCCTTACGCACAGCCTCAATACCAAGAACCTGCAGGTGAAGAGCAGACATTTCTGAATACGATTTGAGAACTTAATAGGTCACAACCTTTAGACTATTAAACGATCCTTACAGTGAAAATCTCCACAATGTCATTGGAGGTGGTCCTGACAGGGTCAACGTCCTTCTCACTGAGGACCCTCATGAGACTGACTCCATCCGTTTCCAGGATCCACTCCTGTAGGGCTTTGAATTCTCCCTCTTCTGTGATGATGATTTTCTTCTTGTTGTCTGTCTGTGGAAGATGCATGTACACCTACAGGTGCAGAGTGAAAGTTGTTAAGATCCAATCTCATGGCCATCTGATGTAATTTTATCATTTTATAATTCAGGAGGGTACCAATTAGCATTCCCCATTAGTCCCCATCCACCCTCAGTTGCATTAAGTGTTATGCGCCTTTTTGATGACCCTGCACTGCCACATGGGCTGGCAGGTGATAGTCTGCACCAAAGTGAACTTAAAAACTGTTAAAGAGGGAAAAATACCTTGCTGATCTGCTCAATGCCTTGCAGGGTCATGTCTGTCAGCATGTTGGATTCAATGCAGCGAAGGAAGACATCGTCATCCATCTTATCCACTACCTCCTCATCCTGGACATAATATCCAACATTTAGGATTCAATATTGAGAGAGAAGAGGACAGTTATGTGCACGCACCAGTAAGTTCAAATTACAATAAGTTACCTCTTGGAACTTGTTCTCATCACTATTCATGATGCGGATTCGCAATACCAGTTTCTCAGCATTGTCATCATTGAAGATGCAGTTTAGGTCATCACCAAATCCTAGGAGACAGACAAGGATTAGAGTTTGATAGAAATGTACATACCTCAAAGTCCATTCTGTTTGCCATTTAAAGCGTTTAAAGTATTTATCCAATAATAAGCTCAAGCCCACCTGCATTGATCTTCTCTGCAATTTGCTCCATGGTCAGCTTACGGTCAGTCATGTGTTTGCGGTCAAGTTCAATACGCAGCAGCCAGGGTGAAATGCGGGTCACATCGAAGTCAGGCATCTCATAGTACACGTTGACCCACTCCTGATCCTCAGTCACCACAGTGTTCTGTGGGTTTGGGTCATAATAAATGGCCGTGTTGGCAGTGACCTTGCGCAGGGTTGTGTGCTCCAACCGACACAGGATATCTTTGGCCCTCTCTGCGTCACGGGCCGCTTGGCCCAGGAGAAAGACGGTCAGTGAGGGGGTCTTGGGTCGCTTGGAGATGTTGATAAGCTCTTTGAGACGAGGCACACCGAGAGTGACGTTTTTGGCGGACACACCGGCATAGTGGAATGTGTTCAGGGTCATCTGAGTAGCAGGCTCTCCCAGAGACTGGGCAGCCAGAGCACCAACCATCTCACCAGGGTGAGCCTGAGGAAAAAGTCACAATTCAGCCAATGAGCCTACTTGTAAAAACTGAATAAATTGCTAAGATGTTATTACTGTATTTCATTTATGTGAAGAGATTTAACTGCACTCAGCAAGCATTACTTACAATGGATTGGTTAAATTTGGTCTCAATCTCTCCCAGCAGCCAATCAAAAGCCTCTGTGCTAAGACGGAACTCCTCAGTCATTCTCTTAGAGCAGAGAGTAGAGCGCAGGTGGATGTTGAACAGCAGAGTTGCATTCTCCTGGGCTTGCCTGCTTAACTGGTCTTCACCATTTACAATAACCAGCTTCTTACTCAACTCGTGAACTCCTACAAAAAAAACAAAATATTCACGTGTGATCATTACAAGGCCACAAATGGACTGCTGTGGAGTACAAATATAAAGGGTAGTGCCACTACAAGGAAGAATAACTTGGATTATATTAATAGGTGTAGATTGTGTTAAGCTTGAAGCAATTTCTTTAGTCAACATACATAAAGATGTAAAAGTGGCCTTTATAATCAGCTTGCACAGGTATGCCACAAGACAGCGGTAAGCTATAGGGATCAGTCGTCAGCAGGCTTTATTTAGCTGCCACAAGCAGGAATCTTTATTTAGCTGGGAGACCCGCTCAAACACTGACAGCCTTACGGTGGTTAAAACACTATACAATCTAATATACACATCTAATACAGATGTTAAAAAAAAAAAAAATTAGGATACCTAAAAGTGTTTAACCCACCTTCAACTACTCGTACTGGGTTAAGGTCAGTTGGTGTCCGAGGATTGATGCGGAAAATCTTCTGAGCATTCCAGATCATTCTGGCCAGATTGCACGGTAGTACCACCTATGGGAAGCATGTCAGTTTGGGTCTATGAACATATGATATTGATGATACTTATATATGTTACTCTTAAGGGACAGACCTTGCTGTCTCCTGTGGGGAAAATGGCCCTCAGGATCTCTCGGTCTTCCCTCATCTTTTCAAACTCTTTCTCTAGAGCACTCTGGACATGGGCATTGGTCATCACATCTTTCACCACATCTTCTTGTAGAGTGCGGCGAAGAGCTCGTTCGTTGGTGCAGTCAAACCTGAACCTGTGTGATTAAAGAAAGAGGTGGAAAGTCGAATCAATGACGCAAGTCAGTAAATCACTTGTGTATTGGCTCTGAGCGGATGACCAAAAGGCTTACTATCCATGTCCTTGTTAATTCAGATTAATATAGCTTCATTAAGATATTTAGCTTGAACTATTGGCAATATATTAACGTTCCTGGAAATATTACAGTGAACACAAAAACAGCACTCACTTCTTCTCAAAGGCTTTGTTGGATGGCTTAAGTGTCGCCATGTTTTGGAACTCCACGGCCTCTCCTGCCAGCCCATCCTCTCCATACCTCAGCTGGACAACCTGGTTAATTGAATTTCTGACTGTAGCATCATACTTTACCATAACCGACTCCATAGACTTGATCAAACGACGCTGAATATAACCTGAAAGAAAAGATTCATCAAAAGCCATGAGGACAATTTCAACCTTTAACTAAGAGAATTCTGATGCCAATTTTACATAACACATACTTAGACAAGAAATAAGTATTACATTTTTAATTTCAGATTACATTTAGGCTTAGCCCCCAATAGCTGCTCAATGCATGTCTGTTCATTACCTGTCTCAGCAGTTTTGACAGCCGTGTCGATCAAACCCTCTCTGCCTCCCATGGCGTGAAAGAAAAACTCAGTTGGTGTGAGACCGGCCAGATAGGAGTTTTCCACGAAGCCTCTACTTTCTGGACCATAGTCATCTTTAATGAAGTGAGGGAGAGTGCGGTGTTTGAAACCGAAGGGGATTCGCTTACCCTCAACGTTCTGCTGCCCCACCACAGCAATAACCTAAAAGGATGAAGGAAAACCAATATAGAGAATGATCAAATTATGTGAAACCTGACATGGACCACATTTGCATATACATATTCAGATTTAAAAGTCCATTTTTTGGTTTCAACTTTAAATTGAAGAGTCTTTCAATTATCAATTCTCTTACCTGAGAAATGTTAATTTTAGAGCCTTTTGAACCAGCCACCACCATGGATTTGAAATTGTTGTACTCTGACAGTGACTTCTGTGCAGAGGATCCAGTCTTGTCTCGAGCATCGTTCAGAATACGGTTGACCTGGTTCTCAAAGGTCTGTCTCAGAGTGTTACCTGGGGTGGGCTCCAACTCATTGTTGTGAGCTTTCTCAATGACCTGAGAAAGAAGTCAACACATGCATGACTGCATTCATGTACAAGTGCCTTATGACATTGCATTATTACATGTAACTAATATCAAGGCTAACTCACCTCTATCACATCTTGTTTGGCCTTCTTAATAGTGTTCTGAATGTCCTGATATGTAGCCTTATCAGCAATGGAGTCTCCAATACCAATAGAGTGACCTGAAGCAGATGCAATGGTTAATAAACTAAAATATTTGAAGCAAGTGACTTAATATTTGCATGATTACAAAAAGTGAATTAATCCCAATTTGTGTTCTTTTTACCTTCAATGAGCAGCCAGTTGTTGACGACGGTCTGGATGTTGGAATAGAAGAGTCGTGTGATGTCATGGCCCATCTCAAGGTATGAGATATGGACAAGAGAGCCAGCTGAGGTTCCCAGTGACTTCTTACACAGGATCCCCATGATCAGCTCACCATTTTCCACAATTACCTGCAAAAAGACTTGGATGAAGGAAAATGTATAGACTTAATTTTGCATAAAAATTTCAAGGTTTGGGGCTGGACTACTGCACCTTAGTGTCTCCAGGGGAGATGTGTTTATAAGGACCGCTGTCCTCTTCATCAGGGTGAGTGCTGTGTGTTCGGATTGCATTAATGTGCCCAGGGATGATCAGGCTGAAGATCTGTTTGCCCGTCCAGAGGGGTCGAGGCTTCAATATAGCTGGTTGGGGCACTTTCCCATCCCATGTAGAGAGAAACATGAGGAGGTTCATCACCTCACCCTAAAACAAAGCAGACAAAAGGAAACAAGAGGGCAAAGCTCTTCATTAGCATGAATCTCATGTACTTCTACCTAACACAGGGTTTTTCCTGCATTGAAAATATTTTGTCGGCTGCCAAAATTAATCTTTGTCCTGCCAAAAAGATTTATTCGATCATTTAATGTGATAATACCTGCCATTTTGCAGTACCGGTAAAATCTGATACAGCATGTCAAGCGATACAGATTGTCAATGCAAAATAATAGACCTGACACTTTTCCTATGTAATGTGTGGTTCATTTTATTACTAACTTTTCAAACCACTCACTCAGTGACTTTACATATAAATTTACAGATTTTTAAAATCGTCCTAAGCACTTTGTTTTACGATCGTTTTAGTGATTATTTTTTATTTCATGGATAAACAGGATAAGTTAATATCACAAACTGTTTCTTGGCATTTATTGTCAGTACTGGGCTCACAGTTCACATGGGTAGGGTACTTTGTACTGTGTGTGGGTGGCCATGTTTGTCCACCACCAGCGTAGATCATTTGACAAGAAAAACCCCTTTAACAGTTCATTAAATTCATAATTTGGTCCCACCACTTTGTAAACATACCCTCTCTAAGAAGACATCTCTCTTGGTGAACTTGCGCACAGCAGTCAGTGTGTCCTGCACAATACCCATGACGGGTCTGTTGGACTGTGGTGTGACAATCATACGAGGCACCATGGCCAGCTCCTGGATCTCAGCACGGGTCTCCAGAGATTGCGGCAAGTGCAGGTTCATCTCATCTCCATCAAAGTCAGCGTTGTATGGGGTCGTTACACTAGAAAGAGATTTTTACTTTTAAAATCTTTGTCATTTTCATAAAACCAAAAACCCTTATATTAGAACAACTGCTGCTAAACATGAGCATTAGCCATTTCTACAACGATTTGTTTTTGCAAATATAATGGATAGTAGAGCATACCAAATCTATAAAGTACCTACCCATTAGGGATGTTCATTTCAGTTTTTTTTCCTAACTGACAACCAAAGCTCGTTAACCGATCATTAACCGTTAACCGACAAGTTTGTTTAATTAGAATGAATAAGAGTGACCCATTAAAAACAATCGGTTTTCCATGGGTTTAGTTTTACATGCGCAAATAGCAGCATAAACAGAACATGAGGATTCACTCATCGCCACATCACACACCTGCAGCGCTTCTGTGAATGGAGAAAAACAGATTCAAATTATATATATATATAAAAAGGAATAAATGCGCCAATTATATTTCACTTAAATTAACAGATTAACAAAACGAAAGTGTAATATGCCGAGTTTCATTTAATTTTCGACGCACTCCAAAAACAAGTTCACGGAAAGGAAACTGATGGCAGAAAGCTCATCCTGGTTTGTTCTCTCCATTTTAGAAAAGCACAATGTTTTGTTTTTATTGTGTGTACACAAGTAAACTCATGTTTTAAAGGAAACAATTCAAGTGATCGCACAAACGCCTCACACACTACACAAGCCTAATGACGGTATCAGTTTCCCTTTAAATTCATTTTGGCTTTATGTTTATAGCTTTTATTTTTCATTGCTCCATTCTGAATACCATTAAATTTAAAGGATCTTTTTTTTTCCCCCCTCTCAATAACTAAATGTTATAGATATAGCGTATTTAACCATGCAGCAAGCGTTCTCAAAAAAATAAAAATAAAAATCTTTAAAACTTTAAACCGTTTAACCACTGTCGGTTAACCAGTTAATTATGAGCATCTCTACTACCCATGTATCAATCTATAAACAATGTGACATACCTGAGGTTCAGTCGAAATGTTGACCAAGGCAAGATTCGTACTCTATGGCCCATCATAGACATTTTGTGCAGTGTGGGCTGTCTGTTGAAAACAATGATGTCCCCATCACACATGTGTCGTTCAACCTAGAAAGAAAACAGGGGTTTCAAATACTGTGCTCACTGTAACCAAAAAATTATATTCTAATATTAACCAAGGTAAGAACCAACTTTGTATCCAATCTGAAGGTGAAGGTCACTTGGTTTAGGGTGGAACCGCAGGTCAATTCTGTCTCCGTTGTCACGGATGATATATTTGGCTCCAGGGTACTGACTGTTACCTCTCCTCACAAGCTCTTGGAGTCTGTAAATTTAAAGGGGAAAAAAAAAATATCATTGGGTCCCATTCATGAAACACGAGCAGAACTAATTTTTGTGTAAATCGTGTGTAAAGTGGTTATGGCGTAAATTTTCGGATTCATTAAAATGTTCAATTTTTTCCAAATGTTAGTTGGTACGAAAGAAATCTACACCTGCTCCCAGCCACGCGTAAATAGTGCGTTTAACATTCGAACATTTTGCTCATTACTAAGGCTGCATTTTAATTCACCTTAATAAGGTACATATTTAAACAGCATTTTGGAAAAAATATATATAGTAATTACATACGTTTTTTTCTTTTTACTTTTATTGTGAGAGCCAGTAATAGCATCTGCAAACGGAGCACTTTAATCAAATAATTAATTGATTTCAATAGGGCTGGCCAAACTAATGGCCCCTTAATTGTTATGGAAATTGTTTCCTATAAAATGTCCAAAATCCTTCGTTTGGTGTCATAATATGATGCCCATATATAGTTGTCAGTCGGATTTATGGTAATTGAGAATGAGCGTGCATGCGCATCCCATTTACGACTGTTTGGAATTCATTAACACACACACACACACACATTTCACTATCACTTCTGGCGTTTACGAAGTATTTGTGAATCAGGAGAAGAGTTTTCGGGAAGGTCTCTTTACACGCAAATCACTCACATATTTACTCGTATATTTACGAATGTTTCATGAATGAGACCCATTAAGCGCATAGAGTTACAAAGTCAGAGACAAAGAAATAGTGTAGAATATTTCATAAATGATGTGTATTCACAATGATGTGAGATGTGCATTCATTAGAATGAAATGATTCCTAATATTACCTGTCAATGTTAAAGGGTGTGACGATCTCAGGGAAGGTCATGTTTGCAGCAATGGAACGAGGAACTCCCACCTGGTCAATCTGCAGGTTGGGGTCAGGTGTAATGACAGTTCGGGCAGAGAAGTCTACACGCTTTCCCATCAGATTACCTCTGACACGTCCTTCCTTACCCTTTAGCCTCTGCTTGATGGATTTTAGCGGGCGACCAGACTTTTGCATTGCCTAAAACAAAAGCATATGATAGCACATTCTTCATTAAGCATTCTGTATTCTACTGTTAACTTTCATTGGACCAAAAAGACTAAATATGTAGATTAAATATCAAATATATTTTGATTGGTTGCAACTGTCGTATCATGTTTTATTTTGTATGTAGACAGACTTAAGGCTGGCATAACAATAAAGTTCAATTCATTTTTTTTTTTTTTTTACTTAATACATATTTAATAATAATTAATATTAAATCAACAGTTCAATGATATTGTTCACTTTTCTTAGTCATTTATAATTGTTAATAAAAATAATAAATTACTGAATTTTTTATTAATACTGCTAATAAGCATATAATTGTTGCTACTCATACAAATAATTGGCAGTAGCCTGAATTCATATTTAAGATGGTGTAAATCTTACCCTAGGTAAACCTGGCAGTTCATTGTCCACCATAGTGGCCACGTGGAACTGAAGCAGCTTGACATCCTCTGCTATAACATGCGCTGCAGCTCCACTCTGCTCATTTCGCTTCAGCTGGTTATTGATCTTCACAATGTCAGCCAACTTGTGTGTTAAATCATCCTAGGGGGAAAAGTGTGTACAATTAAAATATCTTGACAGCCATCAGTACAAACCTCTCCAATACATCAGACTTCTATCCCACTGTTCAATAAGAAATACTAACCTGGTTTCGAGCAGAGCCCTGCATGACCACAGCTGGTCTCACAGCAAGAGGGGGCACAGGCAACACTGTGACAATCATCCACTCAGGACGGGCGTATTTGGGGTCCATGCCCAGGATCATGTCCTCTTCATCCGAAATGCGTTTGAAGATCTCATGCACACGTTCAGGGCTGAGGAGAATCTTCTTCTCCTGAGAGTCCTCATTCACATGCTTCCATTCAGCATACAGCTCCAGGCCAGAGCGACGGATACGTGGCTGGTATCTGCCACAGCCTCCATGACCCTTGAAATGCAAGGATAAAAATCAGTTTTTAAACAAGCATGAAACCTTTCCACAGTGAGCTTTAAATGCAAAGGAGAGCATTTGTGTGATTAGATAACGATCAGTTCTGTACCTTCTCTTTGGTGAGGTCTTCCTCTGTCTCCTGCTGCTCCACTCCAAACTTGTTGTCCATCTCCTCTCCACCCTCACAAATGTTTTTGCCTTTACAGAGGTCATAGACGTGGGTCAGACGCTTACGTGGCTGCCCCTTCGACTTGGTCAAGATGTCTTTGATTTTTGGATTGTTCTGGACAAAACAAAATTAAAAGTTAACCATACAGGAAGGAACACTGACAAATCGCAAAGAACTGGCAAAATTAAAAATATGGCATACCGCATCCACAAGCAGCTTTGAACAGAAGAAACACACACAGCGGAGGACCTTCATGATCTTTGTGATGAAGCCAACATGAAAGACTGGCTTAGCCAGCTCAATGTGACCAAAATGACCAGGGCACTCAGTCATGTTACCTAAACAACAACAAGAAGTAATCAAGTACACAATGCATAATACATTAACAGGAGCGTTTAAAAATCAACCAGAAACAAATACAACACATTAAAAATCTAATTTATGAACATACCTGCACATGTCTGGCATCTGCCGGACCTCTCAATTACCCCTTGTCGGGGGTCCATGAGTCCCCCCAGCTTAGGGCGTCCTCCCTCCGTGGTCTCGGGGTACTTGATACCCCCTTCAGTAACGGACATTCGTTTCTGAAAACAATAAAGGAAACAGCATTAAAATGTCTTCATTTCCACAAGTGACAAAACACTGGCAAAAAACAAATACATTTGCTAATAAAGTTTGAACAATTGCACCAAGAGCAACATCAAGTTTATAAGCAATGATGAGATGCAAAATGCATAATTCACCAGAAGACATTTTTCTTTAAACATTTCAGTTTGAAATGTAAACAAAGGCGATTTAATAATTTTATAATGAGTTTCTGTAATAAATTACATTGTTGCACCCATAAAACACACATTAACCACAACATGAAGTGTCTGCTCAAAACTGCATTCAAACCATTCATTTGAAAATATTTCAAGGTTTAAAAGGTTATGAAAAGGATGACATTAGTCTCATAAGCATCACAGCTCAACTCAGAAAATGCTATTTGCTCTACATTTATTGTAAAACATAAGTGCACTTCATTACATTTATTTGAGCTCTTTAATTAAATCAGTCACGAATATAAAACTTCATATATTTTATTGCCAGTAAGAAGACACAGGGAACAATGTGGAAACTTGGGAGTAACTCTGGGTCTACCATGTGACTCGAAATTCGTCAAATAAAGTAAACAAACAATAAACATTTCAACGAGTTAAAATTATATATCTTCAAACATGACTGTCCGTGTCTTGCTGCTAATTGTTAAAGTAGGACTCTTGTGTAGTGTTTGTTCAACTTTCTAAACACATGCTCTTACTAGAGGCAAAAGTGGCTAGCCGGCTAAGTTAGCAAAACACAAGTTCACAGAAGACACTGTATGTTAAGATCTGTATTTAATAGGATTTTAAGACGATGATGACTTGAGTAATACAATAATACTCAGAGAAGTAAGAGAATACCCCTTCCAAAGAGCAAAACCTACAAGTTCATCTGGGCTGAGGACGCCGAATTGCACTCTCTTGATGAGGCGCAATGGGCATGCGCTGTCGCTGGAAGGCGGTCCGTGCATCCTGTCTATTCAAAGAGACGCGTCCTCCCCCGGCACGCCGCTTTGTAAGAAGGAACACCTCTGAAACGCCACCAAGACTCTCCTGGCACCCAATGGTGACCGGAACTTGTCCGATGGCGGTTTCCCAGTGACCACCGTGTCTTGCTACTCAATGTGCTTTTTAAATTTGTGTTTATATACTAGCTATTGTAGCTACCAGCAAGCCCCTTCCCTTTCCCTGGTCTACACGGCAGTGCGCTCTAAGCGCATCTGAGAGAAAACTGCTCTCACACGTCTTTATATAGACTGGATGCTTTGCTACAGGTTTACACAGCCTATTTGGCAGGGGCTGAACAGTCAGAGGGCGGGTTACGGATCGACGTTTCTGAGCGCTTATTGGCTGTGAGACTGCAGCATATGAATAATTCATTAAAATTGACGCAGGACCAATGGAGTTGTGCGCTTTTGATTCCAGCGAATCTCACGTAGGTGGAGGCGGGACATAACGTATGAAGAGATTACATTGGTCGGTATAAGCAAAGGGCGGATCCGTAGATACTTAAAACATGAATATTAAATAAAATTCGGCAATCTGAAACATTATTCGTCAAACGTTTTCTCAATATTCATGAGCAGGGAGCATTTGACCAATTGCAACCAACGCTTGACGGCGGTAAAATAACTTTGTTACTGCCCGCCTTCTTTACGAGCATTGCCGATTTTACCCGACTGATATTTTTTCACCCTCTGAGCAAAAATAAAAAAAACCTGTGCTGTTCCGTCCGTCTCGCTCTGGATCAGCTAAGAGTGCTGGAAAAGAAGCTCGTGCGAGAGGCCTACACCTACCGTCGAGGATTAACACCATTATTTTTGTTTTAAATATTATTTTTATGTCATTCAAATTATTAACTTGCTCTTATTTTGTACACTTATTAATATTTATAGAATTATTTATTATGATTTATCTTGATTTATTTGTGTTCTACGGGAAAATGCAAGAATCCACGAGGTCGAGTAAAAACAATGGCCGGACGACATGAGCGTTTCTGGGTATGATCAGCTGGAAATGCCGCTGAAAGCCTAGGGCTTCGGACAGTACATTTTTAAATGAAAAAAAACATCCGAGAAACGTTGTAGATTTTCACATTTGATATTTTTGAAACCATTTTGAGAATTTGTACGTTATAGCAGTTCACTGTAAAATAAAAAAAATAGAATTGTACATCCAGGCCATGTTGTTTCACGGAAAGGCGCTAGCTTAAGTTTTCTTGTTACTTACTAGTTTTTAAAACGGTAGCAAGTTTATGATTCGTACATGATTTCATTTGACAATCTAATATAACGTTAACGTTAGTCCTTATTCTAGCAAGTTTAGAGCATAGTCGAGAAACTGTAGTAATGTAACCTGATGTTACCTAGCGACTGTTGTGAGCTTTTGCTAGCTTGTTAGCCGCCATCCTTTGTGGAATGGGAAAATGAAACCCTACCCGTTTAAACAGTTATGGCACATTTTATTTAAAATGTTGGTCTATACCTTTTATATCAGTGTATGTTTGTATAAATGAGTATATAGGTTTATATTAAGGCGGATATGAAACATTGTTCGGCTAAATAGTCATGGATTAAGGTTAGTGTAGACATTTTGATGTAAAAGCACAAAAAACGTTTTAGAAATTGTTCTTATAGTTAAATCACACTTTATACGTAATTTTGCCTCTGGTACCTGTTAATATTGACACGAGAAATACATGAGACGGTTATGCACAGCATTTATGATCTTTTTACCAATTTTGGTAAAAAAAAGAAAAAGAGAGAAGCTGTTTTCGTTTCTTGGTCTTGTCTTTGTATGGTTTCAGGTCGTAGATGTGCCTTTTTAACCGATCATGTGTTACTTGTATCACATCTGTTAGCCTTTAGCATCGAGCTTGGATGGTTACGTTTGTACCTACATTAAAATAAATGCATAGATTCTCTAATTAGATTAATCTCATCGATTGCTTAGTACAGAAAGGTGTTTTATATCTGAAAAGTATTCGTTTGTTACGTTCATCTCAACAAAGCTAATCGGATAATCGAGCACGAGCTTGTGCTGAGCTTATGTACCAAGTCCCGATTCGATCCCACATGTATCGGGAAATTTTCTTAAACTGTCGGTTTGCATTGGATAAATATAAGTTAATGGTTCTTCAAAGAGCTTTAAATCGGGTTTGGTCTCAATGCGTTTGAAAACCTCGTTCTTGAACGAGTATATCGAGTGTTTGGTCAAGATCCGAATCGGTCTCCTAATTTAAAACAGACCAGTGCTTAGAAATAATACCAAATAGATATATAATTTTTTTTTGAGCGATCATCTCGTTTATGGCGGGCACAGTGGCGGTGCGATGAACAAACATGGAGTCTACTGCCTGTATACTTGGGCGGGTTTACAGGGCAGAAAGGAAGCGGAGTTGCGTAACTCTAGATTGAAGTGAAACGAGCCTGAGCTAGCTAACATTAGCTTTATGTTCACCGTGAAAACATTCTTCCACAAAAACAAAACTAATGTGATGCGTCGATAACGTTGAAGTCGGTATCGTATCGGGGGGGGGGGTCTTTAAATAATGGTCTTTTACTTTGTGTGCCGTTCATGTCGGTGCAACATGGAGGAGTCCCCGCTGTTTTCTACATGCAGATATTTCTCAACATTCGCACTAGAAAACCTCGTTTGACTGTCATAAAGTTGACAGCTGCTTAACCCTCAGAAATAAAACTTGTCATTTACTTTTCCTCCTGTTGTTTTAGACCTGTACGACTTTCTATGGAGCACAGGAGATGTGAAACTAAATGTTAGGGATTGACAGGAATGAAAAGATGCAATAAAATGAATTCTGTTTTTGTATTCCCAATGTAGTTGAGATCACATGAGTGTGAGTAAATGACAGAATTCATTCTTGAGTGAGCTGTCCCTTTAAATGTGTCATATTTGATGTTATGACGCGAGACTTTTGTCATTTGGACACAATTATGTCACAAAACTTGCCTCTGAACGGTTTAAAATGTTCTTGTATTTCGTTACATATTCTTATCAGTATTATGAGTGTAAATAAACTCTATTTGCATTCAAATTCTTGCTTTCACTTTTTTTACCTAAAAAAAAATATATATGTATACTAATATTATGTATCTAATGGTGAATCCAAAACTGAAATGACAGGGATGTATTTTCACATTTCAAGTACGCTGCTCAATGTTTCATCTGTTTACGTGAATGGCTCTGACCAGGGGCCTTTTCATAAAACAAGTTTACCAAATAAGCCAGGCTTTTTTCAGTTAGTTTGATTATTTTGAACCAAATCAACTGACAATAAATCAGAGTTACTGAAATAAACCTGGATTATTTGGTAAACTTGTTTTATGAAACAGGCCCCGGGTAGTCTTATATTTCAAACCGAGCTGTAGCGCCACCTTGTGGCAGACACAATTATGCAATTGCGTAGTTCATTCCTTCAAACTCTCTGGAATACTATTATTACAGCTGTGAAGAAACTCAACTCTATGCGTTTTTTTGGAATATCTCATTCTGTATAAGGCATTTTTAAACGTAAGGCAAGGTATTAACTAATTTAAAAACTTTTTTTATTTAAATGATGGTTTGCCATTTGTTACACATTGCAAACAGGTTTAGAAATATAGTTTAATGACGACTAATGTAGCACAATATTTAATTATAAACGACATACAAGACTATTGTGTATCATGAAAAGCGCTATACAAATACATTAATTGAATTAAACATCAATAGCCATATATGTGCATAATAAATATTATTGCAGTGTTATTCCAGAAACTAAAGTAAAACTTGGAGTGATACTATACAAGAAAATATATAATAGCACTGGCTGACCAGACATTACCTAAAACTTCACATGACACTTAATAATGCCACATACTGTGTTATTTAAATGACCTCTTATACAATTTTTATTTTTTGTTTGTTTTTGATGTAGCCATTTAAGGCATGTGTTCTAATGTTACATTATGGAGATGTTCCAGTCATGTGTAAAAGCAGAAGAGATGCTGAGAGCTACAAATCAGAGGAGAGACATGACCACTAGATGGAAGCTATGAGCGCACTACAGACAGCTGAACGCTCCTGTTACTTCAGTCAGTCTGGATCTTCCTCTTCCAAGCGGAAGCCACAATCAAGCAGAAAATGGGCAGTGCTTTGATCTTGAGCTCTCAAGGAAGCCCTGTTGTTCCAGTTTAGTAATCACAAGGCTCCACAAGTAAGCTTGTTTGGTGAAAAGAAAAAAGAAAAAAAAAGCACATTTACCAAGCCAATGTAATGATATGTTTTTAAGATGGAAATGGCTGAATGGTAAAGCAAGTCTTATGAAATTAAGCTCACCAAGCAGAAAAATGTTCCTAAGCCTATATTTTAATCATCAAAATGTTCTATTATTTAAGACCAGAGAGAATTGACACAACATATCATTATGATGACTGCGAAAAAATGCTAAATGTCAAATGTTGGGATACGAAAAAAATAAAATAAAATGCAGTGCTAAAGTAATTACACTAAATGGCACTTCTCACTTAAATTATAGTTTGAATCTGATTATCCCAAACACTGATCATCCCAAGCTTGGATCGCAGTCATTTTATGCCTTCTCTTGCTAACAACAGGGTAGACTGGGAATGGTTGTAAAGTTGTAACACCGTCAGTTATAAGTTCACCACTTACAAACTGAAATCACTATCATACATGTGCATAGTAGAGGATAGAGGTGGTAAGTTTCAGTGTACTAATATATAGGATTTACAGGACAAAAAACAACTCTGATGTAAACTATTCCAGAGGAAAACTATACGATCCAAGAGAAAAAAATGAATACATTTATTCAGCAAGGACACAAAAGTGGCAGTAAATACATTTATAATGTTACAAAAGATTTCAAATAAATGCTGTTCTTTTGATAATAAGAAATGTTTTGAGCACCAAATCAGCATATTAGAATGATTTCTGAAGGATCATGTGATACTTATGACTGGAATAGTATTGATGCTGAAAATTCAGCTTTGCCATCACATGAATAACATTGTTATTAATTTATTACATTAATTATTTAGGAACTACTGTAACACTTCAGTATGGGGAACAATACTTACTTTTAACTAGTTTTCTTAACTGCTTTTTAGC
Source organism: Chanodichthys erythropterus (assembly GCF_024489055.1). Taxonomy (NCBI): domain Eukaryota; kingdom Metazoa; phylum Chordata; class Actinopteri; order Cypriniformes; family Xenocyprididae; genus Chanodichthys; species Chanodichthys erythropterus. The sequence continues at coordinate 17,333,602 of NC_090239.1, forward strand.
TTACATATTGGCTGTTTATTAGTACTTATAAAGCACATATTAATGTTTTATTCTGCTTGACCTTACATCCCTAAAAAACTTAAATGTTACAACTACCTTTCTAACTATTAATAAGCAGTAAATTAGGAACTTATTGAGGCAAAAGTCATAGTTAATAGTGAATATGTGTTCCCCATACTAAAGTGTTACTGGAATTACATTTAAAAAAATATTAAAATAGAACACACTTATTTTAAATGGTAGAAATACAACGATCAAGCATAACATTATGAGCACTGACAGGTGAAGTGAATAACACTGATTATCTCTTCATCACGGCACCTGTTAGTGGGTGGGATATATTAGGCAACTAGTGAACATTTCATCTTCAAAGTTGATGTGTTAGAAGCAGGAAAAATGGACAAGTGTAAGGATTTGAGAGAGTTTGACAAGGTCCAAATTGTGATGGCTAGACGACTGGGTCAGAGCATCTCCAAAACTGCAGCTCTTGTGTTCCTGGTCTGCAGTGGTCAGTATCTATCAAAAATGGTCCAAGGAAGGAACAGTGACAGGGTCATGGGCGGCTAAGGCTCAGTGATGCACTTGGGGAGCGAAGGCTGGCCCTTGTGGTCCAATCCAACAGGCAAGCTACTGTAGCTCAAATTGCTCAAGAAGTTAATGCTGGTTCTGATAGAAAGGTTTCAGAATACACAGTAATGCGCCCTGCCACAAAGCAAAAATGGTTCAGGAATGGTTTGAGGAGCACAACTCCTCCAAATTCCCCAGATCTTAATCCAATTGAGCATCTGTGGGATGTGCTGAACAAACAAGTCCGATCCACGGAGGCCCCACCTCGCAACTTACATGACTTAGAAATGATCTGCTGCTAACATCTTGGTGCCAGATACCACAGCACACCTTCAGGGGTCTAGTGGAGTCCATGCCTCGATGGGTCAGGGCTGTTTTGGTATCAAAAGGGAGACCAACACAATATTAGGAAAGTGGTCATAATGTTATGCCTGATCGGTGTATTTCTCAATATTATTTTTTATGTATCTTTTTTTTTTTTATCAAATAAATGTAGCCTTTTTGAGCAAAAGACAAAAACATAAAAAAAAAAATCTGAATCAGCATGTTCTTTTGTTTAATGTTTTAAAGCATTGTATAAAAACATTGTAAAATATATGTTTGCAGTTTAAGAAAACTACATTTTTATTCTTTTAAATGAAAACTTTTCTTTTTACCCCTATGAATTGAAATGCCCAGATAGATGTGGGTTGGTATACAATTTTCTGACCCATTATGGGAAAGAAAGGCCAAGGTTCCATATGATGCTTTGGAAAGTAGTGTATTGAATTGGAAATTGCATGTAATTGTGAAGCATGTACATTAGACGTCCTTACACACTTCTTTGTTTCTGAGCCCCCCCCCCCCCCCAAAAAAAAACAAAAACAAAAAAAACACACATACTGTACATAAATACATTAATACACACACACACACACACACACACACACACACACACACACACACACACACACACACACACACACACACACACACACAAACACACACAAAAGGTATTTACATCAATTCCCCCATGCATGCAAAAATACACACAAATGCATCATCAACCCCTGTCTCTCTAATTTAACCTTCTTAAAGGGACAGTTCACCAAAAACTCTCACCATTTAGTCGTTTCAAAATCCGTTGACTTTCACTGTATGGACAATAACACTTGAATCAGACTTCAATATATTTTATTTTGTGTTCTGCAGTAGCAGAAAGACATACAGGATTGGAACAACTTGAGGCTGAGTAAATGATGACAAAATTAAAATTGAACCTGTTCCTGACTGTCAATTTATGTACCTTATAACTTGATTTTAATGTATGTTGTATCAAAAAATGTGACTTAAAATATCTCAAATGAGAAAAAAGCAACAAATGCTAAGATTTCATATATTAAAAAGGCCTTTGATTCTGGCCCTTTAAATGTGTGAGGTCTTTTGGCTTTTTACTAAGGTTTATTACAATGAAAGAAGGGATGTATAAACAAGCTAACGTAAGAGTGAGGGTTAATGGAAATATTTGAGAAGCATTTTAAATATTGAGAGAAACAAGACAAGAGGATCCATTATCACTATATGTATTTTCTTTATCTAGAGCTTTAAATAATTAGAATAAAATGCCTTAAAGCAGATGGAGAGATACACAGAAGTTTGCAGATAATGTGATAGTATTAATTTTTAACTTACAGCATAAAGCTTATCCATATACAAATAAATGTAAATAAGAATGGAGCACTTGGAAAAAGAATGAATTCAAGAGGGACTGAACAAAAATAAAATATTCAAAAAGCTGTAATCCCCCCAAAATTGGGATCACAATTATGGAATTTCTACAATGGAAAGAAACCAAGATTTAATCAGAATAAGCTTTATTCGCCAAGTGTGGAAACACTTGTTGTGTTTTTTTTCAGGAGCTCTTGGTGCATACATACGTATACATATATGACATGAGAACAGAAAAAACATTTAAATAAGACTAAGGAAAAAATAAAATAAACAACAAAAATAACAACCATAATAATAATAATTATAAGGTATACATCTGGAAGACTTGTGTACAGATTTGTGCATTATGTACTGTACGTACAGTTGTATAAATAAAATATATAAATGTATTTACACAATGTCTAATTATTGCCTCCCTCTGTAATGCTGTAATGCACCAGTGACTAAGGACAACAAACGGAAAGTCCATGAAAACCAAAGCAAACTGAACGTGACTGTGACACCCTCTCAAGTACTGAGAATGAATTATAAAACACAGGTGGTAATTGCTGTGTTAGCTGTTCAATCTGGAGATAGCATGGGGGAAAAAACTCTTTTTGTGCCTAGATGTTCTAGTGCACAGAGATCTGTAACGTCTACCTGAGGGGAGACAAGCGAACAGGTTGTGGCAGGGGTGAGAGAGGTCTGTGATGATGTTACCTGCCCATATTCTTAACTCTGGAGTTGTACATGGCAGGTGAACACCAATTATCCTTTCAGCTGTTCTAACAGTCCGTTGCAGTCTTCTTATATTTGATTTGCTGGCTGACCCAAACCAGACAGTTATAGAAGTGCACAGATTCGACTCAATAACAGCTGAGTAAAACTGTGTCGTCTGTGCCTGTGGCAGATTGAACTTTTGAGGTTGATAAAAAAAAGTACAACTTCAATGTGTTGGGAGTCAATGTGATTGTCCCACTTCAGGTCCTGAGAGATGGTGGTGCTCAGGAACCTGAATGCCTCCACTGCTTCCACAGTGCTGTCCATGATGCTGAGTGAGGGAGTGCTGTGAAGTCCACAATCATCTCCACTGTTTTGAGTGTGTTCAGCTCCAGGTTGTTATGACTGCACCAAACAACCAGCTGCTCAACCTCTTGTCTGTAAGCAGACTCATCACAGTCTTGGATGAGGTTGATGACTGTGGTTTCATCTGCAAACTTCAAGAGCTTGACAGAGGGGTCTTTGGAGGTGCAGTCATTTGTATGGAGGGAGAAGAGCAGTGGGGAAAGCACACATCCCTGGGGGGCACCAGTGCTGATGATGAGGGTCCTAGATGTGAATTTTTCCATCGTCACTAGCTCCTGCCCGTCTGTCAGGAAGTTGATGATCCACTGACAGATGGAGGTGGGTACAGAGAGCTGTGTCAGTTTATTCAGGAAGGTATCCGTGATGATGGTGGAGCGGAAGTCCACAAACAGGATCCTTGCATAAGTCCCTAATTTGTCCAGATGTTACAGGATGTAGTGAAGTTTACTGCATAGTCCACAGACCTGTTTGCTCGATAAGCAAACTGTGGGGGATCCACAAGGGTCCAGTGATGTCCTTCAGGTGGGCCAACACCAGTCTCCCAAATGACTTCATAACCATAGACGTCAAAGCAACAGGTCTGTAGTCATTTAAAGGGGTGATGAACTGAGAAATCAATTTTTCCTTGTGCTTTTGACATATAAGAGGTCATCATACTATAAGAATATCCTGTAAGTTTCAGAGCTGAAAACTTCCTTGTTAGTCCAATGAAAGCTTTTATTGACACCAGACCCAGCAAATGACAGGATTTTCAAAGTGGGGATCTATGACTTCAAAGGGCAGCAAGCACCGCCTCCGCAGAAGAAGATCAACGCCTACTTCATCACTGTCTGTTTAGCCCTGCCCACCGATTCGCACATGACATGCAATAGAATAAGTAGCCTAAGTAACATAGGCCTATGTGGTGTTAAACCAGATCGAGCTACCAACCAATAAACATGCCGTTGAGGATTACAAAATATTGTGCAGTGCCTGGACTCGACAGTAATGCAACATGTAAGTAACAAAGATGTTCTTTGTCTATGTGTCAGTAAATCAAACCCATGACTAAACGTCAACTTGCGTTGTTTCTCTTAGTAGGATGAAAATAATAAAAGCAATCAAAGAAAGCCCCCTTTGCAATCGTTGGAGCAGCGCGCGCTGAAGCTGTCATTCAAATAGAGCGAGTTTATTGTGACTGACACGCGCAAAACTCCCATTTAATTCAACAAATCTCTTAGTTATATCGCGTTTGCACTGTTATGAAGATGAAAGCATTTGGTAGTGTACAGAAATTGAGTTGCAATGACGAGATCACTGCTTTCATGTGCTCAACATTTCTGTGATTGGCTACACAGTGTTCATCTGTGCAACCTTTCATGCCACGATCTAAATATAATGCCATAGATAAATGTAATGCAACACTTTTCACGATTAGTTAACCTTGATAGCTGTAATAGTAAAAACGCACTAAAAGAGAGAGTAATTTCAAATGGAAAGATGTCAGCCAATCACAGCAGTGGGCGTTTACACTGAAGTCTCACAGCAGACACGCCCCTTAAAACAGAGCATTCAAACCAGAGGGCTAAAATCAGGGTAGGAAAAATGCCTTTTATTTATAAATTATGACAATTTTGGATGTAAAAAGCATACTAACATTATAAGTGCACCCCAGGAAACATTATAAAACAGTAAAACAACGCAGTTCATGACCCCTTTAATCCTGTAATTTTTGGTTTCTTGAGTACAGGGATGATGGTAGAGCATTTGAAGCAGGAGGGGACTTCACACAGCTCCAGTGTTCTGTTGAAGATCAGTGTGAAGATGGATGATAGCTGGACAGCAAAGGCTTTAAGACTGGTGAGACACTGTCTGGACCATGTTCTGTTTCCTGAAGACCCTGCAAACAACTTCCTCACAGATCTTAAGTGCAGGCTGAGAAGCAGTAGGGGCGGGGGGGTGTTGATGGTATTGTGAAGAGGTGGTCAGAGAGGTTGTGGGGTGTGAGACCACAGGCTTTTCTAATCTGCAGTAAAACACATTCAGATTGTTGGCCAGGCATTGATTCACCACAGTGCTGAGGGATGGTGTTGTGACGTCCCAGTCTACGCTGTGCGTCTGTTTGGTTGTGTGTGATTCTTAGGTGCCGTCTGGAGGGGGCGTGGCCGACACACCTGACACTTGTTGGATTCAGAGTTAAATGCCACTGAGACTGTTCATGTGTGAGCTTTGTTTGAATGATTGTCTGGTTCCAGCATGGCGTTACGCTGAGTTTCCTGCCCGGCCCTAAAATGTTTCTTTATTTATGATATATTCATGTCTTTCTTGTGTAAAATAAATGTTTCTGCAAAGAATTGGCACATATAACAGACATGTAACAGTATCTTGTAGCTGGTGATGGCTATCAGGCCCATGCAGGGTTGTTAGCTGAAATCTGTTTTTTCAGCTTTACAGAGTAGCTTCTCTTAGCTACTCTTATCTCCTTATTCAGTGTGTTTGTACAATGATTTGTCCCCACTCCTGTAGGCATGTTCTTTAGCCTGGCAAAGCTGTTTGAGTTTTGCAGTGAACCATGGCTTATCATCGTTATATGTTAAATAGGTCCTGGTGAGAAGACACATGTCCTCACAGAAGCTGATGTAGGATGTCACGGTGTCAGTGAGCTCATCCAGATCAGTGGCTGCGGCCTCAATAACACTCCAATCAGTGCAGCCGAAACAGGCTTGTAAATCCCGCTCTGTTTCATTGGTCCATTTCGTAACAGTTCTTACTACAAGCTTAGCAGATTTAAGTTTCTGCCTATAGGCTGGGAGAAGATGAACCAAACAGTGATCAGAGAGTCCCAATGCTGCTCGGGGGGACAGAATGATACATATCCTTTAAAACAGCATAGCAATTGTCCAGTATGTTACTGTCCCTGGTGGGGCATATGATGTGCTGTCTGTATTTAGGCAGTTTATGGGTGAGATTAAGCTTTATTAAAATCACAGAGAATGATAATGAAAGAGTCCAGGTAACATTGCTACTTGTGTGTGATCTGATCAGCCAGCTGTTGCAAAACCGCGCTCACACACATCAGGAGGGATGTACACACTCACCAGAATAAACAGAAACCTCCCGTGGCGAATAAAAAGGCTTAGAGTTAATAAAGAGAGCTTCCAAATTAGGGCAGCACATATTCTTTAACACTGTCACATCTGTACACCAACCATCAATTGATATAAAAACATAATCCACCGCCTCTCATTTTCCCAGATAACTCGGCGACGTGATCCGCTCTGAACAGCTGGAAACCCGTTTGACAGCCTCACCCATTTTTTCTGGGTGAGGAGTAATAGTTCATCTGCTTCATTTGCTAGGGAGTGGAGATTCGCCAGGTGAATGCTCAGCAGTGGCGTCCTGAATCTGCACTGTCGGAATTTCACGAGCGCACCAGCATGCTTCCCTCGTCTCTTGAAGCGCTTGTACAGGATCGCAGCTTCACCAACTAGAATGTCCATTAAAATGTCTGAATTCTCAAAAGTCGGCAAGATGTTGTTTGGTGTGCTGTTCCTGAGTAGGAGTTCATTCCTAGTAAAGCTAACCAGAAAAACGTTACATAAAACAGGACAAAAACAGTAAAAAAAATGCAGCTCAAAACCGAAGCAGCCATCCACAGCACTATCTTGATCAAGAAGGGCTGAAGGTTTTAAAACAAAATACTGAAATGGATGGCAGTTCCATATTTGGTTTATTATAACTATGCAGTACAGATTAGGTCAGTATTAGTATTGGTGGATAATGATAGCAATTCAAAATGGAAGTATATGGAAACTGAATCAGTGAATTAAAAAAGAAATGAGCATGATACCCATATTTTACACCAAACTCTATTAATGATGTTTTAAGAAATGGGCAAGTAATGTCAAAAGTACAATAAAATAAACATAATTTAGAAATGTAATATATTTAAGCAATAAAATATGGACTTCCTATAGCAAGTTATTTATAAGTATAATTATTCATTTATATAATAAATATGTATTTGCAAGAGTTTCAAATGTTTAAAGCAACATTTTTGACAATTTGTACATCAGATAAATGTATAAAAATGATTTGACCGTTCTAACCATTTAAAGAAGCATTTGGCAGAATTTGTCCATTCTGGCGGGAATATGCTTGGAAGATGAATATGAGATAACACCAGAAATCATCCAAGAATAACAAAGTTACTCCATGGTGTTAGGAAGAGTGGCGAGAGTGCTGCCAATCATATATCGTTTTACTCATCTAAGCGGTTACAAATATTAACTGGAATGGAGTTACTCAAATAAACAAATCTTTCATTATGAGATAAGCACATCACAAAATATAGTTTTTGGGTATATGTACTACTATATGTACTGTAAACTTAAAACAGGGATGAACTGAGAATCACAACATTTTAAAAAATAACAACAAATTGGAGGAAACAGGAAGCCCCTGATTGTATCTAATTAATATTATATATTAATATTATAAAAGATAATTAAAAATAGGAATATTAGGAAAATTGACATCTTGACACTTTGAAAAATTGTTAAAGATTTTGTATTATTAGCAAATGATAATTTGTAATATTAATAACTTATTAAGATGTAGTCAGTGTCTGCTTTTTTCTGCAAGCTTTATGTTTTTCATTGCATTTTGTCTAGCATAGTAAAATAAAACCTGTAGCTTTAGTTTGCCTTTTTTTGCCAAATTAATTTGTCAGATAAGTACCTTAACCAAATTCAGTCTTTTGTTCTTCCCTCATATTTTGACAGTTTAATCAAACTTATTGGGTCATTAAAAACAAATATCCCCTCTGGACATCACTTTTGTTCACTACTGTATACATAACAAAATAATTATAATAATTATAATATTTATGAGGAAAAATTGGCACCTCTAAAAAAATAATTACTCAGAGGAAAAGTTAAAGGGATAGTTCACCCCAAAATAAAAATTCTGTCATCATTTACTCAACCTCAAATTGTTCCAAACCTGTATAAATTTCTTTGTTCTGTTGAACACAAAGGAAGATATTTTGATGAAAGTTTGTAACCAGGCTGCTTTGGGGCACCACTGACTTCCATAGTAGGAAAAAAAATACTATGGAGGTCAATGGTGCCCCAGAACTGTTAAGTCTACCACATTCTTCAAAATATCTTCCTTTGTGTTCAACAGAACAAAGAAATTTATACAGGTTTGGAACAACCAGAGGGTGAGTAAATGATGACGAAATTTTGATTTTTGGGTGAACTCTCCCTTTAAAATAAAAATAGAAAAGTAGAAGAATTACATAGAAATAGCCATAACAAAGAAGAAACTCTTTCTCTAAGCTTCATGCCATTTAATTTCATTATTTCACTTAAACGTGTCATCTGTACAGTTTTTAATAAATATGAAGAAATGAAGGGAAAAACAAGATTCTTTGATTTCATGCTAATCTCATGTAAACATGGATTATTTGTACTGATCATTTACTCACACTGATAAAGAAAACTACCAAGCGTCAGAGGGTTAAACTGACATTTCATTCATCTGCCCACTGCCATATTTGTTATCCAGTCCACCCATTGCAGGCGGACATCTGACGACCCCCTCTTCCCCAAAACTCACCAGGAGTCTGTGTGTGGCTGACTCCAGATGTCCCAGCCTCTTTTGTTACCGTGGAGATTCAGCTGGCCACTGCCCTCTCATTAGTGTCTGCTGATCCATATGTCATGTTAAAGACGGCCTTTGATCAGCAGTGAGCAGGGGAACATTTGAGCCACCTATTTTCACAGCAGACAAAGATTAGAGGCAATCAAATGACAAATACAATAATTTGGAATATGACAAAGCTTGTTTGCAGAGTTGAATGGCTGATTCCAGTTTGTGAAGACCACCTCTGTCTGGCCTACTTCTGAATGTTTGAGCAAGAAATAAAATGTTGTATTAAAATTAAAATAATAACATAATATAATATAGCATAAATTTATTATATATATATTGTTTATGTATATTTATTCTTTATTATTTTACTATCTGTATGCTGTTGTTGTCTGTGTTCTCAAAGCTTCTTCTGTCACCAAAACAAATTCCTTGTGAGTGCAAACGTACTATAAAAGCTCTTTCTGATTCTTTCAGATTCTGATTATTACTTAGTGCATAATCTTTGCATTAACTGTCACTCTCACAACATTTGCTATTACACTGAACTGAAGTCTTATCTTAAAGGTACCTTAAATCAAACAGACAAACTTCCATAGAACATCCTTATCAACAACTAAATTTCCTTATCCACACCAAGTGTTAAACATTCACTGCCCACATATCTTGACATGTTTTCTGGCACCATGCTTTACGGTGCATTTTGAACTCTACTTTGGAGTTGCTTATTTCCATGTTCCTATTCGCAAACAGCTCATGACTTGCAAACATTTTGGGATGAACCTCTTTAAATAAATTACCTGAACTATTACGAATTACAAACTAAACATTGCAAGAAATTAATAATTTCAAACAACAAAAACACGTGAATTGAACATTTTATAATCAAGCTCACAGTAAGAACCAGTCAAAAAAAACAGAATCTGAGAAAAGTGTGAGAAAAGTGACAAAGTTCCACCAAGTCGGAGAGATCATAAGAACAACACCCCTTCCAAACCGAGTTCCCATGGAGACAAGTGGGCTGGCATACAATAGAAGAGAAAAAGAAGGAGTGCGAAAGAGAAAGGAAAAATAGAGAGAAGGACCGAGGGGCACAGGGGAAAGAAACGTAGGATGGGGGGTATAATGAGCTGTTCGGCAGAAATTTGAGCATGAAAAAAGTGGATAAAAGAGGAAGTATGAACCCTCATTTTCTTTATCCTGTTGCCCTCTCTCCTCAGGTGGAAAATATTTCTGAACGTCAAAACAGGCAGTTTTAAATCACAGTCCTCCACACACTATTCTGTAGAACAGTATTAAAACAGGTGGTTCCTGAACTTTTCAGTAGCTATAGATATATTACGCATTGACAGTGAGCTGGATTGATCGATCCAGCAAATGCCAGACGAATTGATTTGGCAAATGGAGGCAGGACAAAAAGTACATAGAGGTGTTATTTCTCCGCTCCACGTAATGGCGAGAAGGCCAAATCTGTCATAGAGGGCCGTCTTGGCCAAAGACTCCAATGTTTACTCCTCTGTTCCACCTCTTCTTGCCATAAACGTCCTTCTTTTCAGTCAGGGAAGTAGAGAGAGGAGAAAATGGAAACCAAAGTGCATGTCCATGCCCTTCTCTTTGATCTCTCTTTTGGCTACCTCACTTATTTAAAGAGTTTAACCCAAGTATTGTCTGGCGTCTCTCTGTTTCTCCCCACTCCTACTCTTTATCTCTTTCCCTTCGTGTCTCGATGGCCAAGCTTTTTTTCTGTTGGCATGGCTCCTGTTTGTTTTCAGCCATTTTGGGGACTGGCAGTGCTCGTAACAAACTGCTTAAATGGCGTCCTCTCACTCGCTCATTCTCTCCCTCGCTCCCGTTCTCCCTCCCTTCCTTGCTATCATCAGGCTTGGTGTATGTAGAGAGTGTGCATGGTGAAAGTGTGTGTCTAATGAACAAAAAAATTTGGAATAAAAAGAGAATTGGAATTAAAATGAGGCTGGGGGTGGGTGCGGGTGAGTAAGGGGTACGAGGCTGGGGGAGATAAAAAATGCAAAAACAGCCCAGAATCATGTGTCAGTGGCAAACTGAAGTGTGAGAGAGAGAGTGAGCGAGAGTGCGGGCGAGGGAAGGAGAGATAGAGCGGCAGAAGGAGGGGGAGAGTCAGAGTGCGAGAGAGTCGTTTCTGCCCTCTACATAGCGCTGCCTGTATGCACGCGCTTGTCTTTCCCTGTGTTCTCTCTCTCTCTCTCACTCATACACGCACACGGGAACACGCAGACCAGGACACACAGACCGAGGGAGGGAAAGTGAGAGAGTGAGAGAGAGAACACATCGCAGCCGAGATGCAGCAGAAGGTTTTTCGAGGTACGTTGTCTTGTTGTGTGCTTGCCTAGCAGAGAATGGGAGCGAGAAGGAGAGACTTTTTCCTCTGATCTATCTCTCTGTCTTCACCTCTTCCTGTTTCTTGCATTTCTGTGCCACTCTCATATCATATCGATGTTGTTTTGGTTCTGTGTAGACACCAGAAATGTGTGCGTGTGTGGGTTTGTGTGTGCGCTAATCAAGGCCTGTCTCCCTTATCCTCCGCTGTTGTGGCTGAACCACGCAGTTCTTTTTCAGGGCTGGTGAGTCGCTCCAAGATTAAAGTAAAATGCGAATAAAGCTTCATTACTTTTTGCATTCTCTTACCATATTTCTGTTCTGCTGGATTTGGATACTTTACGTTGTGGCAAGTTCAAATCTGATGAAATGATCTCAATAGCGAAGGACTCGGTTTTAGAATTAACCACCAAGTGGCATCTTGGAATATGGAGCCCTAAAAAACAGCATCTACCCGTGTTTACGTAAGATGGATGATATTATAAGATGCACATTCAAATTTGCAATGTCTTTTCCTGTGTAGCATACTTAGTAGTACACTATTAACAGGCCCTACAAGGCCATAGGGTCAGAGGTCGTTAGAAGCCAAGCAGCCAAGTTGCATGGTCTTACTAAGGTGAGTTGAGCATGGGATATTTGCAAATTAAACTCTGGCATATGTTAGCATAAAGTTTCTGGCATACTGTTGCAACAATGTTAGAATGGAAACATGGCAGGGCTTCTTGTATTCCTAAACAAACCAAAGCATTATGGAAGCAGGTTCAGGCATGATCTAGAGGAAGTAGCTTCAGCCAGGTCACTAGTGGAGTTTCTCACTCTATCTGTGATTACATTTTCTGCCAGTTTTGCTCTACTTAGAATATTGTCCTTGATCATATTACAGAAACAGATTTACGGGAATCACTTGTCAAGTTTTAACTCAGTGGACCATGTCAAACACAGCGTGTAACACGGGCAGACTTGCTGGAGCATGGCCCGTCATGCCAAATCACAGAGATACCATAAATTGCTCAGGGGGGAAACAAGGAGTGAGGAAATCCTACCATGAACTCAACCTCGGACCATCCTTCTCCATCTCCCAACTGCTTCCCTCTTGCTCTTCCAAAACAGCCCACTCCTCCTTTTTGCGTTTTTTCCCTACCCCTCATCTATCCTCTGGCTGGCTCCACCATGTTTTTGGCAGGGGGTTGTGCAGAGTTCAGTATCTAGCGACAGCCCCCTTTTCACAGTCAGCCTCACCCTGGTGGGCCCCGTCACGGCCACACGGAAACAGGCGGCCTTCACTCATTACCCTTTTCCACTGCCATTCAGTCCATGCTCTCTTTCACTGGCACAGCTAAATTTAAGACCTTTAGACCATTATATGGCTTCTTCCGCGCCTCTTCTCAGTTTCTAACCCACTGTTCACAGCATCATAAAACTAGCGTCTCATGTGCGTAAATCTTTACCTGGATGACTAGTATGCACTTCACGTTCCAGCTGATGATGCAGATGTGACACTTATTTCCAATTTCCTACATCTGTGAGAAAGTCAAAAACCTTTTTTTTTTTTTTTTTTAAATGACTATATAATATTTCATTTTGCAAGATGCAACACCTTAATACTTCAGCTCTAACTCTTTCAGTCGGTCGCATGTTTGAGTAGAGGGGCAGTCAGAGGGGGGAGGCAAAGGCCCTGTCACGCTTGGCCAGCCTCTTGCGCCAGGGACTGTTTGTTGAGAGGCAGTGTGTGCGTCATATGCGAAGAGAAAAGGAGGGTGAGAGGGAGAGATAAATAGGGACAGACGTACAGAGAAAATGAGGGGGTGGCAGATGTGTTTGTCAATTCACTATGTGAGCACCATGTAAAACTGTGTCATTCTTAGGCCTTGTTTTACGCCACAGCAGCCAGTCACAACAAGTGCCGGACAGGTTTAAATCATTTTCAATTCTTCCTGTCTAAATATACTCTTATGTAACATCTATTATTATGCAGGACTTCTGGTGTACATCCTTTGCACACAGCAGCTGCATTTGTGGTGTGCTGGGTAACGCTAGCTGTCAAGCCACTTGTTTACAGACAGATTGGTTCATATGTGCCTACACGCCTGCAAATGTGTTTGCGAGTTAAGAGTAAAATGCTTGTGTGCATGCATGAAGCTTGTTGACTGTCTGTCTCTGTGTGTATATGTGTTTCTGTGCATGTGTAAGTGTGTGTTTGTGGCTGTTCCTGTCTCCAGGCCTGGATCTTGCTTTCTTCCCCACCTCTCTCTCTCTCTCTCTCTCTCTCTCTCTCTCTCTCCATTGCTCTCCCTCCTCCTCTCTTTCTCTCTCTGCAATAACAGTGCTGACCTAGTTTCAGTGTGTTCAGGGCTGCTTGTGGAATTTTACAGAGGCCTGCCTGCCTGGCTAAAACGCAGGCAGAAAACCATGACTGGGGATTTTCTCTGGTGTCGCATCATTAGTGCTAACTAAGAATGCTCTTTTTCTATGGCTAACAAACAGGTTAAGCAAATAAGATGATCATTAAATGAGCAACTAAAAAGGTTTATGAATGCAACTACAATGTGGACTATTCACTCTCAGACTGCTAAAGAAAAACTGACATGATGGTATGAATCACGTGTTCTTCTGCATTACATGCTATATAGTAAAAATACATATTTATACATGTATCCAAATAACTTTATCAGGAAGACAAGATGCTTCAGTTCAAAAGGCCATCTATATTTTGGTACCTTTTCAGTCTAGGCATATTTGGAGCACTTTGACTATAAATAACACCCTGTTGGGGAAATCTTAATTAAATCTTAGCAGTGTTCAATTAGGTGAAGGGAATGCTATGACTCAGTGGGGTTGATTGCTGAGATTCTTTCCACACATTCAGATTTTGTCATGCCAAATTCGGAAACTGATATGACAGCAACCAACCTTGTCTGACTAAGTTGCATGTGTATGATTACCATAATTGTTTGCTTGCTTTGTGTTAGCTTGTATTTTATAGCCACTCGCTGGTGTTTGTGATTGTCTAAAATCTACAATATTTCCTGTGATTAAAAAAGAATATTTGAAAAACAAATTATTTTTGTTCTGTTGCAGGATTAAGAGCGGGGTCATGGTGTTGGGAGAGGATGGCTGGGACCCTCTCCACACCTGCACTGCACTCTTGGAGCTGAATGTGCAATGCATGGCAATCCCCGTCCTGTTTTATACCAAGATTATCAAAGATGCACAATGTTACCTACATCTAGGAGTCGTCATCTCTGGACTTCACCTCCATGAACTTGCGTCTTCTTGATCTGAAATTTCTGTTCTCCACCATCCTTCAATCGACAACTTCTGCACTGAAGATATAGCTAGAACAGATACTCTTTAAAGTATTTTCCTGGATCTTGCTGGACTACAGATACACCCTTTGACTGTCTAGTGCTCTGTTTTTGGCCAACGATAGCTTTGGAGAACATCTTAGAGGACTTGTACAAGGATCCAATGAAACACAGAAATAAACACATGAGAGGAGAAAGGATGGGAGAGGGCACAGAGGAGGCAGATAGTGCCAAAACTACGAGGATATCGCTCAGTTTTCCCCTCAGCGCTGGCTTTTCTGCACAGAAGCACTGCTCCTCATCCCACCCCACTTCTTCCTCTGATGTCCATGACAGAGACAGCTCTGATGGCACGGCATGGAAGGAGGAAGCATTCAGAGACAAACAGCTATCCAAAACATCATCAAAAACTGACCGCCTGCCATGCTCTTCCTCCTCCTTCCCAGTCGATCTAACTGCTCCAGTCAGTAAGAACTGCAAGTCATCTCTGTCATTTTCTGTTGATGGTAGTGGTTCCCGATACCAAACATCTCCCTTACAACATTCTAATAAAATGGACTGTTCAAAAGAGACAGCTGGGGTTAGTCTCAATAATGGGTACAAAGAGCATTCAACAACAGAAACAGCACACATCCTTTTCAACCTCAGCGCAAGAGCATACCAGGACCAAGGTGTAAAGAATCCAGAGAGTTCAAAAGGAAAAAAACGCAAGGCAAACAGCCTCCATGTTGAACTAAGCCTTCCTCTCCCTAGCATCAACCCTCACTCATCCTCGTCAACCCCTCCTCCACCTACTTCGCCCTCGTCTGTCTCTCTAACTTCCTCCCCCTTGACTCTCTCCAAGCCATCTTTCCATGAATCCTTTAGGGCAGTGCCGAAGCCAGAACTACTGTGTGGGGTGTGCCACCGTCTGTTCAGCACTGCCTCGTCCCTCACTGTCCACATGCGTCTCCATCGGGGGGGACGAGTACTCAGCTGCCGTCACTGTGGCAAAGCCTTCATCCATAATAAAAGACTGCAATCCCATGAGGCCACCTGCAGGCAAGGGTTGCCAGCTTTTCCAGTGCCACCCAAAGAAGAGCCCCTGGAGGAGGGTGAAGTGGAGGGGGAGAGAGCAGATGAGGCTGCAGAGCCAGAACAGCTTGGACAAGAAACAAGGCCTGGCCGACCCATAAAGAAAGTGCGAGACTTTCATGCCCGTCATGCTGGAGCACTGACTTGCGGGGATGCCCTGGGGGAAGAGGATCACTTTGTAAAAGTGGTGGATGGACATATCATTTACTTTTGCTCAGTGTGTGAGCGCTCTTACATGACTTTGTCTAGCCTGAAGCGACACTCCAATGTGCATTCATGGCGCCGGAAGTACCCCTGTCACTACTGTGACAAGGTTTTTGCTCTGGCTGAATACCGCACCAAACATGAGGTGTGGCACACTGGGGAAAGGCGTTACCAATGCATCTTTTGCTGGGAGGCATTTCCTACCTACTACAACCTTAAAACACACCAAAAGGCTTTCCATGGTATCAATCCTGGCTTGATCTCAAGTGAGAAAACAGCAAATGGTGGTTACAAGCAGAAGGTCAACGCCCTTAAACTGTACCGCCTGCTGCCCATGCGATCTCTAAAGAGACCTTACAAAACATATAGTCAGCCAATGGCCGATGGACTACTCACTTCTGATTCATCAGTTACCCTGCCTTTATCTATAGATGGCAGCCTCCCACAACCTCTAGACACAAACAAATTGGAGTCTTTCCTGAAAGATCTTCAAACCCCAGACATCAAGGCTGAACCTGAGGGATTCCCTATCAGGTTGGATGTAGAGCAGGGTAAAAAAATAGCTTCTCCCCAAACAGACATGGCAGTAGAAGCTGGAGAGACAGAAGGATCAGATTTATGGCTGTCAGGTAGTAACAATGGCAAAGGAACTCCAAAGTGCCCAGAAGGAGCCGTCTCTTCAGTCATTGCATTTGCACACAGCAAACCGTCAGTCATAATGCACAGCACTGCAGTTTCTTCCTCTGTCATTGTTCACAGAAATAAGATGGACTCTGAGGAGAGAAAAAGAAGTCCAGAAAATCATACAAAGACAGGTCAAAAACAGATTAGAAAACATAGCCAGAGAGAGCACACAGAGGCATACAGGGAGTGGGATGCTGTCAGTTTAGACCCAGAGGTCTTGAAAATCAGACAGCCAACAGAAAAACTTCACAAGGGACGAAAAGTTCACAATAAAACAGAGTCAACTAAGACAATACCTTTAGCGGTGGGATCAGAAGTCAAAGGCAGCGGTCCACTTTGTCAGATTACTGTGCGCATAGGGGAGGAGGCTATTGTCAAACGGAGCATCTCTGAAACAGATCTAAGGAGAGACAAAAGCCCTACACGCAGCAAACCCAAAAAGAGTAACCTCTCACAAGAGGACCAGAGAGAGCAACGGCACACCCATCATCACCAACGTAAACACCGCAACTCCAGTCAGGAAGGAAAGGAGGGGGAGCCCAAATGGAAAAACCCTAAACTCAAAGGCAAGGTGAGGAAATACTTCTTCCGGCAGGAGGTCAGAGAGGACAGAAATGACCATGATGTGGAAGACAACCTATGGAGGCCTTACTATTCTTACAAACCCAAGAGAAAGACTATTCATCTACAGGGGGCTAAAGCTTGGAAACGCAAAATGCACTACAAACGATCCCTGAGGCCTATGAGGAGAGCTGAGAGACTCATAAAAAATTTGAATAAAGTTGACAATGAAGATGCAGATGAGGGAGAGGAAAGGAGACAGAAAGTAAAGAAAGAGCAGAGAGAAGTTAGTGATCCACCGAAAGCTGAAATCAAAGAAACATCACACATTTTTCCTGTCTCTTCAAGAACAGAACAGAAGGAAAAAGAAAAGGGAACACGTGGAAATCCTGATCTCCCTCTCCCTTCATCTGTTCCTCAGGCTACACTCAATCCTCAACACACAGCATCCTCTATCATCAAGCAAAGATGGTCAGAAGATCAGGCGTCTGAGTGCGGAACATGTGGGCGCTGGTTCTCCAGCCCAAGGAAACGAGACAAACATGAGTTGACACATCTTTTTGAGTTTGTGTGCATGCTGTGCAGAGCTCCATTCCCCTCACAGTCCAAGCTAGAAGAACATCAGAGAACTCAGCATCCCAAAAACAAGCCCCTCTCTGCCCCTACTTTCTTCAATTCCCAGTCATCAAGAAACAAGGTGGAAATGAAAGCGGATGAGAATGGGGTGGATGGACGGTCTGTAGAGAAAGGCAGCCCAGTACGCTTGGGCAGGAGGCCTTTGATCAGATATACATGTTCACAGTGTGATAAGGTCTGCAAAACCTCTGCTGCACTCAATTGCCATCTCAAGCGACATGAGTTAGGCGGTTCAACTGAAGTTGAAGACACACAGGAAAAGCAAGATATGCCAAGCTACGAACCTTCTGCAGCGGAGACTATACCAAGCAAAGGTTTAGACACCAATTGTGAGCAAGTACAGCCTGTTTCGGTCATATATTACTCCAAACCAGACTGTCAAATCACTGACAGCCAACTGGGTGAGAACATGGAAGAACACCAAAGAGTCAGAAATTGTGAGAGCCCCAAAGTGGCAAGCAATGACAAAGTCCACAGTCCATTGTGTGCACAGTTTTCCCAAGTTATGCACAGTCCCACTTTAGAAAGGTTTAACGTCATCTCTCCTAATCTCCCTAGTGTACTAGTAATGAATGGTGCAGAGTGCCTAGACTACAGAACACCAGAAAAACGGAATTTAGACACACTAAACCAACAGAAAAGAAGCCCAACGCCGAGCGACAGGCAAATCCAGGTTTCTCAAATGCTGACAGAGCCTCAGATTAGAAGAGAAACAACTCCATCTGCACCCATATCACTAAAAACAGGCAGAGGTTATGTGTTTAGAGAAGGTGACATTAATCCAAATGAAGATTTCAGTGATTTACAAGATGCTCAGGATCTAAGAATATTTACTCAATCCAGCAGCCAAGCCCAAGACTTATCCATGCCAACAATACTGGCAAAAAAGAGAGAGCTTGATCAACAGATTAAACATCCCTCCAACATCTCAAAGGAACAATCTTGTAATGAAGTGTCATTGCTAGTGCCCAAAGAGGAACCACTCAGTCCTATACCATCTCCTACATGCTCTGTCATTCAAACCACTCCAAAAGGACCTTCTCAAAGGTATTCAAAGTCACCTTGTCACTCTCCAGGACCCTTGGACCTACAGTTGCGACCACAGCTGGAGCAAAGCCAATCACATAGAGGAAGGCACAACACAGAAAAACAGGGTCTTATGTTGCCAGTGAATTCAGCTGGGATGAGCGAGCCTTCTTCCCACACCCTGCTACATCCTCAAGTGCCCACAGCAGAGCCTGAATCAAAGGACAACACCTCTTTCACTCCTACGGAACACCACAGGGGCTCAGGCTACCCTGTCCAGGAGCTTACTCTTCCCTTGGTCATACCTGGAGGGTACTGCTCTGGTAAGAAACAGGAGGAGCAAATCCTGATGTCTTACCCTGCTGGACCCCTACCTTTTCCATCACTTGGGAAGATGGTACCACACTCTGACTCTGCTAAACTGCCCTTTTACCCTGACCCCTATCACCTACTGTATGGCCCACAGCTACTGCCATACCCCTATAACCTTGCTGCCCTTCCAATGACTCTAAATATGATGGCATCAGGGGACAAAGAGCCCTTACCCTTCTTGCCTTTTTTCAATTACGCTGCCGCTGCTGCCCCTTTAACAGGCACAGTGCCCCATCCTTTAGTAGTGAACCCCAGCCTATACAACAGTGGCGGCAGCAGTAGCACAAAGCAGGACAACCCATAAGTGAGTACACAAAGGCAGCAAGGGAATACCTGTAAAAGAGCAGAGGGGGCCATTAAGGGTGGAAATTATGTTTTTCTGTTTGTTAACTGAACTCTTGCACAGCTCTTACTTCTCTTTTGTAACGCAGCAAATGCATAGGCATACATAGGAATCAAACATAATGGAAAGATGGAGGGCTGTCTTGAAGACAAGGAGGAAAGGTTATAAGGGGGCGAAGAACAAAAATATAACGCCCCCTTCAGGCACTGCCAAGATGCACCTCCAACACACCACTTCTTTGCCTCTTCTGTAGTGTCATTAGAGCTTGGATATCCATCCTCTCAGAGTCATTGCGATTTTATGGATAACACGTGAACAATAACAGCTAACAGGATGTGTGTTTTGCTAAATGAATTATGTCTGTTTCCCATAAGGACAGTATAACAACAATAATGATAATAATAGTTGTGTTAATTATACTGCTTATAGTAATGCAAGGGTGGCTTATCATTGAAAGCAAAATGTTATGCCTGAAGAGGCTCAACATACTCAACACACAGGGAAGGAAGATGCAGCAGCAGTTTTATGTGTGTGTGTGTGTGTGTGTGTGTGTGTGTGTGTGTGTGTGTGTGAGTGAGAGAGAGAGAGAGAGAGAGAGAGAGAGAGAGAGAGAGAAAGAGAGCATATGTGTGTGTGCATGAGAGTGTACAGTGTGCGATTTTGTATAGAGGTAATGCATGGAGACTTTGGGGTAGCTCATAGTGTCATATCTTACATCGGTACTCCAGTCATGTGTTTTTCAGTATTCCGGCTTTATGTGTGCCTGCAGGTTTGTGTAAGTGTATTTGTGGGGTGTGTTGGGGGTGTTGGCATGCACACTTAAAATTATTTGTGCTGCATCAGCCTTGGTCAGTTCCATGGAAGTTCACATAAAAACATCATTCCTGGAAAAGCTGTTATAATCTTAATAGGTCAGTAAATAGAAAACATAGATGAAGTTCTTCTTTTGTAAGTCATAGCATAGCAACTTGATGGTGTAGCTACATGTCATATGGATTAAACATATTATTATGTGATGCCTTCACTAACCAGGATTATCATGACAAGATCAAATGTATGGTGATTTAGAATCCACTCTACATTTGACCATGTTATGTCTAGAGACAGATTGTGTTTCACATAGTTTCGTTTGTAGGATGTGGGTATTAATCCTTGATCATTTATGAAATAAGTCTGTGTACTTCCAGTACTCCTGCCAACTGTTTTATCTCTTCCAACAACATACGTTCCAGTCGACTTCATGTTTGTGGCCTTCTCCTCCCCACTGCCCCCTGGTGTCCACCAAAGACACTCCATTCATGACTGAATTTGAGACGTGACAGAAAGGGTGAAACGAAGTGAGACAAACAGAGATTAAAATAGAGTGAGGGTGTGAGAAAAACTTGGGAGAAAGTGGAGAAAAGCACAGCTGGGCAGTATGTTAGCATAAACGGAGCTTCCTTTATAAAGACAGAGAGAATCGTATAGGCTACTTGTAAGAGGCAGTAGTTGGTGAATGTTAGTTTTAAGAAAACATAATCTACTACACGCAAGCCACCATTTCTGTTGGTTAGCAAATTCTCTCTCCTTTGCAGCAGAGAGAAGAGAAGGAAAGGACGTCAGTCAGTCCTGACGCCCCTGCAGGGCCTGCACTATGGGACTTATAGCACTGGAGTGGCTTGAGCCCTCCCTTGTACTTTCTTGTTTTTTGTTTTTTCTTTTGTTTTTCAATATATTATTTGATTGATTTATATATTTTTTTCCCTTTTTGGTAGTGAGACAAGGCTTGTACTTGAAGCTCATTCAAGTACACAAGAATATGAATGTAATTTAGTCATGAGGTTAAAAAATAAAGACAGTATGGTAGATCATTTCTGTACGCTGACTTGAAAAATAACATGTAATATTGAACCGCTATGGGGTATTCATATATATATATATATATATAAACAGTAGTCTTAGGGATATGTCAAGGAAGTTGGATTCAATATAACCACAACGCATGAGCAACAATTGCTTCTTCAGTATCTGCTGGTATCGTCACAAAACTCCATTTTCCTTCATATGTGGTTCTTTCATTTCAATTGCTCCTGCTTTTCTCTCTTGAGGCATGTCCTCACAAAACTTTTTGGACCCTCTTTTTAACCCCTCAGTATCAAAATTTACAAATCTAAAACCAAAAAGAGAAACTCCTATGTTGCCTTATTTCTTTTTCCTAAGCATTATGAAAGCTTTTCAAATACTGCCCTTCCATCTCCACCTCTTTCTCATTCCAACACCCTCTTCCTGTCTATTCTCAATATTTTACCTTCTCCCTTTGAAGTAAGTGTGAAACTGTGCAATGTAGCCGCAGCACTGTTCATTTCCTGAGGGTAAAACACAATGCAATGAACGGTTGTGGATCATGTAGCTTCACTCGGGTTTGAGTACAAGCCTTTTGTTTGCATTGTAAGAGTGTGGTGTGTGAGAGAAAGTGTGTGTGGTGGTAAAGGAAAAGGAAACCAAATCAAGGTCTATCTCCCTTGATAGCTATCAACAAACTTGTGTTTGACCTCTTCTTTTTGCTGTATTTTCTCCACCATGACAACATATTTACATAAATTCTAGAAATATATAAATGAATGAATTGCATCAACCTGTACCAGTGATTGGTAAAAAAAAAAAATTACATGTTAAATTTGTGTAAACGAATGTAAAAACTGTCAGTAACAACCATATATTGTTGAGAGGTTCACATAAAAATATAACAATTATTTTCAGAGAATTAATAACATTGGGTTTGTAAATGTATTTTTATTATTATTATTATTTTGTCTCCATTGAGTATTTAAGTCTGATTGGGTTTAAATATTGGCCCAAATAAATTGTTAAATTCTGAATCAGTAACTGGTTTAAAATGACTAAATCTAAAATTCTGATGTTTACATACAAGATGCCTTTTTATTTAAATAAGCTAATACGTATATGCACATAATCTGAACGCACCTTACAAAGAAAAAATTGTGATACCATTTTCTATAAAACATTCTATTTAAGTATTACTTTGAGGAACATCAAAATGAGTTATGTTCTCATGTTCCTGTTTCATCCATCAGCAAACATTCAATGAAATTCAGTGTATAGTATGCTTAAAAGAGGTCACTTGTGACTGTGTGGGCTACTATTACTACTACTAGTACTTAAAAAAAAAAAAAAGTCAGCATCTGGATAGACTACTGAATATTTGCACAGAACTATTTAAGAAAAGGAAGGAAAACATATTTTAAGAATTAAGTATGCCTTTTGGGGGCATATGTACTGAAATAATCACAGATCTGTCCAGTACATTTGGTTTTGAACAATACCTGAAAAAACAGAATCTTCTTGGTCAACCCAGATCAAGGACCCTTTGGAGGCTTTAATTTTCAATCAAAGTGACTAAAATCTACCAGCTACATATGTTCTGCACTTGGTCATAGTTGTAGGCATGTGACTAAATTGTCTGGTATTTTGTGACAATGTTATATTGTGCCATTGTTTTAGAGGTCCACATTATATTTGGGCAGTTTCAAAGAAGTGAAATGTTTGAAAACTTTATTTGTGTCTTGTTGACTTTGTGACCATTTAATACAGAAGTTTGCTGGCATACATTGCCGATTCAAGTCTACAATCAACAGTTAATTTCTTTGCTTCTGTTCTCTTTACTCCCTCTGTCTATGCTACAACCATACAAATAAAGTATTAACCTGATGACGTGCAAAATATCTTTGAATTCATCATCAAAGTGTTGGCAAAGTTTTTAACAACATATATATTTTTTTATTTTTTTATTTTTTCCCTATAGGACTACTTCAGCTTGTCATTAGAGCAGTACCCTCAAGGTACACCTTTGTATCATATCTACTCCTCTATAAAGGTGCATATTAGTATCTTATTAATAAGTGTGCAGATCAGTACCCTTAAGCTATAATTGCCTATTATTGGTAGATAAGGTACAAAAGTGTACCTTTGAGGGCACTGCTCCATTGAAAGGCTAAATGTATAATTTTAGTACATTATTTTTGACAGTGGGATCATGTACAGACTGTGGGACTTAGGCTATGGCCGAGTTTTCAAGCTCTTTGGAAAGTCAACCAAGGGTCATATAAAAATAATGTGCATGTTTAATGTATGAAATACTTAAAATAGTGGATGTTTTCAATAATTACTTTGACAACTGTTCCTAAAAGTTAGTTTTAGTGTAAAATGTACCAATTTACACTGGTGATATTTTCACATTCTAAGTACAAAACAAAAAAACACCTATGTCTCACTAGTAATACATCAAGGTTTCACAGATGTACAAACATCAGTGACCTTTCAAAGTTCATTTGTTATGCAATCAGATTAACTGCCAGGTTGAGGAGGGGTAAAATCTGATTACTATCACTGTATGTGTATATACACACACACACACACACACACACACACACACACACACACACACACACACACACACACACACACACACACACACACACACACACACACACACACACACACACATATATATATATATATATATATATATATATATATATATATATATATATATATATATCTATCACTGTATATATAATATCTGCTCTTTGTGAAAAAATTTACAAATATGTTGCTCTTTTTTTTAAATGTTTTTTTTTGGGGGGGGGGCGGGGGGTATTGGAATAAATGTCAGAAATAAATCTGGAAAAATTGTACCTTTAACATAAGTTTAAAATGTATTTTGTACCTAACCCCTAAAGGCTATATATTAGTATCTATGTGTACTAAAGGTACACATGGTGTCCCTAAAGGTACAATTTTTGCACAGTGTTATTTTCTCTGTTTTTTCATTGGTTTTCTTCAAGTGATAACATTCGCATACATGATGAGAAGAAACCAAAAACGCTTTATAATCAGCATATGTTCACCTCTTGATGCATCACTTTGATACTGTAAATGTGGTCTGATGTTGCATGATCACCAAACAGCAAAGTACAGTCTGACTAAGATGATTGTTTGCTCTTTTATCTGTTGCTGGTTTGAGTGGCACAGTGCTCGACAATCAAACAATTTTTACCATGAAAACACTCTGCTTGTAGGGCAGAGTAGTGACACAAATTTCATGATTTTATTTGATTTCTATTGTGGTGTGTATCAGGTATGTGAAACACAGTAGGCCTACATGGCAAATTTTCTCAAGGAAAAAATGTCTCAACTAATGCTGTAAACCATATAGGGAACCCCAGTTAGAACATTACTATAATAGTAAACACGTTTGATGTTGACGCTGGAGCTGGCCAATACAGAGTTGCCATTCTGACGTAGAACACGGAAGCCTGCACCGCATCAACTGCGTAAGAGACTGACAGGGAAGAGAAAAAAAGGATGAATAAAGTCGTTATTTTGTTTTGTTTCTGCGTACGTATTCTCGTCACTTCATAACATTAAGGTTGAACCACTGTAGTCACGTTAACTATTTTTTACTACTTCTCTGGACCTTAAATGTGGTAATTTCAGTGCTTTCTATGGGAGATAAAAACCTCTGATTTCATCAAAAATATCCTAATTTGTGTTCTGAAGATGAACAAAGGTCTTACGGGTTTGGAACGACATGAGGGTGAGTACTTAATGACAGAAATTAAATTTTGGGGTGAACTAACCCTTTAAAGAGTGCCAAAACAGTATTTATTGCTTGAATTTTGTAATAAAATGGACAGAATTTGAAAGCTGAGACTTTGTTTTATTTCAAAAGAAATTAAGCACAAAGCTTCTTGTGATTTTTGGATGGGAGGCGTGCTACAAAGTTTTGTTTATTCATCAACTGAAAACAGCATAAAGATATATGTTTGGGATTTAATTGATATTGGTTAATAAAAATGAGAATTATTATTATTCGATTAAAAACGATAAATTGATATTTTTAACCCAGCCCTATATGTTGTATGAGACTTTCTTATTTTAGAAAAATGAACAGGGGCAATAGTCTGGAAACACAAATATTTTTCCATACTTATCCAGACCTGGAAATTAACTAAAATCAAATTCCAAACTGCATAGGAACCCTCAGCGTACAAAATACCTACACACTCAAACAAACAAGCCCAAAATCAATATTTTCCGGTTGTGTGATGTCGACATCTTTAGTCTCTTCCGGGGAGGCTGTGTGCTAGACTGGAGTTTACTCACTTCTCAGATAAGAAGAGAGAGAGTGAGAGAGAGGTAGTCTGACAGAGTCTCTCCAGAGTTAAAAGAGAATGAAAAATTTCAAGGAAGCGGTCATACTATTGTTAGGCCCGTACCTGATTCTGCTGTACAGGGGAGTGTCAAGTGATCAGGTGAGTATGAGATCTCTGAAAGAATGGTCTAAAAAAAAAAACAAACAAATATTTTTAACTAGCGTTTCAGAAGCTACAAGAGATATATATTCACCAAGGCCTTTTGTTTTTAATATGTTGAGAAACCAGTGCGTTTTTACTATGTTACATATTATATGTAAGTGTAAAACTGCAGAAGCAAATGTTACCATGCAATTTAATTTTCAAGAAATTGAAAAGTAAATGCTACATGTTGACAGCACACATACAAATTAAGATTCTATGTATACTGAGGCTTACCTGCTTGCTTCATCCATTTCACTCACTTTACATTAAAAATACTGGTAATATCAGAATAATTAGATTTATTTATATAAGCTTTACTATGAAATTAGTTGCCAATTGATGCCAAAAAAAAAAAAAAAAAAAACTTTCTTTGCCTTTTCTTTAAATAAATTCTTAAATTCAATTACATCCCTCCTGTTAAATCAATTTGGATAAAATGTAAAGTAATAAACTATTTAATGGAAATATTATATTAAAATTAAAATTATTCAAGCCAATATCATTGGTTAGATATACAATAGATAATAATATACAATCTCTATGATTTTTTAAAAATTTTACTTCCAAATAAAATGAACATTTTAGTTATTTGGATTTATATAAAACATTTTATAAAACTATAGTTTTTATAATTAATTTAAAATTATTAATATATATATATATATATATATATATATATATATATATATATATATATATATATATATATATAATTTTATTAATTTTTTTTTTTTTGTAATAATTATATTTTATTATATTATATTATAATTATATTTTATATTTTATAATATTGCATGTTAAATAAGAACAGATTGGCCTAAGCACCTGCTAACGTGTTCAAATTCTATATTAGAAAACTTATTACATATGATAGAACATTGCAGGCAATGTATATTTTGAGCTGACTGGCTGGCCAGGAAGCAACTTTAGCTGACAAAGTCATTGCACCGTTGGCGTATTCGACTCTGAATTCGCTGAACCCTGGTTCCACACTTGCCCGGGGCAGCAGTATTTACATTGGCGGCTTGTCTGGGATATCACAGACGCTTGTGTTTACCTAGCTTTTAGCGAGAGTGAGAGAGATATGTCTAAATGTAATCTGAGTATGCTTGGCTGCTGTATGTTTGATGTATGATGTCAAAATCATTCTCTGGTTTTTGGGATGACTGAGACAGATATCCGGCAAGGGAGTTGTCAATCTTGCACACAGACAGTCCAAATGGACTCCCTTAATGCAGACGACTGCAAATCTCTCTGACATCACAAGGTAAGTTGATTTGAAATCTGTGAATTTCGCTTTACTTTCTAAATTGTAGTTCCTTTGTGCTTCGCTGCAGTAGTTGGTAATCGTGTATCTAATTTAAACATACAGAACATCACAGTGGTAGAATTCACTGTCTTACCTCACACATACAGCATCAGATCTTCCTTTGAGTTTCGGACCCTTGACCCAGAGGGGGCCATCTTTTATGGAGACACCAAAGAAGGACAGGACTGGTTTGTGCTTTCATTGCGTGATGGCATACCTGAAATGCAGATTGGGAAAGCAGACATCTTAGTGAGCATAAAGGGAGGTCGTAAACTCAATGATGGGGCCTGGCACTTGGTAAATAATGTTTATCTTTTTTAATCTCTACTGATTTCTCTAAAACCTGATAGCAATTTAAAGCAACAACCATTTGTGTATGCTACTAGTTAGGGCTCTGTGAAATTTTTAAATGTTTTTGAAATAAGTCTCTTGTGTTCACCAAGGCTGCATTTACTTGATCAAAAATACAGCAAAAACAGTTATATTGTTAAATATTATTACAATTTAAAATAACTGCTTTGTATTTAATATATTTTAAAATGCAATTTACTTTTTCAGCAGCCATTACTCCAGTCTTCAATGTCACATGATCCTTTAGAAATCATTCTATTATGCTGATTTGGTGATAAAGAATAATTTCTTTATATTATCAATGTTGAAAACTGCTTAATGTTTTTGTAGAAAAAAGTGATAATTTTATTTTTAGGATTCTTTGATGAATAGAAAGTTCAAATATCAAATAGAAATAGAAATATTTGAAATAGACTTCTTTTATAACACACACACACACACACACACACACACACACACACACACACACACACACACACACACACACACACACACACACACACACACATATATATGTACACTATATTGCCAAAAGTTTTGGGATGCCTGCCTTTACGTGCTCTTTAATGACATCCCATTCTTAATCCGTTGGGTTTAATATGCAGTTCGCCCACCCTTTGCAGCTATAACAGCCTCAACTCTTCTGGGCAGTCTTTCCACAAGGTTTAGCCTTTCCTGTGTGTTTATAGGAATTTTTGATCATTCTTCTAGAAGCACATTTGTGAGGTCAGGCAGTGATGTTGGACGAGAAGGCCTGGCTCGCAGTCTCCACTCTAGTTCATCCCAAAGGTGTTCTGTCGGGTTGAGGTCAGGACTCTGTGCAGGCCAGTCAAGTTCCTCCAAACTAAACTTGCTCATCCATGTCTTTATGGACCTTGCTTTGTGCACTTGTGAGCAGTCATGTTGGAGCCGGAAGCATGAAATTGTCCAAAATGTCTTGGTATGCTGAAGCATTAAGAGTTCCTTTCACTGGAACTAAGGGGACAAGCCCAACCCCTGAAAAACAACCCCACCCCATAATCCCCCTCCACCAAACTTTACACTTGGCACAATGCAGTCAGGCAAGTACTGTTCTCCTGGCAATCGCCAAACCCAGACTCGTCCATCGGATTGCCAGACAGAAAAGCGCGATTCGTCACTCCAGAGAACACATCTCCATTGCTATAGAGTCCAGTGGCGGCATGCTTTACACCACTGCATCCGACACTTTGCATTGCACGTGTTGATTTAAGGCTTGGATGCAGCTGCTCGGCCATGGAAACCCATTCCATGAAGCTCTCTACGCACTTTTCTTGAGCTAATCTGAAGGCCACATGAAGTTTGGAGGTCTGCAGCTACTGACTCTGCAGAAAGTTGGGCGACTTCTGCACACTGTGTACCTCTGTGCTCTGACACCCGCTCTTTGATTTTATGTGGCCTAGCACTTCGTGGCTGAGTTGCTGTTGTTCCCAATTGCTTCCACTTTGTTATGATACCACTAACAGTTGACCATGGAATATTTAGTATTGAGGAAATTTCACGAATGACTGGACTTATTGTACAGGTGGCAACCTATCACAGAGGGGTGTCCCAATACTTTTGGCAATATAGTGTATACATATATATACATATACATATATATATATATATATATATATATATATATATATATATATATATATATATATATATATAAGCTCTGTTTAGAACATTTATCATTTCATAATCATTCATTAGGTGATCAATCTTCTAAGTATTCTCTGATGATTTTTGGACAGCTGGAATTGCGCAGTGAGGGCAAATTTGTGGTGCTAGAGGTAAACAACAAGGAAGAGCTTGTAGTCGGTCTCCATTCTAACCTGACAGAAGATGAACTAACAGGAAAGATACGTCTGGCTCTTGGTGGCATGTTGGTGGACAAACAAAAGCTCTTCCATCCAGTAAGATTAACTGTTTTTTCCAATAATATTTTAATTGAAAAGTGGAAAAAAATAACATTGACTGACCACAGTCCTTTTTATTACTCAGTTTGAACCGGAAATGGATGCCTGTATTAGAGGAGGGAACTGGCTAAATCTCAGCACCCCCTGGGTTAGAGACTCAACATGGGAACCCAGGCCCTGCTTCTCTGAGATCAAGAGAGGGAGCTATTTTCCAGGAACTGGAGTGGCTATGTTTAATACATCTGGTGAGTGAAAAATCATGTATGTTTAAACTTGCATTGCACATGAGATAACATTATTTTTCCATGCACGTCATGACAGATCTTCCGGGAATTAAGACAGAAGAGGCTGGTATCACAGTCGAGATCTTTGGCTCTTGGACCGGGACAACGCTGAGTCTCCAAAGCACAGGATTTCAGTATGTTGTGGGAGAGTTAGATGTGCATAAAGATGTCAAGGTATATATACAGTAGACAAAAGTCCATTAACAAAATGGTCTTAGCATTTAAACGATGAAACCACTAATGATTATTTCACTGAAAAACTGATGTATATTAACACCTGATCCTCTTACTTTCATTTAAATGGTCTATTACAAGCAACCTTATCATAACATTGAGAAATAATGTAAATAACGGAATAACTAACAATGAGAAATAATGCTAAAGCATTTATTAATCTTAGTTCATGTTCATTTCAACAATTACTAATGCATTATAAAGAATATCTGTTAATATTTATTAATGGACCTGTGCTGACGCATAACCTGATTTTGCTGAGTTCAACATGTTCCTGGGTCAACATTTTTGTTGATCCTGGAACAACATTCAAATCAACCAATCAGATTTGAGGGACAAGTTTACAGATTATGTCAAGTTTAGGCTTAAAATCATGAATCGGTGCTTCTACATCAGTGTTATTCATCTATCATTTCCCTCTGATTTTTGGGATAACTTATGGGTAGGGTTAGGTTTAGGTTGAGGAATAGGGTTAAGACTAAATTTTCAGACTAGAATGTTGTTCCAGGATCAACAAAATATGTTGACCCAGGAACACATCTAACTCAGCAATATCAGGACGTGCTGTGCTGACATGAACTAACAATGAACATTTGTATTTTTATTAACTAACATTAACAAAGATCAATATATACTGTAACGGATGCTTTGCTCATTGTTAGTTCATTTTAGTTAATGCATAAACAAAAATTAACTAACTGGAACTAAGTATTATCTGCACTGTAACAGGAGGTGCAGTTGGGCCTGAAAGAGGGATCGGAAACTGTTGCCCTTCCCCGTGAACCTGCAACACTTACTTTCACCATACTGAAACATTCACTTGTGGTAAACAGCAAACCAGAGCTCAAAACGGAAAGTCTGGACTTTTTCACCATGTGGAAAAAGGGGATGCTTCTGACTTTTGGGGGAGTGCCAGGTAAATTTGCGAGGTGGAAGTGAGCAAGAATTTCCGTGCTCAAGTACTCTTCCATTCACCAATATCCTCTATGTTCTGTGTTAAATTCTTTATATTTAACTTGTAACTGTCAAGTAGACAAGTGTGTCTTATCTCAGGGAGTATATAGTCAATTCTCTGAACTCTTTTTTTTTTCAGGTGACAGTGAGGCGGAAAAGAGTACACATTACCTGCGTGGGTGTCTGGAGAAAATCCTTGTCCAGGGCCAGGTCATTGATCTTGATCGGGCATTGTACAAACACACAGCGGTGTCATCTCACAGCTGTCCTACAGAAGCAATAAATGAACTCACTTAATAGAGATTTAAGGCAATAATCTTGGCAGGCTAAACTCTAGTATTCCCTTCATGTTCCACTCATCTTAGATCTGGAATAGATAGGCCTGTTTAAAAATGCTGAATGTTCAGGTGACCCAAAAATAACCTCCAAAAATGTACTGATGGGCTGTTATGTTACATTGAGCAATAAAATACATTCAAAATTAAACGGTACGTCTTTCTAATACAGTAATTTAATGATTGAACAAGGAACATCCCATTGAACTGTTTACAAACACATCTAAAATTGAATGTTTATCAATGAACATCTTTCAGTGAACAAAATAAATCAAAATAATGTGGTTTCATTAATTTTATCATTCCACAAAACCATGTGTTAGACTGATAATGAATCTGATGAGCAAATCTATATTTTTTCAACCCAACTCCTTTGTTTTACAATAGATAATTTAATATCTATGTATACTAAATACAAAGAATTGAAAATTATTTTGACACTTTTTGTATAATTTGACAACATTACTGCTTAACATGAGTTAAAAATAGTCTAAACAATAGTCTAGAAGTTATGTTTTACCTAAAACGGTTGTGGTGGAAATGACACCACTGTGGGTCAAAATATTTATGTTTCTTTGGTCATCATAGTTAATACTTAATATAAGCATGGTGGATTTTCATATTTTGAGAGAAGGTTTTTGTCTAGGACAACACTAATAAAACCATAAATAAAAAACACTTTAACACTTAAAAAAAAACAAAACAAAACAAAAAAACATTTTATGTATAATATTAATATAGCAAAAACGAAAAAAATAAAATCTGGAAACAAAGTCAAAAACCCATCTACAATGTTGCCTTCACGAGCTTCATAAATCAGTTATGAAAGTTTATCTGTAATCTACTGCCATCTAGAGGATTTTTTTCAACAAACGTAGTAGTGGCCACACATTTAAAATGGGGTTATTATTTTAAAACAATTTCTAAGAACAGCTGATAGATTTGTAAACGCCAATATGATATAATATTGTTCGTCATTATATGTGACCTGTGGCGAATTTGTCTGTATTTACATATAACCTACCTCCATTACATTTATCCATTTTTATCAGCCCTTGCTCGTTTTCTGCATTCTAATATAAAAAAAATAAGTATTCATTTTTGTTGCCACATCTAAAAATCGTGTTCTGTGTGTAAAACGTTGAAGTACCACTGAAACTGATATGCCAAAATATACCCATAGCCGAGCGCGAACTGCCCACAAGCGGCACTCAACTGTCGCAAAACGACGCTTGGTGTCGTGCACCGCGCCGCCCGTGCGAAGATGGCGGCTGAGCTGCACCCGCGCAGCGGAAAACTGATCGGTTTGTCGAACTCCAACAGAACCGCTCAACGGAATCAGCCGGTACAGGAATTCAATCACGGCCTGGTCCTCAGTCGGGAGCCGCTGAGGGACCGCGATGTCTTCACTGTCCGCATCGACAAGAAGGTAAACAAGCATGTCCCACCAAAAAGAGAGAGAGAGAGAGAGAGAGAGAGAAAGAGATCGAGAAAAGGGTGTGAGTGTGTGTCTGCAGTGTTTCATTACTTAAGCATGAGGGTCTGTCAGAGCTTATTCTTAGGTCATGTGTGGTGTGTAGGTTTGTGGATGTCTCAGGACGTGTGTGCTGCGGCTTTGCAGTGATCTGTCATGGTTTGTCAGTGCTGTTGATGTTTGGATGCTGTCCTGCCTGGCTATTCCTGGACTGTCATGGGGTTAACGAGATGAATCCGTGTATGATCACAACGGCCTCGATATACACAGCATATTTTTGAGAAATTCTACTATATGTCCCTTCGGAAGCTCGTGTAAAGTAAACACCGTTTGTGATGCCGTTAGCTCCTGATTTTGGCTCATTCCAGCGAATCGATTCATTTGAATTCTTTCAAATTCGTTCTCTGATTTGTTCAGTGACCCTTTCCGCAGGTTACATCAAGTGTCTCTTCCTCTGTTATGAGCGAGTCACTGAATCACTCAGGTGATTCGTTAAAAAATGACCAAAACAAGCAGAGCATGGTGACAGAGAACAACTAGGAACATTGTTCCAGGCCCTATGACTAGAGAGGGGCCCGCTCTTTGGGACTAGGGGAGAAGGGGACCAAACAAAATCTTTGTCCCAGGCTCCATGAATTTTAGCATTACATTTTTTTTGTTTACAAAGTATACAAAGATTGTTTAAGCAAACAAATACAAATCATGTATTTTTTTTCTCCATTTTGTGAGACAATCAGTGACAACAGTAATAACCTAGATACATAATAAACATAATTTATACATCATAATTATGTAATAATAATGCCTTTTTTGGTTAGTTCATGAAGAAATTATCCCAGTTTTGTTGTGACATGTTAGCAGCTTCTGTTTTTTTTTTTTTTTTTTTTTTTTTAAACCCTCATGTCGT
This sequence comes from Chanodichthys erythropterus, assembly GCF_024489055.1. Taxonomy (NCBI): domain Eukaryota; kingdom Metazoa; phylum Chordata; class Actinopteri; order Cypriniformes; family Xenocyprididae; genus Chanodichthys; species Chanodichthys erythropterus. The sequence continues at coordinate 17,367,267 of NC_090239.1, forward strand.
TTCACACCCGTAAGACCTTCATTAATCTTTGGAACACAAATTAAGATATTTTTGTTGAAATCCAATAGCTCAGTGAGGCCTCCATAGGGAGCAATGACATTTCCTCTCTCAAGATCCATTAATGTACTAAAAACATATTTAAATCAGTTCATGTGAGTACAGTGGTTCAATATTAATATTATAAAGCGACGAGAATATTTTTGGTGCACCAAAAAAACAAAATAACGACTTATATAGTGATGGCCGATTTCAAAACACTGCTTCAGGAAGCTTCAGAGCGTTATGAATCAGTGTGTCGAATCAGCGGTTCGGAATGCCAAAGTCACATGATTTCGGTAGTTTGGCGGTTTGACAAGTGATCCAAATCATGATTCGACAACGCTTCTGAATCTTAATGAAGCAGTGTTTTGAAATCTCACATGAACTGATTTAAATATGTTTTTAGTTAGGGCTGCACGATATATCGCATGAGATTGTCACGCGCATTTCATCAATAAAGCCGGTTCCCTGATTACCGCTAAATCTCCATCACCTTCTTTCAAATGGAGCAGCATTTAATAGACATAGCCGTAGATCACTGAAAAGCCACGCAATATCGCGTTCATATCGCAGATGAATCGCCTTCGATAATGAACGCGATATTGCGTGGCTTGTCAGTGATATACGGCTCTGTCTATTAAATGCCACTCCATTTGAAAGCAGGTGATGGAGATTTAACGGTAATCAGGGAACCGGCTTTACTGACGAAATGCGCGTGACAATCTCATGCGATATATCGTGCAGCCCTATTTTTAGTACATTAATGGATCTTGAGAGAGGAAATGTCATTGCTCCCTATGGAGGCTTTCACATCGGATTTCAACAAAAATATCTTAATTTGTGTTCCGAAGATAAACGAAGGTCTTATGGGTGTAGAATGACATGAGGGTGAGTAATAAATGACATTACGGTCATAACGGTATATATTCCTTGTTAGTGTTAGCTTCACATCCACCTTGCAGCTAACAGATTAAATCAGATTGATATATCATTTTACTAGTTTCAAAATGATAAGGTTTTTTTTTTATGTTCTCTGCTCTCAAATTCTCTTAGTATTGTTTCACATCTTTTTTAGACTGATAGACAGCTGATTCATGTAAACATGTTTAAAAATGTTTGTCTAGGATATCTTACTTTTATCCCTCTTAATACATTTCAATAGATGGTTGAGCAGCATTTAGTTCATGTTGGTAGTCTTTAGTGCTGTCAATGGAGTTTTCATTAAGATAGACCTTGCTGTCTGCTCACTTTCCTTATGGCTTTACAGCAGGTCATCTCTCACACAGCCACTGCCTCTTCCATTTGATTTTGTTTTGTTTTTTGCCAGTGTATATAAGTGTCTTAAAGAGACTATGATTTTAATAGTGAAAAAAATAAAACCAGTGATTCATTGATCAATCAAGGTCATAAGAATGAATTTAGACGCAAACTTATGATCTCATATGAGGTAAGATATATTATGGTTCTGACAACCAGAGAAGGATGGTGTTGTATTAAAACCTTGTTTTTTTACACATTGGGTCAGTATAAGATAACTGAATTTATCATGTAGTGGTGAACAGATGGCAGGCTTTCCAGAAAGGTTTCTGGGAAAATAAGTACAACCTAATATGCATTATCTAAGCATGTGTACACATGCGTATACATTTGTTCTTGAAATCATGATTCACCAATAACTTTATTCTAAATTTAGGAAAAAGGTAAGAAAAACTGAAACTGCATGTATGCAAAAATCACATACTCTGGGTGGCCTTATAACCATGTTAAGATGAAATTTTATATCTAGATATTTCATCTTAAATATTTTTCATTATATGCATTGAAAAGTAAGAAAAGCTGTGCTTGAGCTGTAAGGTTTCTCTGTATAACAGTGCAGATATGTACAGCTGGCTAATCAGAGGTCTATAATCACTGATTATGGGTTTGTAGGTGTTTATTGTGTTAGAACAGTTTTGAGGATGGCACACTTGGCATTGGTTGACGACCTTGCTGCGCATGCTGGTATGTGCGATATTGACATTGACAAAAAATGACATCTTAATATTTTGACGATGACAGTGATTAGACAATATTTTGCTGAGTGTGTTATTGTGCTGGTACCTTGGCAGGTTTAGGACTGCTGTGGACAGCTGACTCCTAAACTTTTGTTATTCTTCATATTTTGTGCAATGGTGCACAGCAGTGACAGGTATTACATTTTCCCATAAGTTATCTGCATATTTTTTTCTCATCTATTAAATAGCCTATTCATCAATTATTTTATTGCATCATCTATTTATGCATCAATGAAATCAGTATCAGCAAAATCAGTCTTTGCAATTCAGAGCAAACACAAGCAACATCTGGCATTTAGATGTATTTATATACACTGTTTAATGCAGCTCATAAATGCATTTAACCTGCAGTTACAAATGCATAAATACGTTTTAAAAATAAAATGTTGATGATATATGAAATTAATAATCTCGCTCCCTCCTATCTGACTAACCTACTTCACCCTTACACTCCTGTGAGAGGACTAAGATCGGAGGGAAAATTACTCCTAAAGATCCCCAGAACCCATCTAAAGACAAGGGGTAATTGAGATTTTAAAGTGGCTGGCCCCACACTCTGGAACAATCTTACAAACTCGATTAGAATGGCTTCTAGTTTATCTGAGTTTATGCCTTAAAACTCATCTTTTCTCTCTTGCATTTTGTATGTTATATGTAGGTATTTCAGTATATGCATGTATACATATGTATGTGTATATGTTTGTACATGTGTGTGTGTGTATATTGTATGTGAGTTGTATGTGTATATAAATGTATGTATATATGTGTATTGAATGGTTTCTTGCATATTTTATGTACTCTACTCCTCTCATTGTTGTACAGCACTTTGGTCAGCCCTGGCCGTTTTTAAATGTGCTTTAGAAATAAACCGAACTTGAACTTGAACTTGAACTTGATTTTGAAATAAAAAATTTCAAAGCTTTAAATATGAAACTAAAACTGCCAGTCACTGTTCGCAAGTGAATCATTGTGACATTAAACCGATTCGTTCAAATGGTTGTTCATTTCAGGAACAAAGCATTGATGTGTGTTTGATTTGAAGCGGCACTGCACTGCGATCGGTGTATGATATAATCGAGAGATTTATTAGAGAGCAGAGGGTTCTGTATGCTTTTGAATCGTTCTCGCTGTACTTTGATGTCATACACTGATCGGTCTGTAGCGCCGCATCAAATCAAACGCACCTTTTGACTTTCTTAATGAGTGAGTCATTGAATCATTCATTCAACCGATTCATTCAAATGGACTGATCCATTCAGTAATGAAACACTGCTGTGTGTTGCTCAGAGACGCAAAATATTTTTATTGTGGCTTTGTTTGGATATATTTTCGTTGGCGAAATAGAGCAAAAACAGATATTGTGTCTAAAATGTCACTTATGCTAATTGATTTTATATGACAGTTTAATAAACAATATCACATTTGCAATCATGCTGATATTTGGAAAACTTTCAAATATGATGCTTAACTATATATTTACATCATACAATATAAATAGAGCCTAAAAGACAAATACTCAAACAGGGGCATTTTTACAGCATTTTAATAGAGTAAATAACGCAGTGCACTCTAAATGCGCACAAGCAGTAGTCTAACTTAAACCGGAAAGACTACATCACGCAGTGCATGCACTTTCTAGGGGTGCTTTTGTTTGTTTTTTGCAAAGTGAGGGACATTCTCGATAATATCAGATTGCACATAATTAAAACAACAATTACGTATCGTAGACAATGTATCCCACACCTCTAGGGCTGGGCGATATAGCGATATAGGCGATATATCGCATGCAATTGTCACGCGCATTTCGTCAGTAAAGCCGGTTCCCTGATTACCGCTAAATCGCCATAACCTGCTTTCAAATGGAGCAGCATTTAATAGACAGAGCCGTAGTTCACTGATAAGCTATGCAATATCGCGTTCATTATCACAGATGAATCGCATTCGATAATGAACGTGATATTGCGTGGCTTGTCAGTGAACTACGGCTCTGTCTATTAAATGCCGCTCCATTTGAAAGCAGGTTATGACGATTTAGCGGTAATCAGGGAACCGGCTTTACTGACGAAATGCGCGTGACAATCGCATGCGATATATATCGCCCAGCCCTACACACCTCTACTTTAGAGAGCATCATATGTTTGCCGAGAGTGATGAAAGGCTGTGAAGGAAAGGCATGTGGTCACTCATTTAGTACTCCAAATTCATTAACATGAAAATTGGGATAAAGTCGGCATGAAACATAAGTTGCGATAGTCTTTTGTTCCATATTTTGATGTATATCTGAGAAAATTTGCTTCTTGAACAAGAAAATGTGAATTTTTGCATATGCATGTTGTGAATTAGATGATGTAATTTATTGTGAGAAGTTCTCCTGTGCTTACAAAAACGAAATTACTAGTGAATGAGACCCAATAATCTTCTAATTAGTCAAATCATGGTACTGCCATAATACTTTCTTGATGTCATCTGGAAAATAAAAATAGCATTTATAGGCTGATGCTGTATACATTTGTTTTTCCCTCCTGCATCTAGTCAGCTCCTACACAGAATGCTTGTTAGAAAATGGATTTAGAAGAGGATGTGTTTTAGACAGATTTGATAATTTAAATGCAATCTGAACAAGTTACTTTCAGTTTTATGTGGCTATGAGCTGGAAATTGAGGCTTGATAAAGGAAGTGCACAGCAAAACAGTTTTATTCATATTGTGCCTTGATATTATTCCTGTTTCCTGTATGTTTGCACTCTCTCTGTTTCCTCACTTCTAGACAGAGGGGAAAATGACAATGAAGCAGATTACTGGTCACTTATGTAACTAGATTAGAGAAATGAGTTTATCACATTCGATGCCGCCTGTCCCTCTTCTCAGCCTGCCTTAACCCAGATACACACGGCCCTGCTCCACTGACAAGCTACATACCATAAACATAAAGGCATTTGACGAATGCATTGATGATGCAAATCTAGAGACAACATTTCATAGAATGGTTTGAGATGGAGATTTGTTTCATGGAATGTTCCTTTATAAACGGCATCTGTGGCATGTTAATTGCATGTTAACCCTTTTTACAAAGTCTTTGTTTTGTATTGGGGGTCTGCTAGAATAGGTTTTGAATGCTTGAATGTTCATTGTTGCAGCACCTCTCTTTCCAGTCTGTCAGTAGTCTCGCGTAGCCAGCCCTTCAGATTGACGGCAGAAGGTCTGGACTCTATCGCAGCTTTCATTGGCCAAGGACCACCAAAGGGGACGTTTGACTGACATGTAACGCAACCAGTCTCAGTTCGCTTTGTTCCGGGTCATGTTTAGGGGCGTGAAAATGTAAAGTCGATGTCCCTACAATAACAGACGGGCATGTATCTAATAAATTATTCACTTACGAATGTTGTGCAAGTTTACTGCAACAATGGAGCTGCAAACTTTACATACTTTTGAAAATCCAGCGTATAGTTGATCCTGGAAAACGCTCGTTGTCACACTTGTAAACAGGACGGCTTCTCTTTCCATGAGGGAGTTTTGCGTCACGGCATTTGTTTCCAGGCGGATCGTTAAAGAACGTGACACACACGTCTCTTGGACATCCTGTAGAATTCAACCAACCAGATGATGACTTCCAGTGTTTCCAGTTAAGTGTGCCATATGCATCAGACGTTCAGCCAACGATCAGTGGCCGTGTTGTCTGAGGCTGAGACTAGTTTGTTAGTAATGCTCTGTTTAGTTTCTTTCTCTATTAAGCCCCTCCTTCCGAAAAGTGCAATGTGCTCTTATTGGTCAGCTGGACTAGTGTGTTAGAATTGGTGTACGTTCCCAGAAGAAAACTCAAGACTAGAATCGAATCATTTCAAGGAGTTTAGAAACCGTTCTTAGGTCCTCTTTTAAAACAAACAAGTATGGCTTGTAGAGTAATGCAAGTAATGGAAGTCTGTGGGCAAGAAAATGAATAAACATTAAATTATTGTTTTGAAAGAATAGCCAGTAGCCAGATGACTTTCCTGTGTTGACCATGTAATGCTCATAAACCCAGTATATTTCATACAATATGTGCGAAAGGATACCCACAAAGGAAGTAACCATCCACAAAGTACTGTTCTATTGAAGCTAACCCCACACACAGGAAATACATTGACGCATAACTGTTTGTCTGTCTAAGACAGTAGTCCCACCACTAAAAGGATGATTTAGACAGCTTTTATAGCTTGGATAATACAATTTTGAACAGAAGAAGCATTATAATTTCTTGAACAGAAATATGAGTCACATAGACTTCAATAGTGGATTACTGTAAAAATGATTCTTCTTTGGATTTAGCATCATATATAAGCTGTTTTCTTGGTTCAGTATGGCTCTATTTAAGGGCAAATATATATAAATACACTTCCATTCAAATGTTTTTGAAAGAAGTCTCTTATGCTCAAATTTTGATCATACAGAAAATCATTCTAATATGCTGATTTGGTGATTCAAATGTGTAAATCAATAATGACTTATGAGAACAGAGAGAACATCAAATAAATGTTACATTATTCTGTAACTTGTAAGCTGATATTACAGTCTAATTTAAGCTATCTGCCGGCTGCAAGGTGAATGTGAAGTTAACAAGCAGTATATTAATGCAATGAGCATCCACATACAGAGGCAGCAACTTTCACATTTTGTGCAACAACATTAATAACAACTCAAACGTAAATTACGAAGCCAGTGTTTTTAAAAAAAATATATAAGCTGCTCACGTCACAACAAAACTAGGGGTGTGTGTGTTCACACTTGTTATGTTTGATTCGATTAAAACTAACCCTGTGACTGCTCTGTTAGTGTGTTTCTTTTGAATAAGGGTGTATTCACACCTGTCTTGTTTGGTTCGATTGAATTGAACCCCCCCTGGTGCGGATCTTTTGGGTAGGTATGAATACAGCAATCGGGTGTGAACCAAACAAACCTGCTGAAGAGGTGGTCTCGGTTCCAAACGAACTCTGGTACGGTTCTCTGCTTGAATTTCTGTCCAATGAATAGATGACCTTAGCACATGAGTGGTTTTGTTTACAAATTTTGGTTCACGTGCAAAAAAAAAGCAGTGTGAAAGCGAATCACACCAAAAAAAAACAACAACAATATTTTATTTGGTCCAGACCAAAGCAAGTGAAGTAGCGGACTTTTTTGGTGTGAATACACAGTCACACTATGTGTGGACGCTGCTATCTGAACCCTGGTCCGCACCAAACAAGCGGACCAAGACTGCTGAAAAGATGGGTCTCAGTCCGCTTCCAAACGAACTCTGGTGTGGTTCGAATAAAATATGAGCTCAACAAAGGCCAAAGAAATGTAAACAAAACAGGACATGATGTCACAAGAGGAGGTGTTAGCTCCATCATATAGTTTGTATCAAGTTCCGTCACAAAATATACGTCATAAAAAACATTTCTTTTGTTTTATATCTTTAGGTTCTGTGTTAAAATTAACAGTGTGAACACTAAGCGAACTGAGGGTGTATTCACACCCGTCTTGTTTGGTTTGATTGAATCGAACTCAAGTTTGTTATCCCCCTTGGTCCACATCTTTTGGGCAGGTGTGAATACAGAAATCGCACTAGGGTACGGACTAAACACCTGTAACGAGACCCAGCTGAAGAGATGGTCTCGGTCCAGTTCCAAACAAACTCTGGTACGGATTCTCTGCTTGAGAATTTCTGTCCAATGAATGCATGACCTTAGCACAGGTATGTGTTTTTTTTTTTTTTTACACATTTTGGTTCACTTGCAAAAAGGGCAGTGTTAAAGTGCACCACACCAAACAAAAAAAAATCAACATTGTATTTGGTCTGGACAAAAGCAAGTGAACTAGAGGACTTTCCTGGTGTGAATACACCCCAAAACTAAACGATCTAACTACAAGTGTGAACACACCCTCGCATACATTGTTCATGAACGAACTAAAAAAAGCATTATTATTACATAACTATTATGTGTAAATAATATTTATTATTTATCTAGGCTATCACTGTGGTCACTTATTTTGTCATTTCACAGGTAGTTATTGAGAAAAGACAGGTGAACATAGGATCATAATATGTTGCAGACCTGGCTTGAACGTGTGCCACTCAAATGAGCACCAAGGCTCAACACAACATGATCGCATAAACTAACCACTGTAGATAATTTATAAAGGGAGAAATCAATGAAGATAATAATTGGGATAAACGAACTGTAATTTGACTAGCATTTAATTAACTCGCATTTCTTTTCCCTTTGTTCCAGGTTAACTCTTGGAGTGGTTCTATAGAGATCGGCGTGACTGCACTGGACCCAGCCGGTCTGGAATTTCCCAGCAGTGCTACAGGGCTGAAGGGGGGCTCGTGGATCGTGTCCGGCTGTTCTGTGCTGAAGGACGGCCGCTCAGTCCTGGAGGAGTACGGTCGTGACCTGGACCAGCTGGGGGAAGGGGACCGTGTGGGGATCCAGCGGAATGGGAAAGGAGAGCTGCATTTGTGGGTGAATGGGCAGGACTGTGGCACAGCCGCCAGTGGACTTCCTTCTCGTTTGTGGGCTGTGGTAGACCTCTATGGGAAGTGTACCCAAGTGACTGTGGTAAGCTGCGAACCCCCATCTGAAATGGAAGGGGACGAGAATGAAGAGGTGGAGGATGAGATGGTGTCGATGCAAGCGGTGTCCATAATGGCAGATGCTTGCCGTAGCCACGATGATAGGGCTGGAGCTGTCGTGCTGTCTGCAGCTGGTGCTTCAACAGCAGTGATGAATGGATCAGCAGAGGAAGGTAAAACTAGACCACATAGTAGAGTGATGGAGAAGTCTTCATAAGTACTTGAATAACGTAATATTGTATCTATCATTTATTTAAAGATGCCCTAGAACATTTTTTAAAAAGATGTAATATAAGTCTAAGGTGTCCCCTGAATGTATCTGTGAAGTTTCAGCTCAAAATACCCCATAGATTTTTTTTAATTCATTTTTTTAACTGCCTAATTTGGGGCATCATTATAAATGAGCCGATTCAGGGCTACTGGCCCTTTAATTCTCGTGCTCCATGCCCACGGTGCTCGCGCTTGCCTTGAACAGTGCATAAACAAAGTTTACACAGCTTATAACTCTCAAATGGATCTTTACAAAGTGTTCGTCATGCATAGCATAATCAGTGAGAGTTTTTTTCATCATACATTATGTTTTTAAATGAATTGCATGTCATTTAGCAACACAAGGCATCCAGTTTTTATTAATATATTCTAATATCGATCTAGATTACTGCAAAGTGCAACAAGTCTCTTATTTGATTGTTTTAACCAAGTAAAACAGTGCTGCATTACACCTACACAACGAAAAGAGCAGAAGCTGCTGACTGCAGCAAAAGCATTAATAAAAGTTCCGCTGGACTCCCGCTGCTCTCGGCCCACCCTGCTTCATACTTCAAAATGTTAATAAAACTTCAATACATTAGCTCATCCACGAACATGATTTCTGCCTGAGTCCATTGGATTGCTTTCCATCAGCTGTGGAGGTAAAGACAACAACTCCCATGATTCCACGCTCATTCACGGCATCATCAGGCTACGCCTTTGTTTTGAATAAGCGACCTCTAGAGGGAGAAAATCACATATTGTGCCTTTAAAACCAACATGAAAAAAAGAGAGTACATTTCTAAGAATCTGGCACCTGAATTTTTACTTTTTGAAAGATTTTTCCATTACTTAATCAAGGAAACTCTAATATGTCATTGGCCCAATTGTGATGAACAAATGTTCACTGTTTATTTTTCTCATCAGTGCCTGAGGTGTCCAGGACGCACAGTCGGCCGGACAAATTTCCAAACAATTTTGAGCCTGATAGTGGTAAGTCAAAAACCAGCACAATTTAGTAATCCTTAATCCGCGATGCCATTGTGGTTCACTTTATCTTTTGCTCTTCTTTTCCTGTTCTCCTCACAGTTTTGACTGAGCATCAATTATTTGATGTGTTCAACAATGCCATCGTCTCTCTGTATCGTTCAGAGGATGAGGGTGGAGAGGACTTGGGGGTGGGAGGTGGAGGAGGCTGCTCGGACTCCTCGAGGGGTGGCACAGGAAGTAGCGGTGGAGGCAGAGGAACAGGAAGTGACAGTGGCATTGGTGGCGGAGGGACAGGCGGTGGCAGTAGCAGCAACAGCAGCCCAGCGGGGAGCTCTGGTGGGGCAGCGGGACTGGGGGTGGCCGCTGGCGGCATGACGACCAATGACGCACTGCTGTTCCATGAGAAGTGTGGCACGCTGATCAAACTAAGCAACAATAATAAGACAGCGGAAAGGAGGAGGCCACTGGATGAGTTCAATAACGGAGTCGTTATGACCAATCGACCACTCAGACACAATGAAATGTTTGAGGTATGAGCCTTTACATTCTAAATGTGATGACAGCCTTTATTAGATAGGAGTTAATTGTGATATTTTAGGAGGATTTTATGTGCAAAAAAAAAAGTATTAGGGAAAAATATCAAATTTTTACTAAATGTAATTTCTAAGTATAAACAAAGTAAAGGTTTCCACTTTTAATTGTACAGTATTTAAGAATATTTAGTATTTACCAAGAATTCTATCAAGTGTTTTAAAATAAAAAGTAATTTGTATTCTTTAAAATTGATTACTGAAATAGCTGAAAAGAGTAGAAAACACTTTGTCATTAAAGTAGCTATTTATTTTTTTATTTAATTTAATTTTAGTAAGGCAAGGCAAGGCAATTTTATTTGTATAGCACATTTCATACACAATGGTAATTCAAGTGCTTTACATAAAAAATAATAATAAAAATAGAACATAAGGAATAGAAATAACAGTAAAAACAGAGAATTTTGCTATCTGGATGGAAGAGCTAGGAGGTCTCAGGGAGTTTGTTGTTGTTGTTGTTGTTGTTGTTGTTGACCATCAGAGTGGATCTAAACGGATCTATCCATCAGAGTGGATCTAAACGGATCTATCCATCAGAGTGGATCAGAAAGGATCTTCCTCACACGACAGGACTGCTATCTGTTAAGGCACTTCAAACTGATAAACACAGTTTCAATCTCCCCTTTTGCCAAAACACCTCAAACTGCACCACACAGCCCTAATCCCCCTTCCGGAGATATCTCATCTATGCAACGCAGTTCAAATTTCCCCTTTGGAAATTTCCCCCTTTGGAAAGTGTCCTGACTGTAATCCAGAGATATCTTAACCTTGCACTACAGCTTAAATTTCCCCATGGTTTGTCCCCTTATCCAAATTTACCAAATTTTAACCTAATCACTTTCTTCCTAATTCTCCCAGCTCTTTCAACCAGACAGCAACATTTAAAATGCATTAAAAGTCAGAATAACAAGATGATACATACAAGATATAAAATACATTAAAAATGAAATAAAAACAGGAAAAGGAATTAAAAGAATAAAAAGATAATACATATAAAATAAAGTGCAAACAGTTCGGACATAGCACAGTGCTCAATCAGCAAATGCATAGATAAAAAGATACGTTTTTAGTCTAGATTTGAATGTGGCTACTGTTGGAGCACATCTAATCTCTTCTGGAAGCTGGTTCCAGCTGCGGCTGGCGTAACAGCTAAAAGCAGACTCTCCTTGCTTTGAGTGAACCCTTGGTATTTCTAAATGACTTGATCCTGATGATCTGAGTGATCTGTTAGGTTTATATTCTATGAGCATATCTGCAATGTTTTGAGGTCCTAGACCATTGAGTGATTTATAAACAAGTAACAGTACTTTAAAATCAATTCTAAATGCAACTGGGAGCCATTGCAAGGATCTGAGGACTGGTGTGATGTGTTCATGTTTTCTGGTTTTGCTCAGAATCCTGGCAGCAGCGTTCTGTACGAGCTGCAGCTGTCTTATGGTCTTTTTGGGAAGACCAGTGAGGAGTCCATTACAGTAATCCACCCTGCTGGTGATGAAAGCATGAACAAGTTTCTCTAAGTCTTGATTGGAGACCAAGCATCTAATTCTTGCAATATTTTTGAGATGATAATATGCTGATTTAGTTACTGTCTTTACATGGCTACTGAAACTCAGGTCTGACTCCAAAATCACACCAAGATTCCTGACTTGATTTTTAGTTGTTTGACCCCTAGAGTGAAGGTATGTGTTCACTTTGAGAACTTCATCTTTGTTTCCAAACGCAATGATTTCAGTTTTGTCTTTGTTTAACTGAAGGAAGTTTAGACACATCCAATTTTTAATTTCATCAATGCACTGGCACAGGGAGTCAATGGGGCTGTAGTCGTTAGATGATAGGGCTAGGTAAATCTGGGTGTCATCTGCATAGCTGTGATATGCAATTTGGTTCTTTCTCATTATTTGGCTCAGTAGCAGCACATATAGGTTGAACAGGAGGGGTGCAAGAATTGAACCTTGAGGGACTCCGCATGTCATGGATGTCCACTCAGACTTATGGTCACTGATACTCACATAATAACCTCTCCCTTCTAAGTATGACCTGAACCATTTTAGGACCATCCCAGAAAGCCCAACCCAGTTTTCCAGCCTGTCAAGAAGAATGTTGTGATGGACAGTGTCAAACGCAGCACTGAGGTCGAGTAGAACCAGCACTGATAATTTACCTGAATCTGTGTTAAGGCGAATATCCTTTATTATCTTTATGAGTGCTGTCTCTGTGCTGTGATGCGGTCGGAAACCAGATTGAAAGTTGTCAAAGTATACATTCAAGCTTAAGAACTTGTTCAGCTGATTGAAAACAACTTTTTCAATGATCTTGCCTCTGAAAGGAAGATTTGATATTGGCCTGTAGTTGCTCAATATGGTGTTATCCAGATTGCTCTAGTACAAAAATTATTATGTAAAGTACAAAAGTTAGAATAGTCTTTAATCACTGTTTACTGCAGTTTTCAAGAGTATACTTTGGAGGCAAGTTGTGTACATACTTTATATATCAGTTATTTATTTATTTTCAAAAATGATTTATTTATTTATCTTCAAACGTTATATTGCTACACTTGTTTATTTCAGATTCGCATTGACAAACTGGTGGATAAGTGGTCTGGTTCCATTGAGATTGGAGTGACAACCCACAACCCAAACAATCTTGACTACCCTGCAACAATGACCAATTTACGCTCAGGTACACTCTTGATTATTATTAAAGGTGCCATTGAATGTTTTTTTACGAGATGTAATATAAGTCTAAGGTGTCCCCTGAATGTGTCTGTGAAGTTTCAGCTCAAAATACCCCATAGATTTTTTTTAAATAAATTTTTTTAACTGCCTATTTTGGGGCATCATTAGAAATGCGCCGATTCAGGTTGCGGCCCCTTTAAATGCTCACGCTCCCCGCCCACGGAGCTCACGCTTGCCTTAAACAGCATAAACAAAGTTCTCACAGCTAATATAACCCTTAAAATGGATCTTTACAAGATGTTCATCATGCATACTGCATGCATGCGTCGGATTATGTGAGTATAGTATTTATTTGGATGTTTACATTTAATTCTGAATGAGTTTGATAGTGCTCTGTGGCTAACGGCTAATGCTACACTGTTGGAGAGATTTATATAGAATGAAGTTGTTTATGAATTATACAGACTGCAAGTGTTTAAAAATGAAAATAGCGACAGCTCTCTAGTCTCCGTGAATACAGTAATAAACAATGGTAACTTTAACCACATTTAACATTACATTAGCAACATGCTAACGAAACATTTAGAAAGACAATTCACAAATATCACTAAAAATATCATGTTATCATGGATCATGTCAGTTATTAACACTCCATCTGCCATTTTTCGCTATTGTCCTTGCTTGCTTACCTACGCTGATGATTCAGCTGTGCACAGATCCAGACGTTCTGCCCTTATCTAATGCCTTTTATCCAGACGTTACTGGCTGCCCTTATCTAATGCCTTTCATAATGTTGGGAACATGGGCTGGCACATGCAAATATTGGGGGCGTACACCCCGACTGTTACGTAACAGTCGGTGTTATGTTGAGATTCACCTGTTCTTCGTCTTTTAAACAAATGAGATTTATATAAGAAGGAGGAAACAATGGAATTTGAGACTCAGTGTATGTCATTTCCATGTACTGAACTCTTGTTATTTAACTATGCCAAGATAAATTCAATTTTTAATTCTATGGCACCTTTAAGCATTTCTCACACAACTATTTCAACTTACATAGCAGGTACATTTGTATTAGCGATGTATGGTGTGGAGATTACTAATGTGTCCGACAGCTCTCTGTAATAACTAAGTCACAATATTTATCACGTTCTTGTCTTTAAGGCACAATCATGATGAGTGGCTGTGGGATTTTAACCAATGGGAAGGGGACTCGTCGAGAATACTGTGAATTCAGCCTGGATGAACTCCAGGTAAGTTGGCTGCTGGATCTGTGAGTTTTATGTTTATCTCATGCAATCTAATACTCAAGATGTTGTTGTCATTTATAGGAGGGAGATCACATAGGGCTGATGAGGAAAGCCAGTGGAGCTCTGCACTTCTATATTAATGGCATTGATCAAGGTGAAAGTGGCACTTCAGATCTCAGAAATAAGAGATTCACACTTAGTTCAGAATTTTCTAAAATACTTTTGCGAAATGATTTTATAGGGGTTGCAGCCAATCAGACTCCTGGCGTAGTGTATGGAGTGGTGGATCTCTATGGCATGGCAGTTAAGGTCACCATTGTCCACAACCATAACCATAGTGACCGTTTACGCCGCAACAATGCCATCATGAGGGCGCTGTCACCTGACGTGGGCCGGCCTCGGCCTGCACTCTCATTGACTCCTGAGCCTGATATCCCGGACCGCTTGCTTTTCCATTCAAACTGTGGGCAGAAGGCTGCAATCATCAGTGATGGCCGCACTGCTTTACGGCCTCAGTGAGTTAATTTAATCAAAAAAATCCTATTTTAATTAACTGATCTCTAACTGTGTACATTAATAATAGTGGCACTGCATTGTGGGGGCAGTTCAATGAAATGTTGATCTCTGGCGCAGTGCGACGGATGACTTCAACCATGGCGTTGTGCTTAGCAACCGCCCGTTGCACTCCAATGAGGTTTTCCAGGTGCGCATCGACAAAATGGTGGACAAATGGGCAGGCTCTATAGAAATCGGTGTGACGACTCATAACCCCGCCTATCTTCAGCTACCATCAACCATGACCAACCTGCGCTCAGGTAAGATACTGCCATAACTGCCATAGCCATTTTTTAAAGGGACAATCTATATCAATTAACAAGTACATTGTGTAAATGTGCCAGATTTAGCCATACAGGCTAATTTTCATCTGTAGTCCCTGCCAGGTTGATGGTAAAAAGTCCATAAGTACATAAAACACGTTAAGAATCACGTAAAAGCACATTTCAGCAACCAGAGCATATTAACACAATTACTTTAAATATAAACAAGCCATTACTTCAAATTATGAAGACCCGTTTGGTTATCCAATAATAACCACTGTTTTATAGGTGCAGAATAATAAATAAAATATGTAATTTTTCTTAGTTCGGTGGGTATAGTATTCCAAGGTTTGTGCTGCTCTAAAAGAAAAGGCTGACTGCCAAAAAGCACTTCTTCTATGTGGTATTTTACATCCCCTCTAGTAGTAGCTGTAGTAGATGAATTATGATTTTGTCTAATAAACTCATTAAGTGGAGGTGGGGCAAAATATAATAATATTTTCCCATTTTAAAAGATCATATTTCGTTTTTATTTTTATTTTTTTTCGTTTTTTTTAATTATTACTATGATAATATACATTTTTATCCAATATTTTCAAAGCCAGCTTTTTTAACTTGTTCTTTGAATATAATTTGTGAGTCTATTATTATGCCTAAATATTTTTACTTATGCACTACTGATAATCTTCTTCCTGCTACTATAACATCTGGATCTAGATCTTTGTTTGCAAACTTTGAAAAAACATGCATATAGTTTTACCAATATGAAGATGTAAACATGAATTTATTAACAAATTAGAGATATTGACCATTGCAGCTGATAATTCTTCTGCAGCTTGCTTTTTGTTTTTAGCATGTAAGTTTATAACTTTACAATAGATGGACAAACGTCAGGTAGGTCATTGATATTCAAACTGAAAAACAAAGGACCCAATATTGAACCTTGAGGTACGCCAACAGGATTAGTGACTATTAGTCTTATGTCTGGTTCGAACACACTGTTTTCTATCATTAAAGTATGATCTTATCCATTTAATTACCTTTAGTGAGAAACTATAATTTGTTAACTTATTAATTAAAACCTCATGATTTACTGTGTCAAATGCTTTCTTTAAATCCAGGTGACAGCTCCCATCACACCTTCTTAGTCCAATTTAGAGTTTATATTTTCTAAAAGAAAACTATTTGCAGTTTCTGTGGAATGATACATGAAATTAATCCCAAATAGTTACCCACAGGTCACAACTGAAAGCACAGCTGACTGAATAAAGTGCCCATGAGTCAAGGCCACCTTACCTGTAGCATCAAATGTAAAATTCATGAGTGTTGGCAGATAACTAATCTAACGTTATCTCCACAGGAACCTGGATGATGACAGGAAATGGTGTCATGCACAATGGAACTACAATTCTTGATGAATACGGGCACAACTTGGACCGTTTAAAAGTGAGTTTGAAGTCCAGCTGAACTTGTTTTTAGTCTTTTTAAGAAAGTTTGCTTAAAATTAAAAATGACTCCTTCTAATGTCATTCCAATTTGATCCAAATATGCTGTTATTTTTTTCTGTGGAACACAAAAGGAGAATTTTGGAAAAATCTTCAAACAGTTATAAGTTTATAGTGACCATTAGTGATGTGGAGAAATGTTGGCAACAAAACATGGAGATCATGATTCTCCCACGATTCTGAACAGACAACTGAACAAAATAACATGTAATTTACTTTAATTGCTGCAGTCTATTTAAAATGTTTAATTAATCTGAATTAATTACTTAAAAAAATCGGTTTGAATAAATGATTCAATGACTCATTCATAAAGACTCATTCATTACTGGATGAATCAGCATTTTTTTGAACTATCTCTTGATTGAATGATTCATTGACAAATACATTTTTAACAGCCATGTGTCGCCACCTGTTGGCGTAACGAAGTAATCGATACAATCATTATTTGAAGTGCCATGTTACTTTCAAAAGGTGATTTACTCTATTTTGAGCACTTCTGTAGACATCAGTGTTTATGTGTGAACTATAAATTTTTATACCAGATCTTCTGTTATAATATGAATATTTATAGCACAGAAATAACAATACTGTGTAGTTGAAAAGACATTGTGAAGCTGTTTCATACCTATACATATACCAATACAGCTATACAGCTGCTTTCTCTGGGTCAGTAGCACCGCTAACGCAGATTTGAATATTCTGGTGTGATTTTGTCAAAGGTTCAGTAGACAGTAGAAAATACACTGAAACTGTGTTCAGTTAAAGGTGCCATCGAATGTGAATACAGTAAGAAACGATGGTAACTTTAACCACATTTAACAGTACATTAGCAACATGCTAATGAAACATTTAGAAAGACAGTTTACAAATATCACTAAAAATATCATGTTATCATGGATCATGTCATTTATTATTGCTCCATCTGCCATTTTTCACTGTTTTCCTTGCTTGCTTACCTAGTCTGATGTTTCAGCTGTGCAGATCCAGACGTGTAATTCCTTTCATAATGTTGGGAACATGGGCTGGCATATGCAAATATTGGGGGCGTATACCCCGACTGTTACGTAATGTTACTGTTACTGTTATGTTGAGATTCGCCTGTTCTTCGGAGGTCTTTTAGACAAATGAGATTTATATAAAACAATGGAGTTTGAGACTCACTGTATGTCATTTCCATGTACTGAACTCTTGTTATTTAACTATGCCAAGATAAATTCAATTTTTAATTCTAGGGCACCTTTAAGATGTGCAAAACCCAATGAGAATTAGTGATGTCAAACCGGGCATTGTACAAGGATGCTAATTAAATTTCAGTGCTTTAATGGAGGGAAAGATTATCATTCCTATTTTAATAGTGTCTTGAATTTCACCCTCTTCCAAATATTTTTTTTTCAAAGATGAACTGTCAATGGTAGCAAGAGCTGTATGAAATTTCTTTAAAATATTTTTTTTCACAGAAGATAGTCATATGAGTTTGGAATGACGTGACGTGTCTGAAAAAAATAATGACAAAATTTAAATTTTTTGGTGAACTATTCCTTAAATGTCTTCTTGATATCTACCAGGGTAAACTGTATGAGACCTTTATGCCTGCCATAACAATTATAAGTATAGATTCTCGGGAACTTATCCTTGTTTAACTTATTCATGTGACTCATGGGAATATTTACAGGCTGGAGATACAGTGGGAGTTGTCCGAAAGGAGGATGGGAGTTTGCATTTCTTTGTGAACGGAGTGCCTCAAGGCCCCGCAGCCTGGAATGTCCCGCCCAGCGTATATGCAGTGGTGGACCTGTATGGACAGGCTGCCCAGGCCACCATCATGGATGATATGGGTGAGAGCAACAAGGATGGAGTAGAAATGGAAGGATGGTAGACAATCCTGAAGTACCCAGGTGTCTTCAGACCTTTAGTTAAAAATCTCCATCTCTCTCTCTTTTAGCCGATCTCCCTCCCTTGCCTGATGACAGTTCTGAGGGCCCTACTGCCATGTCTCCTGGTAGCCCATGTTCAGTTTCGGGGGCTACAGCTGCCAACGACCTGCGTTTTCATCAGCTGCATGGCACAAACGCAGTCATCACTAACGGTGGCCGAACGGCACTTAGGCAGAACTGCCGCAGCGAGTTTAATGATGCCATCGTTATATCAAACAGGTTACTTTTGTTTTAGCATGAACTGCCCTTAGATAATGCTGGTTCATCCTAATGGATCAGACATTGATTAAATGAATATTTTATGTTTGTGTGTCTTACTGAGCAGGTGCCTTCGGGATGGAGAGCTCTTTGAAATTGTGATTCAGAAAATGGTGGATCGCTGGTCAGGCTCAATAGAAGCAGGTGAGCTTGTATAAAACACCCTTATTTACTATAAAACATCAGTAATTTACTAAAGAAATACCACTGATTATAGGCGCCGATTTATGTTTAGCCTTCCCCTGGCCACGGACTTGAGACTAGTGAATTTTCTCACTCAAACCACTACCTGCTGCTGCTTCTGATTGCTTTTAGAGGGAAAAGCTGCCCATAACTTCTGGTCTAGGATCAGTTTTCTCCAATAATAATAGCATATTGACAAAACAGATTTGGCAAACAATCCAGTGCGTATCAGTGGGCCTGTTTACTCCTGGTCACTCATGCGTTTTTACTGATCGGATAATTACTTGATTTGTTAAAATGGCTCCATTTACACTTGACGACATAATGTGTTTCCGCAAAACGCACATAAATCCGATCTTCAATTCCCGCGCTATATGCAAACTCACGTCAATGAAAGCAACAGATATGAGCTGCATTTCATTTATTACCATCAGCTAATTTCAAGATCAAAGACCACAATAGGAGAAGGAGCGGCATCAGCACTGGTAAGATCATTTAGTCTCACTACTTTTAATTAAGATGATTGTGTGTTGAGCGTCTTGCGGCAGTTTGCGCGTCGGCTTGCTGAAGAGATACACGGCTACTCATCTGCGGCGATGCGTGTTGCAGTAGCGCTGTCATATCTGGCTATAATATCATGTTTATTTTTTTACATTTTGGGAGGAGTAAAATTTACATACAGTGCCTATAGAAAATCATCTTACCCCTCTGAAATAGTTCATTTGTTGTACAACCTGAAATCGAAAAAAAACTTTTTCAGCTTTATTTACAAACTTTGCAATTTCCATTTACTTTGATACTTTACAATTGCAAAGTAATGAAAGAAAGAGCAACAGTTCTGAAAATTAATAAAAAACTGAAAAACTATAATAACATGGTTGGAAAAGTCATCAGTCCCCTAATTTAATACTTTGTAGAGCCACCTTTTGCTTTAATTACAGCAATCTTTTTGGATATGTCTGTACTAGCTTTGCACACCTAGATTAGGGAAATATTTTCCCATTTTTTTCTTGTAGAATTGCTCAAGTTCAGTCAAATTCTGTAGTGAGGGGCAATGGACTGCTCCAGTTTCTCCTGTAATGCATTTTAGACCACCTTTTAAAGAGGATTGAGTGATAGGATTTAAATCCGTCTCGAAAGCGTTTCGGAGGGCATTTAAACCTGGTCTTTTCACGATCGGATAGTTGTCCGGTCAAAGAAAACGCATTAAGTGACCAGGTGTCAGGCCCTGTGTTTGTTGGCCCTGTGTTTTTTATTTACGTCTTTTGCAGCGTTGAGCAATGCAGCCAATTACAAACATATCTGTTGATTTCTTGAATGCAATGGCCAATCAGAGGTGTTTAAGTTTTATTAGTACTGAACAAAAACTTTGCAGGCTCACAAATCCTCTCATTATAACAAAGTGTAGACATTATATAAATAAGAGATTCATTGTGCAGTCAGCTTCATTATAACAGAACTTTGTGAGATTGCGATGGAGTAAGAGTGACAGATTTTTAGTGATTATAATGGGAGCGCACTGCGCATTTTCTGCATGCAAAATCGTGCATACGGTATGCTTGCTTTTTCTGTTAAAATTAACTGTGTTTTGTGAAGATAGACGCTTTAATAACAAATAATTTATCAGGAGCATTTATTCTGGAATGTGTAGGATGTGTGGCGACACGTGAATTGAAACTATTAGGCTACAAGGAAATGTATGTTTTGATTTGGTTCACCCTCCGCCTATGATTCCCAACCAAGCTAAATCTCACATTCTTTCTATGAGTGTTGTCGCGAGTAGGGCTGCAACGATTAATCGCGATTAATCGTTTGCAAAATAAAAGTCTGTGTTTATGTAA
Organism: Chanodichthys erythropterus; assembly: GCF_024489055.1. Taxonomy (NCBI): domain Eukaryota; kingdom Metazoa; phylum Chordata; class Actinopteri; order Cypriniformes; family Xenocyprididae; genus Chanodichthys; species Chanodichthys erythropterus. Next base: position 17,388,244 of record NC_090239.1, read on the forward strand.
TATGTATGTGTGTGTTCTGTGTATAATAATTAAAAATATATGCATGTATTATAAATATATATAAAATATTTTATATATAAACATAAATATTTTATATATATAAACAAATATTTTATATATAAATATAACATTTTTCTTAAATATATACATGAATGTGTGTGTATTTATATATACATAATTATTATACACTGAACATACACATATATATATATATATATATATATATATATATATATATATATATATATATATAACGTAAACACAGACTTTTATGTTGCTGTGTCTGTGTTTATGTAATATGTATGTGTGTGTTCTGTGTATAATAATTAAAAATATATGCATGTATTATAAATATATATAAAATATTTTATATATAAACATAAATATTTTATATATAAACATACATATTTTATATATAAATATAACATGTTTCTTAAATATATACATGAATGTGTGTGTATTTATATATACATAATTATTATACACAGAACACATATATATATTACATAAACACAGACTTTTATTTTGCTGTGTCTGTGTTTATGTAATATGTATGTGTGTGTTCTGTGTATAATAATTATAAATATATGCATGTATTATAAATATATATAAAAATATATATATATATATATATATATATATATATATATATATATATATATATATATATATATATATATATATATATATAAATATAAAATTTTTCTTAAATATATACATGAATGTGTGTGTGTATGTGTATATATATATGTATATATATATATATATATATATATATATATATATATATGTATATATATATATGTATATGTATATATGTATTACGTAAATACAAACTTTTATTTAGCAAGCGATTAATCACGATTAATCGTTGCAGCCCTAGTCGCGAGTAGCTCTCTTGCTGATATAGCTGATGATTTTGGAGTTAATTATGTAAATTGCAATTTATCATCATGCACTAAAAAAAGTGCACAATGGTTATGATGTTATGCTAAATATAACGGTAGAATTGTTTGTATTTATGACCTACTGGGACCCGCTGTGAGATCGACCAATCAGACAGGTTCCCGAATCTCATTAGTTTTTTTGATTGGATAAAATTAATCTTGAAAAGCTTGTGTTTTTCCGTGGGATCGGCGCCTACGCCACTGATTCACTAAAAAATACTTATGAATCACTAAAGAAATACCTCTGATTTGTTTAAGAAATACAACTGATTTACCAACAAAATCTATAAATGTTATATTTATTGGTTCACAAGAGTAATTTGTTCGGGAATGTGCTGTAGTGCGGGAAACACTGTCAGAGTCATTTTGTTTGGTGCTCCGTCTGTATCGGTAGAAAAATACTGGTTTCCAAGAAAATGTAAAAATGTAACCTGGATCTGAATTAGAAACTGTTGTTGATTTTTTTTTTTTTGCTTTGTGAATAGGAGTTACAGCGATCAGACCAGAGGAACTAGAGTTCCCTAATACAATGACTGACATTGACTATGACACATGGATGTTGAGGTGAGCAGTTGTTTAATGGATTTCCATATTATACACATCATAAAAATCCTAAAATCATAAACAAAATTTGTCAGACTGATACCTTACATCTATCCTTGCTCTTTCTCTTCCGTAGTGGCACAGCGATCATGCAGGATGGGAATACCATGAGGAATAATTATGGCTGTGACTTAGACTCTCTGACCACGGGCTCGAGGATCGGGATGATGCGTACAGCTTCTGGAGACCTACATTACTTCATCAATGGACTCGACCAGGGTGTAGCTTGTACCGGGCTGCCATCGGGTAATTTTCAAGGGAACTGGTTCACCCAACTTTATGTAACTCTGGCTATGTTTCCACCCACCAAATTTAATGCGAATTTTGGGTTATTGCATTTAAAAAACACTGGATGGAAACGGCAAGATGTGCATAAAAATTTATGCACTCAATTGAGGCCTTTTTTTTTTTTTTTTTTTTTTTGTCCGATAAGAAGACATGGGCATAAACTACGATAGAAACACGTTTACAGAATAAATCCCTTGATGCACCACAAAAAGACTCGTGGCTTTACCTCAGCAGAGGATGTGATTGCATAACTGGACTAAGCATCGGACCAATTTTACTGCACAACATCTTAAAGGTGCTAAAGAGGATGTTTTGTTTTATACATTTTTGCAATATTACTTGAAACTGTCTTTACTAACTGATAAAAGACTATTTATTAGGTGCACTGAAAGGAATAATATTAATATACATCATCTGTGCACGAGGTAGGGCCTTAAAAACATCAGCCAATCGCGTAAACGATTGGCCCTCTGGCTTGTCAATCACTGCCGTGACGTTTCTCGTGAGAGACGAGCGCGGCTGTGCGCTCCACAGGCGCCGCATGCAATGTTTTTGTCCGAAGACAGGAGTAACAACTGCAGATTATGAGTTACCTGCGGTGAGTCCGACATAATGAATCCACTAACACGACACAGTGAATGCTGGTGGTAAACACTCGTGTTCCAATACTCGTGCACGAGTTTTGGGAGGCGTTCCCTCGAAAGGAGGGGGGGGTTGTTCTTACGCATGCGCTCATTTAAAAAACTCAGTAAGAGTCTTTGGTTTCTCAGTCGACGAAAAGATCCTCTTTAGTACCTTTTAAATGTTGGTTTGGTCATACTGGTATAACGGTGGGTTATAATGACATATTAGAACTGTCTCACACGATTGCATTCCCAAACACTAGGTATCTACCTCTGAATGGAAGATAACATGAAAGAATTTACTTTGTTTCATCTGCACTAAAAAAGAGCCACAGTGGCTTCCCTGATTGCAGCAACTCCCATTTTTATTACAAATATTTTAGCCCAAATTCCCAGGAAGTGATGATTTTGTTCTCTTGAAGACATGGAAAAGAAATAATGCTGTATTCGCAAATGTTTTATGCAATATTCTAATTTTGAAACTTTGAATGGAAACATAGCTATTGTCAGTGACTTCATATTATTTCAGAACGTAGTCATCGAAAATTTTCTGTCCTCCTCCTTGTCTTTCCTTCCTTCCTGTCTTTTTTTAGAAGTATTTGCCGTGATCGATCTTTATGGTCAGTGTGTGCAAGTGTCCATTACAAGTTCTTCCGGCCCTCTGGATAACAGTCTGTGCACCAGTAACATCACAGAAAAGAGCTTCCCCATACACTCCCCAGGTATTTCACAGTATATTTGCTTGTGAGGCGGAAGTATTTTATTAAGATTAGAAAAAAACATTTTAAAATGAGTTATAGATCATTTAAACCTGGCCTAAACATGGTCTTAACATATCTTTTGTGTCATTGTCACCCTCTAGTGGCAGGGGTTGCTCATCGCCTGCACAGCAAACATGGTAAGAATGTGGTGTTATTAGGAGATGGTTGCCAAGCACTGAGAGTCGGGGGATATGCTCATGGAATTGTCTTTAGTGCGAAGGAGCTCAAGACGGATGAATTGTTTGAGGTGAGATATGGAACATTCTTTAATTTACAGCTGAAAAACTGAAGCAAAAAAAATGCATGCATTGATACATTAACTAACATTAAAAAAAGGTAGTTAGTTCATGTCAGCTCGGGTCCATTAAATAATATTAACAGGTACAACTTTTGATTTTAATAATGTATTAGTAAATGTTTGAAATTAACAATATTTAACAATATTTAAGTTTAAGGAATGCTTTAGAAGTATTTTTGGTAATACATTTTAAGGTGTTTTTGTTACAGTGTAATACATAATAAATACATTAAAGTACTAAGTAATATTAATTAACATGTACATGTCTACAGGATGTACTTGTGTTAGGATTGGAGTTTGGTTTAGGGTTAGTTGCATGTAATTATGCAGAATTTATAGATAATGATAACATATGGATCAAAAAGTGTTACCAAAAATGTTATTGTCTTATTCATATGTGGTCCTGATGTTCTTCTAGGTGAAAATCAACAAGGTAGATGACAGATGGTCTGGTTCCCTTCATGTGGGATTGACCACCCTGCAGCCCCCCGACCTACCATCCTGTCCTCTTAGCGGCCTCTCGCCTTCGCTTACCCAGCTCAGGTCAAAGGTCACCTGGGTTCTCGCTGGCTCTGAGGTCAGACGCAACGGAGTGCTGCAGAGACAGAACTACGGCTGCTCTCTAGATCGGCTAACGGTAAGAGATTTATGGCCCATTCACGCCAAGGATGATAACTATAACATTTGAATAATTATTGTAATTCTAGGACAGTAGGAACCACACCATAGTCCACACCATAGCTATAAAGATAATGACAGAAAATTTAAGGCAGAAGATGACATAGAATAAACGGAAGGTTAATGTGTGCTGGTGTGGACACTAATATAGTTATCTTTATAGTTTTTGTTTTACTCATAAAAGGCAGAGATGGAATCTGCTGGCTTTTTGGAATTTTTTTGCAGTTTTTTTTTTTCTTTTTTTATTTACATTCACACTACCATTTGAGGTCTATAAGATTTTTTTTTTAAATGTTTTTGAAATAAGTCTTGTAGTGAAATGAGTTCAACAGGGAAATATTAATAATTATTCATAACTCATTATGATTATTAATTATGATTAATTATGAATATTTGAATCAGTTAATCAGTTTGACTTGATACAAGCTACATTAAAATTACAATTAATAAATCAGTTCATCCTGTGAACACTCAGTATTGATTATTAATTAATTCTAAGAGAATAGTATTTTCTTGGCCACAGAAAAATAATTCTGTCTTAGCATTTACAATGCTTAGAGCTGGTAATAAGATCTGATCATTTAAGAGACAATCTATTGCAGACAGAGAGTCAGAACTAAATATGTATTTTGCACAAGTTTTATTAACTAAATCACAAACACATAACTAAACTAACAAATACATACACACAAGTCACACGTACATGGGTAAAATAAGGAATGATAGAGTGAGACCGGAAATGGGAAACAGGAGGAGCTATGGAGAAGAGTCAAAAAGCTGGAAAGAATCATCAGTATTCATTACAAAGCTCCTTAGTAGGTTCACTACTTATCAGCAATTTAGTATATCGTACGATACTTGCATTAGGCCTCAACCTTTTTGAAGAGCGGCTGGATACACTGTTGCCGTAGGAAGTCCTGAGAATTCAGTCTGATGGTTCTGAAGTTGCAATCGATGTCTGGTTCGACCAGATAAGAAATCTTATCTGGTCCCACAGTTCCCGCGGGAGAGCCGCAGGAATGCAGACCTCTAGTATAGGTTAGTTTACGATAACCATTGGTTCTTTCTTATCCTAAAATATGCCTAACACAAAATATCATACAGAAGATGCTGCACAAAACAGTTATAGTCCTAAACACAATGTCCTGGGATGCATGTTCATTTATAGATTAGTTCACCTATAAATTAATGCAGGAAAGTCTCTTTCGAGGGCTATGGGTCTCTTTGCCTCTGTTTTTTCCGCGTGGCCCTACACTTGGGGCAGTAAACTAAGCCTTATTTGATGGGCCATGGTAACTGAGGCCCTTGCACAGGCTGGTCCATGGGGGAGGGTCCCGCAGGCCTCAGAGTGAGTTTTTTAAAGATTATTTGTTAAATATGACGAATAATTGTGCCTGATTTGTCTCAGTCGTTACAGTCTCTTATGCTAACCAAGGCTGCATTTATTTGATCAAAAATACAGTAAAAACAGTCAAATTGTGAAATATTATTACAATTTAAAACCTTTTCTATTTTAATACATTTTAAAATGTAATTAATTCCATTGATGGCAAGATGAAGCCATCTTGTGTTCTCATGGTTTATGAGAACATAAATGTGTATAATAACATGGGTATTACAATGTAAACCGAATGGCTTAAAAAAACATACTAAAAGGTGTTTTTTTTTTAATTCAAAAAATGCAGACAGTTTTCTGTGATGGGTAGTTTTAGGGGTAGAGGTAGTGTAGGGGAATAGAATATACAGTTTGTACAGTATAATAACCATTACATCTAAGGAGAGTCCCTGTTAACCACATAGACAAGTATGTGTGTGTGTTTCTTTTTTTTCCCCTTTTGTGTCCATTGAATTCTGTGTTTGTTTGTTTATTTATTTAAAAAAAAATCAAGACCAGTTGGGGTTTGTGCAGAATTAGTATTCATCAGAGCTAAAAATACTGCACTCCTATTGGTAGCTGAAAGTATAAACATTTGCACAAAATATTTAATAAACCAACACACAAGGGACAGATGTGTTCAGTTTTGTGAATGATTGGTATCTACATTCTCTTACACCTCTCTTCTTTGTTTATCGTAATATAGGTGGGAAATCGTGTTGGGGTGAAGAGATGCAGCGACGATACAATGCACATTCTCATTGATGGAGAAGACATGGGACCAGCAGCCACTGCAGTGGCGAAGGTACCAGTATCTTTCTACATCTGTTAGTGGTGAACGTGATTTTTTTTTTTTTTTTTTCAGTTTTATGGTCTGCTCACCCATATTTATACTTCATGTTTCAGAACGTATATGCAGTTTTGGACCTGTATGGAAAGGTGACGGCCGTGTCCATTGTCAGCTCCACGTTAGTTGAGGATTCGGAAAGTGTGAAAGCTCCCTCGCTCTCATCCGACAGCTGCAGCGAGGGAGAGGAGGACAGCACTCCTGTCAGAGAGGTGTGCCATCTCAAAGCATCATATTTTGAGGCTTTATCTGTTATATTTTAATCTCACACTTAAATCTTTTTTTTTTTTTTTTCATTCTCCAACTCAGTGTGAGAATGAGCCTCCACTGGCTCCCACAGTCATGACGTTTTTAGAGAATCATGGAAAAAATATCCAGCTGTCCAATCAGAACCTGACTGCTGCCCGGGTATCCAGCTACAACCAGGGACTTTTGGTCACAGCGCAAGCTTTGCCCCGCCAGCAGCTATTCCAGGTGTGTGTGAGTGTGTTTGGAAGTGACAGACTGTGTCAATAGCTATGTTTCCATCCAATGTTGTGAATTTAACTTGTGCACAAAATTGGAAAATGGCATAAAATCTTTGCGAATAAAGCATTGTTTCCATCCCATGTGTTCAAGAGAACAAAATCTTCACTTCCTAGGAAATCGGTGCAAAATATCTGCAATAAAAATGGAAGTTGCCGGAATCGGGGGAAGCTACTGTGGCTCTTTTTTTCCTACATCATAACATCATGTCTCAGATGGCGCATACGAAACGCAATAAATGCTGTCATGTTATCTTGCGTTCAGAGGCTTATGTGTGGTTTTGGGAATGCAATCATGTGACACTGTTCTGGGAGGTCACTATATAAACACTATTTTGATGACAGAATTTGGCAATCAAACCAACATTTGAGATACTATGCAATGAAATTGGTCAGCTGGTTATTCCAGTTATTACATCCTCTGTTGAGGCAAAGTCACAAGTTTATTTTATTTTTTATTTTTTTGCACATTGAGGGATTTATTCTGTAAATGATATGGAAACATGGCTTGTGTGATGCTAATTGTTTCTCCATCTCTTTCTCAGTTTCAGATAGACCGTTTGAATCCATCATGGACGTCCTCCCTGTCACTGGGTGTGATTGGTCATTCACCAGACCGTCTAAACTTTCCTTCCACAGCTTGCTGCCTTAAACGCTCAGTCTGGCTGCTGCAACGAGACTCTGTTTTCCACAACTCGCTGAAGGTGATATTCAGTTTTATCTTCCTATCCCTGATCCTTACATCCTTATTTTGTCTCTGTGCTTTTACTTCATTCCTCTCATATGATATTTATGTTTTTTATTTTATTTTCTGATTTTTGTGTGCTTAATGTCCAGTTTCTTTACATTATTAGTATCGTTCCTAACCTCATTCTCTCTCTTATTTCCTCAGATTTGTGAGAACTATGGTCCTAACCTCGACACCTGTCCTGAAGGGACAGTTTTGGGGCTGTTGGTGGACGGTAGTGGTTGTCTCCATCTGTTTGTTAACGGCATGGATCAGGGCGTAGCAGCCCAGGACATCCCGAGTCCCTGTTATCCACTCATTGACCTTTACGGCCAGTGTGAACAGGTCAGAACCTAACTGTAATATCCTATAACTAATTAGGCCTCAACAAAAATGTCTCTTGTTTTATTTCCCCTGCCGACATTTTTCACAGGCTACACCACAAAAAATAGTATTTTAAGTATATATATATATATATATATATATATTTTTTACATCTTTTCATGAAAGGCAGAAAATATTAATTTCTTTAATTATTTTTTTTTAATTGATATAATATTAAATATTTTTACATGCCCTGCCAAAATTTTCACAGGCTGCACCACAAAGAAATTAGTTATGTCTTAATAAATAGTTAGTTAATAGTCATTTAAGATAAATAAATAAATACATTCATTCAACATTTTTTTGATTGACAACATTTTCACAAAAAAAAAAAAAACTGTAATTTGAGTATTTTATTTTACATCTTTTTATAAATGTCAGAAAATATTTAAATGAAACATTATTATTAATGCTATTTTATATGATATTTACTGTTTTACTTACCCTGCCAACAATTTTAAAGGTTGTATCACAAAAAAGTGTAAATATATATTTTTTATATATATAAAACACTATTAAACATTTTTAACATTATTTTATATGATATTCAATATTGTTATCTGCCCTGCCAACATTTTCACAAAAATGAGTAACTTGAGTAATTAAAAAAATTACATATTTCTTGTCAGAAAATACTATTTTATTAAACATTTTATTATTAATGTTGGTGTCATTATTATTATAGCCTATTTATATTTGTAATATGTCAATAATATGAGATGTTAATATATTGGTGTAAATATATATATATATATATATTTTTTTTTTTTTTTATGGTCTCCTTATGAAAGCTTTGTTTAGATGCACAGGAAATGATTGTCTCCTGTTGGTGTTGTATACTTAGGTGACTATAGTGACAAATCACGTGCCGGTGGTTGGCGGGGAACGAGGAGACATGCGTTGTCAGGGTGACATGGAGAAGGCTGATATGGTGGATGGTGCGTGAAGTTTTGACCTCATGTCTTACAGTGACTTTTGTTGTCACTCTGCTTTACCCGTACATGCGTGCTGTCTGTTTGTGGCAGGTATAAAGGAGAGTGTCTGCTGGACGCCACCTCCTGAGGTCAACCCCAATAAGACGTGCGAGTATCAGGCGCTATGCTCTAGATTCAAAGACCTGCTCACACTGCCTGGTACGACTGCATTACACCAATAAAGCTTTTTGGGCACAGACTGAATATGAACTTTCTTATTTGCAATTTTTCAGCACTTTTCTGATTTTTTTTTTCTGATGGTATATTTACTGAAAGTCTTGCCGTCCCACCTCGTCCACTTTTTCAGATGGTTACTTTAATGAGGATGCAAAGTACAACCTATGTTACTGTGAGTCCTGTCACAAATTAAGAGGTGATGAGGCCTATTACAAGCGAGGGGAGCCTCCCAGAGACTACGCTCTGCCGTTCGGCTGGTGCCGCTTTGCACTCCGGTCAGTTGCATTTAAATTAATTTAAACTCTGATAATATGCATATTATTTAGCATTAATTGCTTACAAAGACTTCTCGTCTGTCTTTTAACAGAATCAAGACCCACTGTGAAGTCTCCAATGCCTTCAAAAAGTGGCATATTGCATACCATGGCACTAGTGTCGGCTCCCTTAGACGCATCCTGGACCATAACCAGCTCTTGTCAGGTTAGTAACCGCCAAGCAAAATGTTTTGTTTTCGTTGATCTGATAATGAAATGCATGAATGTGTGAATTAGAGGGAGATCAGAATATTTTTGCACAGCTGAGCTTCTCTGTTTTCCCCTGAGCAGAATCGTCCTCCATTTTCTCTTCCTCCCCGGTGAAGACAGAGGGTCACGGCAGCTACGGGGAGCCCGAAGAGAACAGCGCACCAGAGCGAGAGATTCCACGTGTGCAGCTTTCTCCAACAATGCGCTACTCTGGCCTGGAGGCCTTTGCCCCCAAAGTGCAGTAAGTCAATAGCAGTACTTCCAAAGAAGAAGACCAGAGAGAATATAGCATGATTGTCTAGAAAGTGCCCATATTATGCATTTTCAGATATTACCTTTCATGTAGGCATGTGACGGTATAAAATTTTCATGTTGCGATTAATTGATGAAGCTTTTATCACGATATTATCACGGGACTACACGGTATTATCACGGTTTAAAATGCAAAACAGATTAAAATGCAAAAGAATTAGGCTATAAAGAACGACAGATAACACTTTATTTAATGCATTAACTAAGATTGAGCAATAGCTACATTTGTTACAGAAAGTGTTATTTTTTGTTAATGTTAGTTTAGAAACACAACTGATCATTGTTAGTTTTATCTCAGGTCCATTAAATAAGTTATTTTGATTTTAGTAATGTTATTAAATAGTAACTAAGAAATTAACATTAATTAATAATAATTAATACTTTATAAGTATTTTTATTGTCAGTTTAGTGATAATGAATTAACATGTTAACTAATGAAGCTGTATGTTTTCAAAGTTTTACTGAACAATAAAAAATAATCAGAACATTTCTAATCATTAGGGCATGTTGTAGTCCAGATTAAAATATAAAAATGTTTAGGTTTGAAAATAAATATCCTTTTAAGTCTTTTTTAAGTATTCAGTATTTGGTGCTGTGATGAACAACACTGAGATTAAAAAAAAATGAATGGCTGTTTGAAGCATTTTAAAAACTTCACTAGCGCAGTTACTTTGTTTGCATGGTTTCCGTGCTAACCGCTGCACGCTGCTGTTCCATCAGCGCCCTCTGCTGTCAGAGAGTGAACGTGCACTTTCATTCAGCTCGTCTCCTTCACTCGTTCTGCCATGTGCTTCTCGTGCACGTTGGGATTGACGCAGAATACAGCAGTGTTGTGCAATTTATACGATTGATGGGTAAAGTATTTTTAATTGCCTTATAAAAAATTAATAATTGGTAATAAATTATTGTTTACTGTATTCTGAAGTGCCGACGATTACAATATCGTGCATATTCATTATCGCGATTTATAACATTACCGAATATCGGCACAAGTCTACTTTCATGTAGTGTGTCATATAGCTGTATGTGAGTGTAAAAGGTCTGCAGAGTTTCAAAGCTCAAAGTGCATGATAAATAGAAGAAAGAACTGATTCTGAACTGCCTGAAATGAGTCAGCAGTAATTCCTGTCAAATGTCAGCCTATGGTCTTCATTGGTTGCCCACCAACAACGTCTACTTTGACCTGCTCTCAAACACTGTATTTGTAGCTGAGGCCTGGAAGCGTTTGGTTTGTGTTTTTTTTTTTTTTTTAGAGATTAAACAGATCGTCGTTGATCCATGATTCGTACGGACCAGGCCCCACGGTTTGGCACGCATGTGACTTGCAGATTAAGCGCAAGTTTAACCACCATAGAGTGAAAGTTTATAATTTGCACATGTTTTGTCTTTCTAGTTTACAAATTCAATAGATTTTAAACCATTCCACCGCTAGAATAGGCAAAAGAGAATGTAATTCGGTACTTAAATGCTGTTATCTGTGCGCACAGCTGCACACACTCGAAGCGTGCACACAAAGACAGAGGTGCGTTTCAGGTTTGATTCCTCTTTGATTGATTCCTCTTTCACATCTCCTTGCACTTGGATGGACATATACACACAAAATTGTCAAAATACCCATCTCTGCAAAGTCTCGTAAACAGTCGCTTATGTCTTAAAGGGTTAGCCTCCATAGCCAGCAATGACATTTCCTCTCTCAAGATCCATTAATGTACTAAAAACATATTTAAATCAGTTCATGTGAGTACAGTGGTTCAATATTAATATTATAAAGTGACGACAATACTTTTGGTGCACCAAAAAAACAAAATAACAAATCATATAGTGATGGCCGATTTCAAAACACGGAGCATAATGAATCAGCGTGTCGAATCATGATTCAGATCGCGTTTCAAACCGCTAAACTGCTGAAATCATGTGACTTTGGCGCTCCGAACCGCTGATTCATAACGCTCCGAAGCTTCATGAAGCAGTGTTTTGAAATCTGCCATCACTATATAAGTCATTATATATTATTACATAGACCAATCACAACAGACTGGGCCATCTGACTAATCAGAGCAGAGTAGGTTCTCAGAAAGCAGTGGTTTAAAGATACTGAATCGTTTATCTAATTGTTTCAGACACAGTGAGAAAAGAGGTGGTGCTGTATATTATAATACTCCAATATTACAATAGGTTTACATGCATCCAAGGTCAAAAAACACTTTAAAGGTGCCCTAGAACTTTTTTTAAAAAGATGTAATATAAGTCTAAGGTGTCCCCTGAATGTGTCTGTGAAGTTTCAGCTCAAAATAGCCCATGGATTTTTTTTTAATTAATTTTTTTAACTGCCTATTTTGGGGCATCATTATAAATGAGCCTATTCAGGGCTACTGGCCCTTTAATTCTCCTGCTCCACACCCACGGAGCTCGCGCTTGCCTTAAACAGTGCATAAACAAAGTTTACACAGCTAATATAACCCTCAAATGGATCTTTACAAAGTGTTCGTCATGCATGCGGCGGATTATGTGAGTATTGTATACTGTTATATTGTTTACATTTGATTCTGAATGAGTTTGATGGTGCTCCGTGGCTAATGGCTAATGCTACACTGTTGGAAAGATTTATAAAGAATAAAGTTGTGTTTATACATTATACAGACTGCAAGTGTTTAAAAATGAAAATAGTGACGGCTCTTGTCTCCGTGAATACAGTAAGAAATGATGGTAACTTTAACCACATTTAACAGTACATTAGCAACATGCTAACGAAACATTTAGAAAGACAATTTACAAATATCACTAAAAATATCATGTTATCATGTCAGTTATTATTGCTCCATCTGTCAGTTTTCGCTGTTGTTCTTGCTTGCTTACCTAGTCTGATGATTCTGCTGTGCACACATCCAGACGTTCTGCCCTTGTCTAATGCCTTTCATAATGTTGGGAACATGAGCTGGCATATGCAAATATTGGGGCGTACACCCCGACTGTTACGTAACAGTCGGTGTTATGTTGAGATTTGCCTGTTCTTCGGAGGTCTTTTAAACAAATGAGATTTATATAAGGAGGAAACAATGGCGTTTGAGACTCACTGTATGTCATTTCCAAATTAAATTTTTCATTCGAGGGCACCTTTAATATTATAAGAAAATTTGTATTTTTGGACCTTGAATGCATGTTAACCCATTGTAGGAGACCTTTAAAACAAAATGAGGAACATTTTTAAAATTGCATAGTAAGGGAACTTTAACACACAAAATGTTGACAGATATACTTTTCTGTGCAGATTCCGAGACCCACGTTCCCTCCGCTGTCACCAGGCCCAGGTTGGCTTCCAGGTGTGCGTACGGCCAGGCTCGTACAAAGTGGGGCCGTCATCGCTGGGGATCAGCGAGCCCCTCGACCCTCGATTCAGCAATGCGGAAATTGAGTGGATCACCAAGGAGAAAGGAGGCACGCTCCTGTACGGCCTGCTCATACGGGTGGAGTAAAAAGAGACTCAAGCGAGGATATCAGCATCATCTTCCTCACTATCAACCAAATTTCAGCGCTAAGGCGTTGAGGAGTTAGCATTATTTTGCTGCCCAGACTCATTCATCTCTGCATGTTTCAGACATACTTTTGTGTTCGTTGCATTTTGAAGGATGGTGATGATAATCTCCAGAGACAAAGACACTGCCTGCACTTTATGTTTCGGACACTGGTGGGCGATTTTTAGTCTTTCTCATTAAATTCACTCGCTCAGCAGGCTCTCCATTATTTTTTTTCTGTCTCTTCATACATCTAAATCTATGTATCACCCCCTCAGAATTGTTTTTTTTTTTTTTTTTGCGCTTTTGGAGCCTGTTTTCACAGAAATAAAACTGGACTGGAGCAACACAAAACCACCTATTCATAGCACAGCCCTGGATTTATACTCGTGTTTTTCTTAAGACTTGCAACGGACAAATCAACCTGGAAATAACCAAGACCTGTTTCAACAACAACAACGTTAAGAAATGTCGGCAAAATCACCTAATCAGGAAGAGACTCAGTGTTACTGTTGTTTATTTCATCGCTTTGTTTACTCACTTTACAGATTCTGCTCTATATTTGGTTTTTATAGCTGTGTATTTATTCACAATTGACAGTACATGCAGTGTTTAGTGGATTAAAATAACTACATAAAGACAGGAAGCTAAGAAATGTCTCGGATGGCAAGAAAATTTTTTATTGTGAATACACGGATATAACTGTCTGTAACCATCTATGGAGTGGGACTCTCCATCTAACCTTTTAAACCCATAAAATCAATTTTTCACTTTAATTGTTGCAAAAGTACATAATTTAACTGAATGGATGCATAAAACAGAATTTCGCCCTCACCCCAAAGCACTAAAAAGAGCTGGAGAAGAGATTTATAAAGCTATAAGTGTATTTGTGTGTCCGTTTCGGCCAAATGCGTGTCTTTGCATCGTTCGCTGCCCATTATTTAAGGTCAATCACCTGTGGGAGTTCTTGTCTTATGTTTGACATGCTTCACTGCTTTAGATGTTGTTTACACGTTGTGTTTGGGTTTGTCTTCTGTTCTGAAGTAACGTGTGCTGATAAGCCCATTCGTTTACTCACAAACTTTATTGTAAGAACTAGGGTGTAGGTGTTTCTGAAATTAATGGTGGCAGGTACAAAAAAATCAAAAGGTCTGTTTATTTTCTACATTCAACATCCTGTTCAACAGGAAGGACTGTTTATTCAACTATCAGGTTGATGTGCCTGAACTCATGAGGAATCATGGGAATTGAAGTCATCTACTCGAATACCTGACCCCAGGATTGGTGTTTACACTGGGAATGTGATTTCTTTTTAATAGATTGTTTACTCAATGCTAGACTTATTGCCATTTTTTTTGTATTCTCTCATGACTAAGGTTGCACAATTGTAAGCCCTTGCTGGAAAAATGACAACAAAAAAATCAACTCTCTTTTGATTGTATCTAGACTTACAGTACCCTCTGTGAAGGCATATCTATCCATTTTTTTTATTTTGTTGCCAATATGACATACTTGAGTGTACATTTTGCATTAGTAATCCCGCTTTATTGCCAAGGGCGATGTCGGAATGAATGCTTGCTATGTAAATTGGAAAATGTGAAAACACAGGGTTCATGTTGGCCCATTGCTGCTTTTTCAGTTGTTTGTATTATTTGTTCATGTTTGTGTTATTATTTTTTTTTATGTATTTACGTTGTGTTGTACAGCCTGTTAAATAACACTAACATTAACATTACCTTCCTGGTTTGTAAGAAAATAAAAATCCAAAAAAGAGACAGTTATGCACAACATATGGAAAATGTTTCTGTGTCTTCAATTAGTTCTGGGTTACTATCATCAAATAATCTCTCCAAAGTTGTCATTACTGTAACGCAAAACAAAACAACCATTGGCCTTATAAACGAAATATTGTGATAACACTCAGTAATTAACACTCAGCAACCCAATCTAATTAATATTTTACAATTTTTATATGCACTACTATTTAAAAATTTGTGGTGGATAAGATTAAGGTTATTTAATGTTTTTGAAAGAAGTCTCTTATGCTTGCCAAGGCTGCATTTATTTAAAGGTGCCCTAGAATTAAATATTGAAATGATATTGGCATAGTTGAATAAAAAGAGTTCAGTACATGGAAAAGACATACAGTGAGTCTCAAACTCCATTGTTTCCTCCTTATATAAATCTCATTTGTTTAAAAGACCTCAGAAGAACAGGCGAATCTCAACATAACACCGACTGTTACGTAACAGTCGGGATCATTAATATGTACGCCCCCAATATTTGCATATGCCAGCCCATGTTCAAGCCATTAGACAAGGGCAGAATGTCTGGATGTGCACAGCAGAAAAATCAGACTAGGTAAGCAAGCAAGGACAATAGCGAAAAATGGCAGATGGAGCAATAATAACTGACATGATCCATGATAACATGATATTTTTAGTGATATTTGTAAATTGTCTTTCTAAATGTTTTGTTAGCATGTTGCTAATGTACTGTTAAATGTGGTTAAAGTTACCATTGTTTATTACTGTATTCACAGAGACAAGAGAGCCGTCGCTATTTTCATTTTTAAACACTTGCAGTCTGTATAATTCATAAACACATCTTCATTCTTTATAAATCTCTCCAACAGTGTGTAATGTTAGCTTTAGCCACAGAGCACAGCCTCAAACTCATTCAGAATCAAATGTAATACATCCAAATAAATACTATACTTACATGATCCGATGTATGCAAGCAGCATGCATGACGAACATCTTGTAAAGATCCATTTTGAGGGTTATATTAGCTGTGTGAACTGTGTTTATGCTGTTCAAGGCAAGCGCAAGCTCTGGGGGAGGGGGAGCACGAGAATTAAAGGGGCCGCAAACTATATATCGCTGCATAGTTAATGATGCCCCAAAATAGGCAGTTAAAAAAATGAATAAAAAAAAAGCTGTGGGGTATTTTGAGCTGAAACTTCACAGAAACATTCAGGGGACACCTTAGACTTATATTACATCTTTTAAAAAGAAGTTCTAGGGCACCTTCAATCAAAAATACACAAATATTGTGAAGTATAATTACATTTTAAAATAATTGTTTTCTATTTTATTACATTTTTAAAATGTGATTTATTTGAGTTGGCAAAGCTTAATTTTTCAGCAGTCTTCAGTGCCACATGATCCTTCAGAAATTATTCTAAATTTCATTCTCAAGGAACATTTTTAATTATCAGTGTTAAAAACAGTTGTGCTGTTTTATGTTAATGTGGAAATTGTGATACATTTTTTCCATTTCTTTTCTTTAAATCCTCAGATCACTACCTTCTCAAACTTTGATGGTTGGAGTTGACTTTAGTGTAAGTACAGTTAAATCCATGAATTCAACTACCAGCATTTTAGATCCAGTCTTGTATCGATCTGCCCTCATATGACTTCAGTTGTGAGTTCTGGAATTGTTCCTCCAATTGTTTCTGACTTGTCCAACTATAAGCCTATTTGTGACCTTCCATTTTTGGCTAAAGTTCTAGAGCGTGTTGTGGCTACTCAGTTAAATAATCACCTAGCACTGAACAGTCTTTTTGAAGCTTTTCAATCTGGTTTCAGAAAAGGGCATAGTACTGAGACAGCTTTAGTGAGGGTTGTAAATGATCATATTGCGGCTGATTGTAGTGCAAAATCTTGGTCTTGTTAGACCTCAGTGCTGCATTTGACAACATTTGCCATTCTGTTCTGCTGGACAGGCTGCATAGTTGGCTACGTCTTTCTGGAACAGTATTCAGTTGGTTTCAGTCTTATTTAACCAATCGTGCCCATTTTATTAAATTTGAGTAATCACAAATCTGATACCGTGTCTGTTCGACAGGGAGTTCCTCAGGGTTCGGTGTTGGGCCCATTTTATTTAACATATACATGCTTCCACTTGGGCAGATTATCAGGAAATACAGTCTTGGGTATCACTGTTACACAGATGATACTCAGATTTACCTCACCATTAGCCCTGATGTCCATTGCTCATTAATATCTTTGTGTAGTTGTTTAGAATAGATCAGTATTTGGATGCAGAATAACTTCCTGAAGCTGAACGGCTCTAAAACTGAATTGATGCAGATTGGTACAGTGGCAGCTACTTGTAAGGCCGATCAGATCAGTTTGGTTGTTGATTCCAGCATGGTAGTTCCCACTTCACAGGTGAGGAATCCTTGGAGTTATTTTTGATCCACAGTTTAACATTTGAGGCACACATAAAACACATCTCTAATACGGCTTTTTACCATCTTAGTAACATTGCCTGACTGAGACCTTTTCTCACTTTTGCTGATACATGCCTTCATTACAACTAGGTTAGATTATTGGCCTTGCAGCTAAATCTCTAAGCAGGCTACAGTATATTCAAAATTCTGCTGCTCGTGTGCTTACAGGAACTCATTACACCGGTGCTTTCACAGTTGCACTGGCTTCCCATTAATGATAGAATTGAAATTTTAACATGTAAGGCACTACATGGGACTGCACCAGCATATCTTTGTGATCTTATTAGTTCTTATACTCCATCACGCTCACTCCATTCTGCTCTTTTACTCAACTCTTTTACTTCATCAGCCTTCATGTAAATGTATTAATGTAAATATCATGTGTGTGTGTATATATATATATATATATATATATATATATATAATATATATAAAATATGACCTGAAAGGTCTTGTGAGATTTACTCATCAATTTGAAGTATTACTAAGATTTTAATATTTTAACTATTCTTTTTCTTTAGTCATAAACAAAAAAATGTCAGTTTTTGAAAAATAAAGAACAGCAAAAATGCAATTCCACTTTATTTTATTTTTATTTGGAGTAGGAAAGTTCTGTCACTGACATGTTATTGCAGTATTGCATATCAATGTCATCAAATCTTGGTAAAAATATCCTATGGCAATAACTTAAGGCCGATAGTGTTTCTATCTTCGGTTGGTTGTAGATGGTTCTTCACTCAACCACATACACAAGAATAAGTTAAAACCACATACAACGACTCACAAGACTCAACAGGCAGGACAGGGAATGACCCTTATTAAAGTCAAAAGACATCAAAATTTAAAGGTGAAGTGTATAGTTTCTGCACCACTAATTTCTGCGTCACCAAATGGAATTGCAAAAAATAATGACAAATAGGTTTCATGAAACACTATCAGTCAGCCAAACAGAAAGTCCCAGCCCCAAACTCATGCCATTGGTAGAGTCAGTGTATCTCACGCTGGTTGTGATGCTCAAACAAACAGAGCAATGTTTTGAAATGTTTTAATAGCACCACAGAGCCACTTATGAATGGTAAGGTGAAATTATTTTAGCATTAAAAAAATTACACATATCACCTTTAAGTAAATATATGCAAATTGAGATCCAGCAATCTGCAAGAGCATGTTTTTATCATTTGTCTTGAGAAATCTTTATATATAAACAGCAAACTGAATGACAAAATTGAGATTCAAAGGAAATTACACACACACACACACATCTTGTGAAAATAAGCTAGTGCACACAAACACACACACAAATAATTTCCTGAAGCAAAAGAAACCAAGCATAGTGCAAAATAATTCCTAAAACTGTTTTATGCTTCAAAACCATCCACACTCATCAGTTTGAATAATCAGTCACTGAACAAAATCAATAAATAACAGACATATAAATACACTAATAAATACAGAAAAAAAAATATCAAAAAGAGATCAGTATTGATCAGCTTTCATGTCTCTTACAGTATAGAGTGAAAACTCAGCAGAATGAGTGCATTCAGATGGATCACACTCTCACACACACGCACACACACACACACACTCACACACACACACAGATAAAAACCAGTAAAAACCATCAAGGACTTAAAAAAGAACTAATACACAGTGAACTAGGGGTTCTCTTGCAATAAACAGTCAAAGAAATTAAACAAAACATCTGCCTCGTTCTCCAATGCCTAGCCATTTGTCCAATTCAAAACAGGTGGATAATGACACTAACTGCTACTTTAGGTTCCGTTTCTGTGATTTCCTTTAAAAAAGACAACAGGAACTGACGTGTGACCACCTGTGGGCAGTTGAAGAGTGTTGAAGAACATCTATCCACCAATGCTAAGGAACTATTCAGGCAAAGGAGGGAGAGGACAGATGTTACTCTTGTAAAGTCACTAAAAGACAAGAGCAAATAATGTGGAATGTTCTTGTTCTGAAGATCTGGAGTCACAACAAATCCATTTGTTTAGCACTTTTTGGGTCCCCATGCAGATGCCTGTTTCGGTGCTATTCCAGATCCAAATGTAGGGAACTCTTCAGCACTGCTCATGTCTGGTGCCTGGATGTCGCAAAGAGGAAAAGGGAATAGTTATGAGGGCATGTAAGCTTTGTAATACACAGCGGTAAAGTTATTCTTTTAGAAATGACCTTGTTCCCTTGTGCATTCCAGGGGGCGTCCCGCACAACGAATCCTTTAGCCAGAGCTTTATTATCCTCGTCATTTCCTCCTGTCCCCATCGTCTTTGAAGGAGGCTTCATATAAGCTGCCATAGTCTCTGTCTCTGTGACACTCAACATCTAGGAGGAAAGATGAGTGAGTGTGAATGTAAGAGAAAGGAAAACAAAAGAGATAGAATCTATCTGCTGTCAAGAAAGAAGCAATATGTGCCAACTCACATATTCTTCTTCCAGGTTAAGCAGATGGTCAATGGCATTATCAACATTCTCTGGCAGTCCTGTGACAGTAACCTTATTCGGGTCCTCAGAACCTGGCTGAGGAAACCGTATATCAACCTAGAACAAAGAAGATAATTATTAAGGAAGCAAATATATAGCAATTATTGAAGCAAATATATAGCAATTATTTGGCTGAATTATTTGTTTTCAATGTTTATTTATTTTTTTATTTAATAGTTATATATTTTAATAAAATGAGTATATTTTTCTGAATTATTCTTATCCTTAAGGTTTTATTTAATAATGTATTAATTATTTAATAACAATTGTTAATAACAACAATAATAAGAATAACAATTATTATAATAAATATTACTGTTGTTGTTGTTGTTATTATATATTATTATTATTATTATTATTATTATTATTATACTTTTTATTATTATTATTATGATAAATATTATGACCAAAGTGTAGGTGTTATAGTTCTGTCACTGGTAAATAAACAGTTATTAAACAGTTAATAAACAGTTATTAAATATTTTTTAATTATTTTTAATTATATAATAATAATAACAACAACAATAGTAATAGTATTAATAATAATGACAATAATAATATATCTAATAAATACTAATTTATTTATTACAACTATTTTATTGTTATTATTAATTACATTTATTTTTTAATATAAAAAATAAATAATTTTTATAATCATAATTGATGATATTAAATAATATATTTAATAATAATAATAATAATAATAATAATTTTATTGGTGATGTTATTTTTGGTTTAATAATAACAATAATGGTTAATAATAATTATTATTATTATTGAGGATAATATGTTTAATAATACTGATTTCTTAAAAATATTAAGTAATTTTTAATAAACTAATATATTTTTTCCCCATTACTTCTTATCATTTTAAATAATAATAATAATTATTATAATCATTGATGATATTAAATAATAATAATATTTTTACTGGTGATGGTATTATTAGTTTAATAATAACAATAATAGTTAATAATTATTATTATTGAGGATGAAAATATTTTTAATAATATTGATTTTTAAAAAATGTTAAGTAACTTTTAATAAAAAATATTAATTAAATGTTCTTATTATTATTATTATTATTATTATTATCCTTTTTAGTATTATTATGCTAAAAATTATGACTACGTACTCAAGTTTAGATGTTATATAGTTGTTACAATTGACAAATACACAAACTGTTCTTACTTTGAATTCCTCCATGAGTTTCCGAATGGCCTTGCCACGGGCTCCGATGATGCGTGCGTGGACCCGCCGGTCCAGCCGGATGTCCTCACTCACCATTTCTTGCAGTGCTGCCACCAGTTGCTCTATAGCTGCCCTGGCCTCATTAGCATTCCTCTCATAACCTGAGATCACGATTACATCCTAGAAGGGAGATAAACACACGTGAAGAAAGACTGACAGGAAGACAGACATGGAATGGCAGGTATGAAAGGTATGAGTTACACAAAAAGCTGAAGAATTCTAAAACAACAAGGTGAAGAATCAGTCTGGGTTAAAGAATGAGGAAATGCCCTCTCAAAAACTATCTGCTTTTTCCATTCTTGGCTCACACATACCTGTTGCTCATCACCTTTGTCAGGGAACTGCACATTGACATCATAGTCTTTGCGTATTTGAGAGATGACGGCTCCTTTGCGGCCAATAATTTTGGGGTGATATTTGGGCTCTACAGAGAGTGTCACCTTGTAGCTCCGTAAGGCCTAAAAACAGATTTATTAAACAATAAATTAATATATACTCTATTTCATGAAGTAAGTCTCAGGTTGTATATGATGGAAATTAAGTTGTCATCATATGTCAGATGTTGTACCCTATCTTCCTGCTCCGCCTTCAGCTCCTGGACTCTCTCCAGCAGCCCCTGTTTGGCCCGTTCCACACTGTCAACCTGTCCTGTGATCTTTATGACATCTGACTGTTGTTCAGGCTGAGGAACCCAAATGTTCACCTGTACCGCACAGTACAACCAGGCACATTCACTCGTCAGTTTGACTTTCTTTCTTTCATTCAACACAAAGGAGACAGCTGATTCTGTATGAAAAAAAAAACAGCTCTGACATTATTCTAAACATCTCCTTTTGTGTTCCAGAGAAGAAAATAAAGTCATACATGTTTGGAATGAAATGAGGGTGATGTAACTGATGACAGGATTTTCATTTTAGGCTGAACTATCCCTTTAACAAGGTTTTGCTCACTGCATTCGGTTACGGTTGGTTGGTTTATACTGTGTTAACACCCTGTTTACAGACTTTGTAATTTTTCCACACAAATGACATTTTGGGAAATGATTGCAATGCAGTTTGTGTGCAAGTATATAGAGATAGGTATACAGTTGTGAACCACTTGAAGAATCTGTGAAAAATTTTAACAAAATAAGAGAGATCAAACAAAATGCATGTTTATTTATTCAAATGGCCCCATTCAAAAGTTTGTGAACCATTGGTTGTTAATACTGTGTGTGGTTACCTGGATGATCTATGACTGTTTTTTTTTGTCTTGTGATGGTTGTTCATGAGTCCCTTGTTTGTTCTGGGTAATAAAGGTAAATTGTACTTATTTTTTCTTCTGGGAAAAATGCAAGTATCCATTACAACCATCACAAGACATAAAAACGATTATGGATCATCCAGGTAACCACACACAGTATTAAGAATCAATGGTTCACATTCTTTTGAATGGGGCCATTTGAATAAATTCAGCTTTTTTTTGTCTTGTGCACTATATGTAAACATCTTTTATGTAAAATGGATCTTACTCAGGATAGTGTTAAACAAAAAATAACATGCACTTTGTATGATCTCTCTTATTTTGTTAAAATTTTTCACTTTTTCTGCAAGTGGTTCACATACTTTTTCTTACAACTGTATAGATCAAAGGTATAATATATATATATATATATATATATATATATATATATATATATATATATATATATATATATATATATATATATATAAATAAATATATAAAACAGAGTTTGGCCAAATTAAAACTAAAAAAACTTATTTTGGAGATGGTTCCATCTAAAAAATTATATTAGATTGATTTGTAAAGGATCATGTGACAATGAAGACTGAAGTAATGGCTACTGAAAATGACAGGAATAAATTACATTTAAAAATATATTAAAATATTAGTTATTTAAACTGTAACAATATTACTGTTTTTTTTTTTTTTTTTTTTTACAGTTTTTGATCAAATCAATGCAGGCTTGGTGGCATAAAAGACTTATTTCAAAAACATCAAATCTCCAAACCGACCCCAACTTTTGAACAGAAATGTACATAAAGTACCATTTAATATGTCTCTACCTCATAGTCCTCCATCATTTTCCTTATTCCAATTCCTTTCTGTCCTATGATGTATCGATGAAGCTCATAGGAAACTTCAACATCAATCGTCACAGGAACTAAGGCCTTGAATGTAAAAAGAAGAGGAAGGAAAAGTGATAAGTGACATGATGTGTAGCCAAGTATGGTCTCTCATACTCTGAATTTGTGCTATGCATTTTACCCATCCAAGCGCACACACGGTGAACACACACCTAGAGCAGTGGGCAGCAATTTTGGCTGCAGCACCTGGGGAGTGATTGGGGGTTAGGTGCCTTGCTAAAGGGGACCTCAGTTATAGGTAAATGAGAGTGGAAGAGAGCTTTGTTCATTCACATTCCCCCACTTACATTTCCTGTCGGTACTGAGACTCGGGCTACAAGTCCGATTTTCTAACCATTAGGCCACAACTGCCCCAAAAGGCAGGATAGAGAGGATCAAAACTAAATCCACAAAAGGACAAAAGAGAGCTGAAATTCCAGCATTCCTTACGAGTAATGCTGTACGCGCCAACTCGCACTTTTCGGCCCGACCCGTCACAGTAATGATATCGCATTTCCGAGGGTTGAGGTCAGTATCCCCATTCTCCTGAGGTGCAGGTTCCTGAGCTGCCAGCCACAAATAAAACAAAAATTACAGCTTATAAACACTGTCATCAATAAATACCATGACAAAGTATCTGAACTAATTTGAGAATGTAAGGAAGAGACCTGCAGACTCATCTCTGTCTGGAAATTTGATCTGGACTTCATGTTCCCGTGTAATTTGTTGTATTCTGCAGCCTTTGGGTCCCATGATGGCTCTGTGGTACCGCTGAGGAATCGACACCTCCACACTCACCTGTGACTCCTGACGACACACCAGCAGATAATCAAGGTCAGTGAGTGGAATGTGTTACACCGTGTCCTAACCCGACACAGACACGCAATAAAAGGTATCTTTTCCATGTTAATCAGAGTTTTTGTCCTAACCAGCCGCGACGGCGACACGCAAATATTCCTTTTTAGAAACGGTTTCTATTTCTCCGCGACGTCGCGGCTGGAACAGCAACACAAAGTATGGCAATGATAATATCAGGTACTGTTTATGTGCTTTATTTAAGTGTTTGAATATCATTCTGTGTTCCCAGCTTTAATTTTAGTAATGAAAACAACACTGGCTAATTCACCTCAGATCTTGAAAATAAATAAATGGGCACAAGTATGTTCCAACTGTCAACTCAGTGCACAAAAACAACAATATTCTATGACAAAGATTGGTTCAGTCACCCCGTATGTACTTTAAACAATGTTTAAATTGTGTAATATTGATGAATTTTACTTGCCCATTCCATTGTGTCTGCTGTGCTCTTGCCGAGAGAGCCCGCCCATGCTCTCTTCTGATTGGCTGTGGTTTTTGATTGATTTTATCACTTCTAATTGTCGTGTCACATCTAGTGTGGACAGTCAAATTGCTCATTGCTGGAATCTTATCGCATCGCGTCTGGTTAGGACATGGTGTTAGTGTTTCTGCTCTGAGATTTCATTCATAAGCAGGCTACATACACTAGCGTTCAAAAGTTTGGGGTCAGCAAGATTCTTTAATGTTTTGAAAGAAGTCTCTTATGCTCACCAAGGCTGCATTTACTCTTACTCACCCCAAACTTTTGAACAGTAGTGTATATACTGTTCTTGGCAGACAAGTCAATGACAAAAAAATGCAGAAAACAATACATAAATTCATTCGCGTTTCAACGACAAGAATCAGTCTAGAATTGGATTAGAAACTGACCAGATCTCGAACGATCTCCTGAATACGTTTCTTAGCAGCGTCCACACACTCTCTGGGTCCTTTGAGAGTGACACTGTCACTGTGTGTGCCTGTTCGAGGGAAGCTAACGGCTACGCCGCCATACTCCTCCGCCAACTCTCTCAACACCTGTCCTCTTCGACAGACGAAGTGACGGTGATGCCGGGGCTCCACGACCATACTGTCCTCTATCACATCATCCTGAGGGGAAGGACAGATCAACTGAAGGAAGTGCATATAAAGAAACACTAAATACACAACTTTCGCTTCTGTCATACCAGATTTTTGATGAGAGTCTCCAGCTCTCTCTGGGCGAGCCATACAGCCTCCTCTTTACCCATGATGGTAATATGCTCCTGTTCTGGCTCATCTGGTGATGGGAAGATGATCCGTGCTCCGGTTCGATCCCGTACGCGTCGGATATTAGCTCCTCCTCTGCCTATAAGGAACTTGTGGTACTCTGGCTTGGCTTGAAGCTCCACTGAGAAGTTGTTGACTTGCTGGTAGGACAAAAGACAAATATCTCACATGGACTGAATGACTGGAAATATAACGGCGTTTCCTGTGTTTTTGTTTTGCTGTTCATCCCATTACTCACCTTCTCCTCCGCTAGTTGCAGCAGTTGTCTCCTGGCTCTCTCCACCTCCTCTGCAGGACCTCGGATAGTGACCTTATCCAACCCTGAGCCCTCCGCAGGGAAGTGGATATGAACACCCCCACACTCTTCCATTACAGAGCGTACCAGACTGCCCTTGGATCCAATCAGAGAGTTATGCAGCTTGGCTGGGATGGAAACCTCAGCCTCTTTCAGGTTGGCCTGGGACAATTGAAAGATTAAGTGAGAATGTGAGAGAGAAGGAAAACTAAGAGTACTGGGAATTATATCTCTAACAAATTCTCTAGCTTCGTGTTTCTCTCACCAGCTCTTTTTGAATGGCAGTGATCCGATCTCGTGCGGCTTCACAGCTGCTCTTCTTGCCTGTGATCACGATCATCTCAGAGTTGCTGTTTTCCGTTGGGAGATCAATCTTGGTGTTGGTCTCCTCACGTATCTATATAGATTTAAACAGCAACATAATCTCTCTCATTAAAAAAAAAACATTAGTACATTTAAATATCAAGTTCACTTAAAAAAAATGAATGTTATTGATTTTCAGA
Organism: Chanodichthys erythropterus; assembly: GCF_024489055.1. Lineage (NCBI taxonomy): Eukaryota > Metazoa > Chordata > Actinopteri > Cypriniformes > Xenocyprididae > Chanodichthys > Chanodichthys erythropterus. The sequence continues at coordinate 17,414,809 of NC_090239.1, forward strand.
CAGAACTTTCACTGTGCTTTTTTAAAATATTTTTCTCATTATGAACCAGTGTTGTTATTTTTAACTAAAACGATTAAAATAGTTTTCAGTAACTGCAATAAAGATGAAGAAAAATATATAAATATTATATAGACTTACTATTAGACAGACTATAGACTTTAGACATAAAAAACTTAGAAATGTTGAAAATTACAACATTGGAAACTTTAAGTACTAAAATTAAAACTGAAAAATAAATGAAAGCTATAAAGTAATAGAAAACTAATCCAAAATGACAAAACAACAAAATTACTAAAATAAATTAAAATGAAAAAATATAATAACAAATATTTTAATACAAAATATGAAATATTATATTCACATTATAATTAATAATACTAAAGGAACAAATTATAAATTATTATTTAATATTAATTATAATATTATATTATATATATATATATATATATATATATATATATATATATATATATATATATATATATATATATATATATATATATATATATATATATATATTTTTTTTTTTTTTTTTTTTTTTATTCATTTCAGCATTTAAAGGTGCTACAGAGGATTTTTTTTGCCGACTGAGAAACCAAAGGCTGTTACTGAGTTTTTGAAATGAGCGCATGCGTAAGAACAACCCCCCTCCTTTACAGCTCATTTCGAGGGAACGCCTCCCAAAACTCGTGCATGAGTATTGGAACACGAGTGTTTACCACCGGCATTCACTATGTCGTGTTAGTGGATTCATTATGTTGGACTCATCGCAGGTAACTCATAATCTGCAGTTGTTACTCCTGTCTCCTGACAAAAACATTGCATGCAGCGCCTGTGGAGTGTGGAAAGTTACTGGAGCGCGCAGCCGCGCTCGTCTCTCACAAGGAACGTCATGGCAGTGATTGACAAACCAGAGGGCCAATCGTTTACGCGATGATCGTGTAAACGATTGGCTGATGTTTTTAAGGCCCTACCTCGTGCACAGATGATGTATATTAATAATATTACTTTCAGTGCACCTAATGAATAATCTTTTATCAGTTAGTAAAGACAGTTTCAAGTAATATTGCAAAAATGTATAAAACAAAACATCCTCTGTAGCACCTTTAATAAAAAGCTGTATTTGTAATTAGTTAATGCACTGAACTAAAATGAAAGATTTTTTAACTAACACTAAAAAGATTAATAAATATTGTAACAAATGTATTGCTTATTGTTAGTTCATATTAGTTAATACATTAATTAATGTTAAATGAGACCTTATTGTAAAGTGTAACCAATAACATTGCTATGAACTGTCGTTGTGTGGAAAGTCCTGTAAGATTCTTCAAAATATTTTTTTCCACAGAATTAAGAAAATAATACAGTTTTGGAACAATCAGAGTATGATTAAATGCCAGAATATTCAATTTTGTGTGAACTATCCCTTATTAATTCTGTTAAAGCATTAAAAAGTGATCTTTACAAAACTTAATAAATGGCTTTTTCTTCACCTTTTTAATGTTGGCACCTCCTTTGCCAATGATGTTTTTGTGGAACTGCTTGTGGATGGGTACAGAAATCGAGAAGCTGCTCTCAACCTAATAACATGATGAACATATAATTAGACATGAGAAAATTCAATGGCTTAAAGTTTCTATATTGCTTTCTATGGGGGATAAAAAATAAGCTCTTGAATTTCATCCAAAAGATATCTTAATTTTATGTTATGAAAATGAACAAAAGGTCTTACGGATGTGGAACGACATGAGGGTGAGTAATTAATGACAGAAATGTAATTTTTGCGTGAACTAATCGTTTTAACAACTTTGACTGTAAACAATACACCTTCAGGAAACAGAGAAAGAAAACTAATTTGTCATCTGTTGGCAGAGTATGATAATTCCACAGCTGCCTGAGCACGTAATAGCAGCTGTATTTGTGAACGTGTATTAGTCACTAAGCAAATGTTATTTGAGAGCAGGAAGGAAGCAAGAGGAAATTACACTTGTACCAGCTCAGCGATGAGTTTCTGCAGAAACTTTGCACATTTCTCCACTTCGTTTTTAGGCCCTCGGAGCTGCACTATGTCACTTTTTTGTTGCTGGTCTGGAAAGATGATAATGACCTGCAGAAATTAAACCAAAAGCATCTGTATGAAATCATCTAGCATTTAATGCTACAAAATGTGTTTTACAAAATGAATCTGTGAGCACCTCAGGGAACTTGTCCCGCACTTCTTTGATCTTCTCTCCTTTCTGCCCAATTATGGTGCGGTGAAACTTCTGCTCTATGATCAGGTCTTTTGTACGTTCATTTTCCTAGAGCGTCAAAAACGCGAGAAAATTACACATCTTAAATCACGTAGATGGGTTCATAATGTCATTTATAGAGTGCTTTTGTGCTTCCATATAGTACGTCTCACCATACGCTGGGCCATGTCCATCAGTTCCTTGCGAGCGAGCTGTACTCCCTGAGGATCGCCCTCGATACGAACCAGTCCGCAGCGCTCAGAGTCCTGAGGAATCCTCACCGATACCTTATATTGCTCCTTTATCCGATTTACTAAGGAAAAGTACCAAATAATTCAATTTTCTACTCATTCATTCATCTTCTCGGTTGACTGATCAAAACTTTACTGAAACAAATATGTTCAGAACAAGTGTGCAACACCGTCAATCATTTTTCCCAGGTTCTGTGGTCATGAAGACACATGAAAAAAAATTATATTTCAATCATGAAAGCTCTCTGAAGAGTTTTTGCATGTTAATGGGCATGTTAATAGGCAGTTGTGGCCTAATGGTTAGAGATAGACACACACAAACTACTGTGAGCATGTGAGATATGCTGCTGCTGTATAAATATTGCAAATTGCATGTAAAGGACCTATCGGTCTGCACCTTCTAGAGTTTCATGACTGAACTAGATATTTGTATAGTGAGGGAGAAGTCCCTTTGCAACTGTTTATTTTGACATTGTGTGCTGCTTGTAATCAAATAATGTGTAAAACCACAATTTGACTATTCAAATTGTACTTTTTATAGCTGTGCTTTGAGCTCTATTTTTATTTTTATCTTAGCCATTTTTATCTTATGACAGCAGTTTCAGATTAAACATTTCAAAAAGGTCTAAACTTACTGTTGGCTCCGTTTTTGCCAATGAGATGTCTATGGAAACGTTGATCAATGTTAATCTCTGCATAGTCCATTCTCGCCATCTGAATGATGGAAAATAAAATAGTTGAGGACTATAATTAAACAGTATGATTATATTCCACGAGAAGAAACCATAATAGCATATGTGAAATGATTTGGCAACCAAAATTCCCCTGATATTTTTTTAATTTAGTTTTTAATCGCGTCAATCTTCGTTTTAACAACAAAAACAACAAAAAAATGATAATAAGGTAATCAAGTGTTCACTGACCAGGTCTTTGATGATCTCCTGTATCTGAGCCTGGGCTTGTTCTACCTCCTCTGTTGGTCCCTCCAGACTTATACGTTCCTCTCCATCAGTAAACTCTATATGAACCTAGTGATGACAAAGAGTCGCACAATCACAATATAGGGCCTATTGTTTATAATTATGCTTAAGGGTTTTAATATTAATGCTTTTTATGTAATAGAATATATTATTATTCATTATTCAAGGATTTACACATTAAAGAATACAGTTCTTCAGGAATCAGTCCTAAAACTCAGTAACAAATTAACATTTTTGGACTTCCGGTTCTGTTCTCAAAGTCTACGTTTCTTTTTTTCTTTTGCTTAATTGCCTGAAAAAAGGTCTGTTGTTAGTACAAGCTCAAGATATTTGCATATTTTATTCTATTAAATAAAATACATAAGTAATACCCACATGTTATTTTTTAAGCTTTAATATGTCTTAAAAAAGGCAGTTGCTAACAAGTAGGACTACAGAGGTTGTCAGTGACATTAAATGTCATCACAGCGAATTAATCTAGTCACTTGTCCGGTTTTGCAGTCTCGTTGTGTTTATACTTGTGCTCTTGTAAACTATTTTAAATCAAATTGCTTTTTAATACCTTAGGCAGCTGCTGTGTAATGCGACCGATGTTCTGTCCTTTCTTGCCAATGATGAATCGATGGAGCCAGGCCGGAGCAATCACCTCCACCACTATCACACTTTTAGCCTGCAGAACACACAAGTGCCATGTGAAAAGCTGACTTTGGCATGCATTCTATGAAAAATAAGGCCAAAAATTGTGGGTCTACACAAATCTTTAATACATCTGACCTTGGCGTACACCTGCGTTAGAGCCGGACCCAGCTTATCCGGTTCCCCTCTGAGGATGATGGTCTCCGATGCGGAGTCTAGAGGAGGCATCTCCACAGACACCCCAGTGTTCTCCAGGATTTCCTGCAGGGTGTTGCCTTTCGGGCCTACTATGTACTTATGTTGTGACTTCTTCACCTCCACTGAGATTGTGGTCGTTTTTCGTTTCTGCTTGTAAATTTCAAGAAGGTGGTCAGAAAACGTCACCAGATGCATATTTGCATGTGTGTACACAAAATAATGTAATCAAAATACAATATAATATAAATAAAAATCTTAAATTAGATTTAAATAAATTAAATTAAATTAATTTTAAATAAATCTCACCAAGACTGCACTTATTTGATCAAAAATTGAGTAAAAACAGTAATATTGTGAAATATTATTACAATTTAAAATAACTGTTATTTATTTCTGTGATGGCAAAGCTGAATTTTTAGCCTCATTACTCACATGACCCTTTAAAAATCATTTTTATATGCTGATTTGGTGCTCAAGAAACATTTCATATTAATAAAATAAATAAAACGTTGAACGTGTGAACACAGTGCAACATTTTTTTCAGGATCCCTTGATGAAAAGAAAGTAAAAAAAAAACCCCAGCATTTACAACTGCTGACCCCAAACTTTTGAACGGGAGCATAATTAAATCACCTTCTCTTCATAAATGGCCCGGATGCGGGCAATCGCCATGGCAACTGCTTCCTTCTCGCCGGTAATGACAATCTCATCTTTGGGTACGCTGGGTGGTGGGATGCTAATACGAGCTCCAGTCTCTTGACTCAGCTCTTGAACGAGTCGATTATATGCACCCGCGATGAATGGATGAAAAGCTTTCTCAAAAGACAAGCGTTCCACGGCACGCTTATCCTAAAGCAGACAGTGAGGACATAATGAGGCTGATGGAAGAAAATATAAAAGCTTATCTTATCTCATCTACTGGTTACCTGCTCTGCAGAGATGAGCTGGATTTCATGGCGAGCTTTCTCAATGCCCTCCTTGGTGCCGGTGATGCGGATGTTGCCGTTGGGATCATCAGAGCGGGGGATGGCGATCTTGGTGGCTGTTTTCAGCTCCAGCTCCTGCAACTTCTCCCCATTCTTCCCAATTACAAACCGATGATGTTCTTTCGGAATAAGCACAGTCGCTGAGGCCTGAGAAGTTTAGTATAAAAGGGTTAGTTCACCCAAAAAATGAAAATTCTGTCATCAATTACTCACTCTCGTGTCATTCCAAACCTGTAAGATTTTCATTAATCTTCAAAAAAGTCTATTCACCCAAGAATATGAGATCAAAACATTCATTAAGAGGTCGTAAAATAAATCCACATGAATCGAAACTATCTCTTTAAAATACCACTTTTACAAAACAGCAAAATAGATTTAATACACTGTATGTATCCCCACCCCTTTTCAGCTCTGTGCTTGTTGTCTTCCGGTTTGTATTTCCACAGTATAAAGGTAAGATCTTACAGATTTATGAATGAACCATTTGATTTAAAATCTTCCTGGTCCCGTGATATTTATTATGTCATCTGCTTCAAACATTACCATGCTCATGATAACTTTCGCTTAACTCTACAATAAATAAATCCACTTCATCTAATTACTCTTCGATTGTGATGCCATAGAAATATACAGAGCTAGCGCAAAAACAGAAGCTCAAACACAAAATTCTAAAGATGGCTGCACATAAGGGTGCTCCGCTCAGGATTTTTGGGGCTGTTCACTGATTACAGGAAACAGTATTGGCCGATACGATCGCTGATACTGATCACCGAAATAAATAATACTATTCTTAAAGGGTTAGTTCACCCAAAAATGAAAATTATGTCATTAATGACTCACCCTCATGTCGTTCCAAACCTGTAAGACCTCCGTTCATCTTCGGAACACAGTTTAAGATATTTTAGATTTAGTCCGAGAGCTTTCTGTCCCTCCATTGAAAGTGTATGTACGGTAGACTGTCCATGTCCAGAAAGGTAATAAAAACATCATCAAAGTAGTCTATGTGACATCAGTGGGGTAGTTAGAAGTTTTTGAAGCATCGAAAATACATTTTGGTCCAAAAATAACAAAAACTACGACTTTATTCAGCATAATAAGCATAAATAAAGAGACAAGAAAGTATCATGAACTATTCACAGGCAAGCAACATGTGCAACATATTCCATTCCACATATCATATCATCAGAAAGTAATCAAATGTAAAACAACACAGCTTAGTTTTAACTGTATAAATTAAATATAGATTAATTCTACTAATTCTACTGAAGAGTGATTTTCTCTGTCTTTTTTTTTTTTTTGCGCACAAAAATTATTCTCATCGCTTCATAAAATGAAGGTTTAACCACTGTAGTGATGTTGACTATTTGAACAATGTTTTTAAGTAGCTTTCTGGACTTTGAAAATGGTGGTTAAATTGCTGTCTATTGAGGAGACAGATACCTCTTGGATTTCATCAAAAATATCTTAATTTGTGTTTCGAAGATGAACGAAGGTCATAAGGGGGTGACAGAATTTTTATTTTTGTGTGAACTAACCCTTTAAGTTTGGGCATTTAGGGAAGAATGAAAGCCAAGTACACGGCTGTAATGGAAAGTAATGCACTAAAATATCACAGCTCTAGTTTCTTGCTGTCATTGCTGGAGGGCTGCTGCTCTCAAAGACATTGCAAATTTATTGTCCTTTTCAGACACCTGGTAGAACTGCCAAACCGGTTAATGTAGTGAAGCAATTTTAGTTGCACTTAGAAAAATGCTTAGTTTTCAGGTGCATAAGGTCTATAAGAAGAACAAGAATCAAACAAGCACCTGTGTCTGCAGTCGGGCCACAATCTCCTTCCTCGCTTTCATGACTGAGTCCAATTTTCCAGTCACCATGATGGAGAGGCCTTGGTCCTTGGCAAGCGAGAGTTCGATATGTGCTCCGGTCTTTTGCATTATATCCAGGCACACTTTCGCCTCCTCACCCTCACCAAACTGACTGTTGTCTTTATACCGCCTCTCCTCCAGAGGGACATGGAACACCTGAAGGTGCAAAGAGTGTGAAAGGAGAAAAAGTGTAGTAGGCTCTCAATAACACGAGAGCCTGCCACACTGCCACACACAAGACCTTGTGGCTTGACAAGAAGAATATTTTTTCAGATCTTTAGAAGCTGTCTCACACTGTACAAATATGTGGAATAATTATAGTTACCTGAGTGATGACAGAGGCTTTGATGGGTCGGATTTTGCTCCAGGCACCTGCCGGCTCACCCGTCTTCTCACCTGGACTGCCCTTGTCGGGCAAAGGTGGAAAGGCCTCCAGATAGGTGGGTATATATGCTTCATCCTCTGGCACACTACCTAATAACAGACAATAAGAAAAGAAGGTAACACTTTATTTTACAGTGTCCTTATTACATATGTACTTATAGTAATAAGTACATATGTAATTATTACTACATATACACATAGTAATAACAGTAAATTAGGCATGATTACACATAACTAACCCTAAACCAACCCTACAGTACCTGTCAAATGTTTGGAAACATTTCAATTTCTTAATGTTTTTGAAAGAAGTCTCTTATGCTCACCAATGCTGCATTTATTTAATCAAAAATACAGTAAAAACAGTAATACTGTGAAATATTATTACAATATAAAATAATTGTTTTCTATTTTCAATACATTTAAAAATGTTGTTTATTCCTATGATGACAAAGATAATTTTCAACATCATTACTTCAGTCTTCAGTGTCACATGATGCTTCAAATATGCAGCTCACGAAACATTTACGATTAAATAAAAATAGAGAAATTTTATTCACCAAGGATGCATTAAATTGATCAAAAGTATCAGTGAAGACATTTATAATGTTACAAAAAAATCTATTTAATAAATGCATTAATAAATTTAATAAATATATTTAATAAATGCAAATTAATGCTTTCTATTCATAAAAATCCTAAAAAATATTAAGCAGCACTCTGTTTGAGTACAATGACAATAATAAATGTTTCTTGAGCAGCAGATCAGCATTTTAGATTGATTTCTGAAGGATCATGTGACACTGAAGACTGTAATGATGATAGAAAATTAAGCTTGGCCATTACAGGAACAAATTACATTTTAAAATATCTTCAAATAGAAAACAGTTATTTTAATTTTTAATAAAATTTTGCAATATTACGTTTTTTACAGTATTTTTGATTAAATAAATGCAGCCATTGTGAGCATAAGAGACTTCTTTCAGGTACTGCATTCCTAACCCTAACTCTATAATAAGTAAATGTTTGTTTATTAATATTACTCAGTACTTAAATATGCAATTACAGTGTAACAAGGACACCTTGAAATAAAGTGTAACAAAAAAAGAAAATGTAAAATGCATACAACACTTTTTAATCACATTATTTTGATAATAATGGTATGACACTATATAAAGATAATCAATAATTTTTGGTTGATTATTAATGGTTTTATCGATTAGTTGTTGCAGCCCTATTTATATTTCCTGCCATTCCACATGAGATAAATTGAAGTACAAAAAATGTGAAGAAAATTTCACCCCTAATTTTGCTACAGTCGTCATACCAGTGATCTCAAAGTCCTTCAAGCCACTGCGGTGCTCCGCAAAACTCTCCTGAGTCAACACTGCCACAGAGCTCATGTTTCAAGACCTGATCCGCTATCCTGCAGAGACCAGGAGGAAGAGGAGGGACATGTGGAAAGAAATACAGAAAAACAAAAATATAACAGCAGAGAACATCAAGTCCAAACACACAGCCTTAAACAAAACTGACTAAAAGAACATAGCAGTAATGGACTACTTTTATTTGAGTGATAAAGTGCATCCTGCTGAGCTCTGTATTCTCTGCGGTTTCAGCAGCCCAGCAGGGCCCCGAAACACACCGGCATCTCCCTGAGCCCAACAGCATCTCTCCCCACCTGAGCTCTCCAATTAAAGACGCTGCAGCTGTGAAATCTGACGAAAAGCCTTGTGTGACTTTGACTAACATAATGATTATTGATCGTTGTATAACAGGAGCTTTCAATCTTTAAAATGCCACAGGATCATCCTTGTGTGAGGAATCACCATCCTAAAATTTAAAAGGCATAGAAAAGTGGGGTTTTGGACAATATTGGCATGAATCCTTTTTAATTTGTAATAATTTTGCACTGATACAAACTACAAAAACATATTTTATTACATAAACATTTATAGGTAGAAAAAAATTAAATTTTCAATTCCTCAAAATGTCCACCATTAGCAGCTATCTGACCTAAACTGGGTTCTAATTGGTTCATTGTATTCTAAACTTAATTGGCAATCAGTTGTTGAAGCTATTAAGGTGTGCTGACCCAAAAATCTTTTACAAACCTGGGCCGAGTTTAAACCAGTAACCAGGCATCACAGCTGGCAAAGGGGCATGTCTGACTTTGACATGTATATGAAAATGAAAATTATTCTTGCTGGTCCTCAATGATGTCAAGTTACTTTAATGTATTTGCACCAAAAAATGATAAGGATTTATGCAGATATCGTCCAAAAACCACACTTTGCCAGGGGTGTTTCCAAACTTTTGGAGGGCAGTGTATATATTTTAATATTTGGTTATTTATTTACATATTATATTCTATTTTTTCTAGTTATTCTATTTTGTATTTTTATTCTAATATTCTAATTTAATCATTGGTTTATCAAATTTTATTTATTTTAATTTTTTAAAATGTATTTACTTATACATTTTTCTCTAAACTTTTCCATGGACCCCCTAGCAACCCCCAGAGCCCAGTTTGAAAGCCCCTGGTTTAAAACAAGTAGAATTGCAAAGGAGAAAAATCTGATGATAAAAATTATATGATATTTTGCACTTAAAGTCACATTTTCAGTAAACAGTTCTCAGAAAATTTAATTGCAGCTTATAAACTGCACACATGCATTAAAAACAAGTTGCATTAAATTCTGTAAGTGTGTGCAACAATCTTGGCATCTTTTTTTTCTTTCATATACACCTTAATACCACAATAACGCAAAAGACAGAACATTTTCACCCACCTGCAAAGGGTCGAAAACCAGAAAGTCCGTCCAGGTGGATGCTACTGAGAACTCTTCAGTGTCGGTCTGTTCGTTCAGCCCTGTGTGGGTGAGGTTAACAAAGAGAGATTGTAACCAGCATTGTGTTTACATACATAGCATAAAAAACAGCATCTCATGGCAAGGCCCTCTGAGGTTGACCAGGGAGGGGGGCCGAGTCACAGTGGTCTGTCCTGTGGGAGACAATAGCAAGATGTGGTGCTAAGGATAGTCTTCACTTCACTCTCAAGTGACTAGGTGTCTAATTGGTGTGTAGGTGTTTGTGCTAACTGTAGTGATGGCAAAAATACAGACACACACATTATATTTACACATGGGATTGACACATTTTATACATAACCATCTAACACTCAGTGAGAGGCAAATTACCCATGAAGTAGAATAATACATGTCATATAATAGAGATATGGGCTATTAAGCAGACATCCGCCATTCGTTATGGTCTAATACTGTGAAGATCTATTTGGAGAGTGTAATTTTGCAATGATAATACATGTGAGTAGAGGAAAAAACCTTTATATACAAAAGGTTTTCACATGTGATCATCTTTTAGCTGTGCAAGCAAGCCACTTGCAAATGTATTTGCATAACCTGCATGCTCAATATTACAACAAACAACAACATATGCAATTATAGTACTCTCCTCCTGTCTATTAACATACTATATTAAATGCGTATAGCATGATCCATGCATGATCCATTTCATCTGCAAGCTCGGTGCAGAGCAGCAGATCTGTGTAAACAAATACAGGAGCAGGCTAATTCTCCCTGACATGTAACAGCGCAATTGCAAGTAAAAACAGCTGTTAAAACCTCGAATATCAAAGTATGGGAGAGATGCATTCTGTATCGTGGTGCTAAATATTCTAGCTTGCAGAATATATATTCAGAATATCTGAGTTTAGCTGGCCAGCTAATCTGCTACATGTAACAGCTCGTTAGCTACAGAGATACTGTCTATCTCTCTTTTAAATACTATAATCTGATTGCAGAAAATGCGGATATGTTCATTGAGTCAACAAAACGATGCGATAAGCAGCACTTCTACGGAAACAAAAACAACTGATCACCTTAACAGACGGAAAAGCCTAGCCGCTGGTTTGCTGACAGTAAACACTGCTGCTGAGAATCGACTCTCCAACTGAATCGAATCTTTGATTCATGAAGGGTCATTTTGAAGATTTAAATATTTTTTGTAATTTGTTTGTTTATTGTTTATATGTGGTAATAAATGTTAAATCATACAAGCAGATAATTGTTTTATTAAAACATTCTTGAAATGTAAAATATTGGTGTACAATAATTTTTTCTGTGCTTTCACGAACCCTATTTTCTGGTTTATCGTTTCAGAATTAAAGAAATGGTCCTTTCAGTTGTGTATATTTTTACATATTTTCCGTGAGAAAAAATACCTGTCTTTCATTTCATTCCTCTAGTTCAGAAAAAACAAATCAGTCAAATTTGTGATTAGTTTGTGGATCAAAACAATTTAATTTTTGGGTATAAATCATTGTGAATTTGCAGGGTTTGTTTAAAAAAAAAAAAAAAAAAAAAAAAAAAAAACTTTCAGGATTTGCAAACGCACCCCACCTGTTTTTCAAAATAAAAGACTGTCAGGTTCGTTGGTGTTCAACACCCGGTTTACACTTCTACACGTCCTATTCAATTATTTCATAGCGTAATTAGAACTATAAACTAATCTCAAAGCCTGTCGAAAAAAACATCTTTTAAAAAATAAAATAAAATAGTTCTCACAGCTAGTACACACTAAGCTACTAATACACAGCTTAGTGTATACAGCTAGTATGTAATTATGTTATTATGTTGTATTTATTATATGTATTTTGTATGTTTATTAAACTGTTTTGCTTTTGGGGGAAACGGCCATTTCCTAACTGGTAGATGATTTCAGGTTTGCTTGATCCCCATAATACGGGAAAAATCACACACACACACACACACACACTGAGAGTCTGCGCAGGGTGGCAGCCAAAGGAGGGTGTGCATGCAGGAATGGGATGGGATGGGGTGGAATGGGAGGAGGGGTATGCACTAATCACAATGTCCCTGTCCGGCTGTTCCAACACACATGCTCACGAGCAGGAAAACAAAGAGCTGGAGATGCGCGTGGATTTACCGGAGAGGACAACAAAAGAGGAAAGACGAAAGTAACGTCTTATCAAATCCGTACGGATATGAAGTTCGCGCCGGAATGTGGAGATCTGTTGCTGTCATTTTAAGGAAATGTAATAACATGGATATCTATGAAACTATTATGTGTTCATCTGCACTATGAGAGTTACTCACACGACTCTAATGTTTTTATTTTTATGAGGGAGTTTGCTCTGGACACATTTCAGCAATTCGCTTTTCTTTATGGAATATATAAGAGAGACACATTTGGTGAGTAGTCTAAGTCAGATGAATTGTAACCAGCTCCTCAACTGTGAATATAGTAGGCTAGGCTATGTATACTGCATCTTACCTAATGTTTATCATGTATATCTGTCAGATATATAAAATGATGCTAAGTTAATGAGGTTCATTTTGTTACATCATGTTGCATTAACACCATTCACCATTGAGTTTACACAGCAGATCCTTTTTGGCCATGTGAACAACCTAGTAGGAGTATTGACTTTTGGATTGGATCTGGATTATTTCAATTTTTTTATTCTTATATATATTTTTGATATATACAGGTAGTTATTACAAATACCACCCTAACCTACACTCTATGTGTGTGTGTGTTAAATGTTTCTGATCACAACATCCCAGTGTATTTAAGGAATTTGGAAGCAAAGCCAAGGTTCACAACAGGAAAGGAAAGGAGGATTCTGATCCCAGGATTGTTTATAGATTGGAGGGGAAGTGTCTTGTACACATTTTTTGGAAAAAAAAAAAAGAAAAAAAAAGGCCACCAGAGAACACTTGGGTGTCCTGTTGCTTGAGGGGATGTTTATACCTTACTGAAGTTTGAAAGGGCAGAATGACATAAAAATGAAGAAACATTATCACCCTTCTAATGGTAACCATCTCAGCCTTCCTATTTCACCCCATGGGAAAGCATTTCTTTTTGGCATTGTTTAATGTTGGAGCACACTAAAGAACCTGACAGACCTGCTGAGTCTGTCAGAGGGGTGCGAGTGATTCAGTGACGCCAGAGACTGTTGATACGGAAAGTTGTTTTGTCACACCCTTTTCCTTATAATATCCTTAGAATGGGCTTATTCCAAGCCAAGAAAGTTAAGCTAATTAAGTCATTAAAATTGTTTTGTTTAGTTTTATATAATGGGGAAACAGTAAGCCATAAAACAATGATTATATAACAATATTTATGTGGTTTTAACCCCATCTTGCACTCCTAAGACTTGCATAGTCTTTTGGAATCCAAAGAGTCAAAGTACATGGCATGAAAGCACATATAGCTATGTTTCATGCTATATTTCTAGTATGCTGTTTCAGCAAAGAACCAGTCTGACTGGAAGTTCATCTCATATTTTATTTAAAAGTCTGACTTGTCTGTAAGAGCAAAGTCCAATGCGGTGTGCGAGGTAATTCCAGTACAAAGATCACTGTGCCTTTTATTTTATTTAATATGTTACTAGATGCTAATCATCATATCAAATGTTTATATTGTTCTAAGGACTTTGTCTCCTACTACAGTTGCAATTACTATGCTCTTCATGAGAGATATGAAATTGAAATAATAAAAAACTAGGGTTGGACGATGTATCATTATCATATTGGTTATTCGCAGATATTAGAGATTTTTGTTTAGCTAATTTATCATATTGTCAATATTGGATATGTGCATGACTTACACATTTAGACCACCTTTGCCACCATATAATGCTTAAGCTTAATCTTTAAAAACACAAACCATTTAATAACAAGTGTTAAATGTAAATATTAGCAAATCTAAAAAATTTTCATTTTTATTCAGTATATTACAGTATTGTAATGTCTAAATTAATTCACTTTGAACATTTAAAATGACTAATTTTGTTTTTAATGTTTTTTCATTTTTGACAAAGCAGTACAAATAGTGTAAATTTTAATGTTGGCGTGAAATGTTTTCTAAATGCATGCTGTAGATCTGTTCGTATGTTCAATTTTTAAAAATTTTTTTCCCTGTAATTGTTAATGAAATTGTCATATCTGGATCTTCCAGTGAAAACCACCACTTCTTCTGGTGATGTATGCAGGACTTCTCCAATCATTTCACCAGTTTAAACCCCGCCCCTTCAAGATTATATTTTTAAAATCCAACGCACAATCGATGCATAGAACCCTCAATACATTTTTTTCTTTTTCGACAACCTGTTACACTCTGATGTACATCACAGTGTTGAAGAAAAGATCTGTTGCTATTTCTGTTTCTGTTTCATCAAGACTTTCATATTCCCCATTTATAGGCCATAATGTGAAAATAATTACAATAATTACAGCCAGAATTGTAATATCTCTAATAAAAACACTACAGTGTCAGATGATCCAGGAAAAGGTCTGTTAAGATGCATCAGTCATGTTTAAAGTCTTTATTGTTTGCTCCTGCAGGTTGAAGATTGAAGGCCCTCGGTGACCCTGCTGCCTGGCCTCATATTGGCCAGGTTGCTTTGGTTTAAAACAGCAAAACCAATTAAGATGTCTTCTCAAGAGTCTCCACATCTGCCTCTGAAACCAGAGGTTAAACAAAGACCTCCGGTTCCAACCAAGCCCTCCAATAATACCTCAGACACCTCAACTGTGGAAGTTGCAGCCTCACAGAATGCTGGGAAAGTCAAAAATATAGTCAACAAATTCAGCCAGCCAGAGGCCAAGGTTCCAGGTGGAGATATAGCAAAGAGCACCAGCATAGAACAGAGACAAAAAAGACCTCCTGCAGTAAAGCCCAGGCGCAAAACGAGAAGTTCATCCCTCACCAACACTGACAATGCACCTCCTCTGCCTCCAAAGACCAGGCAAAATCACAATGGACAGAAAGACGAGGTGGAGAGCCAAGAGAGACAAGAAGGAACATTGAGTGCTGTTGATGGAGGCCGTTCAGGTACAGTGGATTTACTTTCATTTTCAGGAACTTTTTACCTACTTCTGTGGAATATCTATGCTTGTTTCCAGGTGACAAAGTTAGTTGTTGACCGAGAGTTTGCTTTTTTTTTTTTTTTTTACTGTGTACTATATGTAGCATTCCCTAGACTTTATATGAGAATATATGATTCCCAGTGCGCACAGGCTTAGCAGAATACAGAGTGCACTGTTGGTTAGTGTTTACTTCCTTTTTCTTCATATTTTAAACAATTTCTTTATTTTTGAAAATGCCATAATAGGATTATAGAATTAAAGGGATTCTGACATCATTTACTCACCCTCAAGTTGTTCCAAATCTGTATAAATTTCTTTGTTCTGCTGAACAAAAAGGAAGATATTTTGAAGCAAGTTTGTAACCAGGCTGCTTTGGGGCACCATTGACTTCCATAGTAGGAAAAAAAAATACTATGGAAGTCAATGGTGCCCTCAGAACTGTTCAGTTTCCCACTTTCTTTAAAATATCTTCCTTTGTGTTCAACAGAACAAAGAAATTCATACAGGTTTGGAACAACTTGAGGGTTTTTATTTTTGTTTTTGGGTGAACTATCCCTTTAAGAAGCTGCTACCTAAAGTACTTGTTTATATTACAGATTTTTTTAAAGTTCAAACTATAATTTATTTTTTCAAATGAATAGATTTTTATCTATTCCCAATTATTTTAGTAAATATTATGTAAATTAAATAAATATAATTGTATTATTTGCTATATTTGTGTTATTTACTGATTACAATAAATAGTCTGATATTATTATTGATATTAATCTGATTTATATCGGCCATCGGCTACCCTTCTCTCTAAAATATTGGCATCAGCATCGGCGATCAAAAAATCCACATTGGTCACCACAACACAACACAAATAGCTTATGTATGTATAACTGGTACAACATTCAAGTATAAGTATCATCCAAGTATCATCCTAAAAGTGTTTACGTCTATAGTCCTAGACTAAAATGTATGTTTGAGCTATCTTACCTGAAAGCAACTTGCACTGTCATATCTTAAAATATGTCAGTGCCTTTGTTTTGTCTCAAGATGCACACCAGAAGGCTAATGTGTTTTTCTTTGGCATGTTTATAAAAGCTACTTAAATGTGCTAATTTAACTAAAGCCTACTCCTGCCTTAATCCAAACCCTGTCCAGGCCTTGGTGTGTTTGTATGCTGTGAGTAATGCACTCTAAGGCATAAAAACTAGATAGAGAGAGAAATAAAGACCAGGATAAACACGTAGCATTTGCAGGGTTGAATTCAAGGCACCAGCTACTAAACTCATATTTTAATCAGCTTTAATCTGAACTTCATCTGAGTGGGTGTTGTGAGGGTAAACTCTGCTGCTTTCTGTTAGTGTTGCTGGTAATCTTGGAGGAATGGAATGTAAATTGCTAGTTTGGTTTTTACAATATAGCTGTGTGTATGTGTGTGTGACATATTTCAGAAATGCAAGCTATTTGTGTTACGTAAAGTAGTGCTTCTAAAAACCAGTCAGTTTCAGTTTCTAATTAAAACTTCAACTTTGTTGTACTTGGATTTCGTTTAGTTTCACGTCGGAGGTCATTTTCTTGTTTGTTGTTGGTCAGTTAGTGGGATTATAGTGTGTGTCGTCTGCTGAACACACAGACAGATGGGGTGTAGGGGATAAAAGAACCCCTCCTGGAACCAATTACATTAAATATGCACGACCGTTCAAAAGTTTAAGCTTGGTAAAATTGTAAATGTTTTTTGAGAAGACCTTATGCTCAACAAAAATACTGTAAAAACAGTAATGATGAATAAAAAGTTTGAAAGAACAGCATATTAATCTTTTGTGACATAAATTTATTTACTGTAATTTTTAATTCATTAATTTAATGCATACTTGCTAAATAAAAAGTATTAATTTCTTTAAAAAAAACTTACTGACCCCAAAACTTTTGAACAGTAGTGTAAGTGTATATATCTAATTGATTGAAAATTGTTGTAGAAAATGTTTGTGACAATCCAGAAGAAAATTGTGGAATTTGTTGCATAGTATAATTATATATGCAAACACTTTGAAGTCAAGCTTTTATTTGTATAGTGCTTTTTACGCAGTGCACATTAGAGATTGACAGTATGACTAAAATCTTGCATTGTGGTATAAGTAATTTTAAGATGGTGTTTTTATATAGTTATTTTTGGTGCACTGAAAACCAAAACAAAAGAATGCCTGGCATCTGACGCAAACTTCATTAAGCTCATTAAATTGATGAAAAAAGGAACGGCAAAGACTTTTACATTGTTACAAAAAAAGGTATTTGAAATATATATACAGTACAGTCCAAAAGTTTGGAACCACTAAGATTTTTAATGTTTTTAAAAGAAGTTTCGTCTGCTCACCAAGGCTACATTTATTTAATTAAAAATACAGTAAAAACAGTAATATTGTGAAATATTATTACAATTTAAAATAACTGTTTTCTATTTAAATATATTTCACAAAGTAATTTATTTCTGTGATGGCAAAGCTGAATTTTCAGCATCATTACTCCAGTCTTCAGTGTCACATGATCCTTCAGAAATCATTCTTATATGCTGATTTGCTGCTCAAGAAACATTTAATGTGTACAATTGTACAAAATATTTGTGTACAATATTTTTTTTCAGGATTATTTGATGAATAGAAAGTTCAAAAGAACAGTGTTTATCTGAAATCTAATCTTTTGTAACATTATAAATGTCTTTACTGCCACTTTTGATTGCTTTAATGCATCCTTGCTGAATAAAAGTATTAATTTCTTTAATTTCTTTTCAAAAAAATAAAAATAAAAATTCTTACTGACCCCAAACTTTTGAACGGTAGTGTATAATGCTACAGAAGCTTTGTATTTCAGATAAATGCTGTTCTTTTGAACTTTCTATTCATCAAGGAATCCTGAAAAAAAAGTACACAACTGTTTTCAACATTGAAAATAATCATAAATGTTTATTGAGCAGCAAATCATCATATTAGAATGATTTCTGAAGGATCATGTGACACTGAAGACTGGAGTAACGATGCTGAAAATTCAGCTTTGCATCACAGGAATAAATTCCTTCGTCAAATATATTTAAATAGTACACAGTTATTTTAAATTGTAATAATATTTCACAATATTACTGTTTTTACTGTATTTTTAATTAAATAAATGTAGCCTTGGTGAGCAGACGAAACTTCTTTTAAAAACATTAAAAATCTTAGTGGTTCCAAACTTTTGGACTGTACTATATATATATATATATATATATATATAATCTTAAAAAATGTATCACAGTTTCCACAAAAATGCCATAGCAAAACTGTTTTAATCATTGATAATAATAATAATAAATGTTTCTTGAGCAGCAAATCAGCATATTAGAATGATTTCTGAAAGATCATGTGACACTGAAGTCTAGAATAATGATGCTGAAAATTCTGCTTTGTCATCACAGGAATAAATAATAGACTAAAATAGAAAACAGTTACTTTTAAATGGTAATAATATTTCACAATATTACTGTTTTACTGTATTTTTGATCAAATAAATGCAGTCTTTGTGAGCATAAGAAAAAACGTAAACATTTTTTATTAATTTTATTAATTCAATTCTATAAATATGAACAAGATAGCATATATATTTTTAAAAATGTCATATGAATACTAAGTCATATGAATACATTATTACATTTTGTTAGTGAGACTGATTAAATTATAGGTGTCAGCCTCACTGAAAGCACCTTTTGTTTGGATTTAAACTGAGAGAATGTGCCTTGGACACTCCCAGGAAGGCTATTCCAAAGTTTAAAAGTCATATAGGAAAAAGCTCAACCTTCTTTTGGTTTTACTTTCTTAAAATTCCTGTTGGACATCATCTGATGATGTATTGTTCATAAAATTCTTTTACAGTGACAATTATGTGAATTGTGCTGGTGAGTCTTGGAAGTAACATGCATGTGGCCTTTATGTGATTATTGGGGTAATAAACCAGAGACCCACCCTTAACTTGACATACACGTTCAACTAGTTCAGATTCCAAGAGTGTTTCTAGCAGGTCAGTCACCGGTTTAGTGAAATGGCAGAAGGGCTAAAACGAGTATTTGGGAAAATCAAGCAAAATGTATTTGAGGCGATTGAAGAGCTGCAGGTTAAGGAAGGGGAGGAGGGACAGACACAGCGCAAAGGTTCCATGCAGAAGTTGACAGCATTGATAACGGCAGGCTCAAAGGCCGAGGTGGAAGAATCAAAGTGGAAGAAGCGAGCAAAAAGAAATGGTAATCTAATCAAAGATCTTTAATCACTCGAAATGGGAAAGATATGAAGCCTTTTTTGGCTCAACCAAAATCAAAATGTTGCAGACTTTTTCAGAACAGAAATAATTGAATAAATTCTTGTTTCATTTTGTTGACATACCAGAGTAACCAGATACAGGTTTTTTACCACTCCATTAATTAGGAAATATTGTAAACAGTCAGAAAAATCCACCATGTCTTTAGGAATAAAATGGAATATAAATAGGCAAATGAACAAAAACCTGTAAAAAAAAACTTCAGAATATAAATAGGAATAAAACTGGAAAGTTTGGTGTACGTAAGTGCTACTAAAGTGGACATTTCTGGCTGAGTGCATGAGAAAAAAAAACTCATTTTGTGAAAACTACCTTTAAAAATATGTATTGTAATCAAAATTTACAGACATAGATTAATTGTAATAAACACATAAATATGGGTTTTGGAGGTTTTCTTTCCACTAGACCAGTGGTGGAGAACTCCGGTCCTGGAGAGCCACAGTCCTGCAGAGTTTTGCTCCAACCCTGATAAAAACTCACCTGCCTGTAGCTTTCTAGTAATGCTGAAGACAGTTTGTACAGGTGTGTTTATTAGGGTTGAAGCAAAACTCTGCAGGACTGTGGTTCTCCAGGACTGAAGTTTGCCACCCCTGCACTAGACTGAAAGAAGAGAAGTTTTGGAAGGAATATCCCAAAATTGACCAGGAAAAATTTAGGGATTTTTTTTTTTTTTTTTGTAGTGTCTCGCCTTCATTTATAAATAGACCTTAGTCAGGTTAGACGCCATATTGAATTTAACATAGATCAGGGGTAGGCAAGTTCAGTCCTAGAGAGCCGCTGTCCTGCAGAGTTTAGCTCCAACCCTCAAGAAAACCCTCACCTGCCTATAGCCTTAGAAATCCTGCAAAGATTGATTAGCTTGTTCAAGTGTGTTTGATTACAGTTTTTCTCAATTGATTTGACACATTTCTCCAAATGAATGTAGTTGCTCTCAAAACAATTAAGTCAAGTCACCCTTATTTATATAGCGCTTTTTACAATGCAGATTGTGTCAAAGCAGCTTTACAGTGATAACTGGTATATAATTTTGGCTGCACAGCAGCTCTTAAAGAAAATGGTGTCAGTGCAGGCAGATCAAAGCACTGTTGAATATCAAATGTCAAGTTTGACACTCTTATGTTGGCAAAACGGTTCAGTATTCACTGCATAATGAAGCTCTGTAGTTTTATTCTGTTAATGCATTTATCAAAAATAAATACTAACAACAAAACTACAAGTGTGTTCTCTGTTGATTTGATAGCAAATTCAGCTGTAGATACACAAATACATGAATGAAAATACTTTTTACTTGTTCTTTAATCGTGTTCTTCAAAGTTCTTTAAAGGTGCCGTAGAACGTGTTTTAAAAAGATGTAATATAAGTCTAAGGTGTCCCCTGAATGTGTCTGTGAAGTTTCATCTCAAAATACCCCATAGATTTTTTTTAATTCATTTTTTTAACTGCCTATTTTGGGGCATCATTAAATATGCGCCGATTCAGGCTGCGGCCCCTTTAAATTCTCGTGCTCCCCGCCCCCGAGCTCATGACTGCCTTAAACAGCATAAACAAAATTCACACAGCTAATATAACCCTCAAAATGGATCTTTACAAAGTGTTCGTCATGCAGCATTTCTAATCACATAAGTAAAGTATTTATTTGGATGTTTACATTTGATTCTGAATGAGTTTGATAGTGCTCCGTGGCTAAAGCTAACATTACACGCTGTTGGAGAGATTTATAAAGAATGAAGTTGTTTATGAATTATACAGACTGCAAGTGTTTAATAATGAAAATAGCGACGGCTCGTCTCCGTGAATACAGTAAGAAATGATGGTAACTTTAACCACATTTAACAGTACATTAGCAACATGCTAATGAAACATTTAGAAAGACAATTTACAAATATCACTAAAAATATCATGTAATTATGGATCATGTCAGTTATTATTGCTCCATCTGCCATTTTCCGCTATTGTCCTTGCTTGCTTACCTAGTCTGTTGATTCAGCTGTGCACATCCAGATGTTCTGCCCTTGTCTAATGCCTTGAACATGGGCTGGCATATGCAAATATTGGGGGCGTACATATTAATGATCCCGACTGTTACGTAACTGTTGGTGTTATGTTGAGATTCGCCTGTTCTTTGGAGGTCTTTTAAACAAATAAGATTTATATAAGAAGGAGGAAACAATGGAGTTTGAGACTCACTGTATGTCATTTCCATGTATTGAACTCTTGTTATTGAACTATTCCAAGGTAAATTCAATTTTTAATTCTAGGGCACCTTTAATGACAGGTTTAGTTGTATAACGATGAGTTTCAGCAAAAAATAAATGAGTAAATAAATAAATAAATAAATGTAATCATTGACTCAATGAACTTTATAGATCTTGCCTCTCATTTACATCTGGCCAAAGAATTTGGCCAATCAACATCTCAGCATATATTTTCACGAGTCATCCTTGTGCCTCAACTTCACCACAAGCCTCTTGCATCACTTGAAGAAGAATTACTTGGTTGTAAGGTTTGTGATCATAAACCTTACAACCAAGTATCTCCAAGAGAAGAATATGCTGGAGAATATGCTGGAAGGAACACCATCCTAAAATGTGGGTGATGCTCAAACCACTCTTGTACCAGTGCTAAATGGTGAACGTGGACATTGTCCCACACAACTACATAATTTTGCTCAGTTTGCTCCTGATCACCCTGTGGAAATTTGATTTCATTGAGGGAGTTTAAACAATTTAGAAGCCTTTCTGTGTTTTGTGGCCCCAAGGCAGCGTCGGATTGGAGCACTTGTTGTCCAGGGACATTGACTGTGGCACAATGTTTATACTGGGTTGAACTATCTGAACCATAATTTATGACATGGGCAATTAGGTTCATTTCATTTGAATCTCATTCTTCTACCTCTCCTCCTTCCTCTTGCACCTTGCTCTTCTCTTTCCCTCTGTTCATGTCTTTATATTTTCTTCTCTTGCTCTTTCCACTAATACCATTGCCTTCCACTCTACCATATCTTCTCCCTCTACTCCAGCCACTTCTCATCTTCATACATCCTCAGCTCGTCTTGCTTCTCCTACATCCTCAACTCTTCTTGCTCCATCTCTTCTTCCTATAACTATTCCTTTCCCGTCATCTCTTTCTACCTCTTCCACCTCTCCTCTCCCTTTCAGTATTACACTTCCTCTATCCTCTCCAAAACCTCTCACTCTTACATCTCTTCCTTTTCCCATTCTTCTTGTTCTTTGTTGTTGTTTTGTAATTGAGATAGCTGTGTAAGCAATTTGGAAATTTGCATTTCCTGTGTTGTGTGTATTGCTAACTCAGCAGATATTTAATTGGGGCTAATTGAGAACATTCCAAGTACAACTGAGATTTTAACAAATAACGGAGTTTTATTTGTTGTGTTTGGAAAAATGGTGCACAACTGATTGTGATTTTTGTAAAACCAATAAAAAGAGCTGCAATTGTTTTCGCCTGATATATTCAAGTTTTGGTTGGATGTATGAACTACTGTGGAAACATTTGGGAATTTTGAGAACAGTGTTTTGAGAAAATGATGCATGTGATTTAAAATTTGCATGAAATGAAGGAAAATTTACAACCTGTTTAGAACAATTACAAAGTTCTCAGATTACTGTGTTAACTGTTTTGAGAACAGTGACCTGTGTTTGGAGAAACGTGTTGAAACGAGGCTGTGAGGTATAGACTTACAGTCTTTACAAAGGCACGCACTGTATAAAGTTCCTACGTCACATAATTTTCACAACTCGCAACTTTTAAAACTCTTTTATGGAGTTTTTTTTCCCCAGAAAGACATTTGATCAGCTGAGCAATAGGTATGTTGTTAAACAACAGTACAATCCATTGAACACACTGTATTCTATCCCTCACAGTCTTGTTTTCATTCCAGCAAATTTTTTTATATGGCACTACCCTGAATAAGGTCTGTACCATCAATTTTTTTTTTGATGTGTCGCACCACAGAGAATTTTATAACCTGAGCTGAGCTTCATGGGTTTAGCGAACCCATGATTTAAAAAAAATAAAAAATAAATATAAATTCTGATAATAAGCAGTTTTGTTTAAATAAATTAATAAATAATTATAGTATATGTACATAGAAAAAGTCTTAGATCTTTGAGTTCAGCTCATCAAAAATGGGAGGAAAAACAAAAGTGCTGGTTTATAATTTTGTTCAGTGTGTGTGTGTGTGTGTGTGTGTGTGTATATATATATATATATATATATATATATATATATATATATATATATATATATATATAAGCTACTTAAGTATCATCCTAACATTTGTGAAATAATTGGTGAAATTCCATATGATTTTTCCATATGAATTTGATAAGCCTAACCATGACCATAATCCATGTCCTCTTCTAGCTCCTGATGGAAAAGAAGGCGGCAAACTGCAAGCAGATCGGGATTCCAGCCCTATTCCAGAGCCTCAATGTGAGAAGAACTGCGGCTGTATTTGTCACCTGCAGAGGCCTGGCATGAAGCTTGTGTGGGTGCCAATTAGTGAGCAGGATGAGGATGAGGGTGAGGATGATGAGATCGAATTGAGTGACACAGAGGATCAGAATGAAAAAGCAGGAGAGGTCGAGAATGAAGACAAGTCAAATAAGGAGGTGGAATCTTTGAGTGAATCATTAGCTAAAGGTGAGAACAAGAATGAGGAACCGCAAATTAAAAAAGACAAGTTTCAAGAGACTCGTAACCTAATAGAGCAGCAGCTGAGGAGGAAATCAGACCCTGGACCTCCGGCATTGATCACCTCTGTTATCCCCTTTCCTGAGACCCCTATAAACATCCCCAAAGCCCAGTCTTTGGAGGTGCCGGAGGAGGAGTCCATCTATGACATTAGCCTGGATGTGGTCACTCCACCTAGACCTCAAAAGGGGTCGGACACTGTAACAAGCAAGGACATCCCTCCAGCCATTCCTCCCAGAATGCCTTTAGATAACAGGTGTCCGCCTCGCATTATTCTGCCTCAGCCTCTAGTACGCCCTGCCTCCCCTCTGCTGCCCCACAAAAGCAGCCCACCTGGCAGTCCTCGACTACAAAGAACTCCACCACCACTACCGCCAGCCAGGACCTATGAGAATGCAAGACGCCTCAGCAGTTATTCTCTCAAGTCTATAGGTACAGAAAAACACTTAAAGTGAAATCAAAGTATTACATTCTTAAAGGGATAAATTGAAAATGGTCATAAACCCTCATGTTGTTCCAAACAGTGTTGTTTCAGTATCATTTATTAGTATGTATTATATACTATATAGTATTTATTAGTATTTTGAATTAGGCTTTTATTTTAATCTTCTCTATTTTCATTTTCATTTTAGATTAAGCTTTAGTTGTTTTGTTATGTGCTTTTGGAATTTTTATTATTAGGGGTTCAATCGCGTTGCGCTGAAACCCTATTGTAATTGTAAAAATTTCCAAGGATCAGCATTCTTCCCTAAAAAGTGATTGGGCAGTCCAAACTGTAAGTCATAGAGACTTGAAACTTTGAGGGCTGGTACTCTCACCATCTACAGCATCACCAAGGCTCGCCCTGATTGGCCTGACGGGGGCGCTACAGTGTTGAAAAGTATGAAAGATTGCCTGGAGTCTGATTGTCAAACAAAAAAAAAGTCGAAAATTCGATACACGGTTTTTAAAGGCCGCCAAAATGTTCGAAGTGGGTGGAGCCACTTTTACTTAAAGGTGGTACAGAGGATGTTTTCGTCGACTGAGTTTTTGAAATGAGCACATGCGGAAGAACAATCCCCCTCCTTTACAGCTCATTTCAAGTGAACGCCTCCCAAAACTCGTGCACGAGCGTTTGTTTACCACCGGCATTCGCTGTGTTATTAAGCCGGGCACACATTTTGCGACTAGCTAAAACATTCTGACTGTGCTCAACATACAGCGATAGTTTCCTGCTCCTGAAGCAGATTTATATACATTCACATGGAATTTGAACACCGACTGTAATCGCAGACTGAACGCAACTGGCTCTGACTTGACGCGTTTGAGCGCGATCAGTCATAAGTATCAATTTACATTCATAATCGGCCTTACAATCGTTAAGCCGCGCACACATTTAGTGGATTCATTATGTCGGACTCACCGCAGGTAACTCATAATCTGCAGTTGTTACTCCTGTCTCCTGACAAAAACATTGCATGCGGCGCATGTAGAGTGTGGAAAGTTACTAGAGCGCGCAGCCGCGCATCTCTCACAATGAACGTCATGGCAGTGATTGACAAGCCAGAGGGCCAATCCGCGCACGTCTCTCACAATGGCAGTGATTGACAAGCCAGAGGGCCAGTCGTTCACGCGATGATCACGGCCACCAGGGGGCACCTTCACATTTTTCACATTCGTAAAAATTTAATATTGCACGATTTTTCACACATGACCACGACAGTCATACTCCATGATAGAACTCCTCATTCTGAGCAACTTTGCCTCTAGGACCGCCGTTCTCCATCGAATCGTTCGTTAAATATTGGAGATTATTTCAAAAACCAGCTTTAGCAAACTAGTCCCAGGTTTTTGGCTCAACCTCAATAACTGTTAAAAATCTTTATAAGCCATATATTTTCTATGGTAAATTGCTGTGTTGGCTGTAAATACTCTTTTCCATCTATGATAGAGATAGTTACTGGCTTGCAAATTAAGACATACCTTTTTACACATGTGCTTGAACCCCAATAATTGCTGCTCACAGCTATATCAATTATTATTTTTAAAATATTTTTATTTAGCTTTAATGTATTTCTATTTCAGCTTTAGCTTTTGTAATTTTATTTCAGTTTGTTGCCAAGGCTTCTAATTTTCATATTAGTGTTTTTTTTTTTTTAATTGATCTAATATTTATATTTTATTTTATTTCAACTTTATTTCAGTTAACTAAAACAAATAGTTTTTGTTTCCACACCAGTATGACTGATTTTCTTCTTCTGAACAAATTCTTGCAACACCCACTTTCACAATTCAATCAATCCTTATAAAATCAAGTCCTGTTACATTTCCCCCTTTTTCACTTTTTCTTCTGTTTCACTTAGAAATGCTTTATATCACAGAAGTAAAATGTGTTAGCAGCATTTCATTAAGTTAATTAAATGTCTGTTTTACGGTACTTAATTTGTTCTCCTTCAACAGATGAGAACGACATTGCAGGGGCTGATGGGGAAAAATGTGGATCCAACGAGAAGTATTTTTCTTCACCTTTCATCCCTCAAACAGTTTCTGTTCTCTTAATCTTTAATATTGTAGTCACACTGCTGTCATAATTGTCTTTACTATGTTTGTAACTCAATCTCTGTCTCAACTCCAGGCTTCCACGAGTCATCCCACTTAGCCAACAGTCTGTTGACTTGGAAGCTGGGACGTCTGAGGGTATATATTTTTCTGATTTGATACATCACCAATCACTATTGAGAAATTGTACAGTCCAATAAAATAAAGAATAAATGACATCTTGCATACAATTTAATGCCATATTTTGTGACCCTTGCAGAGCTGTATCAGTTTTATACAGAAACATATATACACAAGGAGATCAGGAGGACAGTATGTCGCAACATCAGTAAGACCAGCATAGACTTCCAGATGGACACAACCAACACAGAGAAAGGAGAAAAAGGTCCCAGATCCACTAGCGTTCCAAATCTCAAGCAGAGCAATTTATGGCGTGAACGGTCAACGGTACGAGACAGTGGTGTCCTGCAAGCCCTAAGCCCAGAGGAGTGCAAGTATCAAGAGGTGAGCAGAAATCCTCACTTTACAAGCTATAGAACTCTGGGAAGAGCAAGTGCTGATTTTTGAGGTTTAGAGTAGGTTTGTGAAAGAATTGTGTTTGAAATATGGAAAATTACTTGAGAGGAAAAGAGAAGAAAGACAGGATGGAAATCTGAGACATGATGGGATGGGAAAATGAGAATAGATGTAAGAAAGGGGAAAATGGAAAGGAAGTTCTGTAAGTAGGGAGAGGGTGAATCTCATGAAAGCTGTGTGTGTATTATATATCTATCTTTCTTTTGTGACCAGTGGTTTAGACATTAGTGGCTGTGTGTTGAGTTATTTTGAGGGGACAGCAAATTTACACTGTTATAATTTTTTTTTTTTTTTTTTACAGAAAATGAAAGCATTTATGTGGAGAAAGGCCATTGTGTTTTTTTTTTGTTTATTTTTTTTTGCATGATAAAATTAAAATTTTCTATTTTAAAAATCCCTTTCTTACTGTTGCAATGTGGAAAAACTGATAAATTATTTACATTGAGAATAATGAGAATATATACACTACAGTTCAAACGTTTGGGATCTGTAAGATTTTTAATGTTTTTAAAAGAAGTTTCGTCTGCTCACCAAGGCTACATTTATTTAATTAAAAATACAGTAAAAACAGTAATATTGTGAAATATTATTACAATTTAAAATAACTGTTTTCTATTTGAATATATTTTAAATTATAATTTATTCTTGTGTTGGCAAAGCTGAAATTTCAGCATCATTACTCCAGTCTTCAGTGTCACATGATCCTTCAGAAATCATTCTAATATGCTGATTTGCTGCTCAATAAACATTTATGATTATTTTCAATGTTGAAAACAGTTGTGTACGTTTTTTTCAGGATTCCTTGATGAATATAAAGTTCAAAAGAACAGCATTTATCTGAAATATAAAGCTTTTGTAACATTATACTCTACCATTCAAACGTTTTTTTTAAAGAAATTTAAGAAATGAATACTTTTATTCAACAAGGATGCATTAAATCGATCAAATGTGATAGTAAATACATTTATAATGTTGAAAAAGATTATATTTCAAATAAACACTGTTCTTTTGAACTTTCTATTCATCAAAGAATCCTGAAAAAAAAAAAAAAAAAAAAAATATATATATATATATATATATATATATATATGTGTATATATATATGTATATATATATATGTATATATATAAATAAAAAAATATATATATATATTGTACGCAAATATTTTGTACAATTGTACAAAATAAATGTTTCTTGAGCAGTAAATCAGCCTATTAGAATGATTTCTGAAGGATCATGTGACACTGAAGACTGGAGTAATGATGCTGAAAATTTAGCTTTGCATCGAAGGAATAAATTATATTTTCAAATATTTTCGAATAGAAAACAGTTATTTTAAATTGTAATAATATTTCATAGTATTACTATTTTAACTGTATTTTTAATTAAATAAATGCAGCCTTGGTGAGCAGACAAAACTTCTTTTAAAAACATAAAAAATCTTAATGATCCCAAACTTATAATATATAATATATGTATAATTTTATATATATATATATATATTATATATATATAATGTCTGTGTTAGGCCCGCCCAATCGGCCCATAGACAGTTTTCCGGTCTTTTCAGTCTGGCAAAGTAGTTTAAATCAAATTAAACTATTATCTGACTCCATTTTATTATGACCTTGATTTTAGGTTGGAATGCCAATTGATTATTGACCATTTATATGATAATTTCTCTAGACATTTGATTATACTATTTAACTCTTTACTCTTATTGTACTCGTTCATTTGGATTCCTATAACGCTTTTAGTCTCGCACCAGCCGGGTACACTACAGTATCTCATACTCATAAACTCAGTCTTTGTCATTAGGCGATGACTAATATTCTAGAGGCCGTACCCACTTTGCTCATTCTAGAATACATTATTTAGTCCCCATAGATCTGAACACACTGAATTAAAGCAAGACTATATCTAACCAGAGGTCATGACCATTACCATAGAAGCAAGCTGACCAATTTAACTTCTCTAATGTAACTTTATGTAATCATGCCATGGTTTCCCCTGTACACTTAGTTAGAATAATATTACAATAATCAGAGGTTGAGGCTCACTCTATTCAGACTGGTCTAACAACACTCTTGTTGTTCTGAACGGAAAACCCATTATTAGCCTACACAGTCTAAGTATACATAACTAATGCCAATGTGTTAGTCAGAGCTCTAAAATATCAGTTGGTGTGCCCCACTGCTCCACCTAAACTGTACTTTAGTCTGTTACTAACCTGAGCG
Organism: Chanodichthys erythropterus; assembly: GCF_024489055.1. NCBI lineage: Eukaryota > Metazoa > Chordata > Actinopteri > Cypriniformes > Xenocyprididae > Chanodichthys > Chanodichthys erythropterus. The sequence goes on from NC_090239.1 coordinate 17,444,646, forward strand.
TTGATTTGTGGGGTTACAGAAAGCAAAATATCTATAAACTCTTAACCGTATTATCTTCTGGTTTACTTCTGTGGGAATGAGACCTTTGTACCAGTCGCACTGAGACATTCCAAATGATATCAAACATGTAGTGTTGTATGATAATTGTTCACATGTACACATTAAATCATATAGATTCTTGGGTGAATTTCAAATGGTTTTAGCTTGTGGAGAGAAATTTTTTTTTTTATTGATATTTGTAAATTGTCTTTCTAAATGTTTCGTTAGCATGTTGGTAATGTACTGTTAAATGTGGTTAAAGTTACCATTGTTTCTTACTGTATTCACGGAGACGAGCCGTCGCTATTTTCATTATTAAACACTTGCAGTCTGTATAATTCATAAACAACTTCATTCTTTATGAATTTCTCCAACAGTGTGTAATGTTAGCTTTAGCCATGGAGCACCATCAAACTCATTCAGAATCAAATGTAAACATCCAAATAAATACAATACTTACACGATTAGACATGCTGCATGACGAACACTTTGTAAAGATCCATTTTGAGGGTTATATTAGCAGGGCTCTCAAGTTTTGAACTGAGTTCAGAGTGAGATTTCAGCGGCGACGGGGGTTTGGGTGGGGACGGGGGTCTGATATGAAAAATGACACATTCGTACAAATAAAAAAAAAATTTATTAAATTCAGCATTTTTGTGTGTATGTGAGTGAGTGAGTGTGAGACATAGATAATGGTAATATAATCATACACATTATATTGTTGTTTTTCCTCAACATTGTAATGTGAAACAATATAAACATGGTAACCATATTCCGACTCTAGTGTACCTTATATGTACGTTACGTTTGTCACGATAACTGGCGCGCTCTGCTTTACTAGTGTTTTTTCCCGCTCGCTGCTTGAGCCTATAATGCTTTTGTTCTTTAGGCCTATATTTTTGTTTACACATATTGTTTATTGTTTTAAACTGAGTGAAAACCTTAAGATAAAACACAAACTTGTTGTGTATATTACCTAATCATAAGTCTGTTCAGAAATGGTGACGACAACTTGAATAAAAAATAAAAATAAAAAACGTCTCTCATTTTCTCAAAATAATCGTAATTTAAAGCTGCTGTCCGCGATTTTTGGCCCTCTAGCGGTTAATAAACAGAACTGCACGCGTCTTGCGGAGGAACATTCTAGCCGGAGCTACTTTTCTCTGTGTATGTCTCATGGTATGCCTATGGCGAGTCATGAAGTTACATACTCTGCGGCGAGTCCAGTCCTGTCTGAAATTGTCCGAATATAAACACTTATTATAAGTGTACCGTAATGATTCAGGATAAGACAGAAACACGGTTTGGAAAATGGATTCATGTTGTATATTCTCATTATATGATTTTTGTACATTTTTAACACAAGTTGCGGACTGCAGCTTTAAATACACGAATATTTGTTTTTTTACTAGCCCCAATATTCAAATACAATATTTTGGGAAAATGCCCATCACTACTAGCCATGCAAGTTCACGTAAAAGTACTCTGGTCAGACTCTTAACTACCAGCTGCCTGGACACAAATATTCCCCAGCAATTTGATGAGATGACTTACTGTACTCATAGGATATGGTCCCACATCGATCACGATCAGTCTGTAGCCAGATGTGAATCAATGTGACTGACAGATGTCCTCCTCTGTAGCTAACTACTTCAGCGAGCATCTGAATCAGTACGCAAGCCCGTGAATCACAGAATGTGTCGTTGGAATCAGAACATAAATATTTTTGTGGCGGGAATATCTAAATCTTACCCAGATACAGTAATTCTATTTTCTGATTGGCTGTTCGGTAGCTATATTTTTTTTATTAGAGTAACTGGTGCGTGGCAGGGCCTTCTACTCTATGGGGAACTCGCTTGATTCCTATAATAGCGGCGCAACTTGTTGTGCGTTATCCTGGAGATTTCTCTGCGTGAGAAATACAAGGTGTGGCGTGTGAGCGTGTGAACGGGTTGAAATGCGTGTGTCTCACGCCCAATGCGTGAGACTTGAGAGCCCTGTATTAGCTGTGTGAACTGTGTTTATGCTGTTCAAGGCAAGCGCGAGCTCCGGGGGCGGGGGAGCATGAGAATTAAAGGGGCCACAACCTATATATCGGTGCATAGTTAATGATGCCCCAAAATAGGCAGTTAAAAAAAAATGAATAAAAAAAATCTATGGGGTATTTTGAGCTGAAACTTCACAGACACATTCAGGGGACACCTTAGACTTATATTACATCTTTTAAAAAGACGTTCTAGGGCACCTTTTAAAGGCATTTTCCAGTTTCTCCAGCCTTACATCTGTATGTTTTTTTTGTTGTTGTTGTTGTTGTTGTTTTTTTGAGGTTAATGTTCTGAATTGTTACAAAAATAATGTCAATATGCTGGAATTTTTGCTAGTCCTAACATGCTTTATTGCTTAATGCAAAATATATATTTTTTATTTTAAGGTTAAACTTGACTAGAAATGAGACAGTATGCCCAAATTATAAGTGTAATAAAGAATAAAGATGATGATAATAATAAAGAATAACAATAAAGTGGATAATAATAGTGCATGTGAAAAAACTGAGCTATTCTTGTAAATATCAAGATTTCACATTTAGTTGAGAGACTAAATTGCATTTAAATAATATCCATGTTTCCCTTTACTGTGTGCAGAGCATGTACGAGGTGATTACATCAGAAATGTCATATCTGCGCTCTCTGCGTGTGTTAACGGAGCATTTTATGGAGTCGAGCGAGTTGAACGACACTCTCATTATCATGGACAAAAAAACCCTATTCTCAAACATCCTGCGCATCCAAGAGGTCAGCGAGAGGTGAGTGCCTGTGTGTGTGAAATTTACAGTTATTACAGTTCAGATTTGCTGAAACATCACATCCTGATGAACCCCACATATTAGTTTTGTTTGCTTACATGAACCCCAAAGACTATATTTGTGATCTGCATTTGCCAGGTGTAACCCATCAGAATTTGCTGAGGCTGCAGCGTTTGATATTAATGAAATGAATCAAACTAGAAAACCATTAAATACAAATCCCAGGATAAACACATCAACTAATAGTCTAATGCTCCAGTAATGTAGTGTAGTCACAGCAGTCACAAACATCAATTTGCAAATACCATTGTCTATTAACATTTTTCACAGGTTTCTGAAAGACCTGGAGGACCGTCTAGAGGAGAGAATCATCATTTCTGACATCTGTGACATCATCCACTATCATGCCCAACATCATTTCCCTGCATATATTGACTATGTTCGAAATCAGATTTATCAGGAAAAGACCTACAGTAATCTAATGTAAGAAACTCATTTCATTTGTTCTCATCCATTTAAATGTATTTTATAATCTCTCATTTATTCTTTTGACTATTATCTATTACAGGCAATCTAACACTCAGTTTGCGGCCATTATCACCCGATTGCAGGAGTCGCCCAAGTGTCAACGACTGCCCTTCATGTCCTTCCTATTACTGCCCTTCCAGCGAATCACACGCATTAAAATGCTCATCGAGGTGGGTGAATAATTCACATAATGAATGTTGGAATTCCTCTTCAACAAAGTAAAGGCATTTATAATGTTACAAAAGATTTTAAATCAAGTTTCAAATGAATACTGTTCTTTTGAACTTTCTATTCATCAGAGAATCTAGAAAAAAATGTGTTATGGTTTTCAGAAAAAATGTTAAGCAGCACAAACATTTCAACATAGATAGGAATAAGAAATGTTTCTTAAGCACCAAACCAGGATATTAGAATGATTTCTGAATGATCATGTGACACTAAAGATTCAAGTAATGATGCTTTGACATCACATGAATAAATTATATTTTAAATATATTAAAATAGAAAATAATTATTTTAAATTGCAGTAATATTTCCACATTTTATTATTTTTACCATATATATATATATATATATATATATATATATATATATTATATATATAAAATATATATAAAATATATATATATAAAATATAAAATATATTTTTTTTTTTTTTTTTTTTTTAAATCTTACTGAACCCAAACTTCTAAACAACAGTGTATGTTGGAGTTCTTCTTCACCAAACCAATTTCTGTTGGTTTTGGGGACTTTTTTGTTTGCTTATTTGTTTTTCTTTCCTCATGGGTTGCAAGGAAATCATTATTATCAAGCAGAGTTATGTTAAAGCGATCCAGGTAATATGAACCCAATCCAGATTTTTAAAATATTTAGTTTTTTTTTCATCAGAACATCCTGAAGAGAACAGCTGTTGGGGCGGATAAGGAACAAACAGCATCAAAAGCTCTTGACTCTGTGTCTAAGGTAAACATCCCAAGGTCACAATTAATGGCGCACACTGTTTTTCCTCTCATTACAAAGTAATTTCTTACACTGTTAAAAATAGACCTCATTGTTCGCAAAATAGCCTATTAGAGAGGAAGATAAAAGGAAAATAGAGCAAGAATGAGGGAAAAGAGGGGGAGAGAGTGGAGCATAAGGTTAAATGCGGGTTGGGTCACTGGAAATTATGTCTCAGATTATATAAGCCTGCCATATTTTTCTTATGGAGACAAAGATAACTAACAAAGTGGATTTTGTAGCAGTTTATAGCATTAGAGAAATAAAGATCATTGAGTCTCTATTTTCTTTCATTTTCATGAAAGAACCAAAATGGGTCATGTGAAATGGGTCATGTGTATGTTTGTAATATTATTATGTATGCAGATTCATTTGTCTTCAAGGAAAGAATGTTTTGGTGTAGCTGCGTATTGTTTTTTTTTTTTTTTATGTTGTCAGAATGTGATCTTACATAACTTGTCATGCATTTCCTCACAGATCATTGAAGAGTGTAATACTCAGGTTGGAAAAATGAAGCAGATGGAGGAACTGATTCAGATTAATGGTATGCTGGAGTTTGACAAACTAAAGGTGAGCTACTGAATAATGTTATATATTAAGTGCAATTACTATGGGATTAAAAATTATGAGACCACTAGTGAAAATGCAATAATATTTTTTAATAAAAAAATCATTACAAATGATATTATCACCTTAACAAAATGAGTGAAAAGTGGAATTAACATGAATTTTAGAATTCATGATCAGTTGTCACTTTTCAATAGTGTCCTCAAATAGTGTTTTTTTTTATATATATATATATATATATATATATATATATATATATATATATATATATATATATATATATATATATATATATATATATATTATGCCATATTTTTTCTTCTTAAATGTTTAAAAATTCAATTTAAATAAAATATTTATTTACAATATTTACTTAATTAATATAAAATATTTATTTGTCTATATATTTATTTTATTTTTTTAATATTGTCTCATCTTTGAATCATTTATTCAGGCAGTGCCAATTATATCTCAAACACGTTACTTGGAGAAACGAGGAGAGGTGCAGGAAATAAACAGAGGAGGAACGTTCTTGAACCTCCGCCCCAAATTCAGCCCCGTCTACCTCTTCCTCTTCAACGACCTGCTTGTCATTGCAAGCAAGAAAAGGTAGAAAGCTGAAAAACCTGTCTTTGTTTTGGCTTTACACTGTTTTTATCAGGGTTACAAAACACTGCATACATTTCACCGCATTACATTCAGGAATTATCCATTATAAAAAGTAACACACCTGTTTGTATTTACTGTGGATGTTTAGTTAATCCCCTTGTTTTTGAATCAGACTTATTTATTTCTATCTCTGTTTCTCTGTGCTGCAGTTCTGAGCGGTATGTAGTCCTTGATCATGCCCATCGCTCCCTGGTCCAGGTGCAGTCTTTTCGGGAGGACACAGCTGTCCCCAGCCTGGAACACTGCTTCTGTCTTACCCTGCTGGAGAATCACCAGGGACGCCAGATGGAGAGAGTTATGAAAGCTCCCACACAGTACGTGAAATTATAAATAAACCATATTCATATCCATATTCATTTTACTCATCCGTGATTTATGTTCATTGCTCTGTCATGTTTTGAATCCGTATGCTAATTTTTAAGAGTCTTTTGCAATGTACAGTACACTACTGTTGGGGTTGTGAACACATGCTTACCAAGGCTACATTTATTTGATAAAAAATACAGTAAAACAGTAATATGTTTGTATTTTGTTTTTTGTCATGGCAAAGCTACAGTTTCAGCAGCCATTACTCCAGTCTTCAGTGTCACGTGATCCTTCAGAAATCATTCTAATAGGCTGATTTGATGCTAATGAAACATTTCTTATTATTATCAATGTTACAAACAGCTGTGCTGCTTAATATGTTTGTGGAAACTGTGATTATCTGATGAATAGAAAGTTCAAAAGCATTTATGAAATAGAAATCTTTTGTTATAAATGTTTTTACTGTCACTTTTGATCAATTTAATGTGTCCTTGCTGAATAAATGTATTAATTTCTTTCAAAAAACAAACATATTACTCACCCCAAAACTTTTTATCAGTAGTGTATGTATAAATCATCACATTAAAATATATACAAATGTACAAAAAGTAAATGGGAATTGTTTTCTCTCTTTCTCTCTCACTATACAGTTGTGGTCAGAATTATTGGCACCCTTGGTAAATATGAACAAAGAAGGCTGTGAAAATAGATCTGCATTGTTTATCCTGTTGATCTTTTATTCAAAAATTCACAAAAATCTAACCTTTCATTGAAGGAAAAGAAATTTGGGGAAAGTCTCTTTATGAAATAAATGTTTTTCTCCGAAACGTTGGCCAAAATTATTGGCACCCTTTTATTCAATACTTTTTTCCACCTCCTTTTGCCAAGTTAACAGCTCTGAGTCTTCACCTATAATGCCTGATGAGTTTGGAGAACACCTGACAAGAGATCAGAGACCATTCCTTCATACAGAATCTCTCCAGATCCTTCAGATTCCAGCTCCACGTTGGTGGAGTTCAGTTCACTCCACTCATTTTCTTTAGGGTTCAGGTCAGGGGACTGGGATGGTCATGGCAGAAGCTTCATTTTGTGCTCAGTGACCCATTTTTTTGCTGATTTTGATGTTTGCTTTGGATCATTCTCCTGATGGATGATACAACCACGGCTCATTATAAGATTTCAAGCAGAGGCGGTCATCACAATCCCATCTGGTGGGTTTGCTGCCAAAAAACTATTTTTTATTTTTTTGTTTCATCTGACCATAGAAGTTCCAGTCATGTCTGACAACTGAATATGCTGGGGATTGTTTATGGATGAGCGAGGAGGATTTTTCTTGAAACCCTTCTGAATAACTTATGGTGATGTAGGTGCTGTTTGATAATTTTTTTAGGCTTTCTAACCCTAACTAATTTCTGCAGTTCTCCAGCTGTGATCCTTGGAGAGTCTTTGGCCACTCAAATTCTCCTCCTCACCGCACATTAGGAAAATTTAGACGTCCTCTTCCAGGCAGATTTGTAACATCTCTAGTTGATTGGAACTTTTTAATTAATGCCCTGATGGTGGAAATGGGGATTTTCAATGCTTTAGCTATTTTCATACAACCACTTTCTATTTTGTGAAGATCAACAATCTTTTGCTGCACATCAGAACTATATTCTTTGTTTGGCCTTTGGGTTTCCTCTTGTTTATACTCCTGTGGAACAAAAAGTCATGGCCTGACAATTTCATGCTCCTAGTGTCCTGGTGTGCTTAAAAAAAAATAAAAAAAATAAAAAATTCTAGGGGTGCCAATAATTGTGGCCAATGTGTTTTAGAGAAAAACATTTAATGTGATAACCCCCCCCCAACTTTAAATTCTTCTTCTACTTCAATGAAACGAAGATATTTGTGAATTGTTTGAATGAAAGATCAAAAGGATAAACAATGCAGATTTATTTTTACAGCCATCTTTGATCATATTTAACAAGTGTGCATATTATGTATATCAAATATATACACACACTGTATAGATAGAATTATTGGCACACACCTCTTAGGCTCCATTTACACTAAACACCAGTGTAGACGAGGGTCGTTTTCATTTTTTTAAAATGCCGTTTTAAAATGAAAACGACCTCATCTACACTGGCGTTTCCACAGCGTTTCAGAAATGATCTCCGTCTACACTACACGACCGAAAACGCATGTTACATGACCGTTCATGCACACGGTCATGCGCTTACAAGTGTAAACAGTTGCCTCTTGCGCATGTAGGAAGCTGCAGTATTAAAAAATGCAGAGTTAAACTACACAATGGCTCCTAAAGCCGTGCACACACTTAACGATTGTAAGGCCGATTATGAATGTAAATTGATACTTGTGACTGATCGCGCTCAAACGTGCCCAGTCAGAGCCAGTTGCATTCAGTCTGCGATTATAGTCGGTGTTCAAATTCAATGTGTAAGTATATAAATCTGCTTCAGTCGCAGGAAACAATCACTGTATGTTGAGCTCAGTCTTAGAATGTTTTAGCTAGTTGTTAAATGTGTGAAAATGACAACAAAGCCAACAAAGATTGCAGTTCAGTCTCCATGTTATTGTTTACACAGTCGTCAAGGATACGACGAGCAAACGTGGGCAGTGACACCATCGTTTTCAAGTCTCAGTATTGCTAGGTGTATAAAATCATGCACCTAGCCATGGATAAAAAAGGGTCATTCTGAAGAGCTCTAAATTCAAGCGTGGGATTCAAGCAAAGGATGGCTGTAACATAGTTCGTAAATATGGGAAGAAGGAGGCGGGAACCGGCGACATTCAACAAAACGCAGCACCTGGGGGTAAGTACAGACGAGACGAGAGAAAGGAGACGGAAGCAAGGGGAGCGACAGGATGAGAGAGGGGAGAGAGGAAAAAGAGAAAAAAAAAAATCTTGGTCCGGTTCCCCGACACAGGGCTCTCCGACAGCATGTCCCTCCTTCCTCCCGGGTTTCGGCACCAATGTAACATAGTTCGTAAATATGGGAAGAAGGAGGCGGGAACCGGCAACATTCAACAAAACTTTAATTCAAAATAAACAAAGAACAAAATGAAAGTAATGCTGGCAGACCCTCGCAGACGTCTGCCGGCCACACAAACATAATATAACATAAAATAAAGTCCAGGCCTGGTCCTCTCTCGTCCATCACTGACGTCGCTCCTCCTTTTATGCCTCCGGAGTTCCTCCGTGAGAGACTCGAGGCCGGTGCGCCTTGCAGATGATGCTCATTATCACTCGCGTCACCGGCCTCACGCCATTCCCTCACGGCTCTCGCCCGCCCTACTCGTCACAATCTTTGCAATAAGCCAGAAATTTCATCCCTGCTGGATATTCCATGGTCAGCTGCTGATTCCATAGCTGAAGAGTTTGAAACTTCCACTCTCATTAATATCAGCACAAAAACTGTGTGGCGGGAGTTTCATGGAATGGGTTTCCATGACCGAGCAGCTGCATGCAAACCTCCCATCACAAGTACAATGCCAAGCGTGGGATGGAGTGGTGTAAAGGATGTCGCCACTGGACTCTGGAGCAGTGGAAATACGTTCTGTGGAGCAATGAATCATGCCTCTCTGAGTTTGGTGGATGCCAAGAAAACATTACCTTCCTCACTGCATTAGGCCAACTGTAGAATTTAGTTCAGGGGTTGGGCTAGGCTTCTTATTTCCAGTGAAGGGAAATCTTAATGCTTCAGCATACCAAAACATTTTGGACAATGCTATGCCTCCAACTTTGTGGGAACATTTTGGGGAAGGCCCTTTTCTATTCCAGCATGACTGTGCCCCAGTGCACAAATCAAGATCTGTAAAGACATGGTTGGATGAGTCTGGTGTTGAAGAAATTGACTGACCCACACTGACCCCTGACTTGAACCCCATCGCACACCTTTGGAACGGAGATTGTGAGCCAGGACTTCTCATCCAACATCAGTGCCTGAGCAAAAATTCCCACAGAAACACTCCAAAATCATATGGAATGCCTTCCTAGAAGATTTGAAGCTGTTACAGCTGTATAGGGGGGAACGTCTATGTATTTAGAATGTGACGTCATTAGCCTATTGGTGTAATGGTCAGGTGCCCCATTACTTTTGTACATATAGTGAATATATAATATAGTAGCAATATTTTAGATGTTTTCAGGATTGTATGCTGATTTTAAGGCTGTATGGGTCACGTTTCTTCTATCTCTTCAATCAGATCTGACCTGCACAGGTGGTTGGCAGCATTCCCGAATCCCGACGGCCTCAACAATGATCAAGAAGAAGTCATATATGAAGACTGGGGTAAGTGTGTGTGCTTATTTGTCTTAGCTGCTCAGGATTATACTCGTGAGCAACATGACATGTTAGTGCTTGCCTTTGATTTTAATCATGTTCACTTCTCTTTTCAGATAACTTTCTTTGTAATCACATGGGTGTCCTTGTGTTTCAGATTGCCCTCAGGTGCAGTGTGTGCAGCAGTATGTGGCAAACCAAGCTGATGAATTAAATCTGGAGCCCACGGAAATCATCAATGTCGTGCGGAAAACCAATGAAGGTGTGTCACACTTTACCTTCTATTCTTTAAAAGCACATCTGACTGTTCCAACTTTGTTTTTTGTACCTTTGTTTTCTTACCTCTTCTTGCCTTCTGTAGGATGGTATGAGGGGATCCGTCTATCTGATGGACAGAAAGGCTGGTTTCCTGAAGCAAACGTACTGGAAATCACCAATGAGCATGTCCGACGGCGCAACCTCCGAGAACGTTACCGTGTTATCCAGGCTGCCGGCACTGTCGCCAAAAATTTGACTATGCTATAGCCTAAGAGAACTGCATCCTGGCGGAGCGGGAATTCCTAAAATGGAAATAGTCTTTTATACTATAGACCTTTGACTCTTTACTAAAGTGTTTTGATCTGTCTCAGACATCCTTTTCATGGTCAGAAATATTATTCTATTGGAATTTTAAACAAAGAACATGCCGCTTTGGCACTTTTTTAACTAAATCTCATTTATGTGTGTCTGTTTTGTTCAAATATTCAGTTGTTTTGGATCCTAATATGGAATGTACATGAAATGAGTTTCAAAAATGAGTGTGTCTGTGTGTGCGAGTCTATGCGTGCTTGTAATATTTAGTACTTCTTTCAAGAATGTCGAACTACTGAAATTCCAGTTGAGCAGAGCAGGTGGGTTGGTATCACATGGTAAAATGTCACATGATCTGAAAAGTAAGTTGGTACAAAATATCATATGCTTCGATCAAGATGAGTCCTGTATGGCTTAGTCTTCAGTTTTAATGGAAGCATTAAATGTGTGTACTATCAACAAAAATGCTGTAGTACATTACAATTAAGTATGTTTTTATTCAGTTTACTGTACAGTTGGACTTGTAGAAAAAAAAAAAACAAGATATAGCCAACTCAGACAGGAATAAAACTCTTTACATACATATATATTTATCATCTGCTCACCCCATGTCCTTCCAAACCTGTGTAATTTTGTGTTTTGTGGAACACAAAAGATGTACTTTTAAATGTAAATGAGCATTCTTCCCAACATGAAGGTAAGTAAATGATGACAGAATTTTCATCTTTGGGTGAATGATCCTTTTAAGAGTGTCATGATCTGCTCCAGATATTAAACATTGTTGTGAGTCATGCTAATAATTGGCTGATTTATCAGAAAAAGACAAATTTCACTGTATGTACATTTTCTCTTCATGTGGAATGCTCCATTAAAGTCACACCTCTTGTTTTGTAAAACTCTGTATGTGTTGGTGTGGGAGTTGGTGTAAATGTACATTAAACCCTTCATTTTTGATGTAAAAATATGTGATATAGTTTTTATTGTGATTATTTTATGGCAGTTTAACTATTTTTAATTATGACATTTTAGTCCTCCAAGTTTAACTTTGGAGAACATATACTCGTTCATATAACACGAGTTATATAATTTGAACACTGTATAGCCCAATATATGAAATAATAGATTTTTTTTATTATTATTATTAAATTATTAGACAAAATATATTAAAAAAATCGGTAACACTTTACAATAAAGTTCATTAGTTAACTTGAACACTTCTACAGCATTTATTAATCTTTGTTAATGTTAATTTCAAAGTTTACTGCTACATTATTAAAATCAAGAGTTGTATTTGTTAAAATTAGTTAATGCACTGTGAACTAACAAAGTACTGCTGTATTTTTATTAATTAACAAAGATTACAGTAACAAATGTATTGGTTAGTTAATACATAAACTAATGTTTACAAATGAACCTTATAGTAAAGAATTACAAAAAAATAAAATAAATAAAATAAATCTAAAATAAATATATAATGCAATGGAATGGAATACAATGATGATAAGGAGATGAACAAATAAATCTTCCTCAAAGACTGTTGTATCATATTTAATACTAAAAATGGATAATTTTATGTCCAGTAAATGTTCAGTTTGAAATATTAATGACAATATACACTGTCCTCCAAAAGTTTGTGGTTTTGGATGATATCAGCATAAATCCTTTTTTTTTTTTTTTTTTGTGGTGCAAATACATTAAAGTAACTTGACATTATCATTGAAGACCAGCAATAATCATTTTTATTTTGATTACATAATAATGGCAATATATACATGTCAAAGTCAGACATGCCCCTTTGCCAGCTGTGATGCCTGATTACTGGTTTAAACTTGGCCCAGGTTTTGTAAAAGATCTTTGGGTCAGCACACCTTAATAGCTTCAACAATTGATTATCAATTAAGTTTAGAACACAATGAAATAATTAGAACCCAGTTTAGGTCAGATAGCTGCTAATGGTGGATATTTTGATGAATCGAAAATTTAAGTTTTTTTCTATGTATAAACTGTTTATATAGTAAAATATGTTTTCATAGTTTGTGTTGTCCCTTATCAGTGCAAAATTATCACAAATTAAAAAGGATTCATGCCAATATTGTCCCAAACACCACTTTTCTAGGGCGTTTCCAAACTTTTGGAGGGCAGTGCAAGTGCAAGTTATATTGATGAAGATTTCACAACAAAAAAACACGTTTAGCACGACCTCTGAAGGTGGACATTTTTAGTATGAAGTGTCAAACAGAAGGCCTGTGGGTAAATGTCAACTTTGACCTTGTTGATAATTTAGAGGCGATCAATATTCCTCTGGCGCCATCTAATGGACAATGTGCATTGATTATTGCACTTTTAAGTGCTTTAATTATGGTATTTTGATGCGACAAACACTGTTGTTTTTCTCTCAGATTAACCCAGTAAGAAGATGCTCAGTTAGTTTTTATTACAAAGACCTATGACAGAGTAAACATGAGAGGGCAGGAGTTTATACACATGAGCTGAAACATTTAAAATACAGGCTACTTATAATGAATAAAATATGGTTATTATGATCACCAAATTATTATTTTTTTAATATAATTGTTTATATAAAGGTTGTTGTAGTTAAATGGTATACTAAATACAATATAATAAAAAGTTCGTGCTTTTATTTTGATGGGTTTTCTTTTCCGGTTTGACGTTCGTGTAATAGCTGAGAGCGGTCGCTAGGGGGAGCGTCCAGTTGTGCCACTCTCACGGAATTCCTCTTGATCACCTGATAAACGCAAAAATGGCTGGCCGGGTGAGTATTTTTTTATGATTAAAGTAGATTTTGAGTCGCACAAAAGTAACCCAGAATTTCGGGAGTCTACTCAGCAGACTCAAGCTGAGCTCCATTCATACGTGTTGTGTTTGCACACGTCATTCACACTCATGCAGTACCGGAAGACGAGCTCCACATCTTATGACTTCTCAGTGAAACAAAACTTTTACATTTACATTTAAACACGACATTTACTGGGGCGTTTAAAGTTTCTAACGACATCTGTGTTTCCTTTAAACTAGTTTGAAGAGTGACTATGGCGAAGTGCGTGTTTAATATAACTGTGGCTGCTGTCATTACAGATGATTGTATCAAAGACTGAATGAAAGTTAATATTAGGATAAATAAATGCTGTTTTGACTGACAGCAAGGATATTGATTTATGAATATTCAACTACCTAAGTGCAATAATATAATAAAAACACAATATGTAGGCTTTAGTTTGTCACATTTTGTATACATGTATACAGAGGGAGGTCTGCAGTGTTATTGTTAACTATTAAAAATTATTTTCGTTCATTGAAATAAAACATAAAAGTAAAATATTAGATGGAAAAACTTGAACTCAAAAAAACTTAAACGAACATTTTATTACAACTAACTGTAATAAAATAAGCACTAAAATGACTGAAACTGAAACTGAAATAAATAGAATAGAAAAATAAATATAGTAGAATATATAGAATTTTTTAAATAAAAAGTAATACAAAAATGCATTACAAAATTAATAAAACTTAAACTAAAATTAAGATGAAAATATAAAAATAAAAGCTAATTGAAAGTATTTAATAAATACTATAAAAGTTTTAAATTTGACTTCTGAGACCACAAGAATGTTATTAAATGTAATTTTTTTTATTTATAAATTTGTTCTATATAACATACTGTTTGCTATATGTATTAATAATAATATAATTTTGGACGTAATATTCGTTTTATTTTAACTTTTGACTTGTGTTATGCTGATACCATAGTTTGTAATGGAAAAAAATATTCTCAAATTAGATTTGAATATTAGAATATACAAATTAGAATATTCTCAAATCTAGATTTGATTTCCACAAATTTCCTGATGGTTTTTAAAAAAAACAGCTTTTCACCATGGTCTCAGACCTTTGCACCCCACTGCATGTGCTTGTGTCCGTTGCTAATGTACCATAGAAATAGGATAAGCAGGTCCAAACACAATCACAGTGCATTATGGGTTACCCAGGGTTCTGTTTACAGGCTGTATATTTAAGGAGATTATGTGAGATTCATAAGGTCTGGAATTCATCTCATGTTTTTTGTAATACCACACAAAGGTTTAATAAAGCCCTTGAGTAATCCTATAAGATCACACAGCATTACTGTATGTTACTTCTTTAGAGCGAGCTACAGCTGGTTAAAATGGAGAATTAGTGTTTGAATAATTGAATATCAGGAAGCAGAAAAGGTAATGGGGGGAGTGACTCCTTATTCAGTGAGTGTCGAAAATGAGGATTTTAGAAGACAATTGGTAAGTGTCGAACATAGGCTGGATATTTCATTGATAAGTATAAGGGACACTTTTTGCTTTGGCTAATTGAATGGTCTGTGAAACAGTTTACAAATAGTAATGCTTGGCTATCAGTTAGCTTTCATCAAATGATCTCCATTTTGCTCTAATTTTTTGGACCAGTATTAGTACTAGTAATAATACTATTACTAGTTTTTAGCATTAGATTTATAGTCACACAGCAATTGTGCAGAAATATCTGTGTTTGGGTTTCTGGAGTTTGTTGAAGGTTATTTCTGGCTCACTTCAGGGAAATATATATAAATGAATATATATATAAACACACTTAAATATTACAAAAATATAATATTAAGTCAATTTTGGTCAGTGGTCATAATGTTCAATTCAATTCAATTCACATTTATTTGTATAGCGCTTTTCATGATACATATCATTTCAAAGCAGCTTTACAGAGAATGCATGTCAACATTACAATTTAAGAATGCAGTTAGCAAATAATGTAATAATTTAGGCAATTAATTTACAATCACTGTTAGCAGTTTAACTGAAGGTAGAAGCAATGAGCTCCTGGAAAAATGAATTACATTAACAATAATTAGGATATAGAAATGTTATGCCTGATCAGTGTGTATAAAGATATAGTTTAAAAAAATGGTAATAAAATATGACAAGATCTCAGAGTTAAACTGTGTCTGAAAAAAAAAAATCTATATTATGTCAGAAAACACTTAAGCAAAACATGGTCAGGTCAAAGTATCTGAAGAATTTTTGGTTCCAAATTTTTATTAGTTTTACTGGTAGTCCACTGTATGACGAATTTTTGGGTATAATATGTCACAGTTTACTTTATTTTGCTATCCTCACTTATATAAATGAACTGTAGTGTCCTACACCCACTAGTAAAAATATATAAAAAATATAAAAAATGTCGGAATAATTTTTGGTTTTTGGTGTGTATATATATATATATATATATATATATATATATATATATATATATATATATATATATATATACACATACACACACACACACACACACACTGATTTAGTTTTTTTTTTTTTTTTTAAATATTACTAAAATACAATATTAAGTTAACTTTAACCAAAGCTTTGGTGTGCCTCATATATTTGTGTAAGCAAATAAAAATGTACATTTAGATCGTATTTACATATGTCAATATGTTAACATGATACTTAAAGCATTGTTTTATAGTCCAGTCTTAAAATGCAAAACAGTATAACACAGGTCCATCTCTGCATACACCAAGGCCTGCAAAAGGTTAAATGATAGATCTTGATAGAATTATTAGTAATTATTATAAACGATCAGTAAGTATGCTTGAGTTTACGACTGGTAGTGTATATGCATGCTGAATGCAGCTTTGATTTGCAATCACTTCATCACTCCTGTGCTCCCCCCCTCTTTCCTGTACAGCTAATGCAAGCAGCGAGATGCCCGACCGATGAACTGTCTCTCACCAACTGTGTGGTTGCAAGTGAGAAAGACTTCAAACCTGGGCAGTGAGTATTCAATGTGTAATGCAAGCAAATGAGAGAGGTGGTTATATGTCAACACATACTGTCAGAACGTGTGTGTCAGATCAGCTCTTCTAATTCTTTCTAGGCATTTGACTGTTAAAACCACACCCACTCAGAAATTTGTGTTCACGGTTAAAACTCACCCGAGCGTGGTCCCGGGAACCATTGCCTTCAGTCTACCACAGGTACATGTTTGTGTCATCATTCCACATAGGCTTCCCATATGCCTTTATGTGTCTTTACTGCTGTTATAGACATGTAGAACTAAAGTTGGACCCACTTTATATTACGTGGCCTTAACTACTATGTACTTACATTTAATTAATAATTTAATACAATGCACTTATTGTGTACATACATGTTTTTACATTGTACTTTATTTTAAAAACACATGCATGTAATTACACCAGTAATTAATTTCTGTAATTACATTTATAATTACACTGTTGACCCATCCCTTAACCCTTACCCCTACCCTTAAACCTACCCATACCACCAAAGCTTTCCCTAACCTTACCTGTACCCCACCTCAGTAGCTGAAAATGTGTTTTGCAATTCAATATGAACCCAATAAGTACATTGTACTTATTTTTTGATGTAAGTACATAGTAGTTAAGGCCACTTAATATAAAGTGGGACCCTAAAGCTGATATGCGTTAGCATACAGATGTACATCAGTGTACTGTTATTGTTAGCGTGCTTATTTCTTAATATCTTGCATTGTTTTTGCCTGCTTCTCCTTCATCTGTTAACTTGCCAGCAGCAAGACTTCTCAGGTACTACAGTAACTTTCTCACAGTGGTCTTATTTTATGGCAGGATGTGATATTTTATGAAGAAGAGACCAAGAAATGAAAAAAAAACCGGAACTTTTATCTACTTAAACTACTTGATAAATTAATAATGTGCTATACAGTAGGACCATCTATCAAGAGAAAGTTGTACAAATGTGTTTGTGTGCCTTTTGTAGTAGGATATTCTAAATAATGACTGTATAATAATTGTGTAACCTTTAAATTGCTAAAACTCAGATTAATTATATATGTAGGCTAAATGCAAGATACTTGAAACTGATTAATATGCTCTCTGTGTCATAGAGAAAATGGGCTGGACTCTCTCTAAACCAGGATGTGGAAGGTATGTAGTACAGTTCAATATTACTAATTTTGTGACAAAAAAAAAAGCATGTACAAACAACACTCGGAAGAGGATTAGGGCCAAGCAATAATAAAAAAATAAAACCATCTCGAGATTTCAAGAATGAACTCATTAAATTTCGAGAAAAAAGGTGAGATAAAATGTTGAGAATAAACTCATTAAATTACGAGAAGAAAATCGTTAAATTTCGCGAAAAAAGTTGAGATAAAATGTTGAAAATAAAGCCATTCAATTATGAGAATAAAGTCATTAAATCGTAATCGTAAAATCGTAATTTAACAGATTTGTTGTCGTAATTTAAGGACTTTTTTCTCATAATTGAATGACTTTATTCTCAACATTTTATCTCAACTTTTTTCTCAAAATTTAACGACATTTTTCTCATAATTTAAGGAATTCGTTCTCGTAATTTAATGACTTTATTCTCAACATTTTATCTCAACTTTTTTCTCGAAATTTAACGAAATTTTTCTCATAATTTAACGATTTTTTTCTCGTAATTTAATGAGTTTATTCTCAACATTTTATCTCAACCTTTTTCTCGAAATTTAACAACTTTAATTATTATTATTATTGCTTGGCCCTAATCCTCTTCCGTACAATTTGATGGGCTGCTCAATAGTTCAATAATTCAGTGAGTTTGTTTCCTGTGTTTGCTGTGGGAATATTGATTATAGTGTTGTGTGATAACACCGTGATTGGGTTGGAGATATGTAGTGGTAATGCCTTTATAATGTACATTTTAGGTAACCAAAGTTCGAATGCATTGAAATAATTGCAGATTCCTTGTTACAACTGAATTTGGTTGTTTGTCATGTGTTTTAATACATTATACTTTCTAAAGGTGTAACAATGAATAGATAAGTATTATAATGTATTATTACTGTGGTTACAATTATTCATTAGATCATACAGTGCATTATAAGGTACATTACAAGGCATAATTAATGCATTAAAAATACTTCTATAATGCATAATATATAAAGGCTTTGAATGAACCCTAGTGAAAAATAAATGTACTAAAATGTATTTGAAATGCATTTCTTTTATGCTAAGTATACTATAAATGCATATTTATGTACTTAATATAAATACCCTGCAGTTGTACTTATAGTATGCTAAACTGGTATACTTAAAGGATTAGTTCACTTTCAAATAAAAAGGCCATTGAAGTCCATTATAAGGAGAATAATCCTGGAATGTTTTCATCAAAAACCGTAATTTCTTTTCGACTGAAGAAAGAAAGACATGAACATCTTGGATGACATGGGGGTGAGTAAATTATCAGGAATTTTTTTTTTAAAAGTGAACTAATCCTTTAAAGTCTGCTAAATTGGAACAACTAATTTTGTACTTAATGCACTTTAGTTATCTGTAAATAGTGCTGAGGTCCAACTAAAGATATACTTAAGTATCTTTGATTGTGCTAAAGTGGATCTGTTGCAAGTATACTTTAGGTACACTTTAAATATCTTGCATTTAAAGAATGATATTATACAGAGATCATACTATCCTTACTAATGGTGATATTAAAACACATTTTAGGCTTAATATTAAGAAATGTGGATTGTGCATTAAAGAAGTACTCCAAATAAAGTTTAATTATAATATTTATGTCAGCATGTCTCAAGCGATATGTCAGCAAATGTTAATGGATTTGTAGTATCAAAAAATCTCTAAAACAGTAATATTCTGAAATATTATTAAAATTTAAAATGTCAGTGTTCTATTTTAATATATTTTAAAATGTAATTTATTCCTGTGATAGCAAAGCTGAATTTTCAGCAGCCATTTCTCCAGTCTTCAGTGTCACATGATTGGCTGATTCTTCCAGCACACATGGATTTGTTCACTGGTTCTTTGGTATTTGGCCTCAGTCACTTTTTAATGTTTTTGGAGACACGCCTAAAATGTCTACAATGTTTACAACCATCAATAAACTGCATTACATTGATGCAGCATTGTCAGCATGAACTCAGTTTTGTCAGCATCCCAAAAATAAACATGTGCACTTTGGTCAGAGTGGAATAGATGTGACTAAAGTGTTCACATGGATGTTTATTGCAATTAAAATCATCATGCGTCACATTTTACTACAATTATGTTAGCTACGATTATGAGCTTATGCGCATCAATTTGATTGAAGTATTGTGTTTACATGAGGTAAAGTGTAACCGCAATATTGCCTGAATTCCATTATAATCGCATTATGAGGGTAAACAATGACTGTCAGTTCTCTCTGTTGTTGTATTTGCAGTGAGTATCTACAACTTTGACCCATCAAGACAGTATGTGGGAACCATGACGCTAGAGATTGACTTCCTCCAGAAGAAGAGCGTTGACAGCAATCCTTACGACTCAGATAAAATGGCCATTGAATTTATCCAGTTTTTCAACTCACAGGCCTTTACCATTGGCCAGCAGGTGAGACGATTAAAGAGCTAATGTAATGAATGTCACACTCACACGTAATGAGGTCTGAGAACGTTTGTATAGTGTGGATGTAGTGACACTTTATGTCTGTATCGTCTTCCTGGCAGTTTGCCTTTAGCTTTTGTGACAGGCTCTTTGGATTGGTCATAAAAGATATCGAGGCCATGGATCCCAGCATCCTCAGAGGCGAGCAAACCAATAGCAAAAAACAGAAGGTACCTTTTTACTGCTTACTTTCAAGTCATACCAAATCAAGTGTTAAATGAGTTATGGCGCCTTCAACAGTGTTTATCTCCATTTTTCTTTTTCAGATTGAGATTGGTCTGTTGCACGGCAACAGTCAGGTGATTTTTGACAAAGCCGAGAGCTCATCTCTCAATTTGATTGGTTAGTGTTTAACCTGCAAACACACACCACTATTGTGGCTCTAACATACACAAGCAGACAGCGCTTCATATTTACTCATCTGTTGATAATGGGGTATAACGATTCTGATGTGTATGTGAGTCTTCAGAATATTTTTTTAATACATTACCTACAGTATTTAGCTGGGTTAGGGTGCAGGAAGATCCTTAAGATCTTTTGGTCAAGACTTGTTAACCTAAGGACTTGTCATGGTTAATCCAACATTGTCAGCAGCTGCTGGTAATATATCATTAGTCTTTCTTGTCACGGCTTACTTAAAACTAGATAGGTCACTAATTCTTGTGAGTCGTGATGAAACGTCACATACTTTTACTCACTATTGGTTTTGACCAAGTCGCCTATTTGATATAAATCATGAATCACTACAATGTCCTTTACACACCATTTCATCTTATGTACTGTTTAGAATGATCAGAATTACAAAATGCATTCAATCAGTTTACATTTTAACTGCACACATGCTCACATTTGTTTTCATGTTACAGAAAGAACAAGAGCATAACAAAAACACCAACAACTTCTCAATACCACCTCTATTTTTAGTCTTCTTCTGTTAACATCTCACCAACAGCACCATGTTTTAAGAACAGTTTGAAAGGTCTCCAAACTCCAAAGATCTTATATTTATCTCTTTAAATATGTTATCTTTTACATTGACATATTTGTTACCATTTCTCAAGATTTAGCCAATATCCTATACAGTATTTGGTGCACAAAAATTGAAAAAATTTTGTTTGTTTGTTTTTTGCTGCAGGATACCAGTATTTTAGTTTTTGATTTAGTTGTATTAATATTTTGAATTCACTTATATTTTTTTTAAATTTTTTTTTAGTTTTAATGTTAACTTTAGTTTAATTTTTAGAAATTTTGTTATGTGCCTTTGTATTTTATTAGTTTTTTAAATTGCTGTTTAGGTTTAATTGATTTTTATTTCATTTTTAGTTTTGTTTAGTTTTAGTTTTTATTTATTTCCAGTTAATTATTTTAAACATATTTATTAAAGTTAAACATATTTATTTCAGTTTTTTTTTGCCATGGCAACATTTCTAATTTTCGTTTAGTTCAAGTTTTTCTGATAATATTTATATTTAATTTAATTTCAGCTTTATTTTAATTAACAGAAATGTTTTTAATAGTTTTAGTTTTAGTTAACAATAACAATCCTGCAGGATACACATGAGTGTTTAAGTAATTATTAAAAAATTAAATAATAGTAATTTTATACATTAATTTAAATTAATTAAAAATTAATTAAATAATTAAGTAATTAATTTCTGTGTCAACCATCATCATCAGCTCAATGACAATGACTGTAAAGAAATAATTATTTTAATGAGTTCCTTCATTTTACATAGCACCTATTATTAGCTAGCAGTGTCAGAAAGCAGTTAAAGCAATTAAATTGAATTTTTTTTTTTTAAAACCATATTGATTTTCTATATGACTGGTGACAATTTAATAGATGGAGCTGAAAATCAATTTGAAAGCATCCTATAGTGGTTATTAATTCTTTTATTATTAATGTCTAATATTATTAATTAATATCTCACTGTGTTGAGCTAGAGTGAGTTACAGGCAAGAAAAAAAGTTAAAGTGAGAAACTGAACCTAAACATGACTGAACAGTTTATTTTAAAATAATTCCTCTGTACATGAACTTTTATTTCAGTTCTGTTGCCTGTGTTGTCCAATGACTCAAACTTCAAATAATGTAACAACCAAAACGTATCACTAGATGGCAGTCAGAACATGCATGGTTTCCTCACTTTGTCACCTCTGCTCAAATGTTTTATACATCAGTTAATTTGACACAGGGTATGACCTTGGTGAATGAAATATAAAGAAGATATTTTACTGATTTTCTTTAGAGTTCCTCAGCAGCCTGATTTTGATAATCCTTCCCCAGGAAAATCAAAGGCCAGAGGCTCTCGGCAGTCCATCATCAACCCCGACTGGAACTTTGAGCGCATGGGGATCGGAGGCCTGGACAAGGAGTTCTCGGACATCTTCCGTCGGGCCTTCGCCTCAAGAGTCTTTCCTCCAGACATAGTGGAGCAGATGGGTGAGTCTCAGATTTTCTCTCCCTCATTCTCTTTGAAGCAAAAACTTTGAAGCTGCACTAGTGCATGACGCCCCTGTCTCTGTCCTGGAAAGATGTATATCTTTTTTTCTTCTTCAATCACATCTCTCTCTGTTTAAGTGGCCAGTAGAGGCTCAGCATGTTGTAGGCGACATGAATCACAGAATGTTGTGACTTCAGTTCGAGAGAGAGAAGTCCAAGCCAAAATAAATAAGAGCGGCTAAAAGATTGGACTGACAGCTCTCAGACCCTCCCAGCACCTCATCCTGACCATAAATGAGAGAATTGCTCAGTTATATTCAACCCTGAAAGAACATTGTTATGTTGACTTCACTTTTACTGTTGGCTTACAGTCAAAAGCCTAGTTTGAATTATATTGTCAGCCTGCAGTCTGATTGTGTTTTAATGATTTACATTCACCCTCTAAACAGATCAACAATTGTTAAAAATGCTATCCAGCAGATAAATTCCCATCAGATTGCCTCCTGCAGCGAAAGTATTATAATCATTTGCAGTTGATGCTGCTGTCTGCGTTCCTTTCTCAGCTTTTAGACTCTTTTGCTAATAATTGCGAACAAGTGTGCAAAAAAATGTTCTGAGACAGAATTTCAGATTGATTCTCAACAGGTGCTCATGTTGATGAATCCTGAATAAGTAAGAGCATGTCCATAGTAAAAAAAATAGCATAACACTGTGTCCTAACCAGACGCGATGCGATTAGATTCCAGTGACAAGCAATATGTCTATCCACACCAGACTAGACCCGACTATGAGTTTCCTTTCATTTATTTTCAAGATCTGAGGTGAATTATCTATCGTCGTTTTCAGTATGGCCATAAAGATAATGTAAAATGATATTTAAACTCGCATTAAATTATTTTATCATTAAATAAAGCACATAAGCAGTACCTGAGATTATCATTGTCATGTTTGTATGTCGCAACGGCGCAGAAATGGAAACTGTTTGTAAAATAGTATGGCTGTCGTGGCTGATTAGGACAAAAACTCTGATTAACATGGAAAAGATACCTTTTATCGTGTGTTGTGTCACATCTGGTTAGGAAATGGTGTAATACACAGTCAAACTGTCTTTATATAAGGGCTTTCCACACATCATCACCTGTACTGATACAGTTGTGATGCACACACACAAAGATCTTTGATTAAAACCTTTTATTTGGACTTGGAGTACAGTTGATTTGTGCAAACAGCTGTGCATACTGTTAAGCTTTAAATTGTGTTATTCTGAAGTAAGACTTATTTTGGTGTCTCTTATTTTTTTAAAGGATTAGTTCACACAAAAATTTAATTTCTGTCATTAATTACTCACCCTCATGTCGTTCCACATCCGTAAGATCTTCGTTCATCTTCAGAACACAAATTAAAGGTGCTGAAGAACATGTTTTTAAAAGATGTAATATAAGTCTAAGGTGTCCCCTGAATGTGTCTATGAAGTTTCAGCTCAAAATACCCCATAGTTTTTTTTTTTTTTAATGAATTTTTTGGTCCCACTTTATATTAAGTGGCCTTAACTACTATGTACTTATATAAAAAAGTAAGTACAATGTACTTATTGGGTTCATATTGAATTTTAAAACACATTTGCTGCTATTGAGGTGGATATGGGTATAGTTAGGGAAAGCTTTGGTGGTATGGGTAGGTTTAAGGGTAGGGGTAAGGGTTAAGGGATGGGTCAACAGTGTAATTATAAATGTAATTACAGAAATTAATTACAGATGTAATTACATGCAGGTGTTTTTAAAATATAAGTACAATGTAATAACATCTATGTACACAATAAGTGCATTGTATCAAATGATTAATTTAAATGTAAGTACATAGTAGTTAAGGCCACTTAATATAAAGTGGGTCCAATTTTTTTAACTGCCTATTTTGGGGCATCATTATAAATGCGCCAATTCAGGGTGTGCGGCCCCTTTAATTCTCGTGCTCCCCGCCCCAAGAGCTCGCGCTTGCCTTAAACAACATAAAAAAAAATTCACACAGCTAATATAACCCTCAAAATGGAAAGTGTTCGTCATGCAGCATGTCTAATCACGTAAGTACAGTATTTATTTTGATGTTTACATTGATTCTGAATGAGTTTGATAGTGCCTCATGGCTAACGGCTAATGCTACACTGTTGGATAGATTTATAAAGAATAAAGTTGTGTTTATGCGTTATACAGACTGCAGGTGTTTAAAAATGAAAATAGCGGCGGCTCTCTTGTCTCCGTGTATACAGTAAGAAACAATGGTAACTTTAACCACATTTAACAGTACATTAGCAAACATGCTAATAAAACATTTAGAAAGACAGTTTACAAATATCACTAAAAATATCATGTCATCATGGATCATGTCAGTTATTATTGCTCCATCTGCCATTTTTTGCTATTGTCCTTGCTTGCTTACCTATTCTGATGATTCTGCTGTGCACATCCAGACGTCCTGCCCTTGTGTAATGCTTTGAACATGAGCTGGCATATGCAAATATTGGGGGCGTACATATTAATGATCCTGACTGTTATGTAACAGTCGGTGTTATGTTGAGATTCGCCTGTTTTTCGGAGGTCTTTTAAACAAATGAGATTTATATAAGAAGGAGGAAACAATGGAGTTTGAAACTCACTGTATGACATTTCTATGTACTGAACTCTTGTTATTTAACTATGCCAAGATAAATTCAATTTTCAGAAAGACTATTTTTGACTATTTTAACAAAGGACCTTGAATGACGGTAATTACATCTATGGGAGATAAAAAAAAAACATTCAGATTTCATCAAAAATATCTTCATTTGTGTCCTGAAGATGAACAAAGGTCTTACAAGTGGGGAATGACATGAAGGTGAGTAATTAAAGACAGAAATTTCATTTTTGGTTGAACTAACCCTTTAATTTCTAATAAAATAAAAACTAAATATTTCGGCTTAATACAATCCATGTTTTCCAAGGCCACCATGAGTCTGTGGTTTTTTTGCGTACATATGGTATCAGTTAGTTTATCCGTAAATGTTAACACTCATTTTGGGGTTTGGTCGTTATTTTATTCTATTCTGCACTTGCCAAACTGTGAAAATGAACCGTTATGAAGGGCATATTTCTGTAAGCTGTCAGATGACTTGATCATGTATAGAATGCAGACACACAGTTCAGTGTGTGTGCGCGAGAGAGCGAGAGATGACCTTTGTGGTGTGATGGCTGCAGGAGTTGGCCTCTGGCTCGGGCAGCTGGCTGCTCTAATGAGATGGCGGGTCTTGATAGCGCAAAGGTGAGCACCTAATTGGGCTTCGTTTTGGAGCCCAGGTGCTGAAGGAAGGTGCGGGTGTGTGTCTGAGTATGTTATTGTCTTATAGTGCTTGGGTGGGAGTTTACACCAGTACACCCAGTTTCTCCCAAAACTCCCACAACCTAAAGGTCATTTCAGTCTGCCCAGCCACAGCCTCGTTCTTCTCCTCTGTGAAAAAAATTGATGTCTGCCCTCCCTCAACCTGAGGCTGTCATCAAGTGAAAATGGCCATACTGATTCCCATCTCAGGCCTGCTGGTTATCTCCAGCCTTCCCGCTCTTTTCAAATGGCAGCCAACAGATGTTGTTAACCATAAACAGGGCTCTTGTCTCAGAAATGCCATTGCTCATCAAAAAGGCCCTTGTGCTACTTTGAAAACAGTTGTATTGGTGACTTGGCCATACTTTGCGTGTGTGGCTCACCAGTCATTTTATTAGGTACACCTGTTCAACTGCTTATTAACACAAATATCTAATCAGCCAATCACATGGCAGCAACTCAATGCCTGTAGACATGGTCAAGACAATGTGCTGAAGAAGTTCAAACAGAGCATCAGAATAGGGAAGAAAGTGACTTTGAACATGGCATGGTTGTTGGTGCCAGACGGGCTGGTCTTTTTTTATTTGATATATTTGGACAATAGAGATTTGTAAAACAATGCCTGGTCTGATGATTCTCGATTTCTGCTGCGACATTAAGATAGTAGTTTCAGAATTTGGCGTAAAAAACATGAAAGCATAGGTCCATCCTGTCTTTTATCAATGGATCATGCTGCTGCTGGATGTGGTGTAATGGTGTGGAGGATATTCTCTTGGCACACTTTGGGCCCCTTAGTACCAATTGAGCATCGTTTAAATTCCATAGCCTACCTGAGTATTGTTGCTGACCATGTCCATCCCTTTATGACCACTGTTTACCCATCTTCTGATGACTACTTTCAGTAGGATAACGTGCCATGTCACAAAGCTCAAATCATCTCAAATTGGTTTCTTGAACATGATAATGAGTTTACTATACTCAAATGGCCTCCACAGTCACCAGATCCCAATTCAATGTAGCACTTTGGGATGTTGTGGAACGGGAGATTTGCATCATGGTGTACAGCTGACAAATCTGCAGCAACTGCGTGATGCTAACATGTCAATATATACCAAAATATCTGAGGAATGTTTCCAGCACCTTGATGAATCTATGCCACGAAGGTTCATAAGTGTCAGTAAAGACATTTAAAATCTCACTAAATAATACTTTCTTTTTTTTATCAAAGAATCCTGAAAAAATATATTAATATTAAGCAGCACAATCAGAAATGTTTTTATGAGCACCAAATAAGCATATAACAATGATTTCTGAAAGATCATTTGACACTGAAGATGAGGAAATAACAGAAATAATTTACATGTTAAGGTTTAATAAAATAGAAAAGTTATTTTAAATAGTAATAATATATATATAAAAAATACCTACCCTAAATTTTATGAATAGTAGTGTGTATATTTTATAAAACTACTCTTTTTCACAAAACTCGCAAAATCAATATCACGTGACCAAACCAAAATGCATTAAAAAAAACCCCAGGAAATTATATTATAGAGAGGATCTGTGCAGACCTCCATGACTGTCAGTACATTTCTGAAAATATCAGACTTTTTTTATGACACTGGCTATGTTTACATTCCACTACCAATTTTCATCAATCCGAATTAATGGAATCCGATTGCAGATCTGTTTACATGTACTCTAACCATTGTAATCTGATTCAAATATCCGTTTATATGTGTTAACTTTTGCACACGCGCTCTGCGTGTGACATCATATCACACTTGCGGAGACAACCATGGACGTGACACCAACAGAGCTCATTGTTATTTTTGCCCTGTTGGCATATACATGAATACGATTGAGAAAGTAGTCGGATTCAAGCGAGTACAAGGTCATTTTTGCTGTGGGATCGGATTAGAAAAGGAATAAACCACCCCTTCCAATCCGATCGAAATTTCATTTGGATCGTGTTCAATCGGATCAATTAATGTGTTTACATGAACGTTTTTTAATCCGATTGAGCTGTCAATCTGATTACAAATGGATTACTTGGGATACTTGCATGTAAACATAGCCAATGTCATGTGGTGCAACTCCCCCAAAACTGATATATAAAATTGTTTATAAATGAATGATTAATGGTATTTATTTATTTAATTTAAAAAAATTTAAAAAATATTTGTATGCTTACATGTATTCAATGTGTAATGGTATGAAACTACATATTTAAAAGATTTTTCCTTTTCTCTTATACAGAGCACTTTTCCAGTATCTCATTGTTGCTTATACTCTCTGCAGGCTGCAAACACGTGAAGGGGATCTTGTTGTTTGGACCGCCCGGCTGTGGTAAAACCCTGATGGCACGTCAGATTGGTAAAATGCTGAATGCTAGAGAGCCAAAAGTGGTCAATGGGCCAGAGATTCTGAACAAATATGTGGGCGAGTCGGAGGCCAACATCAGAAAGCTGTTTGCTGATGCTGAGGAGGAACAGAAGAGAGTAAGAAACCAGGAAAAGAGACAAAATGGCATTTCATGCAAATTATTAAACATTACACACTTAGGAAAAACCTTCGTTCTTTCACGCACTTCACAAATCACTGTTCGCTTAGAAACGGCCATACAGACGTTTTGCACAACCTTACATTCATCTGGCTCAGTGGTGGAACCCACTGATATTTGACACTTTAAAGTAAGGGTGCTCTGTCAACAGTCAAAAAAAAATCATGGCAGGCAAACTTGGGCTTGCTCAAAGGATGCTGTTCCCAGTTTTGGGCCCTCCAGCCGCTCTACAAATAACTCCAAATTGCTGAAATATACTTTCTGAATTACTGTAAATGGCCTTGTGTTTGCTTAGAAATATTATCATAGTTTGTTTTTTTCCAAGGGTGATGTATCATGAAGTGTTGGCAGAGAACTGCTGGTTCTGGCCGTTGTTGAGTGTGATGTTGTGCTGGTAGACTGTGTGACTACATGACATTGAAGAGCTCACTCGTCACCTCTTAATGAGAGCATTCGGCTATCTCTAACCCCTCACCCAAACTCACGGGAGGCCACGCACACTCATACTGGCCTCCCATCTGTGCTAAATGTTACGGCCTAGCCTCTGACAACCTCAGAGATGAAGGAGATTAGTCTTAATTGTAGACCATTGTCACAGAGTTTATACAGTCACAGTCCATTCACCAGCCTGGCATTTAAGCAGAGCGCTCAAGACAGCTATACACAGCAGTTTTAAAGGCTTAGTTCACACAAAAATGAAATTTCTGTCATTTATTACTCACCCTCTTGTCGTTCCAAACCCGTAAAATCTATGTTCATCTTCGGAACAAAAATTAAGATGTTTTTGATGAAATTCGAGGGTTTCTGAACCACACTTAGGCAGCAATGTTATTGCACATTTTGAGGTCCGGAAAGGTAGTAAAGACATTGTTAAAATCGTCCATGTGACTGCAGTGGTTCAACCTTAATGTTATGAAGCGACGAGAATACTTTTTGTGTGCAAAAACGAAACAAAAATAACAACTTTATTCAGCAGTTTCTTCTCTTCCCTGTCAGTTTCCTACACAGTAGACTTAGTGAACGCGGTGCAGTGCTTCCGTGTTTACTTCCGAACGCTGGCTTAGTATTGGCTGATGCGTGTGTGTGATGCTAACACAGGAGCTGAATAAAGTCTTCTCGTCGCTTCATAACATTAAGGTTGAACCACTGCAGTCACATGGACTATTTTAACAATGTCTTTACTACCTTTCTGGACCTCAAAAGGTGCAATGACATTGTTGCCTATGTGTGGTTCAGAAACCCTTTGGATTTCATCAAAAATATCTTACTTTGTGTTCTGAAGATAAATGAAGGTTTTACTGGTTTGGAACGACATGAGGGTGAGTAATAAATGACAGAAATTTCATTTTTGGGTGAACTAACCGTTTAAGACCACATTAAAATAAAATTGTTACGTTTTAAGGCCAGTCAAAAATCTATTATATTATATTATATTATATTATATTATATTATATTATATTATATTATATTATATTATATTATATTATATTATATTATATTATATTATATTATATTATTATTTTTTTTTTGTTTGGCTTTTGAAGTTGGGGGCCAACAGCGGCCTTCACATCATCATATTTGATGAAATTGATGCCATCTGTAAACAACGTGGCAGCATGGCGGGCAGCACTGGGGTCCATGACACCGTAGTCAACCAGCTACTGTCCAAGATCGATGGTGTAGAGCAGCTCAACAACCTCTTGGTTATTGGTGAGAACTTCCTTTGAGATTGACCACCATAATGAATGACCATGCATTTTTTTTGTTACATATTTAATATGTGTTTATTGATTTGGCTTTTTGTTCATCAATAAATTGTACTTTATTTAAGGAATGACCAACAGGCCTGACCTGATTGATGAAGCCCTCTTGAGGCCAGGAAGACTGGAGGTCAAAATGGAGATTGGTGAGAACTACAGTAGCCACCATGGATCACATATTCAAGGTTGCCTGAACAACTAGTTGACTTGTAGTCCTTCTCCAGGCCTGCCTGATGAGACTGGCCGTGTTCAGATCCTGCATATCCACACGGCAAAGATGAGGCAGTCAAACATGCTGGCCAAAGACGTTGACATAAAAGAGCTGGCTGTCGAGACCAAGAACTACAGTGGAGCAGAGCTGGAGGGGCTTGTTCGGGCTGCCCAGTCGACTGCCATGAACCGCCACATCAAGGTCTGATCTCATCATCTCGCTGACCCCTACACCACCACAATCATAACTAATTATGGCTGATTTAAACTAAATCAATTCTTAAAGGCAGCATGAAACAGAAGTTGCAATAGTCTTTTCTTCACAATTGATGTATATGCAAGTGAAACAGCTTCTCGAACAAGATTACTATCTTAGAAGCAGTCTATGGATATCTTTATATAGCTAGACAACGTGTGTGTGTGTGTGTTTTAGCAGCACAGCTCACACACTCCCATATTTGATGGTGTTGACACATAATTCTCCCATATTTGATTAAGCTTACACAGGTGTAATAGGTCTCTCTTTTTCTTGTTTCTAGACCTCTCATTTTGATTAAGTGGATGAGTTTGAGGATCAATCTGTGTGTTTTTGCTCCTGTAGGCCACTACTCAGGTAGAGGTGGATACAGAAAAGGCTCATACTCTGCAGGTCAGCAGGAGTGACTTCTGGGCCTCTCTGAATAATGACATCAAGCCTGTAAGTCCACTCTCCATTATTGTGTATTCAGTTTGTATAATGATATGTTGATTCCAAATCCCCTGATTAGATTTTGTTGCCAAACTTCACTATCGACATGAAGTCTGAGACTGAATCTTAAATGTTGCCAAATTTTTATCCAGTATAATTATTGATATTTTTAACAGTGAATAAAGTAATTTATCATTGCTTTCATTTTTAAATGCATTTCTCTCTGTTTTTTTTTTTTTTTTTCGTAAAGGCATTTGGAACTAATCAGGAGGATTACGCCAGTTATGTCATGAATGGTATTGTGAAATGGAGCAATGCTGTGTCTGACATATTGGGAGATGGAGAGCTTCTGGTGCAACAGACCAAGAACAGTGAACGCACACCGCTAGTAACTGTGCTCTTAGAGGGCAAGTCTTTCAAACAAACATCACATAAATATACATAGACTTACACAAATACAATGTTATTGGTCAACTAATTAAAATAGTGACTTTATTAACTTAACTAATTTTATCTAATAAAGTGACAGACTTCCTTTTTTACTGAGTAAAAAACCTGTTCACGCAGACATCATACGTCATCAGTGCATTTCACGCTATGCAGAGTTTACGAGTAGACAGATGTGAGTCACAGAGCACCACAAACAAACAGCAGCCACCTTTTACATTTCCTACGGATTCAAAACAACAAGCTTATTCTGCTTTCAAGCCATAACTACCGTCATTAAGAGAAGGCAACCTATGACGTTCTAACCAGAGCTGTTCTTGCCTCAGACTTGGATTTACGCATTTCCATGTCAACAGTATGAACACTGAAATTAATCTGCAGCAGTGAGGTACAAGCTCTCTTAAGTTGTTAACGTTCATTATTATTGTAATGTTATGTGCTTTGAGACATGAGGTAGTTTAACGCAGTCTCTTGTGACGCTTTGTGTGGATTTGCACGGCGATTTGCAGGGAGGGTGGGATCGTATGCTTTCAATGCTAGCAGGCTAACATTAGCATTTCCCAGATTACCTACTGCACCTTAATTCAGTTGTTCAAATGCTGGAGGAATTTTTTGTTTTGTTTTGTATCAGTACACAAAATATTATTTTTAATAAAATAATTATGGCTGTCAATTATTTCAAATATTCAATCAGAATTAATATAATAATGTTTTGTAGTTCAAAAACATTGTGTGCTGTGTCAGTCACTTTGCTTGTTTTGCTGAGTTTGTCCTTGTTTTTGGGAAAGAGTAGGGCTGCATGATTTGGGGATATAATTTGTAAAATTTGGGGATTGAAATTGATTTTTTTTTTTAAAGAGCTCCACATTTTCTGTGCTTTTATTAGGGCTGCACAATTTGACCAAAATATTGTGATAATATTTATAAAATAATCACAATAATTATTTTATTATTATTAAATAAAAATGTTAAAATAAGAAATATTACTATTGTAAAATACTATTTCACTGTTAAAAAAAAAACAATTTAATATTTAAGAAAAATAACATAATTTAATTTTACTGAACAACTGTAAAATTATGACACTCATATATATTAATTTCTTCATTTTAATTTACTAAACACTTCTCATTACAAATCTGCTGAGATGAGTGCTGTACGTTGTGTTCCTAAATGCACATTATTACAGCATTTGCTGTGAACCTGAAAACCCCAGATCATGACCTGCTCACAAGTGAATGAACACAGTGCTCTGAAACATGCTGCACATTTATTTATTTAATTAAATCACAGTCTTGTGATTTGAAAATTGCACTAATCTATATCGTAATTTCAATTTAATTTTGATTAATCATTCAGCCCTAAGAGAGGGTGTGTAGGTGAAAATGGCAGAATTAAAATGTCAATGTCATCTAATAGGTATATTTAAAATGAACCTCAAAGCTTAAATGTAATAAGCTACTTTTAATTAGTAGCTTTTAGTGTAACTACTTGTTCAGCAGGGTATACCTTGAAAAGTTAAAGTTGCACACATACACTGCACACATACACAAACGCTGAGAGAATAGCATTCCTCCCTGCTCTTGTACTCTGGTTCACACAAGCAAACATGCACCATAATGCTGCAATCTGATATGACTGAGAGTGTGAATGCTCTCCGCTCCCGCAGGGCCTCCTCACAGTGGTAAGACCGCACTAGCGGCCAAGATCGCAGAGGACTCCCAATTCCCCTTCATCAAGATCTGCTCTCCAGACAAAATGATCGGCTATTCAGAGATCGCCAAATGTCAGGCCATCAAGAAGGTAACAACCTGGTTGCCCTAGGTTAAGGTGTGAAGAGATCTGTGCATGTTGAAAGCAGTTGTCATGGGGGATGTTATTGATGTGATATTGCAGCCTTATGACTTTAATAGTGGGTTTATGGTTTTCATCTCTCTAGATATTTGAGGACGCCTACAAGTCCCAGCTGAGCTGTGTGGTGGTGGACGATATAGAACGACTGCTGGGTGAGTCCATCACACTGAGAATGATGCACTTCCTGTCAAAACTGATAATAATTTTAAAAGAATCAAGGCTTACACTTTATTTTAATGTATCACTATTACCGTGCAATTATACATATATGTACTGAGTAATATTAATTAAGTACATGTTCTTACTATAGGGTTAGGGTAGGATATGGTTTAGGGTTAGTTGCATGTAATTATGCCTAATTTATGGTTATTACTATAGTAAATAGATGTAACATGTAACAAGGACACATTAAAATAAATTGTTACCGAATCAAGTTGCCCTTTTATTTATTATTTAAAGGGATTCGTCTCATTTTGTCTGTTTTTTGTTCTTGTTTTAGTTGAAATGATTGCGATGTACAACGTAATGGTTGGTAAACATACCAAACTTACCCAACTCTGTCTTTTCATCCACTCCACAGATTTTGTTCCCATCGGGCCACGGTTCTCTAATCTGGTGCTGCAGGCTCTGCTAGTATTATTGAAGAAACCTCCTCCTCGGGTGAGAATGTCACCCATTCTCAATGGCCTGTAATACTGGCTTCCACAAATAGGGGGCAGCACCTCCTTTTCACAAAAAAAGAGTCTCTCTGATTGCTGTGGAGCCACTCGCCACATTGGTCCTTTATTCATAGACATATCCGAGTTATTTTAGTCTGCTTAAATTTATTATTTCACCCATAATGTTAGGGGCTTTTAAAACCTCTAACCAAAGTATACTCCTAAGCCGGTGGTTCTCAGACTGTGGTCAGTGAAGGATTCCAAGTGGTTCTACATAAATAAAATTATTGACAGTTACCAAAATCAAATTATTGACTCGGTAGGCAACGAATTAACTCGCTGTGTTAAAATGAATGTGTTATCTGTGTTTCTATAGTCTCATTTCAATAATTATATGACTTATATGTGTTTGATATGTAGATATGTATAAACTATTTAATATACACTACCGTTAAAAAAGGTTTAGGGTTAGTAAGATTTTTTTTTTTTGTACTTTTTTTTTTTTTTTTTTTCAGCAAGGGTACATAAAATTGATCAAAAGTGACAGTAAATATGTTTATAATGTTAGAAAAAATCTATTTCATTAAATGCTGTTCTTTTGAACCTTCTATTAATCAAAGAATCGTTAAAAAAATGTGTCACGGTTTCCGCAAAAATGATAAGCAGCACATCTGTTTTCAAGCTGTGAACTTAATCAGCATATTAGAATGATTTCTTATTGATGTGACACTGAATACTGGAGTAATGGCTGCTGAAAATTCAGCTTTGCCATCACAGGAATAAATTGCATTTTAAAATATATTCAAATAGAAAACAGTTATTTTAAGTTGAAATAATATTGCAAAATATTACTGTTTTTACTGTATTTTTTATTAAACAAATGCAGCCCTGTTGAGCATAAATAAATTGGATAAAGGATAAATAGAGGATAGCTAAATAAAGTAAACTGTGACATATTATACCCAAAAATTCTTCATAAGGTGGACTACCAGTAAAATTTATACAAATTTGGAACCAAAAATTATTCAGACTCTTTGACCTGACCAGTGTTATCTGACATAATCCAGATTAATTTTTTTCTGACACAGTTTAACTCTGAGATCTTGTCATATTTTATTACCATTTTTTTAAACTATAGTGAATAAACTGTATTAATGAATGAAATGTTCAAGGTGTCTAAGTAAATTATGGTTTTACTGTATGTGTATATATAAATACTCGTAACTAATATACTTCTAACTATAAATCTTGTTTTTATAATTTGGTTACATTTGAAATATTTATCCAAATTATTATTTGTTTTTCATAGAAGGCCTCCCCTAACAAGTTACTTTTGTGTTGGCCTGCCTGGTGGCAGTGAGTGTGTATGTCAGGCAGGAATAGGTGTTGTGCTGTGTTTGTAAGGTGTTTTGAATAGCTGAGGGTCTTTTCCTCCAGATCAGGCCTGCATAGAGCAGCACTCAGCAGGGAGTCGAGTCTTGGGTGAGTCGATAAAAAGGTTTTGTGAGAGAGCCGGGACCTGGCAGGCCCGCTGCCTGTGTGGCACCTCATCTGCATGCACTAGCATATACTGGGCACCACAGGGGGTGACCCATAATCCCCTCTGCTCGCTGGGGCCTCTGGGAATGGCCCACCTCTTTACTCCACGTACATAGGCACGATAGCATGGCTGCATAAAAAGTTCGCCAATGAGAAATTTTGACCTTCAGTGTTTTAAAAAGTACCATAAATTGTAAACAAACTCATTGCTTGTATTTATACTGCAGGGTCGGAAGTTGCTGATTCTTGGCACAACTAGCAGAAAGGATGTTCTGCAGGAGATGGGCATGTTGGACACTTTCAGTACAACAATCCACATCCCTAATATAGCTAGAGGAGAACATCTCATCGAGGCCCTGGAGGTGAGGCTTTCAGGGACTTATTATTCTAGAGATAAGAGATGGCCTGAAAGTACCCTATAAAGCCTACTGCATCATATTTGATATGTGAATATTTCAGGTCTCTAAATTATCAACATAATCAAAATGTTGCTGAAAACCTGCTCTACACAATCTCCTTCATGTTGTCTGATTGATAGTTCATATTTTTTTGCAAGCAAAAGGCCTTTTAGTATAATTCTAAAGATGTTTACCTTCAGGTCATGGTTAACATGTCTTTTTTTTTAATAAAGTAAACATATGAATGACTTTTTTATTGTTATTAATATTTCAAGATGAACGTTTACTGGAAATGCAGCAACATAGTTTTACTTGATTATCCATACATTATTATTATTATTATTTATTTTTAGAAAAATCAAGTTAAAATGGAAGTCTCAAATATGTTACATTAGGCTTTTGAGGAATGTTTTTTATATTGTACATCTTTCTGTCATCATTGTATTGCATTGCATTTTATGTTTTGCCCCCCACAAATAAAACTACAAAGCTTTGATCACAAAACTAAGCATTTAAATATCATCTTACTATGACATATTATTGAGAGATATAGTATGACAACTGATATTTAAATGCTGTAGTCTTTGTAAAAATCATTTGATTTACATTACAAGCTATCAGAATTTCATCTTTTTACTTTTTACTTTTTAAATAACGGCAACTGCACCAAATTGCATATTTTTTCATAGCCTCTGTTTATTTAGTGAGCTTCATATTCTCACTGTATCATACTATATGGGCCATAAAACCCTGATGTATCAAATATGAAACAAAACAAATACATATGCACTAGGGCTGTTCAACGATAACCATGGTTATTGTGTACAAAATAAGAGTCTGTGTTTACGTAATATATGTGTGTTTGTTTTGTGTATAATTATTATGTATATATAAATCAGAGGTCGCGTTAACCGAAAATTTTCCGTCATTGACGGAATTTTTTTATCAATGACGGAAAAATCTGAAGGCCGTCCGTCACGGTGACAGATTACACTCAGGGTGATCTACTGTAAATTGTAAGTGTAATTCACACCCCTGTTCAGTTGGTGGCGAGTGCGCTCCAATGTAGCAGCAGAGCACTGGATCCAGAACAAAAATAAAACTGGCAGGAATCTTTTGCTATGCATTTGATACTGATAACGCCCATGCGAGTACCCAGAAGCTACAACTCTCTATCACGCCACATTAAAGAGCGCCAAAACGGTATTAATTGCTTGAATTTCTTAATGAAATGGACAGAATTTGAAATCTGAGACTTTTCTTCCATATCAAAAGCAACACAAAGCGTTAAGCCTATTGCGATTTATTGGATGGGAGGCGCACAATGCACTGTTTAATCATCAACTGAAAACAGCATAGCCTACCAAGAGATCGACTATGGTTTACGAATCGATATTGGTCTCATGAATGCGCAAAACAGCAAGGAGACATTTTAATTGTTTATTAATAAAGTAATGTTTTCTGAATCAGTGTCGGCTGCAAAGATGAAGTTGATATTGACTCTCATCATCTATGGATGCGCTATGAATGCACTTCATTCGGTTTAGTCTACATAATCAGAGTAGCCTAGGCTATTTCTTTTCGTTTTGAATTAATTCGTTTTCGTTAAAGTAGGTATTTAAAGCTTTCTCTAGATATATTTCTCATGTAGCCTATGTGAGGCAAGCAGCCGCTGAGTTTCGGTTCATTTAGCCTGTAAGACGCGCTCCAGTTCACGCGCCAGTGATCGCGCCCGCGCCTCCATGTCATGATTATATTGTCTGTTATATTTGCTTCTTATTTATTACATCCAGGCAATTGGTTAATGAAACATTGATTAAAATTAAGATACAATTTTTACAAAACGAAATCCACCTTAAAGAAAGGCTTTCTACAAAATAAAACTTAATGAAGTGTTTAAAATCATGTCTGACCCACTCCATGTCTCCGGATATACTGCGCATTTCATGATGCATCTTACTCATGCTGTTAATTTTTCATAATCAAATAGATGAATTTAAAATATAACATAGGACTATTTAAACATAAATATGAAACTACGTGTTTTTAATGGCTACCAACACGTAGCCTATACAACAGCCACGTTACAGAGAAATTTCACGTGTGAATTACCCGTCATTTTAATTTTCATATTTTAATTATAATAACACATTTAATTGCTATTATTTGTGAACAAAAATAAAAGCAATTAAATGTGTTATTATAATTAAAATATGAAAATTAAAATGACGGGTAGTAATAGATTATGACGGAATTTTTACGACCCTGTCCGTCAAAATGACGGGCAATGTTAAAGTCTAACGCAACCTCTGATATAAATATACACACATACATGTATATATTTAA
The DNA here is from genome assembly GCF_024489055.1 of Chanodichthys erythropterus. Classification (NCBI taxonomy): domain Eukaryota; kingdom Metazoa; phylum Chordata; class Actinopteri; order Cypriniformes; family Xenocyprididae; genus Chanodichthys; species Chanodichthys erythropterus. The sequence continues at coordinate 17,483,136 of NC_090239.1, forward strand.
GAAAAATATCTTATATTTCTATAAAAATATTTACATTTATATATAATTTAAATATATAAAAATATAAATATATTTTATATTTATACATACATGCTTATATTTCTTAAATATATACATGTATGTGTGTGTATTTATATATACATAATAATTATACACAAAACAAACACTCATATATTACTTAAACACAGACTCTTATTTTGTACACAATAACCACAGTTATCGTTGAACAGCCCTAATATGCACACTTTAAAAACATATTTTGTATGAAGGTTTAATATTCTGTTCCTTTTATAAATTAGATTATTTCACATCTCAGGCTTTACAGGGTTAAACCACACTCATTTCATCAAAAATATAATATAATTTAATTTAGATAACAAAATATTAAAGCAAAAAAAAAAAAAGTAAAAAAAAAAGTTCTTGAAGAAAACAATCTACATAGTAGAAGATACTACTGTGTTTCTAGGAACTCGCTGACATTTACCTTTTAAAGCAGATCATCTTGAAGGGATAGTTCAGCCAAAAAATGTCTGTTCTGTCATAATTTACTTCCTCTGATGTTGTTCAAAACCTGTATGACTTCCTTTTTTACAGTTTTTTGTCAATACAGTGAAAGTCAGTGGAGGTTCAATCAATGTTGTTTTGGACCTTTTTGACTTTTACTGTATGGCCAACAACAATAGCACTTCTTGTGTTCTACAAAAGTAAATTTATATGACATGTACATTAGAATATGGCCATCATTTTTCATTGATTGTCTCTGGATCCATAACTGACTTCTTTTTCCTCTCTCGTTCAGCTTCTTGGGGGCTTCCAGGAAGAAGAGCGAGCAACTATTGCAAAACAGGTGAAAGGAAAAACGATGTGGCTGGGCATTAAGAAGCTGCAGATGCTTATTGAGATGTCACTGCAGGTGAGTCTCAGAAAGACCTTTTCACCCTGAGGGTTGTCTAGACGACTCCCTGAGTCACAGCTTTCCTGTGAAATCATCTGCGGTTTGAGTCACTGTCAAATTCAATTACTTTATGGCATCATAATGAAAACAAGCCCCTCCAGATGCGCCTTCTTTCTTGACACACACAAGTAAACAGAACTCCATATTCCTCATCTGCATGTAATTTGGTGTATGTGGCCCGCTTCTGGAGATGATTGAAGCGTTTCACTTTCCCTGCCAAAACAGACTGCTCTCAAAAATTGCGCAATAATGTTAACAGCTTAATGGTATTACATTTAAAAATCAATACTAATAAAAAATGTCTAAAATACATAAAACATGTTTAATTTGGCAAATTCACAGTGAAGAACTACTATCAAAGTCCCTTTCACTCGGCGGCCATCTTTGAAACGCCTCTCGGGCATCCTGGACATCATGCAACCTCTTTGAATGGGGAAACATCAAATTCACCAAAACTTTTTGCCAACCTTACAATTAAATTTCATATTTGAAATCACCAATGAAATCTAACAACAACCGGCTCATAAATTTTGTTTCTAAACGCTCAAATCATGACAAAAAAAACTATTTTTCAGGCTGGATCAAGCTAATGTGCATGCGCAGACCTAAATGCGCGTCTCTTCGGAGGCTCACATCTGACTGTTTCTATAGAAACCAGTGATTCTAATGGCCGCTGAAGTGACGCGATGACTTTACCAGTCGGCGATTGGCTCTTATTTAGAAGGCGGGACTTATTCCACCATATTGTGCGTTACACTTTCTCCCATTCAAAACAATGAGTGACACGTCTTGTGTTATTCTATAGTCTTTGCTACTATTCAAAATACATTTTTAATGCTACAACCAAACACTATATGTTGTAATCTTACTATAATCTTAGTGACCATATACAGTCAAATTAAAATTTATTCAGACACCTTGAAGATTTCATTCATTAATACAGTTTATTCACTATAGTTTAAAAAAATGGTAATAAAATATGACAAGATCTCAGAGTTAAACTGTCAGAAAAAAATAGTCTTAATTATGTCAGAAAACACTTAAGCAAAACATGGTCAGGTCAAAGTATCTGAAGAATTTTTGGTCCCAAATTTTTATTAGTTTTACTGGTAGTCCATGTATGAAGGCTTTTTGGTATAATATGTCACAGTTTACTTTATTTTGCTATCCTCACTTACATAAATGAACTGTAGTGTCCTACACCCACTAGTAAAAAAAAAAAAAAAAAAAAAAAAAAAATTATATATATATATATATATATATATATATATAAATATATAAATATATATATATATATATATATATATATATATATATATATATATATATATATATATATATATATATATATATATATATATATATATATATATATAAATATATCTAGTGTCTGAATATTTTTTGGTTTGACTGTGTATATATAGAAATAAATATTTCTTGAGCAACAAATCAGCATATTGGAATGATTTCTGAAGGATCATGTGACACTGAAGACTGGAGTAATGATGCTGAAAATTCAGCTTTATCATCACAAAAATAAATTTTTTACTTCGGTGTTTGTGATGTTGTGATTTCATCTCAGACCAGGTTGGTTAGAACTCTTTATTGAAGACATTTTTGAAATCCCTGTGGAGAAAATAATGGGAGAAACCAAGGCCACTGAAAAAGCGTCCAATCATTGTTGTGCTCTGTTATGCCAATGTTGGCTCTATTGAAAATCTGTATTTTCGAAAATATTTTGAGTTCATTTTTGACCATTAGTTCTAGATTAGTGCTAGTCTTGTTTATTGAGAATTACAGAGGTGTTTGATAGTGTTGTCTTGTTTTTGTGGTGGCGTAATTGGAGTTGCAGTGGTGTTTGTGCTGGATGCTGTGTAATTGGTGTGGTATGCAGTAATGTGGCAGAGTGAGTGCTTCCCCTCAGAGAGGAATGAGGCAGAGTCTGCCGGGACATGCTGCAAACAGCCGCACTGCGTTTTCCTCCCATTCCCTCTATTCTTTCAGTAATTTCCACTTCTTCAACAGCCCCAGGCAATTGAAAAGCTAAGTTATTGCATACACCTTCATTAATTTTCCTCCCTGGTGCCTTCTCCCTCCTCAGAGCTTCCCTCTGTCCTTAAATCACATTGTAGTCTATAAAGGAAAGTTAAAAGTGCAATTTAGTTCATGACTAAGATTAAACATGTCTGAGAATGTAGCTCCTTAATTAATTTTGTGTACATCTCCTGTAGACATTTAATTAGAGCTTAAGGAATTTAATGGTACAATTAAATTTCATCTGGGATGTTTTATTATAATTTATTTATTAATTCAATCAACTTATTATTCATGTATCTTTACTTTCCATCTAATAAATATCACTCTAAACATTACTAAAATTAGTATGTGAGGTGATCAGTCCTGGGTGAACAGGTACGTCAACCTGCTGGATTTATCTCTAGTCTTGTCACTTCCCCTTCCCGGCAGCCATTTACTGCCGCCCCTTCACAACTCCTCACAGACAAATTCAGGGCCCCTCCGAACCCTCCAGGCTTTACATAGCTGACAAGGTTTTTGTCTTTTCAACATCTCAGAACTTTCCAGAAAAGGGTGGCTTGCAAGGAACATACAGCAGTGTAAAAAAAACAAAAAACAATTCAGTTGAAGGATCACTTTTAATCTCATCTCCATTTTTCACCTTCCCTGTTGGTATTTTTCTGTTTTATCTTTTAGATGCCTCTGGAATACAGAGTTAACAAGTTCTTGGCACTACTGGGAGAAGAAGGAGCGTAAGTCCATTTCAGTTGGCTTCAAATGGATTTTTTCTCCTTTATCATACTGATTTTGTTTTTCATTACCATGTTGTTCTTGTTGTTCTCCAGGTTTGGCTCTGCTAAACACGGGGCTATATAGTCTTGGGTGCAGAAGACAAACCAAGGCTATTTTGGTAGGACTGACACACCAAGCCTTACTTTTGTCTGTTAATATTTCAGTGCACAATTTAGAAAACCACAATTGTAATGCATTTGACTTCTGTAATATGACATTTTAAGTGAAACAGAATATTCAGGATTCAGCGATGCGATTCAGCGATCAGTGAAACCTGATTTTTTTTTTTCTTCCCCTTTTGTAGTTTGGTTTGTCAAAAGTGACCCACTGGTTAAATTAAATTTTCCTTGTCTGCACAAGAAGTTTCAACACAAAAATTAATTGTTGGATTTACGTAAAAAACAAGTGTCCTGTGGTTCCACGCAACTATATTGAGTAATTTGTACAAATAACATTTTAGTTGTATGAACAAAACAAATTCAAGTAAAGCTGTCAAAATATCTTTTGAGTAAATACAAATCATTTGAATTTGTCACTGTTAAATAATAATTATGTTTATTTACTTAATGTTATATTTATTTTGTAAGGTAAAAACATTTATTGATGTGCGTTTCACTCAGCATTGTTAATTTGACTGAAACGCTTAAGAAAAGCTGACAATGCTCATTTTTAGTAGAAACAACTCAGTTAAATTAAGTTCAGGTAGTTACATTAGTTTTTTAAGTAATGTTAACAAGGATGGTTTGAGTGAAACTAACAACGGTGAAAGTTAATTTTTATACATATATATATATATATATATATATATATATATATATATATATATATATATATATATATATATATATATATATATAATATATTAATATATTAATTTACTGACCCCCCCGCCCTGCCCCCCAAGTTGAAGACCCCCCAAGATGTTGAAAACAGTTGTGCTTCTTAATATTTTTTGTGGAAATTGTGATATATTTTTTCAGGATACTGTATTTGAAATGTAACTCCTTTGTAACATTATAAATATATTATAAATTCACTTTTTTTGCAATTTAATGCATCCTTGCCCATATATATATATTAGAATGATTTCTGAAGGATCACTGAAGTAATGATGCTGAAAATTCAGCTTTGCCATCACAGGAATAAATTACATTTTAAAATCTATTCAAATAGAAAAGTTACTTTAAATGAAAATAATATTTCACAGTATTACTGTTTTTTTGATCAGTAAGCATAAGCGCATAAGTGACTTCTTAAAAAAAAAAACAAAAAAAACATTAAAAATAAGAAATCTTACCGAACCCAATCTTCTGAACGGTATTGTTCTTTTATTATCATTGCAATTTGTTTTTTTGTTTCTTTAAATAATAAATAAAATAATATACATTGATGAATCATCCACAATGAGACCAGGGATGTTTATTAAGAAAATAATTTTTGATTTCATGTTGTCTTTGTTTTAGCTTTTATCCATTAATAATATATTTGCACTGTTTTATAAAGTTTCTTGTTTGTGTTTTTGTACCATATCTTTCAGAAGCAGTGAAAGGAGTCAGGAAAACACTGGGTGCACTTGAGAGACTGAGAGAGAGCAGATGTACCTGCAGCAAATCTCTCTATCCCTCACTTTTCTTAAGTATAGTGTACTACATGGCACTGCCCCTGTTCAACACTAGCTCCTCGATTCCTCAATACAAGTGCATAGGGTCTCATATTTATACAGATCCATCAGGAATTTTGAAATAGTACATGCATGTAGTTGAAGACCCATAGGGTATGAAATATATCATATTTATGATGTGTTGTATTTACTGATGTGAACCATTCCTGTTAATGATGCCTTACTTTTAAATTGTCCGTACTCGGACGTGTAAATTTAGCAATGGTGAAATTCTCTGACCAAATCCTTAGCTCACTTTTCCCTTTATCATGGATGGATTTGTTATCTTAGAAACAGTCAGTGCCTGTCAATAACAATATTGAAATTCTCACTCCTGTGCCTTTGCATGCCAGTATACTGTTGTAGTTTGTTTATTGCTTTTATTGTTTTCAGACTAGAAGATTATTTGTTTTTTAAGAAAGGGAACTATCCGTCCTTCTTAAGTCACTCAGGACATTCCATGTCAGGAACATAGGAAAGTTCGTAGTCTTAGAGATGAAATTACTCCTCATCTCAGTTTAATGGTTAACATAGTGGCCTTAAGAATCGTGTACAGGACGGAAACCCGTGACCTACCTCCCCTCTGCCAGATTGCCAACAGTGCCGAGATAGTTCACATTGGCCTTGAATTCTCCTCTTCTTTCTCTCAGAACAATTAAGAAGAACATTATGACCACATTATGACATTTACTGTTGAACTGTGAAAGTAATTGTAATTGAACCACACCAAAAGGTCTTGCTCTTTAAATTTAAATGCAGAATTTGAGTTTTGTGCACACGTTGGATCTTGGACTGCGTGTCACACACTAGTACTTGTTGTAGATATCCTTGTTGCCAAACATTTGAAGTATAACATGATATATGATGTTTTCACGGCATGAATCTTTGAGGAACTAAATAATGAAATATTTTTTTCAGTGTCTTCAGTGATTCCTTAATTAAAATGTGGTTTTAAGATTGCAATAAATGACTGCAATTATTGTTGTTTTGTAATTAGCATTTTTTATTTTTTTTTGCTTAATATGATTCTATGGAAGATGTGACGTTGTGAAAAAAGGACCACATTTGCTATCTTCCCACAGTTAGTGTTTGGCATTGACAGCTGTTTTTAACCCACTGCTCACCCGGCAGTGAAAAATTATCTACATTTTTTTTTTTTATTATTTCGATGAAATAAATGTACTATATTTTAGTTCAATAATATTTTTTTTTATCTAATATTTTGTATTTTTAGGGGATTTTATGGTACTAAATTATATTTATGGAATAGCTATGATCCATTTATTACCTGTTAATCACTTTTTGAGCATAGAAAAATGAAATTGACCTGAAAATGAAATTTCCAAGTTAAACTGTTGTAAATCTTGAATACTTGGGGGCAAAGACTTAAGTTTGGTCTCTTTTTAAAGAAGATGCTTGGCAGATTATTGCTGAAGTAAGAGTAAAAAAAATAACAAAGTTATTGAAGTTTAAGTTCCAAATTTGGTTGATATCTAAAAAAAAAAAAAAAAATTTAGTTAAAATTTTGTTTGGGCGTGGTACCAAACTAGATGAAATTCGCTACCCATTCGTTTCCAATGCGGTCATTTTAACTACAAACAATACAAATGTAACTCTTTTCAGGACCATATAATCTTTTCATATCATGATAATGATTTTTTGTGTGTTTGTATGTGTTCACATAACAAGTACTAAAACCTTTAACAAGTTTAGAACCATTCAGTTGAATTAAAAAATCAAAAATGGCCGAACAGCACCAGAGGGTTATAAAGGGTTAGTTCACCCAAAAATGGGTGATTATGTCATGTCAAAATTTTGTAATTTATTACTCATCCTCATGTCGTTCTACACCAATAAAACCTTCATTTTAAACGTTCATTTTCGTAACACAAATTCAGGTATTTTAGATGAAATCCGATGGCTCAGTGAGGCCTCTATTGCCAGCAAGATAACACTTTCAATGCCCGGAAAGACATATTTAAAACAGTTCATGTGACTACAGTGGTTCAATCTTAATGTTATGAAGCGACGAGAATACTTTTTGTGCACCAAAAAACAAAATAATGACTTTTCAACAATATCTAGTGATGGACGACTTCAAAACACTGCTTCATGAAGCTTTACGAATCTTTTGTTTCGAATCAGTGGTTCAGATATTGTTGAGAAGTCGTTATTTATTTTTTGGCAAACAAAAAGTATTCTCGTCTCTTTATAACATTAAGGTTGAACCACTGTAGTCACATGGCCTGTTTTAAATATATCTTTAGTACCTTTCTGGCATCTGAAAGTGTTAATTATCTTGCTGGCAGTGGAGGCCTCTCTGAGCCATTGGATTTCATCAAAAAATATCTTAATTTGTGTTCCAAAGATGAACAAAGGTCTAGAATGACATGAGGGTGACTAAAAAATTACATCATTTTCATTTTTGGGTGAACCAAACCTTTAATATCAGTGTGACTCTCAAATTGTCCTGTGCATACAACAGTGGGAGCTGACCGAATAATATCTGCATGAACAGGTAAAATGTGTTTTATTTCAGTCAATATTTGTATTGTGCATTGTGTCATGCTTTACTCTGTCATTTTGTCGAGATACTGTAGTGGAGACACCAGAGGTCCGCCTGCAAGCCTACAGGATGATGTCAGCGCTGGAATGACAGAGTAGATGCAGACACGGGGGTCAGATGATTGTGATCAGGTAGATTGAACCCTTTATTTAGCTGCGTGCCAGTGTTGCACAGTACTTTATTTTTATGCTGCTATGGAGAATGTTAAAAGTGTTGTTATCAGCATTGCATATTAAAGGAGGCTACATAGCATAATATATCAATAGAGCAAGAGTCAATCTTAAATTAAAAAGCAAAATCATGAGACTGTTTTGTTCTTCAAATATATAATCTTAGTTCAGTCATACAGATATATACATTGTGTAATAAATAATATTTATAAAAACATAACATTTTCAGATTATAAAATAAAAAGGGAATTATGAACTTTTAAAGGCTTTGTACAAAACTTTGGATATAGCGGAAGGAGAAATGGAAAAGGGAGCGTAGATGTGACCGGTGAGCGAGGGCTCCTTGAGGATCGTGTGGATGTGATGTAGCATTGCGTAGTTAAACTTAATTAACGGGAAGCGTATGGGACTGTCAGAACATGTCGTATGGAAACCTCTGCTAGTCTGTTTCAGCTTCGTGAAGCCAGGCTTTCCTCCATTTATCACACACTCAAACCCACAGCAGTCCTCCACTTCCAACACACTCTCATGGCAGTTTGTTTTGGCGAATTGGTGGCTAGTTTGTATGAAATTGTACGATCTTGCTTGCGCCCCACTATTGGTTAGGTTGAGGAATAGACCTTCATGCTTACTTTTAAAAAAAAAAAAAATGAAGTTTTCATAAGAATCACATTGTACAAATTCATACAAAATCGCCACATCGTAAAATCTCATGAGATAGGGTTGCCACTTCCCTCCTTTATTTACTCTTATTTCTTTCCTTCACTATCCTCCTCCTGTTCACTTGTTCTCCTTCCTCTACACAAACTTCTCATTAGGGAAGTGTTGAAACGGAGCCTTCACAGTCATATACGAGGAGCTTTATCAAAAAGAATATGTTAAAAATAATCGTTGTAATCTCTAGAATTAGTATACTCATTAGTAGTTTTGTAAGTGCAAATTTTACTGCTCGGGTGCACGTTAGCCCAGTGTGTGTAGTCGCATTCTGCTGTCATGCATTTCACCAGCTGTCATGCACTCATCCAGAAGAGTTACTGAAGGCTTTGCATGTACATGTTCTGCAAAATATCTACTGAAATTTTGAAGGTACCCACAATGCCTTTTCCCATTTGCACCGCCCACAGCATTCTACGCTAATTTATCGATTGCATCCCTCCAAACTGCTGTATAAAGCAAATTAACAGGAGTTTTTTTTTATGTAGCAAACAGCAATATGTCCCAGGTTTTGAACATATATAATTATAGGGAATGTGGTAGTAGTGTACAATATGTCCTTAGATGAGGAAACCTCAGAAACCATGAGGGAAAACATGAGCATTGCATTGGATTCAGTAGTATAGCAGGGCATATTTCTAGACCCAGCGTTCAGTAGTTAACAGAGAGTTTCTCGTCGTCCTCCCTCCCTCCCCTCCTCTTGTTCTTTCAGCGTGCCTAGCGTCATTGGTTGTAGGTGAACATATCCTGTTTCGGGCCCCTGGGCAGTAGGGCGAGATGATCAGAGAGATGGTGTTACAGATAAAGAAGAATGAATGATAACAAGGCATTTTGTTCTTTTGCAGAAGTAATGCGTGCCACAAAAAAAGAGTGAGAGGAATGGCAGTAGTAACCATGATGCTCATGGTGGGCATCTTTTGGGGCATGTAGATCAAAAAGGGCACATTAGTAAAGAGTTCTACCACAGAAGTGCCACTATCAGGTGTGTGTTCTCAGTCTTTCCCTCTCCTTCTCTTGCTTTCCATGCTTTAATGTCCACTTGTCCCTTTCTTCCTCCACCTGCTGCACTTATTTACAAGTGTGCACATCGTAGACCCTCACACACTCCTGGCAGCTGACGTAGCAGCACCAGTGGAAGATGCAGTGGCATTTCTCCTTACGCTTTTCTGTCCGTGTGTTATGGCCACGGCCGCAGCACAGCAAGTCGCAGCCCTCTATGCCATGCGACGACACGTTGCAGACGCGGTCACGGGTACCAAACGAACCCGTCTCTGGGTTTGGCTCGCAGAAGTTGGGAGATCCCTCGTAGTACACCAAGTCTCGCTCGGTGGGATGTTTGAAGAAGGCATATTTGGCGCGTAGTGTTTCCACCCAGCCTCTGGACTCCCTGTGTTTCTCCACCACCATCTCGGAGGCGCTGTCGTACTTGTCTTTCAGGTAGTCCCCCAACAGCCTGAAGTCAGGCTGCGCCCACCAGCAGGTCTTCACTTCGCAGCTGCCTGACAGTCCATGGCACTTACAGCGAAGGTGCATGTTTTCCAGGATAGTCTGGAAAAGAGAAAACATTGGAAATTTGATGTTAGTTTGGTATTAGTTTGTCATCTATCAAGGACCACTTAAAATTATTGAGATTTGTGCCACTTAAAAATTAAATGGCTGAATAAATGATCATAAGTAGACATTTGATTTAAAAAAACAAAAACAATTTAAAACATTTTAAACTATTTAAACAGTTAAAAAACAATCTGATTCACATTTTAAATTGCAGTGAATAAATCATTTTAAATGCATTTGCCAACAGATCACGGTAACCATTAAAAAAACAAAAAAACAAAAAAACTCCCTCTCACACACGCCACTTAAAATAGACTTAAGATGGTCTGTCAGTGGACAATCTGACAGAATGTGCCATAATTAACTTTTTCCCCACCACTGACTGTTCTATGCCTTTTCCACGCCATTTTCACTGTTATATGGTAGGGGGAGCTATTATGCATCTTCTGAAAGAGTACAGAATTTCCAGATCAAAATGCAGGTGAAGAAGCAGAAACAATATGTACACATATGTAAGTTACGCAATCATCAATCATTAAATGGCAAAGTCAAAACTGACTGTGTTACTGAATAAAATGTTGACCCAGGAAGAGGTATAGAATTGTGCAAGCTTAGGTGTATTGATGGTCTCAATCTACTCGGACTATGTTTTGACTGTCGTTCTGAATCTGATCCGGACATAATGTCTTTGTTTTTGTGTTTTTGTGTTTTGAGTTTCAGACCAGCGAATGGAAGTAGAGAGGAGGTTTCTTTTTGGAAGTTGGAGTGTCTTTTCATCACTCCAAGATTACTAAGGGTTTATCTAACCAGTGATCAAACTTAGGGTGTGTTCACACTTGTAGTTCGATTTGCTCCGGACCAAAAAAAAAACATTTAGTCCTGGTCCACTTAGCCATCATATATCATGGCATGTCAAGCCATTGGCATTTTTAATACCGAACCTAAAGATACTAAACCTAAAGTCACATCTAAAACAATTCTGTGTGCTTGGCTAAATGTGCTCGTTGCACACGGATCAGGCATAACATTATGACCACCTTCCTAATATTGTGTTGGTCCCAGTTTTGCTGCCAAAACAGCCTTGACCCATCGAGGCATGGACTCCACTAGACCCTTGAAGGTGTGCTGTGGTATCTGGCACCAAGATGTTAGCAGCAGATCCTTTAAGTCATGTAAGTTGCGAGGTGGGGCCTCCATGGATCGGACTTGTTTGTTCAGCACATCCCACAGATGCTCAATTGGATTGAGATCTGGGGAATTTGGAGGAGTTGTGCTCCTCAAACCATTCCTGAACCATTTTTGCTTTGTGGCAGGGCGCATTATCTTGCTGAAAGAGGCCACAGCCACCAGGGAATAGCGTTTCCATGAAAGGGTTTACATGGTCTGCAACAATGCTTAGGTAGGTGGTACGTGTCAAAGTAACATCCACATGGATGGCAGGTTTTCCAACAGAACATTGCCCAAAGCATCACACTGCCTCCACCGGCTTGCCTTCTTCCCATAGTGCATCCTGGTGCCATGTGTTCCCCAGGTAAGCAACGCACACACACTCGGCCTTCCACGTGATGTAAAAGGTCTTCATCAGACCAGGCCACCATCTTCCATTGCTCTATGGGCCAGTTATGATGCTCACGTGCCCACTGTTGGTGCATTTGGCAGTGGACAGGGGTCAGCATGGGCACCCTGACTGGTCTGCGGCTATGCAGCCCCATACGCAACAAACTGTGATGAACTGTGTATTCTGACACCCTATCAGAACCAGCATTAACTTCTTGAGCAATTTGAGCTGTAGTAGCTCATCTGTTGGATCGGACCACAAGGGCCAGCTTTTGCTCCCCAAGTGCATCAATGAGCCTTAGCCGCCCATGACCCTGTCACTGCTTCACCACTGTTCCTTCCTTGGACCACTTTTGATACATACTGACCACTGCAGTCCGGGAACACCCCACAAGAGCTGCAGTTTTGGAGATGCTCTGACCCAGTCGTCTAGCCATCACAATTTGGACCTTGTCAAACTCTCTCAAATCCTTATGCTTGCCCATTTTTCCTGCTTCTAACACATCAACTTTAACAAATTTTCACTTGCTGGCTAATATATCCCACCCACTAACAGGTGCTGTGATGAAGAGATAATCAGTGTTATTCACTTCACCTGTCAGTGCTCATAATGTTATGCTTGATCAGTGTTTGTGCGTAGCCTACATATGATGGTATTTTGACCAGCTGAGAACTCGTGAAGAGCTTATAAAATATGTGAAGGAGTCAAAACCGCGACAGAAATCCCTCTGTCACACACAAATGAAGATCTGCTGTGAGGAGACGCAGTTCGGACGCCTATACTGTACTGTATTGTGATTATGACAAGAAAAAACAGGTATGCTTGAGCATTCTGTCCTTTTTAGGGTCGCATCTTGTGACATCACGTCCAGTTTTTGGTTTGTTTGCATGTCTTTGGTCCGTGTTGCATTCATATTTCATTCGAAACGCACCAGAGTTCGTTTGGAAGTGGACAGAGGCCCATATTTCCAGGGGTCTCGGTCTGCATGTTTGTTGCACTATCAGAGCAATCACAAACATGCCAAGTGTGAACACACACTTAATCTGAAATGTTGCTTCTTGTTTAATAATTGTTGAATAAAAGCATTATACAACTGTATCTCAGTGCATATCATACTAAATGTCATCACATATTATGTGATATTGTTTGATTGATGTGATTATTGCCCGTATTGTCACCCTGCCCCTTCTAAAGCATATTCTTAAAATTAGAAGCCACATACGAATTCAACAACCTGGACTGCAAGCTCTTTTACATGCTCTCAGGCCACAGGTGTTGTTCAGGTGCAGAGCGTGCAGACAGGCCCTTGCAGTTCTCGGCTAATTCTCTTCTGAAGTCCCGCTTAATGGAGTATGCCATCGGCACTATATCTCTTTGTTTTGGTTTGTTTGCCTTAATTTGCTCGCTATATTTAGCTGCAGAATTCCCCAGCTGCGGCGGAAGGCAGGTGTTTGCAGGTCCCTGGGGGTCTAGTTGGGGCCGCTGACATCACGTCCCAACTCTTTGGGCCCTGGGCGGGTCCCTGAGGCTGCGTCGAAACAATGGAGTATGCAAGGGTCCTGACAGGGCCGACTGTCTCAGTGCCTGCTCCTGTGGTCCCTCGCTGATCAAAGCGGCGGCCTGTTGCAGTGTGGTCTCGCCTATTGCCCCTTAAGCACTTTTAGCGCAAAAGACTCCAATTCTGAGTCATGACAGCAGCAGTGACGGGCTAAACCCTGAACCCCAGTGTTATTCTTCCCTCCCTGCCTTCTTCAAACCACCAACTGAGTTTACGCCTCTGTCACGGATCCAGTACAGATGCAAGTTATGAAAGGATAAGAGAGGTAATTACCCGGTAATTTCTCATGAAAATACCAGTTTTAAAGTTAAAAGTCTCTCGGAAAAGGGATCAGGAGGTTTTTGACAGATCTGCGGTGCATTAACACCTTTGTGAACTGTGGGGTAAGACCCACCCAGAAGTGGCACAAGTACAGCTTTGTTCTTTGTTTGGTTATCATGAACCGACTGGCTTAAAGGTGAAGTGTGTAATTTCTGTGGTACTACCGGAATCACAATCAGTTTCAATGACCTGACTGGTACAAAAACAACACTTTGCTCAGCCAATCATGTGAGTTTTGGGCGGAACTACCTGTTTGTCTGAGCAATGACAAAAAAAAAGCAGTTATTATTTTGCATTTCTATTTGGTGTGACGCACAAATTACACACTTCACCTAAAGTGATTTCACAAATATGGTGTGTATTCTCAGCTTTTCTCTTTTCACAATACATACAGTATGTCACCCTTCGGCATGTAAACGGCAGACACAATATTAAATTTCAATAGTGTAATGATGATATCCAGTGGTACCAAGCAGAGAGATATATAAGGATACCCAAGTAAAGGAATACACAATATGGCTATAAGTATGTAGACACCTAAATGTCATACCTTGGAATGAATTGGGTTCAACGTCATTAATTAGAAGAGGTTGTCCACATACTTTTGGTCATGTGATGTATTTCTCATTGCTGTTTTCAACATGACATCCATGACACTTGCAATCGTGACTACAAGGTACAGGGTATTTAAAATACCATTTTTCTATTTTATCTGATTGACAGCACTAATTTTAATATATTTTGAAATGTAATTTATTCTTACGGCAAAGCTGATTTTTTTGCCACCACAGTCTTCAGGGTCACATGATCCTTCAGCAATTCTAATATGCTGATTTGGTGCTCAAGATATTTTATTATTATTAATATTAATGTCAAAAACTGTTGTGCTGCTTAATTTTTTGTGGAAAACGCAATACATTTTTTTCAGGATTTTTTTGACAAAAAAAAAACCCTGCCAACATTTTGTAATATAATGTCTTTAATGTAACTTTTGATCAGTTTAATGCATTCTTGCTGAATAAAAGTAATAATCTACTTTTTAAAAATCTACTTAGCCCAAACTTATGAAAGATATAGTGTACATATGGAATTATTCATTAAAAAATAGCATACTTACAGAATACTTACAATCAACATTGTTTTTTTTAAATGAATTAGAAAGATCACGGGTCTCTTACCATCCGTCCTGCCTCATTGTTGTGCCTGTTCATGGCACTCCGGGCATCTGGTCGGTTCTCACGAGCATCGGCAAACTCTCGAGACACCAAAACCCCAAACTCAGCATCTTCACTGCAACCACCCC
Organism: Chanodichthys erythropterus; assembly: GCF_024489055.1. NCBI lineage: Eukaryota > Metazoa > Chordata > Actinopteri > Cypriniformes > Xenocyprididae > Chanodichthys > Chanodichthys erythropterus. The sequence goes on from NC_090239.1 coordinate 17,498,303, forward strand.
ATTTCCATCCCTCTCCCGGCGGGCCTTTATGGTGGGAGTCACAGCCGCACATTGTGGAGGTCCCCTCTGCGCACGAACGGGTCACTGCAAACGCCACTCCAGCTGATGCAATCGCATGAACAAATGCAGATTCTCTTGTGGCTTGAGAGAAGAAAGAGAAGGAAGTGGTTTGATGACATTTGTGTAAACATTTCAGTTATAAGTCTGTTTTAGTTTCCCATGTTTTTCTGACAGACATAATCCTGGTCCAAAGCCTAGTGAGCTGCCTACTTCTATGCAAAGACTGTTCCGAAAGGTAGGCAACTTACTTATGTTGCCTACTTAATTGGATGCTTCACCAAAAATGAAAATTCTGTCATTGTTTATTTCCCGTGATGTTATACTGAAACTTTGCTTTCTTTATTCTGTGGAACATAGAGATGATATTTTTGAGAGAGGTTTTTTTTTTCATTCAATGGAAGACAAAGGTAGCCAAAACGTTCTTCTTTTATGTTCCACATGAGAAAGTAAGTCATAAAAGTTTGGAACAACGTGAAGGTGCGTAAATGATGACAGCATTTTTATTTTGGGGTGAAAAGCAGCATTGCGTGTATTCTCTTTGGAGAAGGCAGTCCCAGAATGCACTGTGATGAGTTCAGTGAAAAATCCAAGATGGCGGATGGGTTGAGAGAAATATTCACTATTTCATTCACTACCAAAAAGTATCAACTTTTTTTTTAACCCATTTTTTGTGAGTGCACACTATATATTTATGCCTGTTACAGTAGAGCTTTGTTAGCATCATGCTAATTGCAAACTCAATTGCGAGTTGAGTCTCCAGTGCTATTCCCCTTGTGTAAATCTAATAGATATAGGAAGTTATTTCATTTCTGCAGTGATCATGTTTTTTAATGATCATTATAATGTGTGTGATGGGCATTTTTGGTATTTTTTCCTTTCGAGGGGGGTTGGAAGTGAAGGGTTAATAAACTCAATCAAACACATCCTACATGAGATTGACCAGATATACAGAACATAAGTAATATTGCAACTTATATTTGTACAAAAGGATGCGAATGCGCAAGTGAACTTGACTGTGCTTGTCTGTGTAACTCCCATTGTGGATGCGCACCTCCCGTGACAACCACTCTGAAACGGGCAACTAAAGCACAAAGAATTTACAGCATTCTATTGCAATAGTGTTCTTATTAGGGCTGGGCGATATATCGCATGCAATTATCACGCGCATTTCGTCAGCAAAGCCGGTTCCCTGATTACCGCTAAATCGCCATCACCTGCTTTCAAATGGAGCGGCATTTAATAGACAGAGCCGTAGTTCACTGACAAGCTACGCAATATCGCGCTCATTATCGAAGGCGATTCATCTGCGATATGAACGCGATATTGCGTAGCTTATCAGTGAACTATGGCTCTGTCTATGAAATGCTGCTCCATTTGAAAGCAGGTGATGGCGATTTAGCGGTAATCAGGGAACCGGCTTTACTGACAAAATGCGTGTGACAATCTCATGCGATATATCCCCTATATCCCCTATATCCCCAGCGATATATCCCCAGCCCTAGTTCTTATTATTATGTTATGTATATAACAGATTGGAGCTGCACATCTTGCACTTGTATTTTCGTTAAAGTGATTACAGGCATTATTGCGCACTTTCAAAGCCAAAGTTTCACTTTAGTTCTACGGTCTGGACTATAGCCGGCATGCTGTCCTAACACTAACCAATCAGACCTCAGGTACCACCCAAAATGCCGCAATAACCAATCAGAAAAGGATAAAAGGATTTTTTAAAGTCACGCCGATCATCGTTTTCATGATCGATCATTGCTGTTACGTTCAAGTACTCGCGCCCATCAATGTATACTCCTCTCGACAGAATTAATTGCCTTTCAAGGACAATAAGGTATAAATTCTCACGCCACATGGAGTTTCTGCATATCGAGAACATTCCAAATCAGTCATTTATGAGGTTTCACGACAGTTAGGACGCTGCCTTAGAAGTCATGTAGCTAGACAACGCGACAGCTCACTGCATTTTGTAACTGAACTATCGTCTGTCCTGAGGCTCTTGTAAAAGGTTTGAAGGAGATCCCTGCCTCTTTAACTGTTGCCCTCCCAAAAGTCTCTCATCTATCTGTGCTGTGTCTTCAGGGCATGGATCATTTTCTGTGATGAGCTCTGGAATATACTGACGAGGTGTTTGAGTGCTGCGCTGTAAACTTCTCTGACAGCACCGGGACAATTGTTGATCATGTCGCTTGTGGCTAATGCAGCCCGAGGTTACACTGACGTTGTGTCATCTCAAAGGTGTGCTGGTTTCTCTCTGGATAATGTTTCAGGAGCACCCCCCCCCAATCTCCCACCAGTCCGAGCCCTGCGGCCACGTGTGTGAAAGCCAGCAATAAGTCTGCGTGTTTGGTTTCTGAAGGCATGTGCTGAGAGATGGAGTTACGCCCCCTTTGAATGCAACAGCTTATTATGTAACCAGACACCATCTTTCACAATCGCAGCACACTTACTGTGGCTCACCAGTTCTCTTGGTCCCCACAGGAAAAACTGCAACTCAACCAACCCAATACAACTTCATCACCCCAAATATTTAAGTGCCTCTAATGACAGTGGTTCTCAGACCGAGTTTGTCAGGGATCAGTAAGGCCTATAATGGTGTGAGATTATCTAAAGGAGCGCCCACACACATGGAATATGCTGTATTGTGAGTAATGTAAATTTGTGCCTGTTCACAATGTATTGTTTAGATGTCATGGTAACGTGTTATTGTTTTAGTACATTAATTCTGTAAGTCTGTCCAGCACTTCATTCTTTCTTTTTTTTCATAAATGTCCTCCTTAGTTAAATATTGGAGTATTTTAAGCTTTCAACTGTTTTTGCTCATGCATTAAAAATCAGTGAGGCTCAAAACAACATTGAACACCACTGACTAGTTGTGTGAACAAAAATGGGAGACTTTTTTTTTTTTTTTAAATACCTTATTTGTTTTTACAGAAGAAAGTCATATAGGATTTGAATGATGTGAGAGTGAGTAAATGATGACAATGTTAATTTTCAAGTGACCTGTTCCTTCAAATCCCTAATATACTGCAATGAGCTCAGTGAAAATATAAATCCATGATTGCGATTCAAGCTGCAAGTTGTAGTGGTAGAGAGTTTCTTTTTAATCACTTATTACATTTCATGATGGTTAGGACGCTTTCTTAGAAGGAAGTTGTCTATGTAGACAGTAGTGTGGCAGCTTACTACACTCTAAAAAAAAAAAAAAAAATTCCTATATAGCACTAAAAGTGGTTCTTGGCTTGTAATCATAGGGGAACCACTTTTGGTGCTATGTAGCACCATATCTTTAAAGGTGATATACATCACCTTTGTCAAATGTTGCTATGTAGAACCCATAAGAGGTGCCATATTGCATTTTATTTCATCAACAAAAATGGTGCTAAACAGCACCACCAGTGGTTCTTTGGCTCGTAAAGAACCTTTAAGGGGGCTTAACAGGTTCTTTGTATGGCAGGGGTGCTATATAGCTCCTCAACCACCCCAAAAAACCACAGAAGAACCGTTGAAGAACCATGCAGGGGCTTAACAGGTTCTGTATACAGTAGCGGTGCTATATAGCACCTCAGTCATCCCAAAGAACCGGTGAAGAACCACTGAAGCACCAAGATTTGGTGCTATATGGCACTTAAAGTGATTCCTCTATGATTACAAGCCAAAGAACCACTTTTAGTACTATATATATATATATATATATATATATATATATATATATATATATATATATATATATATATATATATATATATATATATATATATATATATATATATATATATATATATATATATATAGCACTATATATTTTTTTTTTAGAGTGTAGGCTTTGGTAGCCTATCCTGAGGCAAATCACAATTGTCAAGACCATCAATCAACCAAACAGTTTTCTGATTTTTAGTCCGTATTTACGAGGTTTGAAGTCATATAGCCAGCATCCAAATATGCCTACTTCCCTGAAAAAGCATTCATAAAACAATTTGAGAAAAGTACCTGGATACCCTATACTTCTGAGATTCTGAAGTACACATCCAATGGACACTTTACTATCCCATGATGGCAGTGAAGTGGTGCAGCTTACACAAGTCACATGACAAAGCCAACATGCGGCTGTAGCACATCTGGATTACATTCATACTATATAGAACATAACCATTGCAAAGTTTGTTCCTCTTCCTCAGTATGTGATTTAATTGACAACATTACTACAATATGCCACTCTAAAAAAAATGCTGCGTTTAAAAACAACCCAATTTGGGTTGAAAATGGACAAAACCCAGCGGTTGGGTTAAATGTTTGCCCAATCTGCTGGACAATTGTATTTAACTCAACTATTGTTAAAAAATTACTGTATTGCTTGCTTAAAATTAACCCAAAATATGTTTGAAATGAACATTTACTATGTGTAATAAATGAACAGTTATTACTTAGTTTAATGAATAATAATTAAACAATAAACATTTATTCAATTGCTTATTAATACGTTCACATTTTGATTATTATTATTGCCTCTAATGTGTCTGATTTTTAATTCCCAACTTATTTTGGGTTCATTTTAAGCCAGCCATATAGTGATTTTTAAACAGTAGTTGGGTTAAATAAAACTGCCCAGCATGTTGAGCAAACACTTAACCCAACTGCTGGGTTTGTCCATTTTCAACCCAACATTTTTTAGAGTCTAGTATGCTCCTGAAAACTAAAAAAATCAATACAATACTTTCTCTTACAGAAAAATATTGATTACTCATCCTGCACTGCAGATTTTTCTCCAATCAGATCTCTCGCTCTAGAATGAAATTTTAACTAATTAGCAAGTAGCAAATTATGGTTCATGACTGTGACATAACTAAAGCTGAAGGCTTTTGAGGCTAACCCCATTGAATATGTCCCACCCAAACTTCCTGTTTCAACAGGAAATGCATGAACACAGGACAGACAACTGTGTTCGACAAGCAATTTCACAGGGTCTTTAAGACATTATGGATATTCGTTGCCGCCTAGCTGTTTCTCATGAATTTGCAGACTCATCTCACCCCTGGTATTCTTGTTTTATTCTTGCAGGAAGTTCATGTCCGCACAAATAGACAAACAGTCCTTTTTAATAAAGGTTGTGTTTGGGCGCGCACCTCTCTGGGTTTGTAGCCAGAAGGAGGCCCAGTTGGTTCTGGCAGGCCCAGCTGGGTTCACCACAACAGAGAACTGTGAGCTCTGGGCCCCAGGAGCCCTGGCCGAGGGCCAAGAAGAGCGCAGCTCCCGCTACCTGCTGGGTCCATGAATCCGCCTTTGTCTCTGTGTTGTCACACCGTATTACCCACACAAAAGGGCCCAGCACCCCGCACCCCATAGCCCAGTTCAGTGCTGCCCAGAGCAGGGGCTGGCATTCCCAAAAAGGAGTGACCCCCCCACCTCCTGTGACACACATACACAAAACACACATACATCTCATACCAGCCACTATGCCAAAATATTCCAAAGCGTTTAAAAAATCCAGTCAGGACCCTTTCGGCCAATCCAAACGCAGGCAGAGAACCTTCTTCCTTATCTTCACCTCATACTGTCCATCTCCTTCATCCTCTGCTTATCCCCCTCTTGAGTTCCCCCTGCCTTCCACCTCTCTTCCTCCATGATGGGGAAGGATGGGAGATTCCCTTTCAGCCTGCTTTCATGACACAGTCAAAAGGGCGTGTGAATGGGGCGTCCGTGGGAGCCGGGCGGTAAGAGGCACACAGGGATGGCTCATACTGGCCTTCATGCACAGTAGGGGTCGAAGTGAACCCTCTAGCCCTTTTCTATTGCTTGTAATCTCATTTGGCCTCCCTTCTCTTTTTCTCTCTCTCTGTCTCTCCCTCACTTACTGCCTGTTCCTGCCCAGGTCCTGCACTGCGGATAACTGCTTTAGTATCTTAACCATCCTGAATATATGTGATTTCGTGAGGGAGAGACCCATTTAGCATCCGTTCTGTCACGACTGGGAATCGATGTTCTGTCACATCCTTTATTAAGGAAATTATTTATTAGGTAAAGTTATTCTTGTCCCCTTCACCTCCATTTTACAGAACCATTTGCATCTAGAGTATCAGAAGATTTCTGGAAAACCCAACAAATTTAATGTCAATCAAATGTTTATAGCAAGATTATTTTTTTTTTTAAGAGCCATGAAATCACTCAAGCAGTTTAATTTTCTGTGTTGACATGTTTTCTATTGAAACTGCAAGTTTGGGTGTGGGACATATTGAAGAAAGTGTTCACTTTTATATAGGTTTATGTTTTAGCCATAGTTTTTGTCTTTTTATAAAAATTTTCTTTAAGTCTATTGAATATTTCATCATAGCATAATTACTCGTTCTTCCATTGCATTTCAACTGAAGTTGCAAATAAATTTGGTTGACAAAAATAACATTTCTTTAATTGTTCATTTAAAAAAACAACAGACTTAACTTTATATTAAACATTTAGAAAAATTCATAAACCTTTACAAAATATATTAGGGAAATACAACTGGTGAAAAATGTTCTGCTTGATTTACTTAAATATGATTATTATTATTATTATTTTTGCACAATTTTATTACGTAGATCAAACAAGACTAGTCTTTGTACAAACTACTTAATTTTTCTGTCTGTTGAAAGACAATTTGCACATAAAGTAAATTTAATTTTAGCATTTCCCTAGTCATATTTTTTGTGTGTAGTTTAAGTTTCCTTTGCAATACTTTTTACTCAAACAATATAATACTGAATTAAACCACTCTTATAAAGTGTATGCTTTACTTAGAAACATCTAAGTAAATAATACAATAGATATTGTGTAGACACCATATCTACATAATAGAAGTAATGCAGCACCTGAACATGGAGACTTTAATACTTTGGTACACAATACACAATGACCGTAACATTCGATGGATCGTTTTTGATTATAATTGAATGAATATTAAGTGGAGAATGAACTCCATGGGTCACAAAATGGCAAGTTACTAATCCTAACAACAAAAGAAATGATAAAACAGTGTAAATACAGCGAAAAATTGTATTAATGTTATTAATTATTCATAACCCAGTGCATGATGGGAACACCAGTATCAGAAAAGTTAAGTAGGTTTTCCTTAATTTTATAACGTTGAAAAGCTTGAATTGAGTACCACTATAGAATTTACTAAGGTTTTTTTTAATTCTTGCCTGAACTAACCTTTTCATGTAGAAATTACATTTGTTTTTTTTCTGTAGTATTTACTTCACCATAGAATAATTTTTATCAGTGTACTGAATTTTTAACAATAATTTTAACAATGATTTAAATTCAGGTGTTTTGGAGACTATTTTAGTACACTGACTTGAATGTAGCATGCTATGAAACAGTATTCCAGCACAATAATGTCTTGCAGTATTACTTTTGTCATCATATTTTCGTCAACAATATTAAAATAGTTTAGTTATCATCATTATTTTTAAATGGTTCATTTGCTACTAAATAATGATTTGCTACTCTAAAAAATGTTGGGTTGAAAATGGACAAACCCAGCGATTGGGTTGTTTTAACCCAGCAGTTGGGTTAAATGTTTGCCCAACCTGCTGGGTAGTTTTATTTAACTCAACTATTGTTTAAAAATTACAGTATTGCTTAATTAAAATGAACCCAAAATATCTTGAAAATTAACATTTATTAATATGTTTAATAAATGAACATTTTCATTTAATTTTAGATTCATTTTAAGTCAGCAATATAGTCATTTTCAAACAATAGTTGGGTTACCCGGCAGGTTGAGCAAACATTTAACCCAACAGTTGGGTTAAAACAACCCAATTGCTGGGTCTGTCCATTTTCAACCCAACTTGGGTTGTTTTTAACCCAGCATTTTTTAGAGTGTAGCCTGCTGTAACTTTTAGGAGTACACTAGCATAATGGTTGAACTCAAAGCATATACACCTAGGCTAAAAGCAGTTTTGCTATGTAGAAAATGTGATTATTCTAATGGCAATTTAAATATAATACGTTTGGTAGACTTATGTGTGCTGTTAACACATACCTTTATCAAGTACTGGTCCAAATATGGCTAGATTGTCCTTGATAGTGGTGCAGTTCCACCTGCGGCCACGGAACTGGTGCTGACATTCCTGGATTCCCAGTTTGACTCCCTCCGCTACACTGGGCATGATCTCAATGTAATTGCGGCAGAAGCGCAGTTGTTTTGGCACCAAGCCAGGTATGGAGCCACACAGGATGGGTTGTGATCCTATGGATGAGTACTGCTGCCCAAGGGCCAGGGACCTGAAACACAAGAGTGAAGATTAGACCCATATCTGGACACACTTGAAATCTTTTACTGGAGGAAAGTTGTTCAGAGTGATTATGTAATCTAATCTTTTAGTTAATGTGTATTTTTTGTCACTATTATTATAGTTTGTATAGTTTGCATGTTGGTTTAGTATTATATGTAGATTGGATGTTAGTGTTGGAAAGTAGTGATCTAGTCAGTTATTATACCATCAGTTATAACCTGTGCAAGAGGTGGATTTTTTTCTGTGTGGAAAATAGTGAAAGCTTAGAATATTTATGTCTTTGCTGATCCAGTTTTTAACCCAAATCTTTGTGTGTGTGACTGTGACATTAGATATTTGGCTGTTGTACGTGTGTTCATGTGTGTGGTTGTGTGCAGTAGCTGAGCTGACAGCAGATTTCCTTCTGCTCCAAACAGTGAGTTGCTCAATGGTTTTATGAACACTTCATGGAAACAGGCCCAATCTTTTAGTTATTCCAGATACTATTGTACTTTCACATTGATAAATAATTTAATTGCCATCTTTCTCTGTCCAAAATAAGAACGAAATCACACAATTGTGTACATTAATATTAGGTGTAACCCTTACCCATTTTAGCTCTTCTTGCTGATTATCGCATAGTTTTAAACAATTTTGCGTGTGATTTGCCTGTTCGATAACATATGCAGAACACACGCTCTGACTGGAACTGTAATAAGTCAAATATTCAGTGTTGTAAATCCTGTCAATGTCTGGAAAAGATTCAGTTGTATAGCAGAGGAATCTATTAGCAGTTCTGTCCTCATTTTCTCACAGACAATGCTATAAAACATATCTGCGTGAACCTCTGAACCCACTGACTCCTTATCTGTTAATGTCGCATTCTGTAAAGATCATTTAAAAATGTATAATACAAAAAGTTCAGACTATAAATTCTGATCAGATGAGCCAATGCAACTCTTTAATGCTCTAAGTACCTGCCAAACCATAAAAAGCTACTTTGCGGAAGAATTGTTTAATCTGATTGTTAGTAAATCAAATTCAGCTGTCTTTTATCATATAGCTGTGGACATTAATTTATAAAACAATATGGCGTATGAGTCGTTAGAAATGGAAGTAACTATATTTTTTTCATATTGTGACGTATATTTGAAACGGATTACCGAAAATGAAAAAATATAGGGTGAGAGTTCTATGCATTGGTTGTTGATTGGATGGAAGCAGGACTGAATTTTTAGTTGCTTGTAAGAAACGGGCAGGTTTATGTAGACAAAATGATTGAAGATGTCTGTTGTTTCCCCGGAAGGTTGGGTTTAAATTTCGATTAAGAGTTGTGAGGTAAAAAAAAATGAAAATGAAACATATGCACTGAAGAATTTTTCACAGTTCAATTACATGCATCTAAAAAAGGGGGTGAATTCAGCCTGATCTCACTGGAAAACGTAACTATGTTACGAGGTTGAGATTTTGTATGAATTCGTATAATTATTAGAAAAAGTAAGCATGGAGGTCCACCCCTAAACATAACCGCCACTGGGATGCAAGCAGGTTGTACGGAAACGTGCAAATGAGATTGTACAAAATCATAGGAATTAGCCATTAGTTCACCAAAACGTAACATAGTTTTGAATTGCCATGAGATTGCGTTGGTGATTTTTCATTTCATGCCAACGTTAAGGGATTTTCTATGGAAGCCCGTTACTACAGTGGCCCAGTAGTGCACAACACAACGAAATTAAAAAAGCAAACATAAGTTCACAACACAACGAAATAAAGCCACAACACAATGGAATCAAGCCACAACATAACTTAGGGGCTCTCAGAGCTCGGTAATATTACTATTCCTTGCCACTGTTCTATAAAGTTGACGGTTTTACAAATATATCAATACCATGATTAGTTTTAAGTATGTAAGCATTGTATATCGACATGAAATATTAATTAAAAATCAACTACGTTCACAATAGCTTCATATTTATACTTGTGAATGATTTGACGCGATACCATGGCGCATGATAAAGGGAACATCCACTAATTCCACCAAGTGGTTAAAACGTATAATTTGTATTCATTAAAATTACTTTTAACATTTAAAAACAGACATATTCAAATTCCAAAGGTTGTTAGTTCCTGTTGGTAAGACTGACAAGCTTTGGAATTTGAATATGTCTGGTTTTAAATGTTAAAAGTAATTTTAATGAATACAAATTATACGTTTTAACCACTTGGTGGGATTGGCAGACGTTCCCTTCATCATGCGCCGTGGTAGCGCGTCAAATCATTCACAAGTAGAAATATGAAGCTATTTTGCACGTAGGTGATATTGAATTAATATTTCATGTCGATATACGGTGGTTACATACTGTTTAAACTAATCGTGGTATTGATATTACTGCGTGCCGACTCTATAGAACAGTGGCAAGGAAAAAAAAGCTCTGAGAGCCCCCTAGTGGTCGGGAGCATTTACGTTGTGTTGTGGCTTAATTTCGTTGTATTGTGGCTTTATTCCGTTGTGTTGTGGCTTTATTCCGTTGTGTTGTGGCTCGATTTCGTTGTGTTGTGAACTTATGTTTGCCTTTTTAATTTTGTTGTGTTGTGCACTACTGGGCCACCGTACGTTTCCACCACTAAATAAAAAAATAAAAACAGTAATTGCCACTTCATCTCAGAATTCTGACTTTTTAGCTTGCAATTGCGAGTTTATATCTCAATCTCAAAAAAAATTCTCACAATTGCAAGTTATAAAGTCAGAATTCGGAGATATAAACTCGCAATTGCGTGATATAAAGTCACAGTTCTGAGATATAAATTCGCAATTGCGTGATATAAAGTCACAGTTCTGAGATATAAATTCGCAATTGCGTGATATAAAGTCACAGTTCTGAGATATAAATTCGCAATTGCGTGATATAAAGTCACAGTTCTGAGATATAAATTCGCAATTGCGTGATATAAAGTCACAATTCTGAGATACAGATGCAAGGAAAAAAAGTCAGAATTGCAAGAAAAAAGTTTCACACAGTTGTGAGTTTATATCTCACAATTGTTAGAAAAAAAGTCAGAATTGTGATTATATCACACAATAGCAAGTTTATATCTCAGAATTCTTACTTTATAACTCGCAATTGTTCGAAAAAAAGTCAGAATTGTGATTATATCACACAATAGCAAGTTCATATCTCAGAATTCTTACTTTATAACTCGCAATTGTGAGAAAAAAAGTCAGAATTGTGACTTTATCACACAATTGCGAGTTTATATGTCGCAATTCTGACTTCATAACTCACAATTGTGAGAAAAAAGTCAGAATTCTGAGATAAAATGTCGCAATTACTGTTTTGATTTTTTTATTTAGTGGCGGAAATGGGCTTCCATAATTTTCCATTAACCATTCATGAACTGGGGTCCCAATAAAATGACTCTACACTGCCAAATATATATTTTTGTAATTTTTTTCTGATCCTGTGAATTTAAGCAGCAGCCTTGAGTGTGCAAAGACTGTATTCCATGCTTTTATGATGAGATATGCTGCCTGGCAGCGCTGGCATAGACGCTGTCTTGTGGGCCAAAGGTTTACCTGGTTCCCCCTTCGGGCCAGTGGAGGATCACACCTATTAGAGATCAGCCGCTCACGATGACCTCAGGCCCCCCGCGGGGTGCAACCCTATCACAGCGCCAATCTCTCTGACAGATGAGTGTACTGCTGCACCCCTCGCACACAAAAGCCCCAGCATTGAAGTCAGAATAGAAAAATCCCCCTCAGAGGCTTCTCTGCTTTTCTTTTGCTCTCCTCCCTCGCTCCAGTTGTACATTCTCTCTGTTTGATGTTGTGTGAAACTGTGAACACAGAGCTGGGAGATGTTAACGGGCTGCCAGGTATCAGAGGAGGTGTGAGAGGTGAGTCTTTGTATTAGAGGAGCCAAGAGTCTTATGTTGAGAGAACGTGCGTGTCTTGCTGCCTTTGATGCATCACATGGGTGCGTCATAGCACTGTCAACTTGTAATTGAGTTGACGTCATAACACTGATGTTTGTGTCTGCATGTAGGTGAAAGTGGAAGTGTTCAAACAGCTGCACAGGTAAACATTACATGTCTCTGTTATATAAAATTCCATTCTACCATAATATATGGTAAAATTGTCAAACACATCCCTTAAAGGATTAGTTCACTTTAAAATGAAAATTACCCCAAGATTTACTCATCCTCAAGCCATTCTAGGTGTATATGAATTTCTTCTTTCTGATGAACACAATTTCAATTGAGAGATTTAATGTCTTTTATCTCCAGTTGTGGCTGGAAGTCATTTGTAGTTATTGTGTTTCTCTTCAGTGATTCTGCTTGTTAACAGCAGGTGTTCATCACTAATACTCAATCATAACTTAATTAATCACTTAATTATCTCATTAACTATAACTCTCCTTCAGTGATACTTTAACACTATATAGAGAGTGACCATAGGTAATCTGAGCAGAGTTGATTTAACTCTGGGGATTTTGCTGTGCAAGCTTTATAATGGCAGTGAACGGGACCAATGAGTATGAAGCTCAAGAAACGGCATCCATCCATCATAAACATGCTACACGCAGCTCCGGGGGGGATAATAGAGTTCTTCTGAAGCAAAGCGATGTGTTTGTGTAAGTTTTTTTTTATTTTTTATACAGACGGCGTAGGATGTAGCGTAAGCGTTTTGAACTGCGAGAGGTGTTACACTTTCTTCGTAAGTTGAATACGGAAGGCGGTCTGGCAGAAGCTACATATTTTACTTTATAACCTGTTAAATATGGATATTTTTCTTACACAAATGCATCAATTTGCTTCAGAAGGCCTTTATTAAGCCCCCCAGAGCCGTGTGGAGTACATTTATGATGGATGGATGCACTTTCTTGAGCTTTACACTCGTTGTTTCCCATTCACTGCTATTATAAAGCTTGGACACATCAGGATATTTATTTATATAACTCCAATTGTGTTCATCAGAAAGAAGTAAGTCATATACTACACCTAGAATGGCTTGAGGGTGAATAAAGTTTGGTGTAATTTTTATTTTAAAATGAACTAATCCTTTAAAGCAGCGGCTCTCTTTTTTTTTGTCAAAGGCCATTCATTGTCCAACTCAATATTCAAAGGCCCCACATAGGCTAAGATATTTCCTCCAGTATTTCTGCTATAGTTATGACAACACTGCTTGCAATGCCAGCAACTGGGAATGTTGAAATATTAAATTAATTAAAGAAGATTCAAGATTCGGATTCAGTATAAACATACAGTCAATAAAAACGAAAGTTTTTGAGGATAAAAAAAGACTTGATTTAATTTTTTTCTTGAAAGTTATTTAATATATATTAAATACATTGTGTTTTTAGGATTTTAATATAATTAAATCATTTTTATACATAATTAAACGAGGTCTCCCAATGGGCCCTGACCCCTAGCTGAGGATTACTGTCTTAAAGGGATAATTCACCCCATAAAGAAAGTTCTGTCATAATTTACTCACCCTCATGTCATTCCAAACCTTTGTGACTTTGTTTCTAATCTAGGACACAAAAGAAGATGTGTTTTTCCACACAATGAAAGTCAGTAGGGTCCAAAAGAACATTTGGAATCCATTGACTTTCATTGAATGGACAAAAAACAACCAATACATTAAAAAAAAAAAAAAAAAAAAGATATTTTGTGTCCCACAAAAAAATGATAGTCATAATGGATTGGAATGAAATGAGGGTTAGTAAATGATGACAGAATTTACTTTTTTTTTTTTTAGTTGAACTTTCACTTGAAGGAAGAGCAAGCAGTGCTTTTTTTTTGCCTGTATTTATCACTGTAAGCTTCACTGTTTTCCATCCAAGAAGCCATGGTTACAGTATGACATTTTTTTATAGTATGTCATTCATTTTCTCCACCATGTATTATTCCTATCAGTTTTGATTTTTATTTTCTAAGTGTCTGACAGAAACCCCAGCCCCTTACATAGGAACTTACTGGAAGCAGAGCCTGTTTTTCTGCTATGTTTGCTGACTGAGTAAGTGGCATAATTACACATTTGGTTGCAGTGTAACTGTCCATTAATCTCTCACCCATGTGGATGATTAGTGTGTTGGTGTGTGCGTGTTGTGCTCAATGGTGGATCAGCCTTTCTCGGCCCTCTACTGTGCCTATGCTCAGGTAGAGACTCCTAATTAGACGTGGATGCGTTTGATTTAGTTAATTACTAAACCACATGCTTTGATACAGACCCGAGCCTGCTTTCATCGCATGCTTCACGCCCTTCGTGATCTGTGGTTTGTGTGGTTTTGATGTGCACCATTGACTATGAAGTGGATGAGAAGAGGAACACGTCAGTGTGGAGTGATCGCAAATGTTTAAATACACACCAAAACCGTTTTGAGGAAAGAAGGGTGCGGCGACACAACTGAGTAGGGAATACAAACATTGGGTTGATATGAGTTGCTAATTTGTCTGCTGGAATCTGCTACTGCAAGGAGACACAGTGAAGCATTAGGGTCTAGCAGGTGCTTGTCTGAGCAAGTTTAGGGCCTCCTCTAGCCTTCAGGTGTTCTCGCTCACTTTCCGTGCTGCTGAGTGGGTGGTGACTGCGGCGCAAGATGAAAATAATGACGCAAGCATTAATGAGCCATTGCAAATCACAGCTACAAGGATTATGAAGTGAGGGAATTCCTCTCTACACAAAACAGAGAAATGTTCTTTCGCCATTGGCTAAAGATTAAAGGGATACCCACCCAAGTCTCTTGAAAATATCTTTTCAGTATAATGAAAGTGAATTAAGGGTTGTCATAATAATTAATACAATTTTTATTCACTTTTATTCACATATAAAGACAAAAATTTGACTCAATGTTAATATGAAGGAATTTTCTATATTGATATGTTTTCCCCATATTTTGAATTATGCATTGCATTGTGTTTTAGAGTTAAAGGACATGTCCAGAAACTTAACGCATAATGTCCTGGCAGAAAATTAACAGTATCTTTTATGTTTTTCTACTGATTTTTTTTCTTACAATGCATTGACCAGCACACATACATAGAGCACATCATATATGGTAAATTGAAGAGCAAGCGTACTTGACAAGAGAGAACATACCTTACTGGTTCTCACGCATCAAGCAAGCACATTTGAGCTTCTGGTTACCATATTTGGTGTGCTCTATGCATCAAAGTTTATATGTGAATAAAACTAAATCTGCTTATCATACTGTATAAACTTTTTGAAGCATCAAAATTTTGGTGGAATGGACTTTCAATGGAGGGACAGGAATCTCTCAGATTTCATTATAAAATATGTGTTTTGAAAAATAACGAATCATTCAAGTTTGGAATGACTAAATGAATACATTTTCAATTTTGGGTAATTTTGGTCAATTTTGGTCTCTTGAAAATCTCTGTTTACTATAATGAAAGGGAATGAGAACATAAGTTCTCAAGCTCCAAAATGACCAAAAAAACATAATAAAAGTAGACTGTATGCATCACATTTACTATATCTGAAGCCTTTAGAAGCTGTGCTACAGTTGTGTGAAGATTAAACTGAAATTTAAAGTGTTCATTTCTGTCATTAATTTCTGAGCCATACATAGGCAGCAACGATATTGCACCTTTTGAGGTCCAGAAAGGTAAAGGCCGGAACACACCAAGCCGACGCCGACGAACTAGTAGCGATGAAAGCAGACTGTGGGGTTGGCTCACGTCAGCAGCGTCTGTGTCCAAAGTTGCCCTGACACACCAAACCAACGCTAGACAGCCAACGACCAAGTAGCACATCCGTTCTGAGCCTGCTTGTGATGAAATGTCTTTCTGAACCAGCAGGTGACAGTAGCTGAACAGCCAATCAGAATGATTAGATGGCCTGACGGACTGACGAGCTCTGACACCGATTCAACATTTCGAATTGGCTGAAAAAAGCAGACGAGGACCAACTTCAACCAACGGTGCGGAACACACTGAGAAAACTTAGTCGGCCGACGAACAAAAACTGCCCGACGGCCGACTATCGGCTTGGTGTGTTCCTGCCTTAATAAAGACATTGTTAAAACTGTCGACGTGACTGCAGTGGTTCAACCTTAATATTATGAAGCGACGAAGATAGTTTTTGTCTGCAAAAACAAAACAAAAATAACAACTTTATTCAACAAATTCGTCTGTCCCCTGTCATACTGCTACGCTACGCGTTTCGTTGCAGAGCAACGTTTACGTCCAAATGACGGCTCAGTATTGCCGTGTGCTGCTGACGCAGGAGCCGGCCAATACTGAGCCCATGTTCAGACATAAACACTGAAGCTCTGCAACAAAAATAGCAGAGCTTCTGGACCTCAAATGGTGCAATGCCGTTGCTGCCTACATGTGGATTAGATACCCTCAGATATCATCAAAAATATCTTAATTTGTGTTCCGAAGACAAACGGAGGTCTTACGGGTTTGGTACGACATGACGGTGAGTATTTAATGACAGAAATTTCATTTTTGGGTGAACTAACCCTTTAAGTAATTATTTAATGAAAATCTTTCGCCCTTGCTTTCCTTGGTGTTGTTCATGAGTGAAGTAACGATTCCTGTGAACGGTTTCATAAACATAGCCATAGCCATAGACATTTTATGTCTTAAAAACTAGTCTGACCAACTATCAGGTAATCAGTCTTTTTTTTTTCTTCCTTTTTTTTTACTTTTTGGATTCAAATTAGGCCAGAATACTTTATGTAACTGACTTTGGCATGAAAAAGTTTTGATAGTCTTTTCTTCCCTATTGTTACTTATATCCTAGTGACAGGCTTCTTGAACAAGAAAAAATGCAGGGCGGGGCTTGATTTTGTCCATCAGAAACTGATTGGATCGTTGTGGTTTGCTATTGCTGTGATGTCATGTGAGTGACAGGTTGTCCCGCCCTCACACCAGTAAACACATCATCAGAGAAGAGATGTAGTTGCAAGTGAGAGGGGAAGTTGGTTCATGAATAAACTTAAGTTCCAAGCACATTTTTCAAAATTTTCCCTTTTCTGTCATACAAAAAGTCATACAAGTTAGAATCATTATGAGGGTGAATAAAGATAATGGAGAAACTATCCCTTTAAGTTACATATATATATATATATATATATATATATATATATATATATATATATATATATATATATATATATATATATATATATATATATATATATATATATATATATATATATATATATTAGGGCTGTCAAACGATTAATCGTGAATAATCGCATACAAAATAAAAGTTTGAGTTTGCCTAATATATGTGTGAGTACTGTGTGTAATTATGTATATATAAATACAAACAAATTAATGTATATAGTTAAGAGAAATATCTATGAACAAAATATTTTTATTTATATATAATATAAATTATATAAAAATATAAATAAATATATATACTTGTAAATATTTCTCAAATATATACATGAATGTGTTTGTATTTATATATGCATAATAATTACACACAGTACTCACACATATATTAGGCAAACTCAAACTTTTATTTTGTATGCGATTAATCGCGATTAATCGTTTGACAGCCCTAATATATATATATATATATATATATATATATATATATATATATATATATATATATATATATATATATATATATATATATATATATATATATATATATATATATATATATATATATATATATATATATATATATTATATTTACTTAAAATGAGATTAATTAGTAAAACATGCTGATGTATTAGTAAGTCGTGGGAACGAATTTTTAATTCGTGGCCACGATATACATAATTTTTTCCCCACGGCATGTGCGGGACTAGACAAAGCATTTTTTATTGCCATTCTCCAAATGTTTTTCAGCTCTCATGCATTCACCAACTTCTCCAAAAAAGTGGAGATGAGGCACCTGTCTATGACCACACTGCTGAGTGTTCTGTTTTTGTCCAGAGGCAGAAGAAATAAGAAACTCTTTGAACTTGTGAGTTTGTGACATCCGACCCCTGGAGCTCTTGAGGTTGATGCCTTGTTAAAGCTGTGTTTGAGTTCATTACAAGGCCACAGCTTTGGCCTGCTACCTCAGGCCCCAGACAGGTCAGGGAACATTCACCACACATTCCTGGCCAGCTTCTGCTCTTCTTGAGAGCTGCTTGGAGATACAGTGAGGTGTGTTTTATATGAGAGATCTTTACATTTAGGCTGCTCATTCAAATATAAAGCTTTAACAAGTACTCTCATGTCTCATCACAGCTTAGATGTATATCACTTTAGTGTTCACTCCCATAAAGCATCTTTGCCTGTCTGAGCAGCATGAGCTCAATCTCTACTTTGACTTCTCAACAAGAGATTAAAGTCACGGCTTATTCAAATCCCAAACGTCGGTCAAGATCAACAGCACGTTTAAAGATCCTCTGTATTATTAGGTATGGATCTCTGCTCTTCCTCAACTCATACTTGACATTATAAGACAGGAAGAAGGAGATTTTTGGAAAATAACACATACCTTTTTGTGTCAAATGTATGGAAAGCATGTGTGCCTTAGGCTGGATGACCGAAGAGAGGCTCGGAGAGAGAGAAACGGGGAGGAGAAGGATTAGAAAGAGAATCACCCTGTCATAATCAGTTTCTCTATTGAATGATGGAACATTTGTAATTTAACAAATGCCTCTAATTTAAATGTCAGTAATATAGTCTACATTTGATTAATTTACAATTTCCCATTGGGCAATACAGTATATTCTCCATTTCAGAGACTTGTGGAACATTACAGTATTTATGGAAAGTATCACTTGAATTTTCAGAATCATATTTGGAATTTTATCAAATATTCCAAGTTGTATCTATTTCAGTTTAATTATATGCTGCTTTAATTTTGGTCAGTTGCCTTATTATGACTTGAGCTCATTTTCCACTAACTTAAAAAAGCCTTAAAAAAAGAGAAGAGAGAGAGAAGAAAGTTGTTAGCCTGAGGATGGGGCTTTTTTCTCATTCATTCTGTCAGAACAAGAACACAAGCTCCATCAACAGTTTGGGTTTTTTCTCGCCACAATTTTGATTGGCATTTCAACTGCTCGTGGCTTATCAGATTAAAAAAATGTTATCCTTTGAAAAATGTTCAAACCTGTTTTCTGTCTCTTTTCTGCTCTGTTCTTAATGACACCCCATGTATCCTTGCTAGTGTGCGGCGCAGCGAAGCACTGCTGCAAATGTGTGTCATTGTCGTTGATTAATGTGTTGTTGGGTGTCTGTTTCTGTGAATTTTTCGTGGGAGGTGCCCACCCCATTGCCTAATGTAATGATAGAAATAACAGATGTTAATTTATTTCAGTGAATTGGTTATTTCAGAGAAATGTTTTTCAGCACACTTGCGAGCAGAATCAACTGCATGCTGCAAATGCTAGCAAGCTAACTTGAGAAGCATACTGAGAGGACAACAGGTAGTAGTTACAAGCATATGAAAGTTATTTGAAATAAAAACCATATCCACCTGTAGGACTGTGGACACATAAGTCACAGCAGCTTCCAGACAGTAGAGTTAGGCCAACAGTCTCAGTACGGAGGTTTCCAGATAAGTTTAGCTCCTCTTTGGCTAAGACTTTACTTGCTAACTTCTTAGATACCTTGTATACTCAGCAAAAAAAAGAAACATCCTCTCACTTTCAACAACTTTTTATCCAGCAAATTTTTTAACATGTAAATATTTGTAAAATATTCAAGAACTGAGACATAAACTAAACAAATTTCGCAGACATTTGACATACAGAAATGGAATAATGAGTCCTTGAACAGAGCGGGGGTCAGTATCAAAAGTAACAGTCAGAATCTGATGTATCCACCAGCTGCTTTAAGTACTACAGTGCATCTTATCCTCATGGACTGCAACAGATTTTCCAGTTCTTGCTGTGAGATGTTACTCCACACTTCGAGTTCTCGAACACTGGGGGGGACATATGGTTAGACGTGGTTTGCCATTGCAAGGACGATCAGCTGTTCTTCCTGTCTCACTGTAGCACTGTCTTAGGCGTCTTACATGACGGACATTGCAGTTTATTGCTCTGGCCACATCTGCAGTCCTCATGCCTCCACGCAACAGGTCTATGGCATGCTCACGCAGATCATCAGGGACCCTGGGCATCTTTTTCCTGGTCTTTTTCAGAGTCAGTGGAAAGGTTTCTTTAATGTCCTAAGTTATTGGAACTGTGACTTTAAGTCTGTAAACCTTTAGGGTCTTAAGGACTGTTCTATAGGTGCATGTGCAGTATGGTTCATTGAGCAAGCATGAAAAACATTGTTTAAACTCTTTCCAATAAAGATATGCAAAGCCTATTTGAATTTTACATAATTATTATTAAAATACAGTAAAATGAAAAAGTTTATATGTTCAAATTTTCTTTTCTTTGGTGGGGCAGGTTTTAGGAAAGAAGGAGTGTGGCTGGAATTGGGGTGGTCTAATTCAGTGGCAAATGCTTGTCTTATACCCCTTTACCAAGCATAATGCAAAGTTTGGCAAACAGTTCTTTTGTCCACACGGAATGAGAAACTGCTCAACGTAACACAATCACAGCCAATCAGAAAATATTTGATGTTTAACTAACAGGACAGATATGGACCAGTGAGATATGGACAGAGCTTTACGCAAACACTGGACAGGATAAAAATTTAAATAAAAAAAAAAGATTGTTTTGAGAGTTGTTTGTACAAAAAGTATATATGTATTATACATGTACTTGGTACAATGTTGAGTGTAACGCATTACAAGTAACACAAGTTATGTAACCAGATTACTTTTTTCAAGTAACTTGTAAAGTAACGCAGTACTTTAAATTTAAATCAAATTTAATGAATGCTTTGCTTTTTTCCCCCCATTTATAGACTGACCCCTCTCCTGTCCCCATGTTGAGAGAAACCGTGCACTGTTTGAACATGATGGTTATTGTAGTTCTAGACTAAATGTGAACATGCATTTAGATTTCTCACTTGCTCTAAAACAGTATCCCTAAAAAAGAATAATGCAAACTCAGAATATTAACAAACCTGTAATTAATTGTTAAATAACATCTCACTTTATTAACCAATGTCTTTTCTGCTGACCTTTGATTATCCAATTCAACCATACTAATTAGAAAAAAATGACTTTAGATAAACATCACATTTTTTTTATTGCTGAACTTTCTTCTCCTGTATGCGCCCTTTTCTTGTGCAATCCAGAATGGCAGCATAGCTGAAAATGTTGTTTAAGCTGCGCCCTCTAATATACAGGTGTGAATTTGCATTTCCTTCAGCCTGAGGCTTATTCATTTGACTTTTGGTGTGAAAGGGCCTTTACATTTGTCAAAAATAGAACTTTTTATTATTTTATAAAAACAAACAAACAAATAAACAGCCCAGGTGAGAAAAGGTAATGCGTAACATATTACTTTCCATAAAAGTAACTCAATTAGTTGCTTGTTTTAATGAAGTAACGCAATATTACAATAACAAATAACTTTTTTTAAAAGTTATATTTATGGGGTTTCTGTGCCTTTATTTGGAGAGGACAGTAGAGAACAGACAGGAAAGCACTGGACAGAGAGAGGGGGGGTAGGATCGGCAAAGGACCTCGAGACGGGAATCAAACTCAGGTTGCCGTGAACGCATTTGCACCATATGTCGGCGCGCTAACCACTAGGCTACTGGCGCCGACAACACATTATTTTTAAAAGTAACTTTCCCCAACACTGTTTACTATTACATAGATTTATTAGTTTAGCCTTTGTTATTTAGGACTAGGTTGCTGAACATTTTTCCATTTTCACTTTGCTGCCAAAGTATAATTTTAAGAGGAATGATTTAGGATGCTTGCATTATTATTTTTGAGTTTAATAAAATGCACCACACTGTAAATACCCCTGAAATCCATCTTAAGCTCCTGTTATGAAACACAGTAGCTGGTTTCTAACTTGTCCAAGCTGGTCATTGGCTACTCAACCAGGCACCATGTTCCAAAATCCAGCTAGACTTCCTGAAGCTGGTTATATTTGCTTGTAGCTGGTTTGTTGTTATTGACCAGACTGAACCAGTTAGCACATCGTAAAATACAATTACCAGTTAACATTTTTTTTGTACTTGGTGCAGTGCTCCAAGTGATGTAAGGACAGTATGATAACTTCTGTTGTCATTTACTCTGCCCTAAACCTCAGTTCTGAGACTGCTGGCCTTGTGCTGCGGAAACTACTGTGACGTATGGCTTCGGGGCTCTGTCTCCGGGAGCTGCCGCCTGTCACTGTTCAACTAGTGGAGCTGTCAGGAAGCTAGAAAGCGCTAACAACTCTGACTCCACCGGCACTCCCTACGTAAGCAAGCTGACACTTTTGATTAAAGTTGTGATGTATTACACAACTCCCTAAAGTCCTACTGAGATGGACGTAGAAGTTTGGTTTTCACCAGAGCCAAGATGGTTTTTCCAATTCCATTCGGAAGCCTGACCAAGCATTAGCCAAATGTCAAAATGCGGTAGCTACAGACTGGGCAGATAGTATGTCTAATGCACTTTTATTGTGAAATTGATAATTAATATAATTTGAACCATATTTTCTTCTAAAACTGTACAGAATTATGAGAGAATTGCATTCTTGCTTAGTGAACAAATCATTTTTTCAATGCGATCTTTTTAGTGAATCTGCTGATCCAATTCAAACGGCTGGCATGAATGATTCATTCTTAAGAAATTCTCATTTTCTGTTCCATGGAAGAAAGTCATTTGGAACGACATGAGGGTGAGTAAATGATGACAGAATTTTCATTTTTTTGGGTGAACTATGCCTTTAAAGAAACCTCTCACCACTTTTTTTCTCTCTATTTAAAGTTTGTGTGTGTGTGATAGGATGACTCCAGAGATAACCTCAGGTGGTCTGGATGATCTAGAGAACACAGGTGTAGGCCGTACCCATTCATCATCGAACCCTGAATGAGGGTAACTGTGCGTTCTTCTTCCTAATCCAGATAATAAGGTTAATAATGCACCTCTGTGCATGGCTGTCAGTCATATTAAACTTCTCTCTGTGCCCTAACAAGCAAATTGCAAATTGTTGAAACTGCAACATGACAAAATATCAGGTAATCAAAAGTTAACTGTTTAGTGCTTAATATACAGTTATGTGGGGCAGAATTTGTGACCAATGAGATTTCACAATAGGCGCCCTGCCTATGATGAGACAAAAACTGTGATTTATCAGTGTTAGGTGTAACACATCACAAGTAATGCAAATGATGTAATCAGATTACTTTTTTACTACTTTTTTATCTCCCATAGAAAGCAACGTAATTACCATCATTCAAGGTAAAGTAGTACAAAGTACATACAAAAAAACATTGTTAAAATAGTCAACGTGAATACAGTGGTTCAATTCAATGTTATGAAGCGATGAGAATACTTTTTGTGTGCAAAAAAAAACATAAATAAATAAATAAATTAATAAAAAACAACGGCTTTATTCAACAAAATCTTCTCTCCCGTCTTAATGCTATGCTGTTTACGGCGGGGTCCATGTGTAGATGAGACAAAAACTGTGATTTAAATGGAATTTAGATGGCTTTTATCACTTGTTTCTGTCACTTTTCTACACTATAAAAAATGTTTTGAAGTTAAAGATTATTAGGGTACATTTTGCAAATTAATTAATTAATACTATTTCAGTTTATGTATTTCAAAATTTCACATTTTAGTCAATGTTTTTTTTGTTTTTTTGTTGTAATTATTATTTGTAAAAAATGTTTCAAAGTAGATCTTACACCTTTTTTCAATGTACCTAAAAAATGAACCTGCACTCCAAGAAAAAAGTGGGGTTCTATATAGAACCCTATGGTTCTTGACTCAATCTTAACCCATTCACAAGTAAATTTAAAATATTCTGGCTGAGCCCCCAGCTTGAGTGTTTCCATGGTGACGCGTCATTGCTTGTCACGTGACACACCGCAGCCACAATAGCGCTGGATAACAGATAATCTGCTTTTATTTTATTTTTCCTTTTTCATTCAAAATATAAACACATTTGTTAACTATAGCATGAAATATCTGATATTCCGATTGTCAAATATGTGCAAGTGGATGTGTTTAGCTGTTTAAACACCTTTATAACGATCGCGTTAGATGCGAGCGAAGGGCGCCGCCATGTTTGCGCAGCAGTCGCCTAACGTTACAGAGAATCGGATCTGTTGGATTTACAACACGCGAATTCATCCTCTTTTCCCGAAATACATGAAAGTAAGTGAGCCGGTGAACTAGGAAAAGAATAGAGTAAACTTTAAAGTTACTTACACAATGTGTATGTTACATGAATAAAACGTATCGTCTAACTATTACGGAAGTGATCGTTATTGCCACTTTTGTAGATATCAGTGTGTATTTTACAAACTGTATTTTTTGTTAGTACTTATGTGTATTTAAATGTTTGAAAACTAAAATAAAGATTATGCGGTTGAAAACACTGATGAAGTGATATAGAAAAAGCGCTGCTCGTGTCCGTCTCTGGTTAGCATCAGCAAAGCGCGCACGCACGCACATTTGAATTTGGCAGTTGATCACGTGAAGCACTGAACGTTCTAATCACACCGGTGTGATCGTACCAGGGTTCGTACCATAGGATCATACGTGTCAAATTAATGAACCGCCAAAAAGTTTCTATATAAGGAGAAATGTCTTAAATGATTGCATACTTTCATGTTTAACAGGTTATTTCATTTTTTCTAGTGATAACGTATGTTTACAAGCTGTTTAACTCATTAACATGTAATCAAAATAACAAATGAATCAAAACAAAATTAATTAGTTAAAACTAATTCCAAAAAATTATCCCATGATAGGAACCTCTTAAAGGTTTTATATAAGAAGCAACTGACACAAGCCTATATAGAACCTTTTCTTCAAAGAGTGTATGCGATTGCTATTATTGCAATTGTATTTGCAACTGATATTAAACCAATACATTTGAAAAGTAATACTCTTCTGACGGGGCTATCTGTTTCACCCTCCTTTTCCTAAGTGGCCCCCATTATCCCCGAACATCCTTGATCTTTTCACACTGAATTGCAGCTGGTGGATTTTCTTGCGGTATCATTAAAGCAGTGACACCGGCTGACATGCAGGGGGGAGTTTGGTATGAAGGGTGTATAATGACATTCCTCTCTCGCAGAGATGAGTCAAGTCCCATTGAAGCCAGCAGGAGACCAGAGCAGGTCAGAATGCTTACTGGCCTCCTGATGCTGTCTCCTTCATGCCTATTCTCTCAAAAAAGAGTTTTCCGAATTTTAATTATTTCAGAATTAGAGTTTTATGTTAAGTGTTTGTGTATGTTTCCGTCTGAAAGGGCTCTTTCTTTTTGAGAACTATGAAAGCCTATATGTCCTTAAATCCGCATAGGCTTTGTTGCAATAACAAAAAAAGCAGCTTGAATCCATATTATATGTATATAAAAAAGTTTAAAAAAGAGTTTTGCTCTGCTATTTTGCAACGTTATAAGCAGATCTATTTTTTTTTTTTTTTTTTTTTGTTGCAAAAAGTGGATTGTGCACAAAATGAAACAATTAATGTCAAATATTAATTTTACAGCAAATATTGATTTTTAATTTCATAATTCAAATGTAAATAATTTGAATACATTGTTTTAATGATTAACATCTCGAATAATATTAAATATGGTTTTGCACAGTTGACTTCCACTGTTTTGACAGGTACTTCAGATAATAAGAGCTACTGAAAAGTGTTTCCAGGTCAAGCCGTGACTTGATCATCTGAGGTCAGGCCTCTTCTGAGCTGTTGTGTTGTAACCGAGCTGAAGTTTTGATAGATAACAGATGAACGGCGGTGCAAACAGCCAGCTGGATCTGAACGGTTGGTGGCTTTGCGGTGCTGTTATGGGAAGAAGCCACAAATACCTTGTTTCTTTCTGTCTGGTATTTGGAGTGACTGCTGATTGTGTCTCAGCCTGCTCATCATCTGTAATGCATGTGAAATTGAACAAAGCTAGACAGGCTGATCGCTTTCAATAGCTCTCCCTGCTTAAGACTGAGCTTAATTAGTTCATCTTGAGAGGATAAAGTCAGATATTAGCGGCCTGGTAAGCTGTTGAAACAGATTAGGGAAGAAATTGGCCTGATTATTGCAACACTGTTCATCATAGATTTAAAGTCTATTCAGATGTGAAGGGATTAAACGGAAAGGATCTACCAGGATGGAATAAATTCTCACTATAAGACAAAAATACGTTTCCTTTAAAACATACCAAAATGACAACAACAACAAAACAATTATTACTATTTCTATTATATAAATTTTCTGTAATAGCCTTTAAAAGTGAAATAAAAAAATAATAAATTAAAATGTTTTTTTTATTTTTTATTATTTTAATCAGGTTGATTTACATTATTATACTAATAATGATTTTATTTATTATCATATTAATTATTATATTATTTGTTTTGACCAAAACTAACTAAAACTCAATTTGTTAGGAATAACTGTTATACAAATGTATGGCTGCATCATATAAAATAACATGAATGTGAGACCAAAACACAGATTTTGAATGTTAGACTATTTATTTTATCACAAAAAAATGGTTAAATGTGCATGTTAAATCACCAGCTTTGAAAGTATGCATACATTTTAGTATTTCACCTGCTACATATTTTCTATTAATCAATTTCTGTGTTTTTTGTTTTGTTTTGTTTGTTTGGAATGCAGGTTCACTGATGCCATTCAGACTCCTTCAGGTAGAAGACAAGAAGTGATGACACATCTACCCATCTATTTACCTGCAGCCATGTACGTTTTTGCATCACTTTCTTTCTCACGCTCTCATTTTCTCTCCCCTCCAATTTAAATTTACCTAAATCATCAAAGTGGTTATGCATTGTCAGTGGGTGAATATTACACCGTCGTCAGAAGAAACAGCTGCGGGTCAATGACTCGAGACTCCTTTGCTCTTTGTCAGTTTCGTCTGGTGGCACTAAATGCCAGTATATGAGTAAAAGCCACGCAAATAATAATGCTTCAGCCCCGTGGCCTTTATGTGTGTAAGCATATGAGTGCGACTGCATGTTTGGCAACCATCGCTCCATAAACGAAACCAGAAGATGCTGGTGGTTTGGAACGAGAGTGCAGCGGGGACCACATGCTAACTGGGACTACTAAAGCACATTAGTTCTGACAAGTATTGTATCATGAGCCAGGGGGGCTTTTGTCGTACGCCTACACAAATATTTTTGCAAAAAGACTCATGTTACAAGAGAACCCTGTGAGGTCAGTGGCATTTTGAGGATGGGGTAATTAGAGGAACTATGACATATCAGCACCATTCGGAGGTAAATATGATCCCTGCAGAATTTAGCAAAATCTACTGAACATAAGTACTTTAACAGTACTAGCATAATGTCAAATAAGAATAGCATTTGAACACATGGAAATACATATATATATATATTATGAATAGATTTAAATTAAAATTTGATACAATATTCAATATTTGAATATCTTTTAGAATAATCTAATTAAAGTAGTTATTATTTAATTTGTTCTTATATGACTGAATTCAACATATCAAGGAAAATGAATGAAGAATTTTGAATATAATAGGTAGAATTCACTTTAATCTCAATTTTTCATGCCATGATGATATAAAATGTTTTGATTTCAAATTAAAAAACAGAAAAGTAATCATATATCGTTTATTTCAGTATACTTCAGGCCCGTTTCGCTATACTTTTTATGGATTATGCTGGAAAATAAGCTTTTATTTGGAGAATTTCATTGAACAGGTTAATGGACAGTCATTGTATTTTAAATGACAAATATGATTATAATACACAACACAATGATTTTAGAGAAAATTAAATGTCTAAAGCAGCTTCTGGTTTATAGTGTAATGATACTTAGGGTTAAACCCCAATGAATTTATTGAGACCCAAGCCAAGGGACATCCACACTAATGCCCCAATTAACACTCCTAACACGGCTGGAGTGCTGAGGCTATTAGCGAAGACAACAATATCCCCATCCAGCAGCCTGCTGGCTGACACCTTAACCTAACCTTATCTCTGACAAACACGCTGCATCTATTTCACAACACTCCGAGCTTCAAAAACAGCCTATTTCGAACATTCAACATAAATGGAGCCGGGCGGAACACGGCAGTGAGGAAAAAGACAGGCTAGCATTTCCGTCCCTCCAGTGGCTGAGGTTAAGATTCTTTGGACTGAGCCGAGAAGCTTTTTTCCACGCAGTCAACTGAAAGTGTTCTGTATTTACTGCCCTCTGAAAAATGATCACTGACCAGCATTCTCCCCCAGTGCTACTGGAGAAAGTGATGCAGAAAGTGGGGATTGTTGCTACTCACCACCAGATGGGATAGCCTCCAAGCACCCGAGAGCTGGACAACCACATGCACATGAGATATCCAACCAGGTACAAATCCATGAGGTATGTCTTGTGTGGATGGAAATTGTCTATTGATCAGTACATAGAATTCCTAGAGAGGGGTGGAAAATTAAGTCCCAGCAGGCAAGTCTTAAGGAAAAGATGGATGCTTGAGAGAATAATTAGAAATTTTTGGGGGTTTAAATGAAGGCAAAAAAAATAAATAAATCTCCAGGGTTTGCTGCTTCTTTGAGTTGGGTGAGGAAAGTGTGTGTCTCCCAGTAGTAGTTAGGAGAGTAAGTGTCTCTTTCACACACTCGTACACACGCTCCTACTCGTCCTCTGATTCCCTCCCTCTCACTGAGGTTCTTCCCTAAGGTACATATCTTTTTCTCTCCCCACTTTTTTCCCCCTTAGGATCATCAGGGCCAATATTAGAGAGAGAGAGAGTGAGAGAGAGAGAGAGAGAGAGAGAGAGGGGAAAAAAACGACAAGTGAGGTTTGGAGATGTCAGCTGGCAAGCCAATCACAGAGCATGGCCTTAGGTTACGCAAAAAAAAAAAAAAAAAAAAAAAAAATTATTATTCCTGCCCATCTGTCAATCATGCACCACCCCCTGGTAATGTAGCAAAGAAAGAAAGAAACAGAGGGAGAGAGAGAGAGGAGGCTGGGAGGGAATAAGAATGAAAGGGTGTCAGGACTGAGTTTCGGAGAGGTAGATTTGTCCTATTAAGATCTATATTGTCTGTATTAACATCAAGGAAACCTAGCTGTGCCAGACTCGGGCCTGGTGCTTGCCCGGTGACCGCTTCAGGGGAACATCATCTCTGTATTTAAGCACGCCGTGCCCCAAAATAATTGTTCCCAATGTGTGTGTGTGTTTGTGCACATACATTCACACATTGAGAAGAATTTTGTCTTGGAGAATTTTGATGGCCGCGTCCTCCCCTTGTGATTATGGGACACAAAGGGAATACAATAAAAAGCCGTAAAAGGTGGTGTGGCTGGGCCAGGCATGCAGTGTTCTGTGCCCCAGTGGCCCAAAGGCAGCGCATTTTACATAAACACTATTGTCATTCGGAATGGGCTGAGGGCAGACGACGCTGAGAAAGAGACACTAAAAGATGACAATGCATTCTAATATAGCCTCTGTCTCAGATTGAGCTAAAATGCCAGGACAGAGGTGAACTGACAATGGTTTCAGGTATAAATACTGGAGACTTGGGAAAAAATTCATATAAATGAGTTTTGTGTCAGCAAGTATTTGCGATTTTCCATTTAAAACAGCCTAGAGATGCTTTGAGATAATTAACTTCATCTTTTTTTTGTCAGATTTAAAAAACAAACAAACAAAAAATCAATAGTTTTAATAGAGGTAACAAAATTTCACAGAACTGCAATGCAAATATGAAGGTAAGGAAGTATAATTAAACTTAAAATCAAAGAAATTCAAATAAACAAAAATAAAATGATACTAGAAAAGAATAGCAAAGACAAACTGATTGTTGGCTTGAAAAATTGATTCTTTGAAAGTTTTGAAAAAAGTTTAAAAAGATTTGAAGTTTGAAGGTTTATTGGCCTTACAGTGATAGATAGATAGATAGATAGATAGATAGATAGATAGATAGATAGATAGATAGATAGATAGATAGATAGATCAATAGATAGACAGACAGTTAGATAGATAGATAGACAGACAGACAGACAGACACAGACAGACAGATAGATAGATAGATAGATAGATAGATAGATAGATAGATAGATAGATAGATAGATAGATAGATAGATAGATTGTCGATCGATAGATGGATAGATAGATAGACAGACAGACACACAGACAGTTAGACAGACAGACAGACAGACAGACAGACAGACAGACAGATAGATAGATAGATAGATAGATAGATAGATAGATAGATAGATAGATAGACAGTTGGATAGATAGATAGATAGATAGATAGATAGATAGACAGCCAGACAGACAGACAGACAGACAGACAGACAGACAGACAGACAGACAGATAGATAGATAGATAGATAGACAGACAGACAGACAGACAGATAGATAGATAGATAGATAGATAGATAGATAGATCTATCGATCGATAGATAGATAGATAGACAGTTGGATAGATAGATAGATAGATAGATAGATAGACAGACAGACAGACAGACAGACAGACAGACAGACAGACAGACAGACAGACAGACAGACAGATAGATAGATAGATAGATAGACAGACAGACAGACAGACAGACAGACAGATAGATGATAGATAGATAGATAGATAGATAGACAGACAGACAGACAGACAGACAGACAGACAGACAGATAGATGATAGATAGATAGATAGATAGATAGATAGATAGATAGATAGATAGATAGATGACAGACAGATAGATAGATAGATAGATGATAGATAGATAGATAGATAGATAGATAGATAGACTATGCAACAAATTCCTTTTCCTTTCCCATTCTGATCCAGTTCAATTTCCTGTAGGTTGTGGCCAATTCACTTCAAATTCCAATTCATAATAAAAAAGGTTTTCACATAAGTGGCCATCTCTTTTCGGGGAATGTTTAACTTGTGTTATTGTCCAGTATTCTCTTGCTTGACTGTGGTCAGATAAAACTCTCTCCTCCAATCCAGTGATAAAGGACTGAAGCTCGTCGCTCCGTTTATCTGCCAGTGCATCTATCTGTCTCACTCACAGCAGGGACATGGACTGTGCGCAACCACCGCAAAGCCAAAGAGAGACACTGACAGCTCCGACCGTGGTCTGGAGGTCATATTTCCATCGCCCCTGTTCTTTGCCTTTATTCTCCCACATCAAAAGGGTCAGAGCTGCACAGCAATTACGCTTTGAGGCATGAGAGGTTATTCTGATACCTTAAATGATCATCATGAACTATTTTCTAACAGGATGCTACATCCTTGATCTGATCAGATTTGAACCTGTTGCTTAGATTGCAGGTTCCATAGACGTTTAGCATGTTCTGCGTTCCCAACATCGGGAATAAAGATCTGCTTTCCATCAGCTGCATTGTGCCTAGATCAGCAGCTTGATTCTGCATTCTTGAAGAGTGACAGACGTGGATCTGCTTGCCAGGATCGTAATTTATGAGCGGAGGCGAGGAATGGTCTGCGGTCGGCATCTCAACAACACCGAAACCACGTTTCCCAGGTCAAGGCCATAAGGCCACGACACAACGGACTGGCTGGAAATGAACTCACGATTAGAATCTCAAGGACTCAAACCCCAGAGTGCACCGCCATGGTGCGAAGCCAGGACAAAAGCCAGAGATGCTTGACATAGCTTCAGCACAAACAAGGCTGTTCCCTCCAAGCGTAGCCATTGTGTTTCGGAGGAAGTCTTGATTCTCGTATCAATCGCACTTAATGAATTTACTGAAGTGGGCCCTAGAGCATGGAAATGAAATGCACTAACAGATCAATGGGAATAAAGAGACTCGCCCGGAGCTTTGACCTCTGGGTCAGGAGTCTCTCATCCTCCCTCATTAAGTCATGTTTGTGGACACTCCTGCTTTTTATTAGGGCTAGGATAATACATCACCCTACACACCCACAAAGTAGCCCCTGTAATCTGGAAAAGACACCCTTTTGGCTTCCTGTGAGTGGACAGAAGATTCAAGCTATCACAAACGTCACAAGCCAGCAAGTTAAAACAGGAGCACCGTGTACGTTACACCATTAAGGTGCACTCTCATTTACCGACGTTCACGCATTTTTGTAGGCGAAATCCATTTCAGAAGGAATCTTTGCAATTAGGAAATATTTGCCCACACAGATTTTGCAACTGGTTCAAGTCGGTCACATGGAATTGCCGCGTTGACTAGCGGAAAGATTCTTGGTTTGAAAAGGACTTCACTCCGAGTTCTGCTTCATTCATCACTACAGTATCGACAGTGGACAACGGATCTTTTTGCCCACTAAATATCATAGAAAGTTCGCTAACGTGTTAAGGTTAGCATTAATCCGTATGTGTTTGCTAGCAGCATGCACAGGGAATGCAGAGACATACACAGAGGACCCCTGTGGTGCAGGTTTCTAAGGCGACCCGAAAACGGCCGTAACCAGGTCCGGCTCTTTCTCAGGCTTTCCTCAAAGAGGGACATGTGCAGACCCCCACTATCCCTCACACAAACACACTCAATCTGGACAGTGTGGCCGGACACAGGCAAGCAATAAAACCTGGATTAGCGGAGTGTTCACACATAACACTAGAGCGAGAAAGTTTCTTAACACGCCCAAGCCCACCCTCTCCTCACACACGTCTCTCCTCTCTTTCATTCCCTCCATCTCTCCTTCTTTTGTGTCTGCGTCTCTCCTCCCTCCTCTTCCTTTGCCCCTTTCTCTTCAGAATTTCATTGTTTGTTATTACCATGTTAGAGATAAAGGAGGTCTGAGGAATTAGCTTGTTCTTACAGTTGCAGAGAAAATCCGCTTAAGTCCGCAACCCCCAAATTTGCAGTACCCAGAAGCCCCTGCTCTCGGGATTTAACTAGAATGCGTATCTTTGTGGTGGGGGGAAAAAATCATTTTGTAAGGTGCCAATGGGGCTGAGATGGAGCAGTCCGACCCGTCTCCGGGCCCCCATCCCTGCATCATGTCCTGGAAATGGGTGCATTTGTATAATATCACTGCTTTTGTCCCTACTTTGTAAGCTGGGGACAAAGCCCAGACACTCCTTCACCCCTCCCCGCTTACCCCCCCCCCCCCAAACAAACCTTTTTCATTAGAGCAGCAAACACTTTCCCCTTCAATAGCTCTGATACTACACATCATCCCCAGCATCTCCGCAGGACCCGAGCGCTTTAAAGCGCCTCTCTTCTCTCAGGACACAGAGCTTGCTTAATTAAACCACACTTAAGCCGGACAAAAGGCTTCGTGCAGGTCTGGGCGAGCCCGCCGAGAGTATTCATGGCCGTCGTAAAGCGAAAGCCGTGCGAGAGAGAGCTATATGCCAGATACTTTGTTCACACAAGATGAAGAGTCAACAGCCACCCCCACGCCATTTCTCTCCTAATAACCACCTTTAGAAAGGCTCCGTCCCTACACAATGCTTCTCCGCTCCCCTCCTCTCGCTCTCAATCACCCTCCAGGACAATGCCTAAAGCTCCGCAGCCCCCCAGGACCCTCGGCCCCACAACAGACACTTCTTTTATTGAAATTCTTTGGTGTTCTAATCCTCAGCTTCCTCTATAGGACAATAATGGAGTGTCAGTACTTTAGCTTTTTCCAGTGTGGCTATCATTAGACCGGCTTGGGTCACAAGCCCTCTCTTCCTCCTATCTCAGGTTTGAAATTATTTTTGACTTAGGGTTACTGAAGCTTGAAAATGAATACATTACCAGGGCATATTGCATATTTCGGGGGACTGTTATCCTTCCAAAGCATGTCGTCTGGCACGCATTCTTAAGCAAATATCAAATCAGACGTGAGAAGCGTAGATTGTATTTATTTTAAGAGTGCAACAGTCCAAACCTCAGGCCTCAGATGAAGATATTAGAGTTCTGAATGAATGGATTTTTTTTTTTTTTTTAAGGAAAAAGTTGTGGAAATAATGTCACTCGTTCTGTATGTGTTAATTTGACATTTGGGGATTGAAGGTTTGTCTGTGTCAGTCTAAAAAAGTTCTGTCAAGTTTTCACAGGATTCAAATCTCAAACCTCAGATTGGAAAGATTCTTACCAAGGTTTCATTTTCAAGGGTTGAAAATGAAAATTCTGAGGTTTGTTCGCATGTCATGCAAGTAGGACTGATTTCCGTGTTTACAATATTCAATGTGGTCTGTGCATGTGCGCTGATCAGTTTATTTTTTTGTGAAAATCTGTTCATCATATAACATTTGTGTCTCTTCAGAAGACTTGGATTAAACTGCTCTATTCATATGGAGCATTACTTTCATGTCTTTATGAACTTTTTGAAGCATCAAGGTTTTGGTTGAATGGATGGAGGGACATAAATGAAGATAAACGAAAGTCTTACAGGTTTGGAATGACATAAGTGTGAGCAAATGATGGAATTTTCATTTTTTGGTAACTGTCTCTAAGGGCTATTTCACCTAACAATTAAGATTTTGTCATAATTTACTCACTTTCATAAAGCAAAATAAAAGCACCAAATAATAGTTTTGTGAGGAAGAATCAGAAATGTTTAATCTCCTCTTATTAGTCTATATATAGAGGAAACGGGTTTCAAACAACATGAGGGAAATTGACATGAGAGAGTAATTGGTGCCAGAATTTCAATCAAAGTCCACGGTGACAGTACAGATGAATCTTTTTTTCAACTGACCACCCCAGCCTGTTCAACACTTAATAATTAATCAATACAAAATATACAAGGTTCATATATTTGTTAGTAACACAGAGAGAAAAACAAAGATGTCTTCATTTCTTCTAAAGCAATAAAAAATAATGTTCTAGAATATGAATAATCATTATAAAGTCAAATCGCATTTGTTATATAGCGCTTCATAATACAGATTGTTTCAAAACAGCTTAACAGTAAAAAAAAGAAAAAGAAAAAAAGGCAAGGTTCAGGTCACATGACTCAGTAAAGGCGAGTAAAAAGAGTATAAATGATGAGTATACAATAAAAAAAGGTAAGGTTATGGTCACATGACTCAGTAAAGGCAAGTAAAAGGAGTATAAATGATGAGTATACAATAAAAAGTCAAGGTTCTGGTCACATGACTTAGTATACTCCTCATTTATAACATTTTTACTCACCTTTACTCAGTCATGTTATCAGAACCTTGGCTTTTTATTGTATCCTTATCATTTTTACTCCTTTTACTGGCCTTTACTGAGCCATGTGACCAGAACCTTGACTTTTTTTTATTGTGTATTAATCATTTATACTAATTTTACTTGCCTTCATTGAGTCATGTGACCAGAACCTTGCCTTTTTATTGTATACTCATCATTTATACTCCTTTTACTGGCCTTTACTAAGTCATGTGACCAGAACCTTGACTTTTTATTGTAAAGGCAAGTAAAAAGAGTATAAATGATGAAAATACAATATCTTTTCAAGCAATTCATAAACATCGACAATGTGTTGATACTGACATCTTCTGGTTACATGCGGTGTCACACTTTTTTCTCATATTTTTTTCTTTTATAAAATGCTGTTCAAATTCTTATGTATTTTCAGATTGAAGACCAAATTGACTAACTTCTCTGATTTTATTAGCGTTAGAGGTTTCTTTAGCATTGGTTGTGACAGAATTACAATCACTTGAGACTTCTGTGCTCCTTAAATCATCAAATCTTGTTATTTATTTGGGAAAAGTGGAATCAGTATGCTAACATGTATTTTAAAGCTGGAATTGGTTGGGATCGGCCTGAAATATGTGAGGCATGCTGCTGGAGAATGTTCCCAATTCTAGTTAAAAACCTCTGGGGCAAATATGAGTACATTTGT
Source organism: Chanodichthys erythropterus (assembly GCF_024489055.1). Lineage (NCBI taxonomy): Eukaryota > Metazoa > Chordata > Actinopteri > Cypriniformes > Xenocyprididae > Chanodichthys > Chanodichthys erythropterus. The sequence goes on from NC_090239.1 coordinate 17,534,462, forward strand.
AAGAACATGCATGAACCGTCAGCGAAACTTTCATCTAGTATAAATTCCCTTAGCTGTTGTCTTCTGTAAGATGAACAGTAGTAATTATGGAAGCTCTTAAAATGAAATAACTTCATGCCTCTATACACTTTATGATTTTCATGCTTATAGACTCATCAAAAACCTCAATGTAACATCTGTTGAAAGAATAAGTATTTATAAAAAAAAATTGTAATTTGATAAAGCCACAGTTTAGTCTCTGTTGACTGTCATAATGGCAATTTGATCTGCAGCCAGTGATTTACTCTGCATAGTCATCATTTAAAGGTTAATTAATGTCACAAGTTTTGGCCCTCGGGGGACAGAAAGACACAATGCTGCTGCAACTCTATAGGAGACTAAACGTAATCTTGTCTTTAAAGGTAGCCTGCTTCCAACAGCTGAAGGAATCGCATCACGTTGGGAAACATAAATCTTTGGGCCTAAGGGTTGCATTGTTAAAGAATATCAGAGTAGCATGTTCTGTGCTCCTAGATATAATTTAACAGCTTTTAAAATGTAGTAGCTCCTCGCCAAGAGCATTGTAAGAGCGGGAGTGGGAAGACCACAGCGCTTTGATGTTGTGTGCATTTGTTACGGTTTAATCATCAGCGAAGACGCTCCCACGTCATTCAGACACATGGCTCACGTTTCAAAGTTTGTGTAGCAGAGCTTTACATTTCACAGTAAAGGAACATCTTTGGCCCAGAGACTAAATAATCTTGCTTAGAAGCCTGTTAGAGACCTTACCGCCTATTAGTGGCTTTATAGCATTTGTTGAAGCATTAGCTTCACATTGACATGTAGATGGAAAGGACATATCATACTGAGATGTACAATACTGCAGGAATATAGCAATTATGAGATGACTACATACCGGTAGTAATTCTTAAAATATAGCAATTTAAATAAGTTTTAGGTTATATATGATTGTAGAACATCCTCTGTTTTAGGTGAAAATATTTGGTTGGGGTATGGTAAAGCTTCAGAATAACATTATCTTAATAAACCGTAAACCAGTGCTTCCTGAACTACACTTTTTTCCTAGTAAACTTTTAGAAAATTGACTGTTAAACACTTTTCATACTCTCACTAGTTTATTTATTTTGTCCATTAACAATGGGCATATGCATTAGTGATTTTTTTTTGTCATGTTTATGAAAAAGTAAATTACATTTCCACCACAATGTAATTTTTATTTTTTAATACCCTGTGGTGTCAATGTCAGTGATGGAAATTACATTATAAACATTTTTGGAATAAAATAGACTATTTTGTCTTGACTATTTTCACAGCTAACACTGTATGGATTCTAAGTACATATAATAAAATAATATTACTGAACACACTGCATAATTTTACAAAATTAGAGTTTAATCAGAAATAATACACAATAAAAATATTCTGTTTACAAGTGATATTTACTTTGATTTTTTCATGTATTTTTTACATCATGCATTTATATATATATAATATATATCACTTGTAAACAGAATATTTTTATTGTGTATTATTTCTGTTTAAATAATTTTGTAAAATTATGTGGTGTTCAATAATATTATTTTATTATATGTATTTAGAATACATACAATAATACTAATATATATACAATACATAATTTTTACAAAATCAGAAATAATACACAATAAAAATATTCTGTTAACAAGTGATATTTACTTTGATTTTTTTAAACATCTTAAATATGTAATTTTCACATAATATATATATATATATATATATATAATATTTCAGATGCAAAAGCCTCTAAGTGCCGTCTGAAATTGTCTTCTAAAATCAGCATTTTTATCAAGATCGTATGTTTAGGTTTAGTAATTTCACTTGAATGTCAATTAATAGGTCATTTTCATTGCCATTAAAGTAAAATAATAACACATAACCATACAAGCTTGATAAAAATGCTCATTTTATAAGAAAATTTCAGATGGCACTTAGAGAGATGGCATCTGAAGTCTTCATATATATATATATATATATATATATATATATATATATATATATATATGTATATGTATATATATATGTATATGTATATATATATGTATATATATATATATATGTATATATATATATATATATATGTATATATATATATATATGTATATATATATATATATATATATATATATATATATATATATATGTATATATATATATATATATGTATATATATATATATGTATATATATATATATGTATATATATATATGTATATATATATATATATATATGTATATATATATATATGTATATATATATATATGTATATATATATATATATGTATATATATATATGTATATATATATATATGTATATATATGTATATGTATATATATGTATATGTATATATATGTATATGTATATATATGTATATGTATATATATGTATATGTATATATATGTATATATATATATATATGTGTATATATATATATATATGTGTATATATATATATATATGTGTATATATATATATATGTGTATATATATATATATATGTGTATATATATATATATATATGTATATATATATATATATATATATATATATATATATATATATATGTTATAATGTTATATTGTTATATTAAAGTTTATATTCATTTCACTCTTTGTTTGGCTAATTATTGATAATTCATGTTTTTTAGTGAAAATGAATAGTATGATTTTCTTGGACAAGGAGCAATCTCTACATGAAGGACATTTAAAAATAGCAATATATATATATGAATAAATAAACAACAACAACAACAACAACAAAAAAAAAACCTATAAAGCAGGTTTTGAGGGCATTTTCTATGTGAACTTAATATAACAAAAAGAAAGAAAAGAGTTCAGAAGAACAAATCTATTAATTTTAATAAATAAATCAGTGCCAGAAGAATTAGGAAACACCCATGATATTAAATTGTTCAGTTCAGTGGAAACATAACAAGACATAACAAGTATAAGAATTACCTAAGACATTAATCTTAAATAGTTCAATAACACAGTAGTATGGTGTACTTAAGGGATAGTTCAGCAAAATGAAAATCCTGTCATCATTAACACATCATGTTGATCCAATCCAATATGTCTTTCTTTCTTCTACTGAACACAGAAGGAAGAATGTTAGGGACTGATGGCATTTGTTTTCTTTTTCTGTCATTGCATGTTTTCCCTCATATCATGAAAATGAAGTGTTGACTGCGTCTGTCAGCCCCTAACGTTGTTTTTTGTTCCACAGAAGAAAATAATACAGTTTTGAAACAACACGAGGGAGGGTTTAGGTGAACTACCCCTTTAAAACAGTAAACGCATTGCAACTTTCATAACGGGATACAAAGTATCCATTGTGAAATCCCGTCACATTTGAACTAGTTATTACAAAACCTGTTATGAACTTGTTATTATAAAACAGCCATTAGCGACTACTACATTATGTATAATATTTCCTTTAAATAAACTACTATACCCATAAATCTCTGTATTTTTGCATAATCGCCTAATGTCTCTTCACTAGCACTTTCTATGACGTTAAAGGGGCGTGCGCCTTTTCAGCAAATTATCAACGCATCGAACGCTGATTGGGCAACATCTTCCACGTGACTCACACCATCCAATCGGCGCCTATAACGATGAATACATTTCCATCTCTCTAAAGGTAAATTCTGAAAAATGATGACGTGAAACCATGAAGTCTTGCTGTGTTGTCATCTGTTTGCACAGGAACAAAGTGCTTCAAAGCAAACATAATGAAATAAACAGACGAATCAAGTTTCGTGTGCGCAAAACAGCAAGGCTACATTGCATAAAGGCTCCAGAAAGGAAGATATCCTGATAACGTTTACGAAACGAGCAAAACAGGGCTGTTATTATTTTCGTAAGGACTTATTGTGAAGTTTCTGCGTGATTCGTGAAGACTCTCGTGAAATATTGTACTGTAAGTGACCAGTGCTTTGTCCTGCTTATAATTTTAAATAACAACAATAATTGAACAGTTTCAGAAGTTGCTTTTCCACACTCTGCATATTCATTGTGGTTGTTACATATTGTTTTATGACTCTTATAGTCTATGCATCCAAATGTCAGTGAACTAAATGTAATTTTAAACACACATGTGCCTTTACACTTGCTTCTTGTCTGTGACAGTAAGTGCGCAATAGTTCTGAGTGTCCCTCTACCGCGCGAGGATGAATGTGGGCACGGCGCACAGTGAGGTGAATCCAAACACGCGAGTGATGAACAGCAGGGGTATATGGCTTTCATATGTGCTTGGCATCGGCCTCCTACACATCATATTGCTCAGTATACCCTTCGTCAGCGTGCCTGTGGTCTGGACCCTCACAAACCTCATCCACAACATGGTAAGTGCTGCTGAATGACACGTGCAAAGTTCATCTACTGTTGTCACATAGAGCACTGCTATAAGATTTTAGGTCAGTGTTTGCTTTGCTAAGTCAAGTGTTGATCTTTAAATCAAACACTGAAATGTTTATAATAGACCACGAACTTTATAGGCTCAACAATATGCAAAATTATCAACATGACATATTGACTGAAGGGAATATTTGTATGGTTTCATGCTTTTGGCAGGCAATTTATTGCAGAGAACAAATTGTGCCCAAACCATGTTTATCCTCACTGCAAGTGAACTTATTTTATGTCGTTTTTATACTCTTTTATAGTATTTAATATAGTCTATGTTGTATTAAAAGGTTAGTTCACCCAAAAATGAAAATAATGTTATTTATTAATCACCCTCATGTTGATCCACACCCGTAAGACCTTTGTTCATCTTCGGAACACAAATTAAGATATTTTTGTTAAAAATCCTCTGGCTCAGTGAGGCTTGCATAGCCAGCAATAACATTTCCTCTCTCAAGATCCATTAATGTACTAAAAATTTATTTAAATTAGTTCATGTGAGTACAGTGGTTCAATATTAATATTATAAAGCGACGAGCATTTTTTTGGTGTGCCAAAAAAAATAAAATAACGACTTATATAGTGATGGCCGATTTCAAAACACTGCTTCATTAAGCTTAGAAGCGTTATGAATCTTTTGTGTCGAATCATGATTCGGATTGCGTGTCAAACCACCAAACTGCTGAAATCACGTGACTTTGGCGCTCTGAACAGCTGATTCGACACAAAAGATTCATAACGCTCCGAAGCTTCATGAAGCGGTGCGTCCCAGTTCGCGTTCTTATGCACTATTCTAAGACTTTTTGTAAGCTGCCGTCCGTGATTTTTGGCCCTCTAGCGCTTAATAAACAGAACTGCACGCATCTTGTGGAGGAGCATTCTAGCAGGAGCTACTTTTCTCTGTGTATGTCTATGGCGAGTCACGCAGTTACTGTGATACTCTGCGGCGAGTCCTACCAGTCCGGTCTGAAATAGTCTGAATATAAACACTTATTATAAGTGTACCATAATGATTCAGGATAAAACAAAAACACGGTTTGGAAAATGGATTCATGTTTTATATTCTCATTATATGATTTTTGTAAATTTTTAACACAAAAAAAGTTGCGGACTGCAGCTTTAAGTATAAACAGTGAAAGTAGTGTGTTCACACTGAAAATTCCAAAAAGAAAAAGTACACTTTAAATACCTGGATGATGCACTAAATTAACGTAAAAAACGAAGTGTGGAATGTTGGACACTTCATGCACTCAACTGTCGCAGCTTTAATTACGTAGTGGAGGGTGAGGGGCTGTCAGACTCCGATGTTAAATGACAAAATAACCTTATACAATTCACGCACTACTTGGATGAGTACATAGTGCGTAAGTACATAGTGTATAAGTGCATAGTGTATAGTGTGTCATTTGGGACCTTATTCCAGATTCAATGAACTATGCTAAGCTATGCTAAAAGTGGTACCGCCAGACCCGGAGATCGGCTGAATGGATTCGAAAATGGTAAAACTCAACTGTTTAACTCTAGGGGAGTTGGAAAATGAGCCTATTTTCAAAAAAAGTAGAGTGTTCCTTTAATGGATCTTGAGAGAGGAAATGTCATTGCTGGCTATGCAGGCCTCACTGAGCCATCAGATTTCAACAAAAATATCTTAATTTGCGTTCTGAAGATTAACAAAGGTCTTACGGGTGTAGAACGCCATTAGGAGGAGTAATAAATTACATTATTTTCATTTTTGGGTGAACTAACCCTTTAAGGACACAACCTAAAGTAATAATTGACAATTGTGCAATCCAAAACAATCTCTGTCAATTAATTTTCCATTTGTCACTGTGAAGCTGCTTTGAAACAATATGTATTGTGAAAAGCGCTATATAAATGAAGATGACTTGACAACCTTTCAATTTACATATGCCAACAGACAAGTGTCAAAGTGACATTTGAATTTGTGCTGTGTATGTTATCTTATGTATTAGTTTTATTATCTTATATATCATGTGTAATATTGTACAGCACTTTGGTTCAACACATAGGGAAGCCCACACCACAGCTGTAACAATACTGATTTCCTGCTGATGAACCTTAAAAACATTGACAGCCAATTAGAATCGATCCCACTTTAAAGAGCTCAAGTATTTAAAGTGGCAGATGACATAACTAAATAATAAATAGAACCTTATCATACATTGATATGAGCGCTTATATAGTTATTGTTATAGTTATCTTTATAATTATCGTTCTTGGCGTGAACTGGCCTTAGCCACACTATAAACACTTCTATAGCATTGTAATTTCCTGCTATCAGCGACCCATAGCAGATCTGCAACCCATTTAGCATTAGTTTCATAGTGTAAATGTACTCTAGCACAGATGCTTTCTTAAGAAGCAGAGGCTTAAAAATAATCATTTGGCTTAAAAATAATCATCCAGCTGCAGGATCTCTAAAACGGCAACATTTTTTCTTGCTGAATTTTGGCCTGTTCAGTTGCTGACTCCAGGTTCTGTAATTTCAGCCAATGGCGGACTTACAGAGCCATCCTGTATCACCTTTCTTAGTTGTCCTGCTCCCAAAAAAGATCAGCTCTTGCTGTTGTTCTAAGAGTATCACAACATCTGCTTTGAAGAATTGTACCAAAGGTCATGATGTTCTGTGACTGTCTTTCTGCTGTAGTGCATGTATATCTTCCTACACACGGTAAAAGGAACGCCGTTTGAGACTCCGGACCAAGGCAAGGCCCGGCTGCTGACCCACTGGGAACAGATGGACTATGGGGTCCAGTTCACCGCCTCTCGAAAGTTTCTCACCATCACCCCTATTATACTGTAAGAGTGTTTGCTTTTACTCACTGCTGTTAGGAGCTTCATTTTGTCCGTCACGCTAATTTGTCTTTTTTGGTTGTGTTCTGCACACAAACTGTGGAGGCTTTCACAGCTTGCACTGCATGACCATGAGCAAGAGGCAGTGATGCTGACTTCCTGTGGTGTCTGCTGGCAAGGAGAGCTGGGTTTAGAAACATTTAGTCAGTCAGTCAGATCATTTGCTCTACTGTTTTCTCTCTTGTGTCTTCTCCTCTCCTATTGCAGGGGTGTATCTGTTGTGAGGAGTAAGGAGGTTGCTAGTCTGGTGTAGCTGGTGTTTAGGTTAGTCTTCCTGTCTGACCAGCAGAAAAGTACTTAAAACGCCTCTAAAAGTAGCCAACAGACGAGCCTGACCAGTCTGAAAGAGCAGCTAAGATCGGCAAACCAGGTTTAAGATGTTGTTTTCATTATATCCTGTGGGAATTGGATGGTGAAAAGTGGATGTTACATAGTAGCAGTGTTATTTTAGTATTATTTATATATTATAAATAATATAGAGTATATATAGTAATTTCTATTTAGCTTCAATTTATTTTTATTTTAGTTTTAGCAACTTAAGCTTATTTCAGTTAGTTGCCAGGGCAAGGTTAAGTTTAAGTTTTTCATCTAATATTTAATTTTTATTATATTTCAACTTTATTTCAATTAAAAAAAATATTTCAACAAAAAATATTTTTAATAGTTTTAGTTAACCATAACAGAAACACTGTATAGTATCAGATTTGCTAAAACAGAGCCAGGATAAACAAGTTATAATATAATATAATATAATATAATATAATATAATATAATATAATATAATATAATATAATATAATATAATATAATATAATATAATTAATATAATATAATATAATAAATTATATTATATTATATTATATTATATTATATTATATTATATTATATTATATTATATTATATTAGTTTTTTTAATCAATTAAAAAAAAACTAATAAATTGCACATTTTTCTGTTAGGCCTATTAAAACATGATTATATTGTAATAATTTCACATTGAATCTACAAAATAGAGAGTAGAAAGGCTATGTAGAAACAACATAAAGATGATACATTTTAAATATTTGTTAATTAGCATCTTTTTACTAAGCACTATGAATGAAGGCCTGATACCAATATTGATACTGATGTTTCTATTTAATGGGTTTCCCCCCCTCAATTTTAGCCATTAATTATAGCCATTCAACATTACAGTAGAATTGAAAGCGATCAATTTTAACATTTACTAGTCTTTAAAAAATATAACAACATAAACACATTAGCTGATTTGAAAAAATCTGCATTGTAAAAAGTGCTATATAAATAAAGGTGACAAACAAATTGTAATAAATATCACATTTAGCTGTGCCTTTAAGATCTCAGATCTCAACGTTTTTTCTACTAGTCCAGTTGGGCTGGTTCAGATTTGCACCTGCCCTACTAAGATGCACAAAAAAGTTATTGTTTTCATTGTTTTTGACCCATGTAACCTTGTAAATAGCACTTTAAGATTTTAAGGCCTAACAGGTCAAATGAAACACTGCACAGTCTTCACTGCATAAATTATAAATTGAATATAGATTAATCCTTATTAAAGCTACAAAAGTTATTCAGTCAAGAGCAGTGAGTGATTTCTATTTGTTTCTTGTTCTTTGATTAACATTAATGATAAATAGCAGCAGGTTTATTAGGCTGCTGTCTCTTTAAGACCTGACACTCATGACACGGATCTGACGTTATATTCTCAACTCTTTACACTTTTTTTTTTTTAAACTAATTTAAGACTTATGAGCTTATGAGGATACTCTACAAAACAGGAACTTTGACAATTTTGTGTGTTTTTGTCAGTTTAAGGTCAGTTAAGGCGCGTTTCGGGTGTTTGGCCGCTTTACAGACAGTGTGCTAGTACAGATTTAAGTTTTTTTTTTTGTTTGTTTTTTTGTTTTTTTTTGCGTCTTATTGTCCTTGAATGCTTTAATGGAGCTTGAATGAATGATAGTGTGATCATACACTGTAGTGCAGCCAAAGGATGACAAAAAAAGGAAAAAAGAAGGATGCTGCGTTAATTGCATTAAATTGCGTTTTTTCTTTAGAGTAACATGCACTATAGTTCACAATATTACTATTCATTAAGAAGGTAAATATGTCAGCTTTGATTTTGATTTTAAATCATCTTTTTATAGATGTATGAACAGCATTCTGTTACAGCATGAAGAAACCACATCCTGTGTTCCCATTAGATGCAGGGTTGTGCTGTGCTTGCTTGAGCAACTTCTGTAGCCTCTGCATCTGTGCATCTCATGTTGCTATTTGACATCTGACTTGATCTTGTCCTTGTCCTTCCCCTCTACAGGTATTTCCTGACCAGTTTCTATACAAAGTATGACAGGGTCCACTTCATCATCAACACCATTTCCCTGCTCACCGTGCTTATCCCCAAACTTCCTCAGTTCCACGGGGTCCGTCTCTTCGGAATTAATAAGTACTGATGAGGTTTTTTTCTTCAACACAAGAGACACACAGGGTGCTCATTGACATTGAATAAAAAAGGGGGAAATTGAGGGCTTCTTCAGATGCTCTTCTGCTTTGCGGTCGAACTGGCCGAATTGTTTGCTACAACATCACTTTTATTGATGTTTTTTTGTATACCATTTGTTAGATACAAATGCAATTGTTGAACCACCAGCAGAATGCCGCAGATGAGGGTCTCTGGAGATGTTAAGACCTCTGTTCTACTTTGTTGCCTAACAGCATAATGTACGTCATGTGGACCCACATGTTAGCTTTCAGTCACTTTGGCAGAAAAGCTGAGTTGATGCAATGAATCTGATGAGTCAAAATAATCTGGTTCATCATGTCTTAACTGTTTTGGGAGCCTGAGTCAGCATTTCCCAGTGTTCAGCACTGGGGAAAGAGAAGAAAGGTACTGTGTTTCTGAAGAAAGTGTACAAGGCTATTTTTAGCCCAGGTGCAAAGGACTGGCTTCAGTCCCATGGTTGAACTTTGTCCTGATAAAACTTTTGCCAGCCCTTTATTTCAAACGTTAAAACACGTTTTTAGATTTAAAACAAAACTAGTTTAATTTATATATAATTAACATATTTTAAACTGATTGTGCATATGTCGGTTGCAGTGATGCATATCTAGTGTTTAACCAGAGCCCTAAAACGTTTCACTCTTTTATAACATGCACTTAATATTGAGTAATAAAATGAGTTAGCTGGAATTGCATGGGAATTAAAACCCTCTAAGAGCTCTAGATGGGGAGCACAGATACAGGTAATATTGGATTAGATCCTTTTTTTGCCAAGAGAGAAACTTTAGTCTAGCTGTGCAAATGACCTTTGGATTGTAATCTTCTTCTTTTTTGGACTTACAATACTTTGCAGAAGTGAGTACACCCCTCACATTTTTGTAAATATTTTATTATATCTTTTCATGTGACAACACTGAAGAAATGACACTTTGCTACAATGTAAAGTAGTGAGTGTACAGCTTATATAGCTTGCTGTCCCCTCAAAATAACTCAACACACAGCCATTAATGTCTAAACCGCTGGCCACAAAAGTGAGTACACCCCTAAGTGAAAATGTCCAAAGTGGGCCCAAAGTGTCATTATTTTGTGTGGCCACCATTATTTTCCAGCTCTGCCTTAACCCTCTTGGGCATGGAGTTCACCAGAGCTTCACAGGTTGCCACTGGAGTCCTCTTCCACTCCTCTTCTGGGATGACAGCCATGCAGACCAATTTGATTCAGTGTGCGGCATATCGTTTGAGCACTGAGAGGCTGACCCCCCCACCCCTTCAACCTCTGCAGCAATGCTGGCAGCAATCATACGTCTATTTCCCAAACACAACCTCTGGATATGACGCTGAGCATGTGCACTCAACTTCTTTGGTTGACCATGGCGAGGCCTGTTCTGAGTGGAACCTGTCCTGTTAAACCGCTGTATGGTCTTGGCCACCGTGCTGCAGCTCAGTTTCAGGGTCTTGGCAATCTTCTTATAGCCTACGCCATCTTTATGTAGAGCAACAAATCTTTTTTTCAGATCCTCAGAGAGTTCTTTGCCATGAGGTGCCATGTTAAACTTCCAGTGACCAGTATGAGAGAGTGAGAGCGATAACACCAAATTTAACACAACTGCTCCCCATTCACACCTGAGACCTTGTAACACTAACGCGTCACATGACACCGTGGAGAGAAAATGGCTAATTGGGCCCAATTTGGACATTTTCACTTAGGGGTGTACTCACTTTTGTGGCCAGCGGTTTAGACATTAATGGAATTAAGGCAAATTTACACTGTTCTACAAGCTGTACACTCACTGCTTTACATTGTAGCAAAATGTCATTTCCTCAGTATTGTCACATGAAAAGATATAATAAAATAATTACAAAAATGTGAGGGGTGTACTCACTTCTGTGAGATACTGTATGTACAGCTCCTGCACTTCACGTTCCAGTGTGAGTCAGTATAACTTAGGCTAAATGTTAATGCAGTTTGCTAAGGTACAGAACATTTCTGTGAAGCATCAACAAAATGTGAATGTTTAAGTGCTTATCAATGTTGATGGCCAATCACCATGTTCTCTTTTACCATGCTATCATTATGCTCTCTCACGAAGGCAAAATGCATTAACCGTGGCAACACTGAAACAGAAAATTTTCTTTTATTGCATTTTTATTGATTTGATTAGCAATTTAAGCAAACCCATCTGTCGTAATACAGATAATGGTCTAAAAGGCCAGATTTAAAATTTGCAAACTAAGTACTGTGTTTTGTGAACAACAGTATGGACTGGTGGACTGATGATATGCATTTCGCATGACATAATTTCTAATAACTCATTATTTTCTTTTTTTGTAACAAAAAGTTATATTGGAATGATGTATGGTCTGTGACTAACCACACAGATGTATTCCTAGTACATACTGAGCAAGATTTTGAAAAGGTTGCTTTGAAAATGACAGTGTTTGCTTTTAAAGTCTCATACAGCATTTCATTGTTCATGTTTAGTAGCAGTTTGTTATAAGGGTGTCTCAGTCATGCTCTCTATGTTTGTTTTGTTGCTGCCTATCTTTGATGGTATATGGATTTCAGTCAGAAAAATTGTGCAAACGGTAATCCTGTGTACGTGGAGCAACACCTTATCAAATCAGTTGACCTTGAATCCCACATTTGTTCTTATTATAGTTTGCTCTTGTTTGTAAGTCATATTCTGTGTTATTGTACATTTCTTGATCAGTATTTGCAATAATACTTATTATTACAATGATAGAAACTGTATTATTTGCCTTCTTACATTTAACACAATTTTAGACACAAAGTCATTTGCAAACAGCCTTACTGCAGTGTTAATGATTACTTCATACTTGATTAGTTGACAGGGTACCTTTTGCAGTCTTGTTTAATTGCTTTATTCAATTGCAGATTAACATTGTGACGGATGATTTCATGTGAAAATCATTTAAAGTTCATTTGTTCATCAACTGTCTCATTATTAATTTGCAGATGTTTTGAGACTCATTTGACTGGGTGCATTAGTTGTAGCTGAAGGGATATTCACTGAAATGTGATTTTGTCACATACTGTATTAATACATTTACAAAGCTATTTTATCTATGTTTTGGGAACTGTAAAAACAGGAACTCTTGTGTAGTTGTGGCATGGTAATTTGTTGCGTATCGTGGTGCGTCTGGCTTTGTCAGCTGGAAGGATGCTGATATCAGGGTTCATGCGGAGTGAAATCAGAGCCTTTCTTTCTTGTATAGTGAAGTACAATGTTTTTTTAGGTGCAGCAGAGCCTCACGGACAAATTGTCAGTTTTATTACTGTTCTGCCATATACCCAACATTTCTCCTGTTTACCTTCACACAGTGATTATGATTGTGATAGCAGCAGCAAAACAACTCCCACAGCAATTCACTAACTGCACGATGTGATGCTGTGCGAAGTTAAACAGCAGCAAAAATCTTATCTTGTGACTGATGAAGAATATTCATCAGTTAATGTGCTGTAATAAATGTGTGGAAAGACATGAGGGTGAGTAAATGGTGAAAGAATTTTCATTTTTTGGCTGGACTAACCTTTTTTTATATCCAAATCCTCAGACATTTCTCTTTAAAATGTCTTGTTTTAGACTTCTAATCCGTGACCGGTGTTTTGTTTTGCTCTATCCTCTGCGCTTCCACGTTCATCATTACGTCACGCGTCGGGTCATGGGTTACTCTTTCGCCGCAGTACAGCCGTCTGTCTGAAGCTAGTTATTTTTCTTGATAAAGTTTTAAAGGTGCTCTTATGCTGCGCTCACACCGAATGCATCTGAGGCCTCTGGAGCGTCTGATTTACATGTTAAGTCAATGCAAACGCGCGTCTAGACATCCGACGGGGCGAATCAGTTGAAAAATCTGAACTTTGCCGTAAATTCGCGACACGTTAACCAATCAGGGACTCTGCTTTGATAGTAACGTGTTTATGACGTGATCAGCGGTGAAGACCAGAACAAATATAATAGTCTGTGTGTGGCCACCTCTGATGTGTCATCATATTTTTACCGAGACAGGAATAAAAAGAACCTTGTCTGGAAGAGGATAAGTGAAGAAATCGGACAATCTTGTTAATTTTAAAACGCTTTGCATGATTTTAGCCATTGATCATAGCCAACCTGATCGCTAGCAAAAGCCGGCCGGCATAACCGAGTTAAATTGCAGCTACTGGTTTGCAACTGACAAGATGATGTGTTTATTCAGAGGATCTGTGCAGAAAGAGATGGAAACCCCTCCCATGACGCGAATTCGCGTCTGAACACACTTTGTTTAGATTCGCAAATAGAGCGAATTTTACGCGCGTCTGACTTCAAAATGTTCAAGCATCCAACTAGACACGTCTAATGCGATTTTGACGCCCCAGACGCGTTTGGTGTGAACACAGCATAAGTGATGTCACGTGTTTTTAGGCCAAAACATTTTTTGTCACATACAGCAAACATCTCTTCACTATCCGCTAGCTGCACACTGTAAAAAAACACAGTCTCTGTAGTCACCACAAGCTCCGAAAAGGGCAATAAAAACAAACTGGTGCAGTCTGGACCACAAAACATAATAAACACGCTCCAACCAATAACAGACAAGATTGATTTTAAATGCGCATTCATGACTGTTTCAGGAAGCATGGAGGGGAGGGGGAGGAGGAGGAGGAGGGAGGGTCTAGCTAGCCTCTGTTTTGTTTGACAACACTTTGAACGTCAACATGAAGTTACTCCACCCAGGATCACTTAGAGCACCTTTAAATATGGATATTTTACTTACAAAAACCTATTGCTTTTTTTCAGAAGGCCTTTATTAACCCCCTGGAGCCGTATGGATTATTTTTTATGATGGATGGAAGCATTTTTTTGGGCTTCAAAACACTGATCACTACCATTACAAAGCTTGGAAGAGCCAGGATATTGTTAAATATAATATAATGCATTATTGAGGGTGAATAAATCATGGGATAATTTTCATTTTTGGGTGAAAAAATGTTGATGAGCTTTACCACAGATTAAATTATGAAACTGACATTTCTAAAGTGATTTCTGCTAGTTTTAACAAATTAAGAAATGTACTATGAAGTAGACAGTTACACTATAAAGAAAGCAACATGCCAGTATTCCAGTGTGCAACATGAGCCAAGGTTGTGCTCTTTGGGCTGTTACCCAAAGCCAGCAACTTTTTAAACATTGACTGGGTGAGAGTCCATCAGAATGGGGCGAGAGTGAGGCCTCATGTGTCAGTCTCAGTTCTCCATTACTAGCTCCAGCCTGTGTAAGCTGTCTATCTCCCTGTCAACACGTCTCTCCCCTCAGTGAGCAGATCCCTTCCAAACGTGAGGTGTTTCCTTCCTTCTTTACTCACATTTTACTGTTTTACGTCGTCTTTTATACTATCATCATTTTTTATGACTCCCCAGATAGTATGTCTTATTTTTAATTATTGTATGCCATACTTTTGTGGTTATACAGCAATAATTATATTTGCACAAAAGGCTATTGGCAAAAGGACCAAGTCGTCTTGATGCAGCACACACAGCTGACTGTTCTTTAAATTATAGCCTGGAGCAGGCTGAAGATTGAGCACACTTTTGGGAATTTTGTTTATATTCAGAGAGAAAAGATTAATTTTGTTTGTAGTATAGGCATACATTACCATTGAAAAGTTTGGGATCGGTAAGATTTATAATGTTTTTGATTGATTTATAAGTCTCTTATGCTGAGCAAGGCTGCATTTGTTTGATATAAAAATACAGTAAAAATAGTAATATTGTGAAATATTATTACAATTTAAAATAACTGTTTTCTATTTGAATATATTTTAAAATGTAATTTATTCCTGTGATGGCAAAACTGAATTTTCAGCATCATTACTCCAGTCTTCAGTGTCACATGATCCTTCAGAAATCATTCTAATATGCTAATTTGGTTCTCAAGAAATATTTATTATTAATTGAAAACAGTTTTGTTGCTTAATATTTGTGTAGAAACTATGATACATTATACTGACCCAAAACTTTTTTGGTAGTGTAGATGGAGTATGTCCACTATAACTCTCATTAGAGTATTAGTAGACTATAAGGTTAGGGTTAGATGTTAGGATTCAGGTTAGAACAAGCTGACAAGTAATCGAAAATGACATGTGAAGGCTAAGTATCGTAACTCATACTCAGAATTTGTCTTCCAAGTTAGTGCATACACATTAGGAATAGTGAACACACACTCGGAGCAGCGGGCAGCCATTTTTGCTGTGGCACTCGGGGAGCGATTGGGGGTTAGGTATTGAGAATTGAATACACAACCTTTGGGCTACCAGTCTGACTCATTAAAGGTAACATTGAACTTTTTTTTACAAGATGTATTATAAGTCTAAGGTGTCCCCTGAATGTGTCTGTGAAGTTTCAGCTCAAAATACCCCATAGATTTCTTTTAATTAATTTTTTTAACTGCCTATTTTGGGGCATCATTAGAAATGCGCCGATTCAGGCTGCTGCCCCTTTAATTGTTCGCGCTCTCTGCCCCCTCCCGAGCTCTCGACTCTATCATTGCATAAACAAAGTTCACACAGCTAATATAATCCTCAAAATGGATCTTTACAAAGTGTTCGTCATGCATGCTGCATGCATACATCGGATTATGTGAGTATTGTATTTATTTGGATGTTTACATTTGATTCTGAATGAGTTTGAGGCTATGCTCCGTGGCTAAAGCTAACATTACACACTGTTGGAGAGATTTATAAAGAATGAAGTTGTGTTTATGAATTATACAGACTGCAAGTGTTTAATGATGAAACTAACGACGGCCCTTGTCTCCGTGAATACAGTAAAAAATGATGGTAACTTTAACCACATTTAACAGTACATTAGCAACACGCTAATGAAATATTTAGAAAGACAGTTTACAAATATCACTAAAAATATCATGTAATCATGGATCATGTCAGTTATTATGGCTCCATCTGCCATTTTTCGCTATTGTTCTTGCTTGCTTACCTAGTCTGATGATTCAGATGTGCAGATCCAGACGTTTATACTGGCTGCCCTTGTGTAATGCCTTGAACATGAGCTGGCATATTCGAATATTGGGGGCATACATATTAATGAGCTGTTACGTAACAGTCGGTGTTATGTTGAGATTCGCCTGTTCTTCTGAGGTCTTTTAAACAAATGAGATTTATATAAGGAGGAAACAATAGAGTTTGAGACTCACTGTATGTCTTTTCCATGTACTGAACTCTTGTTATTTAACTATGCCAAGGTAAATTCAATTTTTAATTCTAGGGCACCTTTAACCATTAGGCCACGACTGCCCATTTAGTAGTTGGAAAGTTCCTTATAGTCAGTAGAATGTCTGTTGTGGGATCATCAAAATAAAGATATTATTAAATAGACAGTCTAATAATACATGTACTGAAATGTACTGTAGTTTCAAAGTTACTTGGGGTAGTAGGGTTAGTATGTCAAAAGTGGATTACTGAGAAAAAAGAAAAAAAAAATCCTTAGAAAAATGGAAAATATACTTATTGCACAATGCAATGAGTAATTAATAAATATGGGTAAAACACATGCAAGTAATCAATATGTAAAATTCAGTACAATGGGCCCCTATTTTTTACAAGTATTTTTAGTGTGGTAGATGTTACAATATGAGCTGTCCAACTGAAATGCTTTTAATTATCCGTGTGTGTAATGTCATTATCATAATTTGAATTTGAAAGGAAATGTCTTCTGTCCTGCCTTTTAACATGATGACATGGTGTGCAAACGTCTGAAATATTAATGTGCAATAGAGTACCTGAGTTGACCACCAGGTGTCAGTGCAGCTACTGCAATAAAATGCATTTCAGTGCAGATAATGTGGCCTTGCCGACTAATTAATTTACTGATAACAGTTCAGTGTAGTTTGTGGTTACTACAGAGTGATATGGGCAGTGATAGGATTGTTATGGCCTTCGTTTTTCTCTATCTGTATGATTGACAGGAAACAAAACAGGATATTGTTTTCTTGGCTGCTTTCACAAATAAAAAGTACTTGACTGTAGTCTCATTGATAATATAATCATCTGGTCCTGTGCTGTATTTGATAATGTGACTGAAGGCCACTGTGTCATATTCAAGTGACAGTCTGACAACTGTTTTTTTTTGTTTTTTTTTAATCTTCTGTCCCACAATAAAAAATGTTAATGCATACAGTATGGCTTTTCTTCAATAAAAAAACATTACTGGACATTAATGTGTATGTAAACTGCAAGCCAAGTAAAAATGTCAATAAATTAATATGGGACTATATGTATGTTATAATAGGCTAAGATATAAAGTTTTATACTATATTTAACAGGGGTCCCTCCCTGCTCCATCTCCACCAAGGGGTCCTCCTTGGTCTAAAAAGGCTGAAGACTCTTGCTCATCTGGATTACACTTCTGTTTTGTAATATGTAGTGTCTGTTTCATTCAGCAGGGGGCAGTACATACTACAAATTGACACTAATCCAAAGTGGCATTTGCCACCTAAAAATAGGATTTGCCAGAGGATAAAGGCTCTTTATTTATTATACTTTAGCCTAGATATTTAGCAGAAGTAATGTTTTGTTTTAGTGTGTTAAATTCATTGCTGTTAATATTTTGTCATCTTGGTTTACTATTTAACATTTGAACCGGTATCAAGGGTAATGCAAGTCTGTGATCTTTCATTTGAAAATACACAAAGGCTGCTTTATCTTTTGCCACCCACAGCTTTCATTCTGTCTTTCTTTCTGTCCTCAAATCCACTATGCCCTTGACTCTCTTTCATTCTTTCGGTTTCTTTCGCTTTCTCTCTCTCTGTCAGGTTCTACCCATCAGTTCAGTCAGCTGGATGGGAACATGGCTTAAATCTGTGCACTGGGAACACAGGGAACCCCATGGGTTTTAAAATATTCCTCACTTTCCTCTGCAATGCATTGGCATTTGAAGTTGCTCCTCTTCTGACGGAAACGTGATCTCTGTGATTTAAAGGAGCTCACTTTGAAAGGAAGCACATGTTTATTAAAAAAAGCTTTCAAAGTTCAGGATGTGAAATATAGATGCCCTGTGGTGTCTTATAGCTGTTTATGCTTGCAAGTGCTTTTTTTTTTTCTGAACTGAACTTGGGGGTAAGTGGATTACATTTACGCATTTTTAAATAACCCAAAAAATGGGGACTATGTGAGGATTGTGTCCCCCAGTGTGTGAGGGCATGCAGGACATCGAACATCACATCATGTCCTACTACCAGCAAAAAATAGACATACTAAAGGGGAGGTTGCACTGAATTATGGATATAAATAGAGTTGCCCCTCATTAGGTGCGTTAAACATGAAGAATTGATCCCTCCAGGATCTGTATGATGGAGAGGACAACAACCACTGCTTTGGAGAGAAGCCTAAAAATGTATTTTTAAAGTAGGAAAGCATATGGATGGCTATACGTTTACACAGTGTTTGGCATTGACGACCACATTTAACAGGTGTATCTTAGGGTGCAATCACATTAGTAAAAGTTTGTGGCTAAAAAGGTCAGTTTTTTTTTTATTGTCAATAGTGCATCGATGTATGAAGCACAGCTCATACAGAAGACACTTTCAAACCAAGCAGCTTTTTGGTAACCCAGTGAATTCCTATTGAAATGTTTGGATTTTACCAAAATTTGTCAAACGGTGATAAATGCGGCTAAATGTCGTTAGCGTTTCAAGTTTCTTTCCTGTTTTTGTGATAGAGGCAAGTATCACCTGTAGCCATAGTGACAGTGCAAAGTAAATATCAATAACAGAGCATACATAAAGGTGCAGTCATATTTGGCATTGCTCAGTGAAATTCACAGACGTAATCCAGTATTAATCTGAGTGATGGGGAGTTTTGCATGAGAATGAAAAATTCCCCAATTTCTCCCTAAAGCTTCTTGGTTTGAAAATAACTTCTGAGTGAGCTGCAAAGTCCCTTTCAGGCAAGTCATTTCACTCAGTGGCCATCTTTGAATTTTCCAGTTTTCAGACACTAGCCAAAGTTCTGTTAGCAGGCTCTGTACAGTGACTAAATTTAAATCTATAACCTTTAGATATCAACCACAGTTTAAATTGTCTCTGTGAGCTACCGAAACCACACATATATATATATATGAAGAGTTCATTATATGATGAGATTAATATATATATATATAGATACAGTGTTTAGCATAAATGAGTACACCCCCTTTTGAAAGTAAAATTTTAAACAATATCTCAATGAACATAAAAACAATTTCCAAAATGTTGACAAGACTAAGTTTTATATAACATCTGTTTAACTTATAACATGAAAGTAAGGTTAATAATATAACTTAGAGAACAAAATTTAGAGTTTTACTCAAATTAGGGTGATGCAAAATGAGTACATACCACTGAAAGTCTCTGGAGAAAAGCTAAATTTTAGACTACAAATGTCTCATTTAACAAGAATTCAACCACAGGTGAGTTATTATTCATTACACAGGTGTCCAACAGACAGTTGACTATAAAAGGGTGTTAAAACCCCTTCCCATTTCATGCTGTCAGCAACGGCACCACATGGAAGAGAAATGTCACAAGACCTGAGAAAGAAAATAATTTCTTTACACCAGGAAGGTGAAGGCTACAAGAAGATCAGCAAAGCTTTACTTATCAGTCAGAATACTGTAGCAAAAGTGGTACAAAAATTTAAAAAAGATGGAACTGTAACCATCTCACAGAGACGTCCAGGTCGTCCACGTAAGTTAACACCTCGACAGGAGCGTCTTCTGATTAGAAGGGTTGAAGAAAATCGCCATGCAAGTTCACTGCAGTTATCTAAAGAAGTAGAAAGCCAAACTGGGGTGACTATTTCCCGTGACACAATACGGCATTCATTGCAGAGGAATGGCATGCATGGGTGCCGTCCACGAAAGAAGCCTCTCCTAAAGCCTAGGCACAAAAAAGCCCACCTAGAGTTTGCCAGGGCCCAGGCTGACAAAGATGAAGACTACTGGGACTCTATACTCTGGAGTGATGAGACCAAGATAAATGTTTTTGAAACTGATGGCTTCAAAACTGTATGGCGTCACAAAGGTGAGGAATACAAAGAAAAATGCATGGTGCCTACAGTGAAACATGGTGGTGGCAGTGTCCTTATGTGGGGCTTCATGAGTGCTGCTGGTGTCGGGGAGCTGCATTTCATTGATGGCATCATGAATTCACAGATGTACTGCTCTATACTGAAAGAGAAGATGCTACCATCACTCCACGCCCTTGGTCGTCATGCACTTTTCCAACATGACAATGATCCTAAACACACATCTAAGGCCACTGTTGGATTTCTGAAGAAGAACAAGATGAAAGTGATTCAGTGGCTCCTGATCTGAACCCAATCAAACACCTATGGGGAGTTCTGAAGAGACAAGTTGAGCATCTCTCTCCATCCAGCATTCAGTCTCTAAAAGAGGTCATTCTTAAAGAATGGAAAAAGATAGATGTTGAAAAATGTCGCCAACTTGTTCATTTAATGCCTAGAAGACTCGGTGCTGTCACTAAAAATCAAGGAGGCCATACAAAGTACTAGATATAGTAGTTTTTGTTGTGGGGTGTACTCACTTTTGCATCAATTTGAGTAAAACTGAAAATGTGTTATCTAAGTTAGATTATTAACCTTACTTTCATTTTATAAGTTAAGCAGATGTTATATTAGCTTAACTTAGTCTTGTCAAAATTTTGAAACTGTTTTTGTGTTCATTGAGATATTGTTTAAAATGTTACATTTCAAAGAGGGGAGTACTCATTTACGCTGAGCACACTATATATATAATTGATCTCATTACCTCTTTGCCCAATTAATGTTAGGCCTATGTATTAAGTTCATGTTATTATTATTGCTCAGTGAACCTAACGTTATTAATGATGTTCCCACAAATTAATATCTCATGACCACAACATAATATCATGTTCCGGTGTGTTGTGGCCATGAGAAAACTAAGTGAACTGAACATATCCCCTCCCGTTCACCGTACGATTCCATTTACACAGCAGAGTTTACAAAAAAATGTACTGGCATCAGTTCTGTTACAAAATGCATCTGTCACTCTAGTTAATAATCGAACTGGGTGTGTACCTAACCATATTTAGCACTGCAAAACAGGACTGACAACTTTATTACACTGCTGCGTGAAACCAAGCGGTAAATCTTCCGATTTTCATATATATATACATAGCCTGTAAATTATTTTACACACCTTTGTACAAGTTTATTGCTTTCATTTTCATATGTGTTTTACAGCTTGTTTTCCCCTAGCATGTCTACCCTCATAACTTCTTCAAATGCATGTAAGCACACCTGTTTTCACACAATTATGCTTTCATTCGCAGCTCTGAACTGACCACATTTTACCTCAGGCTAACCACAGTGAAAGCTGTCAGGAAAAAAAAAAACACGATAAAGATGAATTTGTTTAATATCTGAGGGATATCATTAATATCAGTCATTGTCAGTGGTACAAACTTTGAGGTTACTTTTAATAACTTTATATTACGAGACATTAATCATGTCATGTATGAACATTCAAAAATGATTTAAAAGTGTATCTGTTTTGCAAGATACACAAGATGTGCTTTCACAAAAACTATTGCAGGATTACAGCTTATGTCCCTGCAAAAATAAGTCAATTACTAGAGCTCTGATTAAGTACACATTAGGAACATATTAGCATCCCAAGCATAAGGAGATTAGCTTCTCAAACGGTTAATCAGACACTTATCGGGCTGCTTAGAATCACTTTGTCATAAATAATGCCACTGCCCATTAGAACAGATAATGCACACTTCCACAACAGATCTTCAGCACACACACACTTGTTTGTCTATGAAGCATGGTGTGCTTATAATAAGTGGCCTTAACTACTATGTACTTATATCAAAAAATAAGTACAATGTACTTATTGGTTCATATTGAATTGCAAAACACTTGCTGCTATTGAGGTGGGGTACGGGTAAGGTTAGGGAAAGCTTTGGTGGTATGGGTAGGTTTAAGGGTAGGGATAAGGGTTAAAGGATGGGTCAACAGTGTAATTATAAATGTAATTACATGCTGGTGTTTTTAAAATATAAGTACAATGTAAAACATGTATGTACACAATAAGTACATTGTATCAAATTATTAATTTAAATGTAAGTACATAGTAGTTAAGGCCACTTACTATAAAGTGGGACCAAAAGTTTTCCTTTGCGATTTTTGTCCAACAGACGACAACATTGTTAAAATGATCCTTACTCACAAGGACCAGCTGAAACGAATAAAAACGCTGTATTATACATGCCAGACCAGTGGTTGGCAATGTCACAGTTGACAAGAAACACTACGTACCTAACATGTAATGCGCATGATGTCACCATTTTCACAAATTCGTGTTTTGTAGTTTACACTGTATTGTTTTCAAAAGCATACATTTTGAAACCTGTTTTCAAAAGTTTGCAGTTTCAGGCCCCCAAAGCTGTTGTCATGTAAATGAATGGCCAAAACGCATAAAAAGTTTTCCGCTTTTAGTTGAAAATGGTGTCATGTAAATGGCTCCTTCTATGAGTATTAAATATAAAATAATGATTTTTAATATGTTATTCATTTATATTATAATAACTAATTGTGTATATTATTTTCAATAGTAAATATTATATTACATTGCTATACATTAGTATAATTAATATTTCTGTTCTTAAATTGTTATTATTGGAAATGTCTGCAATAGGTAATATGACAGTGGTGTTAAAATAGTCCACATGACTACAGTGGTTCAACCTTAATATTATGAAGCGACGAGAATACTTTTTGTGTACAAAAACAAAACAAAAATAATGACTTTATTCAACAATTCGTTCTCTTTTCTGTCACTCTTGACGTAGTGAACACAGTGCAGCGCTTCCGTGTTTACGTCAGAACGCCGGCTATTGTCCGCTGGCTATTATCGCCAGTATTGGCCACTAAGTTCACTATGTCAACAGCGTAGGAGACTAAGAGAAGAAACTGTTGAATAAAGTCATTTTTTTTGTTTTGCTTTTGCAGTGAGTGTGAGTAATTAATGACAGAAATTACATTTTTGTGTGAACTAACCTTTAAGGCCTATCCTTCTCTTGGGTGGAGTTTTGTTGTGTTTTTTTTTTTTTTTACATTTTACCTGTACAATTTTCAAGCAGCAAACATTAATGATTTTATTGTATTTCAATATAAGGCAGATCATTAAGAGTGATCCGTCCATCCATCCTCCAATCCGTTTGCCATATATAGGGTCGCAGGGATGCTGGAGCCTATTCCAGTATCTTGGGCCAAAAGCAGGGAATTAAGAGTGATCATTTTGTCATATTGATTCACAAGGTAATTGCCGCTGATTGTTGTCTGTCTTTTGAAAAATGTAGACCCAGTGAACTCAGTCTCCTCATTCACATGTGTAGACAGGCAATTAAAACACATGTTGATTCAGTGTTCTCTTGATAATCACTCTCAGGGAAGGCTCTAGTACTCTCTTTAGGAGATCACATTAGCTTCACTTACAGTTAGATTGATTTTCAATGCTTTTAGTCTTGGAATGAGACAAGCACAATGACAGACATGAGTTTTCCAATATTGCGGCATGTCTTGTGTGTTTCACCTCTACCAGTAGGTCTAATTGATTCCATTTTGCTTTACTGAATCAGGTACAGAAAATCCTTTAGGGTCGAAGTGTCCAGGCATACACCAATGTATTTTGACAGAGATTTTCACTAACGCTTAAGATGAATCACCTTTGCCATTTGTCTATATACAGTTCTGTGATATAAAGCAGTGTTTCTCAATGCCAGTCCTCATGACCCCAAGAATGTTCAACACACAAAGAAACTGATGAGTTGAATCAGGAATCAGTTTTAATTTGTGAGACATATACAAAGTTCTCTCATGAAACTCTAGATGGCGCAGGCTGAAAGATCCTTAACTCACTTTGCTTACAATATAGGGCACAGCTGATTGGTTCCTATTGTATCAGTAGCCAATGAGCTCTCTGCTCAACTTTCAAATAGCATTTGTTGTAGCAGTTGCAGCATGCTTTCAGCATACAGAAACCCTCCACCTTCCCCAGCTCCACCTGTATTCACCTTATTCTGCCCCACCCACTTTTAATACTTCACTCTTCCGCATTTTGTCATCCGGCTTCTGCTAAATTGAAACGGCACATCCGGTAGCTCATTCAGTAGTTAGAAGATTGTTTATAGCTAGCTATGACTTTATCGAAATGACAAAAAACATTAATGCCATAAATTGGGAGTGTGGAGAAAACTTTATACGACGATCAGATGGTCCCATATTGTTTACGTGGGTAGACGATATGAAGAAGTGGCCAGAGGAAACTTATGGGGACATATTTAACTGCTTCGTCCTGTCAGGAGTTGATGGAGCAGAGGGTGTAGGTGAAGACTGGAACTATTTTAAATCAGTTGTGTTAAACAAGATATAACTTTGTGATTTGTGTTTTTGAAAAATTATAATTTAATATAAGTTGTATAAAATTCAGTTGTAAGAGTGTTGTTTTCAGGAAGGTAAGACACCTTTTACACCATAATGTAGAGGTAATATTTCACCATTTAAGTTTTCATATGTAGATGGAATTCATTTGCAAACTTGACATGACTTATTCCATTTAAATCAGAAGACTTAATTCCTTTTAATTTTTAATGGGAAATCTACAGAGCTCACATTATATGGTTTTATAAGAAATTACTGACAGCTAACATCTGGTCACATTGTAAATGTTAAAAAAAATAACTACATAGTTTTACACTGATTAGTTGCAAAACCACAGCAAAATATATCGACAAATTTGATCTATTTTAGGGGTGAGGTTAATTGGAACTGTTGTGAGAAAGGATTTTGAAGTTTTTCAGTCGGCATATGACCCGCTCAACGTGTACATTGGCGATGCGCCTAGTGTTGGTGGTGTCTTCTTCAGAGAGTTGCATGCCTCTCTTGGTGAATGCTGGAATAACAAGTTTCATATTGCTTTCATAGAGGAAATCGGTAATGGTGAAGCCTCTGTCTGCTGTAACTTCATCGCCTGGACGAAGGTATTCCAGGAACACTGAACTTGAACTTGCACGCAGCTGAATGGCTTCAGTTCTCCACATTGTAAACGACACCTAATTAATGTCTTTTACATATAAAAGATCACCAGGCATCGTCCAAATCCTTTAATTTTGAATGGCGAGCTGCAAGAATAGCTTAGATTTCCAAAAACCTGCAGTACTCTGACAAGGAAAAGTGCATATGACTATTCAGACCCTGACGTGGCGCTAAGCCCTTTCTTATAAATATGAGCGTTGGCGTGGATTTAAGCGTACGAACACTCTAAGATCAAATGCATATGCACACTTTATAAATGAGGCTCCAGGTTTTGAAACACCAAACCTTTCAGCAAGATCACCCTGCAATAAATTAAGATGCAGCTTAATCAGAGTCATTAGGAGCTGGTCCCAAGTGTGTAGCTGGAAGCTGTTGGTGTATGTATTGGTAAGGTGCTCGGCAACTGAATGGAATCCATCCAATGTCAACCCTGTGAGCTGACAAAGGTGGTTGCTTCTCAGCAGAGTTATGTACAATGGCGCTTGCTCAAAGCATCGTGTTCCCATATCAGATGTAGGTGGCTTCAGGTTGAGTTGTGATTTTGAAGCATAGTTGTGGTCAGAGACAGATGAATCATCCTATTGCGTTTCTGCATCACAGTTCAGGGAATGTGGATGTGATCATCTTCACAGTTGTCCATTGCATCATTGACACTAATCGATGGATCTGTGGAAATAATAGAACCATAAACATATTTTTATATTAGTACTTAAAATACATCATGAGAATTAATATACTTAAACAGAACCTAGGTCAGGCTTGGGAGGGTTACTTTAAAAATGTATTCCATTACAGTTACAAATGACTTCATAAAAAAAGTATCCAGGAATGTAATCCAAGTACCACAATATGAAAGTAATGTAATCGGATTACTTTTGGATTACTTCAAGGTCACACACACACACACACACACACACACACACACACACACACACACACACACACACACACACACACACACACACACACACACACACACACACACACACACACACACACACACACACATTTGTTTTTGTGAATTGTGGGGGCATTCCATAGACGTAATGGTTTTTATACTGTACAAACTGTATTTTCTATCCCCCCACACTAACCCAAACCCTAAACCTAACCATCACAGGAAACTTTGCACACTTTTACTTTCTCACAAAAACTAATTTCTGTATGATTTATAAGCCTTTTGAAAAGTGGGGACATGGGGAATATCCTCATAAGTCACCTCTTTTTGTAATACCTATGTAATACCCATGTCATTATACATAAGTGTCCTGATATGTCACAAACACACACACACACACACACACACACACACACACACACACACACACACACACACACACACACACACACACACACACACACACACACACACACACACACACACACACACACACACACACACACACACACTATATATAATATAATAATAATAATAATAATAATAATAATAATAATAATAATTTTAATAATAATTTTAATAATAATTTTAATAATAATTTTAATAAT
Source organism: Chanodichthys erythropterus (assembly GCF_024489055.1). NCBI lineage: Eukaryota > Metazoa > Chordata > Actinopteri > Cypriniformes > Xenocyprididae > Chanodichthys > Chanodichthys erythropterus. The sequence continues at coordinate 17,561,928 of NC_090239.1, forward strand.
TTCTGCAAGTTTTTAAATGTTACACATTCCATACTTTTGAATGGGTCTCAACAATAAAAATATTTTACAAATGAGATAAAGTATCTATTGTAATACTATTATCGTTGTTGTTGTTGTTTAGAGCTTAAACATATAAAAGTCACATCAGATCATAAACAAAGTGAACTGAACAAGCTCGGATCAGACATTTTTGTTTATGTTTGTTCTGCTTTAATTTTAATGTTTAGCATTTGGTTACTTTTACAACCTATTAAAACTAAGCAATCATGTCTCATTTCATTTCATTTCCAACTTAGGAATACACAGCCCTGAATAAATATATGTAAAGGGCTATTTAGACATGTAGTGGCTACAGTATGGTATTACAGATTATTTTTAGTCCTTTGATAAAGAAAGTGTTTTTGTAAATGGAAGGCAGAGTTTGCACTGTACAACAGTGTTGTTTGCATTTTTTTCTTTGAAAACAAAATAGTAATGAAATTTCCATGAATTGAAAGCGTTTTTCCCAGCGGGCAGCATTGTTTCAACTAGCAGCAGTGATTCAATCTGTGTCTGAGGAGACTGTAGACAGGTTTTACTTGCACATGCACCAGCGGGTGGCTCGCGTGAGTCATCACTGGCCGAACCAGGAAATACTGTATAATCAAGCAGCACTTAATATGGTGTTATATGGCAAAATAATGATTTATTTAGTTTTAAATGAAACGATTGTAATCCTGATAGTATGCCCCCTTTTTTCAAAATTTTTCAAAAAGTTTTTTTTTTTATGTAACTGTACCGAATTACAGTTACTGGATTTTTGTATCCTGATTAGGTAACGCCGTTACATATATTCCATTACTCTCCAACCCTGACCTAGTTCAATAATCAATATCTGAATGAGAGATTTAGCTAGCTGGCCTGCTAGCATCTGCAATCTCTGTAACTTTCAGCTTCCCATCCATGAAATGGTTTGAACACACATAAGGGCGCTTGGGTGGGCACTTCAAGTTTAGCGCCTTCAGCCATTGCCTCAGGTGCTCCTCGCCTTAAGGTGGTGGGTGTAAATTGTAGAGTTGCGTCTGCTTCACATTGTGTTCGTAACATTGTTGATGCACTTGTTCTCTCTTCTTAATCCAGTTGTTATGGCAGCCCCTAACTGAGCATATAATACTTGACATATTTGCTTTCTGTCATCATCTACCGTTATCAGCTTTAGGATTACGGCTAGCAACTAGCTTAGGTCCCTCTCAGCTGGAAGTAAGATGACGAAACGAACGCAATGGTGTCACCCTTGTTGTCATGGAAAATAAGATGAATAGATCTGTTACAGGTAATTCATGTATGCTATTTTGTATAGCAGCAGCATGTCTTACTTGCTCACAGCAGAGTGTTGTGTATGTATTGGCAGTAGCAATTGCTAATTTTTCATAAAGTATTTGTACTTGCATATATATTAAATCAGTGGCAATAAAAAAACTCCCCAAAAAACAAAGGATGCAAATTAAACTTGACTAAGCCTGATCCTAATCATATTTGACATTTTTGCATTTAGCAAAAATATTTTATGTATTGGTATTTGTATTGGTATTTTAATTGTATTGAGCTTTTAAATTGTCTTTGTAACACTGACATAAAGGTGAATGTGGCCTGTGGGACTTTGGTGAATCGTACATTAAAATCATGAGGTGATTTGTGAAATAGTTTTGGGGGCACATGAAGCTGTCTTTGCCAAGTGGAAACCTGGTGATCTCGGCTTTTTATTGGGGTTAATATGGTTCTTCTAATGCCCTTCATGCCTTTACATCTGCACATTAGAGAATTTCATTATTTCATCTCGAGGGTGGCATACAAAAAGGTGATGTATGTGGGACCCGGAGACACACATGATGAATCTATTATAGTGACATGTTATATGGGCCGTCTCAAGGGAAATAGCACATCATGCTCTGTGTGCAGCACAATTATACAATGTGTTTTTACTCCATTTCTATGCACCACTGCATGTCTGATTTCATGCTTAACCAGAATTACCCAGTAGCCTCTGATGACTCTGAGCCAACTGAGTGAGCTGTCGCTACAGCTCTACTCTCGTTTTTTATCTTGTTTTAAAGTCTTTCCTGCTTTTTACAGTCATTTGGTGAAAATCTATTTTAAAGCCTCTAAGCCTTCAATTCAACTCCATACCAACTATGGAAATCCTATGTTTTGAATAAAGGCAAGACCTCAAGCTCACCTTTACTCTTGGCTCAGTTATGATGTCTGCCAATGTGAGGATTGGCATGTTAGAGTCACGTGACAGCTGCCCCAAATACGGTTCCAGATGGCTCCCTTTATACAGAGCTATTGGGACAGTGACAGTGTTTGCTGAGGACTGGCAGATCATACAGTACATGTAAACAGGTCTGTATGAGCACAGCATGATCTGTTGCATGAACCTTCCCCCTCTCTGATAAACTTAACCACCTCAGATCAGCTGATTGCAATGCAATGCATTAGGGGTCTGTATGTGCAACAATTGAACAGATAGGCAGTCCGTCACATCTCATTAAGCAGGAGTAATACTGTCTCCGCTTGTGGGTGACTAATATGCTTCAGTGTAGCAAGGCTCTCAATTTGTACGATTTGTTCCTAATGGCTGTTACATAATCGTAGAAGACCTAATGATGCACTACAACGGTTGATTATAGTTTACAAGACAGATTGTGTTCACGTCACAACTTCCTAGTTAAGGCCCGAGCACCGATGGTGTGAGGACCCTATTGTAATTGCTCGGTCAATTATTCTTATTCTCTGAAATGAATTGCATTTTTGAGGGCCTAAACGTACTTGAAAACTCATGAAACTTTTGCATACATGTCAGAAGTGGTGAAAATGTATGTCTAAAATGGGTTTCAGAATTAGGTGTGGCAAAATGGCTCAATAGCGGCACCTACAAATTTCAATTAAGTGCCCTTCGTGCTACGTTTCACATACAAGTATGAAATTCGGTAGACACATGTAACAGCCCAACAGTAAAATCATGTTTTACATTGTGATTAACTCCTCGTTGAGATTTAACCTGTCACACGTTGTAGCTAAGGATGAAACGGGATTTAAGTGCATCAATTTACAGGTTACTGAACAGAACTCAGAATCAACAGAACATCAACGTATACGTTACAGAGAACTGAAAGAACAGGCTGAAACGCAGGGCTTAAATACACAGTGAACTGAAGATCTAACGATACTAATTAACAAGACACAGCTGACCTCAAACACTAATCAAATCAGGAACCATGACAACAAGTGGCGGGAAACTAAGAACGAAGAACATGCAACCAATGAAAAACAGACTCTAAACATGAACTAAACAGAACAAAACAACTCAGACCATTACTGGCTGGAAAGGACGTGGTTTATCGGGACGGGAAGCCTCCAGGGCAGATTGGGCTGCTTAGGCGGCCAAGGCAGCACCGGCTGTTCAGGGGGCAAAGTGGCACGGGCAGCTCAGGGGGCAATGGCGGCATAGACAGCACAGGGGACCATGGTGGTGCCAGTTGTTCAGGGGGCCATGGTGGTGCTGCCTCCGGGGTCTTCACCCGGGGGTTTAGCTTGGCTACTACAGCAGAGGACGTACTTAGCCCCAAGGTCAGCACTGCTGGATACCCATTTCCGTGCACGGGGGAACACAGGGGGACAGAAATGGATGGATCCATTGGAGGGGACTGGCGTGAGGTGAGCGGACCAGGCCAAGTGTGTTTCTGGATGAGGAAGATACTTCTCTACCTTAACTTCTTCAACGTTAAACTTTGAACCATTTAAAAAGAGAATGAGATTAATCGACTCGACTAGAGAAATAACAAGCAGGTTCACTATACCGAATTGTATCTTCATCCAGACCCATCAGAAAACAAGCACTGAGGGAAGCATCAGGCCAGCCCACCTGATGAGAGAGCTCTAGAAACTCCTCCACATACAGTACCTCTCCAAATGACAACCCCTCTGCCTCAGTCCCCAAAGGCCGTCCTCAGCCCGGATCATCCTTTCTTCATGCTGCTAGATCCAAATATAGTTAAACTGTTACTGGTTGCTTTACATGTCACTTGACATGTTTTCGCTGTCTGTTGCGTTACACTAATTGTTGAAATTACTGTCATTTCAAGGTTTCAACTTCTAAAAAGCAAGATGGGGCTTTTTTCTCCGGGAGCTGCTACTTGTACCACTGTACCACCTGACCGCTGCAGATTTGTTTAGGCTTTGATAGCGGTGCTATAGAAACGCATAATTCCCAGTCTGAGGATGTGGTCTTTATATTCTTGTGGATTTATAATGGCCAGGGCCTCTGAAGATCTGGCTACAGGAGACTATTTCCACTCATATACACAGATTAAATAGTTGATTTTCTATTTTAATATGTTTTAAAATGTAATTTATTCCTGTGATGGCAAAGCTGAATTTTCAGCATCATTACTCCAGTCTTCAGTGTCACATGATGCTTTAGAAATCATTCTAATATGCTAATATGGTGCTCAAGAAACATTTCTTCTAATTATTTGTGTTTTGCTGCTTAATTTTTTATTTTTTAATTTTTTTAAACAAGTAAAACCAGAGAAATTTTTTTCAGTATTGTGTGATCATGAATATAAACGGCATTTATTTGTAACAGTGTATTTTTTATGTAAAAGTTTTTATTCTTACTTTTAATCAATTTAATAAATCCTTGCTGAATAAAAGTATTAGCCTATTTTCATTCAAAAACAAACCTTACTGACCCCAAACTTTTGAACAGTCAATGTTGCATCTTCTGAAATTCTTATATTTAAAGTGATGTTGCCTCCTTAAATAACATAAGAGCATTTTCTAAGTGTCGTTTAACAACTATAAAGCTTTAAAGGGTTAGTTCACCCAAAAATGAAATTACTGTCATTAATTACTCACCCTCATGTCTTTCCACACCTGTAAGACCTTCGTACATCTTTGAAACAGAAATTAAGATATTTTTGATGTAATCCGAGGTTTTTTATTATTTTTATCTTCCATGGAAAGCAATGTAATTACCATATTCAAGGTCCAGAAAAGTAGTAAAAATATAGTTAAAATAGTCCATGTAACTACAGTGGTTCAACCAATGTTATGAAGCGACAAGAATATTTTTTGTGGTTCACCAGCATGGTCTTGTAGGGTTGAGTTTGAGTAGGCCAGCAGTCTATATGCAAGTTTTGGGGACAAGCATTTCTTTTTCTTTTGTTTTTCTCTTATTAATGATGTAAAGGAAAAATAATATAAGGTTTAACAAAGTCAGGTCAGAGAGGTGAGTGAACACAGATGTATTTTTATTAGACAGAGGCATGAACACAGGCAAATGATGGAAGCAGGTGAATAATGGATCAAGCACTTTCTGAAAATTCACTTAGCTGAATGTTAACAGAGTTTGTCTATGCAGGAGGAATCGAACGGAGAACAGGAGACGGATGACGGCAGGAATGGAGATATGGAAACTCAGGTGAGTAGCGGGTAAAGAGTCTAGGTACGTGAGACGAGACCAGACAGTGAAGTGAAGGGAGTGAGGGCAGGTGCAAGTGATCAGTACTCGGGAGACTGTGAGCGAGTGGGTGGAGCGTGGTGATCCGGTGACGATGCGTAGGTGTTGGTGGGTGTTGGCTGCGACTCCGTGACACATATGATTTATTGAATTATATGATTATAACTTTGTAATTTCCTTTGCTCCCTCTGCGGAAAGTACAACTAAAAAAAGTAATTGTTTAAGTTATAATTACATTATTAATCAATGTCACTGATAAACTGGTAAAACGTTTCAAAGCATGTCTCCTGTTTCAAAAGATTTGAACACAAATCATTTCAAATCAGTTAAAATGAGCATGTGTGCATTGCAAAACAAAAACATTTAGAGGGTAACACTTACAATAAGGTCTCATTTGTTAACATTATTTATGTATGAACTTACATTAATGATGATCAATACATTTGTTACAGTATTTATTAATCTTTGTTAATGTTAGTTAATAAAAATCCAGCTGTTCATTGTTTGTTCACATAGCATTAACTAATGTTAACAAATGCAACATTTGATTTAATAATGTATTAGTAAATGTTGAAATTAACATTAACTAAGATTAATAAATGCTGTAGTATTGTGTTAGTTCATGTTAACTGAAGTAGTTAACTAATAAAAGCCTTATTGTAAAGTGTTACCAGTTTATAGATACAAAAACCAAGAATAATGCCTAATAAAAGCATAATCATAAGCAGTTCGTTCAATAACAGGTTATGATAAGCTTTTTCAATGGGACAGTTAATAACCACTTGATAATGAAAGTTCAAAAGTTGCTATTTTTAAAGACTTTCATGTTCATTTGTGAACTCACATGTGTCAAAATCCAGCTGTCAGTCACTGATTCCAAAAAGTGCACATGGTAAAGGGTATGTCATTGCAGTCATGAGCATGAAATATGGTTAACAATAGTAATAGCATCAATTTCTGAAAGAGAATTAATTCAACCAAAGTCAACCAAGTGGCAACTTAAAGGGCTTCAACAACTTTTGCACATATACCAGATATGACAAAGAAATGAAGCCAAACTGGTTTGTAATAAGTGAATATGGTAACAGGAGCTGTTTAATCATTCTCTAGTGAGATATTGATTTTATTTGCAGTTGATTTCATCTTTAGCTGTGTGGCTGTAAGTCAGTTGTAGTTGTTTCGTTTCTGCTCATCTCTTTTTTTTTCTGTTCCTGTTGATCCTCTTATCCTCATTGATTCTGTTTGTTAACTGAAGGTGTCATCAGTAATGCTCTGTCATCACATGTTGGGGACCAGGAAACTAGCAAACAGTATTCCATGCTGGTCCCAGCATGCAAAACATGGTGACCAGCAGTGCTGGATTTTTCAGCAAGGGTGTGGTATCTGCTATTAGTGGTGCTAAGCTAATGACTTTGCATGAAGGTATCTAATACCTACGACAAAACTCCACAGCACCAGCCATGAGTCACAGGAGGGGTCATCCGTCTGTTCTTCCAGCATGCATCACCCTGACATTCAGAGCCGAGCTTGCATTTGTGGTCCCATTAGTGGTAATTTACAGGCATATTTCATAGGGAACAGAGGAGGATGGATAGCTCATATTAAGGGCTGTGGACGGGAGGCTCGTATGTGTGTGTTAGACTTAGGGGGCTCTTTCCTCATTTGCTTCGGAGGGCACCTACCTCAAGAGACAAGTGCTTCTCAGTGAGTGCTGAAAAGTAATGCTCACAAGGGCTTGCATCGATTAGCTGTACACACAAAATTGTTCCTCATCTCCAGACTCATTAACATCCCTTTCTTCATTTAAGTGGTGCCATTTGCATGGCAGAGTCCACACTGACATGGCAGTGCCCTTGTATTTGAGTGGGGCGGCTGGCAGACTTAGGTTTTGGATTTTAAAAGCTTATGAACATTTTTCAAAGGGTGCTGTCGGATCATAATGTTGTACTCTAAAGGTAAATTGACAACTTGGTGGTACTAAGCGAAACAGTTTGTCTGAGAGAGCGATCGTAATGCTGGGGTTGGCATTGTTAGGTTAAGCCATTCAGTTTACTTCCATTTGCTCATGAAACTTAAGCTCCCAAATCTGCTCATTGCGTTTTATTTTTTTTAACCTGATGATCATATTGACCAGTATAACCAAACAATATAATCAATCACTCAACCAACTACCAACCCAGGCTCATTGGAAAAACATGTCTATGGCAGTATTTCTGCTTGTTGCTCATTTTGCGACACTTTCAAAGTGAAATGTCCAGCAAGTGGCACTAAGGACCTGTTTCCACCTGGTCTTAAAGGATTAGTCCATTTTCAAATAAAATTTGTCATATGTCATCCAAGATGTTTCTGTCTTTCTTTCGTCAGTAGAAAAGAAATTATGGTTTTTGATAAAAACATTTCGGGATTATTCTCCTTATAGTGGACCTCAATGGCTTCCAAATGGTTGAAGGTCAAAATTACAGTTTCAGTGCAGCTTCAAAGGCCTTTAAACGATACCAGACGAGGAATAAGGGTCTTATCTAGCATTTTCTACAAAAATACAACTGTATATGCTTTATAAACATAAATGGTCGCCTTGTAGGTGCTTCCGCTTTCCGTATTCTTCAGAAAGCTTACGTTGTATGTCCTATGCCTTCCCCGTTTCAACTTATGGAATGAACGCAGCACCAGTTTCGTTTTTTTCCATAAGTAGTTCCGCTTTTACATACCACCTAGATATTATTAACAAAAGCAAGTGTGGCATGAAAACGCATCTGTTGAAGCAACAATGTCATTTTAGTTTGCTTCTACAAGTCTTTGAGCTGTACATCTGTATGTCTTTTATATTTGTATCATTTAATATAGTTAATCAATATCACATTTTCTCCAAATATCAGCATGATTACAAATGTGATATTGATTTTACACAACAGTTCAATAAATAAGAAGTTGATTTTTAGTGACTTAAATTTTAGACACAATATTGCCTGTTTTCGCTCTATTTCGCCAATGAAAATAGTTCCAAACAATGCCACATGACTGATTTGCGTCTCTTGTCAGCAAACGGTGGTGAATGGACGAATTGTTTGAATGAATGATTCAATGACTCACTCATTAAAACGGTCAAATGTTTTGTTCCTGAATGAATCAGCCGTTTGAATGAATTGGTTGAATCTCAATGACTCACTCATTAACACTGACTTGCTGCCACCTACTGGCGGTTTAATTTCACATTTAAAGTATCTTTTTATTCTTTAAATAATTTCAAAATATCAATGTTCACCATTTTATGTTTAAAACATCAAAACATTATTTATGCATTTGTAACTGCAGTGAAAATGCATTTGTCAGCTGTGAGCTGCATTAAACAGTGTGTAAATGCATTTAAATGGCACTTCAGATGCAGATTCTGTGTTTTCTCTGCATTGAAAAGATTAATATTGTTGATTCTGATTTCATTTGATTGGTAACAGCCCTATTGTCTTATTGTTCTTATTGAATTTATTGATTAAAGGTAAGAATTTGACACAAAAGATGAGGCATACATTAGGTTAAAAAATGGCTTTATAAGGGTAAAAATGCCCTTAAAAATGTAAAAATCTATTTAAACTTATTTAAAAAAGATCATTTTTCAAGTCACTGCTGTGAACTAACCACCGCACAAAATATGAAGAATATCAAAAACTTTAAGAGTCAGCTGCCCACAGCAGCCCAAAACCTGCCAAGGTACCAACACAATAAACACACTCAGCAAAATATAGCCTAATTAGCGTTATCAAGAAAATCCCAGAAAATATCGAGATATAATTTTTTGTCAGTATCGCACACCCCTACTCTGTGGTGACTTATGTTGGACTTCTCCAATCATTTAGTCCGCTTAAACTCTGCTCCTTGTAAACTCACTTCCTCCATTCATTCAACAACTGTCTGATAGAAGCAAGACCCCTGCCTAATTTTTTTTTTCTTTCATTTTTGATAATCTCTTTCAGTCTGATCACATTACAATAAAGAAGAAAAGATCTATCGTTACTTCCATTTCATTGCACCTTTAATTAATGATCTAAAAATATTGCAGAATCTTACGTTTCTGACTTAAACTGTTTAGTTTTAGACTTTGATTCGATTTTGATCCACTAGGAACTCCAGCACTGATTTTGAAATGCTGACAGACGTTACAAACTTGGCTTATCTTCTTCACAGTGATCGACTGTCGTTTGGCACTCTCGCCTCTAATTTGCTTAAAATTCTGCATTTTTTTTGACACGCTCTTGCCCTACCTCTGTCAAAAACTCAATCCCCCAAGCATGATGCTTATGTCCCATAGAGAATGAATTGGAAGCGCCAACTTATGCTCCGAGTCAAACCAGTAAACAACCACATAAATATCACACAAGCTTTTGTACTTTTTGAAAACCTTGATAATTTCACTGCTATCCCAACTGAGCATGTGACACTATGACAAGACTAAGAGTATTATTGATGAACACTGGTTCATTATTGAAAAGAATGCTTAGTCTAAGAGCAGTATTCATGAGGAAGTGCTGTCTGTACTCAGAGGCGTAAGCGATATGTGTGAGGGTTAGTGTGTATGATGCTATTATGAAGGGTGTTTTATGGGCCTCGGGGACATGGCATTATTACAGAGAGCCACAGCAGAAAGAAAGAGATGCTCACTAAACACTTAACATGAATGATTAATCAAAAAGAAGATTCTCACAAAAGGTCTCAGGGCTTTATTAGTCTTCAGTGACCCTAATAGTCACACTGGATTTGGAAAGGACCTTTCAACGGCTTGAAAATGAGCATGATTACTCCCTTGGCGATGCATAGTATGTTCAGCAAATTCATACAAATTTCAGTTCTAATTACTGTCAAAGTTTAGAAGGAAAAATGCATGTTTTTTTTGTGTATCCAGTACAAAGTGTCTTTTGTTGAACAGGAAACAAGATTTTTACAATTCCCAAAGAAAGTATCAGTGGTCTTTGGGATTTATAAAAGTCACTTCTACTGTATGTTGCTGTTGTTATGTGGAAAGTTTGAGTGGTTTTTAGCATGTTGCTCTGTGGTTGCTGTGGTGTTCTGGTTGGTTGATAGGGCATTACTTTCAGGCCCATGTTAAGAGCATGATTCGAAACAGGATTCATAAAGCTTCGAAGCTTCATGAAGCAGTGTTTTGAAATCACCCATCACTAGATATTGTTGAATAAAGTCGTTTTGTTTTTTTTTGGTGCACAAAAAGTATTCTCGTTGCTTCATAACATTAAGATTGAACCAATGTAGTCACATGAACTGTACCTTTCTGGGCATTTGAAAGTTAACTTGCTCTCAATGCAGGCCTCACAAGCCATCGGATTTGATCAAAAATATCTTAAAAGCTCTTACGGGTGTGGAATGACATGAGGGTGAGTAATGATAGAATTTTCATTTTTGGGTGAACTAACCCTTCAAAAGGTACTAAAGAGGATCTTTTCGACGACTGAGAAACCAAAGACTGTTACTGAGTTTTTGAAATGAGCGCATGCGTAAGAACAACCCCCCCTGGTTTTGTGGGAACGCCTCAAAAAACTTGTGCACGAGTATTGGAACACGAGTGTTTTCCACCGGCATTCGCTGTGTCGTGTTAGTGGATTCATTATGTCGGACTCACCGCAGGTAACTCATAATCTGCAGTTGTTACTCCTGTCTCCTGACAAAAACATTGCATGCAGCGCCTGTGGAGTGTGGAAAGTTACTGGAGAGCGCAGCCACGCTCGTCTCTCACAAGGAACGTCATGGCAGTGATTGACAAGCCAGAGGGCCAATCATTTGCATGATGATCGCGTAAATGATTGGCTGATGTTTTTAAGGCCCTACCTCGTGCACAGATGATGTATATTAATATTATTCCTTTCAGTGCACCTAATAAATAGTCTTTTATCAGTTAGTAAAGACAGTTTCAAGTAATATTGCAAAAATGTATAAAACAAAACATCCTCTGTAGCACCTTTAAGTTGCTTTGGATAAAAGCATTTGCCAAATGTTCTTGTTACTCGTTTACTCCAAAATGAAAATTCTCTCATCACTTACTCTGACATAATCCCAAATGTATATATATTCCATTGGAACACAAAAGGACATTCTGAAAATGCCTCAGTGATTTTCTTGTCCATACAGTGAAAGACAATAGGGTATGATGTTGATTTGGGGTGTGTTCACATTTGGTTCTCTTGGTTCTTTTGCTCTGAACCAAATAAGAAAAGGATACATTTAGTCCTGGTTCGCTTAGCATTCAAACTGTCTTTTATGCACCGATCCTAAAAGATACAAAACAAAAAAACAGCTTTTATGATGCATATTTTGTGATGGAACTTATCAAACATCCAAAACAATGTGGGTTAAGTGCGCTTATTGTTTGTGTGTATATATAGAATATAGATGCGAATTCAGAGAGAACTTATAAAATGTGTAAAGGAGTCAGAACAGCACCAGTAATTCCTCCGTTGCACACAAACGAAGATCTGCTGCAAGGAGACGGCAGTTCCAACTCCTGTATTGAACTGTAATGCTGAATGTAGCTCCTATGCCTATAAGAACCAGGTAGGCTTGAGCATTCTGTCATTTTTAGGTTCACATCTTGTAACATCACATCCTGTTTCTGGTTTGTTTAGATGACTTTGCTCAATGTTACATTCATATTGGATTCAAATCTTACCAGAGTTCGTTTGGAAGCGATAGGTCTTGGTACGCATTTTTGATGCGCATGTTCGGATAGCAGCATTCACATTCATTCAAATGAACTGCGGTAATGGAGCAATCGCACCAGAGTTCATTTTAATCTAACCAAATCTGCCAAGTGTAAACACCCTTAGACCCCATTAACTTAAATTTTGTGGACAAATACAGTTGAAAAGCACTTAAAAATGAATTTAAATTTAAAATACTTGAGAAAATTGAGAACATAATCTCTCATGTGAAATAACATTTAGATAAAGGCACTGGTGTTATGTGTGCACTCTTTTAGACAACTTCAAAGGTGCTACATGCTGTCTGTCTCTCATACCCTCAGGGCTCTGAGAAAGAGCTGTGTTTAGGTGTGTGTGTGTGTGTGTGTGTGAATGAGAGGTGGGATTGACAGATGACTCATTGATGCACAGTTTTATGCATGGTTTTCAGTTCACCTCAAGGCTCTTAGCACAGTCATCATTTAAGGTGATTGCTGTGGAAATCACAGAGATGACATGCAGGCCAAGAGATGACAAAAAATAGCAAAAATCATACTGACAGTCCCCTGTCTGAAGGGAGCACCTTGAAATTCATTTACAGCCTCTGTATGCCGGTGTTTTTTGGCTTCATGTTGATCTAAACATTTTATGACATAGTAAATACATGATTAAGTAATGAACTTTAAAGGCGATGTGTGTAATTTCTGTGCCATAAAACTGTACAAACAGCAACAAACAGGTAGTCCCACCTAACTCATCCCATTTTTTAAGCCAGAATTTGACACATGTAGGCCACTCAAGCAAATAGCAATGTTCCGAAAGCAGCAAAGAGTCACAGCATTTACACTATTTAGCAGAACTTACCCCGTGAATGTGGTAAGTTGGTCCTCAGTGGCTTTTTTCGGCCGATTCGACATGTTGAATCGGCGTCGGAGCTCGTCAGTCCGTCAGGCCATCTGATCATTCTGATTGGCTGTTCAGCTACTGCCACCTGCTGGTACGGAAAGGCATTTCATCTCACGCAGGCGCAGAACGGACGTGCTACTTGGCCGTCGGCTGTCGAGTGTCTGTTTGGTGTGTCAGGGCAACTTTGGACCCAGATGCTGCCGAAGTGAGCCAACCTAACAGTCTGCTTTTGTCGCCACTAGTTCGTCGCCGTCAGCTTGGTGTGTTCCTGCCTTTAGATATATGTTACAATAGGGAAGAAAAGACTATTGCAATTTCTGTTTCATGCCGACTTTAACTTTAAAGGCATATTTCATCCAATTTTGCTATCATTTACTCTTTCTCATGTTGTTCAAACCTGTATGACTTTCTTCTGTGTTGGTAACCACAGTTTTGGTAAACATCGACTTTCATTGTATGAAAAAAAAAAAAATTCAGGGCCCTATTTTAATGATCTAAGCACATGGGCGCACGGCGCAAGTGCACTTAGGGCATGTCCGAATCCACTTTTTTTAGTTTAACAATGGGAAAAATGGTCAGCGTGCCCGGCGCATGGTCTAAAAGGGTTACTTTACTAGTCGTGCGTGTGTATATAATAACCTAACTCATCCCATTTTTTAAGCCAGAATTTGACACATGTAGGCCACTCAAACAAATAGCAATGTTCCAAAAGCAGCAAAGGGTCACAGCATTTACACTATTTAGCAGAACTTACCCCTTGAATGGCTTAAATTGGAGGAAAATGAAAACAAAACAACAACAAACAAACAAACAAACAAAAAACACAAGTTGCATTTAAGCTAAGCTGATTTTGTTCAGTAATATTTTATCCGTCTCACACACGGGCTGTTTTTAAGTACCCCTCACCCAGAACCTTGCGAGCATGGTGTGTCGACGTGTCTCATGAATGCAGTCATATTTTATCAAAGATTTATCTTAGCCCACAGCAACAGGCAACTTAATCTGCAGAATGAAAATCAGCTATTTAATTTGCAATTCAGGTGATGTCTAATGTTCCATTGCATTTTCAGAAGGGTTATCAGTAGTGTAGCGGCCTCAAAGGCTGTGTAGATAAGGGGATCCGAGGAGCCCAGACTGTTACGCAGTCTTCGGACTATTACCTTTCTAGAAATGTTATGACTCTAAGAAGTTCATCTGAGTGTGTGTTTGAATGCATGAAAATGAAACGTGTAGTTACTACTGTGAATATAGTACATATTACATAGAGTACATATCATGTTCTTATCATGTATTGAATGAAATATTATGGATATATATTGAATACCACCCCTTTCTCTATCTCCCTCTATCACTCTTTTTTTTTAATTTATCATCTTACATCCTGAGGACACAGCACCTTTTTGTGTCATGTCCTTGCAGGTGGAGGAGGGAGGGTCTGGCCCAGAGCCACGCTGGTCCCCGTAATATCATCCATGATTCATATTTAATGCTTTAAATTGCGGCCAACCCACTCCCTCTTTTCTCCCTCAGTCCTCTATATCTGACAGTGACATATAATGGTACTGATGGGCAGAAGTTACTGTGCATGCTCAGGAAGCTTTGAGAAAAAATGAGCTCTGAACTTTCTGATGAGAGTTTTATGGTTTAAATACCATACTTACACCATACCATACTTTTTTAAAAATCATAATTTGAGATTTTTTTTTTTTTTTTTTTTTCACAAAAGTTTTGAAGTTTAGGTATGTTTTCAGAGTATTTTAGAGGATGATATTAGTTAGACTGTATAAAGATATAAAAAGTTCTTTACTTTAAAATAACTTTAAAGTCACCATGAAATCAAAATGAGCAATTCCTATTTTTTATGGAATACTGAAGTCTTTAATATAAATGATTTATCTGTGCACATCGTTATTTTTTTATTCATGTGCCCTAGTTATCTTCAATCAAAATAACAACTCTGATGACGTGTTTACTGGCACAAAGTGTCACTCACATGACATCACAGCAATAGCAAACCAAAACGATCCAACGATCCAAACAATTCCTAATGGACAAAATGAAATTCTGCCCTTCAATTTTTCTTGTCTGAGAAACCGTTTCACTTAAGGCAGGAACACACCAAGCCGACGGTTGGTCGTTGGGCAGTTTTTGTTCATCGAGTTTTCTCAGTGTGTTCCGCACCATTGGCTGAAGTTGGTCCTCAGCGGCTTTTTTTCAGCCGATTCAACATGTTGAATCGCCGTCGGAGCTCGTCGGTCCGTCATGCCATCTGATCATTCTGATTGGCTGTTCAGCTACTGCCACCTGCTGGTACGGAAAGGCATTTCATCTCACGCAGGCGCAGAACGGACGTGCTACTTGGCCGTCGGCTGTCGAGTGTCTGTTTGGTGTGTCAGGGCAACTTTGGACCCAGATGCTGCCGAAGTGAGCCAACCTAACAGTCTGCTTTTGTCGCTACTAGTTCGTCGGCGTCAGCTTGGTGTGTTCCTGCCTTTAGATATATGTTACAATAGGGAAGAAAAGACTATTGCAATTTCCGTTTCATGCTGACTTTAACTTTAAAGGCATATTTCACCGAATTTTGCCATCATTTACTCTTTCTCATGTTGTTCAAACCTGTATGACTTTCTGCTGTGTTGGTAACCACAGTTTTGGTAAACATCGACTTCCATTGTATGAAAAAAAAAATTCAGGGCCCTGTTTTAACAATCTAAGAGCATGGGTGCATGGCGTAAGTGCACTTAGGGCATGTCCGAATCCACTTTTTTTCTAGTTTAACAACAGGAACAATGGTCAGCGTGCCCGGCGCATGGTCTAAAAGGGTTGTCCCTATTCTCTTATTATTTGCAAGCGGAAAAACTGAATGCTTCTCAGATCTGCTCGTGCGTGTGTATATAATAAGCAGAGTCTACTCGCCCCTAGAGGCACATATTACTAACATGCTCTTTAAATAACAACAACAAAAAAAATATTGTGCCATTGACTTTAGACCAGGATTCAGTTGGTCAATGGCAGTCTATTTCAGTTGCCTCAAAATAGCAACACGCCAACAATGCACCTGAACACACCTCGTTTTCAGACCAGCACACCCATGGGCGCACAAATGCATTTGCTATTTAAACAACGTCGCGCAGGATGTGAAAACGATAACTGCAGCTGAAACTAGAAAAAAACACTTGCAACGCACCTGGGGCCACATTGCACCAGTCATATGATAGGGCCATCAAAATGCTTCATGAGGGTGAGTAAATGATGACAGTTTTAATATTTGGCATTTGGGTGAACTTCACCTTTAAATGTTTACGTCTCGGTTACACTTTATTTTAAGGTGATGTAGTTACGTAAGCAATAATGTATAAGAGGCTATGCTGTATCATGAATAAGTCACGACTGAAGGCCACTGTTAGGCACAGCGTGAAGTGGAGTGCCTGCAACCCCTTCAGCTGTGACTTATTCAAGATACAGCACTAGCCTCGAGTACCTTATTGCTTTTATAAAACAGTTACCATACAATACAAATATTAAAGCCAGAAATATTTATCAATGCAACTTGCATGAAGTACACTTTTTCTAAAAGCCTTCCTTCCACCGGAAAAAATAGTCCCTGACCGTGGACAGCGACAGAAGTTACATTATTACGCCATTAGATGGTGGCAAAGACTTTATGAGTGTATCAGTCAGTAGCAAAGACTTTTACATGAAAAGACTGAATTGTTTAGAAAACGGAACAAGACGCAACTGACAAATGCTTTGACTAGCACTGTTAGTCATGTGAAAACCCCTTAACTGTTAAAAGGACAAGATAATACATTGGACATTTAATCAGATTTTTTTATTAGATTACATAGGACTGACCTGAAGGAAAATGAAAAATCTGATTGCAGGTAATAAACTCGCTTACTCGATCTTTTTCTCACAACACTTTTCTACATAATACAGTAAGCTTCAATGAACAAAATCAATTGAGAACATACAGTTTACGTTGCTAAGAGTGGTTGCTAAGGGTGTTGTGTAGTGATACACAGAACCGTTGGGTGAAGCGGTCATAGCAGTGTTTTATCATGAATAAAACAGCTATCAGAATCAAGGACAGGAACTGACCGTTTTATAAATTGTACTTAAAGAAGTAT
This sequence comes from Chanodichthys erythropterus, assembly GCF_024489055.1. Classification (NCBI taxonomy): domain Eukaryota; kingdom Metazoa; phylum Chordata; class Actinopteri; order Cypriniformes; family Xenocyprididae; genus Chanodichthys; species Chanodichthys erythropterus. The sequence goes on from NC_090239.1 coordinate 17,579,147, forward strand.
TGAGTATTATTAATTAACTACATGTACTTACTATAGCATTAAGGTTAGGGTTAGGGTTGAATGGAATGTTCTGAAATAACAAGAAATGGAAGCTGACCAGAGCAAGTATTTTTTTAGTTTTAGTTTAGATTTAATTATCTCTAGCCTTTGCTCCATCATCACAGTGATTTTCAAATAAGATCGAAAGGGAGGAAGTCACTTTGGTGCTCACTTCATGTGGCTCTTTGAAGGCGTTTGCATTTTTTAACATGTTTTTGAAAAGTAATCTAAAGGGGAGGCCCAGAACTCATTTGGAGTTTTTAGATAGCTACTGTATAAAATATTAGCCCCTGAAGACAGCACCAAGAGCTTCTCAGGAAATTATTATTTCAGCATGTGAGCGAGGTGGAAATGGTAGATGTGTGCATCACACCAACCTTTCCTGACAACACACACACACACACACATGTTGATATTCTCTTCAGTTGCCATTAAGATGATTTCATTTATCTTTTTGCTTTTAGCTTCTGTCCTGACATGTTCTCTCCCCTCAGCCTGGGAGAATCTCCTGCAGCTGTTGCTTTGATATTAGCTTTATGAATTTGCGTGAACCGAATATACCTCGGTAATCTGCCCGAATGCGCTGCTGGCGCTGTGCTATCTCCCTCTCTCTCCCTCCCTTGCTTCCTCTATCCTTTCTTCTCTCTCTTTCTCCCTTCATCTCCAAACATTAATCCTTCCATCAAAGTCTTGAATGTGCTCTTTTGGTCTCTGCCTGTGTTCATTAATGAAATGAACGCGGGGTGACAAGCCACTGATGGGACGAAGACCCTCCCCAACCCCACTCCTACTGTTTCTCATTTGATTGAATGTCGTGTGTTCTTCTGAATGTCACATGCAGACCAGAGTGCACTCTTACCTCAGGTAAACCGCAAAAATGAGTCTTGAAGCTTAAGGTTGTGCTCTTGGCCTGACATTCTCCTATCTTTGCAGGCATTAGGCTGGAAAACGGCAGTGCATCATTGATCTTATTGTGAAATCCTTCTTTGGCATGGCTTTATGAGGAACTCTTTCCCCCAAGCTGTTAGATTAGGAGGTTAATTTTGATTCAGAAAACAAGAAATCTATTCTGTGCATCAGACATTGTGAATTTTTGGTTTGTGAATTTGTTTCACTTACGAAAAAAAATGTTAATTTATATTACCGATTTATAATTTCAGCTATGCCATTTATCACAGCAGGAGTGTTTTCAATTGGCGGCCAGTTGAACGGTTACAACACAGTGTTTTTTACAAGCGAATTTTATCTGTATACAGTTATTAGGACAGATAATGATGCATAGACATATATAGCAAACTGCTAGACATATAACGGCATTTTTCTCCTTGGAGATTAGGATCTATTTAGAAACCAGAAACATCACAAGCTGGGTTTGATGTTAGAAGGTATTCGTATAAGGATGTAATTCATACCACACAATTATTTGTAAATTAAAAACATTTTTTATTATTATTAGTATATCGGATGGGCAACATAAAGTGGCTTAGTTGGCTGCATGAGCTCTATTGATTATAATGGAAGTGATCAATATGAGCTGTATCCAGAATTGCTCCCTATTCCCTACATAGTGCATTCACTAAACACTAAAGGTTCTTTATTGGCATCAATGGTTTCATAAAGGACCATTAACATCCACGGAACCTTTCCATTAGACAAAAAGCTTCTTTATACTGGACAAAGGATCTTTAGATTATTAAAATGCTCATCACACTAAGAAAGAAATTATTAAAATTAATGTTCTTTAGGGAACCAAAAATGGTTCTTCTATGGAACTGTTGCGAATCTACCCTTTTTAAACCTTTTTTTAAGAATAGTGAATAATAGGAAATAGAATAGGGAATAGTGAATGTGGGTACAAGTTAGTTATTTGTGTCACAGTGTTAGTGTGAGTGTGTAGTAAAACTTATTTTTGGATGAGAACACAGGCTTGGCAACAATTGCATTTACAGGCCTGACTTTGAAAGGATGTATGAAAACATTAAAGGGATAGTTCACCCAAAAATGAAAATTATCTTTTGATTTACTCACCCTCAAGCCAGGTGTATATGACTATCTTCTTTCAGACGAACACAATCAGAGATATATTTAAAATATAAAAATATACTTAGTCCTCCAAGGTTTATAATGGTTGTGAATGGGAACCCAAATGAAAAAAAAAAAAAAGCATCCATCCCTAAAAAAAAAAAAAAAATTCATACAACTCCAGAGGGTTAATAAAGACCTTATGAAGCGAATCGATGCGTTTTTGTAAGAAAAATATCCATATTTATAACTTTATGAATTCAAATAAATAGCTTCTGGCATACATTTTATTTTATTTTATTTTATTTTATTTTATTTCAAAATTATCTGATAAATGTGGCCTACAGCATTACTTAGACTGTAGTTTTTGTTTAACTTTACAAATAAGTGTATTGTTTTTTGGTCAACTTTCTAGTGTTTTATACATTGTGGCTCTGAAATGGCCCCATGCTGGCCTAGGGACCCTGGCCATCCAGAACCCCTGCTACAAATCTAACACATGACGTATAATTCAAGCAGTTCCTGACCTAATAAGCTTTAAAGCAAACACATCCAGGTGCTTTTCTAAGAGAAACCCACAGAGACATGCTTTATATACACCTTAGAGTGTTTTTCTGCCGTCGGATCAGAGGTGTCACAGTGTGACCCGAGGGGAAGTGGAAAGATGAAGAGCTGACAGCCTGACTCTGCTTTGACCTTACCCCAGCTTCCTTTATTGTGTGCTGGTTGCCATGAGAACAGTAAAGCATCACATGCTTTCTTCATTTAGTAACTGTGCAGGGGGTGATCACTTCCACAACAATCTGAAATAAAAGTGTCAGAGGAGAAGTTTTTTTAATGCTTACATATTTCTGGCATACGAAAAATATTATAATTCCAACATAGTTGTTCCAATAAGTCATGAGTCACTTTTATTACGGTTGATTCTTCAATTAGAAAAAAAAACTTTTTTTGTCCCCTATAATAATTTTAATTGAGAAAAAACTTGATGTGTGTGTTTGGGGTTGTTATCATGTTGGAATACTGCCCTGCGGCCCAGTCTCCGAAGGGAGGGGATCATGCTCTGCTTCAGTTTGTCACAGTACATGTTGGCATTCATGGTTCCCTCAATGAACTGTAGCTCCCCAGTGCCGGCAGGACTCATGCAGCCCCAGACCGTGACACTCCCACCACCATGCTTGATTGTAGGCAAGACACACTTCTTTGTCCTCCTCACCTCTTTGTACTCCTCACATGGTTGCTGCCACACACACTTGACACCATCTAAACCAAATAAGTTTATCTTGGTCTCATCAGACCACAGGACATGGTTCAAGTAATCCATTTCCTTAGTTTGCTTGTCTTCAGCACACTGTTTGTGGGCTTTCTTGTGCATCATCTTTAGAAGAGGCTTCCTTCTGGGATGACAGCCATGCAGACCAATTTGATGTGGTGTGCGGCATATGGTCTGAGCACTGACAGGCCCCCACCCCTTCAACCTCTGCAGCAATGCTGGCAGCACTCATAAGTCTATTTCCCAAACACAACCTCTGGATATGACGCTGAGCACGTGCACTCAACTTCTTTGGTCGACCATGGCGAGGCCTGTTCTGAGTGGAACCTGTCCTGTTAAACTGCTGTATGGTCTTGGCCACCGTGCTGCAGCTCAGTTTCATGGTCTTGGCAATCTTCTTATAGCCTACGCCATCTTTATGTAGAGCAACAATTCCTTTTTTCAGATCCTCAGAGAGTTCTTTGCCATGAGGTGCCATGTTGAACTTCCAGTTACCAGTATGAGAGAGTGAGAGCGATAACACCAAATTTAACACACCTGCTCCCCATTTACACCTGAGACCTTGTAACACTAACGCGTCACATGACACCGTGGAGAAAAAATGGCTAACTGGGCCCAATTTGGACATTTTCAGGGGTGTACTCACTTTTGTGGCCAGCGGTTTAGACAGTAATGGCTGTGTGTTTAGTTAATTTGAGGGGACAGCAAATTTACACTGTTATACAAGCTGTACACTCACTAATTTACATTGTAGCAAAGTGTCATTTCTTCAGTGTTGTCACATGAAAAGATATAATAAAATATTTCCAAAAATGTGAGGGGTGTACTCACTTTTGTGAGATACTGTATATAACAACTATGTCAATCTGGTGTTTTAACATGCTTTAAGACAAACCATGTGCAAATTCATAAATCAACACCACTGCACAGTTTTTTTAAAACTGCAGTAAAACAAAGACAGTCTCAAACCCCTGTTTGAAATCGCTGGTGTTTCTGAAACTAATTTGTAACCAATCACGTCAATGTGTTGGCGGGCTTTAGTCTCAAAAGAAGGTTATCCCGGTATATTTTTCTGTTGATATGAAAAATCGTGTAGATTTTGGCAGGTGTAAGATGCATATTACAATGTTATGATGAATTATATGCCTTTCTCCACTGACATTCTGAACTGTTCAAAGCATTTGTAAGGATAATGATTGTTAGAAGGCAGCTGTCTGACTCATAATGTGAACATGGTTTGTGTAAAATTAGCAACACATTATTAGCTGTTATGTGTCTGACGTTGTAAAAAGCGATTACATTGTGCAGCGTTTACCTCAGTAAGTTGACCGAGTGGATGTCCTCTGAGTTTGTGCAAGTGAGTGGAGGCGGGGCTAATTGGCATATTCATAGATCCGTGTATATTAAACGAGGCAAGGGTGTCGAGTTGCATTCAAACTATTTTAAGGCATTTCACAGAAAAAAACAACAACTTTTAAATATGTATTTTTGGTGATCAAAGATGAGTTTTAAGGGATACAGTTTATCTTTAAAAATATTTTAAAAGGTTTTTGTGTATTTTGCATTTAACCCATAAGCTTTTCTGTCATCTGAAAGAAAAAAGAAAAACCCTACAAACATTTACGCCTTGCTTTTTGTGATCAAATTTGACCGGCTTTAGGAAATTGTTGTAACATGATTCTGACCTGGCATGAAGTCATGTTATTTTTCTTTTCTCAGCAGACGGCAGCAATTCAGGCCAAATACATGATAAATTATTGCATTTTCCTTTGTTTCAATTCAAAGATTTTTACTGCATAGTTTCAGAAGATTACATATTTGATGGTGAAATATACACATAAATAACATATAAAAGATGTAAAGATGTAAGATGTAGAGTACTTCAGGGAAGTGTTACTTCAAGATCCATTAGTGTTTTTCAAGAATTCAAGACAAAAGTAACACTAATTGAAGAATCTATGTAAACAAAACAATAAATTGAGTTATTGCTGAAGCTACATATAATAAAAGTCATGTGTTGTATTTTAGTCCAGTTCCAGGAATAGTTTCAGTTCAGTTGCAGTTTAGCTCTTTATATGATTAAGTGTTTCACATTGATATACTGTTATTTAGCCCTCATACTGTTCCAGAGCAGCCAATCAACCTGGTAATGCGAACACTGCTATCTGATCTCTGCGTCTCCTTCTCTCATGCTTTCAATTTTTATTTCAATTTAGTCTGAATTATTGGCGTGACAAAACCTTCAATTTGTACTGACAAAGACATAGCTGCAGAAAATAATAATAATAATAATACAAAATTAAAAAATGAAATATCAGTAGTGCTAAATAGTCAAAGTAACAGGTTAGAGAGGAATGAACAGAACAGATCAGAAAGCATGGAGAAGGAATGGACTGAGAAATAGATGAAAAAGAGGAAGTAATGATTGCAAGCAGAGAAAGTTTTATTCCTGGAGGGATGGGGTGGGGTGGAGGGTACATATGTTCTTCATTTAGCGGGATGAGTGAGAGAGAGAGAGAGAATGAAAAAGGGTGAGACAAAGCATTGAACACTGGCTGTCTTTGATTTGAGCGAATGCACTTTAAGCTCAGGGATATCGCAGCCTTGATCCTGGAGATGATTCAAGCTACATTTAGGACGGTGCTGGATTACCGTTATGTGAAGCGTCAGTGGCATGTGTTTATGATACAATGCTTATTGTACAGGTTGTGATCAATGATGGCGTTGAGTAACTAAGGGAAATTTTGGGCCTGGTCTTAGACTTGAAACCATCCAAACTCAAATCGGTCATGACAACCAGAGAGACCTCAAACTATTACATATTAGGTTTCAACAGCATGTTTGTTCTGGTTTTGATAACAAACAGAACATCTCCGTGAAGTGTTTAACCACGAGTTCTCATCTCAGCCTCTTGAGATGAGTCCCTCTGGAATCCCACATCTATCTGCAAGACTTCTTTGCCAAAAGATAAACAAATAATCTCTCTTTCTCTCTCTCTCTCTGTCTTTTATATTTTCATCCAGCTTATTTATTGTGTTCCTTTGTCTTTCTTTAGTGCATATATTTGGTCTTAAGTCTCCTTTTCTCTTGGCAGCCATTTTCTTCTGTTGGATATTGTTTTGCATTCATCTTTGTTGAGTTGAATTATTATGAAGCTGGAGCCAAGTAGATTTCAGTAAATATTCTTCCAGCCCCCCATCACTTCTTTTTTGCTTTTTTCTGTTCCGCCATTCTTCAGTAGCGGTATAGGGGTGCTTTCATTGCCCTGGTCAGTTGAGGGTTTGGCCTGGCTAACCGCAGACCTTTTTATCTCCATTTGGCTCCCTGCAGACTCCAGCTACGTCTTATTGATTCGTTGCAGTCCAATTTGTTTCACGAGGATGGTCTAAGCACTCTTCCTCAACTCCATGAACTGATGAAATAAAAGGCTAGTCATGTGTACTTAAAGAGAGTATACACTTTTTAATAATGACTTTCTTTACACACTTAAAGGGTAGTAACGGTAAAAATATCATTAGTCCTCCAAGGTTTATAATGGTTGTGAATGGCTGGTCAAATTTTGAAGCCAAAAAAAATGCATCCATCCATAAAAAAAATGAATCCATACATCTCCAGGGGGATAATAAACACCGTCTGAAGCGAACTGATGCATTTGTGTAAAACAAATATTCTTATTTAAAACTGTATAAAGTAAAATAATGGGCTTCCAGTGGATGATCGTACACAGCATGCGCAAGTCGATTTGCGCCAAATGAGTAACCTGTGACGCGATGTATGACGCAGGATGTAGGAGTATTGTAAATTTAGATGCCTCTCGTGGTTCAAACAAATAGGCTGTGCAACAAACTCAAGCTCCTCTTCTCTTGTATCAAAACCCTCTGACATTTCTCTTTAAAATTTCTCATTTTAGACTTCTAATTCGTGACCGGTGTTTTGTTTTGCTCTCTCCTCTGCGCCGCCACGTTCATCATTGCGTCCGGGTCAGAGGTTGCTCTTCTGCCCAAATTGACTATGTATGGTCGTCCACCGGAAGCTAGTTATTTGAATTTATAAAGTTTTAAATAAGGATATTTGTTTTACACAAATGCATCGATTCACTTCAGAAGGCTTTTATTAACCCCCTGAAGTCGTATGGATTCTGTTTTTTTTTTTTTTTTTGGATGGATGCATTTTTTGTCTTCAAAATTTGACCAGCCATCCACAACCATTATAAACCTTGGAGGACTAAAGGATATTTTTAAATATATCTCCGATTGTGTTCGTCTGAAAGAAGATAGTCATATACACCTGGCTTGAGGGTGAGTAAATTATGGGATAATTTTCATTTTTGGGTGAACTATCCCTTTAAGTATACTTTGAAAAAAGTGCATTTTGTAGGGGTGTATCGATTCGGTCATTATTCAGTACTTACCTCGGTTTTCGGGTCACGGTTCAGTCCGATTTCGGTACAATAGAAAAAATGTTCACACTTTCATTTAGGTCCAATTCTCACTATTAACTATACCTAACTATGATTTTTGCCTCAATAAACCCCTAATTAATGCTTATTAATAGTGAGTTAGTTGTTAAGTTTAGGTATTGGGTAGGATTATGGGATGTAGAATAAGGTCATGCAGAATAAGGCATTAATATCAGCTTTATAAGTACTAATAAACAGCCAAAATCTTAGTAATATGCATGCTAATAAGCAATTAAATCATAGTGAGAATTGGACTAAAGTGTTACTAGACAAAGGTACAAATCCACAATGCTATGTTTCTTTACATTTATTTTGAACAGACAGTTGTGCAGATTTGTTCCACCCAGCAGCATTTAGTCCCCTAGTTGGTACAGTACAGCCTCCTATACTGTAGTTTATTAAGCACTAAGGAGTGAATAGAATGCACTCTAGCATAGGGCCTATTTTTTATTTTTATTTTAGGTATTTGGCCACAATCAGCAACAAAACCGAAAGCATCTATTGTTATAAAAGTACACTATACTTACATGTTCACTCAGTTGAGCCTTTCAGAGTGTTCTCCTTTGTCCATGAGCACAGAAAGACACATTTGACACGTGTGAAAAATCTAGTGGATTTTGTTTTCAAGCGCTCAAGTCATTCACTTATATGTATGTGCTGTTCTTCTTCTGCTCTTTTTCCTGTTGTGGCGATTAGCAAACACTGTTGCATTATCACACATGCCCCCTTCTGGATTGGAGTGTGGACTGATGGTATTCGTTGTCTGACTGCATGAACCGAACTAGCATTTTGTAATAATGGCAAATTAAATGTTCAACATTTTAAATCATTGTGTTTAATTTATTCATTCTTTAAAAAAAAGCAAATTTATTTTGAAATGTTGACTAGCATTCTAAAGCACATGTAAAGTACTTGATTATAATTTTAACTGCAGTGTGTTATTCATTATTACATTTAAAGGTAATACATTTTAAATGTAGGGTACTAAATTGCAACTTCATAATTACAAATGTGTACTAATATATTTAAATACATGACAAATTTCAATGAACGAACATCTGCGAGTCACCAGAACCTATAATAATATTACGAATAGAAACCATTCGTTTTACCAGTAAGTGTTCTGATGAAGAAAATGTGACTCTCTGACGTCCATTCTACATTCGGTGTAATACATTTACTGTGTTGTTTATGTAAAGTGCTGCACTGCTGATGAAAGTGGAGATGGTACTGAACACATAAGCACATCCATTAATGTAACCCCATACTGACCTCTTGCCTCCGACATGTGGCTCTTTCCAGGAAAAACACACACATTTCATTTTATCAGCTTAAACTTGTACCAAAACGTCATCTGTTAGACTTAGCAAATGCGCTGCGAATGATAGTCACTGATAAAGTCTGGTCTGCAGACTCCCCCAAATGTATTCAGTCATTGCTTGATCACTACATATATAATATTTAGGAGAATCTGTCCAACTTCATTGCTGTTGTAACCTAAAATAGTCCTGCAGCAGAGAGTGTGCACTATATTCTTTCCAGGTACAGCTGTCTGTTCTATAGCTACACTCAGAAGATAAAATATTGTTTTCGGTTTGTTTTACGACTACGTAAGGTTACGTTCATACACAGTGTGGTTATAAAGTTTCACCTCAGTTGGAGTTTTCATTAGCCCATTTATTAGCCTCATAAGCCGCCATTTTTATACCATCTGTTTTTGTATGTTTAGATATATGCTGTTCTTTATGGACATAAATGTAAATGTGTTTACACATACACATCTTTAAACATAAAAATTGTATCATTTTTTCACTATGTAAATTTTTATATAGTTTGGGGTCATTAAGTTTATTTTATGAAATTCAAATTCTTTTTAACTTTCTATTCATCAAAGTATCCTGTAAAAAATGTTTCATGGTTTCCACATAGCAACACATATTTATTTCAGCATTGATAACAAATGTTTCTTGATCACCAAATCAGCATATTAGAATGATTTCTGAAGGATCATGTGACACTGAAGACTGCAGTAATGATGCTGAAAATTCAGCTTTGACATCACAGGAATAAACTGCATTTTGAACTATATTAAAACAGAAATTATTTTAAATTGTAATAATATCAGAATACCACTTTTTACTGTATTTTTAATCAAATAAATGCAGACTTCTTTCAAAAGCTTTAGATAATCTTACTGACCCTAAACATTTGAACGGTTGTGTAGGATATAGAATATCTGTTCAGATAATAATCACATAACAGAATTAATAAACCTGGTATCATGTCAAAATAGTTAAATGCTTTAAATATATGTGATGCTATATTGGACATATTCATACCCAGCCAAAAAGAAGGAAAAAAAGGAAAAAAAAAAAAGCAAGAGGCGCATCATTTTCTGGTCAAGATCTTGTATTGACAATGCAAGAGGTGAGCACTCTGTAAAGTCTTCTCCAGCACATCCCAAAAACTTACACTGAGGTTAAGGTCAGTGCCAGTTCATGTGTGAAAATGATTCTTCATGCTCCTACAATTTGAGCCTGATGAATCTTGACATTGTCATCCTGGAATATGGCCATGATACATCTTAATACATGGTTGTTTAAGAAATGAAAAGCTGCACACTCCATCTTTTAGGGTTAAAAGAACCGTTGCCAAACATATAACATGCTAGAAAAATAATAATCACTGTAATAATGAATCATCCATAGACTCTTTAAGTATTTGCCTATTTTTCTAACAGTGACTTTTTTTTTGGCCGTGCAGTGTAATTAATATCAATATAAACAGTCTATTAATTCCTTTACTTCAATACTATATGTACATAAAAGTATTTGTACATCTCTAAAGTTGGTTGTGCTTAAAATGCTTATGTTTTCGGGTGCTGTCAGTATGTTAGTAATGTACATTTCAGTGTCTGTGCAAACATGTTGAAATGTATGTGTGCTAAAACCACTAACATATGAATGCTTTTACTAATGCATTGAAATAATATGTATGAAGCTTGACTCGAGGAGCCAGGGGTGTCACACAAGCATGGGAAAAATCAGCCAAACTTAATCTTGAGGAATCTTTCTGGTATTATTTTCTCTGTTCCTTTATTTGTTTTTGTTTAAATGCACATTTGTTCACAATGTTTTCAACACACTCTGTTGATATATTGTAGAAAACATTCAAGCTGCAATCATGTTTCATTTCCTCTGTAATCTCACCAATGCGAAAGTAAGATTTGTTCTTTCTGTTTTCTAATCACTCAATTTACTTAATCTTTTTAAACTCTCTGTAATTGCCTGGAATCAGATTTCTTGATTACTGGATGCCATATTTTCTTATTGAATTGGGTTTGAGAAAATATATACACAACTATTGAAATGTCATTCCACAACAACATCTGTACTTCATTAAAATCAATAGGAAAGACTAAAGAAGAAATACTATACAGCAAATCAAAAAAGATGACAATATACAGCTGTTAATCACTTTTAATTAACTCTCTGACAGAGACCATAATTGCATTCCAAACGATCAGTTTCCCTCTTTGTCCATGTTGAAGTTGTCAGCCTCTTTGAACAAATCATGAAACAGTCAATGATCATCTCTTTATGTACACTTGGCCCTTAAATTAGAATATTGTTGTCACACGTGAGCTGCTGTAATGAGATTATGCCCTGTGACTGAGGGCACTGTGCCGGTCAAAAGCGTGTGTCGAGTTACACACAACATGCACTGCTTAATTGGGTTACCTGCGGTCACTTGATAAGGGAGCGCTCTGAACTCCTCTACATGAGGAACATGACGTCCTGTTGTTTATCTCATTTCTAGTGGACTGAATGGAATAGCTGGGTGCACACTGTGCGATTTTGCCTTCAATGTGAACCTTAACCTCTAAATTTTAGCCTTTGGGTTTGTGCTGTATTTCAATTTCATGTGTCAATTGGGGTCTCACAATGTGACATGGATGACCAGCCAGTCAACTGCATTGACCGTGACCGAAGTCTTAAGATGTATATCAAACAGTCTGGCACAAAATAAAGTTGGTGACGCACAGTCTGCCTTTTCTTTCTCACTGTGATAACACAGTGTGATAAGTAACAACCGTGAAGGACATAGTTTTGCTTTTTAGAGCACTGAATGTGTATTGTACTTCAAATCTTAAATGTATATTTTTAAAACACTTACAGATTTAGGTGCACTTTGTAACAATACAAACCTCGTTTACCGTTATTACATAATAACAAATGTGTAATTTGCAAGTATATTTACAGTAAATACATACATAAGTTTTAACAGAAATTAAATGAAAGTGTATTTCAGTCTACCAAAAAATGCTTGACGCTACATTCAGCAGTACACTTTAACCATGTGAAAGAAAATAAGAGCAATTATGAAATTACATATAAAGTTAGTTAAAAAGGCACTCTGAAGTTCATTTAATTGCATTTAAAGGGTTAGTTCACACAAAAATGAAAATTATGTCATTAATGGCTCACCCTCATGTCGTTCCAAACCCGTAAGACCTCCGTTCATCTTCGGAACACAGTTTAAGATATTTTAGATTTAGTCCGAGAGCTTTCTGTCCCTTCATTGAAAATGTATGTACGGAATACTGTCCATGTCCAGAAAGGTAACAAAAACATCATCAAAGTAGTCCATGTGACATCAGTGGGTCAGTTAGAAGTTTTTGAAGCATCGAAAATACATACATTTAACCCTGAAATGCATGACTGTTTCGCCAATCATTCTTACATATTCGGGTCTTTATCGACCCGGATCTTTATCTAACACGTAAGGATCTCTACCTGTCGTGACGATATAAAACTCCTCTGATATTAGAGTAACAATTACAGAAGAATAAAATAAATCGGATTTTGTTACCTTTTGGAGCTTGAAAGGGCTCCATTTGAGCAGATGTTTTATGCCATCATCACTGTCCTCCTCAGAGCTCATTTCCCAGTAAATTCAGCAAATAATGGGCTTGTTTTATGTTTGAGGTCATGAATATTAGCCCATTTGCGATCTCAAACGTATTATCAAAACTATATAATTTTCAACATCTTCAAAATCAATATTTCCATCACTAACAGCTTCACCAGATCCATCCAGTAACAGTTACAGTCATATTTGATTGTGTTCAGTACTTGTTCTGCAGTAAATCGCTGAGCCATTTCATGTTTTTCTTATTATTTCGTTTTCTGTCTAAATGAGTCGTCACTTCAGCATTGTGTTTCAGACATTGCCACCTTGTGGAATAAAGGTGAATTGCACTAATTCTGTCATCTAAGATTCAATTATTGTTGTGCAGAAAAAATATACGTACACTCATACAGACCTCGGGTCGTTTGCGACCCTATACAATTTTTACAAAAAATGAATACAAAAAAAGGCATTCTTTTATAATTTTATGATTTTTTTCATGTAATATTCTTTATAATGAATTAATTGAGGAATACCAAGAAGGTTGATGTCTAACTTTAAAAAATGAACGAGGAGGAGGGTAGCGAATGACGTCCCGGGTCACTAAACACCCGAGGTATGCATTTAATGACATAATTTTTGGGTGAACTAACCCTTTAATATAAAATGAAATTATAATACATTTAATTTAATTGCGATTAACATGCAATTAAAGGTATAATATGTAGGTTTTCGCCTCTAGATGGCACTTATTTAAAACAGAGGTGTAGCTTGATGACGCCTTAATTTCACGGAATCATGAAAGGTGTTGGTGGAAAGAATCGGGCAGAAATGGCTGAGCTAATATATTAAATATTTATTAACATTACTGTAGTATAAAGCAAGGTGTGGCTGAACGCCGTTGGAACTGAACAAGGCCGCTGGAGCGATTGCTAATGACAGAGAAGTGCAGTGAGCAGTGGAGATTTTATTATGCTGCAGACAAGCACTTCTGCTTATTCCAGTCATGTGTATGTGAAGTAACGCAGTGCTGTTTTCTTCTATTAGATACATTTGTGTGTTAAAAGTTGTTATAATGCTACTCTGTGTGTCCGCTCTGTGGCAACCATGAGACACTTGTTGCACACTGCAATAAGCTAGATTGATATTAGGGAACATGATATTAAAACATGATCAAGAAAACGAGATTTAAACAATAAGACTTAGGGCCCTACGCCTGGCACAATGCGACACCATGCGCGATGCTAGTGTTTTTTGCTAGTTTCAGCCTGACGCAGTAATCATTTTCACATCCAACGCCACGTTGTTTAAATAGCAAATCAAATAGCACTCACGTCCATCTATTCACCCATGGGGGTGCTGGTCTGAAAACGAGATGTGTTCAGGCCCATTGTTGGTGCGTTGCTATTTTGAGGCAACTGAAAACAACTGCGCCATTGACCAACAAAAACCTGGTCTAAAGTCAGTGTATTTATTTATTTTTTGTTATTTAAAAGACGTGTTAGGAATATGCGCCTATAGGCAGGTTAAACTAGCAAAAGTGCATCCGCGCCATGTGCTTTAGACCATACACTTAGTTCATTTAAATAGGGCACTCACTGTGTTGAGCTATATAACAATGATTCAATTTCTGATGGTGAATGTATACAAACAATTGCTCACCTGTCTATCAAAACACATAATATATTAAAGCGTCTTTGGTGTTTCCATGTTTTCTACAAAATAAAACCGGAAGGGTAATGCAGATGTCATTGATAGGCAAGACACGGACACGGTCCGTGGCCTGGTTAAAATTGCTTATTTCTCTGGATTCAAACATTCTTGGAAACATATTGTAAGTACACAAGTCAACAAAATATATAACATTGTTCTAGTGGTTTTTGGCTATTTTAATCCAGAAATCTTACATATTGTGCCTTTAAGTGGCCAAAAATATTAAATTCACTTGACACCTATTCTATATCACTATTTTATTTTAAAGTATATTATTCTGGTAATGAGTACTGGTTTTAAAAGTATGCTAAACATATACTTTTTCACAAGGGCTGTTCAGTTGATAACTGTAGATGCAGAGGTATTTACAGAAGTTGCAAAGAAAGTAGCATATTAGTCCTCATTTAAAAAGTTTGCATACATTTTTTTTGTATGGATAGATAGTTAAACAAAAACCAAAAGATACAAAAGAGTCTTTGTTGCAGGCAGCCATTTGTGCAGTGCCATTCTGGGGGAAAAAGTCCTCTATTTTATTTAAAGTTTTAAATGACTGTATTTGAATGAATGTTTTGTGCTAGTTTGGCGTAGTTCTCGTCTTCACTCTCTTTTCTCCATACGGTAACTTGTTAACACTCCTCTGTGCATGTCATGATCTGACACGCATGGAACTTTTCCCAAAACATAATCAGTGCAACTAAATGAGCAAGGTTCCTGTCTTAATTGGTTTAGACACACAAGATGTTCATTTTTGTGCAGCACATTCATGAACTTGTATAAAAAGAGAGATGATAGACGCGGCTTAAAATAGCTTTACTCTGGTCTTTGTTCTGTCTGGAGCAAAACATCCCCAAGTCATAGATTTTGAAGTTTGAACCATGCTGAAAGGTGGTCGAATTGGTCCCTGGGAGCCAGAAGACACCTCAGTGGCATTTTCTGCATGTCTGGTTGCCATGTTTTTGGCACATGTTTCTGTGTGGAGGGCAGTGCAAGTGTAAATTAGGTGGAGGTGCAGGATTAGCTGTTGGCTAATCAAACATGTCATTTAACAGGCAATTTGAAGTGTTTTGATGAGGTTACTTCATCTGTAAATCATTTACACATATCAAGAAAACAGTAAATTAGTTATTGTAGTCCATAGGTATTTAAAAAAATATTTATGGTAAAATAGTTTGTTCATTTATTTGATTGATTGATTAACTTTAGACTAGTTTTATCAATACTTTTCCATATGGAAATAATTATATGTATACTAATAATCAGCATTTCTCTCACTTCTTCCACAATGTTGGATTTTTTTTTTTTTTTTTTTTTGGATGAATTTTAAATCTGGATAAATATGGTTAGCTCATTTGTCTGTTCCTCTGTAGCAGTCAGTTATCATCACAAGCATTGCATTTGATTTGTGCTGCTGCTATTCGGAGACATGTCTGACATTGATGTGTTCTGTCTTTATTTCTTGTGACTTCTTACTCTCTCACTGCTGTATTAAACCGAATAAATATTTAATATGCTTACTTCACATTCACAAGTACATAGACATTTTATCTTGCTTTCTTGTCCAGTCCAGTCCTGTTATTTTTACTTTTAACAAGTTTTTTTTATTTTATTCTTTCTCACCAACAATGTGGTAGCAGTATGTTTGCATCTTCCTTATAGTCATAAAGGGGTAGTTCACCCAAAAATGAATCTGTCATCGTTTACTCACCCTCATGTTGTTCCAAACCTGTACCAATTTCCTTCTTCTGCTGAACACAAAAGAAGATATTTTGAAGAATATGGGTAATCAAACCACCCCAGCTAGGGCCCAATTGACTATAGTATGGAAAAAAATGCTATGGAAGTCAGTGGGGCCCATCAACTGTTTGGTCAACATTCTTCAAAATATCTTCATTTGTGTTCAGCAGAAGAAAGAAATTCATACACGTTTGGAACAACTTGAGGGTGAGTAACTGATGACTGAATTTTCATTTTTGGGTGAACTATCCCTTAAACCTGTTGTTTGCAGGTTTCTCAATATATCTCAGATTTTCACCTAACTCTTGGCAATAATATTGTATGCTGAAGTGTAGTGAAGCTGATATAAAGAAACAGCAACTTTCTGACATTCTTCTGTGAAACTATGATGATATGAAATGTCAGAGGGATTGTCTTGACGTCGGATGTCTTTATTGAAAGGATCTAAACCAATACTTGAGCACCAAAATTATGGAGGATGGCTTTGACAAACAGTGGGAAAGAGGCTTATAGTGAAAAGCAGGAGGGAATAATGCAGAAATGGCATAAGGATTTGCACCATCCTGCAACAATCTTCTCTTCAATCTCCTCTTCTCAAGCTGCTTTTGAGTTCAAAATAATTGAGTATAGAGTGATACACACTCAGAGATCTTTACTGATTATAACACACTAGCTCATATAGCGTCCTTATCCTGACCATTATCAGTAAACATTATAATTGCATTATTGTTGTTGAGGAATCAGTTTTTTTTCTTGATCTTTGAGATAAAAGAGCTTTATGTACTATGAAAACATACTGTAACTTTCAGAATGCCAACTTTCATCCAAGTCCAAAAACACCATTTATTGAAACTAAGCTGCAAAGATGACTTTATTTCTCAGAAGTGTGACAGACAAGATTAAAATCAGGTTAAAATCTCTTAAGGCTACACATATATATATATATATATATATATATATATATATATATATATATATATATATATATATATATATATATATATATATATATATATATATATATATATATATATATTTTTTATATTATATATATTATATATATATATATATATATATATATATATATATATATATATATATATATATATATATATATATATATATATATATATATATATATATATATATATTATATATATATATATATATATATATATATATAATATAAAACGGTACAGTCAGTAATATTGTGAAAGTAGCTGTTTATGATCCTTGAGAAATCATTCTAATATGCTGATTTGATGTTCAAGAAACATTTCTTCTTATTAGTTTCCTATTCCTAGTTTCCTGTGTGCCAGTCCCTTGATTAATGATTCAGTTCACCTGTTGTGCAATTAATTAGCTCTTTTGTGTATTTAAGTCCTATCTTCATTTAGTAGTGGTTCAAAGTCCGATTAATTTCCGCAAACCTGTTCTTTTCGGACAGTTCGGCTCAAAAAGCCGATCGATAGGTTGATTTCGCTTAAAAACTTAAAATATTATCTGCATGTACAATAAACCATAGTAAAATGTATTTACATCTCTTGACAGAAAGGGTTTTGCATGCTAATAAAATGTTATTGAATAACAATAGTCATAATACGCATATTTCAAGTACGTGCCTCAGGCTTGCATTGTATCGTCAACTCACTCAACTGACTCCTCGGTAATCCTGCAAACTTCGACAGTCAGTTGGACTGGCTCATTTGCCGCTTTTTGAGTCAGACGTGCTACTTCGGCTGTGTGTTTTGTGTCATCAACACAGAACTAAAGTTCGATTCAGTTCGATTAATGAACCGGCTCGACCGGTTACTTCCTGAGGACCTGCTCAAAAGAACGATTCGTTCAAGAATCGAACATCACTATCATTCAATTCATTATCCAGTATCATCAGTGTTAGACAGTTGTTATTCTCTTTTCCTGAGTGTTCCTGTGAGTTTTGCATTGAATTTGCATTGCATTCTCCCTTTGTGTGCGCTTCCTGTTAGCAGCCTCCCGTGAAAATTATCAGTGTAGAAAAAGTGCTGATTCATATTTTTGTGGAAACCGTAATTCTTTTCTTTCAGGATTCTTCAAATATAAAGTTCAAACAAACCGCAAAATAGAAATATTTTGAAATATTATAAATAGGTTTACTATCATATAGTACTATACTAATACCAATATGCAGCATTTAAAAAAAATACAAAATATTACTTATTATCATGCAATTGGGTCTTTATTTCTTATAATTGTGACTTTTTATGTCTTATTTGCAACTTTATACTGTATCTCATAATGTGATTTTAATTCTTTATCTTACATGTCTTACTTTTTAAGAAACTCAGAAACAGAGATAGAACTTAGTGGTACAGAGGAAAGAAAAAACTGACAATCTACATGCAATCCAATGATTTGAAAACACCCTACACTTCTTAAATCACCCTCTTCAAAATCACACAGATTACTCCACATCTTGATAAAGGACAGAAATCCATTCTCTGCCCAACATGATAACCAGCACATCCCTGGCACAGGCATCCACCCACCCTCTCTCTCAACTTCGGATGGCATACTGCCATGGGCAGATAAAAACACACCTCCATCATTAATACCATTTGTTATTAATACTTTAAAACTCCATGAACATCCACATTGGCAAGAATCCAGCAAAGATTTACTGTACATGGACATCTATGGTATCGTCTTCAAAAGATCTTCTGTCATGTCTTCATGAAGGAGTTGCAATGTTCGGCTTTGGTCAGTATAAACTTAAAAGGAGCAGACTCGGCAGGAGCTAAGAGAAAAGGTTTTCAAACACAAAGACATTTTGTTTGGCACTGTACTTGAGAAATTAGCTCTCACGTCTGCTTCACATACCTCTGATAGCAGTGTTTTCCTCCTTTCCTCTACAGCTCTGTTTTTTCAGGCCGGCATATAATAACATACATTTAGCAGGCCGGCTAAAGCCAGACAGTGAGCTGTGTGGAGGAGCTCTGAGGTTTGAGCTTTGCCTTTGCTTATGGATGTAATAAAAGCAGTTGCTGAGGGTCCAGTTATGTTGAAGCACCATTCAAATGTTCTGCTTCTGGGATAATTGATAACTCTAAATATCAGTAGAATATAGATTAAACTTATGGTTGTTTTGTTGTTGATCGTAAGGGCTGGGTTTCCTTAAGTTGAATGTTACTAAGTTGTAATTAATCTCAATGGCACATTTCCCAAAATATCCTTAACTATGTAGCAAGTAGAAGCATTTTTAAAAGTTTGCCAATAATTAACAAATGTCCTAACTCTGATTCAGCATTCTCTGTGGCAGCAGAATGATAAAATACACAGTTAAAGGTACAATATGTAAAATTTTTGCAGTAAAATATCCAAAAACCACTAGGCTAGTGTTATATATTTTGTCCAGCTGATTACTAACAATATCTCTAATGTTTTCAACGACTTGTAAATCATGAGAAAATTCCCATTCTAAATAGTGACACGGGGCAGTGCGGTCGCCTGTCAATGACGTCAGTTACCTTTGTTACCGCCTTTACTGACGTAGAAACCACATGACAACAGTGCCGTGGACAAATGCGGAAGTAGTGTCTAGCGTCCAGCAAACCACTAGCTTGCTTCAAGCAGTTCCTTATTTACTTCTTGCACGTTTTATGGTGGATTGTGTTACTTATTTATGGAACATAATTACTGTTTACCATCTGCCGCTGGTTCTGTCGACAAGGACAGCTCCCTTAAACTCATGACCGGAAAAGCGGAAGCGGCACCGGCGACTGTGTCATAATAAAAGTCCTGCTGCTCGTGAGGCGTGTGTTGATCAATCGCTTCAGCTCCTCGTTCAGCTCCCGCAACACTCGGTCCTGCTCTGCTTCATACTACAGTAACGTTAATAATCGCATCCACGAACATGAGTTCTTCCAGACTCCAATCCCTACCGTCCGTTGAGATGGAAACCACATGTCCCAAGTTTCCGCTCTAAAACTTGGCGTCATCAAACTACGCCTTTGTTTTGAATAGGCTTCTAGCGACCTCTAGCGGAAAAAAATATCACAAATTGTACCTTTAATACATCATTTACACACCTATTGTGCATCTTTTATTCTTCATTGTGATGCATTAGTGCTTTTGTGTTTACTGTTATGTGTTCCAGTTATGTGTTCCAATGACTTTATCTCATTAAAGCTGCACTTTTTCCAATCGTTTGTCATATTTATACACAATAATTTTCAAAAGTTTGGGGTGAAGTGTCTTATGGCTAAGGCTGCATTTAAAAATACAGTAAACTACTGTGAAATGTTAATATATTTTAAAATAACTTTTTTCTGTTTTAATATATTGTGAAATGTAATATATTCCTGTGATGGAAAAGCTGAATTTTCAGCATCATTACTCCAGTCTTCAGTATCATTCTTCAGAAATCATTCTTATATGCTGATTTGGTGCTAAACATTAAAGGCATAATATGTAAGATTTTTGCAGTAAAATATCCAAAAAACATTAGGCCAGTGTTATATTTTGTTCAGATGAGTACTTACAGTATCTCCAATGTTTCCAACTATTTGTAAATCATGAGAAAATTGCGATTTTAACCAAGGATATGGGATGTGTCCAGGAGTCACCTGTCAATGGCTTCATATCCGCATTACCCTCGGTTTTTGGTAACATTTATTGACAGAAAACGAATTATTGTTATATAGCTCAACACGTTTAGCCTTATTGTTTAAATCTAGTTTTCTTGATTTTCCGAGAGTACCATGCGAAAAACACTATTTTGTCAAGAAGCTAAGTAATACAGCATTTTCTCCATCATACAATACGTTTTAAAATTAATTGTATGCCATTTTTCAACACAAGCCACCCAGCATTTATTAATAAGATATTCTAAAAACGATACCGATTTTAACAAACAATTATTGTCCGATACTGATATTTGTCACTTCCTGTGTTTTTGGTCATTATTCCGAAGTTACAAAAGTTATTTAGTCAAGAATAGCGTGTGATCTTTTGTTATTTGTTTAGCATTAAAGCGCAGACAACAGTGCTAGGACTATGCAAGCTAGTCATTATGCAGCTAAGTGCCGTCATGCAGTTAATTAATAATCCATCAGTTTGTTATATTTGCCTTTTTCCTGCTAAAGCTGATATACTGATGGTTGTAATTTGAGCAAAAATTGGCCGATAAACATCGGCGACCGATACATCGGTGCATCCCTAGTTTATACTACTTACACATACAGTGTAATTACAGTACTTTAGATGAGGGAAATTTCACTTTGTACAGTTAACTGTATCACATGTTGTACACCCTCAAGCTTGTAATTGTCAAATTTATTTGTAGACAATTTACTGTATATTGCAGAGGTAGAGAAAGGTAGAGAAAGTCTTGGCAGAAGACCAAGAAACTGCTATAGTTCTGTATACTGTAATGAAATTTGACAGTTTTTTTTTTTTTTTTTTTTTTTTTTACTGTAATTGACAGTTGTGTTGCATAGCATGTTAATATTCAATTAATTGGTATTTAAACTTTCTTTTCTAGTGTTTTCATCTACTGTAGGATCACTTTAATGTAGTGTAATGAAAATTATTTTTTCCTAAAGCTGATTGTTGTATTTTACTGTATCTTATCTTCACTCTTTCATTTATGTTCTATACTGTAATAGACATTGAGCTGCAAAATAATTCCTGAATTCCAATAAGAGGTTTTTTGTTGTTATTGTTGTTGTTGTTGTTGTTACAGTGTTATGAATTGATCTCATTAGTGTTCACTGGGCAGGAAAATAGTCTGTAAATTTCTTAAAGGTGCCCTAGAATCAAATATTTAATTTATCTCGGCATAGTTAAATAACAAGAGTTTAGTACATGAAAAAGACATACATTGAGTTTCAAACCCCATTGCTTCCTCCTTCTTATATAAATCTCATTTGTTTAAAAGACTTCCGGAAAACACGCGGATCTCAACATAACACTGACTGTTACCTAACAGTCGGGATCATTAATATGTACGCCCCCAATATTCGCATATATGCCAGCCCATGTTCAATGCATTAGACAAGGAAAGGCAGTATTAACGTCTGGATCTGTGCACAGACTATGTAAGCCAGCAAGAACAACAGCGAAAAATGGCAGATGGAGCAATAATAACTGACATGATCCATAATAGCATGATATTTTTTGTGATATTTGTAAATTGTCTTTCTAAATGTTTCGTTAGCATGTTGCTATTGTACTGTTAAATGTGGTTAAAGTTACCATCGTTTCTGAGACAAGAGAAACACTTGCAGTCTGTATAATGCATAAACACAACTTCATTCTTTATAAATCTCTCCAACAGTGTAGCATTAGCCGTTAGCCACAGAGCACAGCCTCAAACTCATACAGAATCAAACGTAAACATCAAATTAAATACTATACTCACATAATTCGAAGCATGCATACAGCATGCATAACGAACATCTTGTAAAGATCCAATTGAGGGTTATATTAGCTGTGTGAATTTTGTAAATGCACTGTAATATAGTCGAGAGCTCGTGTGGCAGGGAGCACGCCATTTAAAGGGGTGGCGCGCTGCCAAAATCAGTGTATAGTTAATGATGCCCCAAAATAGGCAGTTAAAAAAATTAATTAAAAAAAATCTATGGGGTATTTTGAGCTGAAACTTCACAGACACATTCAGGAGACACCTTAGACTTATGTTACATCTGGTGAAAAAGCATTCTTGGGCACCTTTAAGTTTTGTGTGTCATCTGAGGCCAAATCTTGATTCTGACAAAAGAGAATATGTTTTTGACTGAAATATTGACATGGAAGTTTGAGGTTTGTACAAATTGGTGTGTAGTTGTGAGATTGTGTTTATTGATGGGAGAAAATGGTGAATTGTTTCATGAATTCAGTGTTGTAATTTCTTTCAAATAATTAAAAAACTGTGAACATTTAAACACTAGTGGATATAAAGACAATGAAATAAAACAGGAAAAAAAAAAACCTGACTGTCTCCATGTTCTTTGATATATTAATTGATGTTGAGAGGTTTCAGTACTACACTACACTTCATTAACTAGGATTAATTTTGCTGCATTTGATTAACACTTAAGTAGTAGCAGAGCAATAGCCCGTTGCATCACTAACATTCAATCTAGTTACAGTGAACATATCTGGCAAAATCTGAGGACAGAAGTGATGCAAACTGCTGCAACTATTGTACTCACACTACTAAAGGGATATTTACACTGAGCTTTTGTGTAATTTCTTCCTTAGTTCAGTGAGATTTTCAATAAGCTGTGTCCGTTTATTGACTGTGACTGTGTGTTTATTCATGGTAGCCTTTTGAGTCACTGAAGATAGAAATCGACGTAGTGGAAACAGCAGTAGGCGGATAATGAAATTTAATTTGCAGTCATTTCAGACAAGGATGTTTGCCTGCAAGTGGATCAGTACATTTCTCTGCTTTTTGATGCTCTTATGTTTAAATGACTTGTGAATAACAGGTGAGAGGAGAAGAGGGGAGAAAAGAAGCAACAACAAAAAAGAGAGAAAGGAAGTTGCAAAGACAAAGCAGAAGGTCTTTGATCTGTTGAGCTGAAGAGATGCCACGTGGATGACCTCGTTTCAGGAGGAGGCAAACATAGGACTCAGAATGTGTGGTGTTTATTCTGGTTGTCAAAGGAAACGCTTGTGTGGGTGATACTGGCCTTTTGTGAGGCACATGAGAATATACATAAGCACAGAGTGTGGAGTTGTGCTGATACACACTCTCTCACTTTGTGAATGTGTGTGTGGATTCACAGCATGGTGGGATTTTGTCCACAAATTTGACAATTCTCCCCTATGTGTTTGCATTGGAGCATGTTTCATCTAAAACAACATTCGCATCAGTGTGGGTATCATATAAATCTGCACCGTACATATACACATGGCTCAAAGAAGGTACAGCAATCCTGAATCCTCATCCTCTTCCTGGAACTCTATTATTATTATTTTTTCTTCTTATTTTGGAAAGTCATCGAAACTTTATAATGGATTTTTATCCTTTGCTATTTGGGCAAAATGGAATGATTTCAGTCACCACTACATAACTATGATGGCTTCTGGAAATGTGAAAAGGCTCCATTCTTTTCTCTGTCTCTCTTTTCTCATGCTGTTTCTTCTTCTTTTTAGTGGCCAAACACCGAGCGAAGGGGCTATAGAACCTATTGTAATCCCCAGTGTTCCTATTCTTCTTCTTCTTCTGCTCTTGAAGTCTATGGCAGCCCAAAGAACCATTTGTGGGAAAGTTATAAAATTTGGTACACAGATAGAGGACAGTCGGAACTGTTACCATAGCAATTTTGGAGTTTCTAACTCAATCCCTGTAGCGCCAAAACTGTCCAAATTTTCACTCACGTTTATGCTAATAATTTTTGAACTGTAAGGGCTTTTTCTATGGAAGAGGATTAGGGCCAAGCAATAATAAAAAAATAAAACCATCTCGAGATTAAAGTTGTTCAATTTCAAGAAAAAACTTGTTAAATTTTGAGAAAAAAGTCTAAATAAAATGTTGAGAATAAACTCATTAAATCATGAGAAAAAAGGTTGTTAGATTATGAGAACAAATTCGTTAAGTTATGAGAAAAATGTCATTAAATTTCGAGATAAAATGTTGAGAATAAAGTAATTAAATTACAAGAAAGAAGTCGTTAAATTATGAGAACAAATTCTAAACTTTTTTCTCATAATTATCCATTAAATTATCCACGACATGTTTATCCTTTTGATCTTTAATTCTTAAAATTAGCAAAAGTCTAACCTTTCATTGAAGAAAAAGAATTGAAAGTGGGGGGAAGTCACATTATGAAATAAATGTTTATCTACAAAACACGTTGGCCACAATTATTGGCACCCTTTTATTCAATAATTTTTGCAACCTCCTTTTGCCAAGAAAACAGCTCTCACTCTTCTTCTATAATGCCTGATGAGTTCTTCAGATCCTTCAGATTCCAGCTCCATGTTGGTGCTTCTTCTCTTCAGTTCACTCCACTCATTTTCTTTAGGGTTCAGGTTGGGGGACTGGGATGGTCATGGCAGAAGCTTCATTTTGGGCTCGGTGACACATTTTTGTGTTGGTTTTGATGTTTGTTTTGGATCATTGTCCTAATGGAAGATCCAACCATGGCCCATTGTTGGATTTCTAGCAGAAGCGGTCAGGTTTTGAATTTTTATTCTGTGGTATTTGATAGAATCCATGATACCATGGATCTGAACAAGATGTCCAGGACCTCCAGCAGAAAAATAGGCCCACAACATTAAAGATCCAGTGTTATATTTAACCGTGGGCATGAGGTACTTTCTATCCATGTGTGCACCAAACCCATCTGGTGTGTTTGCTGCCAAAAAGCTCTTTTTTTAGTTTCATCTGACCATAGAAGCTGGTCCCGTTTGAAGTTCCACTCTTGTCTGACAACTGAATGTGCTGGAGATTGTTTCTGGATGAGAGCAGAGGATTTTTCTTGAAACTCTCCTGAACAACTTGTGTGGATGTAGTTGCTATTTGATCAATTTTTTTTTAGGCTTTCTGAAACTCAAGACTCAACTAATTCTCCAACTGTGATCCTTGGAGAGTCTTTGGCCACTCAAACTTTCCTCGTCACCTTGCATTAGGGCGATTTAGACACACGTCCTCTTCCAGGCAGATTTGTAATATGTTTAGTTGATTGGAACTTCTTAATAATTGCCCTGATAGTGGAAATGGGGATTTTCAATGCTTTAGCTATTTTCTCGCAGCCACTTTCTATTTTGTGAAGCTCAACAATCTTTTGTTGCACATTAGAACTATATTCTTTGGTTTTACTCATTGTGATAAATGATTAAGGGAATTTGGCCTTTGAGTTTCCTCATATTTATACTCCTGTGGAACAGGAAGTCATGGCTGGACAATTTCATGTTCATGATCACCCTGGTGTGCTAAAAAAATGTAAATATGAATGGGAATATACTTCAGAGATATTTTACTCATAAATATTCTAGGGGTGCTAATAATTGTGGCCAATGTGTTTTGAAGAAAAACATTTATTTCATAATGTGATTTTTCCCCCCCCACTTTCAATTCCTTTCCTTCAATGAAAGATTAGATTTTTGCTAATTTTATTAATTAAAGATCAAAAGGATAAACAATGCAGATTTATATTTATAGTCATCTTTGATCATATTTACCAAGGGTGCCAATAATTCTGATCATCACTGTATTACTAGTGATTTATGATTTTTCAGCCATTTTGCCTAAAATCATCTTAATATGTCTTTAATTGGCACAACTTCTTGTGCCTTCTTTGTGCTTGGCCTTGTTTTGTTTTGTTTTGTTCTGTTTTCTGTGTCCTCTCCTTTGATATCTTTTTTTTTGTCTCATCTTTTTTGTCTCATCAAAACTAAAAATAAAAAATTAAATCTTGAGTAACATTTAATAAACAAACAAATAATAAAATTGACAAAAGCATGTAATTATTAAACACTATAAATAATATTAAAATAAAACTGCTCTTAAATAAAAATAAAATATCTAAAAAAAATCTAAAATCTCATTATTTCTCATCCTTTTTTAAAAATGTTTTTTGCTTTGTCTCTTCTCATCTGCTCATGCCTTTTCCTCAACTTTCTCTATCCTCATCTCATCTCATCTCAATTCAAATTTTCTTTTTTTTTTGTCTTGTCTCTTCCTATTTTTGCCCTCCTCTCCTCGAATATTAAATTGTTAAGGAGGATGTCTTGTTTCTGTATGTACTCAAACATGAGCATGCATAGGTTCTTGTGTGCTGAACTGTTTTGGGTTTCATTTGAAGCAGCATTGGCAGAAAAGAGATATAGAAGCAGAATGCTGGAGTGAAATGTATGTATGGCATCTACTAGAAGTTCATCACAACAAACTATGGTTCACCTGACACTTTTCTGTGTGCAACTTTCATGTAAGAGAACGAGTCTCATACATGCACAGAATTCTTGGAAATAGTTTGGAAAAGATTGTTCTTTCTATGTCTGCTCATACTCCTTTCACACACTGAATTAAGTCAGAGGAAAGATTGCTCATTTCAGAAGAAATTGACTCTCACAAGGCCCTGTGTTGATATTGATTCACTCACATCTGTTTATTCCAAAAGCGATCACAGCTCTCACAACACAAATTGATTCTTTGTTTGAGCAAATAATCAAAGCCAGCAAGAACTGAAAGTGAAGGATGGTCCCTATTATCTAAAGCAATAATGCTGAACTGTCATATAACACGATTTAATCTTTATTTCCACCGCACAACAGCAGTTCCAGGAATCAAACATTCTCTGACAGGTATCTGCTATAAACTCTCTCTGCCTGCTGAGACATACAGACCAGATGCAATCACTGACACATCTTATCACATTGTGGTTAGTAATGGCAGTACGGACACAGCCATGCAGAGAATGATGCAAGCGCACACAGTACCCAATGTGCCTGTCTGAAGAGGTACATGGAGTCTTTTAAACTCTTTGATATCTGTATCAAAGTACAAATCGTGAGAACTCCAATGTTATGAGAAACTTTCATGTATTTCTTTACTTTCATCTTGATTTCCATGTGAAACCAGCGTCTTTTATGTCTCACTGTCATAAAAAGAAGCTTGTGAGTTGCCCTTATTACAAGACGAGTACATCATATAACAATCATAAGACTTATTTTATGCATAGTTTTGCTATGTTGAATGTTTTTTAAGCTGAAGTTATACATATACATATTATAAAACAAATAAATCCTTGCAAACTGTAGTTTTCTATTGGATGAGCCATGTTCAGAGAGATGTTGAACGATCAATGTTCAATGTTACGTAATCAGATACTCAGATAAGTAACTAGTAATGCATTACTTTTAAATTTACAACAAAATATCTTATTAACCTTATTATCTTATTACCTTATTAAATAAGTAACGCAAGTACTTGTTTTCTCATTTTTTTGATTGACAGCTCTCCTGTCCCCATGTTGAGAGAAATCAGGACTGCAGAGGCATTGTGTGTCAACATGATGGTTATTCTAGACTAGTTCTAGACTAAATGTGAGCATACATTTACTCATTTACCTTTTCTCCTGCGTTCTATTCTTCTGTATTCTTCTGTGTGTTTGTTTGAACTGCGCCCTCTACTGTACAGGCATGAATTCTCATTTCCTTCAGCCTGAGGCTTATTCATTTCACTTTTGGTGTGAAAGGGCTTTACATTTGCCAAAAATAAAACTTTTTTGTTGTTATAAAAACAAACAAACAAACAGCCCAGATGAGAAAAAGTAACGGAAAAGTAACGTAATGCATTACTGTCCATAAAAAGTAACTAAGTAACGCAATTAGTTACTTTTAAGGGAGTAACGCAATATTGTAATGATTTACTTTTAAAAGTAACTTTCCCCAAAACTGGTTGTTAATTAAATTAATTTATTATCAAATTGCTTTTGCTTTTCCTTGTGACCACATCACATTTGTAGTATAAATATCCTAATGTATCCCAGACAACCATTGTAGCAAAACCAGGGTTTTAAACATTTCTGCTTAAATAAGACCAATCCAAACAGTTGTTTATTGAACAGATTGGAAAATGTCACAATTGAGGTGAGTAAATGGCACATTAAACAGTCTTTGAAGGAATGCTGGTGGTGGATAACTTGAGTTTCTTTTTGGTGTAGGTTGTGACTGATGATGATGATGACAAAAAATGAAGGATGCATTTGGAGACCCCATTTGAAGGAGCCTTCAAATTGGGACAGCCTTCGTCACATCGCTGTGATGCAAACGGCCTTCGAACGTGGCCTTTGAAGGATGCAGCCTCTGAATTGGGATGCAGCTAGGGTGCATTCCTCTTCGCTTTTAGACATACACTGGCAAACTTCCCTAAGTACTTCCCCTCAGGGAAATCCCTGCCACCATTTTGTCCCCTTGATTTTGACTGAGGGAGTGAGTCTACTCCAATGTACACTTCAAGCAGCTCTAAATCCCACAATTCAACCTGATTGTGATGTCACAGCAGATCACACTTAACTGTAGTGTATGATATATTAATTATTTTGAAAATTATTTGTATAATATATTAATCATTTTGAGATATAGTAGTACTTATACGCATAATACTTATACTATTGATATTATTTTTAATTTGTTTTTTTTTTTCAACAGCTCAAGCAAAACTTATATGCATATGCAGTAGAATGGTGAATAAAACATAATTATCATAATCAAAAAAGGGGTTTAAATAATAAATCAATTCAATAGTGAATTCCAAGTGATCATGGGCTTAGTGTGTTCCATTTAAGCCTTATGCATGAGTTCTGCCAGTAGTGGGCACTAGTAAGCAATGACGCGCATCTGAGTCCATTAGACGGAGGGAAGTTAGCGAGTGAAATAAACATTTGGGCTGCGTTCCACTCCAGTTTTAGACACGCACTCGCGAACTTCCCTACACACTTCCCCTCGGGGGAATCCCTGCTGCCATTTTGAAGTGTGTTCCACTTCGTGAAGTGGATGAGGGAAGTTTACATGGACAGGCGACTCGGTGAAAATCGAGGGAGCGAGTCTACTTCACATGTACACTTCAGGCAGCTCCATAACCCACAATGCAACACGATTATGACGTCAGCGCAAATCGCGTTTAATTTACCCTACCACAAACAATTATATGATATATTAATTATTTTTTTAAACATTTAAAACACACATATATACATATAGAATGCTGTATTAAACAAATTTGTAAGGGGAAAAAATAAATAATAAATCAGCTCCATTGCGGATTCCAAGTGATCAAGGGCTTAGGATGTTCCAGTTCAGCCCATTGCAAAGGTTCCACCAGAAGTGGGCACTCGTGCAACGTAAGCAATGACGTACATCTGAGTCAACGAGACCGAGGGAAGGGCATTTAAAAACCGAACTGGAACGCAGCCTTGGAGTGGGATGCAGCCTTAGTAAGTGACTTGGAGTACTAATGGGGAACAGGTGCGTGTGAGTGCGGATGAGGGACAGGAGGGGTGCTGGGAAATGTAGTTCCTGACTAGATGACTGAACTGGTGAAGATGGGCAGAACTTATGTTGAACACTTTACAATAAGATTCCATTTGTTAATGTTAGTTAATGCATTAACTATCATTAACAATGAAAAACTATTTGTTACAGTATTCATCTTTATTAATAAAATTACAACTGTCCATTGTTAGTTCATGTTAGCTCTGGTCCATTAAATAATGATACATTTATATGATTTTAATAATGTAATTGTAAATGTTGAAATGAATATTAAATACATAGTTCTGCCATGAAACTCTAGATGGCGCAGGCTGATGGGTCTTAAAACAAGCTGATGATAATTATAGTGTTAACTGCTTGGCACAAGCTGATTGGTCCATGTCACATCTGCAGCCAATGAGCTTGTTGCTCACACATTTAAATGGCTGGTTACATTCACTATTTCAGCGTTCCTCTAAAACCCTCCACTTTCCCCAGCTCCATCTGTAAAAATCTGCTATGGGTTATTGATATATGTCAATGTAAGGTAGTACACCTAGATCTCTATTATTTAATCCAAAAGGTTTTAATTATATTTTGCTACAAGGTATTTTAAAGATTTTGAAGTGTCAAAAGGTCATTCAGTTTAACCGTTCAAAGGCCAATATAGCCATTTTATTTGTGATTAAAATATCTAAAACTTGTCACGGATGACACAGAGACAAGAGGATTAGATCCAAATGCAGTTTTAATTGGGTAATCCATAATCGTAGTCACAGCCAGGCAAGGGTCAAAATCCACAGAACAGTCCACATAAAACAAAGAAAACACAAACAGAAGCCAGTGACCATAACCGAATCCACAATAACAAAAGCAGAACAAACCAGGTATAAATAGACAGACACTAATGAACAAACATAAAAAAGCTGAGTGCAGTGAGAGGATAATGAGTCCAGGAAGTGGGTTATGGGAATTGAAGTCCAAGTGTGGTGAGAAATAGTCCGTGTTGGAGTGCCCTCTAATGGCTAACTAGGGCATTCCAACTGGTGATAATGACAAAACTGTAGTAATATATATTTTTTATTCTGGCATAATTTTATACCATTATATATCAACATCGTGCAAATTGGTATCAGAATTATGTGTAGAAGTCATTGCTTTGTTGTGAGAAAGAATGTCCGGAAAAAATAAATTTCATTGATGTAATTCAGAGTAACCAATATCATGTGACAGGATGTGACATCATTCAGATACCTGCAAAGGACCACATGGTCATGAAGCAAAGTAACTAACCCTTCATTCCAATGTCCATACTATCCATCCTAAATAGTATGTGAGATTAAAATAAGTGTGTCCCAAAGCATAGTATGTTGAAAAGAGTATGCCAAAAGTCCCCGGATGGTCTACTATTTCCGGTAGATTTTCGAAGTGTGGATCCGTGCACACTATAAAGGCTAATATTGCCCACAACCCATTGCGCATTGGACGAGGATTCAGTTCAGAACTACAAACACGAGTAAAAAGTGTTAAAAAACTACAAAACATGGCGGATACGCGCGATCGACGCTGAGAGATTTGAGTGACTAATAATCAGTTTAACCTGATAGAAAATATATATTTAATGTTACCCGTGTTATTTTTCATCTGCAAATACCAATGTGGACTTTTATAAAGATCCGAATGGCCATTAACTTTTAAATGCATCATTATGCATAAATATGAGGACAGTTCTCCACATGAAAGACCCGCGACTGCAGATCAACGTGCTGCATTTCTCTCCGATACGGTAGGAAATTAGCTAAATGAAATGTGGAGGAAGTAAGATGATTGACAGGCCAGTTTACGGTGACAGGATGCGACAGAGAGAATTGACGCGATTGTATGACGTGTTAGTATGTCCCAAAGCTTGTCTACTCTTTTGCTACACACTCAAAAGTAAGTACTTTTTGTTCACAGAAAGAGTACATACTTTTAGGGCGTAGTATAAGTAGGCGAATTGGAACGCAGCACTCCTCTCTCCTAACTATTTAAAAAATTCATGTTTTCACTTGCTCATACGCATGTCCTGAAACATCAGGTCATTCATGGAAAATGTTGTAATGTTTTAAAAACTTGCACTAAATATAAAATGTTTGATTGTCTTTTTCTAGTTAGCTAGCTAGATATCAGCCTGTTAGCATTGTTTGAAAATATTGTCATTTGGTATGACCAAAAGTGTCATTCAGTAAAACCGAAATTTTGGTTAAACCGAATGACCTTTTGGTGCCAAATTTTGTCCATCTTGTAAAAAATGACAAAAGCAGTGTTAATTGATTATAAAAATCATATAATCTCATTGTTAACACTTAAAAAAAAAAAACCTTCAAAATTAATTATATCTCCATTATGTTTTTTTTTTTACCTTATTTGTCAATTTGCTACATGCTATTTCTGCAGCAGCACTATGTCTTACTCACAGCAGTGTATTGGGAACTGTTAAATTTTCATTACAGGGAATACATGAACTGGTTGTGGACCTTGAACACAGTGTAATTTGCTTTGTATAAAAGTGTCTGTGAAATGTATAAATTTAGCTAACTGTAATTTAAAGCATAGCACAGAGTCAGAGTGTGTTTGTTTGTGGATTTCTTTAATTTTTTCCCTTGCACCACATCGCCTAAAGGAGACTAGCTTGTAAAATAGTTGAATTCACATTACAAAGGCTCCATTGAAAAACATAATTAAGACGGTGTGTTTTTCTATAACTCAGTCCATCCCCTCTAGTTCTCTGACTAAGACCTCATTATCACTCCTTCCCTATTGATCTTCCTTCTTGTTGCCTCACGTACCCTTAGGTCCCGCGTGTGTGTGTGTGTGTGTGTGTGTGTGTGTGTGTGTGTGTGTGTGTGTGTACACTTAATTAAAATACCATGCCAATGCACTGAACGCATCTGTAATTCTCGAGCCTAAATATGTTCTTTTGATTGAGAAATTCGCAAGTCATGTTTCACTGTCAGTGGCTCAGATGTACAGTTGGACTAAAACAAACAGTATGATAAATAATGTCTCATTCTTCATACAGTAAATGCATATTTTGCTTTGGGTTGACAACCACAGCCTCTTTCAGCTTCTGATGATAGAAAGCATGAAAACATGATCTTTAGTGTCTCCCACAAACATCTCATCCCACAAGGCGTATTTCGCAGAGCGTCCAGCTGAGGCCTGCAAGTATTAATGATGTTTCTTTTCCATCCATGTCTTTTGAATATGTTAGCTATCAGCATATCACTGTTGCACATTGATGCATTATTATTATTATTATTACAGTAATTGCTGTTTTGTGAATACAGTGGTTATTTTGACATTGGCACGACATGAGGCAGGATTCATCTCCCACGCAGTCCTCTCTCACTCTACCGCTCTCTTTTTTTCATGTGTGACATTTCCTTGAATCTCTAGCCTCCCTCGGGTGTCTCTGCTCATCTGCAGACATGAGCAACATCGGCACGTGCCCTCTTTTCCTTGCTCTACCTCCCTCCCTTTCTGTTTCTTCTTCTCAAGTTTGATTTTTTCTTTCCCCTTTCCCTTTATACCCACTTTCTATCCTCTTTTCTGTCTTAATTTCTGATTCTCTTTTCCCTTCTTCTTCTAGATCTAAACTTTTTTCCCCTCTCCGCTTTATTCCCTCTCTAATTCCCTAGTCCTCATTTCTATCTTCATTTCTCATTCCCTTTCTTTGCTCTGTTCTTTTCCTTCTCTTTTATTTTTCATTCAAGATTCCTTAATTTCTCTTATTCTTTTTACTCTTTTCCTTCTCTCTGTTCGTTTGGATGAGTGAGCAGTGTTAGGATGCCATCCTGGGGCAGACATTTGGATATGTGGGGTGAGCAATTAGTCAATGTAAGAAGAAATAAAATGATTTTTATTGCAATTTTATGACATTGATGTCCTGGATCTAACACTGATTACATGCAGTACATCATTTTTTTCTTCCATGGAAAAAACAATGTTACAGCTTTTAAGATATAGGCTACATAAATTACAAAAGAACACCAAAAACTTGCTTAGATACTACATACTGTCATTAGGATATGTGACACGTGCTGTCAAAATGAGTCTGAATGTGCACATGCTATTTTCGAGCTACAGACAAAACAAGTGAAAAATGTCAATTTTGCTTGAATTTGAGGTTTTCACAAAAATTAGTTCATTAAGCCCTCTTTATTTGTACATTTTCTGAGAGACTCAAGTACCTTTCCTTTGTCCATGAAAAATGCAGTTTTTCTCTGCTCAATCTGGATGACTGGCGCTTCCTCTCAGCACAAGTTTGGTATTGTTGTAAAATTCATCATTCCAACTTTGTGAATATTCTTAGAAAATTCTTGATGGCTTGAATCTGAACCAATGAAATGTGATTCTCAAACTCATGCTGATGTAAACAGAATGATCTTATGCTAGTACACACCACAAGATAATCTTGGGTAATATCCTGATTATCTTGATGGTTCTACAGAGTATCTTCCGATTTTCCTGTGATGTGAGGTGTGTTAAGAGTGACTAAATCTGCTCGGAAGAATGTCAGAGCCACCTCGATCGTGAATATTTACGATCAGAAATCCTGATGTGTGGGGGCAAACCCAGAGGACAAATGCACGCACGTTCTGGAAATTATCACGTGAAATGAAACAATATCCCATCAGAAAGCGAGCTGACAGAAGACGCAATCATGGTGCAGCATTTATTTTCAGAACACATATTAAGATATTTTTCATAAAATCTGATGGCTCAGTGAGGCCTCCATTGACAGCAAGATAATTAACACTTTCAATGCCCAGAAAGCTACTAAAGACATATTTAAACCAGTTCATGTGACTACAGTGGTTCAATTTTAATGTTCACTGCCAAAGTCACATGATTTCGGTAAACAGGGCTTCATTATGTCATAAGTGTTTCAAAATGTTTCTAAATTTCAATAGTTCACGTGATTAGCAGTTTGATACATGATTTGAAACAAAAGATTCGTAAAGCTTTGAAGCTTCATGAAGCAGTGTTTTGAAATCGCCCATCACTAGATATTGTTGAATAAAGTCATTTTGTTTTTTTGGCGCACAAAAAGTATTCTCGTCGCTTCATAACATTAAGGTTGAACCACTGTAGTCACATGAACTGGTTTAAATATGTCTTTAGTAGCTTTCTGGGCATTTGAAAGTATTAACTATCTTGCTGGCAATAGAGGCCTCACTGAGCCATTGGATTTTAACAAAAATACCTTAATTTGTGTTCCAAAGATGAACGAAGGTCTTATGGGTGTGGAACGTCATGAGGGTAAGTAATAAATTACAGAATTTTTGAATGAACTAACCCTTTAAGGTATGGTTGCTAGATAATTATAATACATTATTTTGAAGGTTTTTAAATAGAGAATGTGAAAATAACAATAACTCAATTTCGATAATTTGCTCATTGCAACTCATTTTGCCAGCACAGATCACAGCTAATGCTGCAGCCATTCTAAGACACTATAGAACAGGGATGGGTAAATTCGGTCCTGGAGGGCCATTGTCCTGTACAGTTTAACTCCCACCCTGATAAAACTCACCTGCCTGTAGCCTTCTAGTAACATTCTGTCTAGTTCCTTGTAATCCTTAAGGACTTGGCTGTGTGCTCTGTAGGCCAGTATATTGCAGTCCAGTCCCATTCATGTGACGCAAGCAGCCTTTTGGTGTTCTCTTTGAGCTCTTCTCTTCATGTCCTCTATGGTTTGTTGATGCCAGAGGGGGACAAGCGTCAGCGTTTTAGAAATGGAATCTCTTCCGAATGTGTTCTTGTGTTGACAGTCAAAACTGTAATCTTCCACAGAAGGGTTGAGTCCAGAGTGTGCCATCAAAGGACGTTTCATTGCTTTGGTGGGCTCATCTCGTCTGAACGGGGTGACACCTGAAAGATTGTGTGGTTACACTTTACAATACAAAGGCACTAATATGCATCGATTCATGCTTAGATAATGCACAGATAATCCTGAGTTAATGTATGATACATGAAGAACTAAACCATTCGTCAATGATTGCCACATCAGCAACTAATAAAGAGTCTATCTAATAAGTAGATTAAGTCTTGTTGATTATATGTCATCATGGATTAATTCCCTATCAACATCTTTATTAATAGTGTAAAACAATGTGTTATACCACAGTGGGTTAAAGCTGTGTATTTAAACTTCCAGTCGTTTGTTTTAACACATACATCTAGAACATGGAATCTGAACATGGGGCTGGGCACTGCTATTACATAACACCGTGTCTACACTTGATGCGACAAAACACAGTAGAACCATTATAATCAGTGATGCTGTTTACATTTGTCAGAATCTGAATTGGCCATTGAGACATGCAGCGTAAATGCGGCTTTAGTTACCAGGAGAAGAAAGTGTAAAGTGTTCCCAAAAACATTAAAGGTGAAGTAGAACGTCTTTTTAAAAGATGTAATATAAGTCTAAGGTGTCCCCTGAATGTGTCTGTGAAGTTTTAGCTCAAAATACCCCATAGATTTTTTTTAATTAATTTTTTTAATTGCCTATTTTGGGGCATCATTAAATATGTGCCGATTCAGGCTGCGCGGCCCCTTTAAATTCTCGTGCTCCCCGCCCCCAAGCTCATGACTGCCTTAAACAGCATAAACAAAGTTCAAACAGCTAATATAACTCTCAAAATGGATCTTTACAAAGTGTTCGTCATGCATCATGTCTAATCGTGTAGGTACAGTGATTATTTAGATGTTTACATTTGATTCTGAATGTGTTTGAGGCTGTGCTCTGTGGCTAAAGCTAACATTACACAATGTTGGAGAGATTTATAAAGAATGAAGTTGTGTTTATGCATTATACAGACTGCAAGTGTTTAATAATGAAAATAACAGTCTTGTCTCCGTGAATACAGTAAGAAACGATGGTAACTTTAACCACATTTAACAGTACATTAGCAACATGCTAACGAAACATTTAGAAAGGCAATTTACAAATATCACTAAAAATATCATGTTATCATGGATCATGTCAGTTATTATTGCTCCATGTGCCATTTTTCGCTATTGTCCTTGCTTGCTTACCTAGTCTGATGATTCAGATGTGCAGATCCAGACGTCCTGCCCTTGTCTAATGCCTTGAACATGAGCTGGCATATGCAAATATTTGGGGCGTACATATTAATGATCCCGACTGTTACGTAACAGTCGTTGTTATGTTGAGATTCGCCTGTTCTTCTGAGGTCTTTTAAACAAATGAGACTTATATAAAACAATGGAGTTTGAGACTCACTGTATGTCATTTCCATGTACTGAACTCTTGTTATTTAACTATGCCAAGATAAATTCAATTTTTAATTCTAGGGCACCTTTAAAAAAGTAAAGATGGATGAGAATACAAAGGCACAAGCAAGATCCTGACAACTACCTGAGACATAGAGCAAAAGGGAAGATACTTCCACCAATAAGAATTGATGTAGCCTACCGAGTTGAAACAGTCATCTGGAAAAACATGAACGAGCAGATGACCTCACCTTATTTAAGCTCTGGACAGGCTGTTAAAAGCCCAACACTCTTGGTGAGGATAATGTGGTGTAGAGTAAATGTTGTTTTCTGTAAGTATGGGTTAGAGATAAAGGTAATTGTATAGAGAAAATCTGAAATGAGACGTGAAACCTTTTCCATTTTGTACGGTCATGAGGAGCTTCTCAAACGTCCTGAGATCTGCACTACACACTTGTGTTGAAGCATACATCTTTAATCGCACACACAGACATTAACATGAGAATGGAGGGAGAGGCTTTTACTTAAAGTGATGTATTTACAAACTGTACTGTCACTTACATGCTTTAATACAAACACATACTGCATGAACACTACACAGAGACCCTCCGTACTTCAGATGTTGTTATGTTTACCTGAAGGACCACGTAAGTTTTGCTTTATTTCCAGGATTGCAGGTCGGTTCTAAGAGGTATTGGATTTCCTGGGCAATAAATCACACACACACACACACACACACACACACACACACACACACACACACACACACACACACACACACACACACACACACACACACACACACACACACACATACACATACACATACACATACACATACACACACAACAAAAAGTTACTCTGGCACTATATATTTGCTGGACTCCATTACTTTACCAATGGCTAAAGTTTTAGGGTAAAAAAAAAAAAAGGGATTTCAAAAATTACAACCATTACTGATTTAATAGAGAGATTATTCTTAAATTCAGAGAGTAAATATGCAAAATAATATAGGCATAATAATATATATAGGCAAAATAATAATATATTGTTTTACAAAGATGTTTAGCAATTTACAGTACAATTTTGTCTGTTTCTTGCACTTTGAATGTGACATTTGTGTGAAATGGACGACTTTTTGGGTGCTTTATAGATTCAGCTATACACTGTAAATCCACAAAACTAAAAAAATGAGGTAACGAGTTACCTAAAAAAATGTTATGTTAAGAAATTCAAAGTTTAAGTAAGCAGAATTAGCAGATTTTTATTTTGTTCTCATTCATTTTAAATGTTCTTAACCTGAAATCTTTGAGTACACTAATTCCTACATTTAACTTAAAATAACCTAATGTAGCCTCAATGTAGGCTAAACATTATATTTTTATTAGTGTAAACTTAGCTAGCTGTAACAAGCTAATTCAGAAAATGCTAATTTGCTAACATGTTAACAATAACATGATTTAGCACTTGCTGAAAGAATACAGCAACGTAAATCATTTAACATACTTGCTCTCAAACCAAGCCGCAAGCACTTGATACCATGATGGTAATTCTCCAAAAAACCCACATTAAAAGAAACTCTTCTAAATTAGCATAACAAACATTAATCACTCCTAATTCCCCTACTTAACATTAAAAACATTATATAACACTTAATTTTAGCATTTACTCTCCCTTTCGAGTGCCATGGGCAAAGTATGCTGGAAAAATAGAAAACCCAGCCCAGTTTAAAGGTGCTAAAGAGGATGTTTTGTTTTATACATTTTTGCAATATTACTTGAAACTGTCTTTACTAACTGATAAAAGACTATTTATTAGGTGCACTGAAAGGAATAATATTAATATACATCATCTGTGCACGAGGTAGGGCCTTAAAAACAGCCAATCGTTTACGCGATCATCGTGTAAACGATTGGCCCTCTGGCTTGTCAATCACTGCCGTGAAGTTCCTTGTGAGAGACGAGCGCGGCTGCGCGCTCCAGTAACTTTCCACACTCCACAGGCGCCATATGCAATGTTTTTGTCCGGAGACAGGAGTAACAACTGCAGATTGTGAGTTACATGCAGTGAGTCCGACATAATGAATCCACTAACACGACAGTGAATGCCGGTGGTAAACACTCGTGTTCCAATACGAGTGTTTACAAGTTTTGGGAGGCGTTCCTTCGAAAGGAGTGGGGTTGTTCTTACGCATGCGCTCATTTCAAAAACTCAGTAACAGTCTTTGGTTTCTCAGATGACGAAAAGATCCTCTTTAGCACCTTTAAGTTAAATTTAAGTTTGTCTAATTTAAAAGAAATAAGTTAATAAAACTCAAAACAATAAAAAAGTTCATTTTACTTCAAATAAATCAGTTCTGTGAACTTGAAAGAAAAAGAAAGTGCTAAATACCCATAAAAGTTTATCTGAATGAACTAATTTGTTTAATTTAAGTTTGTCCTACTCAAACCAGTTAATTATTTTGAGCATTAGACTTGACAGTGCTGTGGCTGTACATTACATCTCTTCTAAATGTTTTATATTATTGTGGTTAATGGATTAGTTCACTTCTGAATGAAAATTTCCTGATAATTTACTCACCCCCATGTCATCCAAGATGTTCATGACTTTCTTTCTTCAGTTGAAAAGAAATTAAGGTTTCTGAGGAAAACATTCCAGGATTCTTTTTCATATAGTGGACTTCAGTGGGGTTCACTAGGTGGAAGGTCCAAATTGCAGTTTCAGTGCAGCTTCAAAGGGCTCTACATGATCCCAGATGAGGAATAAGGGTCTTATCCAGCGAAATGATTGGTCATTTTCTAAAAAAAATTAAAATGTATATACTTTTTAACCGCAAATGCTCGTCTTGCACTAGCTCTGCAATCTGCATGCATGAGGTAATCACATTACAAAGGTGGAAGTACCGATCTACAAATTGAAAGTGTAAAAATTAAGCCAAACGCCCTTTACAAAAAAGAAAAGGTAAAACAACGATATCGGACGATTTTTTGAAGTTGGAGGAGAAAATTTGATTAAGTTTTTTGCCCTACCGCAGTACTTCTGCCTATGTCACGTGTTTTGTACATTTGTGGTTAAAAACTATATACATTTTTTTTTTTTTTTAAATGACCAATCGTTTTGCTAGATAAGACCCTTATTCCTTGCCTGGGATTGTGTAAAGCCCTTTGAAGCCGCACTGAAACTGCGATTTGGACCCCAACCCGGTGAACCCCACTGAAGTCCACTATATGGAAAAGAATCCTGGAATGTTTTCCTCAAAAACCTTAATTTCTTTTCGACTGAAGAAAGAAAGACATGAACATCTTGGATGACATGGGGGTGAGTAAATTATCAGGAAA
The DNA here is from genome assembly GCF_024489055.1 of Chanodichthys erythropterus. Taxonomy (NCBI): domain Eukaryota; kingdom Metazoa; phylum Chordata; class Actinopteri; order Cypriniformes; family Xenocyprididae; genus Chanodichthys; species Chanodichthys erythropterus. The sequence goes on from NC_090239.1 coordinate 17,619,879, forward strand.
TCTTCATTCAGACGTGAACTAAGGTTAGTGGCTCAAGGAAATGGTAATATATATAGGCCTTCTATCTAGAGTAATATATATATATATAAAAAAAAAAAATACTGAAGCCATTTTCATGTTTTGTGTTATTCAAACACATGACAATTTCCCAAAACTTCTGAGGTTTTGACAGAATCCTCCAAACTATAGCGAGAATGTCACCAAATAAACAACATTTCCCTTACGTGACCACTCTGGATAAGGAGCTCCGTTCGCCAACAGCCTGTATTAAGCCTGAGGGCTTTCTCTGGCAACGAAGCCGTAGTTTTTCCATTTGTGGAAGCGCCAGTGACAGGCTTCAGATGGCCTCTGGTGTTCCTTAATTACATTAGTTTGCTCCCTGAAGCATTCCCACAGTGTCATCTCAGTCCAGCTCTTAGCCAAAGATGTTTGTCAGTAGTTGTGTGTTGCCATCTTTACACATGGCTAGACAAGATACTTTGTTTATCGTACAAGGTTCTGTTTGTTAAGAGCTTAGCTAGCTAGCGGATGGCAGGAGGTAATGCCATGCCATGCTGCGGCATGCTAATTACAGATAAACACAGTAAACCCAACACCCTGGACAGAGGATGCGTCAAAGCATGGCACTAAGCCTAAACCCTTCGCTTCTCTCTATCTCTCTCTTCTTGTCTTCTCTTCTCTATTCATTCAGCACAAGCTCACCAGGGATTTCACACTTTATCACCTCGTCTAACGCACCGAAGAGCACTGGAAATCGCCGTCTGCAGTCAAGTGATCCCGTAGTAATGAGATTTGAGCAACATCAAAGTACCGTGCCTTTGAAGGAGGAAAATAGATCAGAAAAATAGGACTGAAATGCAAATCCCTCGCAAAGATGTCCACAAGTTATCCACCTCAAGAACACAATATGAAAGGAGTGAATGATTTGAAGACAGACAGCGAGAAGTTTGAAAGTCACGTCTTTTGTGAATGAGCTTTTTTGTTCATTGAATTCTGATATAGAAACAGAGAGAGGGGAGAGGAGGAGGAGACAGCAATGAGCGACAAACAACGTTGTTGTGAAATGGGTAGAAAAATGGGTCAGAAGTGAAGCTGTGAAACATTGCTCATGGGAGAAAATTAGGGATTGAGTCATTGTGCTTGAAACCAAATTCTGGCCTCGTTCTGAAACATATCCACACATGTTTAGTGCCCACCACATACATTTCAGATCAAAGCAGCTTTTTTTGTGAGTTTCCATATGGATTTGACAGCTGTGTAGTTTGAGGAGGGAACATGATTAAACAGCAACATAGTTTATTTATAGTTATGATGGCTTGATAAGAATGCCTTTTAGGTAGAAAACAGTACAGAAGCTCAGGTTTGTTCTGACGCAGAGCTATTTTAGAACATAAACGTAAATGTCCTGCTTTTGAAATGCAAATGAAATAGCTTTATTTACAAGTGGCTCTGAGAGGGCTTTTGAAGACATATTTGCTCACAACCTGTCTAGAATTATGTGTCCTTGGATGGATGAATATAAAAGTGGAATACGTACAGTCAACACTGTAAAAAGTAATACGCTACATCTACTCCATAAACTTTTGGCAACAGATTACAAGAAATATTATTAATTAAATTCAACAAATAGAATTGAGTTGGAATTAATCAAATTAAATCCTTAAATGTCAACCATTTAAAACAAGTAAAATTTAAGTAAAATTTAAATAAAAATATCTTGAATAACAGACCGACGTCAAAGATGAATTAAGAACTCTTTATTTTTTATTGTCAACATTGAAGACACCTGATGATAACAAGCAGAATCACTGAAGGAAAGAGAAACGCAAGAATTAACAGAGGTTTAGATGTCAATGTTGATTTTATTGAACGTGTCTGGTGATCATTATGGTGATCGGTGTTGTTCATTTTGACTTTGCTTTTTATGTTAGTTTGTGGTTTTTGTAATGGTGTTTGCTAATTTTACACATTTTAAATGGTTTACTTTTAAGGAACTAATTTGATTCATTCTAACTCAATTCTTATATTTTGAATTTAATTAATATTATTGCTTCTAATCTGTTGAAGATTTTATTGAGTAGATAGAGCATATTACTGCAGTCTTCAGTGTCACATGATCCTTCAGAAATCATTCTAAAATGCTTATTTGGTGCTTATTTGGTGCTAAAATGCGTATTTGGTCATTGTTGTCAGTGATGAAAAATACTAATATATATATATATATATATATATATTTTTTTAAATGTGATACATTTTTTTCAGGATTCTTTAATGAACAGAATATTCAAATTGCATTTATTTCAAATATACATTTTTGTAATGTCATAAATGTCTTTACTGTCACTTCTGATCAATTGTGTGCATCCTTGCTAAATAAATAAATAAGAAAAAAAGATAAATTAAAACTTTGTAGCTTTTGAATGGTAGTGCATTGAATGTAAATCTGATGTCATTTCATTGAATATGGACATTGTTTTGCAGAAAAAAATTGTTAAATACTGATTTGAAGATGAACATTTAATTTTTATATAATTTACATAATTTCAGGCAAACATACTATGTTGACATCATTACATAAAGTATTTTTTGTGATTATGTGTAGTAATTTGCAATGGGTGTACAGTAAGCTAGTCTAAGAGCCTATGGTATACTAAGCTATTGGATAGTGGTATGCAAAAATAGCATGCTAACTGGTTAGCCTGCAAGCAAACAAAGAATGGGAATGTTTAATTTGATTATAACTTTGGTTATATAATGTGATTTGTGACATTTAAATTACAACTGTCATATTTGCATAGTTAAAATAACACATCATAAAGCTGTAGGATTTCTAATCAGGCAATAAATGTAGTTTCTATTAAAAGTTCTGTTTTATCACATACCCCTGTGAAAATGAAGTGTGTTTAAATGTACTGAATGTGTATATTTAAAAGTATTTGGAGATAATATAATAGTAATGAAATAAAAGGCAAGTGCACTTAAAGAGAGTAGCCTACACTTTCAAGACAATGGCTGTATCTGAAAACGCATACTTCCTACTATATAGTAGGAGAAAAATAGTATATTAAGTTCACTGTACTCATATTGGCAATCTTCTTCTGGCGAGATTCTGAAGTGTGCATACATACAATGGACACTTTACTATCCCATGAGCTCACAGGAGAGGATTTGTCAATGGCAGTGAAGCTATGTTACTGACACTGGTAGATCACATGACAATGACAACATGATCAATGTAGTCATCCAGAATACATTCATACTAGTACACACATTATTTAAAATAAGTACCTACTCAAGAGAGTATGCGATTTCAGATGCAGCCTATGTTTCTTAGCACATTTAAGTACACTTTTCTAAAGTTCACTTTAATGTAAAATTAAAAGGACATTTTAAATTATTTAGTTTGAATATTTTTTGTGACATTAAATTAAAAACATTAAACATTAAAAACTAATTGAAATTACAATGTTATATATATATATATATATATATATATATATATATATATATATATATATATATATAAAATATATATAAAATATATAAATTATATTCAGTTTGCAGCTAAGTATTCTTTTAAAGAATTATTTCCATAATATGTACACTTTTCAAAGTCACTATACTGTAAGTAAAAAAAAAAAATGAAATATTCATGTAAAATGATTTTTTTTGTAATGTGAGAAGAAAAATACTTTTGAAATTGAAATTTGTTGCCAGGCAAAACATATGTTTATCAGTCATTATATAAATTATCACACAACTACACATTTGATCATTTCAGAGAGCTGTGTAATTAAAACAATTGATGTTTCTCTTACGGTATTGAGAGATTTAAGAAGCCAATAGAATTCAGTGTCATATAACAGAAAAAGTAGCTGAAACTCTGAAGCATATGTGTCGTTTTCAGAGCAGTAATTCAAACCCTGATCTATGAGCTGGAAAGTGTGTGTAATGGAGCACTCTGCTATCTGCAGCGGGCCCGTGGATTGATTTGTTTTAGGAGAATGGAGGGACATCCAGCTGGAGGAGAGCCAGTGTGTGCTGCTGAGGACTGACGTCTCAGGTGTCGCTGCAGTGCCGTTACCCCTCCCAGATGCCCCTCGCCCGCCTGCCCTCACACAGCCCATTCAGTCCCAGGGCTCAATGTATGTCAGAGGGATAACTGGGATAACCTCCAAATGATGTTTTATTAACAAAATTCGGGAGGAGCAGGTGCAGATTATTAGACTAATTATCACAGGTGGAAAGCATTCAGCTAATCAACCAATGGAGGTATATATACGGCACACTTACCTCCGTTCGTTTGACAGTTTATCAGCATCCCTCCACCACCCCATCTCCTCACTTCTAAATTCCATCTCTCATAACCACATCTGGGGGGAGTACTCTGGGTTCGGGCCAAAATTCCGAGCTCGGAGCCCTCCCCCTGGACAGCACGCCAAATACGCATTACTATCTCTATCTAATCATATGTATATGTGAACTCGTGAAATGACAACCTGTAAGAAAAGCATGGCTCAGTTACAATTTTCAGAGAAGCCCAAAGCATATAATGAGACGAGAAATAAATGAGCCTTTGAGGAAAATGCTATTGATACAATATGGTAATGCATTCTTCCTCTGGTCCTCACGATTTGCTTTTAAAGAGAAGTTCAGAAAGACATTTGCAGTGAAGGACAGTTGAAGATTTAGAGGGAAAAAACCCAGCAATACAAAGAGGTTGGAATAAACCTTCAGAACCCTGGCAGAGACATCATTTTCTACATAGAGTCGCCCCCAAAACATATTTGAACACCTAATGAATATCCTTGAAATATTTAACAAAAATGTGAAAGGAAAAGAGCACTTTCAAGCAAAATATTACACCAAAGTATTTAAATATGTTCTGATTGTCAAACATTAGAACATAAAAAATAGATAAAGTAAAAAAAAAAAAAAAAAAAAGCAAATAAAACATATACAAAGTAACCATATAAGTGGAGAATAGCATGGCATCTAGCCATGCTATTTATTGTACAGTCCACAGTTGGATAGAAGTTCATTATACTAATATATCATAAGTACAAACCTGATTCCAAAAAAAGTTGGGACACTGTACAAATTGTGAATAAAAACAGAAAGCAATGATGTGGAAGTTTCAAATATCAATATTTTATTCAGAATACAACATAGATGACATATCAAATGTTTAAACTGAGAAAATGTATCATTTTAACTGAAAAATAAGTTGATTTTAAAATTTCATGGCATCAACACATCTCAAAAAAGTTGGGGCAAGGCAATGTTTACCACTGTGTGGCATCCCCTCTTCTTTTTATAACAATCTGCAAATGTCTGGGGACTGAGGAGACAAGTTGCTCAAGTTTAGGAATAGGAATGTTGTCCCATTGTTGTCTAATACAGGCTTCTAGTTGCTCAACTGTCTTAGGTCTTCTTTGTCGCATCTTCCTCTTTATGATGCACCAAATGTTTTCTATGGGTGAAAGATCTGGACTGCAGGCTGGCCATTTCAGTACCCGGATCCTTCTTCTACGCAGCCATGATGTTGTAATTGATGCAGTATGTGGTCTGGCATTGTCATGTTGGAAAATGCAAGGTCTTCTCTAAAAGAGACGACATCTGGATGGGAGCATATGTTGTTCTAGAACTTGGATATACCTTTCAGCATTGATGGTGCCTTTCCAGATGTGTAAGCTGCCCATGCCACACGCACTCATGCAGCCCCATACCATCAGAGATGCAGGCTTCTGAACTGAGCGCTGATAACAACTTGTCCTCTTTAGTCTGGATGACATGGTGTCCCAGTTTTCCAAAAAGAACTTCAAATTTTGATTCGTCTGACCACAGAACAGTTTTCCACTTTGCCACAGTCCATTTTAAATGAGCCTTGGCCCAGAGAAAACGCCTGCGCTTCTGGATCATGTTTAGATATGGTTTCCTTTTTGACCTATAGTGTTTTAGCAACGGCAAATGGCATTTTGGATTGTGTTCACAGACCATGTTCTGGAAGTATTCCTGAGCCCATGTTGTGATTTCCATTACTGTAGCATTCCTGTATGTGATGCAGTGCCGTCTAAGGGCCCAAAGATCACAGGCATCCAGTATGGTTTTCTGGGCTTGACCCTTACGCACAGAGATTGTTCCAGATTCTCTGAATCTTTGGATGATATTATGCACTGTAGATGATGATAACTTCAAACACTTTGCAGTTTTTCTCTGAGAAACTCCTTTCTGATATTGCTCCACTATTTTGGAGCAAAATAGCCACAGCATTGGGGGAATAGATGATCCTCTGCCCATCTTGACTTCTGAGAGACACTGCCACTCTGAGAGGCTCTTTTTATACCCAATCATGTTGCCAATTGACCTAATAAGTTGCAAATTGGTCCTCCAGCTCTTCCTTATATGTACATTTAACTTTTCCGGCCTCTTATTGCTACCTGTCCCAACTTTTTTGGAATGTGTATAGCTCTCATGAAATCCAAAATGAGCCAATATTTGGCATGACATTTCAAAATGTCTCACTTTCAACATTTGATATTATATATATATATATATATATATATATATATATATATATATATATATATATATATATATATATTCTATTGTGAATAAAATATAAGTTTATGAGATTTGTAAATTATTGCATTCCTTTTTTATTCACAATTTGTACAGTGTCCCAACTTTTTTGGAATCGGGTTTGTAGTCTTGGGAGACAAAGAGAGAAACTAAGGACTGTTTTTTTTTATAAAATAAAACACAACAAGACACCAGAAGTAGAGAACATGAACATTGTTTGTTAGTCATGTTTGAAAGTTTGAATAACAATCCAGAAAACCTTGTTTTTAATAATGGTGTTTGACTTCATCTTCAAATATTTAGGTTTGTACAATAAAATTAGAATTTTTGATATTGCATTTATAATTGTGCTACAGTATGTGGTATAGCTTTCAGGAAATGTGTCTTAGGAACTGAGAAAAACTTTATTATCCTAAAGTATAGTCTTACTTAAAGCCATTACCTCCTGGTAAGAGCATCTCCAAACACAGGTCTGGCTCCAGTTTCTCAGTGCATATTAAGGACATCTGTAGGCGTCTGGTCTTTCTGCCAAGACCTCACAGCACTTACAGTACAGGAAGTTCCTTATAGAGGATCAACATAATGGGTCTCATTCACTAACAGTGTGTGCATGCATTTGTAAGTAAAACCTGTGTGTGAAAGTTTTCACACAGACATCATGATTCATCAATAATTTTACATTTTAACCCTATAAAGCCTGCTGTATTATATTCTTTAGAGAATTATCAACATAACCAAAACTTTGCTGAAAAAACTGTTGAACACAGTCTTCTACATGTCTTCAGTCATCTGATTGACTATGTGCGTTACGTGTAGTGGATATGTACAATGTGTTAGCGCTAACATTGCTCATTCGTTGTTAGTATAAATAACCACAATACACATATGTCTGATTATAAGTGTTTATTATTTAAGATGGGGTTACACAGTATAACAAATATAACTTCCCTGATTGTAAAACACCAGTGACCAAACCTGTATTGTTTTAAAAGTGGAGTATTTAAACATGGTGGATGTGCTTTCTGAATGGGAGAAACCATGTTGGGTATGAAGTCATAGGGGTGTTCCCAATATTCCTGTAAAACAAGGTTTATCTTTGTTAATTCATTTGTTATATTGTGTTATAGTGTAATTTAATCATGGACAGATGTTTTTATATGCATAAGGTGATAAGAAGTGCATATGTAAGAAAGTAAAACTTACCTGTAGAATGATACACTCCAGAGTGTGGCCTAGACTACAAAATGGCTGCCGGAGTTAGCACATGGTGAGCAGAGTGAAGTTGAGTTTAGAGGTTTAGGTTGGTTGAGTGGAGTTGAAGTGAATCAAAGCAATAGAAGCGTCTGTTTAAGAAAGTTTGTTATTGAAGCTATACAACTGCTGTTGTGACTATGTTCCAACAAGACTTGTAAAAAAAAAATTCAACATTTATTTTTATAGTTTTCTTTGTTTTCTTTGTCTGCACAATAAATACACTTCAACTGGGATTTCCTGTTGCCATGGTCTTATTATGCCTCTGATTGCGAGTGCAATCGCTAACATATTGTTAGTAATATTTCAAGGCAAACATTTAGTGGACTGAAACAACTTTTTCAAAGTTTACTTGATTATCCACATTATTTGGAGAAAAATCAGGCTTTTGAGGAATGTTTATCTGTACATCTCTCATTCATCATTGTATTGCATTATATGTTTTGCCTCCCATAGTTAAAACTTCAGAGATTTGATCACAAAACTAAGCATTTAAATATCATTTTACTAAGCCATATTATTGGGAGATTTAGAGTGACAGCTGACATTTACAGTATATGCATTTAATGTAAGTAGTCTGCTATACTGTTATAAAGATCTTACTGATTTACATTACAAGCTATAAGAATTTAATCAAGCTATAAGAATAACAGCAACTGCACCAAATTGTTTTTAGGGGCCTTTAGGGGCCATCTTCTCTTTTATCATATATGAGTCATAAAAACCTACACTGTTGGTTCTTCAACGGTTCTTTGTGGTGATTGAGGTGCTAGCACCCCTACTGTATAAACAACCTGTTAAGCCCAGTATGGTTCTTCAGCAGTTCTTTGGAGTTTTTTTTAAAGGGTTAGTTCACCCAAAAATGAAAATTCTGTCATTAATTACTCCCACTCATGTCATTCCAAACCCGTAAGACCTTTGTTCATCTTCAGAACACAAATTAAGATATTTTTGGTAAAAAATCCGATGGCTCAGTGAGGCCTGCGCTGACAACAAATTATTTTACACTTTTAAACACCCAGAAAGCTGCTAAAGACATATTTAAAACAGTTCATGTCACTACAGTGGTTCAACCTTAATGTTATTTTGCGACGAGAATACTTTTGTGAGCCAAAAAAACAAAGAAACAAAATAACGACTTTATTCACCAGTATGTAGTGATGGGCGATTTCAAAACACTGCTTCATGAAGCTTCGAAGCTTTACAAATTTTTTGTTTCGAATCAGTCGTTCAGAGTGCTAAAGTTACGTGATTTCAGGCTTTGTTACGTCATAAGTGTTTCGAAATTTCAATGGGTCACGTGAATTGATATGGCAGTTTGATATGCGCTCTGAACCACTGATTTGAAACAAAAGATTTGTAAAGCTTCGAAGCTTTATGAAGGAGTGTTTTGAAATCTCCCATGTTGAATAAAGTCATTATTTAGTTTTTTGGCGCACAAAAAGTATTCTCATTGCTTCGTAACATTAAGGTTGAATCACTGTAGTCACATGAACTGTTTTAATTATAACTTTTTCTGTGCTTTTGAAAGTGTAAATGAACTGGCTGTCAATGGAGGCCTCACTGAGCCATCGGATTTTATCAAAAATATCATAATTTGTATTCCGAAGATGAACAAAGGTCTTGCATGTGTGGAATGACATGAGGGTGAATAATTAATGACAGAATTTTTATTTTTGGGTGAACTAACCCTTTAAGGTGCTATAGCACCACTGCCATACAAAGAACCTGTTAAGCCCTGTATAGTTCTTTAAAGGTTCTCTAACTCTCTCTTAATTTCTTAGTTTGTCTTAGTTTGACTAAGTGACTCGTGATTAAAATACATTGTATTTCCTAAAGATAATGTGGTTCTCAACCTTTTTGCCCCCAAGGCCCCCCTTTAAGCAAATATTCCAGGGCCCCCAGGCAAGACTTTTTGACCTCAGAAAAGCATAAAAGTGATTCTGGTGGTTTTGCCATTGTAGTAAATTCCCATTGATAACAAACATATGAGAGTGGAGTAACATATTTAAAATCTGAGGAGGAGAATGGGATGGTGGTGCATCCAATAAGACAGTTTGGATACTGAGACCTGTCAGATCCAGTTTAAATTATGTGGAAGGAGAAATACAACTGGAGGATGAGAGAAAGCTAAGACATGGTGATTAGCTGTAGTCTTTGAATGAATGTAAACTGATAAGAGGTTCGACAGTATGAGGTGTTTGTGAAGTCAGTTATATAATGAAATTATGTCACAAACTTGTAGTCAAATAATTATGATGTTTTTGTGATTGAAGCATTCTGTAAGTAAAGTTTTCAATCAACTCTTATGGTTCTATATAGCACCACTTACAAAGGTGCTATATAGCACTTAAACTTTTAGTGCTATTTAGCACCATTTTTCTTTAGAGTGTAATGTATCACATATGATGCTGCCTTCATATGCTATTGGAAATTTCCTACTTCCCACTTCTGAAGTTGTGATTAGGAACTTGTCGCATTCAAGTGCTTTATTGTCGGAAAGAACAGGAATCATGGAGGACACCAGGTTTACTCTTGCCTATTTATTGGGAAAATCTCATTAAAGCCAAAACGATATCAAAATGATAGCGTATTGCCAACCATATAAAACATTCACCGTGCTATTGGTGATAATTCTGGAATTACGGTATTGGTGAGTATAAAACATGCAATACACTTCAAAATGTTATTCATATATGTAAATATGCACTACTTTAATGACAAGGCAAGGCGATGTAGCAGTTGTGGAAAAAAACAGTCACAGCAACAATAATTCTCCCCACTGCCATGTTTAAGGTTTATGGCAAACCCAACTCAGGAACTTATCAATTTCACATTTTCAATCATCTACAGCATAGTTTGTTTTACATTGATTAAATTCACACACAACAAAATTCTACAGTATGTAATATCATCATCCTTTTTTGTAAGACATTATTTTAGTGTTTTTAGTGTTCTTTTTTTTGCAGGGAGACCTATTGTTTTCTCTCCTTTCTCCCATTGTCCTCTGCTCTCTTCAGTCACTTGTTTTATTGATCGATTGGCTTGGAATGACTAAAAGTAAATCAGTCTGGGCCTTTATACAATTTGGAGGGCTGCCCAGTAAGGACATTTAAATGTTTTACAAGGCCATGTAAGAGCTAACAGCAACATGTCCTCTCATGGACCTTTTTCAATCTTTCCTGGGCTGGTACTATAACTATTCCTCAGGGGTATTTATGGACCTTGTGTCACATAGAGGTATATTTAGTACCCTTCGCAGCAGTGTTGAGTATATCCAAATCCTCTTCGAGGTGCACTAGCTTGTTACATTTTAATGTGGTTTTCTAGCTGCAACTCCAGCAGCACTGAACTTAGCTCATGTCTAGCCAATGTTATGTGACAGTTTGTGCACACAGAGTAAATTATTCTGGGAAGGAATGCAAGTAAATTAGTGAGGGTGTCTTGAGGACTGTGGGATGTTTGAGCGGCAGGTACAGCTACAACACATCTGAACTTTAAGGCCTGTTTTTTTTGTTTCTGCCTGCATGTGCAAACGTGTGCACCCTGATAAATGCACACAGACGCAGGGTCAATCCCAGATAAGAACGAGAACATGAACATGCTGATAGCATACATAGATAAAGTCAGTTACCAAAACCACAGGCTGTAACCATATGAATCAACAAGGGAACTGGCCTTAAGATAGATGCCTTGGCACTTATCTGCCTCTAAACAGTAATGTTTTCTTGCTAATGCAAAAAGATGATGTTAGATGACCTTGTTTTGCTCCGGGCACGTGTTGTTTCACACATTCTCTCACTGACAAAGTAAAACTGTGAAAAGTAAAACCCAGCCCAACCTCAGACCCGGCATACAGGGTGCCATTTGCCCACAAGACCGACACTAACCACATAATAACTCTGGGTACCCACCGACGTGACATATGGATGCCCATAAATTGGCACTGAGAATAGATAGACAGAGCAACCACAAATCTGGAATGGGATGTTGGCCTCAGGGACAAAATGTGTATTTTTAGCTGCGTACACAAGAATGAAGGGGTGCACTTGAAGCCAGTCTGGATTATGAGCTTAGCTGATGATAGTTTTCTCTTGTCAGTACCCACATTTTCTCATGGAAACCAATTTTCACTTCAAAGTAAAAGGTTTACAATAAGAAATAAAGTCGCATTGCGAAACATGAAGTTACAATTGCAAGAAACAGTCATATTTGCGGGATATATATTCATATTGTGAGATATAATACAATTTTCTAATCATTTTGACAAGATATAGCCAGATTCTGAGATACTATGAAGTCACACTGTGCTATATAATGTTATAGCCTCATTCTGAATCACAGTATGATATATAATGAGATGAATGACATTTATGACTTTGGCCTAATTTTGACTTTATAAGATATTGCCACATTGTGAGATATAAAGTAAATACAATTTTAGCATTATTTTGACAAGATATAAAGTGTGAAATATAACGTTAAAATTATGAGAAAGTCATATTTTGTGAGATATAAAGGCACATTGTAACATCTTGTAAATAAGGCTTTCTCACAATTTTGACAAGATATAGCCTTGTTCTTGAAAACAGAGTCACATTGTGATGTGTGTAACATGCAGGAGAAAACAGGCTGAAATGTGAATCTAAATGAAGGGTGATTTAAAAAACAAAACAAGAAACTACAGACAATAGCACAAGCGATATGGCACCATCACATACCACAACTGACAGAGAACAAGTGAAACACAGGGGCTATTTAAACACAGGGGCAAACAAGCTTAACAAGGGGAGTGGCTAATAGGAAACACATGGGGAGAATTAATCAATGAGAAAGACTACAAACTGACTACAAATAAAGCACAGGAAACACTTCAACTTAAAAGCCCAAGAACAGACACAGAGCACTGAGCTCATTTCCCAGTGCATTCAGCATCTGGCTCGTATTTGTGATTCGCAAAACATATTCTCAAAACTATCATTTTCAACATCTTCAAAATCAATATTTTGATCGCTGACAGCTTCTTTGACCAGGTCCACCATCAAGTGACAGTGACAGTAATATTTGTTTTGTGTTCAGTACTTGATCTGCAGTAAATCCCTGAGCCATTTCAAGTTTTGCTGATGATACTTCCTATTCTTTTGTTTTCTGCCTGCAGTAACTATGAATGAAATGTCACTTCATCATTGTGTATCAGATATTGCCACCTTATTTAGTCATCAAAGATTCAATTATTGTTCTGCAGTAAAAAAAAAATAAAAATAAAATACTTGCACTGTTACACACCCCGGGTCGTTAGCGACCCTATACAATTTTTTACAAAAAATGAATGGGACAACATGCATTCTTTTATAATTGTATTGTATTTCTTGCTGTATTGTTTATAATGAAGTAATTGAGGAATACTAACAAGGTTGATAATGTCTAACTTTACAAAAAATGAATGCGGAGGAGGAGGGTATTGAATGACATCACGGGTCACTAAAGACCCGAAGTATGCGTTTAAGGGTTAATAAGACAAAAAACTCAAATTGAAAGAAAGTTGTATGTACAAGATACAGTCACATTATGAGATATAAAGTCAAAATTATGAGCTTATTGTACTTACAAGATAGTGTCAAATTTTGAGATAAATTCACAAATTAATAAGAAAAAAAAAATTGCATGATAAAAACTCACATTGTCAGCCCTGACCATTGCAGTAACTGTTCTCTTTTTTCTTGTCATTTTGCCTGCTCAGAAATGTGACTGAGGACTAGATTTTTGTCACATTTTTGTATGTTATTTTTTGGGGGGGAAATCAGTGGAATTCTGAGGACTGCCTTTAAAAATGGTAAAATGTGTTAAATGGAGCTGAATATGAAAAGGGTAGATGAGTACATCTTTTTGATTGATGAATGTTGCCGTTCTGCACATGCAGATTCCATAGCTTCCATATGCCAGCTGATGACTACTAAACTACTGAAGCATTCAAAGATGCTGTATGACTAATCAAAGAAAATCATGCAACTGCCCAATGGACCAGTCAGCATAGTAAAGGGCACACGATTTTCATGCTGGAAATGGAATGCATCATTCACTCACTTAAAACATGATGCATTTCACTGTCCTCATTGTTTTGATTGAATGCAGCCATGGACAGATTATTTAGAAATTCACACAAAGCCCTGTGTCCTTAAAGAGATTAGGGCAGGAACTAATGAGCACAATCTAAGATTAAAGCCGGTGTCTTCATCTCAATTAAAAATGTTATAGATTGACAGTTGTGTCATTCTTTTGCCAAAGAATTCTTCAAACTGCTTGCATATTATGCTACAAGCTCCAGAAGAGGGCAACAAGCTCTGCTGGAATGTCATGCTCATAATTTTGTTGAGTCTTATGACTGCATGGCAATTTTGAATCTTCTCATAAAACACTCTTTGGAGGTATCAGGCGACCTGCTGTTATTGAATCTGAGCAATATTAGACTTAATTAAGGTTCTTCTTGTCTGATGAGTTCATAGATGTAATAAAATCAGCCTCCGGACAGTGAATCACATGTTTCAGGCCAAACCTGTGGCACTTTTACGGTCTTCGAGAGACATAAAATTAGCATAGTTAAAAATGAATTTGACGCTCACCGGCTGTTATCTCATTAGTGGAAATGAAGAGTTAAATGAGATGTGTATTTGGGACAGTGTTCAGGAATGCAAGATCACTAACAATGCAGCTGAGGAGAGATTGAAGTCAGATGAGCAGCACTTAGATTTAGTGAAGGGAGTCAATGGTATAAATTTAAACCTTGGTATTCATAATGTAATCTGACAGTATCTTGTGTAGCACCATATTGTGCTCTTACTTTTAAACTGTAACATATTTAGATATAAGTTTAACATGTGCTAGATGATGATGCATCAGCAATCAGGAAATAAATAGAAATATTTGCTCATTTAATTGTTATAGCACAAAATGTCAAATATTAAATGAGGGGTAAGAAGCCCCCCTTGATAAACTTTTACAGAATGTATTAATTACTTGCCATAACTTGATATAATTCTTATTAATATTTATATATTTTTAAAGTGTCATTAATGTAAAATACTAAATCAACCACTCTACATCGAGAGGGCATCTTTATAAATTAAGCTAAAATGAAAATGGAAAATGTCAAAGCAAAAACTCAAAATATGAATAAAAACTAGTTTAAAAATAACATTAAAATAATGCTAAAGGAAGAAAGAGTCATAACTGTTTGGATTATGCAACATGAAGGTTAGTAAAGGATGAAAATGAAGGACTTGCTGGTACTGTGTAAAGCACACATATCCATTTTTTGCATTTTTTTTCTAACAGCATTTAATTAAAAATGTTTTTTCTCTCTGACAGAACTTCTCTATTTCACTTCTGAATAAGTCGCATCCTCGTCATCCTTATACTTGTGATTAGATTTTCAGAGCACACTGTATTCCGTGGAACAGTGTCATGATAGAACGGATAACTCTAGCAATCTTCAAATTCAAAACAAAATGTATAAAAAGATTCAATGAGGAAAAAATGCAAAGCTATCCATCTAGTAGCCAATTTTTCAAAATGTTTTTTCAAAGGCCAAGTTCAGAAATGGTTATGGTGCCATACTTGCAAAAACATTCATTTCAATAACTTCTGATGTCTAATGAATATTAGATTTTAGAATAGAATGCTTTATCTGTTTAGAGGACATTAAAGTGTGTTTCATTAAACGTCATGTTGAAGAATACAAATACTCCTCCTCATACAGAAACAAAGACTTGTTTATTCTTTCCTACTTACAAATCTTTTCCAATATTACATGAGCTGAAATGTGGATCTAAGCTGGTCTGAACTGTTTAGTTTTGTTTTAAGCGATAAGATCAGAGGGGTAGGAGAACATCTTAACATCTCATCAGGCTCCACCAATAATACCATTGCAACAAATCTCTTCCAGCTATATCATCCAAGGGACATGAACATCCCTTATTAAGGCTACATGAAGATGTGATAAGTTTAAGACAACAAATGGCACAGGGTGCCAGAATTCAGATGTACATTTTATATTATCAGAAGAGATTTTGCATATTTGCTTTCATTGTTTGGTTTACGTTAACTAATGGAGTAAAACTCAGCCGCAACTCTCTTTTACTTTTTGACCTTGCAGCTATTTATTTTTATATTTTTTGGGGGAAAATACTAAACTAATCTATCAGGATAATAATGTGAGGTAAATGTAATGCCACGTAATCACAGAGACAAACAGGTAAGATCCAAGTGCAGCTTTAATGGGTAATCCAAAGACGTAATCAGACAGGCAGGGGTCAAAAATCCATAGAACAGTCAACAGAAAACAACGAAAACAAACAGAGAAACCGGAGACCTGGGGCCTGTACCATGAAGCCGGATTAGCTGGCTAGCCAGGTAAGTTTCAGATTAGTTTGCGCCAGTCCTGGGTTTTAGGTACCATTAAAGTAACCTGACTTTTAGTGGTGTTCATCGCCATAGTATCTTACACTCCACGGCTAACCTGCTCCGGGGCAGGTTATGTTCTGGGTTAGAGATTTCAAACTGAAATTGGACCAATCAGACTTAAGCTAAGTGACACTGACACACCCAACGCAATAAAGTCACTCCCCCAGTTTCTCTTCCTCCAAATTAAAGGTCATTATATAGTAAAAACAAATATTTAACGATGAAATTGTCTGATTTTAATGATAATATAATTTATATGATTTGTATAATTATATGATCTATAATGTTATTAATCCATTACACACACGCAAGTTTAGTGTAACAGTTGTTATTAAGCACTTATTTTCGATGAATATTAATATATATAGATCATATGTAATATAGGCCTAAATAAGGTGTAAATATACTCTTTAAAAATGACTACATGTGACTTTGTATGTTTAAGTCTCTATCGCTATTATCAACTATATAAACTAACTTCACAACTTTCACTTGCACTGATAGAGAAAGATCATTTCTTTTATTTGTCCTCTTTCACAGACAAGTATTTTCCATTAGTGTAAATGCATTTAAATTCTTCATTTTCAGCGAAAGAGTTTTGAATCACGCTGGCTCTCTCGCGAGAAGTGAATCAAGTATATTTCTGTTGCAAGGCATGTGATTGGCTGTTTGCCACTGATGTCACGGATTCATGTGCACGCGCTCCACAAACTCAGGATCAAAGCCTGAGTTGACAGAGAAAGTTGATGATCAGCATCATGGTACCAACAAAGCTGGATTGGAGTGGTTTGGTTTTGTCAACTCGAAACTAATCCTAAAACCCTGAGTTTGTTCAACTACCATCATGGTACAGGCCCCTGGGGCCCGTTCTTCGTACGTTGCTTATTACATCCGAGATCAAATGACACATCCAAGATGATATCATCGTGCTAATCATGATCCAGCTAATTGGGTTCTTCAAACACACCTGTTGTGTATGATTAGTATCGCTGGATTAAGTTATCTGAGATAATTGTGCGTTCATGTGCTGGCTTAAAAGGGGATATGTATCGATAGTAGAAACATTGATCAGCAATGCAGCGATTGGCTGGAGTCAAGACGGCAACATAATGACATCATAGAATGAGAAAAGACACCTGACGAAAAACTTGACGAATTTCTAGACATTTATAAGGAAACAGCCAAGCGAATAAATGACAGAAGAACAACATAAATGTTAGATAAATTAAATGTGCACTATTTTTTTTTTTTTTTTACATGATTACCCAATTATTTAGGCTATATTCACAATTTTTATTATTTGTACATTCAATTTTTTATTTCAATGTTGTAATTAGCAACTAATTTACCTTTGAAGCATATTTGACAGCATTAATTAAAGTTTCTTAAGGGTCAAGATCAAGTTATCTGCATCTCCTGCGCTTCATCAAGCCACTCCCATAATATATGTCGCGGTTCAAATCGTTCAAATGCACAAATGCATGTATGGCATAGACATCTGTACATCGTGTGTGTAAAACTCCAATAAAAAATATTACGTAATTATTCCCTCACGAATGAATCTCTCACAGAGTAAAACTGTCGGTGTCTATATTATGACACTACACGGCATTATAGTGTTATTTGCAAATTTATTTTTAAATCATTTTTATTGTCCCTGGTTTACATTAGGGTACTCTTGTGGGAAAGTAGCAGAGGCTGGGACAGACTTTAAACATCACCTCCGCTTAAAAAGATGCAATCTAATCCTGTTTACATGAAATAAGCCTGCTCCCGAGCAGGTTTAAGCTTACGGACCTGTTGCTATGACAGCAAGTCTAGGATGAGCTTCGAAGAACCAAACGATTCAAGATCATGCCAAATCGTCAACAATCAAATCCAGCTAACTGAGTTAGCGACGTACGAAGAACGGGCCCCCGAACTGAAATCTCAATAACAAAAGCAGAAACAAACAGGGAATAAATAGACAGACACTAATCATCAAACACAAAACAGCTGGGTGTAATGACAGGATAATGAGTCCACGAAGTGTGTTATGGGAAATGGAGTTCAAGGGTGTGGTGAGGAACAGTCCGGGTTGGAGTGTCCTCTAGAGGCTATTTTGGGCACTCCAACTGGTGCTCATGACATGTAACTTCTAAAACCAATGTATTCAGAGATGCCATAGGATGAAAATTTCTTAATCATTCTCATAAAAGTGTCTTTCTGTTTCGTTTTTCATGGATTATGGGGCTGTTTACAGGACACAATTTCAACTAAAAACGTAAAAAAAAATGTATGTCTTCTGGCCTTTCATTTACAGGACAACATTTTAGTGGCCTGAAAATACAAACATTTGAAACGATACTGTTGTCATCTTTGTGTAAACTGCAAAAACGTAAATCTGTGAAAACAGACAACATGTCCATGTGTATTACGTGTTTATTCTATGCACCTTATTTTTCAATGTGGAAGTAAGATGTTCCCTTTTGATACAGTTCAGTTGTATTGTGTTGAAGATGCTATGGGGAAACTCCTTTTTTCTCCTTTTTTGAAGCTTAAATTTAACAACGCAGTGCAACTGCACAAGCCAGAAGCTGAGCAGGGCTGTACAAGAGCTGATTGGCTTGGCAAGCTGCAACTGCATGAACCTATGACGATGCAGCGTATGTGTACGAACCAGTGGGTGCACTTCCCGCTGTGGCGGAGCCCACCAGAATGGGCGTGACATCTACCTCACTTCACCATAGAAATCAGATTTCATCTCCTTCACTGAGGATCTTCAGACTTCACTTGATACTCCACTGAAGAAGCTTTTCGCTGTCGAACGAGCCCTGCAGCAGAATGAGAGAATCCAGCGAGCAAGCGGACCAGCTTGCTCTCTGGTTCCCCAGCGGTTCCCGTTTCCCTGCGGCCATCTGGTGCTGCTTAAAAGAGCAAATTTAAAGGCAAATTGGCTAATGCCACGCCACGAGTGTGGCACGTGAACACAGAGACGCTCTCTCCACACAGAGACGTTTCGCTGGTCCTCTTCACACATGCAGACCAGCGCCCCTCATGCAAAGTGAGCAGCCTTGTCTCATTCATCTGCTCTGAAGATGATCTTCATGATGACAGCATGACAGCCTGCCTCAAGACCTCTACCTCGAGTGACCTCACCACCATTGACGGTGCAGAGGAAAAAGGCTACGAAAAGCTGCCCCCTCTTGACCAAGCTGTGGCCGTGCATCTCTGCCTGCCCGCTGCGGTAAGATGGAGAGCCAAGGTAGCCCACCCATCCAAATCCTGCAGGACCACCTCAGCCCTGGCCGGCCACAACTATTCGTCTGCTGACCAAGCTGGCTCCACCCTTCACACCATGGCAGTTCTTCAGGATTTTCAGGCCAAACTCTTCCATGCTATGGACGAGTCTGGACCGCACCCGGACATTTTTTGTGACCTACGCAGCACAACTGACCTGGTCCTGCATGCCACAGAGGCCACCACCCAGGCCATCTGGGAGATCAATGGCCAGCCTGATCGTGCTGGACCACCACTTGTGGCTTAAACTCACTGTGTTCAAGGACGTGGACAGAACCACCTTCCTCAACAAGCCAGTCTCCCCCACTGGTCTCTTTGGTCCAGCAGTGGACGGTTTCACTGTGCGCTTCACTGAGGCCCTGAGGAAGTTGTCGCAAGCCTTGCGTCACTTCCTCCCAAAGTGCCTCAGCTCAGCTGCCTCGGGTCGCCAGAAGAGAGCGCTGACTCAGCAGCCAATTAGATTGACGCCAGGGACCCCGGCCCAAGACCGTGCTGGACCCTGTGCCTCAGAAGCAGACCTGATCCACAGAGAAGGAAGAGGGAAGGCTAGGTCTCGCCATGGCTGAACCACCCTCCAAAATTACTTTTTTTCCCTCACAACACCCTTTTCAGTTCCGGCTGCTGGAGGAAGTGTTTCAACTGTTGCTAGTGTGCCCGTCTCAGCTCACATTCCCATGCAAAAGAATGCTGTTATAGCAAATAAATTAAAACACAAAAATTCTTAGAAAAAGAAAACTTTTCTTCTTCCACAAGTTATGGCCATCTGCCCCCAGCCTCAGGGCAGCGGGTTGTCTCCCAAACTTATTCAACCCCTTGCCACCAGGGCCAAGGCTTGGAAACCCATCCTCGGCATGTCAGAATGGATTCTGAAAACCATAAAATGAGGTTACTCGCTCCAATTTGCTCGCAGACCCCCCTGCTTTAGAGGCGTGGTCAATAGTTCGGTAAGGAGCAATGTGGCCCACATCCTCCGCACCGAAGTCATGAGTCTACTGGTGAAGGGGAAACAGTCCCTCTGCCTCACAGCGAGTCAGGCTTCTACAGTTGCTACTTCCTCGTATCCCAAGAAGGACAGTTGGTCTCAGGCCCATCTTAGACCTCTTAGACATCTGAACTGAGCCCTCATGAGATAGCCGTTCAAGATGTGAACTCATTGTAGAGGTGCGGGTAGCGCTCTCTTTGATACTCATTGTTTAATATATAAACTAAATATTTCAATTCTTTATATGATAATAATGACATTTAGGCTTGCTTACATTCAATTTCATAATTTTAGTTGATTCACCCCCGCTTTTAAATGCGGATGTCACTACTGAAACTTATGTGTACATGGCCTATGATACTGAGCTGATGTAATCAATAGACTGGCCAATGTTTTCAGGATTAGTGGCATCAAACCTTTGAAAAATTGTAACGGTTTAATGATCCACCGCAAAATAGCTTGAGCTTCGATGAGAACTAAACAAATATTTAAAAGTGCCCTAGAACTTCTTTTTAAAAAGATGTTATATAAGTCTAAGGTGTCCCCTGAATGTGTCTGTGAAGTTTCAGCTCAAAATACCCCATAGCTTTTTTTTAATAAATTATTTTAACTGCCTATTTTGGGGCATCATTAACTATGCAGCGATATATAGGTTGCGGCCCCTTTAATTCTCGTGCTCCCCCTCCCCCGGAGCTGGCGCTTGCCTTGAACAGCATAAACACAGTTCACACAGCTAATATAACCCTCAAAATGGATCTTTACAAGATGTTCGTCATGCATGCTGCTTGCATACATCGGATCATGTAAGTATAGTATTTATTTGGATGTATTACATTTGATTCTGAATGAGTTTGAGGCTATGCTGCATGGCTAAAGCTAACATTACACACTGTTGGAGAGATTTATAAAGAATGAAGTTGTGTTTATGCATTATACAGACTGCAAGTGTTTAAAAATACGACGGCTCTCTTGTCTCCGTGAATACAGTAAGAAACGATGGTAACTTTACCCGCATTTAACAGTACATTAGAAACATGCTAACGAAACATTTAGAAAGACAATTCACAAATATCAAAAATATCATGATATCATGGATCATGTCAGTTATTATTGCTCCATTTACAATTTTTGGCTATTGTTCTTGCTTGCTTACCTAGTCTGATGATTCAGCTGTGCACAGATCAAGACATTCTGCCCTTGTCTAATGGCTTGATCATGGGCTGGCATATGCAAATATTGGGGGCGTACATCCTGACTGTTACATAACAGTCGGTGTTATGTTGAGATTCGCCTGTTCTTCTGAGGTCTTTTAAACAAATGAGTTTTATATAAGGAGGAGGAAACAATGGAGTTTGAAACTCAGTGTATGTCATTTCCATGTACTGAACTCTTGTTATTCAACTATGCCAATATAAATTCAATATTTAATTCTATGGCACCTTTCATTTCTATACAGTAGTAATATCTCGCTAGAAATGACATCAAAAGTGGAAAATGTTGGTCAAAAAGATACATTTACACACAAACTGACCAGCAAACACAACTTTCGGATGCCATCTTTATTTTTCTAGCTGAAGTGTCACAGAATGTAAAGCACAGGATTGTGGGATATCAAAGGCAGCAAAGGATACATCTATGCTGCCTTCAAAAATGATCAGATGAAGGTATCTCAGGAGACAGGAAGTGACGCTAACATTGGATTCGGACATGCCTTGATGCCTAGACGTTTCTCCCCAGTCTGTCTAATTAGTCTCATTCACATGTGCCTTGTTAATCACTTCTCATGTGCTCTAGTATATATTCTCCCTGTGTCTTTCAGTTCTTTGTCAGATCTCATCAACGTATAAGTGTGTTTTTGGTGTTTGTTAAGAGTTTCCTGAGATTCGTCATTAAAGATCCTGTTTCCTGTTATTCCTCGTCTTCAAGAGCTTCATCTATATGTTACGTAACAGCTATTCAGAGTCATTTATTAAGTAAAAGCAAGTTCATATTTATATCAAAACTAAAGTTTAATTAAAAAATAGATTCAAATTAAAAAGGTAGGCCTAAAGGAAAAGGTAATAATCAAAAAAACAATAAAGTACAATCAGTACAGTGTAGCACATATTAAAATATTTAAAATGACTGCTTTTATTGCCTACACACTGTCATTCAAAAGTTTGGGGTTGTTTTTGTCTCTTGCTTAAAAATAGAGTAAAATCAATAATATTGTGAAAAAGATTTGTGATGGCAAAGCCAGTCTTTACTCCAGTCTTTAGTGTCACATGATTCTTCAGAAATCATTCTAATAGGCTGATTTGGTGCTCAATTAATGTCTTTAAAAAAATCATGCTGACATTATTAAAACTTTTGAACAGTATATTAGCCTATAGCAGGAATATAGGCTAAGTCAGTGGTTCCAAAACTTTTTTTACGGCCACTGATTTTCACTCGTTCAACATCAACGAGTTCTATTTGCTTTTGTCTCGTCGCACCCCGCTCACTTCCGGTGTAGACACGTGGTTTGGTAATTTGTAAATAGACACGGACAATTTGTATTTATACTACTGAAAGTGTATGCTGGGGTCCGCTCGGCGGACATGTTTCACTCATGCCCAGTAGACCAGCGTGTACAGTAGACAATGGATTATTGCACAGAATTCGTCCCCTTGGAATTATAAGGTTCTATCTGCATTCTGAACAGTGAGATATTGAACTTCAAAGTTTTTGCATTCCATTCGACTTTGTAGGTAGAAAACAGTTGGAAAAAAAAGGAAAAAAGTTTGTTTTCTAAATAAACATTCCCAAAATGTACACAACATAAAAAAAAAAAAAAAAAACATCACATAATCTAGGCTAAATAAGTTGTCACAGAATAGGAATATGTGAATAACTCAATTTTGACCAAAAATGTCATTATTGTTGCACATCTTCATAATATTTTTGAAGACGGATTGTAGAGGTGCGAGTAGCAACAAAAAAGGGGTGTGGATGTCTGCAAAGAGCCTCTGCGTACAGTCCCGGTTATACTTTCCACGTGCCTATCAATGGATTTGTTCACCTTCTTTGATGTCATCTTCAGCTGCTCTGTAGGTATTATATTTGTGTCAGCAATATCACAACGGTGGCTTTGTGGCCTTCAACTTGACCTAAACCCAAGTAGTTCCATGATGACTGTTCCTGTAAATATTATATTATCATTGAGTCTGGACTAGATTATTTACCCCCACCACTTACAGTGGCAGAATGAGACATTTCATTCAACTTAAAAAGATATTTTTGCTTTAGAGAGATACTGATGTGAGGGTCACCATTAAAAGAACGATTATGTGAAGAACACGTCTAAAAAGATTCCACTAAAAAGCAGATTTACAGACTAATGCCATAAATGGATCCAGCTTCAGTGAAGTCCTGCAATTATTCAAGAGCAACTAGCCAAAGCACTCATGTTTTATCAGATTTCTGCCATAATGCACGCTTCCCGAGCTTTCCTTTCTCCATTTACTAAATTAACCCTTATTTATTTACTTACTTTTGAATGAATGCAAAGTGGAAAGGTTGGAGGAACATGAAGCATAATTAGCTGTGGCACCATAAACACAGGAGTCAAGCTACTGTGTTTTTGTAGGGGTGTACTGTAGTGACATAAACAGCCTATCAAAGGATTCGTTCACCTTCTTTAATTTCATCTTCAGCTGCTCTGTAGACATTATATTTGTGCCAGCACTATGACAACGGCAGCTTTGTCGGTCCACCGAACATCTTTTAATTAATAAAGAAAAAAGCTTTTGGAATATGTTACTCACAAATAAGTCTGTGTGCTGTAAACACTGGAATCACGTACAAGCACAAGTCTTGTTTCTGGCTTGTTGGCTTAAAGAAAGACAGGAACATAAGAACATTCTGCACTCGTACTAAATCAACTTCCTTTTTTACTCCACCCAGGATACCAACCCTGAGGAGCTCTCGCTGCAAAAAACTATCAAGGTTCCTAACGGCTGAAAGAATTGTGTCCATGCAGATGAAACTGCTATTCCTTCCCATTAACAATCACTTTTCTGTGAGTTTGATACTTAAATTTATCAGACAAAGAATGAACCGTTCAGTAACTTTATAAGTTCAGTCACATTTACCAAAATCTCTTTATTTAAAACCTTACTTTCAAATTCCACAAGAAGGTATTAAAGATTAAGAATCTTAAAGAATCATCTTTAAGAATCTTAAAGTTTTCCCTTTAACCAAAAGAACCTGGATTTTTAAGTTTACTGTTTTTGGTTTCTAATCCATTTGAAAGCAATTTTACTAGGCTCAGAGCTGGTTTTGAGGCAGTAATTGGATTGTACTTTACAAGATGTAGGCATTTGTGGTAAGTATTAACATGCCCCATTAAAGGGTTTTATGCAGGATCATACTGTGGGAGACCAGGATTTGATGAGGAAGAAGGAGTTCTTTGCAGCGATGATTCCATCATACCTTTATTTGACCCTCTGGGGCAGTTTCAAGTTGCCTGTATACCCTAAAAAGATTTAAAAAGTTTAGATCAGCATGAATTCCCTAAATTAGTGCAATTTTAAAATTACACTAAAATCATTGCATTCTTTCACCACATCAACCCAAACCATTTTATGCATTGAGATTGTTCTTTATTTTTCAACTGATTTAAATTACAATGATCTAAATGACAAACTATTCAGTAAATAAAAAATAAAAAAATGATACATTATGCATACTTGCCTTGAGGCAAAATTTTAGTCTGTTAGAGGGCCCGACTTTAAAAGGATTTAGCCTGAAGGTTCATACACATCACAGAAAAACATAGCACTCATAAGACTTATTAAATATCTGTTCAGGACACTGTTCCTGCAGTGTGTTCAAAATATTTTGAACATCAGTTATGATGATGATCTGATGACAGAAACATTACTGTGCATGGCGCTTTGCGTTTATGGTGGGCCTTGAAGAACACTTCACAAAATATGCATTGACAATCCTTCATCGTATGTTGACACTCGACTTCTTATCATTGGTAACTTTATATGTTATCTATGGTTTAGCACTGAGATCAGAGGGATTTCGTATATGTTGTCCTCAGGGGTGTGTGGAAGAGCAGAATTTTGGATGAGATGTTCTTAGCAGCTTGAATCATTAGATGTGGTGGGTCCAGTCTCAATAACATATCAAGCACAAATGTATATATTTATTTGATATATTGAGGAATTTCTAAGCGCTCTTAAGTTTGTTTAAATCACCATGAACTTAAAAGAGGCCATATTATGCCCTTTTTTTGAGGTCTAGAATGGGTTTTCATGCATTCATTATTTTTTCACATATTTTACATTGTTGCAGCACTTCTCTTTCCAGTCTGTCAGTGACGCTTAGTTTAGTTCCAGTCTCTATGAAGCTTCTCCTTCCGAAAAGCGCAATGTGCTCTGATTGGTCTACTGGACCAGTGTGTTGTGATTGGTCAACCGCTTCAAGCTTGTTTCAGAAATGTCACACCCCTTACCCTAACCGCAAGTTTCAACACACTAATAGTGAAACACGCAACTCAACGTAACTGTACTTTCCCTGAAGAAAACTCAAGACTACAATCATGGCATTTCATTTAGAGGTCTGCATGGGACTGTTTTTTCGTCCTGCTTCTGCAAGGTTCTATTCCGCACCCACCTGCTCCCGCTTAAAATTCACTCTGTGTTCACCTGCTATCCGTTTACAATGATTTTCTTCCCGACTAAATTTAGATCTCATTTCCAGAATCTCACATTTAAATTTCTCCTAAAGAAAGAGAGAGTGATTGGGTATAACAGATACAAAATGTTGGCTAGCCTATTCAAGGACTTGTTATTTGTCTTATCGTGATACTGTCAACACAGTAAAAAATGTCTGAGAAAAATAAGCTAAATTAAATATGACATCTGTCACTCAAAGCTACAAGCCAAAACTGTTGGCTTACTAGCTGTACTGCAAAATCTTTTTTTAACATCCATGCAAGAACAGAATGCTGCTGACTGACGGCGGTTTCAGTACCGAATGTCTGTCCTCCAAAATCCAAACACAAAGGCAGACCTCTTGTTTCAGGTAGTTCAGAAATCATGCTTACTTCTTTGGAGTGGACTTTTGCTTTGTATCTTTGCAGACGTTTTTCATGCTCAAACAGCAACATTACAAACTAAAGAAAGTTGAAAATGTAAAAAAGCATAATAGGTCCTGACCAAGCGAAGCCTGAGGGATGGCGGATCACGGTAGAACTGAGGGTGGGTTTAGCCAGGGGGAAGCCGATAGGTTGTAGAGCCAAGGTGGAGTTCAGGGTTTGGAGGTTTAGGGATCCACACACCAAGGTGGAGCTGATGATTTGGTAGCCAAGCCAGATGAGCTGAGTTGCTGAAGGGAGACAGTGGAGACAAGACTGAGGAACTGTCTATCTTTTGTAGTGGAGGAGGGAGAGGGAAGCTGGGTGGGATGATCCGCAGTGGGGGAGAATTGGGGCTGGGCAACAAAGACTTGGAGCTGTGCTTGACCAGAGATGACTTGGATGACTTAGGACTGGATGGGACCAACAGTAGTGACAAGGCTTTAATATAGGTGGGAATCAGGGTATTAAGGAGTTCACATGAGGAAGTACAGACTTCAGGGGCATGAGGAAGAGTGGAACTCCACTCCATGATATCAAACTCCACCAGCACTGTCTTGGCAGGCTTCATCCCTGGGTCTGCGGTGGGCTCTATCTTGTGGTTCATGCTCATGGCGAGCATATGTTCGGGCTATGGGACAAACACTGGTTCAGGCTCGAGTTCCAGGATAGACATTGGGTCAGGCTTACACACCTGGACAGACTCAGCAGGCTCTGGGTTACGGTGGCCTCAGAAGGTCCTTGAGGTCCTTGGCAGGCTTTTGCTCTGGCTCTGGGTTTATGGTGGCCGTAAAGAGTGAGGAAAGTGATTGAGAGACTGGTGATGCCCTTATCTTCTATATCTTCAACTGTGAATGGTGAGCCACTCAGCCACAGCCCACAATCCATGTGTGCCACTGTGCAGGTGGTAGCTCCCGCTGACAGTAGTTGAAACAGGTGCTCATTCACCCCACTCCAAAAATAGGTCTTTAGAGTGCCGTCGCTCCAGGACATCAGGTGGCAGAGCATGAGGGACTCCTCCATGTAGTCTTCCAAGGGATAGCCATCTTGTAAAGGAGAGGAAAAGATCTTCAGGGGAGTGATTGGAAAATCCTGCTGTGCTCATCTTGTTGGTTTGACCTTCTGTCTCGCAGAAAAAACTGAGGTAAAACTCAAACAGGTAGTTTTTTTTTGCTGATATAGCAAGAACACAATGCATTAACAGGTAAGTGATGATACTTGAGATTGCTAGCAGATGACATAGACTTGTATTATTAACTCTGAGTCTTTGTCTTACATAAATATTGGAGCACACACGAGGGAACAACATTGAGACAAAGGATGACTGAAGATGACTTGGATGACTGGAGATCGATTTGGATGAGGTAACAGCAGTAGCAAGGTAGCCAGGAACATTAAGCAGGTAAGTTTGTAGCATCAGGTGTGGTCAGACCATGATTGAGAGGGAGTGTGTACACTATATATAGTGCTGGTGATGAGGTTATAGATGAGTTCAGGTTTTGTGGTTAAGTGCCAGGGAGGATGATGGGAAATGCAGTCTCCGACAGTATATAAACCTATAAAGTAGTTAATGCTAAAAAAAAAAAAAAAAAACCCCCAAAAAACCCCCAAAAAACAAATGCTATGTCTGCTGTGTGAAATAACTTGACTTTAAGGCAATAAACATGACTTAAAATGAACAATTACTTATACATGAGCATTTATTTTCATGGAACCCAAAAGGCCAATATTATAGATTTGCAGGAAATGTGCTGTTAGTAGAAATTGTTCCTTATTAGCTCTAACAAAAGTGTTCTGCAAAATTAAACAGTATTTTGTACTATGTTATATGGGATATTGACCTAACAAAGTCACGTTGGCATTTAATGGCTAAAGGTAATATAGAACAAGTCTGGATTTGGAATTGAATGGAACCCTAGACATTCTGAGCAGAAGATTGTTATCTGCCAGTCATCCCTTTTGGCTGAATGTGCTGCCCTGTTCCCCTGCTTAGTTCTTTGTAGGACAAAAAAAAAAAAAGAAGAAGAAGAAGAAGAAGAAGAAAAAAAGGACTGTTCAATCAAATATCAGCCTCCAAATTGAAAATTACAGGTTCTTTTGTTATTTATGCAGGGACATGCACAGCCACACTGGGCAAAGACGAGTCTTTAATTTGGATTCATATGAGAGTGAAAGTATTTTCAGTGCTTAAGCACTGAGTTTCATTGTTTTTCTAGATTAACGGCTGTTGAATTCCTGAAGATGTGTTGTTTGCTCAGGGTTTGTTTGATTCTGAGGTTTTTCCAGCTTATGAATATTCATGTTTCTAATTAGTCCAGTTGTCCTTTACTCATGCTCAAATGACTCATTCTGTTTTAGGTTTAATTAGTCATACCTATAAGAATGCAATTATATTCTACATTTAAAGAACTGAGAATAGTGGGGAGCATGGGAGGAAGGGGGCAGGGGGCAGGGGGCAGGGGGCAGGGGGCAGGGGGCAGGGGGCAGGGAGCGGGGGCAGGGTGAAGTGGGGTGACCAACTCAGGGGGACCCAACCACCCTCCCCCCGCCACCCCGCAGTATGTACAAATTTGAGAAGGAATCAAGCATGTGCCATCTTTATAACTCACTGTGGGATTTTAGCAGAACAACCTTTAAAAGAACAGGTTGATGTATTTTTCCCATGAGGCAATATAGTAATATGATTGTGTGATTCAATAAAATTGTTAATGAAATGTTTAATTTATATATTTCCAAGAAAATGTCTAAAATCTCAAACCTCTAAAAAGCATGCTTAAAATATTGACATGCTAGCCACCTGTTTCACTTGAGATCACTGGCATTCATAGACCTTTCAGAAATTAGGACATCAAGGTCAGTGAAAATAAAAATGACTTTCTTTCTTCTGTGAAACCCAAAAGAAGATTTTTGAAAAATATGTTTTTCTGTCAATACACTGAACGTCTACACTGAAAGTGGTATCCAATGTTGGTTTGGACCACAATCACTTTCACTAAATGGAAAATAAACAGTTGGAACATTCTTCAAAATGAAGAAGGAAAGCCTTACAGGTTTGGAATGACATGAGGGTTAGATAATGATGACATAATACTTTCATTTTTGGGTGAACAAACCATTTGAATGTGCACATTTTTTCTTTACAGTTAGCTTGTTCTTATTCATCCCAGAAGTTTTGCACTCTAATGACACCTGTCACCTTGGATGCATGAAGTTTGTTCACTAACTGCTACTGTAGTATATCGAAACGGTTTGTTTACCCTTTGCTTTGTTCCATTTCATCTGTTTACTTCCATCCCTTGCAGTGGCTGTGATGCAGATTTGTGTTTGTACTTGGCAGTTGATGTCCAAACATTTTCCTTTACTCTGTATCAAGACCTGCACATTATTGTGGCTTGTTTGTTTCATTACTCTTTGGATGTTTCATTTTTAAACTTTATCCACCTTATTTTTAACGTA
This sequence comes from Chanodichthys erythropterus, assembly GCF_024489055.1. Classification (NCBI taxonomy): domain Eukaryota; kingdom Metazoa; phylum Chordata; class Actinopteri; order Cypriniformes; family Xenocyprididae; genus Chanodichthys; species Chanodichthys erythropterus. Next base: position 17,649,998 of record NC_090239.1, read on the forward strand.
AGAGTGTCCACGGCCATTTTTACCTTTTTATAAAAAGTGTCAGCTGCTTTCATTTATTTTAGTTGTACTTGTACATTCACAGGAAATAGCTTCAACATTAAAGAAGGTGGTTACTCACTCAGTTTGGACCAGCGAATTGCTCACCTGCTGATCCATACCTTTATCCTGGACTCTACTACATAAATTTCTAAAAAAATAATAGCGATGGATAAACACTGTAATTGCATGATATGTCCTGAAGGGGCTTTAAAGGTCCAGAAAGGTACTAAAGACATAATTAAAACAGTCGACGTGACTGCAGTGGTTCAACCTTAAAGGGTTAGTTCACTCAAAAATGAAAATTCTGTTATTAATTACTCACCCTCATGCCGTTCCACAACCGTAAGACCTTCATTAATCTTCAGAACACAAATTAAGATATTTTTGTTGAAATCCAATGGCTCAGTGAGATCTCCATAGCCAGCAATGACATTTCCTCTCTCAAGATCCATTAATGTACTAAAAACATATTTAAATCAGTTCATGTGAGTACAGTGGTTCAATATTAATATTATAAAGCGACGAGAATATTTTTGGTGTGCCAAAAAAAAAAACAAAATAACGACTTATATAGTGATGGCCGATTTCAAAACACTTCAGGAAGCTTCGGAGTTATTTTGTTTTTTTGGCGCACCAAAAATATTCTTGTCGCTTTATAACATTAATATTGAACCACTGTACTCATATGAACTGAATTAAATATGTTTTTAGTACATTAATGGATCTTGAGAGAGGAAATGTCATTGCTCCCTATGCAGGCCTCACGGAGCCATTGGATTTAATCAAAAATATCTTAATTTGTGTTCTGAAGATTAATGGTTTTACGGGTGTGGAACGAGGGCAATGACAGAATTTTCATTTTTGGGTGAACTAACCCTTTAATTTTATAAAGCAATGAGATACTTTTTGTGCGCAAAAACAAAACGAAATAATGACTTTATTTTTTACTTTTTGTGCACAAAAAGTATTCTCGTCGCTTCATAACATTAAAGTTGAACCACTGCAGTCACGTCAATGGTTTTATTGATGTCTTTAGCGCCTTCCTGGACCGAGTCATATATCTATCGGATTTTATCAAAAATATCTTAATTTGTGTTCCGAAGATGAACGATGGTCTTACGGCGGTGTGTGTAACGACATGAGGGTGAGTACTTAATGACAGAATTTTCATTTTTTGGTGAACTAACCCTTGCTGTTTCCCAAAACTGCTGTTCATTTCTCTACGTTTAAATCCTTTTAATTAGCAAAAACTCCTCGTGCACCTTTAAATTAGAAGCGAAGCGGTGAGGAGGATCTTCAGTGATGAGGATATTGACGCCTTGCGCGCTGTCATTCGCCTCACATGACAGCAGTTTAAAAGAGAGAGAGAGAGAGAGAGAGAGAGAGAGAGAGAGAGAGAGGTAGTGAGGGAGTGCAGTAATGTAAGTATTTTACAGTGTTAGTCCTGTAGAGAGCAGTAGATCGTTTTATTAAATTGTTTTATACGCTCCCTGTGGTACTGTACATGAGTGGGACTGGGGAGGGAGGAGCGATCGTAGTATTTCTCTTCATTTCAAATCCCTGTCGTGGCAGCACGGGCAAGGCAGAGGACTTTTCTCCCCTTCAAACTAAGGGGAAAACCCACCACCAAGAGCCTACGGCACGTCCGAAAGAGCAAACGGAGGACTTTGGGAGGAGGAAACATTAGTTTGAAGGCACGCTGCGGAGGTATCGGCTCACTGTGTGCACTAGTGTCTCCACACTTGCACTGGATACACGAAGCAGGACGTTTTCACTTATCTGCAACTCGCAGGAACCCCGCAATCTTCTTGAAACCCGCCAACCATTCACACGGTGAGTCGCGCGCTGTGCGTGTTTATTTACTGCTCTCGCGCCTATGCAATATTCGCTCGCGTTCCTCTGCCATACGAAGCTAATTCCAGTGTACGCTAGCTGCATGGTTTGACAGGTCAGCGGTCCTAAAGCTAAAATGATTCATTCCCATGGCTCCTCACTCTAAGACACTACAGGCTTTTAGTGCACGCGGGCTTTTGCATGTTAGTACGGCTGACATTGCACAGGTTACCGGCGCGGAGAGTGTCTTGCTGTATGTAGGGCCTAGTTTATAGTAGGCACATACTGTACCAACAGACACATTGTAGCCCCCGTCTACTGGTACAGTACTGTGTGCCTGCTACACACACACACACACACACACACACACACACACACACACACATATACACACATACTGAAGCTTGCATGAGTTTTGTGTTGATGACTTCACTTCAGGTGCTGTTTTTCCAATCTATTCACTGGATAACATGTGCCCAGAAGATACAGTACCAACAGGTAAATTGGTGAAGAAATGAAAATTTCATTAGTGTGCTCCCTGTGGGAAAAGTTTGTATGAACTGTTTACAGTAAACAGATTATGCATCATACAGTATCAAAAGTAGGCTATCTTATTTTCTTTTTCCTTTGTATTTATGCATTTAAATAGTATGAGCTTGGAAACATATGTATGTCAAAGTGGCAGTCTTTTTAAGACTATATAATGTATTATATTGTATCAACTATACAAAACATTTTCCATATTTTGAATTGCTTGAAGATAGGGAAACTGCTATTTTGATTAATGTAGTTAGCATTACTTTAAAGTGAGATTTAATGACATTCAAAGTCATTAATATCAATGTTTTTAATAACTAAAGTAATTGCTTTTTGAATTGAGCTAGGGAACATGCAGTTGATTTTTAAGTGGCACATTATGACTTATAAGCATGTGTGAGTGAGCATCAGATATGCTAATGCATGCAGAATGAATACAAGCCACCTGTTGTCCTATTAAAATGACATCTTCTGTTATATATCACGGTATATAATTGTAAAGAAAAGGTTGCATAGATTTGATATACTGTAATGTTTCTGAAGAGAAGCTCATCTAAATGCTGTATTACTTGTTGGATATTGTAAACAAATATGTATATGTGATATGTGAGCACATCTTGCTAGACTTGAGCTATAAAGCCAGTTAAGGATGAGTTGCAGTCATTGTCCAACAGTAGCTTGGCTTGTTGTGTCAGGCCCTGATGAGTTTTTAATGGGGAGGAAGTGACCTCCCCTGGCCCCTCTCCTAGCAGCCCGCCATACCATGGCCCCTTGCTATATAGGTCAACATTGAGCAGTGATGATAAGTTAAGGTTTTGCAGCTTAAGCTGAAATCCCAGTCAATATGATGCTAAAGCAGACACTCAAAAAGCATACTGGGCACTTTAAATGGTTTTGAGGTTTGTCAGTCTAACAATGATGGGTTTGCAGTATGAGAATGGTTAGCTTGTGGCCACTTCTATAAACCCATCAGGCACTTGAAAATTCTTGAAGGGTTTTCAATCCTTTGTGTCATATATCAGACATCCTGATTACTTTGATTTGTTTATTGTTGCCACATCACACCCAACCTCATTCAGGTTTACACCTCAGTTGGCTGATTTTCACTATTTGATTATATAAGACAGTGAAGCATTTGCACATTGAAGTATACAAAGCTGAAAACCTTAGCATTGCCGTTTGTGTTTGTGCACTGTGGTGTAAAAAAATTTCTAGTGTAAGTAGCGGAGAGAGCACGTGTAGTGTGACCTATAGTTTATCACAAAGTGCTTTCTCTCACCCTGTATGTGTCATGCAGTTTTATCTAAAACACACACACTAGAAAGCTGATAAATGCATTTTGTAAAACATCAACCAACGTTATCGCTCAGGATTTTATTATTTTTGTAAAATGCTGCAAAATGTTGTACCTTAGATTGTAGCAGTTTACTGTAAATAACATCTGTTTTAAAAGACAACGCCCTGCCTCTTTATATAGTATAATTTAGATTTTAGTGTGGTAAGATAGTATAACCCACCACAATATATGATGTTCTTTTATTGTTTTAAAGGATTGGTTCACTCAAAAATTAAAATTCATTGTTTACTCATCATTTTATTCTAAACCTATAACGTTCTTTTTTGAGTGAAAATCCCATTCAAGCTTAAAAAATGTATGTAAAAACAGCACCATAAAAGTGATTAATATGATCCATGCACTAGATTCAAAGTCTTCTGAAGTCATTCAATAAATTTGTATGACAAATGGTGTAGAGCCTACATCTTTAACAGAGACGTAGACATCTTTACACAGAGAGGAGTTTAGCTGTATACGGCAAATTTGTTTATCGTATAGGTGATTCGTCCAGACCGATCTGGCATTTTATTTTTTGAAACCGTGTCCCAGAGTGGATAAATCTGAAAACGACACCCTTGTGTATATTTTGTGAAAAGATGATGTCGTCACCCCACGTCTCGACCCTACGTCGTGTAACGGCAACAGCAACAACAATCACAATAGTGGACTACATGCTTGTGTTTGTGCCGGAGAAGCTACCGAGCCTATTAGCTTTACTAAAATAAAGCTTTATTTCTAAGCTTTACTAAAGTTTGTACAGCGCTCAAGGTTTATGCGCATGCTCCAAGTCGTATTCTCCGTTTTTAGTGTATCTCTGTGGCAGAATTACAGCGCCACATAATGATCTGGAATGTATACTACATCGTTTTGAGTCGGTTTCAGTGGTTTCGTGTGTATGCAGATATTTCTTAAAGGATTAGTTCACTTTCAAATAAAAATTTCCTGATAATTTACTCGCCCCCATGTCATCCAAGATGTCCAGGTCCTTCTCTCTTCAGTCAAAAAGAAATTAAGGTTTTTGATGAAACATTTTTCTCCATATAGTGGACTTCAATGACCTCCAAACGGTTGAAGGTCCAAATTACAGTTTCATTGCAGCTTCAAAGCATTCTACACGATCCCAGACGAGGAATAAGGGTCTTATCTAGAGAAACCATCACTCATTTTCTAAAAAAAATTAAAATTATATACATTTTAACCATAAATGCTCATCTTGAACTAGCTCTCAAGATGAGCATTTATGGTTAAAATGTATAATTCGGTTCATTTAGTTTTGCCACAACAGAACTAAATGAACCGAACATGTCCCCTCTCGATCACCGTACTAACTGTCCAATGACAGTGAGTGTTACAAGTGAGAGAGGATTGGCTCTTCAAATTGGTTGCTCCCACGTGTGTACTGTCCAATGGCATTTTACCACTCGATTGACAACTGGATAAAGAAAAGCATTTGGCAAACTGACAAAAAAAAGCAATTGGTAAATAAAGAGAAAAAAGCATTTGCCAAATTCTTTTTAATAAAGCGATTTAAATGCACATTTAAAATGATTTACTAATGTACTTTTTATTGTTTTATTATGTACGTTTTAAAAAATGAATTAAATAACCTGCTTCAAATGTGTCTATTTATACATTCAAAAAAGATTTTTAAAATTTATTGTTTTATTGTTTTATTAAACTACATTTAAAAACAGGAATTAAATAAATAGCTTTAAATATGTCTATTAATTTGCTCATATAAAAAGTGGTTATTTATATACAATTTATGTTTGAATTATTAAATAAATTAATTGATTCTTCATTTTATATTTAAGTGGCACTCCTGGTCGTCCATATGAAGATAATAATTATTAATATTGTTCTTATTTATAATAACAACAACAACAACAACAATAACAAATCCATTCATACTTTTATTATAACATATATTATGTTGTATTATAATATATTATTATTATTATTATTAATACTGTATAAGTGGGGTTTCCACAGAGAATGCATGTCAAATGAGCTCAATTATGTTTAGCACAGCATTCTTTTTATGTGTTGGAGCATTAAAAGGGGTCATGTATAATTTCCTGCTTTTTCTTTTTAAAGATAATTACTGTTTTTTGCCGTAACATAGCTTTGGATTTGCTGTGTGTCATCTGTTTCATAATTCATGGCTGCGCTAACCGTGTTAACCTCTTTCTTCGACTGCATTCACAGCAGATGCATAGTGACAGATGCCGAAAACTGAACTTTGACTTTGGTCTATAACGTTTGCAGAGGGCAGTGCAGCTTCAGTTCTGATAAGCACAACCACTGTCCCATGGAACATGAATTTATCACCACTCAGTATGATCACCCATGAACGTCACCCACCGCTGTTCTGGCCCCTTTGAGATAACGTGTCCCATACAAGCACATGGACCTGCAGGCGCACAGATACACACGCATAGGTTTGTTTGATATTCTCTGTCAGTTTGTTATACAAAAAAAGCTCTCTCTGTCTTTTATTGTCCTTTACTTTCAAGACAACTCCTATTTGTATTTGATCTTTTTTGGTCTATAGTTTCTGTTAATGGTTTGTTCATGTGGTTTCCATGTCAATGAGGACCAGGGACTTCGGTTGAGATCTGGCCTTTTTACAGAAATGGGCTCCACACAAAAATCGTCCCCTCGCCTCACACATACACGACCGCAAAGGGTGGCATATGTGCAAGACGAAAGAGTACTAGCCTTTATTAGAACACAGTCTCAAGAGGCGGTTTTTTAAAGCCACACTTCACACTAATTAACAGTCCTAAATCTCAGACAGCCTTTTAATCTGGTCTCAGTGGCTTCCTCCCTGTTGCTTTTTTGGCTCGGAATGTGCTGGTTTATTTTTTTGCATTGAATCTAATGCATTTTTTGCACCATTTCCAGTGACTGGAGGTACACTCAGCCCAGCATGGAATTAAACTATAGAAAATAACATTGGATGTATGGTCACATATTGGATCTAGCCTATATGTGACCCTGGATCACAAAACCAGTCAAGTCGCACGGGTATATTTGAAGCAATAGCCAACAGTAAATTGTATGTGTCAAAATGATTTTTCTTTTACGCCAAAAATCATTAGGATATTAAGTAAATTTATTTTGAAAATTTCCTACAGTAAATATAGCAAATTTATTTTTGTGAGTGAATATGCATTTAGCGTAGTTTGTTGATATGGGAAGAATGAGGCGGGAACCAGTGAACGTTCAACACAACTTTAATATAAAATAAACAAAGAACAAAATGAAAGTAATGCAACGCCACACAAACATAATAAAACATAAAATAAAATCCAGGCCCGGTCCTCTCTCGTCCTTTACTGTCATCGCTCCTCCTTTTATGCTTCCGGAGCTCCTCCGTGAGAGATTCGAGGCCGGTGCAACTCGCAGGTGACGCTCATTATCACTCGCGTCACCAGTCTCGCGCCGTTCCCTCATGGCTCTCGCCCGCCCTGCTCGTCACAATGCATTGCTAAGGACTTCATTTGGACAACTTTAAAGCCGATTTTCTCAACATTATGATTTTTTTGCACCCTGAGATTTTCAAATAGTTGTATCTCTGCCAAATATTGTCCTATCCTAACAAACCATAAATCAATGGAAAGCTTATTTATTCAGCTTCCAGATTATGTATAAATCTCAATTTCACAAAATTGACCCTTATGACTGGTTTTGTGGTCACATATGAATCTTTTATCTAACAACAAAGTGTGATGAAGTGTAACACGTGCTAGAGTATTTTCGTAGCTGTCGAGAGCTGAATGTGTTAATAGATTAATAGATCTCTACAGTATAGATAAAAATGGTTACCTCTAGCCTAATTCCTCCCACTGTTCTTATGTTAGGTGTGAGAACAACGTACATTTCTGTGCTCTTCAAGTCCAAATGAGGTGCATAGACAAAAATATCCAAATAGCGAATCATTTCAAAAGAGTTCGCACACTCCACCAAAGATGAAAAAACATCAGATGCGAGACAAAAAACAAAACTTTACTGAAAGTCTGCAGTATAAAAATAACTTTTTTTTTTTTTTTTTTATGTCATTATTATGTCTTATTAGAGTGTTGCAGAATTGATGTAAATTTGTAGGCCAACTTGGAAGTTGGCATCACCCTGCTTCCCTCAACAAAATGCCAACAGGATATTTGTTGAGTTTTGGATTATTGCAGAAAATAAGCTTTGTGACTTCAAGTTGAAAAGTTTGAGTTGGTATAGTTTGCAAAAGAGTGCGTATAAAGCGAACTAGTGAGTAGATGAGTTTTCCTTTATGGTGTGATGACATTTAATGTTCCTGACAACCTCTGTAGTCTCATTTAGCCATTTGTTAGCAACCACATTTTTAAAGACAAGTAAAAGCTTAAAAATCATGAGTGGCGGGGAACTTATTTCAGGCATTAACCAAAAGCCCATTCAGAAAAACCCAATGACTTCAGGAAGATGGAACTGAAAGTTCAAAAATGCATCATTCCACATTCCTGCACAATTGTAGTCTTGGAATGGTATGAGATATGTGTTGAACTAACTTGGGAGGTCATGGGAGGTGCACAACGCTTGTTTTCAGTTTTGGTTGCATTAGATGTTTTGAGTCGCATGTGGACAAAAGAGGAATCTTCTGAAAACTTCAAGTCAGATGTATTGATAAAAGGCATTAACAGCAGAAAAATGCATACGTCACCACTTCCATTTTGAGTCATCTTAGGTAATGTATAACTTCTATAGTTAGTGTACACTAAAATGGATGACAAGTGAGCTGACAGAAAATCAAATGCGCTGGGGAGTTATGGGAGTGTCACCGTGCTCAATATTGAAAGTAAATGTAGGTAATGTTATTTTTTGAGAAACATTTTTTGCACTGCCTGAATTGCAGAGCTGCATCTTTTTGTGTATTATATTATATTATAGTATATTTTATTATTTATATTTTTGCAGATGACCTTGGCATAATTTCGTCTGAGAGGTCTGGGTCATCGAAATGGATTTGGATCTGATTTCATTATGAAACTTTCAAATGAAACTTTTTAGGAGGTCTTTCTTTTATAAACATTCATGCTTGAGAAATTCAGCTGAACTGCTTCCAGCAGCTGAGGGTTTGGCAGCGCTGTTGTGCCACACCTCTTGATCATTTTCCTTTTATTATGCCTTTGATATTTAGGCCATCAGTTACACCAGATGCCTATTTGTACCAATACCTCCATATACAACAAACCCAGAAAGTATCTGTTGTCATTTATTTAAATGCTGAAATGCCAGCCTGTGATATTTGGACTATGTTGAACTTGCATGTCAGCCCATGCTGTTTGCTGCTTGTATAGTTTGTTTTGTTCAAGGTTTTATAGAAAGAAGCAATGTTGAAAATCCCACTGAGTGAATAGAGATTGTGTTTTTTGTTGTTGTGCGGTTCAGCTGTAGAAAACTGTCAGCTCTCTTTCTGCAAGCCAATATGTCTTCCATTAATTTACAGTACATTGTCACAGTTGGATGTAACTCCTGTTTATGGTCACATTTCTGGCATCTCTCAAAGAAAAAAGTTCTTTATCTCTCAAGAGGTTTGTGAATGAGGTTTGTGAAAGATGGATGTGTCTGTGTTGTGTCATATAAAAGATGGTGGAAATGTGGGGTTTTCCATTGGAATAGCTCTTGAAATGAACCTTCAACATGTCAGAATGGCCTTTTCTTTGAGAAATACTCAAACCTTTCTGACTTTTTTTTTTTTCTTATGCAGGTCATAAAAGATATTTTGAGACATGTTTGTATCCAAACAGTGTTGGTTACCATTGACTTCCATTGTATGAAAACATCAACAACAAAAACATCACATTTCTCAATCTCTCTTTTTTATATATATATATATATATATATATATATATATATATATATATATATATAATATATTATTCCGCAGAAGAAAAAATAAAAAAGTGCACTATCGCTTTAAACATAAGTAAGTAAATCATTTGACTAATTATAGCGCAAACCAGTGCGGGCAAATCACATGATTTAATTTTGAGTTGAGTTTGCAGCATACTCTTTCTACGTTTTGGAGCCATTTCTTACAGCCAGGCTTGAAGTACAGCTAACTGCATGCAGCCTCCAGCAGCGGGCTGAGGATTGATCTCGGCAGCTTGCTGCACCTGCAAATAATGTGTGATATTCTGTGAGAAAAGGAAAAAGAGGGTTGAGAACTGAGGTGAGATTTCATAATTGAGACTGGTAGAGATCACATCTTCAGATTACATACACTGACAGAGGATTCAAGGGGCCTGCATAAAGGGAACAGGTAAATCAACATCACAACTGCTCTGTTTGTTGCTTCTGCTGCTGCTGTTACTGCCTTGAGTTTACTATCATTTGTCAACTTGTCCAGGTCACGATCTCCCTGGATCCCTGGAACACCCGTTGCTTTTTTTCCCCTATTGTTTCCTCTTTGGTTTGACCAAGCAAACATATGGATATTTTATTTAAACCTATTGTATTTGAATATTTGAAATAATTAATTGTTCGATTATTGTTTATTTAAATTAAGTTTAGTTGAAAAACATAAACAATGTGCATAAACAAACCAAAAAATTGACAGAACAAAAGCATTTAAGCTCAGAGTGAACAAAAAAAGAAAACTGTAATAAAGCAGACTGTGCCAATTATTGTGCAGAACATTCATATACATTTCAGTCAGCATATGATTATGGTGTTTATATTGTTTTAAAGTCTCATGTTGAAAAAGAAAATTTGCTTCATGAGAGTTGGCGTCTCAGTCTGATAACAAAAAGGCCGGCTGCAGGGAAAACGCTGTCCACCGATACAGGCGTTGCACAGAAGTTTCTTACAGCACATTGTGTTCTCTGTTCTTAAATGTATCTCCCTTAACAAAACAAGTGAATGCAGTGATGGACTGCTGCCTTTCCTCATTTAACTGGTCGATAACAATGATTCTGTTTAAATTTCATGTGATTTCTCATTGTGGTGGTGATATTATGACAACAACTCAGTTTCACCTGACAGTGTTTGCATATGACATGTTGATATTTAATCAGAAGTAATTCCATTTTGTAAGATCAGGTAGTAAAATCATTTTGATCAAAGTAATTCCACTACATTAATGGGTTCAAGTGTACTACAAGTGGTAACTAAATACATTTTTTTTTAAACAGAGATAGTATGATAAAAGCACATTTTAGTTCATATTCATGGTGTCTCAAAATAGCAGTTGAGTACACTTAGATGTTCTTTTATATTAAGTACAAAATTAGTGAGTGAAAATGGAGCACTTTAAAGGATTAGTTCACTTTCAAATAAAATTTTCATGATAATTTACTCACCCCATGTCATCCAAGATGTCTTTCTTTCTTCAGTCGAAAAGAAACTAAGGTTTTTGATGAAAACATTCCAGGATTATTCTCCTTATAGTGGACTTCAATGGCCTCCAAACGGTTGAAGGTCAAAATGACAGTTTCAGTGCAGCTTCATAGGGCTTTAAACAATACCAGACGAGGAATAAGGGTCTTATCTAGCGAAACGGTCGGTCATTTTCGAAAAAAAAAATATAACCGTATATCCTTTATGCTTTAAAAAATGAGCGCCTTCCAAATGGTTCCGCCAAAACCGCACTTTCGTATTCTTCAAAAAGCTTACGGTGTACTTCCTACGCCTTCCCTGTTCTACTTATGGAAAAAAATGGAACTGGCGCTGCATTCGTTCTGTAAGTAGAATAGGGAAGGCGTAGGACATACAGTGTAAGCTTTTTGAAGAATACGAAAGTCCGGTTTTGGCGGAAGCACTTGGAAGGCGAACATTTGTGTATATAAAGCATGTACATTTAAATTTTTTTCAAAAATGACCGATCATTTCACTAGATGACCCTTATTCCTCATCTGGTATTGTTTAAAGCCCTTTGAAGCTGCACTGAAATTGTTGTTTTGACCTTCAACCTTTTGGAGGCCATTTAAGTACACTATAAGGAGTAACAATAATCTAAACTAATAATCCTGGAATGTTTTCATCAAAAAAATTATTTTTTTTCGACTGAAGAAAGAAGGACAATGTCATCTTGGATGACATGGGGGTGAGTAAATTATCAAAAAAACTTTATTTGAAAGTGAACTAATCCTTTAAGTACATTATGGAAGTGTACTTTTTTCACCTGGGTGTTTGTCTTGATTACTTTTTCTAGTTTGTTAAATATATAGAGAAAGGTTTGTGTGCATTTTGTGCTGGCTCTTGGTGTGAACTGTGTAGAAAGGTGTACTCGGATATTGCAGGATGTAATGATGCTGCAGGTTATGGCCTCACTTTGCAACATTCGGCATGTTTCATCTCTGGAATGCTGCTGATACTGATAGTCAAGCCACATTAACTTCAACAGCTACTAAACAAGAGGTTTTCTGGATCAGGATCTCGTTAAGGAGAGTTCTCTGCCGACTGTTTTGTGGGACAAAGTGTGCTGTCATCACAACTGTTGTGTGGAGATAATGTCATACATTCTTCATTTCTAACTTTAGTCATATTCAAATAGACTGGCTAGTTCAGGAGTGTGCATTGTCTCATCCTACATTCATATAACCAAATATGTTAGCATCTGTCCATGCTATACTACAACAATATGTTAAACTGTCATTCAAAGTTTGTGGTCTGTAAGATTTTTAAAATATTTTTTTAAAGAAATTTCTTGTTCACTGAGGCTGCGTATTAATATTAAACAGCATGTCCTGCATTTTATGACAGTCATGTTGCATGATTTGACTGATTTGGATGTTAAGTTTTCGTTTTTAAGGAGGCTCAATGTTTTTAATGCATCATTGCTGAATAAAAGTGTTTATAAAAGCATTTAAAAAAATCGTATTGAGCCAAAACCCTGTGTATATAAAACAATATCGTTAAGCCTCTGTTGTTCATGGCAAAATTACTTTGAAATATATTTAATATTCAGTGCTTGATTTAATATTTATTATGCAATGCTTGAGCCATGATTCTTCCAAATTCTTCTAAAGTTTTTCAAGCAAGATTGTTCTTGAGAAATAGAGTGGTGAGTAATTCTGAGTTAAAGCCTGAACACTGTTGCATGGCATGGATTTGTACAAGGCCAGTGGTTGTGTTGTAGTGGGCTGTGATTCATGGGAAGGAGAGGAGGGAGATGGCATGGCATGGAGACCCCTCGCTGAATGACCCTGAACCAGTGAAACCTGAAGCAGCTGTGTAGAGAGCAGCCAAGTAGTTCCGTGAGCTGACCCACCCATAAGAAACCATAAATTTTTTTTCCCCACACTTGATTCTGTTGCTTGGTTTTGAACAGAGTATGATTCCATGCTTCTTCCCTTCCCCCACAGGTCTCTTTTCACATTGTACTTTTGGGCTTTAATGGCGGTATGTTTAAGTCATCTCTGTAAGTTCAACTGTGAGTACTAGTGGCAGCTGTTTTGTACTGTAAACACTAGGTACTAGGTAATGAGGAGAAGCATTTATCACAAGGATTTATCACCAAAATTTTAAAAAGAAAGACACGTTTAGAATGTGAGCTGTTCCACCTAGGTGATTTATTCAGTAACGAGCAGTAATGAGTAGGGGAGTAACGATACATCGTTATATCGAGATATCGATTATAAAAATGTGACAGTATGTATTGGTGATATAAATTATATGATTTGCGATTATAGAGTTAGTTCTATCCAAGACTACTGTATTTATAAGGTTTTATTTTTCCAAAAATATAAATTGTCATCATGCACTCAGCCTCATGTCTTTTCAAACCTATAAGATTTTCATTCAACTTCCAAACACAAATGAAGATATTTTTAATGAAACCTTGTGATTAAAACTGTGATTGATTGCATTGATCATCTGAAGTGACAATGCAAACATCATTTAAATCACCATATCGCATTTAGCTGAGTTTTAGTAGTATGATTATTCAAAGCGTTTTAGATGGTTTATTCATAAAGAAATGCATTAATGCTTAAGTGTGACCGCAAGCATGTAAAGATGCAAATTACACTTCATTGGTTGTTCAGGATGGATTTTACACCAATTTTGAACCATGCACTAGACTAGGGCTGCATGTTTCATTGGGGATAAAACGCCCCAAAATCACCTTACGCGTTAGGGCGATTGTCAAAAAGCAAAGACTGTGACTTAACTTAATAAATATATGTGCTGCATGTTTCGGAGTGAAGCACGTTGCTTTGCTTTTTTATATACACATGAGCTGCTCATGATCTGGTGTTTTCAGAGTATAACTCGCAAACCCATTTGTGCATTTGTTCTGAGTTTGGGTTATTTATAATGAGCATTTGGCAACACACATCAACCATCTACCCAAACTTGTATTGAGAAGCACTTATAAAACAGCTGTTGTCAACAAAAGAGAAGCTTGAAGGACTCCCTGCAATTTTCTGCCAAATCTTGATGATTTAATGAAGAAATAATGAATAAAACAAAATAAATAAAAACATTTTTTAATAATATATAAGGAAAATCACAATGTTTTAGTTTTGTCATTCCGCCCTAAACTAGACCATCTTTTGAAGTGGTGCAGTTCCCTTGGCGGGCTTTCACACCAACCAAACAAAATAAACCCTGACACCAAACTCGGGTCTGCCAAAAACTCTAGTGAGAAAATGCAGTAATGCCCACACACAATATCTACACAGTCTGACAGACACATTCAAATTATGTAACCATTATATAACCAATTTAGTTATTTATTTTAGTCAATATAGCATATGATGTTGTCAGTGTAGTTTTCGGTAACCAAACAATTGATGGGTGCCATTGACTTTCATAGTTTTTTTTTTTTTCTTTTTCTTCTTCTCTTCAGTGGGGCCTATCAACTGTTTGGTTACCCATATTCTTCAAAATATCATCTTTTGTGTTCATCAGAAGAAAGAAAGTCATTCAGGTTTGAAACACCTTGGAAGTTGGAACGAACTCAGTTTGGAACAAATGATGACAGAATTTTCATTTTTGGGTGAAAAGTAACATTTTTAAAAAATATCTCATTGAACACAAAAACTATTTCCAAAATGTTGACAAGTCTAAGTTTAATATAACATCTGTCTAACTTATAACATGAAAGTAAGTTTAATAATATAACTTGGATAACACATTTTTCATTTTTACTCAAATTAGGGTGAGGCAAAAGTGAGTACACCCCACTACAAAAACTACTACATCTAGTACTTTGTATGGCCTCCTTGATTTTTAGTGACGGCACCAAGTCTTCTAGGCATGATGAACAAGTTGGCAACATTTTGCAACATCTATCTTTTTCCATTCTTCAAGAAAGACCTCTTTTAGAGACTGGATGGTGGATGGAGAGTGATGCTCAACTTGTCTCTTCAGAATTCCCCATAGGTGTTCAATTGGGTTCAGATCAGGAGCCACTGAATCATTTTACCCTGTTCTTCTTCAGAAATCCAACAGTGACCTTAGATGTGTGTGTTTAGGATCATTGTCATGTTGGAAAAGTGCATGATGACCAAGGGCGTGGAGTGATGGTAGCATCTTCTCTTTCAGTATAGAGCAGTACATCTGTGAATTCATGATGCCATCAATTAAATGACACCAGCAGCACTCATGCAGCCCCACATAAGGACACTGCCACCACCATGTTTCACTGTAGGCACCATGCATCAGTTCCTAAAACATTTATCTTGGTCTCATCACTCCAGAGTATAGAATCACAGTATTCTTCAACTTTGTCAGCATGGGCCCTGGCAAACTCTAGGCGGGCTTTTTTGTGCCTGGGCTTTAGGAGAGGCTTCTTTCATGGACGGCACCCATGCATGCCATTCCTCTGCAGTGTACGCCATATTGTGTCACAGGAAATGGTCATCCCAGTTTGGCGTTCTACTATGTCGATTTTCTTCTAACCTTCTCATCAGAAGACGCTCCTGTCGTGGTATTAACTTCCGTGGACGACCTGGACATCTCTGTGAGATGGTTGCAGTTCCATCTTTTTTTTAAAAATTGTTGTACCACTTTTGCTACAGTATTCTGACTGATAAGTAAAATTTGCTGATATTCTTGTAGCCTTCACCTTACTGGTGTAAAGAAATTATTTTCTTTCTCAGGTCTTGTGACATTTCTCTTCCATGTGGTGCCATTGCTGACAGCATGAAATGTGAAGGGGTTTTAACACACTTTTATAGTCAACTGTCTGCTGGACACCTGTGTAATGAATAATTAGACTCACCTGTGGTTGAATTCTTGTTAAATTAGACATTTGTAGTCTAAAATTTAGCTTTTCTCCAGAGAAAAAAATTAAAATTTTGTTCTCCAAGTTATATTATTAATCTTACTTTCATGTTATAAGTTAAACAGATGCTATATAAAACTTAGTCATGTCAACATTTTGGAAATTGTTTTTGTTCATTGAGAGATTGTTTAAAATGCTACTTTTCAAAGGGGGTGAAGGGGGTGAAATACTCATTTATGCTGAGCACCGTATGTGTTTCCAAATGTGCAGTAGGAATGGCCCTGTCCACCTGGCTGAGGTATGTGGCATCCCGTCGCATGCAGATCGACCATCCTTGACCCAGTTCAATTTCAAACCGGTGTTTAATAAGATAAGAAGAGCTGTAGACTGTAACATGAATGTTGTTGATGTAAGGCTCGTCTTTAATAACGGCCCGGAGCTTTAGGTCATTGCCTTCTTGTGACCATTAGACCGTAAACAATTTCAGACGTTGACATCAAAAGACACCGTAAGCCAAAATTGTGGCTGCGTTATCCCATCAGTTGAAATTAGGCCACCAAAAAAAAAGAATGTAAAAAGGAGCATATAGCCATCCCATGATGACCTGATAGCACAGAAGGTAAGAGTCATCCATTTATAGCCGTCATAATTTCCTTGCATGTTTCTAGAGCAAACATCTGCAGCAGGCAGCTTGGTATGTCTGCCTGAAAGCCAGAGCCTTGCTCATCTGACTTTAACAAGTGGTAAAAGTAAAGGGGAAAAATAGGTCATGCCTTTGAGAAGCAATACTTTATCTGAAAATGAAAAAAGTGTCAAACGTTAGCTGGCTCACTCTCTGGCTGCTGTACAGAGTAGAGACGGGAGAGCTGTTTGACTTGGCATGCAGACTGGGCCCCATTTTGGCTTCCACCCCAGCAGATCAATCTCTAACTTTTTTCTCTCTCTGTGTGAAAGCTTTTTCTATTGCTTTTTTATTTTGTCTTGAGGCTGTTCAATCAAATCAGAAATAAACAGAATATAACTTTGACAAAAAAGTGAACATTACTTAGAGAAAAGGAGTTGTGTTGTAATTTAAAGGGCTGGTTGATACATCAGGTAGTCACTATATATTCACAGAGATTGCATATTGCAATAATTGAACGGTTCCTAATTGACTTTTAAGATTTCCTAAAAAACGTTTCATAAGAACAGTTTTGCGATGTTGAATAGTGATGTGCTTACATGAATTCTTTACTGAAACACTAAAACTGAAATTAAAGTTTTCATTTAGCCGAGAGCCGAAACCAAAAATAAAGTTTGGGTCATTGAACTTAGTATGCTGTTCAGGGCGTTTTGTTCTAAGGTGATAAAATAAACCAATTGTGCTAAAGCTCTTTGCATTGAGACGCCAGTGTTACATCCAAACAAATTTTACATATTGCAAAATTGCTGACACGGTCAAAGTGTGTCATTCAAGAAGCCCTAATTAAACATTACCGTTTCAGACAATGGTTTTGGTTCTCAAACAATTTTTTTTTTTTTCAGTTTTGGCTTTTTAAAGTTTTGGATGCACCTGAAATTTTCGTGCATCGTTAGTGTTAAGACTAGTGTCCGTTTCGGTGAATTGATTCATTATTCTGATTCAGCGTCATCACTTCCGCTGCATTCACACGGGGTGTCAGCATTAATCCTTCTCGTTTACTTTGAATGGGTGACGTCATGCGTTGTTGAACTGAATTGTGGGAATTTTGAAGATTTCTCAATTTTTCAAGCACCAATGCAGGCGTCAGCCAATCAGATCGCCTTATGCAAACACTCTAGAGCAATCACTAGCAAATTGCATTCATGCAACACCGAAAAGTAATGTGGCTATCACAACGGTCACGTCAACACAAGCTTCAGACACGGCCTCCGTCAAGCGTTGACGCTGATGCCTCATGTGAATGCAGTGTTAATGTTCACTGAAGTTACTTTTCAAAGCTGAATATCAAGATGTGTTCAATATTTTCAAAAGCAGCCAGTTTCAAATATGGTTTACACAGATTACATTTATTAATGTTGCAAGTGCATTGGGGTCCTTTAATTTCTGGGGTCAAATTTGAAAAATATGGTAATTGTATTTATTAGAATAATTCATAAACATCCACATCTTGTGTTACAGAGTTTTCAAAATGCCTGTACACATTTTTACCCAATCAGCATTTTGACTTCACACAAAAACATTGCTGAGATTGCTGAAACTGGAGGGTTAATGTAATAATTTGAGGCCATATTTTCTTGTACCTTACTTAGTTTTTTTGTGTTCAGGATGGACAGGTGAATTTGAGTTGTCTTTGACTTCAACAACAAACAATCTTTAAAACATTTTCTCCTCAGTTTAAAAAGTTGACAAGATGCTTTTGCATTGTTTTTCCTCTGTGACCCATTTTTGTGTTGTAACCCACCAGTTAAGAAGCACTGCTATAGTTAGCCATGGGATTTTACATGTGGTGCTCCAGTCCAGCAGACACATTTTCCACAACAGTCGTAAAGCGGCTGCCAGTTTATGTGCTCATTTGTCAATAATACATTACGGGATGGCCATCTGTGTCAGCTTCCAAATAGAGCACATACAGGTGCTGGTCATATAATTAGAATATCATCAAAAAGTTGATTTATTTCACTAATTCCACTCAAAAAGTGAAACTTGTATATTATATTCATTCACTACACACAGACTGATATATTTCAAATGTTTATTTCTTTTAATTTTGATGATTATAACTGACAACTAAGGAAAATCCCTGAAAAGGTCTTTAAATGGTCTCTCAGTCTAGTTCTGTAGGCTACACAATCATGGGGAAGACTGCTGACTTGACAGTTGTCCAAAAGACGACCATTGACACCTTGCACAAGGAGGGCAAGACATAAAAGGTTATTGTAAAAGAGGCTGGCTGTTCACAGAGCTCTGTGTCCAAGCACATTAATAGAGAGGCGAAGAGAGATGTGGTAGAAAAATGTGTACAAGCAATAGGGATAACCGCACCCTGGAGAGGATTGTGAAATAAAACCCATTCAAAAATGTGGGGGAGATTCACAAAGAGTGGACTGCAGCTGGAGTCAGTGCTTCAAGAACCACTACGCACAGACGTATGCAAGACATGGGTTTCCGCTGTCGCATTCCTTGTGTCAAGCCACTCTTGAACAACAGACCGCTTCAGAAGCATCTAAAGACAAAAAGGATTGGACTGCTGCTGAGTGTCCAAGGTTATGTTCTCTTATGAAAGTAAATTTTGCATTTCCTTTGGAAATCAGGGTCCAAGAGTCTGAAGGAAGAGAGGAGAGGCACACAATTGCTTGAGGTCCAGTGTAAAGTTTCCACAGTCAGTGATGGTTTAGGGTGCCATGTCATCTGCTGGTGTTGGTCCACTGTGTTTTCTGAGGTCCAAGGTCAACGCAGCTGTGTACCAGGAAGTTTTAGAGCACTTCATGCTTACTGCGGCTGACCAACTTTATGGAGATGCATATTTCATTTTCCAACAGGACTTGGCACCTGCACACAGTGCCAAAGCTACCAGTACCTGGTTTAAGGACCATGTTATCCCTGATCTTAATTGGCCAGAAAACTCACCTGACCATAACCCCATAGAAAATCTATGGGATATTGTGAAGAGGAAGATGCGATATGCCAGACCCAACAATGCAGAAGAGCTGAAGGCCACTATCAGAGCAACCTGGGCTCTCATAACACCTGAGCAGTGCCAAAGACTGATCGACTCCATGCCACGCCACATTGCTGCAGTTATTCAGGCAAAAGGAGCCCTAAGTATTGAGTGCTTTACATGCTCATACTTTTCATGTTCATACTTTTCACTTGGCCAAGATTTCTAAAAATCCTTTCTTTGTATTGGTCTTAAGTAATATTCTAATTTTCTGAGATACTAAATTTGGGATTTTCCTTAGTTGTCAGTTATAATCATCAAAATTAAAAGAAATAAACATTTGAAAAATATCATTGATTTTTATAGTCTGTCTGCAGTCTAGGGCTGGGTATCGTTCAAAAATTTTCGATACCGAGACGATACCGATACCTTGACTTCGATACCGATACCTAAACGATACCTTTTTCGGTACCAGTTTTATAAAATCTGTTTAAACAAGATTACATAACCTCAAAAAAATCTTTGGTTTTATATTTTAACTTTGTTGACTTTTTATCAGACTCAAAGACTCATCTCCTGAGCCACTGCGGGGAATAAAAAAAGCACAAATTAACAAAATTTACCCAACACAATAAACCAGTGCAAATAGTTTTAATAAAGTTAATTTTTTGCATTGAAAACTAAAGTATGTGAGGCTCTTTTTAAATCACTCAGCAATTGTTCTTCAAAAAATTTATTATTATTAACAAGATCAAAGCGTAAGTTCCTTGCGTCTTACCGTGAAATAAGAGTTCTGTGTCTTCATTAAAATCAACACATTAATGATTCATCTCTCATCCACCCGCAATTAATTTGAATGTTATTTTTTTATTACTTGGCCCGACCCGCAAATTATCCGCAGTATCAGGAGGACGCTGATACCTCTTTTTCAGCAGAATTGTTGCGTTCTGGAGCCAGAGGCAGAGCCTGTGCTCGTGCAGGCGAACGAGCCTGTCACGAACCGGTCGCGTGTTTCCATAGACTTGAGGGAAGAACGCTGATGTAAAGCTGCTGTGTGTTGTACCTGTCCATAACTAGTCTAAAAAACATTGCGCGTTCCGCTGTTTCTGCAGGCAGTGCTACACTTTTGTTTTCTGTTAACAGTATCTGTAGTGAACCGGCTGCTCACAAACAGCCGTTTCTCACCCGTCCATTCGGAGATAAACTGAAAACGAAACCGTTGATTCACTCGCCCTCTCGCACATAGGGTCTCTCTCGCGCGTATAGTTTTATATATTTAGATATAAATAACAATGTAGCGCAACGTTACTTGCTCCTCAACGAGACAGCGAAAGTATTTCTCCGCGCCTCTCCTCGATCGGCTCCATTCTGAGGTACCGAAATTTGGTACCGAATGACAAGAAACCTTTCCAATACTCGGTAGTATCGAGGCAGTTCGATCGGTACCTAAAAAGTATCGAGTTCGGTACCCAGCCCTACTGCAGTCTCATCTCATCTCATGCTTGTTCATTTGAATTTTAAATGAACATTTCAGAAGGTGCAGGGATTTTGGTAAGTGTTGCTTTAAAGTCGACATGAAATGGAAGTTGTGATATACATATATCCTAATGAAACGGCTACTCGAACAAGAAAAAAATGAAGGGTAGGACTTCATTTTGTCAATTGGGAATTGACAAAATTGGTTTGCTATTGCTGTGTGAGTGACAGGTTGTCCCGCCCTCAAGCCAGTAAACGCATCATAAGAGAAGAGAAGCTGCTGCAGTAGGGAGGGGAAATTATTTTGCTTTGCACATGTTGATGGCATATATATATATATATATATATATATATATATATATATATATATATATATATATATATATATATATATATATATATATATATATATATATATATATATATATATATATATATATATAAATATATAATAAAATATAATATAATATAATATAATATAATATAATATAATATAAATATTCCACATCATGTTTTGGTTCATTTGGGAATATTATAGAGAAAATTATCATAAGACAATGCTCAGAGAGCAATGCAAAATAACTTTTTTTTTTTTTTTAAAGTCAAGAAATCTTTAAGTAAAAAGGGAAAAACTTTTGAAAGACATTGATATATTGAATTTGATACATGCATAGGTTTGTATCATGTAGTGTGTCATTTCAAATAATGTACTTCATGTAATAAGATTTCATTCTGTACGAAACTTCAAAAAGCTCTTCTTTTTTCTTCTTCTTTCTTCTTCTAAAATGACATGCTCAATATGCTCAAACTCATGAAACTTTGCACACGCATCAGAAGTGGTGAAAATTTACATCTGATATGGGTTTCAGGTTTGGGTGTGGCAAAATGGCTCGATAGCACCACCTACAAATTTTCAACTAAGTGCCCCTTGCGCTATGTTTCACGTACAAGTATGAAATTCGGTACACACGTAATATACCTACAAAAATTTCTCATGGAGCAAAATCTGAAACCGAACAGGAAGTCAGTTATTTTGAATTAACTTTGCAAAATTTGTGCAATTTTTGCCCTTTCCAGATGTTGTACTTTAATAAACTCCTCCTAGAGCTTTAATCAGATCAACAACATCATATTTACTATTATAATTACCATAAACTGTGCATAATTACATGCAACTAACCCTAAACCAAACCCTAATCCTAAACCTACATGTAGTTAAATATTATTATTACTCCGTACTTAAATGTATAATTACACTGTAAGATTGACACCTTAAAATAAAGTGTAACCAAATGTTTTTAGATATTCTATAGATTTTTAATATTCAATTATGCAAAACAGGATCAGCAACACTAGTGTGTTAGCAGAAATACTGTAGAAAAAACAACACTCCCATTTACATGGAAGGGCTTAATCAGATCACTCCTGTTACGGATGTGGTGTTAAGTTTTTCATTCACAGGTCTGTTTTAGAGTGCTCTTCAGAACTCTAAAACTGTTTTTTCACTCTTTTGCTCTCTTTTGCTCTCTTTTGCTCTGGTAGAGGGAAAGTAGAAGTTTTTGCGGGTGCTTTGCTCTCAGTAAAGGCAAAAAATCTCTTCAGTAAACCTGATTTTCCTATAGACAGGATATTCTGCTTTCACTGGCTGTTCCTTACACTTAAGATCCCACAGTATCACATGGGATAAGGGGAAAAGGCTGTATGTGAACCCTCTTCTGGGCATAATGCAGAAGAGGCTTTAAGTCGTTCCTCTGTAGGCGGCTGTGTGAATCAGGGCTCAGGTTAGGGGAACTGCTCGGATGGCTTTATTTCCACAGTTGAGCCGTTATTTTTTTTTTTCTAGCCAGTATCTGATGTATTTTATTTATCCCTCACTGGACACAGTGAAGAAGGCTTAGTTGGGATTAACATGGGAATCGGATGAATGTCCATACACCAGTGGGCGGGCCAATGTGGGCAGGCGAGTAAGACACTTTTTCTGTGGACGCGTGACATGTAACACAGTCTGAATTGTTTAGGGCGTTCACCCTTTTCTGTATTGCTATATCAGCCACCACTGCTTAAGCATAATTCTGAATCACTGCAGAAATAATTATTAAAGTCAATGTTGTTATTGATAAAACTATTTAAAAAAGAAAGAAATAAAGAAAGAAATCAGTGAACTTAAAAAACAAACAAACAACAACTTAAAGGAGAAAATGTAGAAATGTTACCTCGGCAACAGAAAAAAAAAAAGAGCTAAATATAGACCCCCCCCCCCCCCAAAAAAAAAAAAAAACTAATATAAAATGATTTATAAAAGCTGAATGAATATTAAAATAAAATAAAATAAAATAACACTGATGTGAGTTTGCAGTTTGTATGGAATTTACTGTGAAATAATGGCAAAAAAAAAAAAAAGCTGGTCACATAAAGCCTGTAGTTCTTGAGTTCTTTGAGCAAAAGAAAACATATAATGTGACCAGTGTAGTCAGATTAATGCATGTTTGACTCTTATGAACCGGTTCTTTTTAGTGAATCAAAAACGTACTGTGTGACCAGTGTAGCCTAGTTCCTTAAACAGTTGACACTTATGGACCAGTTCTTTTAATGAATACTTCAAATAGTCGAGTTATCAGTTTACCATGTGTAATTGCAATTCATGTGCAGTTTCTTTTAATGTAATATTTAAGAAAAATACACATTTATAACGGAAATATTTATGAACTGGATTTAAATTCATATTAAGTACTTATGAATCAGTCAAATTGACTCAACTTGAAAATCTAAGTCATTACCCAACCCTGATCTTAAAACTTTTTCATGAATTGTGGCAGATGTCTTGACAAAACTGATCTACTACCTAGGCAGGACTCTGATTGAAGCAGAAGACTGTATGCAGTAGCAGTTTCACAAATTAGTAGTTGTTTTGCTTGCTGGTCCTAATTATTGAGCTATATGTATTTTTAGGATCTCCTCAACTCCTTTGTTTTCCTTCAGAGTCGACTCAACCTCTTTGGCAAATCAGTTTTTGGATTGTACTATTGCTGCTGTCTTCAATAAAACTCTCATCCATATAGCTTATGTGGTTTTAACACAGGAGGAACTTCATTATTCATACGCTAAGGTTATTGGATAGGGTGTTGGAGAACTTGTGCCAGACGTCAACGGACTAATGTGTTAGAGCCTTTTGCTTTTTTAATGGAGACTTCACTGTAGCGCTTTGCGGTAAAGAAAAACACATAGATGGGGTTCCAATAAGGGTGTCTAGTGTCAGTGTGGGGGGATCCAGAATGCATTCAAGTGACCTACATAGTTTAACTTGATACACGGCCATCCCTTCTCAACTGACAGTAACTGAGAGCTCCCCCCTTCACCTTGCCACATACAGTAGGTAACTAAGAACTAAATGCAAAGATGCGCTTCATCCCCCCCCATGCGCCCATCGTTCTTTCAGACCGTCTGCTATAGGACCATTGAGATGCAAATGACCTTCCTTAACAAGCTGCAGATCTTTACCCTCATTCTCTATACACCTTTATCGATTCATTGTACATTGACACCACGTCACAGTATGTGCTCTCAGAGATATACAGTAACACTTGATATTCAGAGACAAGATCAAAAAGTGAAAGTTCACAAGATATCGTTTCAGCTCGGGTCTTCTGTTTCAGCGTCGCTCTTTGTCGTACGGGTGGTCTTTCTTAATGTTATTCGTCTCTCTGGGCATGTGGCGTCTGTCATCCAGCTTCTGTCTTAATCGGTCGCCATGGATGACCTTTTCTTCCTTGCCAGACGAGAACATCAGCAGGTTTAAATGCCATCAGATTTGGTCTTCTGAAATTGTAACCTTTCTTAATGGGAACTGATGAAATCCGCTGGAAATGTGCAAGGGACAATATGTCTGTTCACATAAATTTGCAGGGAAATGTATGTCAAAAATTGCACAGGCTCACAGGAAGATGTATTCATTTAAACCATTTTTATATAATAATAATTTATAATTTAAGCCCACATTTCATTTTATTTTGAAATATAGGTGATAACATTTAAATGGACCCCTGTAGTCCAACTCAAAGTGTATAACAGTAGTTGTTTACATTTAAAAATGTAACATTTTTATTAAACGTTAAACGAACATAGAATTTGGGAAAATATAAAACTGTTTTCATAGAGCCGTTTTTACCATCTGTGACTCGGAATATGTGTATACTTTTTTCCTTTTTGCTTTATTTATTTATTTATTTATTTATTTATTTATTTATTTATTTATTTATTTATTTAATTTTAAGTGAATGGCATGTTGCCTGTTTTCAGAACCACTGCTTTAAACAGCGGCTAGAAATGAAAAATAATCTGAAAACACAGATGATGTGTTTGTAGATTTTATGTAGCAAATCAGAGCTCATTTGTAATTGACTTGCCCAGTTTATGCACCATTAACTGTAAATGTAATTCAAACATTAGTCACACCTCTTTTTTTCATGTGCTTCTCAAAGAAGTGGAAGGGGTATTAATAGATATTTCAGTGTGCATGCTCATTTTCACTGTTTTTACATTTTTAGATTATCTTTGCAGTCATCTAACTTTCTAACACTTTACAATAAGGTTCATTAGTTATCATAATAATGAACTGCGCTTCTGCAGCATTTATTAATCTTTGTTAATGTTAATTTCAAAATTTACTAATACATTATTAAAATCTTGTTAACATTAGTTAATACACTGTGAACTGACATGAACAAACAATGAACAACTGTATTATTATTAACTAATGTTAACGAAGATAAGTAAATACAGTAAAACTTGTATTGCTCATGGTTAGTTCATGTAAATTATAATATCCCACCTCAATAGCAGCAAGTGTTTTGCAATTCAATATAATATATAATATATATAGACATGACATTGAGTATGGTTCTGTTTGTGACAGAGTTCTGTATTTACTGCAGCTCTTTTGACAAGGCATGGCTTTAGGTGTAACCTCACTTAGCACTTAGGGATTATGTCCCTAAGCTTTTTAGAGGTATAAGCTGGTCACATGAAGCCTGTGATTGGTCAACTTTGACCCAATGACTTGCCTCAGTGTCTTGTGAATATAGCTACTGAGTGCTAATCTGCAGTACTGTCTTTTCCTTGAGTCTGTTCTCCTATCGGATGTGTATGATCCATTCTGCCTCTTTTAAAATCAGACTAGCTTAAGCTGTCAAGATTTGTCTTCTTAATTCTAAGGTGTATACATCCGTCTGAGATTTTGAATCATTGGAAGACGGGCACTTTTAGGCAAAGGTAAGAAACATGGGAGAGAACTTCTTATAGTCAGGGCCCAGGGGTCTGTGATCTTATGATCCCATCAAATGGAGTGCACATGGAGAATGATAGCATTGCTGAGATTATCTCTTCATATTTGATATGATGTAAAAACACCTCAGTATGTTCTTTTTCAGTTTGTTGTGAGCTTCTGTAGTAAGCATAAAAGTTAGATTGATTTTACTTGAGTAATGAAGGTGTATTTTTTTTTTCTTTCCTGTATGTGCCTATAGGGGTGTAACAACAATATAATGTCACAATATACTGCAATACAAAAATGCAACAATAAGTATTGTGGATAGTAGCAATCTGTATTGTGTATAGCTCACCCAAAAGGAAAGTGTCAGTTTTAGTGTCATTACTACATATAATGTTGAATATAATGCATAATAATGCAATGGGGGAATATTTGTGGGTCCTGAGAATGCCAAATGTCTTATTTTACAAGTATAAAGTGACCTACATTATTTTAAATATATCTAGTCAGTGAGCATATATTTGTCTAAAATAATTCTGTATTTTCAGAATCATGAATATTTTATTATGGTTTTACACCATTGACCTGTGCTTTGGGTTACAAGCACCAAGTCCAAGCTTATTAATTTTTTTTAACCCTTATGTACCAAATTTAGCATCTTAATCAACAGTACATTTATTTTTATTTTTTTGTTAACCTTTTACCATATGTCTCGCAATAATATCGTGAGTTCAGTATCATGATACGTTACACCCCTGCGGTCACATTAGCAATATTTCAGCGAAAAAAAAAGTTTCATTGACATTATTTTAGAGATATATGTATCATAGCTCACAAAGAAGTCAACGCGGCCAACTTGAACTTGAGCAAAATCTGTGAGGGGGACTTTTTCACCCTTATGCAAAACACCTGAATGTGCTTGGTTAATTCTTAAATGGCTACATTTCACCCAGAACAAAATTTTGCAGAGCAGACTTAAAGCTACATTATCTTAAATTACTAATAAAATAAGCAAGCAGAGGCAGAATGTTATTTGTTGATTTAATTTTCCAGTGCATTAATATTTCTTCACCAAGCCCTGAAGGGACAAATACACATATTCAGAGCAAAGTTACTCCATTGATTGCATCCTAATTCAGTCAGTTCCTAACAGGGAATTGTAGAGAAATGTCAGACTGTCATTAAGTCTCTAACCTCTTTTCTGTTCTTTGTTGAGTGTGAGAGATTGAGAAAGTTCTAAATCATTGAAAAGATGAGTTACTCCTAACCAAATTTGAGTTGTTTAGGGTCAGCTAATGGGACGCCACCTTATCGGTTTAATTATTTTCAAGTTGTAGTTTGTACTGTTGGATATTTTTTCAGCATATATAGCTGTGACATCAGTAGCATGTGTATTTTTGAACACAAATGTCTTTCATGTAGCCACAAGTCACCTTTCCTGCTGTCAATGTTCCATAATGTCTCCAAATGTCCATGTCCACTTCAGTTCCCACAGAGGTTTAGTCTAGGTGGGGGCTTGATAGTGCACCAAGTCGTATTTCAGTTAGTATTCTAACAGGTGAGGAGTCACTTTCACTTAGTACAGTTTGGCCTCTGTCCAACATCAGACAGAAGCCCTGCAGCTCTCTGCAGAAACATCACAGCTTGAGCTCACACTAGCTCCCTCTGGCCATCTCTTCAGTCGGGGCTTGCTAAGTGGGCTGTGCTCTCTCAACCAGTGGAATGAGCAGAGGGAATCTCACATGGGCAATTTGCATAAATCCTTAAGAGGTTTTGTAAAAGATCAATATAATTTATAAATGTAAACACTAGGGGTGGACGATATTTTAGAAAGCTTTTGCAACAGTCTAAATGTCTGTCACATTTGATCAATTTAATGCATCTTTGCTGAATAAAAGTATTAATTTCTTTCATTTCTTTCCAAAACGGTAGTGATAATGTTGCATTTCTATTTCAGATAAATGCTGTTCTTTTGAACTTTCTATTCCTCAAATAATCCTGAAAAAAAAAAATTAAAATAAAATTGAACACCACTGTTTTCAACGTTAATGATGATGATAATGTTTATTGAGCAGCAAATCGGCATATTAGAATGATTTCTGAAGGATCATGTGACACTGAAGACTGGAGTAACGATGCTGAAAATTCAGCTTTGCCAACACAGAAATAAATTGCATTTTAAAATATATTCAAATAGAAAACAGTGATTTTAAATTTTAAAAATATTTCACAATATTACTGTTTTTGCTGTATTTTGGATCAAATAAATGAAGCCTTGGTGAGCAGAAGAGACTTCTTTTAAAAAACATTTAAAAAATCTTACCATTCAAAAACTTTTGTTAGTGTATATTAAGCTAAAATTGCTTAAACCTGTATGAATTTCTTTGTTCTGCTGAACACAATGGAAGATATTTTGAAGAAAGTTTGTAACCAGGCCACTTTGGGCCTTAGTAGGAAAAAAAAAATACTATGTGTTCTTTGTTACTTTGTGTTCAACAGAACAAAGAAATTTATACAGGTTTGGAACAACCTGTGGATGAGTAAATGTTGACAGAATTTTCATTTTTGGGTGAACTGTCCTTTTAATTCCTCTTTTTATTATTATCAGTGTTGAAAACAGTGCTGGGTAAA
This sequence comes from Chanodichthys erythropterus, assembly GCF_024489055.1. NCBI lineage: Eukaryota > Metazoa > Chordata > Actinopteri > Cypriniformes > Xenocyprididae > Chanodichthys > Chanodichthys erythropterus. Next base: position 17,678,944 of record NC_090239.1, read on the forward strand.
ATGTTTTTGTTTTTAGTGTCACTTTTGATTCCCCAAGTTTTTGAAATCTACTGAATGTTGGCAAAAGGCTGACAAATATTGAGATGCCATTTCGTTAGCTATATCGCCCAGCCCTAATCTCCACATCTGTTTTATTTCTTAACATTAGCCCGCTTTTCAGAACTTGGGAAGCTGAGCAGAAACGTGTGTTCTTTGAATCGCTTAAGTCAGCAGCGGAGTTGCCAAACACCACACAATACTTCCATGGATTGTGATCAACTTCTCTGTCCTGGAACAGTGGGCTCTTGGCTGCATTTCTGTCCGCTGTGAAGCACCTTCATAATTCCACCATTCATTCAGCATCTCTTGGATCCTTGACACAATGTGAGAACTTAATTTTACATAATGGGCATTTAAGTACTCACTTTAAAATTGTTTTATATCAGCACGAAGGCCAAGCGTAGAACTTTCTGACATTTAAAATGTCCTCAATTAAATGTTGAAAGCCTCACATATGCGTAGCATATCACATTTTGTACCACTGTCATTTCATTTTTTTTTTCTCTCAGATTTTAATGAGAGCTCCTTTCTGAAGAGCCCATTTGCTGATTAGAGGGCTCATTAGTAGCCATGTGAGAGGAGGCCTGGAGCAGGAACATGAGCACTGTGGGACAAAAGGGAGGTGGGCTGGGACAGGAAGGCGTCAGTCAGTTTGATTAGGAAATGATAGTCATATTCAAGATAATTTGATGTCGCTATTTAATGGCAGTAGATGGAAATAAGAGAGAGTGCCTGTCGCTGTGACAATTTGAGAATTGAAATATCTCTAATTATAATATGTTTGTAGGCTGAGTCGGTGTGAATCAGTGATTTATCCTGGCTGTACATCACCCTGTTGTAGGTTTGTATTACGTAACTGTTGAGGAACTGCTATAATACCTGCACTAGCAATGGGTTTTTGGACGGCAGACCAAGAAAACGTCATGCTCTGTGGTTCATTCTCTAAATTTATTTTTCATTGTGGTTTAATGTGTCAGCATAGGAATTAGCATGATTTGGTTTACTTAGAGAGGAACTGAGGTGTGATGTAGTTGCTCTTGATCTGTTTTCATATCTGTATTTTAGAAAGTTTTGTGTTTGAAATGTAACCGTAGCACACTTGGAAAAAATAATTAAAAATTTTAAAAGGCAATGCTATGATTTGGGCAAAACTCTGTGAGCTGTGTGTGTCGTGGTGTCATGTTCACAGGTGACAAAAACTATCATAGGAAAGTTCTTCGGCAATGAGCTGTCTTTATATTTCAGCCGGAAAAATTTTCATCAGCATCATTTTGAATCATCGTGCATTCGTTCTAACCATAGTGATTGTGCCATTTTAAAATATATTGGTAACACTTTACATTTAGCATTTATTAATCTTTTTTCAAGGTGGGGTAAGTAGTTTTTCAAAAACACCTGTTGGGAAGTTAGTCGGGCCGACACCAAAAACAAACGTGTAACCAATCAGCATTAGGGGGCATATGACGGTCGAGGAGACCGAATGAGCATGATTGAGTTTTGAAAAAAGACTGCAGAAAGAGAGATGAGACACAATACAAAAGAGCTCAAAAAATATCACTGGAATGAAGATTTATGACTGGGCAAGCGCTTTAGGACCCGCGTTAAAATTATAAAAGCTTTCCAGCCCTGTAGAGAGTTAAGCGGGCAGGCCTGAGGCTGCTTTTTTAATTCCGCTTCACACGTGAGTGACACTGGGTTTGAGTGTCATTGATTGTCTGGAGCTGCTGTGCTGTTGGCATTAATAACAAACTCTTGTTTGTATTTACTCTTGTGTACTGTCCATTAATTTTTTTTGTACTTGTGCTTGTCGTTCGTTCATCATCTGCGCTTTATTTTTTGTGAAGCTTTTTGTTTGCGCGTCAGCTGTGATGAACAGACATCCACTCTCACATCGCGTGTGTAACAGTGGCCAGATAGTGAGAGTTGAAAGCGGTCTTTGGTGTCATTGTTAGTAGGGCTGGGGGATATGGCTGAAAACTGTATCAGGATATCAGTGTTTCATATCGGTCGATATTGATAATTATTGATATTTTTTATGACCCATTTAAAATAAGGACCAGAAGAAAAATATATTACATTTAAACATTTTTATTTTAAACTTAACCTTCCTCTGATCATAATCCCCTCAGTTATTAAGACAGAAATGTCAACGACCATGGAAAACTCAAATAATTAAAATGTAAACATACGTCTAAAGTAGGGTGACCACCCGTCCCGCATTTTGCGGGACAGTCCCGAAATTAGGAGCTTTGTCCCGCAAGACTTAAGTAGTGTCCCGCATTTCATTTATGTCTGTAATTTTTTTTTCATCCCTGAAATTACAATACCACAGTAAGAAATACAATAAAATGACAACTGAGTGGACAGCGCAAAGAGCGGGCCTCATCAAAGTCGGTAAACACAACTACACCAGCAAGGATTTCATCTTTTCAATACTGGATAAGAACATCAAGAGCTGCTCAAAGCTGCCCAAATCGATGATTTAAAGCATGTAATCATCCTTACATCCTGATGTTAAATATTTCCAACGAACGGTGGCGATCAAGCGCCACACACGGAAATGGTCGAGCACCTACAGAAAAACGATATATTCTCCATTTGTTTTAACCAATACAAAAATGCGAAATTCAGACATGACTTTCTTCTCACGTTAATATTTCATTTAATGCGGGTTCTATGCCGTTATTATATTGAAAAATGTCGAGCGTGCATCAAATGCGCGAGCAATCTCTCCACTCACAGGCGGATTCCCTTGCACAAAACTGGACGCGTGTGCGCGCTCTCGCTCAGATATCACATCTGCGCGCTCAAACTTTTGTCCTCCTGCATGTGCAGCCGTGAATCTAGTATTGTCTTCTCTCCAGGATTTAATGTTGTCATAAGCGCAACATTATTGTGTGGGCACCCACCGGCAGAAACGTTATTCGGTGCATATGCCAAGTTTGCCAACAAATGTAAATCAATATTTACATAGAGTAATAGTTGTAAATGTCATGTGTCCCGCATTGTCCCGCAAAATCACATCTACTGTCCTGCAACAGATCAATAGTCAGGTGGTCACCCTAGTCTAAAGTCACAATGAACACGTTTCCTCTTTTATTTACAATTTCCTCGCTCGCTGCGGTACTCGTTTTCTGCTTATCAGTCGCCGGTTACTGAAGAGGACTCCAGTACGAGACAACGATATGGCGCAACCAAAATTGATACTGTTACATGATTGGCTGTAAGCGAGCCACTCCCTATGTTGCTAGGTTACCAGAGAACAAGTGCCTTTGTTAATGCAACCAAACTTTTTCGCAACCTCTGTTTTCTTCCGACGAAGAATAAAAAAATGTCGAACGTTTTATCGAACACATTTTTTATTGATATCGATCACGTGTCTATCACGATACATATCGTTTTTATCGCCCAGCCTAATTGTTAGTGCACTCGGGACGGGCTTGGAGGGTAAGTTTTGGAGGCCGAGCAATGAAGAGAGGGGTGGGTTTGTTTGGGTTGATTTGAAATATCAACAATGTCCAACAGTGTTTTTGAAAAACTGCTTACCCCACCTTTAACGTTAATTTCAACATTTATTAATACATTATTAAAATCTTGTTAACATTAGTTAAATGTATTAACTAACAAACTAACCATGAGCAATACATTTGTTACTGTATTTCCTAATCTTAGTTAATGAAAAATACAGTTGTTCATTGTTTGTTCATGATAGTTCACAGTGCATTAACTAATGTTTAACTAATGGACCTTATTGTAAAGTGTTACCAATATTTTTTTATACAAAATTATGTTGTTCCATATGATGTTTTTTGATGTACTGATACTGAAGTTTTTGATATTTTTATTTTGTTTAAATTTGACACAACTCAACTTTCCCCCGAAAAAGACGATTATGACGGTTGTGAGAAGTTAAGGAGTGTGTTATTAAAAGCAATAACTGTACTAACTTTCCAAAACAGTGTCACTGTTCTAGAAACAAGCAACTTTTGCCAATGAGTAGTGGTGCAGTGTGAAAAAAAAAAAAAATGCTACATTGCTATTTTTGGTCATTTTACAATATTATAACTTTTTTTTCTCAGTTATTCAAAGTGAATAACATTTGAGTGTGATTGCTTGGACAGTGATTATGACATTTTATGATGATTATTATTATTATTATTATTATTATTTTCTGTTGTCCATTTAAAAGATTATTTACTATCATTATTGTGTGCTTAGAATTAGTGAAAAGATTTAACCAACACCCTGTTGATCATAGCTCTACTGTTTCATTCTGCCGTGTGTGTAAACATTCCTTCTTTGCCGTCTTGCTCTGGAAGGGTTGGACATGGAGCAGAACAGCTGCCAGGGTGATGTTGTTGTCATGGCGAGAGTTCCTGTGGAGCCCTCCTGGCATCCTTTCTGTTTCGCTGGGGATCTGTTTTTTTTCCATGTGGAAAGGAAGTTGTTCTTATGTACTCTTTAGTGACACCTCCGCTTCAGACTTGCTTCAGGGTGCAAGGAAAAGCATCAGCCAGTTGTTGGTAAGAGAAGATGACTTTAATTGAAATTCTCTTTTAATCCTCACATGTTCCATTATCGTATGAAGATAATGCACAATGAGTAAATAAGTTCCTCCTCATTTGGCCCTTTGGGTCTATCAGTTGTCTAGAATATGATCTTAAATTTGTTTATACTTCCACACAGCAGTGATTGTTGTTCTTCTGTTTGTCATGAAAGTTATTTAGCCATTTGATTTGCTTGGAATACAGCTTCAATCTCAGATCATGCACGTTATCACACATTTGTGCCAACAAAGCACAGACATGAGATACCTCGAAGATATTTGACACCAGTGAACATGGTGGGCGCTGCTGATGGGATATACTCAAGCACTCATTTGCCTGTGGTTGGACAGCGCTGGAGCAGACTATTGGTATTGGGGTGTGTGGTTCATTTATAGCATGATATTTGCTTAAACCATCTGGTTCTTGGTGATCCTGGTAATGTAAATTCTGGATATGGAATTTAGAGCAATTCATGTAGGGAATCTTTCTCTCTTTTTATAAAAAAAAATATAAATTGTTTCTGCAACCCCACATTTGGCCTAGAGAGCCACTGAAGCTAATTTAATAATAATAATATTTTTTAATTATAAAATATTAAATGTATAACTATAAATGTTTTTATAACAATTTTAAATATAAAAATTCTAATAATAATATTGTTTCTTCTGATGTGATATTTTTGTATTAAATTACATTCTCAATTCTCATATTTACATCACTCATAATTTAATAAACTGTTAATGTGAAGATCTCAAATTGAATATTCAAAGTGTACATTATAATACATTTGTAGCATTTCAAACTATCCATTCAGTTTTTATTGTTTTCCGTTTAATTTATTTAAACGAAATATTTAGACCTTTATTAGTTAAGTGCCGTAACATAAAAAAAAAATATTATATATATGTATGTATGTATGTGTATGTATGTATATATGTAGTATGTGTATGTATGTATATATATATATATATATATATATATATATATATATATATATATATAATATATAAAATAATATAATATAATATAATATAATATAATATAATATAATATAATATAATATAATATAATATAATATAATATAATATAATAAACATGTGCATCTCATATCCCATTCATTTAATAACAAAAAGGGTATGCTTAGATTATCTGTGCTGTTTAGGGTGTCGTGTTCACAAGTGATGAACCATCATAGTGAAGTTCTTTTGACAATGAGCAGTCTATCCATATTTTGGTCAAACAAATTTTTACATATTGCTACTCTTTCATCTGCATAATTGTGAATCATGGTAAAGTGCATTCAGACTGCTGACATGTTTATATGTTGTGTTAGACATTTCAAATTCACAGTACACTTTTGACACTAAGTTACTGTAATTAAGATTTACAGTACTATAACCATATAGTTTTACAGCAGCTACATGGTACTTTAATTATGTATTACAGTGCAATTATGGTAAAAATTTGGATGGATTATTAGTACACTACTATAATTTATTCATTTGCACTAAATATAAATTTGATTTATTTATTTTTTTTTTATTTTTATGTAGAATTCATTTTATTTTTATCCTAAGTAGCACTACTGACATTGGATTCAAATTTACACACAATTATTAAAAATATAAAATTCTTTATTTAAAACATTGCACAAATAACTGTATTTTCTCAAAAAACTTCTGCAGACTGGAATGCTTTTGTTGGGGAAAAAAAAAAAAAACGTTTTGTGGTGCATTATGTTGTATCCTCTGGATTTATCCTAACAAAGAATCTTTAAGCAACAGAAAATTAATGGGAACATATAAGCAGCCAAAGAATACATATAAGGCATATGCAAAACCCAAGTGCTGCTCCAAAATGTATGCCACCTTCACTCACCATCCACTTTGTTACAGAGAGAAATGTGTTGAAATTATACACTTTTAAAAAGCATGCTCCATATGGAATACACACACTCTTTAAAGTCTTCTCTTGCCAAGAATGATCAGTCTCAGTTAGGCATATGACGGTATCAAATTTTCATGTTGCGATTTAATTGATGAAGCTTTTATCCCGGTATACGGTATTATCAAGATATTCAAATTTTTGTCATAGTTTAACAGGTTTAAGAACTCTTTTTGTAATAAAACAAAAACAACTCTGACTGAAATTTTCAAACAGATTAAAATGCAAAAGAAGGCTATAAAGAACAACAGATAACACTTTACTCTATTTAATGCATTAACTAAGATTGAGCAATAGCTACATTTGTTACAGAAAGTGTTATTTTTTGTTAATGTTAGTTTAGAAACACAACTGATCATTGTTAGTTTTATCTCAGGTCCATTAAATAAGTTCTTTTGATTTTAGTAATGTTATTAAATAGTAACTAAGAAATTAACATTAATTAATAATAATTAATACTTTTATAAGTATTTTAATTGTCAGTTTAGTGATAATTAATTAACATGTTAACTAATGAAGCTGTATGTTTTCAAAGTTTTACTGAACAATAACAAATAATCAGAACATTTCTAATCATTAGGGCATGTTGTAGTCCAGATTAAAATATAAAAATGTTTAGGTTTGATAATAAATATCCTTTTAAGTCTTTTTTAAGTATTCAGTATTTGGTGCTGTAATGAACAACACTGAGATTACAAAAAAATGTGGCTGTTTGAAGCATTTTAAAAACTTCACTAGCGCAGTTACTTTGTTTGCACGGTTTCCATGGTAACCGCTGCACGCTGCTGTTCCATCAGCGCCCTCTGCTGTCAGAGAGTGAACGTGCACTTTCATTCAGCTCGTCTCCTTCACTCGTTCTGCCATGTGCTTCTCGTGCACGTTGGGATTGTTTACATCTGAGCGCGTGTCCTTTTGACGCAGAATACAGCAGTGTTGTGCAATTTATACGATTGATGGGTAAAGTATTCTTAATTGCCTTTATAAAAAACTTAATAATTGGTAATAAATTATTATTTACGGTATTCTGAAGTGCAGACAATTACAATATCGTGCATATTCATTATCGCGATTTATCGCATTACCGAATATCGGCACAAGTCTAGTCTCAGTGTGGCTGGCATGCTTATGTCTTTGTTGTAGTTGCCTTTAAAAAAAACAAAAACAAAAAAACAGTAAATATTACATTCCATCCATCCATAAATAAAAAAAAATAAATATAACAAACTAATGTTATATCTAGAAAGGTAGCTAGCCATAAAAAATGAAACATTAGTGCTGTTTACCATGCTAAAGTTTGTTACTGCCAAGTTGAAGAGTACATGTTAACCTAGGTTGAATGGGTTGCGCAAACTGACAACACACACAGAGATACATTTTTACCTTGATTGCTGGTCTATCTTATTCTTTCATGGATAAAAATTAGGAAAATAAAAACCATGACTGAATGGCACCAAAGAGGCTGTTACGTCAAATACAGTAATTAAAAAAAAAAAATCAGTAAGTCACTGTATGTAGTGATGCAAAGGGAATCCGTTATTTACTGTAAAAAGAATTTGCAGTATGATACTGGGTGATATGCAGTAAATAACTGTACCAATTACAGAAATGTCTAACAGTGTGATTGTCAAGAATGTTTTAAATGGGTTGAGCTGTTTTGACAGAAGACATTGTCGTATGAAGATATGACTAATTTTATTTCACGGTAACGATGTACATCATGATATTTAAAAATGTTTTTTTATGATATGCTATATATTTTTTATAATACTAAAAAAAAATTTAAAAAGTTTCAACATCAGTGACACAGACTGCTGCAGCACAGACATCACATGCATACCGAAATGAGTTCTCTTTCGCTTCATATTGCGCTTCAGTGGTTTAAAATCACTTGTTTTGTGATATGAAATCATAAGCTGTCGTGATTGCGCAGCATGGCATCATCACTTGAGTGCATAGCCGTGATAGAGATGATAGTCCAAAATCTTTACCGATTGACAAATTTCCACCGGTTAATCGTGTCTACCGGCATATTTGCCCACACTTAGTAGGCTGCAATATTGATTAAAAAGGCTCTGAAGCTTTTCCTTGCAGAACCGAGCGAGCATCCATTAGCTCTCTGGAGCAGGTTAAATGGCCTTGCATACTCTACTCCTTCCTCCTTGACTGCATTATATCCAGTGGTGAGAATTGGCCTGAATAAACGACTGAATTCAGGCAGCATACTGGAATATAAGAACAGCTCCATAACATGTTTAAACGAGTTATTTCTCATCATCTGGTAATTTCTATAATGAGTACAATGTGAAATTTTGAAAATCATATTAATTTCTGCCTGGCCAGTAATGCCGGACTGCAAGACTGCGTGTGTACATTACACTCTGGGTTAATGGAGAGAGCTTCCAGTCAGCATTGGAGCAAGTGCACTACCCAGGCTTCTCTGACATGTGAAGCCAAAGGAACTTTTAAAAAATAGTTTCTGTTCTAATTTCCTGATGAAATTGTGCACATTCAATAAGCCGTATCTCTGCATCCATCATATCGCATTGCTCTCTTGATTTTGATTCAATAGAATTCAATAAAACACAACAGCAGGCAGACCTGCTGAGCAGAAATTCAATTTAATTGAGACAGACAGTGTGTTCTCTGCTTTATCCCTCTTTAGCTTTTTTTGCCAGCAGCTTTCAAAGCATTGTTCATTGTTGGGGAAGCTCTTGCTTGTCAGGCTACTCATAATTTTAATGCATTTCAACTACAGTTAATCTATTATTTTGGAATAATAGTTAGCTACACTACAAGCTACTAACAAGTACAAACTGTGTTGAAGCTTCTTTTTTAATATATAAATATATTTTAAAAAATATAAAGCAGCATCATTACTTTTATATAGATACACCCCAGCACTGTTTATTTTAATAGCTGTAAAGGATCTTTTGAATAATTTTCTATTTAGAAAGAGCATAGGACAGTTGCTTCTGGACTCCGTCTGCATATTAGGGAAAGGAGTGGAGCTTTGTCATGTCTTGTTGAACGTTAACGACAGCGGTGGACTGAGTGTACGTAGAGGTGTGTGTTTGTTGTGCAGTTTGATACAGTGGTGAAATCTACACCATACTGGAACACTGCCAGACATTGATCAAGAACAACCTGTTCTTATTCAACAGATCTTTTTCAGGTGTTTACTCTCTGCCAGCCAGCAGTTTGAATACTTCAAGGTTGCCTCACGGCTAGTATTGAAACGATATCTGATTTACTTTATGTAAACATTTGAATTATTTATTTATTTTTTTGGTATTAAGTGTACTTAATAACGATTGTAAGTATAATCTAAGCAAAAGTCATTAAAGGAACACATTTTACAACTCCCCTAGAGTTAAACAGTTGAGTTTTACCGTTTTAAAATCCATTCAGCCGATCTCCAGTTCTGGCGGTACCACTTGGTAAAAATGCTAAGCTATGCTAAAAGTGGTACCGCCAGAACTGGAGATCGGCTGAATGGATTTTAAAACGGTAAAACTCAACTGTTTAACTCTAGGGGAGTTGGAAAATGAGCCTATTTTTAAAAAAAAGTGGAGTGTTCCTTTAAATAAAGTACTTTAATTTACCTATTGTATCTATACAGTACACACACACACACACACACTCCATAGACCTGATGTACTGTACATGATTTTATACTGTACAAACTGTATATTCTATCCCCCTACACTACCCCTACCCCTAAACCTACCCATCACAGGAAACTGTCTGCATTTTTTGAATTTCCAAAAAAGGAAGTTTAGTATGTTTGTTTTTTAAGCCATTTGGTTTACGAGAACACAGTAATTGTCCTCATAAATCATTTTTACATTGTAATACATTGTAATATCATTATACACATACACATTTGTGTCCTCATAAACAATGTACACACACAAATACACACACTACTGTTCAAATGTTTGGGGTAGGTAAGACCCCCTGTGGTGAAAGTCAAGTTTTTAATGTTGTTTCACGAGTTCACACTTACAAATAATCAGATAGTAAATAGTATGCTTAGTAGTATGCATATTTGGCGTGCTGTCTGAGGAGAGGGCTCTGAGCTTGGTATTTTGACCCAAACCCAGAGTACTCCCCCCCCGTATTCTGGTTAGGAAAGTAACCAGGCAAGTGTGAGGAGACTGGGTGGTGGAGGGATGCTGTAAAACTGTCGAGGAATATGGGTGAGTCAACTGTGTGTGTGTATATATATATATATATATATATGCTTTCACTCATGCGGATTGGGTAGATATGTTGATTACTGATTGCTAACAGCTGGTTGAGACGACATGATGATTAGAGGGATTATTTGAACGTTGCTCCTCCCGAATTTTGATTATAAAACATAATTTATATGTCTATGTGGTGTTTTAAATATACTTTAAGACAAACCAAAATACTCAGCAATGGTGTTGCCTGATGATGAATTTCTCATTAAAACAGCAGCATACCAAAAATGCGGTTTGAAACCGCCCCTAATTCCTACTGTCACACATATGTAATTAGTCCTGTCAACGTGCAGTGTGGGAATTTTCCTATCTTTCCTAACATGCTCTGTGTGCATTTTAACACAGTAAGCATAAAAACACCTTTAAAGGCTTAGTTCACCCTAAAATTAAAATTCTGTCATTAATTACTCACTGTAATTCCACACCCATAAGACCTTCATTCATCTTCAGAACACAAATTAAGATCATTTCCTTTTTCAATGCCCAGAAAGCTCCGAACCACTGATTCAAAACAAAAGATTCATAAAGCTTCAAAGCTTCATGAAGCAGTGTTTGTACTCGCCCATCACTAGATATTGTTGAATAAAGTCTCTATTTTGTGTTTTTTGGCACACAAAAGTTTTTTCGTCACTTTATAATATTAAGGTTGAACCATTCTACTCACTGTTTCTACTCAATGTTTTTAGTACCTCATTGAAAAAAGGAAATGATCTTGCTGGCAGTGGAGGCCTTACTGAGCCATTGGATTTTAACTTAATTTGATTTCGAAAATATCTTAATTTGTGTTCTGAAGATGATTGAAGATCTTGCATGTGTGGAACTACATGAGGGTGAGTAATTAATGTCTGAATTTTCATTTTTGGGTGAACTAACCCTTTAAGAGCTATATACCTAGAGAACTAAAGACCTTTTAAGAACAATATGTCTTTTCTCACTGACTTTCTAATATGTTCAAAGCATTAATAAGGATTCTGATTTTTAGAAAGCAGCTGTGTGTTTCTGAGATAGTGAATGGGAACATGGTTTGTGTAACATTAGCAATACATTATTAGCTGTTTGATAATGTACTAGTCAAGCCAAAGGCTAATCATATCAATTACTGTTATGTGATTATTTTCACAGGAAAGACCATTTAAATATCATTCATTTTGTCATTCATATCAAGTCATTTTGATTTTCAAAGATGAGTTTTAAGGTATAAAATTATTGACTGCTTTATTAACTGCTTTAAAATTATTAATGCTGATTGTGACAAACTGATTGTGACATTAAAGACATTAGTAATGTTACAAAATATTACCTGCTGTTCTTTTGAGCTTTCATCAAAGACCTGAAATAATTCCCTGTTTACACAAAAAATGTTAAGCTCTTTTCAACATTGATAATAACACGATTTTTTTTAGCACCAAATCAGCATAGTAAAATCATTTCTGAAGAATTGTGTGAAACTGAAGACTGAAAATGGTATTGCCATTACAGGAATAAATATATTACTATAGAACTGTAATACTATTTCGCTAGAATACTTTACTGTATTATTGATTAAATAAATGCATCCTTGGTGAACATAAGACTTTTACCAAGCCCAATCTTTATATATTAATATTTGCTAACACTTTGCAACAAGATTTCATTTTATAACATTAGTTAAAAGTAGTTAAAGGATAAGTTCACTTTAAAATAAAAATTACCAAAAGATTTACTCACCCTCAAGCCGTCATAGGTGTATATGACTTTCTTCTGATGAACCCAGAGTTATATTAATAAATATCCTGATGCGTCCAAGCTTTATAATGGCAGTGAACATACTTTACACAGCTCCAGGGGGTTAATAAATACCTTCTGAAGCGAAGGAATGCATTTGTGTATGAAAAAATATCCATATTTAACAAGTTATAAAGTAAAATATCTAGCTTCCGCCGGACTGCCTTCTGTTTTCAACTTAAGAAGAATTCCATAAGTGTTTTGAACTGCGAGAGGCATTCTTCGTAAGTTGAATACAGAAGGCTGTAAAGCTTGGAGGCGTCAGAATATTTGTTAATATAACTGATTGTGTTCATCAGAAAGAAGAATGTCATATACACCTAGGATGGCTTGAGGGTGAGTAAAGCTTTGGGTAATTTTTATTTTAAAGTGAACTAATCCTTTAATGTTAACAAACAATACCTTATTTTAAAGTGGTACCAAGACCAAAAAGACCTTGTTGTAAACACACACACGCTTTTATTGTGCTTCATAATTACATTTTTAACAGGTTAGTAATTGATATATATATACAGTGAAGTTCCTTTTTTTTTTTTTTTTTTTTTTTGACACTGGAATGTGAGATTGAAATTTAAATCCTCAGAGGTTCTCCTGACCTCATGGTTTAGGCATTGCTCAGAGTATTTCCCCAGATTTGGCTTCATTACCACATAGCATTAATGTATATATCTTATACAAACTGACTTATATAGTCAAAGAATGACCACATTTATAATAAATGGCCAGTCATTGTTTTATCTGAGACTGCGGTTTTTCTCTCATTTACAGACCAAACATCTGATATGTGTATATATAGCCATAAATGGCCATTAGGCAACAAAGATCAACTCTTCCATGAATATGTCCTTTGCTTTATTTAAAGACAGTTTCCATGAATTTGTCAAAATGAAGAAAGAGATTAACTTTACAATTACTTTTCTTGGCCAAACAGAGCCTTGCCAGTCACAATGTATGGTCTGTTTTTCTTACATGCACTTCACTGACTTTAATGAGGAATATTTTGGCGTTCCCCACCATATGAGTGTGAGTGTCTGAGGGCTGGATGTATATTTTGGTGTAGCCACACATAGTGAATGTAAAGACTTTGACCTCACTCATTCATCATACGCTTATAGTGTTGATTTTGCTGTCTCATAGGCAATTAGAATGCGATTAACTCTGTTCCTCCATTGTTATGAAAGAAGCAGTTTTAAAAAAAGAGGGCCAAGGAGAAAGAAGAGAGGACCGATGCACACATTTAGTTATTCTTGCCTGAACCTTGCTCTTAATATTCTAAAGGAGTATTTATTGTTTATTACTGAAACCATTTTTTTTTTACTGAGGGATGATTTAAAATTATTTTATTTTCTATTGGACATTTTGCTAGAAAACCTGCCGATTTAGCTTATTAAACTTGGGGGCATTTGTTTAGTACCTACTACTGTAGATCTATGGATATCTTCTTTATCTGCTTTTCTGTCCTCCATTGTTATTTTTAGTTCTGCTTCTTTCACTTTCAAATGTTACCATAATTCCAGTGCTGTCACTATTGAATAACCAAGAGATGACAAGAATTGCTAATGTACTTTCTGATAATGTGAAGTGTGCCACTCACACCTATGCAAATCTACAGCAGGGACCTTTGTATATTTCTGCTGATTTAAGGGTTCTGCCTCACTTCCTTTCCCTTCACTTCCTCCGTAATTCATCATGACCACGTCCCCTCACCTCTGATGCCTGTTCTCTCATCTCATGTTTTCTTATCTCTCACTTTTATCTTCTTCCTATACTATCCTCTACTCATCTTACTCTTTACAATAAATCCTGGGTCCTATAAATACATACATTTTTGCTGACTTTGTAATCAAGTACAGTTACATACATACAGCAGCTCTTCTGTACCAGAAATCCTCATATCACAAGAACTACCAAAATATCACAAGAACGCAAGTTCTAAAAACATTGCTGAAGAGTTTTAACTGTAATTAAAGATTAATCTTGTGATTTTATTTATTGGAATCATACTTACACTGAAGAATTCAAGTAAGCAGTTGATAATTTATGTATTAAATGTATTAAATATTGAAATTTTTATATTAAAATGTTTTAATATGTAAAATTTCCATAATGGAGCCATATATTTAGAACAAACAAACTGTTAAGTTTATAAAGAAATGGACTGTTCAGTTCGAGTTTCTAGACAGAAATGTATTGATTGAAATTTCAGTAAACCTCGCTAATGCATCCAATTAGAGTTGTTAAAAGTACCGATTTTGGTATCACGTTGGTACTAAAATTTTAAAAATGTGACACTTTGAGTGCATTCGTAAACACCTCTGATTGGCCATTGTGTTCACAGCTCATCAGAAATGTCTGTGATTGGCTTCGATGATCAACGCTTCAAAAACAGCCATTAATGGCGCTCTTCACCAAGCGCTTACACAGATACACATGGGAGCGTTTGAAAGCAGACGTCTATCATGGACCAGTCCACTGATAGACACCTGCATTCAAATGCTCCCGCTTTCAAAACGCTTTTAAATTCAAACACTTCCGTGTGCTTAGTACTATTGTGCGTTGATCATCGTAGCCAATCACAGACACATCTGATGAATGCATCAACAAATGGCCAATCAGAGGTGTTTGTGAATCCACTCAAAAGCGCTCAAAGCATCACATTTTTTTTTTTTTTAAATTTCAGTACCGATTGGTACCAAAGTCAGTACTTTTGACAAGTCTACATCCAGTTATTTAAAGCTTTGTCAACACAGGACTAAATTACTTTTCAAAGTGTATTAAAATATAAGTTGTTTTAAATTGTAATAATATTTCAACATTTTATATTTTTTGACTGAACATGCATTTATTTGAACAATGAAAACAAATACTGCTGCAAGCAGCAAAGAATAGGGTCCAAGATGAGCAATGAAAATGTGGAAAATCCCATGCAGTTTTACGAAAATGTCACAGTTATTGCCGTTTTCTAGTATTTGTGAGTCCATTTACTGAGATTTATGCCCACAGGGCATGCATTCAAAATGTCATGCAAATTACTGCAGCAGTTCATGAGAAGATTTTAAATGCTTGACCAAGAAATAAAATGAGCAGACAATAGAAATACCCTGCATGCAAAGTCTGATTATCTCTAATCATATGATCACAATGCTACAAGTGTGGGTATCTGCAGGTCAGAGTAATGGGCATGCCGAAAGGTAGGGGTTGTGCGAAAGGTATTGGCGTGCTGACAAGTCTTTGCAATTGGTTGTGAAAGCTGCCTGTTAGGGGTGTGGGCTAGGGTTAGAGGTTAGTTTTTGTTGTAGCATTGTGTACATTTCGGCACACCCATTATATCCTGCAGCTATCCCTGTCTCCAAAGTTATCACCTTTTAAAACAAATACATCTGTCTTATATCCTTCAAGTCTCTTCTGAGTGTGTGCACAAATACATGTAAATATATGATCCATGTGACATACGTTTTAATAAGCCAATGGCATTGAAGGGTGAATGTGATCAGACTTGCATGAAGCGCATGCGGTCTGTGTCGCTAATGCAGTTCTGCCCTTTTATTGAAAGTGATTGGAAGACTGATAGAGACCTGCATTCAAACGCTCCCGCTTTCAAAACACTTTCAAATTCAAACACTTCCGTGTGCTTAATACTATCGTGCGTTGATCATCGTAGCCAATCACAGACATATCCGATGAATGCATCAACAAATGGCCAATCAGAGGTGTTTATGAATCTGCTCGAAAGCGCTCAAAGCATCACATTTTTTAAAATTTCAGTACCGATTGGTACCAAAGTCGGTACTTTTGACAACTCTACATCAGTTATTTAAAGCTTTGTCATCACAGGACTAAATTACTTTTCAAAATGTATTAAAATATAAGTTGTTTTAAATTGTAATAATATTTCACAACATCAAAATATTTATATTGTTTGACTGAACATGCAGACAGTTATTTGAACAATGAAATCAAATACTGCTGCAAGCAGCAAAGAATAGGGTCCAAGATGAGCAAAGAAAATGTGGCAAATCAGCGTATGCGGTATGCGGTCTGTTTCGCTAATGCAGTTCTGCCCTTTTATTGAAAGTGATTGGAAGAGAAGGCCGAGGCCTTGTGCAGTGTGCACCTCACCAAGCAGGTCATTTCTATACCCGAAAATCACTGTTTACAGGGCAGGCCTTGGACATTTCTGCAAGGTTAGGATTGTGGAGTGTTCCCCGGCATGCTGAATATGCAAACTCATGTCAAACTGTCAGCCAAGAGAGCTACTCA
Source organism: Chanodichthys erythropterus (assembly GCF_024489055.1). NCBI lineage: Eukaryota > Metazoa > Chordata > Actinopteri > Cypriniformes > Xenocyprididae > Chanodichthys > Chanodichthys erythropterus. The sequence continues at coordinate 17,695,745 of NC_090239.1, forward strand.
GAGCCTGGGAACTATTACGTTCTTGTTAGACTAGTATTCAATTTCTTATAAGCTCTTGTAAGAGCCTGATACAGAGCTGCTGAAGCAGATCCATGAGTATGACCTACCCATGCAAAGAGAGAAAGTAAATGGTTTTCTGAGAATGTTCTACCTAGCATTTTATCCTTGATTCTTTTTGAATGAGAGCACTGAGAGCAACTTTAAGAACCACTTTGTGAATCACTTGTGGTAGGATCATTTTACAAAGCTGTACAGTGCAGTGAGGAATATAGAGATGCTCCAGTTGTCATTAAATTAAACAAAACATTTTCAACATTGAGAACAATAAGAAATTTAATTTAGTCATTAAGTCCTGCACATTCTTCTCTGAAACACATTCTTCTTATTCTAATATGCCTTTACCTGCTTTGTAATTCATTTACAGTCTTGTTTTATTACTTTCTTTTAGTCTTTCTTACTCTGGGCGAGATTGTGACTCCTTTTACATACTGTACTCTGATTTCCAGCATCAATGTTGCTCTATATTAAATCCAGATCCACTTTTTGTATCTTTACTGTATAAATACTGTATGTGAACATATGTATTCATACATGCATACATACACTGTCTGTCTTCTTCCTCCCTCTTTTCCTTTTATCTCTTTTCTCTGTCTAGGTTTTTTTTACTCGTTACTCTCTTCCCCCTTTGGAATGTTGGCTTGAGCTCAAAATTTTAAATCAGCTTTTCTCCCTGGGCCCCAATGCTTTCAGGCCGTCACCCCACATGTGGACATAGACCCCGTCTGTAAGGTGGAGAGCCAGGAAAGTGAAAAACAGCGACCTACAAAACTCATGAGCAACTTCACAAAATCATACACAAAAAAATTAAATAAATAAAAAATAAAAAATAAAAACAGGTAAAATTTATGGTAAAAATGGAACATTAATGTAAAAAAATATGTTACCAATTGTTTTAGTTTTACAAATTAAATTAAATTAAATTTGTAATGTATAATGTTAGTATACCAATCTACTGAAGTACTAAAATCTGTTTTGAACCTTTACAATATACTGACAATATAATGAGAAAACCACATGTAGAAGTTCATACTAGAGCATTTCCACAAGCTGGGTTAAATGCTAATATATAGAATGTGCACAGTGTTATGCACACAAATACAAAACAACACCATGGTAACACGCATTATGCTAAAATAATGCAATAAACATTCATTTAACAACATAAGATGTAACATAAAACACTGATCTACATAACTGATAAGAAGAAAAAAGAAAAAAAAAAAACTAAAAAGAATCATTTTTATATTTCAATGAAAAACCATCAAATGTGAAGTGTCACACAGGGAATTCTGGGAACGGCAATTTACTACTTTTTTTCCACTGTAAGTTATAAGATAACTTGTTCTTTTTCACTTCCAAAAACTGTAGATTTAACAGAAATGTCCCATTAGATTTACAGTTTTTCCACCATATATAGTAAGGGAACTTGCTGTTAACCAATAAACAGGTATTTAACATAGCTTTTTTACCATTCTTTACCAAAAATATTTTACACTGTAGAGCAAAACACTTTTTAATACTAATAAATTAATACTTTTACAACATTTTTATAGCCTATATTGTGCAAGCCTAAATTGTACATTTTGTTAAACAAGCAGTGAATCTGCAAATAACAGTGTCTCTTTCATAAATTTAAAGTTGAAGTGTTTTTTTACGTAAAGTAAGTTACTAACAAGTCACTAAATAAAGACTACAACAGTTGTTCGAACCATTAAGCCCATAATCTCAGCTCCCTGTGGTAGATATAAGTCTTTATTTAGCAACTTACATTTATGCTATTTTTCTTTCTCATTGTTCCTCCACATGAGGCACATTGTCCTCAACTGGGCACAATATAAGAAAGATTAATAAAGGAATATGACAGTGGCTATTTGGCCAAGACCCAAGGTGCGGGGTTACTCTTGCTTCTGGGCTTCATATGTCCTTTCCTCCCACATCCAGACAAAAACACACACATTTACTGTCTCCCTACCTTCAAGCATAGAAGAGCGGATGGAGAAAAGGCAAACCCAAGTGGAAAAATTTGTTATACAGATGTCATCTGCGGAGGGCTGCTTTTCTGGATCCAGCTTCTCCTACTCTTCCCTGTGGCCTCTTCTTCTCTTTTAATCCTCTACCTCTCCATGACCTTTTCCCATCTGATTATCTGCGTCTTTCACATCTTTTTCTTTTGCTCTCTTTCCTTCAGCACTGGCCTTTGTGTGGCTGCTTGGACTAATGGCATAGAATATTTTGGTTTGAATGTATAGAATTGCTGTGTTTATTCAGGCACTCTTAACGGCATCTCCATATTAAAGCAGTAAACTTCTTCTGGCCATTAAGGCAATGCGCCTTAAGCTGTCTATAACACTTTAATATTTGGTTCATTTTGGTTCAAGGCTGAGAGTGGAGAACTCTAATAGCCATACAGGCATAGCTTTTTGTTAGCTTGTTTAGCTTGAAATGGTCAAGGCTAGCGGAGATCAGCCTAGTGCAGCATACAGCTCTGTAGCTGGGACAAAGTATTAGCTAAGTCACATTTGAACTGAACCACTTTTCACCTGGCTAAAATGGCAGAATTATAGAAATGATCAAGCAACATTGCAAGAAAAGCAGGCAGAAATATGTTCTATACCCAGGGAAATGCATTGTCTGTTCTTTACACATGGCTTTTATGGCCTCAAGTAAAATTCTCCACGTAAATGTAAGAAGTATTTGACTGAACTGTTGCCCAAGGGTCAGATTAGATTTGTGTGTACATATTGAGGGTAGAAAAGAAGGTCTCCAGACTCCATTGATGACTGGGCATCAGTCAGAGAAGAGACATATGCACCAATGCTACCAATGCATAAGCATTCATGGAATTTAAGTGTGTGAAATCGGATCAAAGATGTCTTCTCTTAGCCAAAATGTTACAATTCCATGACATACTGCGATAGCTGATTCATCTTGCATATTTCTTGCATATTTTATTTTGCCGATTCTTTAGTACTTTATTCAAACAGGATCATGCCACATGAATTCGACAGATTTGATTAATTTCCTCTGGTTAGGTGTTTGAGTGCTTTGTGACATGAACATTTCTTTGCAATTTGGTCTGTGACCCAGCATAAATTCTAGGACTTTGTATGCATGCATTTCATTGTAAATCACAGTGATTTCAGACAGAGCTGTTTTTGTTTTTTGACCTGGCTTTCTGCTCTGTCAGCACCCCGTGAACCATTGCATCAGTTTCTCCCTCTAGCCCAAATGCATTTCAGATGGAATTGCTTTGATGTGATGAATTACTATCACCATAAATTGGTCACTGCTATTTTTTACTTGCCAGCACACTTTTTATGCTTGGTAGGTTGGATGTGGGTCATTCGATAGCCCATCCTACAGGGGCTCCATGCCTCAGTCTTTTAAATGGCATTTGGTAATGCTTTTTTCTTTTTCTTTTTGAAGAACACTTGAGCTCTAGTATCATTATGTGCCTCTTTAATGTCTCTTCCCATTGACTGGTTCATTTGATGGTCAAATAAATTCAGATTGCTGGTGTTACTTGCTATGAATACTATGATTTAATTTAACACTCAAAATCCCACAAATCCCATGCAATTTACAAACTAAGAGAATTTAAAGGATGAATGCCAGTTGTTTACCTTTCTCAGATGCTGCTCTAATTAGTGCCCATAGCCAGACAGCTAAACTCGTTTCCAGCAAGTTGCTACCCACCATTCACAGCCTTTCTCAGAGTGCCAAGAAGTACAATTCTGCATCCAAATAAACAGAGCAGTGGCTGAGCTCATTTGCATTGACCAAATACCAATATATATACAGTGGAAAGATTCTGCTACAGAATCTCAATAGCTTTTTCGTGCCCACTGAATAGCCAAAAGCGACACTAGAGACATTAAAAGCAGAACTTGAAGGGGCTTGATAATGTGTTTGTACAACAGATTTTAAAGCTAGAAGAACAATGCAGTCCTACATGGCTGTAACTACTTGGTACAAAGAATTGACAGATGCAGTCATGGTTCCTGGGCGATACAGAACTTATTAGTGACCACACAGCAGAGAGGCTGAGGGAGGCCTTCAATGAGAGTTTAGGTATACAGCAATGAGACCACACATGGCAGAAGTTACGACTGATAGCACTTCAAATAACAAAGGCTTTCTCTGATTATAACAGTATTCCTTGCTTTGAACATGATCTTGACTTTGCAGGGCCTCAACGTTTGTTTAGGTAATACCTTGTCATATTGATGCACGTGATTGGTGTCACATCAGATTAATATCACCAAAGGCTCATTGGAAAAACATGCCTCTACCTGTATTTTTTTTCCCCAAAAAATGTACATACAATTCACTGCGGTTTCCAGCTGAAAAAGAACATTAGTTGCAGTAAATCACCAACAGCTTTATTCCTTTTCACACAAATTACAGATTTTCGATTAATAAAGACTTATAGTATTGTGCAAGGGAAAATGCGCAAATGTTATGACCTCAATCACTTTTAATACAGTACATGATTTGTAAACTAATACATTTCGAAGTTGGAATTACATAACCAGCTCCGTATGGCTTTTCTGGTGTGGTAAACTTACTTGGTAGGTCACCTGGTATAGCATTGCACTGAAGAAAGTGTGGTCAGACTTTCTTTCAATTTAGCCCATGTGTTACATTGAAGTTCCTTATAATGGTAACGTCCGGCTGGTGAGTAACTGTTAAATGTGGGCTCGGTTGTCTGTGATTTGATAACAGGACTCTTTTATTAAGTTGAAAGCCTTTTACTGTACTCATTCTGTCTTGCTTTTCTGCCAAACAATCTGGCTTTTGTTTGTGACATTTAAACACCATTCTATAGGCGGTATCTTTTGCTCAAGATGGCGGCCGGTCTGGTTCACTCAAGGACGGGTCAGGTAATTCTCACTGATGCTATCCCATGTCATTACCAAAATCCTTTGACATGTTCTGGACTTTCAGTCTCTCTCTTTTACCTTTTCTTTAGCCCCCAGTTCCTGTCTCAACTCCTTTTTTTTTTTTCTCTCTTTCACACTGTATGCTGGACCCAAGAGAGTTAAGTTTAAGTTGGTCAGACTGGGTTGGTAGGCTTCTAGGTTGAGGTTAATCAAGAGGGGAAGTGAAAAGGTGCACAGAGTCCCTGCTGGGTTATTGTGGCCCTACCTGCCCCAGTTAGGAGATTTTCCCCCTTTTGTTGGGGTTAATGGCTAGGGCAAGTGAAGGAATCTTGAAAGCCGACCCTATTGCAAGAAAAATCTTTAAAAAAATCTAGCTTAAAAACAACTTCACTCTTTTTTTTTTTCTTTTTTTTTTTTTTTATAAATTGATGACTTGGTATAACCACATTTCTAAATATATGTTCAAAGTAAAACATGTTTATCATTTTCATTTTTTATTTTTATTTATTTATTTTTTTTGCATGTTGTTTGGACTTTAACTTTGACATGGCTGACAAATGTTGTACACTATATTGCCAAATATATACTATATTGCCAAAAGTATTGGGACACCCCTCCAAATCATTGAATTCAGGTGTTCCAATCACTACCATGGCCACAGGTGAATAAAATCAAGCACCTAGGCATGCAGACTGCTTCTGCAAACATTTGTGAAAGAATGGGTCGCTCTCAGGAGCTCGGTGAATTCAAGCGTGGTACCGTGATAGGTTGCCACCTGTGCAATAAGTCCATTCGTGACATTTCCTCAATACTAAATATTCCATGGCCAACTGTTAGCGGTATCATAACAAAGTGGAAGCAATTGGGAACAACAGCAACTCAGCCACGAATTGGTAGGCCACGTAAAATCACAGAGCGGGGTCAGCGCATGCTGAGGCACACAGAAGTCACCAACTTTCTGCAGAGTCAATAGCTACAGACCTCCAAACTTTGTGTGGCCTTCAGATTAGCTCAAGAACAGTGCGTAGAGAGCTTCATGGAATGGGTTTCCATGGCCGAGCAGCTGCATCCAAGCCTTACGTCACCAAGTGCAATGCAAAGCATCGGATGCAGTGGTGTAAAGCATGCTGCCACTGGACTCTAGAGCAGTGGAGATGTGTTCTCTGGAGTGATGAATCACGCTTCTCTGTCTGGCAAGCCAATGGACGAGTCTGGGTTTGGCGGTTGCCAGGAGAACGGTACTTGCCTGACTGCATTGTGCCAAGAGTAAAGTTTGGTGGATGGGGGATTATGGTGTGGGGTTGTTTTTCAGGGGTTGGGCTTGGCCCCTTAGTTCCAGTGAAAGGAACTCTTAATGCTTCAGCATACCAAGACATTTTGAACAATTTCATTCTCCCAACTTTGTGGGAACAGTTTGAGGATGGCACCTTCCTGTTCCAACATGACTCTGCAACAGTGTACAAAATGAAGGTCCATAATTACATGGATGAGTGAACAAATGCACTTCTAGAAGAATGGTCAAAAATTCCCATAAACACACTCCTAAACCTTGTGGAAAGAGAAGAGTTTAGGCTGTTATAGCTGCAAAGGATGTATTAAAAATTTAATTCCGTATTAAAACCCTACGGATTAAGAATGGGATGTTATTAAAGTTCATGTGCAGGTAAAGGCAGGCGTCCCAAAACTTTTGGCAATATAGTGTATATTGTATTGTACTTTCAAAATATTTATTTTATTTTATTTAAATAAAAAACAAATCTTGAAGTATATGATTGTATCTACATTGTGTGCCAAAAGGTTTAAAATATAAATGTTATACACATAATACTTTGACATAAGAAAAAAGAAACACAGTTTTCATTGGCTAATTTGCCCCTCCCTCAAACACTGGTTTGGTTTGGGTTGTTGACATGTCAGGAAGATAGTTTTTAGTGCTTTGAATCCACTTTGCATGTACTGAATAAGGACTTGGGCTGTAATTGACGCCATTGTTCGTATCACTGTGTATCAAGCACTCACGAAGCCTCCAGAGCTGAAATTCAGATATGGTAATGGGAGTTTAATTTCTGACACATGCTGTAAGCGGTAGACCAATCACAACAGATTGGGCTGTCTGACCAATCAGAGCAGAGTAGACTTGCGGAAACAAACCATTTTCAGACTCTTTGAGAAATGAGGTGATGCGCAATGTATATTATGAGAAAATAATATACAGGTGCTGTCATATAATTAGAATATCATCAAAAAGTTGATTTATTTCACTAATTCCATTTCAAAAAGTGAAACTTGTATATTATATTCATTCATTACACACAGACTGATATATTTCATATGTTTATTTCTTTTAATTTTGATGATTATAACTGACAACTAAGGAAAATCCCAAATTCCGTATTACAGAAAATTATAATATTGTGAAAAGGTTCAATATTGAAGACACCTGGTGCCACACTCTAATCAGCTAATTAAAACACCTGCAAAGGCCTTTAAATGGTCTCTGTCTAGTTCTGTAGGCTACACAATCATGGGGAAGACTGCTTACTTGACAGTTGTCCAAAAGACGATCATTTACCCTCTTGCCCTCCTTGTGCAAGGTGTCAGAGGGCTCCGGGTCCCAGAGTCTGAAGGAAGAGAGGAGAGGCACACAATCCACGTTGCTTGAGGTCCAGTGTAAAGTTTCCACAGTCAGTGATGGTTTAGGGTGCCATGTCATCTGCTGGTGTTGGTCCACTGTGCTTTCTGAGGTCCAAGGTCGACGTAGCCGTATACCAGGAATTTTAAGAGCACTTCATACTTCCTGCTGCTGACCAACTTATGGAGATGCAGATTTCATTTTCCAACAGGACTTGGCACCTGCACACAGTGCCAAAGCTATCAGTACCTGGTTTAAGGACCATGGTATCCCTGTTCTTAATTGGCCAGCAAACTCGCCTGACCTTAACCCCATAGAAAATCTATGGGGTATTGTGAAGAGGAAGATGTGATATGCCAGACCCAACAATGAATAAGAGCTGAAGGCCACTATCAGAGCAACCTGGGCTCTCATAACATCTGAGCAGTGCCACAGACTGATCGACTCCATGCCATGCCACATTGCTGCAGTTATTCAGGCAAAAGGAGCCCCAACTAAGTATTGAGTGCTGTACATTCTCATACATTTCATGTTCATACTTTTCACTTGGCCAAGATTTCTAAAAATCCTTGCTTTGTATTGGTCTTAAGTAATATTCTAATTTTCTGAGATACTAAATTTGGGATTTTCCTTAGTTGTCAGTTATAATCATCAAAATTAAAAGAAATAAACATTTTAAATATATCAGTCTGTGTGTAATGAATGAATATAATATACAAGTTTCACTTACTGAATGGAATTAGTGAAATAAATCAACTTTTTGATGATATTCATATTGGATGCATGTAAACCTGTTGTAAGATATCTCCAAAACAAAATTAGTATCCTTTAAAAAAAGCACAAAAGGGGCACTTTAGAATAAATTTTAATTCATATTGTCATCATAGAAGAGGTCTATAGAAGTCTTTGTATATATGTATCAATTGCATTTTACTGTCTTTTTTTATGTCATGTCATTGACCTACAGGCAATGTGTGAAGTCCAACATGGTCAACATTTAGGACTTGCTCCACTCCCCCTGATGAGTTCAGAGAGCTCCAGCTAGTTATTGGCTCAGGGGACCTGTAAAGCAACACTTTTGCAGTCTTATAGCCCTCATAACTGCGCTCATATGTTAGCTTTTCTTTGCTCCCTCACCCTCTTTTTTTCACTGAAGTGGCTTTAACCTCTTGCTTAAAAACAAAGACTGTTTTGTGACTGTGTTCCATACAGACCCTCACTGTTTTTTTTTTTCTTTTCTTCTTGTACACTCACTGGTGTCGATTCTGCTCTGGACAAAGGCTCCTCACTGGTGTGTGATGGCACACAGGCCACCACTCTGTGTTTCTGGGGCAGCAAACAGCTTGGGCGATGCGGGCAGAGCCTGGTATCACAGTGTCGTTTCTTGACCATATAGTACAAAATGTACACACATGACTGAAGCCAGATCTGTGTATACACACACGTGGGTGTCTCAATGTCATCGTGCTTTGAGCCCTTATCTCTGTTTTTCTGTGTCATTTACATTTTCTCTCTCCATACTGTTCTAGGGAAGGGATCGGTGGTTGAGGTAATGTGTTAGAAGTATGACAGGTTACTGTATGATGATTGAAATCATGGAATGGCCGTAAATAATTAATAAATAAACTGCAAAATGTTATATTGTTCACATGCATTCAGAATTGAGCTCTCTTTTGCTTCCCTGTGTGCTCAAATGATTTAAAATCTCTTGAATGTTTAAACTGACAGGACCTAAAACATATTGAAATGATAAACTTTCATTGTATGATGGTCAAACTTTGCATTTAATCAGAGAATCAACATGCGTTTTGAACCGTGGTGTCTGGTCCATACGGATTAACAATCCTACCCAGTGCTTCCCACAGGTTTGAAATATACTTGCGGTGGTAGCCAGTTGAAAAATCCTCCTATTACCCACGGCACAAAAATGGTCTACTACTTGTGACAAACAAATAATTTGATTTTTTTAACAACATTTTTATATATTGAAATTCATTTTAATTACATAGGCTACTATTACATTTAATTAAATACTAATATATTATTGAATAATATGTCAAATAATGTTCTTTGGCTGGAATGCTCCCCCACAGGAAGAAAAGCCTGAGACTGCAATAGTTTACTATGAATTAAATGGATATCAAATTTATTGTGTAACCAAAATACCAATAATGCCCAGAAGAAAAAAAAAAAAAAAAAAAAAACTTAAAGTGTGACTTTTAATTATAAGCAATCTCGAAATACACCGGAAGTCTTATTTTGAAATGTCTACATTATTGCGGGCTGATTCTTCAGATGAGAGATATTTTCCTTCAACCGTCTCTAAAACATATTATATAAAAGCCATATAGTAGACATTGTCATAATTCATAAAGCTCAAGTTCATTAGCAATCGCTTGGCATAATTGTGCGCTATTCATTGATTGGGAATCACTTAGGGTGACCAAAATGCGGGACAGTCCCGAAATTGGGAGCTTTGTCCCGCGTCTCGCAAGTGTTTGGCATTTCATTTATGTCTGTATTATAATTTTTCATCCCTGAAATTAAAATACCACAATATGAAATATAATAACTGTGACTGGCATTTCAAAATTTGTTTGTGCTGCTGTCATATTCTAGCTGTGAAAATAACCAACAAACGCAATCATAGAAAGCGGTTTTCCCGCTGATGACAACTGAGTGGGAATTTCATCTCACATACTGTATAAGAACATCAAGAGCAGCTCAAAGCTGCCCAAACTGATGATTTTAAAGCATGTAATCATCTACCCTGATGTTTCCAACAAACATGCGCCGATCCTGTGGATCCTTGAGCGCCACCCACGGAAATAGTCACCTACGGAAAAACACAAGATATTCTCCATTCGTTTTTACCATTTTACCTTTCAGGCACGACTTTCTTCTCCCGTTAATAGCTCATTTAATGCGGGTTCTATGGCGTTATATTATAATGAAAAATGTTGAGCACATTATTGTAACACAGCACATCAAATGCGCGAGCAAGAGTCTCTCCGCTCACAGGCGGATTCTGGAGGCGCACACGCTCTCGCTCTGATATTACATGTGCACTGTCCTCCAGCATGTGCAGCCATGAATCTAGACTTGTCTTCTCTCCAGGATTTAATGTTGCCAGAAGTGCAACATTATAATGTGGGCACCCACCGCCAGAAACATTAATCGGCGTATATGCCAAGTTTGCCAACAAATGTAAATCAATATTTACATACCCATAGTAGTCCTAAATGTATCTGTCTCACACGTGTCCCACATTGATCCCTGCAACAGATCAATAGCCAGGTGGTCACCCTAGAATCACTTTGAAGCAGTCTGAAGTACTGCTGCGCGAGCCTGTAGAATGCGCAACAGCGCCGCCTTTGTGAAATATCCACCGCGTCTCTGCAGTGCACGTGGGAATGTCAGCAGGAGTAAACAGTTCTCGCGCACAGCCGCACACAGAACCAGCAGGTAAGAAACGCATAGGGCAAGGGGAGATTTTTCACTAGTTTACCGATCGTTGATGGTTTCATTAACTCGGGCGGATAAAAAAAAAGTATAAGAGGATAAAAATAATAAAAGAAAAAATTTGTCTCCAAATATACTTGGGTGGCCGTTAATATACCTGGGCGGCCCGCCCAAGTAAAGTCTATGTGGTGCATCGTGGAGCTAGTACAAGATGAGCATTTGTGGTTAAACATTTATACATGTAGTATATACATTTTTATTTGTTTGAGAAAATGATCGATAAGACCCTTATTCCTTGGCTGGGATCGTGTAGAGAGCTTTGAAGCTGCATTTAAACTAAATTATCAGGAAATTTTAATTCTGAAGTGAATTAATCCATTTAATTGAGTTTTTTTTTAGATTTGATTTTACATTTCTTATTTAGTATTCCTTTAGACAACATAGTTAGATTTCCGATATTACAGTTTTATGCTGTTATCAGCCATAACATGAGAATAATTAACAGCTTATTTTTTTGGCCAGAATTTTAATATTTGTGCATCCTTAAATACGTATTTAGTTACTTTATGTATGTGTAATATTGTAGTGTGTTACTTTTAAAACTAATGCCCCCCAACTTATGCTTTAGGAAGGCTATTATACTGTGCCACCTTAATGAGGGCATTAATCATGTTGCAAATCGGCCATTTGTGGAACTGAGCACAGATAGAAAATGCATCTTTAAAAGTGTGACAGCTTTGCAGAACACAGCATTTCTTTCTATAGGCTGAGAGAGACCTGAAGAACCTTCTGCATTCTAGTCAGCGAATGTTAATGAGGTGAGGACCGAGCTGGTTTTTCTACCCACAATATTTGGTTTTGGTATCACAGCTGGGTGAGGGTGTGCTTTCCTTATTTTTGACACCCTCTTTCTTTGTCACTCTTGGTGTCTTTCGCACATTCTCACTGTGTGCTGCTTTACCGCATGTGACTGAGTTGTCACATGGAGCAGCAGAGAGCTGGCACATAGGCAAGTATAGTGTGATGTACTGTCACACTCACATAGACGTACACACTTTTACTGATAAATTAATGGAGGTGCAAGGAGCCTGTCCGTATAGACAGGATGTATTGTCAGTGTGTTAAAAAAAGGTCTTGTTGGGGCACAGTTTAGCCAGTTGGGTGTCATGACTAGCTGTATGTTTCTGATGGGTTTATGGGTTTGGTTTGGACTGTACATTAAAAAGGAATATGGTGTGATGGGAATAAATCTGTGCTTTTTCTTTCAGACTTTATTCATTATCTTGTCCTTCTGTTCACTTTGTTGTTTTTTTTTTTTTTGTCTGCATAAAGAATGGAATGCTTTCCTGGAGGTATTGGTGAGAACTTTGGCGTGGAAGAAAATCTGGTGCCACCTGGTTTCACATGAGCCTAAATTAACAATTTTCGCAGACATTTTTTTGTAGAAGAGAAGATCTTATATGCCGCACCAAGGATGTTGTCAGCAGTTCAGCTCCAATAAACAATGCAAATACAAGATTTGTTTCACATCACTGAACGCATTCCAAGAACAAGAGTTAAATGACTGGATGGATGGAAAGGGGAATCTTTTTTTCTTTTTCTTTTTTCTTTTTTCCACCAACAGTTCATTGTGACCATGGACTGTCAAACCCCAAATATGACCCTCATATGACTTGAGCCTCATATTCCAAGTTTTCTGAAGCCATATGATAGCTTTGTGATGAAATGACAAAAAATTAAAATCTGTTCAATACCAAGAAGGTGATCAATAATTTCATGTTATGGCCTATATTAAAATTCTACCCTATTTTGACTAAAATAATTTTAAAAAATAAACGCTTGAAGTAGTGTTGGTGAGCATAAGAGAATTCTTTCAAAAACAAGCTTTTTTCGTAAATTTTAAGTTTGGAAAGTGGTCTAGCGGAAGCTCTTTTTTTTTCTATATAATGTGTTAAATATGGATATTTTTTCTTACACAAACATATCGCTTCACTTCAGAAGGACTTTATTAACCCCCTGGAGCTGTGTGAAGTATGTTTATGATGGATGGATGCACTTTTTTGGGTTTCCGTGCACTGCCACTATAAAGCGTAGGAGCATTATTAATATAACTCCTTTTGTATTCATCTGAAAGAAGAAATTCATATACACCTAGGATGGCTTGAGGACGAATAAATCATGGGGTAATTTTCATTTTAAAGTGAACTAGGCTAATTCTTTAATTTGTCATATTTAATTCCTCTCCACTGTATAGAATGTCTGAAATCAAGAAGGCCGTATTGAAGAGTAATGTCCTGGAACATAATGCTTTTTGTTTTATGGATTACAAAAAAAAAAAAAAAAAAAAAAAAAAAAAAAAAATTAAGGTGAGAGAAAGTGAATAATGACAGAATTTAAATTTTTGGTGAACTCTCCCTTTAAAATTCCTTTTGGCTATCACATTCCAACCCTGGAATGCAAAGCAGTGGGATCTGAATGCCAGTCAGCACTAAACTGTGTCTCCATGACTGAACCTACACACTTGCATTCACAGAAACAAGTATCCTATAGTGTTGCGTTTCTTTCTTTTCCATGGAACAGTCAATAGATACTCCGTCGGTCCAAAGGGAATTCTATTGGATCCACAAGTGCACGTGTTCATTTGTTTTTATGAACCTTAAGGATTCAATATGAAATCACTGTTTACAGTGTCAATAGCACTGTGGCTTTTAGTTTCCTAATACCGCTACTTATCAACTTCAAATCCTGTATGAAGGTGAACCAATGTTTAACAAAAACAAACAAAAAAAGTCATCTCCAATGAGGCAGACCCAAGTTAACAGTAGAGGCAGAATCACATCAGTAACTTCAAGCCCCCAATAATCTGGAATTGGCTTTAATGACTGTTGTAATTATATACTAGGCTTTTCTTCTCCCTTTTTTTTTGCACTCACTCTGCTGGCCCGTTTCAATGACTCCCTCTGTCCGTCAAAGTAATCCTTCTGTAGAGTTTGGTTTTGTTGATCATCTTTCCCTTCTCTCTCTTATGTCTTAACTGGTTAGCAGATTTTGAAGTTCAAGTTTATATGGTGATGATCACATGACCTTGATTGCCCTTGTTAGTTGGTATGGATGTGTGAATGAGCATGGATTTTTATTGGGTGCTGATGCTTCCCAGAGGCGAGTCATGAAAGCGTAGCATCTAATAGGGTGGCCTAGTGAAGCAGTTAATGCACTCAGGATGACAGCGATGGATGTGAGTGTTTTTTTTTTCCTTTTCTTTCGACACAAGGCAGGCTGTGACAGCTATCAAGCAGATGATACAGGGCCAGGGACATCTACTGAGGAAATCACGGGTGTTGTCACGTTCTCTGATGTGAATTGGGTTGTTTGCAGCAGTGTTTGTCCTCATCACAGTGGTGGGAAGATAATTAGGCTTGACGCAGCAGCTTGAGTCAGGGGTGCAAGGAAGTCTGGTCGCTTGAGGGACTGCAGATGTCGCATTGGACATGGGTTAAATGTTTGGACAGGGAGGACAGACTTAAAGCGTCCCCTGGTAGTGACTAGCCTCATCAAAAATTAGCATGACAACCAGAGTTGATACTGCAGCTGTCACACTCATCAAAACTTTCTGTCCCTGTGTTCCTTTCTTTTGACCAACTAAGACAGGGGTGTCTAATCCTACTCCAGGAGCAGAGCTCCAACCCCAATTAAACACACCTGAACCAGCTAATCAAGTTCTTCAGGAACACTTGAAACTTCCAGACTGGTGTCTTTGTGTTGAACTCTGCAGGACAGTGGCCCATTAGGAGAAAGACCCCCTGAGCTAAGACAATAAGGGTCTGATTTAAAATCTCTAGAGACAGAGCAAAAGTTTTTCCAAAAGGCTGGTACTACTGGCTTCAAAGATATCTGTTTTCATAAAATTGTTAGATAGCATTGTATGTATCCCTCTCTAGGAAGGCAAATCCAGAATGCACTGCGATGAGCTCTGTGTAAGTAGTGCAAAGTGCTATTTGAGTTGAGTCCATGAACTTTCCAAATTGGACACATATGTGACTCTTGTTTCAGTTACAATGCTCTTATAGGCACTAGGCAGCAAGGCAGCTCTATAAGTTTTGGAACAGGCCCAATGTCCCGGTAACAAATGTCGAACTGCCTCATTTCCTAGAATCTGCTGCAGCGTCCCACAAGCATCCAAGCTGTCATGAAACATGAGCATGGGCAACAACTCCATGTGCCACAAAAACTTGTAGTTGATTTTAGTGGAGATTTAAAGTTAGCATATTGTTATGGAAAACTGTCAGTTTACCAATTACCTAAGGTCATGAGCTTTGTTTAGTGATTGAAAGAACAAGATTGTGAGTACAAGTGGCTGAAATGAGCTTTCTACAGAGTGTCTGGGCTAACCTTGAGAGACTGGGTGCGGAGGTCCGACATCCAGGAGGGACTCGGAGTAGAGCCACTGCTATTTGTTGAGAAAAGAAAAAAAAAATCCGTAAACTTCTGATTGGCCTTTGTGATCACATGCTCATCAGATATGTCTGTGATCGTGATATCAATATGTCGGTCCACTGATAGACTCCTGCTTTCAAATGTTCCCCTGTGTAGCTGTGTAAGCGCACTGTGAAGCGCGCCATTGATGTCTATTTACAACATGTTTTTGAAGCGCTGATCATTGTAGCCAATCACAGACATATCTGATGAGCGTGTGAACACAATGGCCAATCAGAGGTGTTTACGTATCCGCTCAAAGTGTCACAATTTTTTTTATTTCAGTATCAACTTGGTATCGCGGTCAGGACTTTTGACAACACTAATTCGGACACCTTTCAGTGGAGGTGTTTCAAACTTGTCCAACTGGGAAGAGCCTCTAAGGAGCTGAAGTAAGTTGCCAGGGAACCTAACCCTACTTAACCTGCTGCCACCATGACCCGGTCCTGGATAAGTGGCAAGAAAATGGATGGATGGATGAATGGATGTTATGTTAAAAGCTTACTGTGATACTTTAAGCATAAAATTGTATAACATACACAAATATTGAATAATACACAGAACTATTTTTTTATAAGTACTTTTACGTATCAAATTTCTTTTGCGTTGTCCACGATCTTGATTTGTTTTCCACTGAGGTTGTTACAATACTTTCTGGAATTTCCTTCTCTACAAAAGATACATGTGATGCTGACTTAGAATTTGACTAAAAGAAATGCATCTTAGGAGGCAGCATAATTAAGATGACTACCCTTTTGAACTTCATTTGCTACCTGTGTAGGCAGCTCATTACATTTTGGAGCAGACCTAGTTTAGATCCTTCTATTAATCTGGGTCTCCATGATATTTTTGACCACAGCTCAGATTTAAGCACACTTGGTCTCTCACCTACTCACAAAGGTGTATTTAAAGCAGACATTGTAACTGGATTAATTAGCAGCTTTGTCTGTTTCTTGCACATTCATTTGGAAAAGCTAAACAAGGATTTACTATTCCAAACAGCCAGTCAGTTATCCTGTCAATAATAATGACCTTGCTGAAGTGCTGGGGGAAGGGTACTTACAACCAGCGGATGAGATTTTTATTTTTTTTTATGCTCTTCACTGCTTTGTGTATTTTAATTATTTTCTCTTTCTAGATGTATTACCATACAAGTAGTTTTATCTCATGCCAGCACAGCAGAGGGTCTCGAAAGTGGTCCAACCACACAAACCCCAAATTCTCTCTTCCTCTCTTTCTTTCGCTCTCTCTTCTCACAGTCATGAGTACAATCACCACATTTACACACAAACGGCCTGTCCGTCTCAGTCTCTCTCCCATCCCCCGTGCGAGAGAACTGTAACCCAAATTGCTGCTCGCTGGACGAATGACCATAAATTAGACTTTTGACAAGCCTGGCTGCATTGTCTTCCCCCCCCGCCCAGCCCCTAACCCTGAGCTAACCTACTCACAGCCTAGAGCTGCCCAGCTGTGGCTTGCTACTCAACGTGGCCTTGTCTCTTCCTTCACACAAACACGCACACTATCTCTGTCTGTTATGCTATTTCGCTCATACTCTGCCTATTCTCTTGCCTCCTCTTTGATTGCTGCTCATTATGCATTTGTTCCTCGGCTGAATCAGTTCTTTGACTTGGGCCTGAGCCATGCCCTTGTAATGACACCATGACCACATTTTTACACAAACAAACATGAAATTGCATATGCAAGCCACACAAAGGGACTTTACAATGACTAAAATTGAGCTTCTATGGGATAAATAGCTCATGATTCATTTGTATTGCATTTTATGTGCATTGGGGAAGCCAAATGCACTAGAATTTGGCCAGTATTTTAGTTGATTTGGTCAAATGCATTGTATTTAATAGACATGCAGTGAAGAATAATCGCACGCATACATAATGGATATATTTAATAATATATATATATGTTTTTAATTTTTTGTTTGGGCAAATGAATTGCAATATTAATTTAATAATAAAAGTAGCATGATAATAAGAAAAATAGTTTAATAGCTCTGCATGCCTGTCCGCTATATGCCACTGTGAAGGGATAAACGGCGTTCGGACATGGCATCAAATTGATTAACTGTTTTATCCAAATCCACATGCATGGACAGTTCAGTGTTCAATACTGCAATGTCCAAGTCTCTCCTGTCTCATGATGTTTCTCATGTGATTTGAAAGGCTTGCTCGCTCATGGGCAAAGGAGCATCTTTGGAAGGCTTGCACGCTTAACTTTGCGCAAGATGGAGGGGAACGTGGGAAATGAAGTATACACGGGCCTTAACCACTCCAAATTAGTGGACTGGAGCTGACGGATCACATTGGGAAAAATATGAGGGGGCATTTGCCCCCCCCTTGCCCCCATAATGTCGCCCATGGGTTTAAGTACATTAAAGGGTTAATTCACCCAAAAATGAAATTTAATTTTATGAAATGTCATTACTCACCCTGATGTCGTTCTAAACCCGTAAGACCTTCGTTCATCTTCAGAACACAAATTAAGATATTTTTGATGTAAGAGACAAAAAACCTCTCGGATTTTATCAAAAATATCTTAATTTGTGTTCCGAAGATGAACAAAGGTCTTGCGGGTTTGGAACGACATGAGGGTGAGTAATTAATGACAGAAATTTTATTTTTTGGTGAACTAACCCTTTAATATTTTTTTATTTTACTATTTTTCATGTTAATGATTGACTGCTGACATGTTGGTATCATGACAATCCTAGTATCCTTGCTTTCTAGAGATGTCACATTACTTTGGCCCCTGCTTGTGTAAATGTTTGTGTGGTGGATTACGAAGGTGTTGTTTGCATGTTTATGATGTGTGTGTGTGTGTGTGTATTTGTTCTATAGACAGAGGCAGCGTGGAGGACTTATTGGTGGCTGGTGTCAGGGTGGAAGGTCATTATGATGTGGAATGTACCATAGGCGGATGGTGGGCGGATGGGAATATCACAGGGCAAAATACAGCAGGGGAGATCGACCCATACGTGTCCTTCCCTTTGCCCTGGTACTGCCCTGCCCTCAGACCGCTGTAAACCCTCCAGATAACAACCTCTTATACTAGCAGCATTAATCATTAAACTGTCCTCATTGTAGTGCTATGAAAGCATACACATTGTGATATACTCTATTTGAAATGACCTCATAAAAGTACAGCTTCTCTTTTGCCAACATGCTTAGGCCCTTCTTTCACTCTCATCATGCACTCTTTCGCATCCATCCTCCAGACCAAACAAACCACAGATATTTAAAAGAGCCGTCTACAGGATGTGTGCTGTGTGCTGGTGTCCCTAAGGAGCGTCCGTGTTTGTGTTTGAATGATCTGAAGAGCTTAAGGCCCCTGGCTGTGGGAGTTTGGGATGGACCCAAAGAGGAAAGTGCAAGGGCTTCAACCAGAACAAGAGATGCTTGTTGCTCTCTATCTCCCTTGCTTTTGCTTTTTCACTCTTTATCTTACACCTCTCACTGGAGGTAGCACATTCGTTATGTTCCCATTGGATCGGGTTCTGACGTGTCTCCCGCAGAGAAGCAGCCCACACAGTTCAGATCAAAACTCTGGGATGATCCTCAAAGCGCATTATTAATCAAACAATACTTGTGCAAGACCTGCATCAGCTTATTAGAGAACAGGCGACCGCTCTGTTCGCTTTGTTTGGCTTCTTGTTTTGTATGTGATTTAGTTTCCTATGATAAAATGAACATGTAGAAAGTTTTAAACAGTCACTTGTAGGACATAAACAAGCGTTCAAAGTCTTCCCTACTTTGACATGACTTCGTTCTCATAGCTCACTGACAGATGATTGTACACTATGTTCTAAAGGTTAAATTCATGCTTGAACTCTTGTTCCCACAGACTTGTGGTTCATGAGAGAGGAGACGGTGTCTGACGGTCTTCTGTCTGTAGAGCCCTGTCATTTCCGCCTTGCAGAAAAAACTGACGGAATTGCAGAATCCAATAAAAAAAAAAAAAAGACTTTAATGTATAACAGGGAATGTCACAGAATTTGGGAAAATTGGGATGGATGAATCAAAAGTAGAGCTGTACACTTAACCAAATTGACATATCGACTAGTGTCTATGAATATTAAACCACAAAAAGCCTGTCTGTTCAGCACGTGTTTGTGTGAATGAACAGCGCAGTTTCATCTACTACGCATACTCAAGCACTCGTAATATTCTTGGTGTTTTCAGCTTCTGCTGTCTCACTAGATGAGGACACTCCACATGAACTTTATCTCCAGAGCTGCTATGAGTCACTTCATAAGCATTTCACCATTTCATTTGAAAAAAAAAAATATTGTTTTATAAAACTATACACACAGAACCTCAAATGTCTTCACTACAACCCTGGAAAATAAGTTCAGTTGGTAACTTTTGTAAAAATGTATTTTTTTTACATATTTGTTAAACCTGTCATTATGTCCTGACAGTAGAATATGAGACAGATAATCTGTGAAAAAATCAAGCTCCTCTGGCTCCTCCCAGTGGTCCTATTGCCCTTTGCAGAAATACACCGCTCCCGGTAAGAAACATCCAATCAGAGCCAGGAGGAGTGTCTTAGCAGTGTCAATTAAGCTCGTGTGCGCGCTGATCACACACCTCTCATGCACAGCGCGTACAGGCATTCAAATTCAAGATTACCGGTGTGCCGCAGCTTTGCTTATGCCGGACAAACAATCCAAACTGCCAATTCCTCGAATGGCACCTGCTCACAAAATAAAGACGGGTAAGCGGAAAAAGACAGATGACGATGATAAAAAAAGCCAAAAAGAAAGAATTAGATAGAGCCCGAAATAAAACGAGGGTAAATATCGGAGCGGCTTTTCCGAGGTGGAGGGAGCTACGTGTCCTGAAAGGATTAAAAACCAATGCAGGGTTAGCCACATTTCTGCTTGACAAGTAAGTATCCCTGCTTGATTTGTTTAATTTTTTAAGAACTACACAACTAAGATCATTTCAAAACAGGCCTGCCCGTCCTCTGCCTGATGCTTCCTCTTCTCCCCACCCGTTGACTCCTCGAAGTTGCTGTGGGTGTGAATTCCTCATCTGAGCCCATTGACTCAGTGTCAAAACTCTAGCCGCATAACATACAGATAAAATGTCACGCACTGTGCAAAGAAACTATTGAAACCTACTAATTCACTGGCTTGTCATGTTGCTGAAATAATGTACTAGCAAACCTTATTTAGCATTACTTATCGATAGAATAATTACCTGAATACTGTAACGTTAGTTACCGTTATATTATCTTACTAGCTATTTATTACTTATAGAAATAGTGCAACATCATATAGTTACATTTCATGTATTGCAAAATACGTAATGTTTTGAGGACCAAGTATGGGCAGGCCATAGTCAATGTAAATCATATTGTTGATGTTTCGTCTGTACCAGTGAATGTGCCATAACTGTTTATCCGCCTTACTAGCCTGCGCGTTTACGGCAAGCTCCGTTGTGATGGGGGAGGAGCTGTGGAGGGAGGGCTGTAGCGCAGCATAGAGCAAGGGGGAGTGACCTGTGAGTTGTGCTTGTTCAAATTTTCAGTCTAACTCTGCGTTCACACCAGATGCGACTTGCGCGAATAAATTGCGCTATTCGCAATTTATATATATATATATATATATATATATATATATATATATATAATAAATATATATATATATATATATATATATATATATATATGAAGAGTTTCGTTGCAAAACGAGAGAAATCCGTTTTTAACATTTTTGTCAAAACATGTTTATTATTATGTTATCATGTTATTAGTTTTATGGTGCTACTTAGCTGTATTTTTTTAAGTTATGAAGGTTTAAATCAAAACAAACCAACTGCAGTTGAATTGATATTAATTGGAATGCACAACCAAAAAACAAGATTTTTGAAAAATTAAAAAAATGGATTTATCTCGTTTTGCAACGAAACTCTTCATATATATATATATATATATATATATATATATATATATATATATATATATATATATATATATATATATATATACCTCAAATTGAGTAAAGACCGTTTTTACAACTTATCAGATTGTCCGACCTCCTCACTCACTTTCTTTCAAACTCGATCCTTTTTATTTCTGTTTCTATAAATGTATGAAGATGTACAGTGACAATGATTTTGTCCTCCATTGTTGTTTCGAATTTCTGTCTCAGCTCGCTACGTCACGTCACTACTAGAGCAAGCTCCTGATTGGTTAATGCAGCGCAGAAATTCGCCAAAGTTCAGATTTTTCAACTTGCGCAATTCGCGCGAATCACGCGTTAAGCGCATCAAACGCCCGAATCGCTCAATTCGCACTGCGTCATTCGCGCGAATTGTGCCGCAGGATGTCAATTCACGTCTTTGCATTGACTTAACATGAAAATCACTCGCGCTTACCGCTTCATTCGCGTCCGGTGTGCCATAAGTCAACGTTTTCTAAAAACTCCCTACTGCAGCTTTAATTTAAGAAATTGACAAATATATTTCTATTGTACAGTACAAATACTTTTTAAAGTAATAATACAAACAATCAATACAGTATATTAAAATATTATTTTTAAGGATTATCACATAATATGAAACAAATTTTCAGCAATGTGTGATTTGGTTGGCGGGGCTAATGGCGCAGTGATGTAGAAGTAAGTGTTGAACTTCTTCTGCAGAGGCAGTTTGTCGTCGCACTATGATGTTAAAATGAAAATTGCCCCAAGATTTACTCACCCTCAAGCCATCCTAGGTGTATATGAATTTCTTCTTTCTGATAATATAATATAACATATAGGCCTTCTGAAGCAAAGCGATGTGTTTGTGTAAGAAAAATATCTATATTTAACAAGTAATAAAATAAAATATCTAGCTTCCGCCAGAGCGCCTTCTGTATTGAACTTACGAAGAACGTGTAGGCTAACACCTCTCACAGTTCAAAACGCTTAAGCTTTTTTTCTAAGTTGAATATGGAAACTGGTCTGGCAGAAGCTAGATATTTTACTTTATAACTTGTTAAATATGGATATTTTTCTTACACAAATGCATCGTTTCGTTTGAGAAGGCCTTAATCAAACCCCCGGGGCCGTGTGGAGTATGTTTATGATAGACGGATGCACTTTCTTGAGCTTCAAAGTCGTTGTCCCTGTTCACTGCCATTATAAAACTTGGAGTCAGGATATTTAATAATATAACTCTGATTGTGTTCATCAGAAAGAAGAAAGTCATATACACCTAGGATGGCTTGTGGGTCAGTAAATCTTGGGGTAATTTTCATTTTGTAATGAACTAATCCTTTAAGCTTTCTGGGAAAGAGATTCAATTAATGTCTGAATTGAGCAAACCCGAAACCTGCCTCTGATTAGATGTAAATAATTACACCATGTGTGCTTTTATGTTGTTGTTTTTTTATGTGGCGTATGTGTGATAAAATTCATAGGGGCATGTAGGTGAGGCTTGTGAAGGTGTGGCGACGTAATCACAATTGCAAATCTAAATAAAATAGCAGCTAAGTCACTTGGAGAGGGACAGACAGACTGTGTTTTTATATAGAGCACTTTACAACTCCTCACTGTAAATACAGGCTTCATTCAAACATAAGCCTCTGATAGGCTGTTTGGTCGGGAATGTCTTCTGCTTGTCTCAGTGTGTGTTTATGTGAAAGCTGCTGAGTGTGGTACAGGATCTGAAACCAGGGTTTAGGAAGCGTTTGATGTTGCTGTGCACATTCATTATGAAGCTCTGCACATTCATGTGTACTTGAGGTTAGTATGGTTCATCAACTACAGAGAACATCAGATATAGTGTACTCATTGTAGTTGTGCTGTTTTTGTTTTATGTGTGTGATTTAATTTTAAAACTGCTTGCTGCAAATCTGTAACATCCCATTGCTTTGTGTTGATGATATTTATAGCTTTTCATTGTCCCCAAAATGAAAGAAATCCGACATTTGGATTCTTGTACATTCTGAAGAAAACGTGTTCAGGCACAAAGCAAGGCAGGACATGTAGAGATCAACAGGCCCAAAATAGAACAGCCTGCCTATGTAATTAAACACAGTATTATGGAAAATCTTTAAACATGCACACTTACAGTAGACACAGAAATTATTGAACATTATAGGACATTAATAGAACAATGGTGTTTTGTTTTTATAACAAAAAATTGGAAATGTATATTTGAAAATTTCAAATATTCCATGTAGTTTCTCAGTGAACTCTTTCCCAGCCATTTACAAAATTTTCCGTCATTTATGACACAAATCTTCCCCGACATTGACAGAATTTTCCAGCAATCCATGTTTTCCCTGTTATATGGTAGGGGGCGCTATTATGCATTTTTTATGTGATTGAACTGTGCGTTCGCACCGCCGCCGGCGAGAGTGTCAAAATTCGCCTTGGCTGCCCTGCCAACAACGCTGTACTGTGCATTCAAACCGCCGTTGGCGGGAGGGTCAAACTAAATGACAAGTTGTGGCAACCAATCAGAATCCTCTCAAGCGAGGACCTCTACATTCCGATTGGGTGCCGCTGAATTGTGTCATAGCTCATTACTAGGGCTGTAACGATATGCGATATGAAACCGAAATCGCGATACGCAGGTCCACGAACCTGTATCGCGATGTGAGAAGGCAAAATCGCGACACCCCTTCCAACTCCCAGAGTTATCCTTCCTGTCCAGATCCAATGCTACCACATTTTTAAATTACAATAAGTATTAGGGGTGTAACGATTTATCGTAGATGGTGTGTCTCAATCAGCTCTCTAGTTCAGTAAGTGTTTCGGGCACACATTGAATCTTGCAAGCAGGTTTAAACGTTTCTCATGTCAGTCTCTTGCATGGTCGCGTGAGAAAAGTTGTGGCTTTCTTTCACCGCAGTGCACAGCAACAGCTGTGCTCACAGAAAAGCAAAAGACGCTTGCGATGCTTTGCTTTAAGAAGTTCTGTGGGGCCGTTCACATATTGCGTCTTTTCCGCGTGCAAGTCAGTTATTATTTTCAAATGTAGCCGCGCGGCAGGCGCGCTCATAATGGGATCGACGCGCATGCAATTCTCAACTTCTCAGAATGCCGCAAGCACACCGCAGGTCGTGTGACAAGAATCAACCGATCAGCTATGGCCTTTCCGTAACAAAACATCAAAAGCTCAGGCGAACAGCTGATCATAGCTGTACATGGTGGTTTTTATATCTTATCTCCATCAATATATCTCGTAGTAAAACTAATGCAAGGGCTAGAAATCATTTATCCTTTGCAGAAACATCCTGATCCTTTTGGAGAGCTCAGTTCATGGTTGCATAGCAATGACCGATGCCACGGGAGCGCAAGCGCTTTGGAAAGAAGGAGAAGCGGTGCGGCCGCGCCTTCTATGCGTTTTTAGACGCAATATGTGAACGGCATAATTCTAAGTTCATGTTAAATTTAACTTTTTTTTTTTCAGTTACAGACAGCCCTATTCAACTGTTAATTTGAATACAGAAGGTTTTTATTAAAATTTTATATTTATTTATTATATTGAAATGTGATCTTGTATGTACAACAAGGAAAATTATTGAAATTTGTTAATGTTTTTTTAATAAATCTTGTTTGAATTTCAGTTTAATTTTGTTCAAAATATCGTGATACGTATCGTATCTTGAAC
Source organism: Chanodichthys erythropterus (assembly GCF_024489055.1). Taxonomy (NCBI): domain Eukaryota; kingdom Metazoa; phylum Chordata; class Actinopteri; order Cypriniformes; family Xenocyprididae; genus Chanodichthys; species Chanodichthys erythropterus. The sequence continues at coordinate 17,720,884 of NC_090239.1, forward strand.
TCCGTATCGAGATACGTACCGTATCGTGACCTGAGCGTATCGTTACACCCCTACTCATTACCATAAAGTTGACCTGACTTCAACTCTCCTCGACGCTCTCACCGTCCAAGACGCACCGCGCCTCGCCGCCAGCTCACATTGATAATGAATGACTTCCTATCACTTTGACGCTCTTGCCGGTGGCGGTGTGAACGCATGGTTACGCACAGGTAAGCTAACGTGATAATCAAGCATTAAACGGTATACAAATCAAAACTGCCTACATTAGTGAATGAAATTTCGGCCCAAGAAAAGGTATAGAACTGTGTAAGCTTTGGTGTGTTGATGGACTCAATGTTTTAAACAAAAATGCAATTTTCTCTGCTTTTTGGTCAAAATGTTGCTTTTTTATGAAATTTGCCCACATTCAAGTGTTGATAAAAAAGAATGCATTAAGCTAGAATAAATCTCTGGCAGGAAAGAGTTGATACAATGTCAAAAATGATTGTAAAAAGTCCAAGAATTGGAAAATCTCTCTCTCTCTACAAAAAAAAAAAAAAAAAAAAATGAAGGCACAGTGGACTGTCTCAGATCTCGTACCTGGACATGGCAGGATCGGACGAATTTGGATGAGAGATAAATATACACCTTACCCCCTGATGGAGATAGCATGAGGATTTATTTCAGTGATCAGAGAGCTAATTCTGTTGGCTTTCAACTCGGTGGCTTTAGATCTGTTATCTATATCTAGTGAGCATCCATGCCAGAGCTGTAATTAAAACAAGGTCTCTATTGGCAATTTGAGAAGAAGCTTTTTAAAGAAAGAGCCCTTGCGTTTTCCCTCCTGCTCTCCCCAGAGAAAGCTAAACTTTCTCTGAATCTGGCATCTAGACTGCACTGCTGAATAGACAAAGTACCACACTTCTGTCATCAATTCATACATTCAATGAATCATTCAGCTGTAGTCATTGCAATGTGTTTTCATTCATACTTTCGTACAGTGTCGGCAGGAGACCAGTTTGCTGTTGCATTAGTGGTACTGGTCATTGAAAATTTTTTTCGTGTTTTTTTTTTTTTTTTTAGTACACAAAGACATCCATTTATGTGATTGCCATTCAGCTGACAACAGACTCAAAAAAAAAAAAAAAAAAAAAAAGAAAGAAAGAAAGAAAGAAAGGAAAAAAAGAACCACAATGACTTTGAAGTACGTTTCACACCAACATAGAGTAAAAAACAGTTCACCAGCTTCGCTTTAGGAGCAGGTATATGCAACTGTTTATACAAATGTTTCTTTTTTTTTCTTTTTTCTTCAGAAATGAAACGGAAAGTAATTTGATTAGAATAGCTGGATTGAGACATTGATGAGAATTTAATGTTAATTGGAAAGGAAAGGCCGCATGCACCGATAATCTAATCTAGTGGTTCTTGACCTTTTTGAGGTCATGGCCCCCTTTGTCTGAGACAATATTTCAAGACTCTTTTATCTAAAGGGGCTTTCGCACCAGAGGAACCTTTATAAAGTTCCTAGAACTAATGGCGGAAGTACCCGCTTTTTGGCATGTTTGCACCGCATGAACTAGGAATGATTTTATTCCTAGGAACGCCTTTTGGGGGAAGTAAATTAGTTCCTACTTAAGAGTAGGGTCTAACCCAGCACAGTAGGAACTACCAGTGATGTTAGTGTACGCTGATTGGCCAAACGTACGCAAAACATCAGCACTCAATATTTTTAAAAAAAGCTATGTACACACACAGTCAGGGTTGCACGAAAAAAAAACAGCCCAATGCAATTTTCTCCATTGGGTGGCCAAATTCTCCACTGAAATTGTACGTCTCGGGTGTGTTTAGAATGTGTTGGTGCGCCGAAATCGTACACACAGGGGTGGAAATCAACCCTGCAACAATTTAAAAATAACCCAATTCCATGGGAAAGCCACGGGCTTGGCAACACTGGCAATTTGTGTTTATATATGTATGTGTGTGCGTGTGTGTGTTTTGTTTGTTTGTTTATTTGTTTACTTATTTATTTATTGAGCTAACTGCTGCTGTTTTTTTTTTCTTTTTTTTTTCCCGACAGCCTAATCCTGCTGTCTGCAAAGCTGCTTTTAAAGTATGTGTTTTTTTATAAAGCAAAGTATGACTATATTGTTTGTAAAGGTTAAGTGCTTTCAGTCATACTGCACTTGCTCTTCAAGTGTGGGAGTTTGGAGTAACTACTTTGAGCAAACAGATAGTCTGATCTCTGACCTGAGCTAATCAGGCACAAATTTGGCATGTCAAAAGAGTCCTGCGCCTCCACTACCATTTACATACTCCCCAAGCCCAGATTTTCCCTTTTTGTCTTTTGTCCACTTGACATCCGAATTCAACCATCCTCGTTTGAATTGAAACAATATGACATCATCCCCCCCAAACGGTTTTGTTGAAATCAGATTACAAAACATGATTAACCCCAGAGGTTTAGACCTGCCGCCTATAGCGTTACTAGTCCACCACAAAAAAAAAAAAAAAAAGAAGAAAAAAGAGATGTGTAGGAGGAATGAGGACAATTTTTTTTTTGTAGCTTCAGGTTTTTACCCTTGCCTTATAATTTTGTGATGACAATGATCCACTGATTTTAGACATTTCAGGAATGTACATGTTAATACCTGTTGCAGACACTGGAATTCAACAAGATGACAGTAGCAGAATAGGTACCAACCCCCACTTAAAAAGGAGAACATAATGTTTTTAGAAATGGGTGCAGCGGTTCTTAGCAAACAGCTATCCGTGTTTTTCCTGTAAACAGCCTATTCACTGCAGGGATGGTATAGGGATGAGGGAGATTAGCTTTCCATCAAGATTAAGTAGTGGGGAAGAAGAAGAGAAGCCTGGGGTGGTTGCTTTTCTTTGTTAGCCTTTCTGCTGTGTGGCCTTGCCTGTTTGTTTTCCATATACTGCATTTGAACCCCTCTGAACAAGCCTCTTTTGATTTCTCGCAGGACGACGGTCTACAGTTCCAGCTAACCCAGGCCTGGGGAAATAATTAACCAGAAACAAAGCACAACAGGACACTGGTAGGTTCTGTGGCCTTCCCTCTTGTACAGTAGCTGACTATGCAGTATGTGACATGATCCATCAAAAAGAGCCAAAAGTTGCTATGGGCCACTTTTGTCTGTTTTGGGTTTTGTTATTTTTGTATTTTTATTATTGTTAAATATATTCACAATATTATAAATGGGTTTCATTTTTACTTAATTGGTTATTTTTGTCTTAATTTTATATTGCAGACTACTTTTCAATAGTTTGGTGTCAATAAGATTTCTTTGACGGAAATGAACTTTTATTCAGCAAGGATACATTTAATTGATCATAAGTGACAGTAAAGACATTTATAATGTAAAAAAACAAAAAAAAACTTTTTATTCATCAAAAAAGTGCAAAATCTACAAAAAGTGCAAAAAATGCACTATATTCATCAAAGAAAAAAAAAACTATTATTAATTGGCACAACCATTTCTATTGTGATGATAAGAAATGTTTTTTGCTTACCAAATTAACGTATTAGAATGAATTCTTAAGAATCAGGACTGGAGTTATGCCTGCTGAAAATCACAGGAAACATAAATTACACATTAATCTTGAAATGTGCTTTCTGGTACAGAATGACAGAAAAATGTTCCGTGTAACAGGTCACGTGTCCCTGAGTAACATATAGTCTGTTTCCTTGGCTCAACTTGGCTACCAAATAGGGTCAATGTGATTGCTTCTGGAAAAATTCACTCTTGTGATTTGTATTTATTTTTTTATTTTTTAAATTGAGAGATGGCCTGGTGGTCAAAAGCCGTGGTATAAATGGCATCTAGTTTCGCCATTCTTAAGAAGGAAATAAGAGACGCACATTCTTGGAATTCCAGCCTACTGTATGTCTGGCTGAAAAATGTGCCCCTTCCCAGCGACAAGAGTTTATAATACCTCCAAATGGAATTCAACACCATTTGAGTCTAGACTTGCAAACTTTGCTTTGTATTCATGTAGTGTATGTGATATGCAGGTTATCCTAGTATGACAGATGTCCTGTGCTGGGGTTTCATGCTGAAAAACAATTATGATATCATTTGGATTAGGAGGTGTTTTATGCACCTGTTTGCAGCAAGATTGTCCTATACTGAAGCTTAGCTGTGTCACAAATGAAAGCATTACGCCTCTTTCTCCCCCTCTCTACTGTCTCACAGGCAGCTGCTGTAGATGAAGCATAATTGCAGTGTAATCCTGGCCCTAGTCCGAGGGCTTTAGAAAAAAATGGCAGACTTGATAATACCAGCTGTTTGCTGTTGCACAGATGTTGGAGACAGCACCTGAAAAAAAAAAATACATCAGTTTCCAAAAAATTAAGCAGCACAACTATTTTCAACATTGATTATAACAAGAAATGTTTCTTGAGCACCAAATCAGCATATTAGAATGATTTCCGAAGGATTATGTGACACTGAAGATTGGAGTAATGACTGCCATCACAATCAGCTTTGCTGCCACAGGAATAAATTTTGTTTTAAAATAAAAAAAAAATTTAAAAATAAATTTTTTATATACAAACCCGATTCCAAAAAATGTGGGACACTGTACAAATTGTGAATAAAAACAGAAAGCAATGATGTGGAAGTTTCAAATTTCAATATTTTATTCAGAATACAACATAGATGACATATCAAATGTTTAAACTGAGAAAATGCATCATTTTAAGGGAAAAATAAGTTGATTTTAAAATCATGGCATCAACACATCTCAAAAAAGTTGGGACAAGGCCACGTTTACCACTGTGTGGCATCCCCTCTTCTTTTTATAACAGTCTGCAAATGTCTAGGGACTGAGGAGACAAGTTGCTCAAGTTTAGGAATAGGAATGTTGTCCCATTCTTGTCTAATACAGGCTTCTAGTTGCTCAACTGTCTAACAAATGTTTTCTATGGGTAAAAGATCTGGACTGCAGGCTGGCCATTTCAGTACCCGGATCCTTCTTCTACGCAGCCATGATGTTGTAATTGATGCAGTATGTGGTCTGGCATTGTCATGTTGGAAAATGCAAGGTCTTCCCTGAAAGAGACGACGTCTGGATGGGAGCATATGTTGTTCTAGAACTTGGATATACCTTTCAGCATTGATGGTGCCTTTCCAGATGTGTAAGCTGCCCATGCCACACGCACTCATGCAGCCCCATACCATCAGAGATGCAGACTTCTGAACTGAGCGCTGATAACAACTTGGGTTGTTCTTGTCCTCTTTAGTCCGGATGACATGGTGTCCTAGTTTTTCAAAAAGAACTTCAAATTTTGATTCGTCTGACCACAGAACAGTTTTCCACTTTGCCACAGTCCATTTTAAATGAGCCTTGGCCCAGAAAAAATGCCTGCACTTCTGGATCATGTTTAGAAATGGCTTCTTTTTTGACCTATAGAGTTTTAGCCGGCAACGGCGAATGGCACGGTGGATTGTATTCACCGACAATGTTTTCTGGAAGTATTCCTGAGCCCATGTTATGATTTCCATTACAGTAGCATTCCTGTATGTGATGCAGTGCCGTCTAAGGGCCCGAAGATCACGGGCATCCAGTATGGTTTTCCGGCCTTGACCCTTACATACAGAGATTGAGATTCTCTGAATCTTTGGATGATATTATGCACTGTAGATGATGATAACTTCAAACTCTTTGCAATTTTTCTCTGAGAAACTCCTTTCTGATATTGCTCCACTATTTTTCGCCTCAGCATTGGGGGAATTGGTGATCCTTTGCCCATCTTGACTTCTGAGAGACACTGCCACTCTGAGAGGCTCTTTTTATACCCAATCATGCTGCCAGTTGACCTAATAAATTGCAAATTGGTCCTCCAGCTCTTCCTTTATATGTACATTTAACTTTTCCGGCCTCTTATTTCTACCTGTCCCAACTTTTTTGGAATGTGTAGCTCTCATGAAATCCAAAATGAGCCAATATTTGGCATGACATTTCAAAATGTCTCACTTTCAACATTTGATATGTTATCTATATTCTATTGTGAATAAAATATAAGTTTATGAGATTTATAAATTATTGCATTCCTTTTTTATTCACAATTTGTACAGTGTCCCAACTTTTTTGGAATCTGGTTTGTATATACAATATTACAATTTTACTCAATATTTGATCAAATAAATGCATCCTTGGTGAACATAAGATATGTATTTCAAAACATAAAATCTTACTAACTTTTGTATATGTATTTATTTGTGTGTACAGCATGTAGGTTATGTATATATAAATTGGTACTGAGTTTGATTTTACAGCTTTCTCGCAAACCAGTCTACACTTATGGGTTTGTTGACTGCTCACATATGCTGGTTCATGCTACATGTCCCAGATTTTAGTTGTAAAACCAAACAATCCAAGTGAACTGTTTTGGTTAAAGTGAAAAATCACTGTAGAAAACAAGGCACACATTTAGAAAGGCAGGGTAGCATACAGATGCAAAGTTAATGGGTAGCCGTGAAGTTTCCAGAACTTTCCCTGCATAAAACACTATCTTAGGCCAGAATGATCTACCTTGTTGGTTTATGCTGTTTTGGTGTTAATAGTCTGGCAGGTGGGCTAACCCTAACCCTATCCCAGAAGTGGTGAAGCTGGTTGATCAGGGAACATTCTGGTTAAACTAGTTAGAAAAGTCTGTTTGGGACATCAGTATCTGAAACATGTGCTGCTAAACAGCTATGGTGGTGTTCTCTTTCTGTTTTCTTTGAAATTCTGAAATTGGTGTTGCAGAAAATAAACCAGAGCCAAATGTGATATGCATTTTCTTTGGCAGACTCTCAATGAGTAAGAGGCCCTGTACCTGTGTTATAGGGCTTCACGCTTTGGGGTTAGAGGGGTGTTTGGGGGAGCTAGAGTTTACAGTATATTTTTCAGTTACAGTCTAACGTTCTTAACACCTCATAAATTACACCTGCTGCGACGCCACCGAGGCCCGATGAACTTCAAGTACACTGAGGGGAAGTGAAGTAAGCAGTGAGATCTTTGTGGGATATTGCTTTTCTGTGACTCCCCCTCTCTTTCCTTGAGCTGCTTCTTTTCAAAATGCGATTGGTCATAAGATTGGATAAGATCTCAAGAAATTGCCTAGTTTGGACACAGTGAAAACAAAGTGGAGTGTCAATAAATCCACAGTTCCTTTCTGAGATGACCAGAGGTCACAGAGTTCTGAGGTTACATGACTTAAGTGTTCAGTGCTCAAGAGCCTGATAGTGTGTGTGTGTGTGTGTGTGTGTGTGTGTGTGTGTGTGTATATATAATATAATATAATATAATATAATATAATAAAGCAAAATAAACTAAGAAATTAATTTTTCTGTTAAAATATTTATTTTGTAAGGAAATGAAGTGTAATAAATATTCGAAAACGTGAAGTGTTCATATTCAGACAATAAAGAGTCATTTAAAACCACAGTTAATGGTTTTACCTGTGATGGCAAAATCAATCACAATAAGCAAATTGTCAAAAATGTTATTGCTCACATTCTCTATTATAAAACCTTCAAAATGATGTATGTTCAGCAAAATCAATTTTGAGAAAAATCTTTTTTTTTTTTTTTTTTCTGAAGGTTCCAAAACAAAATCACCTAGCAACCATACCTTAAAATCCCTGGTAAATCAATGTTCCCTCTAAGCTGCACGCTTGCGCGGCCATGCACTTCTGAAGCCGTGGCCGCGCAGAAAAAATAATTACCGCACAGAGAACAAATTTGTGGGGAAATCCATTTGATTGTAGTAGTTTAAATGAGAAACAATTACAGTGCTCTGGACAACCGCTATAGAGTTATTGTCGCTATAGAGTTAGAACCTGTGAATGCGGTTTACATGTTTCATAGAAAGAGAATGATTGCGCGCGTGTGAGCTGGCTGGCCCTAAGCCAAATAATTTGCGGTAAGAATACTGTCATGTTTACTGACATTTACAATCACACACCCACCACAGGTGTAGCTTGCAAACTCAAAATACATCAGTTATATACCTCCGTTTAAATAGATTTTTTGTGTGTGGTGGTGTGGGTTTCAGGGATGTTTAGATAACTATAAAAGAGTTAACGTTCAATTTTTAAAAAAAAAAATATTTAGCTATCAGATCTGTTTAAATGCTTGAGTTTGTTTTCACTTCATAAAATATTAAAACAAATGGAAGCATTTAAACTGATATAATACTGTATATCAGTTTAAATACTTAAATATTATATTATATTTTATTATATTATAATGTAAGCCTAATAAAAAATTTATCTCACAAGGGGATTGTTTAGGGCTCCTTGCCACGAAAAATCTTGAAACCTCCTTGTATATAAAATCTGGGAAATTCATAAGCAAAAAACATGTAATTTTGATGGTTTAACACTGTTCGTTGCTAATAATTGACTGTACAAAAACACATTATGGTTGTTCCAAACTATCATTGTAACTGCTCATATTATTAGAAAGAATTGAACTGTCCTGCAGGAGGACAGGAATTATTGTTTAATAGAATTTCTTGGTAAAGACTGGTACAGTTAATACAGCAATGTGAAAAAATCTCAAGTAACCTAAAATGTGCTTAATTTAGTGACTGAACTGCTTGTTTTCAAACATATTATTTAAAGTGGAACTCAGTAAGATTTGCGACGCTCCCCCTACAGGTTCCTTTACTGAATCACACTGTCGTAAATACTCCAAGTGCAGCTCTGCACTACAACGATTACAACGCTCACCAGCGCAGTAGTTTTGCAAATACAGTACAAGAAATCTCGACGGAGGTGGGCAATTTTCGAAATAGTCATAATATATACACTGTTTTTGAATAACCGTAAAGCATTTTGTCACACTCGTGTGAACGTGAACATGAAGCGAGATTGTGTCGGGTCGGCGAAGCTCAACTTGCAAGTGCTGTTTTTTGGCGTAGACGTGCCAGAGGGGGTTAGTGCTCGCCTCAAACACACCACTACATGTCAATTAACCATTGTAAGGACTTAGAAAACTATTTATGAAGGTAAAAAAAGTTACTTAGTAAAGTCCTGCTTTAATATATCACTAAGTTACATCAAGGGTCAAATAAAATAGAAACGGCACATTAAAGTTAAATGTTACAGTTGCATGATAAAACCATTTTTTTTGTGTGTGTGTTTACGTTCATTGTACAGGTTTGATATTAAGTATGTTTTTTGCTCAGGTGGCCAAAATGTGCGCTCAACAGAGAAAAGTTTTGCTCGGCAAGAAAAAAAAAATAGAGGGAACATTGCTGGTAATACCACCAAATTTGGCACAAACCAAGTCAAAACCCATATCTATAGGAAAAATATATATATACATATATTTTTTCCACGATTCCACAATTGTTTGTTTAACATTAATGAAACAGACAGCCAATATATTAGAACCTACTGTGCCAAATGGATCTAATATAATGTTACACATCAGATGTTTTTCCCCAACAGTTAACCAAACGTTCACTTATGACATTCTGAGTTCAGATTTTAGAATTCAGAAAAGTAAAATAATAAAATAATTCTACTAAATTCTACTAAAATAATCAAATTTAACTGAATTTTGACCAAATAATTATAATTAACTGCATAATTTAGTAAATAATCTTAATTACATCAACTCTCTGTCAGAACCAATATCAACACTATATGGTACCACGGCCGATAGACTGGTTGCTTTGTTGAAACAACAGCATAAAACGTGGTTGTTGTTTTTTTGTGCAGGAACATTGGATTCATCCCGCTGCTTTTATCATCCTCCTCTTCATTTTGAAGTTTCTAATCCACCAGGGTTTTGTTTTCCGTGCACTATACCTATACTATTCTTGTATGCGTCCTGGATCACTCACTTGCTTAAGAACCTTTACACTGCAGTGGCAGGCCAAACCTTTGTACCATCCCCCCACATGAATAAAATGTAAAAAATTACAAGGCGTTCTGAAGGAAAAGTACAGTACGTACTGTCCTGGGGCCCTCATTTCTCAAAAGTATGCAGCAGTGCAGCGTACACATGTGCAAGAGTGTTTCTGGCTTTTGACGCAGGTTTGTATGCTCAGACCTTCTACACACATCATTGATTTTTCTAACCTCTGCAATATGCCACTCTTACATCAATGAATGGTTTCCTGGAAGAAAAAATGATCCATAGACTGTCTGTGCAGCGCACATAGACTGAATTTCACCCCCATACCTCGGTTTCTTTTGCTCTCCTTCACTGCAAAGCTGCTCAGGTTTTCCTACAGCCTGTTAATTTGGGACATTAGGTAAATAGAGCAAGGGGAAAAGTAAGTGTCCCGTTGCTTGACACTTCCCTCCCACATTGTAGCATTAACAAATGTTTATTTGAGAGTTTTAGGACAGGCTAGTCTCACATAGCAGAATCTGTGACTAAACAACAAAAGATATTGTCCCCATTGCAACTTATTCTGACAAAGAATGCTCATTTAGGGTAGGGACACAACAAACCGACGCCAAAGAACTCACCTCGGGGAAATTTTTTTTTTTTTTTTCATATATAGTTGTCTATATTCGTAATTCAGAAAGGGGGACCGGCACTGCAGGCTGCAGATACACAAACCATAAAAAAAGCAGCAAGTTTTTGTTGTTTTGAATATCATTCATACTGATCACTTTCTATATTCCACTCGGCTCACGTTAATATTAAGCATTCGTAAAATTAGAACAGCCTTCTTCTGTCTGTACCACCTTGACGTGTTTGCTCACTGTTTTGCTGTTATTCTCGTGCTTCGATTCGTTCACTTAGCTGAACAGCCAGAGTTCTCTCTCTCGCCAGGCAGCCTGATGCTGATTCTACATGTTAAATCGGCCCAAAAAGACTCCATGCAGCCAACGATGCAGAACACAAGAAGAAAATTTAGTCGGCTGACGCTTAAAAATTATCCAACGTTGCCTAGCGGCCAATTGTCGGTTTGGTGTGTCCCAGGCTTTAGAAAAGAAGTGACCATGTGAGTGGCATATAAAATGACCAACCACAATTTTTGCTTTAAAAGTAGGGTACAATTTGTTTTATAAACACTGTCTTGTTATACTGGTTGAACACACACATCATCAACGTGTTCCATGCAGACACAGTCACAGAGCGCTGCAAACAAACAGCAGCCACCTTTTACAGTTCCTCCTGAATCAAAACAACAAGCTTCTGCTGTGTTCATGGCATGCCATGTACTAACCTTAATTATGAGATGGCAATCTGTGATGTTCTACCCATGTTCTACCTATCAACGCAGAAATTAATCTGCAGCAGTCAGGTGGTACAAGCAAGAGCTCTGTAAGTTGTTTACGTTCTTTATTATTGTAATGTTATGTGCTTTTGAGACATGATGTAATTTAATGTCTCGTGATGGTTTGCAGACATTGCTTTGTTTTGATATACATGTTTTGAAGGACAGAGAGTGCTCATAAAGGAGGGTGGGGTCACATGCTCATAGCTAGCTTGCTATTGCTAGCCTCTCTGAAATTGCCTACCCTACCTTTTAAGTGATGTTTAAGGACGAGAGTATCTGAAATTGGTTATACAATTAACTTGCCAAACTTGGACAAATCCAGTGATTATTTCATTCTTTAAGCAGTTTGTGTATCATTCTGTTCCTTGTAAACATGATTTAGTTTCCAGGTGGAAAAAAACCCAAAACATCCAGATCGTGCGTAAAGTCAGCCAATCAGATTAGAGCTTGCCAGATCGAAAAAGTACTCTCCATATGGGTACTGAATGTTGCGTGTGATGTTCCATGGGCGACAAAAGTTTGTTTTCAAATGTAAAACCAGAGTTTTTAAATGTGCGTAGGTTTTTGCCTATGTGTGCGCATGATCTATGGCGGTTGTGGCTATCCGGCCCATGGCAACTCTGTCAGCCCTGAGCTATTTGTGTCATGGAAAGCCGAGATTTCACGCTGGTTTGCTATCCACGTTGTGGTGCTGATATGAATTGCTCACTCTAAATTTTAAATGGCCTTGTGATTATAAATCCCCAGATCCATATTTTAAATGTCATTTGCTTCATTTAAAAGGCTCAAATGTTACCGCCCAGGGTAGTTTTAGTGTAAATAGCTCTTGTGCCCCTCTCCAGGTGTCTAATAAGCTTCATTATGAAAAGAAAAGTCACTAGTCCACCTCTTAAATGGGAACATACAATATTTTTAATACATAAGAAGGCAGTTGAAAGTGTGTGGTTTTTGCCCTTTGTTGAACGTGTACAATATGGCCCATATGTGCATAACCACTCTTAAATAAGATTGCATTATGTACAGTGTGTTTGAACTTCCATAGCCTGTAGGCTTGTATATATGTGTGTGTGTGAAATAGAAACTTTCTCTCTGTTTAGTTTATAAGTGGATTAGACATGAATGTGGAGACTTCCTGAGGAGCTCGCAGCATGGGATGCGCACAGACAGGGAGGTTAACGACAATCTCTTTGCTGTGCTCATGCGCTGAACCTTGTTAATTAAACTGTTGCTGCCTACATTTTTGACATTTTTACATTCTTCATTAAATATAGTTATTTTTTAATAACTGGAAATTCTATAGCAGTAATGTAGTATTAAAGAAATAATGACAAAATTATAAACAAGCTTGTTGGACAGTGAGGACACGCGTACGGTGCAAAACATTACTAATGAAATCACATTACTCTCAAATCAGTGTCACCCATCTGATAATGTTTCTTTGATAAGGTGTACATAATGTATACAAGATCAACAAATGTGAGATTTATTGAACACCACACATTTGTCAACTGGACAAAACTCTCTTAATCCACCCCTGTGTCATCTTTATTGTTGAGCTATGTTTATATTCCCAAAGTGACACATTTAAATGCACATTGTAAATATGCATATATTCTGCTTCTATTTAGAGATAAATAACTGATAAAGCCTGACATGGTAAAAGTAATCACCATAAATGTTGAGCTCTTATTAAAAATACTGAAAAATATTGACTTCTCACAAACACAACTTAGGTATTGCCACCCAAACGCATAAAGAAGACTGATGGGAATGGCAGAACATCAGAAGATATTAATCCACAGATGGAAATAATTTAGCGTGTTCTACTTTTTGAAGCAGAATGAATTAGTGTTTTCCCCTGAGAGGTTCATTTTGTAGTTAGTGACATCTGTTAAAAATAATCCAAGAGGCTTTACCAAATTTTGATTATTCATGTAGGTAGCTCAGTGCCAGCAATGTTGAATAACATCACAAGTACATGTGACAATATTCTAATCAGCCTATTATTTACATTTTGATACATTATATAGACTTAATAGTTCAAGAGGATATGGTGGATTGAATTGATCTCATTTTATTTGTTGTTAATGGTGCCAAATGTGTAGGATGCTGCATCCTCTCTGTTGGCAGTGATGGTAGGAGAAGATAAGGAAGCGGATTAGCACACAGAGCCTGTTTCTCTGAAACACATTAGTATGTTGTTTAATCAGTTAATTAGTTTGATTATGAATCTCTCACTCTGATACTCCATGATACACCTGCTGCTGCCACACCTGGACCTGCACAGAAGCATCCTCTCCCCTAGGGGTAGGCAGTATGACCAAAATGTTCAGGCTAATGGTAGATATTGTATTATATGTGTTTTCGCTAGATATTACCACCTCGAGTGTGCATTATTTTTTAATAATTCAATGGCCTGGGGTCAATAATTCTGCTTATCCTAGATTTACCATACCTCACAACATTGTTCAGATGATGCATTTCAAGACATTTGTCAGGTTTTTGTCCTTAAAATGCTCTTGTGTAGGAGTAATTTCTTACGTAGCCTCCGTTGCTAATTCCAAAATGTCATTTTAGAGCTAGTAATGGAGGCTTCAGCCACTGATTGCAGAAAAATGCAGTTGGAGAGAGAGAGAGATTAAGTGTATGTGCATTACCTCAACAGTGTTCGACAACATTGTCTACTAATAGCTTAACTATATGTTTATCTGCTCCAAGAACGGCACTGTTATTACCTCGCTAGTGATGTCATGTAGCCTTTAAGTTGTTAAATTATGGTAGGGTACAATGGGGCTAAAGGCACACCTTAAGAAAAAATGAGCTTTTCACTACTCTCAAAGTGTATGATTGCAGAAAAATATATATGTTTGTATTGAACATTGATGGAGCAACAGATTTTGTGGTTCATTTTGTTTAAAAATCTAACAAATTTATGAGGTGGCAAGGGGGCCCCACACATGGGGCAAAAGGCACACACTATTGATAATACTTTAGCTAAAATAAGGTTTTTAGTGATGTCTAGGTTAATACTTGTTCAAAAGATTCACTTTAGCAAAGTTTGTACTATTTTTTGTTTATTTTGGTAAATAAAAGAATCAATTTTTGTTCAATAAAAATACTGTCATTAAAATGTTAATGTAAAAAAAATAATAAATAAATAAATGAAAATACAGAAATAAAATTATTTTGAAAAGTAAAGATTCTGAAAACATTCCATAATATCCCATAATATTTCATATAGGTTTATAGAAGTAACAATAAATGAAATGTTATTATATGATTAATATCATAATTTTAAATATGATGTACTGTATGTGTCAATTTGAGTGGGAGAGCGGGAGTATGTGCTTTTCGTACATAATAAATTGTAATTTTGTGGCAAAAACGTGGAAATAATTTGTAAAATAATTTGTAAAAATAATGTTTACTACATTTATTTGCTTGGTCGGTGTCATTGTGAGTTTTGTTTCTTTTGCTGTTGTAGGCTGTAAGGCTGAAATCATTTGGCGAAGTGATATGGAATTGTAATGCGGTCCAGACCTGCCAAGAACTACTTTAACCGTGCTTTTCCCTGAAAGTAATTGCACACCTTAGAACGTTCGCCAACCAATCAGATTCAAACATTCAACATAATTAATTCTATTTAAATATAATTTATAATAACAACAAAACTAATATTATAATTATAATATTACTAATGTATATTATAAAATATTCCAAAGTTAAAAACAAACCTGTTAACTTGTGACCCAAACCACCTCCCCCCGCCCACCTAATGTACAAAATTTGCATACTTAAACTGAAATAGATAAAATTCATGAAGGCTTTGGTAAAGTAGTATTTAGTAGTAAAACACAAATGATTTAAAACAGGAAAACTTTTTAAAATAGCATAGATAAATATGATATATACACTGAATGCAGTTTTGATTAGCCACCTTGTACAATATTGTTGACTTTTCTAATATAGTATGAACGGTACTGCAAAATCTCATTTGACTGTTCGGTCCTACCACCCTGTTCTACTCTCTCCCATATCTTCCTCTCAAATGCCTTTTGCTGATTATGACCATAATCAGTGTTACCTGTACAGGTGTTTCCACCTCACCCCAACTACTCTACGGATGCAGTTCCTGTAGGGAGGGATTGGGGTCGTCGGATAAGAGCGAAGCTGAAATTCCAACCAGTTCATGATAGCTTTCAACTTTAACCCAGATGAAATACCAACAACAGGAAGACAATTAAGCCAGTCAGTGGTGTGTTACCCTGCCTCTATTTCCTTACATGGCCTTAAGAACAGCGGTGGCTAGATTCTCACTCAACAAATGCTTTTCATTTCACTCTGCTTCATGTACTGTTAGTTTCGCAAATGCTTATTTAATGTAAAAATCCCAATAAGAGTTGTTCAACCTCACAAACATGTTACCAGACAGGTCTTGGGAGCTATGGAGCCTGCATTCCCTCCTGAGTTAATATGTTAATTCTTACTGTTTGCTAAGTTGGATCATATCCCAAGGTAATATCATCTTCTCGCTTAATTAGACAAAACATAAACAGATTTAACCATTGATTGTGTGGCATATAGTATAACTACTGTAGATAGGTGGATGTGTAATAGTGTCTAGATCTCACAGATGGTGTTGTGATGCAAGTGGAGAGACAAGAACTTTTAGGTCACAAAGTTCTGAGCTTGTGGACTTGAGACGTGTGCGGTCCTGCCTCCATATAAATGTTGAAGTGTCTATATACTGTATACAATATACAGTATGTAGTGTCTGGGCAGGCATTTTCAATCATGGCAACTCTCAAAATAGTTTTAGCATGTTAATAAATATAGCAATGTTAATGTATTTGGTCTTGGCAGACTAGATTTGCAATGCTACTGTTGATTATTGCTCCTGCTGCTACTGCCAAACTGCCTCACAGACACTTTGCGGTGAGAATGTAAGATGTAAAGGCCCCTTCAAACCAAGAATGATAACTAAAGATACAGTCCAGAAATTGTTCTAATTATAAAAGAATAGAAGAGTCAACACCATAACTATAACGATAGTGATATAGAGGAACGATATCTTTGGGATCACTTTTTAAGAACGATTTTTTTTCTAGCTGTTGAATGAAAAAACTCTGACAGCCAATCAGATTTGAATTTAAGGGCTTGGGCATGGCAGTAGACATTTGCAGAGAAGTTAATCGCAGAGATCCAGAAAAATTCACCAGCTGTTTGACAACTAAAAACCCCTTTTCAAGGATACTTTAAAGAAAATGGATATATGGAAAACAATCTGTCATACCCTCGGAATAAATGGTGAGAAGTGTTAAAGGGTCAGTTCATCCAAAAATGAAATTTCTGTCATTAAGTACTCACCCTCATGTTGTTCCAAACCCATAAGACTGCCGTCTTCTGTTCATCTTCGGAACACAAATTAAGATATTTTTGATGAAATCCGATGGTATCAGATTTTGACGTCCAACTTTATTACAGTGGTTCAACCTTAATGTTATGAAGCGACGAGAATACTTGTGCGCAAAAACAAAACAAAAATAATGACATACGTGGTGAACTCAGTGCAGGCTTCCTTGTTTACGTCCGTATGCTAGGCTAAATAGTGTAAAATAAAATTACCTCAGATATTCAGCGCTAGTTTCGACAATATTGTCTTGCTTCCTTTGAAGTTGCAGTGAAAAAGACTAGGTGTTGTTTTATTCCACTATATTGACTACATCAGATAAATTCACTGGTCATTACACTAGCTATTCACTCGAAACTTAGCATGCTGATCACATCTGCTGGTTAAAGCCATGTAAATGCAACAAGAACAGCAAAAACATGTTCAATGACATGTACACACTTTGTACACACTCTGTGCGCAAGCTTAGAATAATCAGACCATTATTGTTTTAGGTGTGGACTCAAATATAGTTATCTTTATAGTTTATCATTCTTGGTGTGAACAAAGGCGGCTGCTACAGCATGAATAGTCATACACGGATTTCATAGCAGATCTAGGCAGGTGGAGCTGGGGGAGGTGGAGGGTTTCAGAGGATCTCTTGATAACTGGTTCAGTGTTTGCTATAGGCTTGTTCTGCAGCAGACTATTTAAATGTTGAGCAAGCAGTCTCAATGGCTGCAGGATCAGCTGAGCCAATCAGCTTGTAAAACTTCGCTGAAAAATAATCTAATACATGCCTTTTCTGCCCTCTGATATATCTTTAATAATTTTTAAAAAGCCTACAAAAAAGAAATATCGTTGACGGAAAAGGCGAGATGTAGTTAAAACTCTTTTGTAACTCTTTTTATTTAGTCAAACAAGGAGACAAAATATTAGACGGTTTTTAACAGGCCCCTACGTCTATGAACTTTCATGTTTGCGGTTGCCAGATGTGAAGAGTTTAAAATCCCCAGTCAGAGCTTTTCTTCACTCAATCATCATTGTATTGCATTGCATTATGTTTTGCTCAGTTTGGGCTATTGAATAAATGATACAAAACATAAAACACATTTTCAGTTTCTTCAGTTTTTATATTTTGTCTAAAGGTTTCAACAAGCTGCTCTATTTTTATGAAACTATTATTTCTGGCTTTACAGGGTTAATAGAGAACATTTTGAACTGTCCTCGGTATCCTAGACCATGTTCTCTGGTCTATTTCTCCTGAAAGTGAAAGAGATCTCTGACTCAGTACTTGCCTTTGGACAGTTGGGGATTCTCAGAAATGGCACGCTAACTCAGTCAAAGATCAAAAACTAAACCAAAACCAAAAGTGAACCTTCCGTTGCTGTGACAACAAAGCAGGATATGAAACCACTGTGCCGCAGGAAAGAGAGGACTTCCTTTCTGTGCACATGTAAATGTTTTAATGGGAGCATTTAGGGGGTGTGCCAGTGTTTTCAATGAATGCTTTTTTTAACCAGTAGCGCAGTAAATGTGTATCAGCTGCCTTGAAATTAGAAACAAGAAGGTGTGTGCTGCTCCAATTACCAGTGTGTAAAGGATACTATGCTGATAACTCCTTTTTATTGCTTACGTATCAACTTCCATTGACTTTGAGGGGTGTTAGAGAGCGACGTCTCGTTTTTCACAATGATTATTGTCACACCTTTGCAGTTCTCTTGCTCACACTGCATTCAACATTTTCTTGCAGAGTATCTTTCCATTTTTTTTTTTTTCTTGTTTTGACCATAAATATCTAAATTTATGCTTAAAAAAAAAAAAAAAAAAAGAATAAACTATTTACCAGTGGTCTTTCACTTTTTGCCCACTCTCATTGGCACACCTGTGTGTTTTCATGTGTAAGTGAGGGTGGCTATATATTTTGGCTCCTCAGTCTTGCAGTAAGGTGCTGCTGCCCTGTGCTCTTCCCCTGGTGTGGCCCGGGCTGGCGTGGACCGCGAGCAGCGTGTCTGCTGCCAGGTGGAGTGGTGTTTGCCTGGGCAGAACACGCCAGAGCGAAGCTGGCGGAGCTCCCAAAGGAGCAGCACTTTGCTAATCAGATCCTCTTCAGTGCAGGCTTTGCATCACAGCACAATGGTTCTTTCTC